>NW_018744268.1:1317410-2753332 GCF_001683475.1 Chenopodium quinoa
CCGAGGGGTTAACATATGCATGCATAAATAATACAATTTAAATGACATGTATGTTTAATATACCTGCTCAGAAATCTATAATATTCTGTTCTGTATAATGTCAAGCATATATAGCAACATACAAAGTAACCACAGTGCTTTGTGTATGTAGATTGTAGAGGACATTGATACAAAAAAATAACCATTAATACAGTTTGGATCTGATTTTACACTACAAAATATGAAATATGCTAAAAAAAATAATGACTTACACGTGGTTGCTTCCACCCTATTTTTGGATTCTTTTTTATTTTCTTGATATCTATTCGATGCTTCATGCTGAATTTAACTATTCCCCTACAGAATCATATCTAGATGGCACGGTTGCATTAATTTTTATTAGACAATAAGAAAAACACAAGAAGTTAACCAAGTGAATATTTTAGTAGTACATACTCATTGATGATTTTTTGCGCAAATGAGTTGATTTTGTTTTCTGCTCCAAGTGGATCTAACCAATACACCAACCCATTCCATGGACTAATCACTTCTAACGTCCAATGCAGACTAGACATATTGTAAAATAAATACTTAGTAATGGGATCAATTAAAATTTGTGGATTTAACATAACTCAGATCTATAAAAATAAATAAAAAGAAACTACACCTACTTGTCATTATAAAGAGTAAAGAATAATTGATTAACATTTTTCCCCCCTTTGGTTCCAAAAACATGGACTAAGTAGTCAGATCAAACTTGCTCATCCGTTGTCGGTGTCAATGGTGAAAGAACATTACAGTCACAGAACCCATACATTCCTGAGACACCTTCTTTTTGACAACGTTCTTACAGATGCCTTGTCCCATGAAAAGTCATAAGAATATTAGTTAATGGGCCAAAAAAAACAACATTAAAATTAGAACCTATATTATATGGAAACATACTTCATGTAGACCTTCATTTGCGATTCTCAGACCTCCCCTTTGGAAACACCAATCAAGCAAGTCTTCAAAGTCAAGTGAAACATCCAACCCATATTCGTTAAGAAACACGCTTTTCGGGACAATTATAAAGATGGTATCACCCGTCTTTTGCATTCCCATAGCTTTTTTTTTCTCATAACACGCATCCAAGTAGACGTTACCTTCTCACGATCCTTGTCGGTAACAACATAGCTACGAGTGGTTGATGCTTGGGAGGATGTTGATTGTGGGGATGGTGTGGTCATATTCAACTCCTTAACTAGTTGCTTGTCCGCCTTAATAATATGGTTTCACACAAACATAACACGCATGTAAGCTTTAGAAGAAGAAAATTGCACATGAATCTTAAAGGGAATACAAAAACCATATAAGAATCTCGAGTCTCGAAGCTAAGAAGTAAGAAGTGACCAATTGTAAAGACAAAAGGAATGTCTGAACAAGGCATTATTATTACTTACTCGATTAGCTAACAAGTATATATTTCTTGGGATCATATAACTTTTAGTCCATATGTTGTTTAAAAAAAAAGCACTTCTTTCGTAAGAGTATAAAGTACTTGTGTATAATGGTTTGCATGGCACCGAAAAAGCTATGTTAGCTTCAATTCCTTTTTTTTTGTTGGGTAATTAGCTTAGTTAGCTTCTTGAGTCTTGACTCGATTCTTTTTTCTATTGGCTAAATTCTGCATAATGAATTTTTCTTTCGAAAAAGTGATAAGTAGAAGGATGAATCTTAAGTATGGACAAATTTTCTTCTGCTATTTTACTGTTTCTATCTATCTTTTTCATTCACCAAACTTACACGCAACTTGTCTCGCTGTAGATTTTGCTTTTCTATGGCTATTAGGGCATGCTAGTAATTTAAGTGTACGACAACCGGTTATACTATAATGAGCAGCTTTCCTATGCATATCACGCACATCTAAAACATTCAATGGCAAGCAGATCGAGGTTGTTCTTGTCCATAACATTAAATAAATATGAAAAAAACCTACTCATGTCTATGCTAGTAGCAAAGGGTAGCAGCAGAATGCATAATGAAGAAGCAGGATGCAGAATGCGGAAGCAGCAGAGAGAATTTCAAGGACTCTAGGGCAGATTCTATGATTACCATAATGCAGAAGCAGTAGCAACAACATAGTAGCAAAAGAATGCAGATTTGCTCCTTTACCTGTGGGGGAGTATCAAATGATTTGGCCCAGCTGTGAAAGCCTTCTTAGCTTGACAAACAAATATCAATTCATCGTTGGGACATGGCAAGGGAGCAGAAGGTATTAAATCTTCTGTAATGGTTACTTGATGATGACCATGGGGCAACAATATGGTATGATTTCCAAGAACTTCCATTATGTTTTCTATGTAGACTTTTTCGTTAGCAACAATTTGTAGGTCTTTGTCACTTCCCTCAATTGCCAAGTGGAAATCACTCCATCCCTGAAAACAAAAGGCTCAACCAGATATCAAACATGTAATCTCGCTTAAATGACCTTAGCATTATATGAGACTTGAAAACAAAGCCCATAATTCAAGCAGGTAATACCTCGGGAAATGTATAGTTGTTTTTGGTAGTCACAACTTGACTTGGATTGGAGTATGCTCAACTGGATTCATATGGTTCACCTCAGGCTAAGGAACATGGTATGCCTCTGCCTCTGCCGCTGTCTCGAGGTTCTGAAGTTGAGGATGGACCACGATTGGGCTTTTTGTGTACTGAGGTCCTGAGTTTGTGCAATTCTTTGCTCACTATAGGCTTGTTCGTGAGATTTATCCACAAGTGAATCATGTCCAAAGTGATGCCTTTCAACGTCATGCCTTTCCATACCTCCCATCAAGAGTTGTGTAAGAGGGACACCATTACCAAATGAGCAGCATCCAACCCATTTCCAGCTACCCCTTGGCTACTAGAACCACCCATGTCACCAGAACAAAAATGGTTCCCTAAAGCACCAAGGAAACCACCCGAACCTGTTGCCTCCCCACCAAGCATCCCACTTGAATTTGCAAGATCGCCACTAAAAACATTTTGCTGAGCACCACCAGCCATGAATTCTCTTAATTGCTCTTGGGTTAAGCATGACATCATGAAGGAAATTATAAAGTTTTGCTGCTTGCTCATTGTTTCCATCATTGAGTTCATCGCATTCATTTTAGCATGTAATTCGCTAGGTGCGGTTGGTTTGTTATATCCAAAGTACTCCTTGTTAGTTATGCCTGATCCAACATCCCTAATAGAAACTCCATGCTCTTGTTTTTTTAAAGCTCTTAACACGATATCATCTCGACCTATAGCAACTATTTCACCTTTTTGTACTTGGGCCTCCAATTTAATTTGTAAAACGAGGCTAAGATCATAAAAGGTTAGTATCTATTTTTAGCCGAAAAGGAAATTACATTACATTACGGTGTTTACTAAAACACCAAGAAATTGCATCATATTGTTGCTAACTTACTATTGCATTATAGATTTCTTTATCAACAGGATTGTCAACGGTCAGAACTCCATTCTTGACGTGAGAATGAGCAATAATCCAAGTCAAATGTCGAGGCACGTTTGAGACATGTATTCCTTGCTTCTCGAGATCTTTCTCCTATATTGTGAAAATACAAAATCATAAAATAAACTACTTTGAAAAAGGTATATACCTAACACAAACATGAAATAATCACTAAAGTAGAAAAAGGTCAGCAATACAAACTTAAAGTTCTAAACAAATATTTCAGACCTTCCTATTGCAGCAGAAAATATCAGAGTAATCCCCCTTCTCATGCAATTCCAGTTTATTTAGTGAAAATATATTTAGTGACATTAATTAGGTAAAGCGTAACACACACATTTTTCAATCACTTCACACTACAAGATTTTGTAACAAACTGATCCAGATTAATCACCTTAATATCAGTGTCAGAACTTCTAAGATGTGTATTACCTGTAACTTTATTAAATCATGAAACATATAGCCTACATGCATTTAAGTTCCATAGCAATATAAGAAGAGTCTGTTAAGATGTAAGTATCTAGGAAACCCAGAAATCGCTGTTTAAAGATGCATGAAGAATAAAAAATGCAACAGATGAAGTCATCAATAACTAACTATTGCTTTTGACAGATTATATAAGAACCTATTCTATACTTCCTTAAAACAATGCATTTGATTTGCTATGTTTGAATTCCAACATTTTTTTAGGTTTTAAACATGGCTTTAGAGAATGATAATGATTTATGTGCTGCACAAAATGAGATTAAGGCCTTGAGAGCAACTCAAGCACATAAGGAAAAGGCTCTAGATGAGGTATTTTACACTCTAACAATTTTGTCATATTATTTTAAAGCAACTCAAGAACCAACTATAGTTTTTCATGATCTTCAGCTAAGTCTATATGCATCATGCATTGGCTTTATGTTTATCACTTGTACAACTCAAAACAAATTACGACAAGTTGGATGTGAAACTAAGAGTAACTGAGAACGCCCTGCAACAAAAGGTATTTATGCTTACTTTCTGATGTTAATAAAGGTTTCATATAAGTGCAAGGATGTGAGTGAAAGAACTATATAAGCTTGACACACTACTTCATCCTAAAGAGAGCAATTCCATACTTCCAGGTTTCCTATCTAGATAGAGAGTATCAAATGACAGTGGAGCAAGTATAAATATGTAAGATTAAGCTAGCAATAAACTAAGCACAATGGTATCCTTACATTACTATTTGTTACTAAATACAGACAAGATTCTTTGATCCCCAATGAAATGTGTAATCTAAAATAATGCAACATTATTTATAGGTCCAATATATGGCATAATTTAGAATAAACGACTAGTTACATTAGCAGTGTAATTTGAGATGTAGTAATTTTTTCTTTTAGGATTTACCATCTTAAAAACTTAGCCTGCTTCATATTTCACTACAGATCCTATCTTCATACATTCGGGGAGGGGGAATTCACCAATGGTGCAAATTTATATTTCTATCATATTTTGTTCACCTGAATTTGATTAAAAGCAGTAGAGGATTCTACTAATGAGTTTACGATAGATATACTCCTATTTTCCTTCAGTCACATGAAGTTGCTTTTCAAGCTATTCCTTAGATTTTACTTTTTTTTTTTAATTTAAATATATGAAGCAAGCACCATTAGAACCTATTTTTGAGGTTAAACACAAAAGCATATATTCAAGTTCCACTACTTCAGCCACAGGAACAGACCAAGACACTTTTTTACAATGGACACTAATGAACTAAATCAAACAAGAAAAAATGGTAGATATCATCAGTAGGAGTACGCATCATCTAACAAAATCAGTAGTGATATACATGTTAATTATCAACCTCGTTAAATTAAAATTGCAATACTATAGTTTCTACTTATGAGTTAAATAAGAGTATATTTACAACAGCAATAAGCAGCTTGCACTTTTCATGAAGGATTTAATATTAAGGGTTGTGTGTTGTCAAGATAGATAATTCCAATAAGAATCGAAGTCTCTCTAGCTTTAGGGGAAAAAAAAGAGCTATCCATATATCTCTAACCTTAACAATATCAGCTAAACTTTCATGACCAAGATAAAGACACCTCCTATACATGTCATGAAACCCTCATATATGATAATGCAACTCAATCAACCACATACAAAATAGAACAACAGGTGGCTGCAAATTTTAGTGACAACAGGACATCAACAAGACAGAATAAAAGAAAATTTTAGTGACAACAGGACAGCAACAATGCAGAAGGCTTAGTAACAACAGGACAACAACAAGACAAAGGTGAAGTATAGCAAAAAGACAAACAATCAAAATCACAACAGACACTTTAGTATAGATCATATCAAGGGCAGAATAAAAGCAACATATACTTACAATTTCTTCTTCAAAATATTGATAGCCAAGTCTCCCACCTCGATATTTTGAGTTCTTCTTTTTAGACCTTCCACGATTACTTTCACTCAATTTCTGCAATTAAGTTCACATTAAAATTTATTTTACACAAACATTAAATTTATAAAGGCATACAAAAAATAAAATAAAAAGATAATGCTATAATGATGAACTAGCACCTTGAAGTCATTAGAAGTACAAGTTGTGATAAATGCCTCCCAATCATCCAAAGTTATAAAAGGATATTTAAAAAGTGGTGTATTGTTAATTGATCCATATTTGAGATACAACCACCTAAGTCTTAGTCTAGTCTTAAAACCTCTCCATCGAACACAAGCTCGATTTAGTATCCATCGTTTGCGACCTTCAAGGACATGAAACCCCCTCTACATTCATATAATATCATATGTTATATATATATATATATATATATATATATATATATATATATATATATATATATATATATATATATATATATATATATATATATATATATATATATATATATATATATAACCCTAAACCTTTTTTTGTTACGTAACATATGAACTCAGTTTACTTACCAAGAATATTGTCATACAAATGATCTAGGACTACTCGTAGAACATCTAACCACTTGTTGCAGGTGATACTTACTCTTTCACGCACAACTACACCAATATAGGTGGAAAAATTACCTCTATGACTCCCAATAGGGATTCGTTTGGTTGGATGCCATTGTAAAGGGATTTTGGAGCCAACATGGATAGCTTTCCCAACCATTCTAAGCACCGTGCGACCTCTTTCTTCCTTGCATTCGTTGTTGTCAGAATTTTTGGTTTCACGCATTCGCTTTCTTTTCCGAGCCATCAACCTATTGAAAAGATAAAAAGAAAAAATCAATTTGGTTAGTCAAACTAAATAAAATGCTATAAAAACCATAACGTGAATTAAATATTAATATATAGATGGTAATGAGAAATGATTTTGACAAGAAAATATTTATAAATCAAGTTGCACAAACAAAGTAAGAGTTAAAAATTATTGTTACAACCTAGTAAGTGAAACACACCTCAAATACATAAGGACTTAATATGTCCACGCTTTAGCTTTTTCCCCATTTTTTCTTTGTCAACCCACAAGCCTTCATTGTGGTCATTTCTAACATATATTGAAATATCATCTGTAACATCAACCTCAATGTGTACTTTCTTCTTTCTCCTTACATAACCATCATCTAACACACTATCTTCACCATAATCATCAAAAAAATGTCGGGGCTTTGGTGCTATAACTGCTGACATTCTCTTGTTCGATGGGTCGGACATATAAAAGACTTGTCTTGCCTAACTTGCTAGTATGAAAGGATCTTTGTGACCAATTTTTTCAAATTCACCAATGTAAGCCCAAACCTATCATGTTCAACCCCATTGTTATTGTCGACCTATTGGCATTTAAAAACAGGTATCGAAAAAGTAGAGTAATGCAGCTTACAAATCTCTTCGATGACCCTATAATTGTTCATAATACTACACACATGATTCTTGTCTTTAGCACTAGCGAAATGCATAGCTTCAGCCTCTAAAGTAACCCCACTATTCTGCGTATTACTAAGATCATCTTGAAACCTTGTGTAAAATGTGCAACCGTTAATAACATAAGCAGAATAATAAGTTGCACTAAAATCGGGTCCAAATGATAAACTCTTTAGTTGATTAGAAAATGGAGTCTAAGAATCTATGAGCTCCTTCATTACATAATCCTTCAGCCAACTAATAAATGACCTACTATGTTCAACAGCTAATGACTTCTCATTTTCTCTCTTATTGCTTTTCCTCAAGTAGCTCATGTGTTTCTCAACATACGACATAACTTCATCCTCATTATGAAGAAAGTATAAATGATCCTTATGCCAATCAACATAGGATAGGTCACGTACTTTTCGACCTATGGTCCCCTCACCATCCATTCTTCCACTATGACGAGATATAGGAAGCCCTATCTATATTACATTTAGCACATAGTTATTGGAATAAGCAACAACTTCTTCGTAAAATAGTCGTTCGACAATACAACTTTCATGATGAAAAGCGTTCTTCACATATCCCTTATAGGTTCTCATTTTCCTTTCAAAACACCATTTATTTCTCGTGTGAACTGGACCACAATATCTTATCTCTCTAACCAAGTGAATCGGTAAATGGATCATGATATCAAAAAGTGATGGAGGAAAAAACATCCTTAATTGACACAAAATTGCAACAATTTCATCCTCTAATGCAGTCAACTCTCTTGGATCAATCACTTTGCTATAAATCGCATGAAAAAATCCGCAAAGTCTAATTATGAGACTTAAGGCCTACAAGTTTCAAAGTTTCCATGTTCACAAGGCTACGAATATTCGAAGAATAACCTTTGGGGACTTTTACTCCAGCTAAGCTTTCACAACACTCGATTTTTTTTTTCTAAACAATGTGTAAGCAGCAGGAGGCAAGTATGCTCGACCTTTCTCATTCGTAACAGCATGCAATTCATCTTTAATCCCCATATACTTTAAATCATCTCTAGATTTTTTACCATCCTTGGTCTTACCGAGGATATTGAGTAATGTACCAATCAAACTATCACACGCATTCTTCTCAATATCCATAACATTAAGTAAATATCGCACAAAGAGAAATTTCCAATAGGACAGTGGCCAAAAACATGAACACTTTTTGAAACCCTTCTTAGAAAGAGTGGATCTGTGTTTCTTTCCAAAAGTAATTTCAATGTCCTTCACCTTTTCGAAGAGCTCTTCACCTAACATGACTTATGGTCGCCCTTTGAATTCTTGTGTCCCATCAAACGCATTTTTTCTCCTTCGATATGGATGATCAAACAACAAAAATTGATGATGAACCGGATAAACATGCTTTCCAAATTCCTTTAACCATTGTCCTTTGCGATCCTATATACCAATAGGACAAGTTGTTTCCCCTTTCACAGTGTACCCCGAAAGATTTCCATAAGCCGAACAATCTTGAATGGTGCAAAATAGAATTTCTTTCAGATTAAACTTCTCATTGCGATGTATATCAAACACTTCCACACCTTCTTCCCAAAGAATAATCAAATCGTCAATAAGAGGTTCCAAGTACACATCAATGTCATTTCCTTGCTGTTTTGGCCCTGAAATTAGTAACGAAAGGAACATATACCTTCTCTTCATGCACAATGATGGGGGTAAATTGTAGGTCACCAACATAACGGGCCTAGTACTATACGTACTACTCATAGAACCAAATGGATTGAAACCATTTGTAGACAATGCAAGGCGTAAATTACGCTTTTCATCCACAAATTTGGGGTATTTTGCATCAATAAACCTCCACTGCGGAGAGTCAGCCGAGTGTCTAAGCATTCCATCATCTACTCGACCATCAAAATGCCATGTTAACTTCTTTGCGTCTTCTGCTTTTGAAAATAACCTCTTAAACCTTGGTACTATCAGAAAATACCATAATGTTTTGGCAGGTACTCCCCGATCCCCTTTCTTATATTGTGAGGCTTTACAAATTGGACAACTCTCTAACAATCCATATTGATTACGATACAATACACAATTATTAGGGCAAGCATGCATTTTCTCATAAGGTAAACCCATTTTCTCATTACGATCCCCTTTCTTATATTACTGTCTTTTTCTCCTCATATGTACCAATAGGAAGGACATTGTCTTTGGGAAGCATGTCTCTTACTAATTCCAATAACACATTAAAACTTGTGTCTGTCCAACCATAATCAGCCTTCAGGTCATATAATTTGAGAATGGCTGATAACCTTGTGTACTTGGTGCAACCTTCATACAATGGTTTTTCAGAGCCGTTTAACAAGCTCTCCAACATGGAAGGGTTGTTATCAAATTGATCCTCAACTGCATGCAACATGTCCTCCAACCAATCATGATTTCACCCTCATTATTATTACGAACTTTGCGCACATCATCCCTTTTTCTCACCACTACCACTATGTTGTATGTCCCTAAACTCTCCATGCTAGATCCAACGGGTATATATTTTATCAAATGCCCAATTACTCAAATGATTGAGAATTTCATCGGGTCTCTTATGCAAAAAATTATGGCACATAAAACAAGGACAACGTAGCTTGGAGCGACCTCCAATATTTTCAACTGCAAATTTAATAAATTCCTTAACCCCTGCTTCATATTCAGGGTCAACCGGCTTTGATGTTGATATCCAATTTCAATCCATATATACATATATATATATATACATATATATATATATATATATATATGTATATATATATATGTATATATATATATATATATAATATCACATATGTAAAGATCATATAAAGGCAATTTGGAATATAACCACAAGATTTACAACATCTATAAAACAATAGATAAACAATACATATATAAAACAATACATATATATATAACAATAATTGCATGAATATATATTAATACATATATAAAACAATAAATAGATAAAACAATAATTGCATGAGTATTTTGTTTAATACATATATAAAACAATATATAAAACAATATATATAAAAGAATAATTGTATGAGTATATTGTTTAAAAGTGGAAAAACAAGATTGAGATAAATTAACTTACCTACGCAAAAGAATATCACCTCAAATACTCAATAACGGATCGAATACGCGCTTTAAACAAACATTTACCTGAAATTGTACTCCCTTAAAAAAACAACTACAATACTTATTAATAAATAGCACTTTTTAGATCCATTTTTCTATTCTGTTTTTTAAGCAAAAACAATATAATAAACAAAGTAAAGAATACAAACGTGGGACCACTAGTCATTTTCTACTTTGTTTTTGAATGTGAGCAGCATGAACATCAATTTTGGGAGCTTGTAAGTTCGTGTTATTCCTTCTGCCATTTTTTATAGCACAAATTTTTAGCCATGAAAATAATATATCCTTACATGTAGGGTTATCTTAACAAAGGTACAAAATGGAACTTTTGCGGGAAAATCAAATTCTTAACAGGCATTATACATACTACTAGCAGCTTATAACTTACACAAAGCTCTACTCTAAGCCAAATCAAATAAATAGTAGTCTAACGAAGACGATTAACATACAAATTTTATGCAAACAAATAAAAAACAAATAATGAAAAGAATTTGAAATTAAACAAACCAAACAAATTTCAATCATCAATCAAACTTGCATTATGCAAATTCTTAGGCATTATAACAACATTAGAATTTTCCTTTAGCAAAACATGCAAACAAGGCAGAACTCTCAACTAATTTAGCAACAAATGGTAGAATATGAACAAAAAACAATCAATTTTATGAATTATATGTAGATGAAAAACAAGGAAAAAAAAAGGAAAAAAATACCTTAGCTTCTCCAAAGTTAGGGTTTTAATCGAACAATTACAGAATTCTCTACCTCCAATTACTGAATGCAAAATCGGCACTTGAGTAGTGGAATTGCTATTGCGACGGTGTGCCTGAATTTGGACTGTGATGAGTGCAGTCAAGACGGAGTAGGATGAGTGCGGTGGTGCAATTAAGCAAATGAGGTATGCCCGCAGGTGGAGGTGGAGGTACGCCGGCAACACGAGATAGAGGTGGCGTATGAGAGGAGTAGTACGAGTAGTAGAGCAACAAATGCAAGCAATGCAATAGGATTAAGGAGGCAAAGCCAAAATATCAATCTGAAAAATATAAAATTTAGGGATTTTTGGCGGTTTGAATGAGGGAAAGCAAAGACCGGTTCTTTCTTTACACTGGTCTCTGCGAATTTTCAATGTGAAAAAATAAAATAAAAACCACCAAGAGACCTGTTTTCTTAAAGAACCTGTCTCAAGCTATTTTAATTTTTAGAAAATAAAACTCTAAAAAAACTGGAGAGACCCGTTATATTGAAAAAGTGGTCTTTTGAATTTTTTTTGGGACCGATTATTAGGGATAAAGGGTCTCTTCAAACAAAGAGACCGCTTATGTATTTAACAGGTCTTTTATATTGGGTCTCTTTTGCAATTTTTGCAGTAGTGATCTCACCTTATTGCTTTGTTAAATTTCATGTTTGTTTGGTTTAATTTTGATGTTTGATGCTTGATTAGTGTAATTCATCTTGATATATTGTTGATTTTTAATTCCTTTAATTGATTGTTGATAGATGATGATATTTGAGTAGTTGTTGGATAGGAATTGGGTGAAACTTGTATGATTGAATAATTGTGATTCATTTGGAAATTGTGTTGATTGATTGTTGAGATTAAAGTGATTAATGAAGGTTTGCTTGTGTGTAATTCGATTAGGCTTTTAGAATTATGCTATATTGCATTGTAATTGCTAATGACACGAACAATTGATTTAGGAATTGCAATTATCGATTGGTTTTGATTGTAATTCTCTTAGTTTGTTATCCATAGTGAACCCTAGCTAAACAATTAGGAGATAGCTCTTTGATTCTAATTGATTGCTCTTATCATTAGTCTTCACAACCTTTGATTGGCATGATCTTTCCAAGTTGTTGTAATTGACATGATTACTTGTTGATCCCCGTTCCTAGTGTTTTATTTCCTTGGTTACTTGTTTCGTTAGTTGTTAGTATTCTCTCTTACCTTCGTCTTCAACCTAGATTAGGCACATAATAGGAAGTGCTTGAATATTACCGTTCCTTTGGGTTGGGCCCTTGACTTGCCTCTATACTCGTATTTTGGTTTGTTAAGTGTTTATAAATTTAGTTTTACTGAGAGTAGATTAGATAACGATCTAATTTTATCCTCTTGTCAACACACCAGCCAGCCTGGGCTTGGCTTGGTGCGCATGCTAGCCACCATGCTTGTACATTATGCCCCTAGCAATCGGATTGCTCAGGGCACTCCGATGCTAGGGGTATTTTGAGAATTATGTTGATTTTTTTCTATTTGCACGTCTAGTCTTTTATTATTTTCGACTCGACTTTCGATGCTCTAAGCTCGAATTTCCCACGTCTAAATAATTAATACTCGGTCGACTCATTAATTCCTTCTGAATTAATTATTCGATTCGGTTCTTTGTCTGCTTGGGTGTGACCTGAAGGGTTCAGTCAAGATTAAGCTGTAATATTAATTATGCATTAATATTACTAATTGGAAGTGGCCTCCACCTAGGCATTCCGATCACTTGACCTTACTAAATATATTAGCTTTTAATAATTCTGAAGCTACTATCAGAATAATACACTTGTTCAAAGGACACTATTCCTTTCATTATTAAGTACAGTCACAGTGTTCTCTTTGCAAGATTATCTTTCTAGCATAAATCTGTAACCTACATTGTAATCGATTAATTTGATACACTTAGTGGATTGGTGGAATCATAGTCACACGCAATTTTTACCCTTGTTCCTGGGGTTTTCTACGTCATCATCTCGTGTGTCTTCTTCCCTTCTCCTTATGCTTTATCTGTGAGTCCCTCCTGTTCGTTTCTTGAAACCTATTTCAGCAGTTCTTGCCAAGTTAATCTAGCTGTAACTATTACGAACCAGGTCAAACATGGTATTCAGTTATTTGACCAAAACATTCATCTTAAAATTTGCGAGTAATCAACTCAATTAAGAGCTGTTGGGCGTGACTATTGACCGGGCGAGAGATCATGATACTAATGTCGGTTGATGAGAAATTATAAATACCCAATTGTAGAAGTAGCAAGAGATCTTTTTTTTCCTTAGACCTTTTAGTCATTAGCAGATGGGCTTAGAGATTTAAGTTGACTTTTGTTAGCTTATACGCACATTAATTTCTATACAATTATAGCTTCCATTAATTAGGTGGTTTTGATTACGAGTATTAATATTTCTATTGTTTTGTTAGTTTCATGATTTGGAAATTAGACTTTTATATATTTTCCGAGTATTAGGATCTTATAGTTACGTAATTTTTATGCTTATCGTCACTTGTTTTTTATAGTTTATTTATATTATTTAATTTCTTGTTCATTATTATTCTTGCTTTTAATTATGCTTTATTTAATCGTTTTGATTAGTTTTTTTTTAATTATGCACGATGTTGTGCCTAAAATTTCACCCTAACTTCCTATGTTCAACAGGAAGCTAGATTATAGGTTAAATGTTGATATAACGTAGGTCGAAGATAGCTACACAGCTAACATTCAGGTATCAAGTAGGCCAAAGATATTTTTATGGAATACTCCTAAGAATCTCCAAGGGGAAAAGGGTCCAAGATTCCTTCAAAGAAAATAGGAACCACTTCAAGCAACCTTACCATTGAAGAAGACCAGTTCAAACACAAAAGGAAAAGACCTGGAGACATGGAGAAAAATAGTATTGGCTCTCAATTCAGGATTCCAAGAGATTGAAGGGGAGAGCCATTGAGGGATCCCTAGATATTCCATAGGCTACAAATAGGAGCATATTCATTGTAAAGGCATCACAAAATACTTGAGCCTAATTACTAAGTACAATCATAGTGTTCTTTTTGCAAGATTATCTTTCTAGCATAAATTTGTAACCTACATTGTAATCGATTGATCTGATACACTTAGTGAATAGGTGGACTCATATTCACCAGCAGTTTTTACCCTTGTTCTTAGGGTTTTCTACGTCATCATCTCGTATGTCTTCTTCCCTTCCCCGTTTGCTTTATCTGTGATTCCCTCCTATTCGTTTCTTGAAATCAGTTTAATCAGTTTTTGCCAAGTTAATCTACCTGTAACTATTGCGAACCAGGTCGAACCTGGTATTTAGTTTTTTGACCAAAAAAGTTTGACGCTGTTTGTGGGGAGACAGTTAGATCAATTTATCCACCCCTCATCATGGATGAAAGCCCCAAGCCCAATCTAGATACGAATGCGTTAATCGAGCAATTGCGGGAAGAATTGAGAGGCTCCATGGAAAAGAGCCAAAAGCTTGAGGCCGAGTCTAAAGAAACCTTGGAAAGGCTCCAGGCCGAATCTAAAACATCCTTGGAAAGGCTCCAGGACGAATCTCAACCATACTTGGAGAAGCTATATAAGGAACTCGAATCTGTCAAGAGCAACAAAAAGAGAAGGGTAAGGATCAGTGTCATACCCCATTTCACCTTGGTCTCCTCTGATGAATCTGAAAGAGAAGACAAAAGAGAAGAACCTTAGGATAAAAAGGATCAATCTGGTGGAAGCCTTACCCCCATGGCCAAGGAAGTCGCCGTTCTCAAGGCCCAGAACCGGAAAATAATGAAGCTCTTGACCCGGCTACCAGGTGCTCCTAAACCTGTAGCTTATGAATCTCGCGATGGATTCCCTGAATCCCCTTTTGTGGAGGAAATTACGAGAGTGCGTATTCCCACAAAGTTGAGTTTCCCCTCCTTCCCAAAGCTTTACGATGAAACCACGGACCCTCAAGATCACATGGCCCAGTACAAGCAGAAAATGTTGCAATTATCAATCCCGTGGGAACTCATTGAGCCCACCATGTGCAAGTCCTTTAGCCCTACTCTTTTGAAACATGCACTCTAGTGGCTAATAAACCTGAAGTCGTGTACCATTGCCAGCTTCTCAAGCTTGGTGAACAAATTTTACCAAGAGTTCGCTACCAGCAGAGAGCTGGAAGAGCAAAGAAGTGACCTGTACCGAATTGTCCCGAAGTAGAACGAAACAACTAGGAAACATTGGGATAGGTTCAATTGAGAGATGGTCCGCATCAAGAATTGTGATCATTCAACTGCTATGAGGCCTTCCGTAAGGGTTTTAATTATAGATCAAGATTGTATTATGAGATGACAAGATATCCATGCGCCTCATTTGAAGAAGCTAGAACTAGAGCAATGGCCGAAGTATGCGTAGAGGAGGGTGAACATTCCAGGAGCTGAGTCGAGAGAAGGCCAACTTGGTATTCAGGAAATCAATCCTTCAGAAATCAAACCTCTAAACCCGGGCAAAGTAGCTGGCAACCAAGGAGAAGTAATGCCAATAGCATATCTGATCCGGGAGCAGGTGAAGGCTCCAACAAGCCACCAATAGAGTGCCACCCAGATATCAGCTCATATGGTTCTGATACGGACATAGTGGGAGTTGTGAACGTTCTAAAGGATATTGCGCAACCAGAGAAGTGGCCTAGGAAGAACGAAAAATCTGAGCACCAGAAAGACAAGTCCAGGTGGTGCGAGTACCATGGACATCATGGGCATAGGACTGACAAGTGTAACAATTTTATGAGAGAAGTAGCTTGGATACTAAAAAGGGGTTACTTGAAAGATCTCCTGGAAAAAAGGGAAAAGGACATGAGGTTAAGGGGGAAGTCCTGCTAAGTCCACCGCTTCACCTACTCCAGGTGTATGCGTTGCTCGAAGTGCGCCTGCATTAAAGCATGTTGTGAATATGCTTGGAACTCATAGGAAGTTGGAATTGACATACATGAACAAGTAAAGTAGGGATTCGCCAAAAAGTTTTTAAGGAACTTGTAAACCATTCACGGATCATAAAAAGGCAACCACGATTAAGGGACAACGAAAGGCAACAACGATTGACCCTTGAAGGTTACACCCCATTCATAATCCATGAGATTAGTAACCCCATATGGTTCAGAACCACGAAAGGAGGATCAGGGATGATGGTACGAAGTGAGTCATTGAGTCACATTCGCCCGTATTGGCCTCTACTCGATTCTTATAGTGAAAAGCATTCCTGCGATCTCAAAGGCGTACAAACAGAGATTCAATTTGCTCCAAACTATTATTAGGCTAAACTGGTTAAATATTAATGCAACACATAATTCTAAATTATATATGATCACTTGAATTAAATAACAAGATTAAGAAGGAACCTAAACCGGTTGTCTAAATTATCTTATTAAGCGTGATTTTCAATTACGTATTCCCTTTAACATGCAATATGGTGATCATAAAATAAGCATTAATATTGGAAGCAATTTAACAATAAATCCAATAATAAAAAATTGTTAGAAAAATAATAGAAATAAAAGGAACATAATTCTTACTTTGATTATGTTTGCTTGCAACTATAAAATAATAAACGAGTTAGTAACTTCAAGGAAATAATAATATAAAAATAATTTAAATTAAATTAAATTAAATAGAGTTGATTTGGGGCTAAATTCTCAAACAGTTCTACCTTTCACGCTTTGGCTTAAGGACAGAACCACGAGTAAAGTATGGACTCCTTAGAGTGCTTGAAGAGGGAATTTTGAAAGAAGAAGGGTAGGCTAGTGTTTAGGCTAGAGCATAGAGGAGAGAAAAAGAGGGAATTAATTGATGCCCCGTACATCAGAAATGAGGAGGTATTTATAAAAAAAATGTGCTAAGGGGAACACACGAAACCCTAAAAAGATAAAAACCCTAAAAAATTTCACTGCAACACGGCAGAGGGCACCGTGACACGATGCCTGGCACCGTCAGACGGGGTGAATTCCCGTGACACGGTGGATAGCTGTGTGACGCTGGAAATATTTAGGGTACGGGAAATAAAACACGTGAAGGGTTTACATGGAAAGGACACGGAACTGCCCCGTGTCACAGCAGAGGCACCGTGTCACAGGGAATCCCACCGTGGCGCGACACTGGTTTCCGTGACATGGTGCATAAATGCCGTGACGCGGGAGCCTGTAGTCCATTTTTCCGTCTAAATTCATATTTAACCCTAATTTCGTTCAGCATTTTTAGGTGCCGATTGATAATTTCGTGCCATTTTTTATTTATTATTTATTAATTAGGCTAAAACAAAATAATTAATAAAAGGTTTGGGCCAAAAAAATTAATAAAATAAAATAAAATAAAATAAAATAAAAATAAATTATGCTCTAACTAAACTTCAATACAGATCATGGACTATTAAAAAAAATGTATTTAATTAAACACGATTTTTTTTAAAGAACTCTCGGGATTAAATACTGAAACCGACTAATAATGGTGGTGAAAGATTGTTAATCATCGGGTTTTGTTTTTGGGAGACATTTTTAGGTGTTTACAGAAGCCCCTTTAACTGAGTTTGTAGAAACGTCAGTTTCGAAGACGATAGTCAAATTAGGCGATAGGGACGGAGAATAATTTAAGACGTTCTGTGATCCTAAATCACTCTGTATACGCTGATACCTGCAGAAAAACGTTAGTTCTACAGGGAAAAAAAGTAAAGGGATAGAATACGCATCTGACACCAGTCTATCGGTGAAAAATGAGTTTGGCAGCCTCCTATGCTTGAAGGAATCCACCGGATGATGTTTCGTTGAAATGTTTTCCATGCCTGAGCAAAGCCGACTGGTGAATTTGGTAGCTTTCTAAGCCTGAAGAAACCTACCGGATGATACTTTCCATGCGTGAGGAAAGCCGATTGACGAATTTGGTATCTTTCTAAGCCTGAAGAAACCTACCGGATGATACTTTCCATGCCTGAGGAAAGTTGACATATGATTTTGGTGTTTTTCTATGCTTGAAGAAATCCACCAATAATGCTTTCCATGCTTGAGGAAAACCGTCTTGGCGGTTTTCTATACTTGAAGAAAAATCCACCGATAACGCTTTCCATGCTTGAGGAAAGCCGACTTGGCGGTTTTCTATACTTGAAGAAAAATGAACCGAAAATGTTTTCCATGCTCGAGGAAAACCGAATTGGCGATTTTCTATACTTGAAGAAAAATCCACCGATAATTTTTTCCATGTTTGAGGAAAACCGACAACTGATATAATCGCTGAAATTTGCAAGTGTATGATGGTTCGATTATCCCTGAACGTGGGCCGCAGATGATTTACCCTCAAGTCAACTATCTGACCATTATAGGTGTTTAAAATGTCGAAAATACAACCCTAATGCTTGTACCCTTTAAATAATAATTTAAATTTTCCGCGCAATTCTGGTGAGAAGATAACTGACAAAAAGTTGCAGAAAATCGTTCCAACTTGGTCAAAGACGCTAAAATATCTGCCAGAAGATTAAAGGACCGTTTAGGACAAGCAATAGGGCAATGCGCCATGGTAAAGGATCCCGCGACACGGTGGAAGACCCCATCAGAAGGTGGGTATCCCCGTGACACGGGACTTTTCTTTCCCTTTTATTTTGTTTTTTTTTTTAAATTCTACCGTTACCTTGTTACGGGGTTCGTGGCACGGGAACAGAGTAACGTCTTTTTTTTTTGGCTTTGAGTTCACTGCTTCATTCTCTTTTTCTAACTTCTTCTTCACCATTTTCATTCTAAAAATTGATTCAGTTCTCACCTTTTCTTCTCAATTTTTTTTTTCATTTTTACATCTCCGAGCACCGTGCCACAAATCCTAGCACCGACGCTCATCAGGTCCCACCTTGACGCGGCACCAGTCACCGTGACACAGTGTTTGTTCTCGGTGTTTCACCGTTTTCTCGCCTTTGATGCTGCTGTCTAAGCTCCACTGCTGCTGCCTGAGCTCCACTGCTGCCGCCTGAACTCCGCAACTGTCTAGGGTTCACCGTGACACGGACGCCAGTCACCGTGTCACGGCTTTAGCTTCCCATGACGCGGTGGTAGCGGTTGTAGTGCTGAACAGTTTCAGCGGTTTTTCAAGCTTTTGGAGCTCAAATCTCCACCAAATTTGTTCCAATTTTTTGCCACTTTCTTCATTTTTTATTTCTCACAAGGATCTATGTAAGTTTCCTTTGCCGTGTCTCAAAATTTGTTGTAAATTCTAAACTTGCTTGAAACCCTAAAAAATAAATTTGAGGGGTTTTTAATTTTTAGCTTGTATGTTAAAATTCTTGCTATGAATTGACTTGTATATGAATGTATGTATGTTTGTGAGCAATTTGAGACCAAATTTGTGTGTTTTGGTGAGAAATTGAGCAAATCACCATTTTTGGTACTACTTGTGTAAAATGGTGTTCTTGTTGTTTTTGTTATTCTTTTGCACTTAAAATGATGATATATTGGTTGTAGATCTTGTAAAATATGCCATGATGTGCCAATTTATCGTTCTTGTTAAATTTTAAAACATGCTCTATTTTGTGTATGTACTATATTGTCATGGAGAACATAATATCATGCAATTAGGAGAATATAGTATTAGTTCGTCATGGAGAAACTAAATACTAGAAAAAATTCCATTATTTTGCTAATTTTTAGCCTTGAGGTAAAAAATTTTCGTATAATAGAAAATGCAGCTTGAGATAATTGTTAAGCTGTTTTTGAATAAATAACTAAAAAACTTAGGAAATGATGCTAAGCATTTAGATTTTTATTTTTGTAATAGCATGCCTAGACAACGGGATCGCGATCTTTCTATTCGTGGCCGGCGTCAGGCTTTTCAGAAGGACACTCCCACATTTCCTTAGGGCATTGACGATGATGCCCTAGAGACTGAGCCTCGCCCTTTTTCGAGTAGGGGAAGGTAAATTCCACCTCCGTGGAAGCCAGATGAGTTGGTTTTCGGCCGTGCGAACCACGTTTCTCACCGTCCACTTGCTGGCATAGTCGATGGTACGCTTCGCCACATGGATCCAGAGCTAGTGATTTGGTTCTCCGACTATATGAGATTATCACGAGGGATCTTGTTACGAACGCCTTGTGGGAATCTGCTGGTTTAGTAGATTTTTATTCGGCGGTCGTAGGGTTTTGCTGCCCCCAGGGTTATGGCCCGAAAATCGTTCGCGCGTTGTTGGAGTATTTTTGGGATACTACCAACACTTTTCACTTTGCTTGTTGGGAGATGACAGTGACCCCACTGGATTTTAGCATGATCAGCGGTTTACGCTTCATTTATCGAGTCGTACGGCAAATTCCTGACCTTACTTGGGGGCGGCTGAGGTAGTAGATTTGTAAGGTCTGGTCGTTAAGCACATCTGGACTCAGGCGATGCCTCGAGGTGGTCGTAAGAGCAGGCGATCAGAGTTGGCTTCTTTTCTGGCCCGTGGCTTTGACATGGATGAGACATCACCTGAGCAGCAAGTACGGATCTTCATTTTGATTCTCATTTCCGTGACTCTTTCTCCTGATAGGAGTTCACGTGCGCTCGTTTGCTACCTTCCTTCTTTGGTCAGGATCAGCGAGATAATATCCTTTAGTTGGGCCAGCCTTTGATATGTCGATCTTCTCTTGTCGCTACATCATGGCTGTAGGCAGCTGAATGACTAGGCCCCTGTCACTGTCTACAGTTTACGAAGAGTCGTAGAGGTAACGATCTTTCTTCTTCTTGTTTTATTTGAATCTGTTTGAATCATGTGCTTAGAGACTACTTTTCATTGCAGCTATGGTTCTATGAGTACTTTTTGGGATTGGCCCCTCGACGGCGTTGTGGAGCGGTCCATGAATTCCTTGTCGGAGCTAGTTGGCGTGAACGAGGCAAGTTAGGAGTGGAGTCTGTCCCTATGCTGCGCGGGCTGCTACGCCGAGGCACCAGTTCTGTTGGTGTAAGAATTGATTTTGCATCATGTTGTTCTCTATCTTGACGTTATTTTCCGCTTTCATTGCAACTTTTTATAGTTATTAGGTTGCTATTGATATCCACTATCAGCCTTGGGCTGGGATGACTCATCTTCCCGAGGCCTTACAGCTTTCGGCGTACATTACTTTTTTTGTTGGTACTGGATGCTTTGTTTGGTATCTTGGGGAGCGTGTTGTTTATCAGCACAGTGATGATCGCTTTTGGTGCCCTTGCCTCCACCGGAGTCGATACTGGACTCACGTTTGCTTAGAGAGTTGACAAATAGGGGATAGCGATACATTTTTCTTTGGTAAGAGCGTGTGCATATGGAGGGCGATTTTTCGCAGTACTTGCTTCCCTTTTTGGCTCCTCCACTCCGTCTTCTCGAGGTATGATTTCTTTTGAGAATTTTATCGGTAGTCTCTGTTTAAACTGTCGAATAACTTGATTATTTGATCGTATTTTCAGACAACTGTTCATCTGTGGGGAAGATTGAGGTCCCGCCTCAATCCGTCCGTTACCCGGGGCCAATCGGTATTATTGAGGATCATATTGCTGACGTGCCATAGGATTTCAGACAGGCACAAGAGTCTTTACCTGATGTGTTTGAGCCGGTAAGCTTTTTGACACATTATTAATCCATTTTAATACTGCTTGTTAATGATTTTTCTTTGCTTTGTTCTCAGCCTACGCACCTGAAGATGATGAGATTCATGAAGTCGGTTGATGCTTTAAAGTAATGCATCATCAAGCTTCGGCGTGGTGCGAGTTGTCGGGGCGGTTCTGGCAATGTCCTTGAGATATGTTCAATTTTATTTTTCATTTTTATCATTTGTTCTATCTTGCACCATTGACATCTTTTGATTTTGTGTCTTTCAGGAGTGACGGAGGTCCCGCTCACGCTCGAGTCATAGAGGCTTGGACGAGGGGGAGCCTAGTCGCAGCAGACGATCTGCTTTCGTCGGTATTCCCAGTCTCAGCGGCAGCCTCGGTCTTCTCAACCATTTCAAGAGACTCAGTGGCAGCAACCTCAGCCTTCCAAGCCATTCCAGCACTTTCATGGTCAATGACAGCAACTTTCATCTTCACAACCTGAGTTCAGGTCAGTCATTACTCCGATGGACCAAGGTTTATACTTAGTTCCATTGTCTGGGGTGCTTCCTCCACCGGGGCCCGGCTTATTTTCAATTCTAGTGTGTCTGGAACGACTCCTCTACCGACGCTTCCTATATCTTGGAGTCAGTCTACGCCGTTTGCCAGTTGGACGGGTCTTGCTTTGAGTTTGTCTACTACTGGAGCTACAGGGACTAGTAGGGATACTAATCCTCGTACCCGGATGATGGAGGGACTCTTTGGTTCACCGTTCCCGTATTCACAGGCTAGAGATGACACTGATCCTCACTCTTCTAGTTCTACAGATTTTTTACCGAGGGTCTTCATTTTGTACTTTGGTTGATGACACTTGACACTATTTATGCATCATGATTCACTTTGTACATGATTCACATTTTATGCATTTGTTAGTGTGTATTAGTGTGTGCTTGAGACTCATTGCGTGTTATCGTGTTTTTATTAATGACGCGAACAAAAACGTAAGTCGAGGGTACCGACCTTCCCCTAAAGAAAAAAGAAATAAAAAAGAAAAATGGGACAAGTTTAACAACTCCTCCAAAATAAAAAAAAGAAAAATAAGCATAAAAATGGGACAAGTTTTACAACTTCCCCAAAAGAAAAAGGAAAATAAAAATAAATAATAAAAGAATAATAAATAATAAAGATAAATAAGAATAAAGTAATAATAAATAATAAAATAAAATAATAATAAATTATAAAGATAAGAAAAATAAAAAAAATAAAAAAAATAAATGGAGAATTTTATTAGGAATGAAACTCTCGAAAAACAGAGTTAGAAGATAAACGCTAAAGATAAAACAGTAAACTCCGAATAAAAATAGGTAAAGGATAAAAAATGAAGATGTGTGGGCACCGCAACACGACACTGTACACCGTGTCAAGACAAAGACTGTCGTGTCGCGGCATTATTTCCCATGACACGGTGGAAATTTACGTGTCACGGTCCGCGTATTCTGCAGCGGTGTAGCTTGCACACGTAGAAAGATAAATTTTTAATATTTCCAAGGGTTTTGGCTATAAAATAGAACCAGTATATTTGTGATATGCATAATTATGAAACATAAAATAATTAGAATTTCATATTTCAATCATATTGTCTTAGAATTTTGATAATACATTGCGCGAGTGGTCTTTTTCTTTGACCAATGCTGACAAAAGAGAGTTGGAATTGTTTCATGTCAGAGGCTTATTAGCCTTGAGGCATGTAGCAATTAAACATGATTTTCTTAGGGCAGCTTTAGACTATTGGAGTCCAGAAATACATTGTTTTAAATTTGATTACGATGAAATATGTCCCCTGCCGGAGGAATTCGGTGCCATCTTTGGGTTTCCTGCCAAAAATCTCATTGCCATTCCTACCCTACGTGAGTATTATTACCAAGACTTTGAATGCCATCTGAATCTAACGTATCCAGATTTAAATAAAATTGTGTGAGGTAATAAGGTAGACTTAGAAAAACTTGCAAATTTGTATATTTATCGCCCTGTCTTTGAGTCTTATAATGTATACCGTAGAAATGCAACCCAAACCAAACCATAGCAACCTCACGCACCCAGCCACGCACCTAAACCACCAGCAACCAGAGCAGCCACCAGTCCACCACAATTACTCACCCCGATTCCGCTATTTTCACCCAAAAATCAAAGCAAATGGCAAGTTGATCGGGTTTGAGCAAACCGTTGAGAGTTCGGTCAAAGTACAAGTCAGAGACTTTCAAGTTCTGTAAATTGAATAGGTGTGGTCGAACACACCCATGGTTCGACCGAACCAGCCTCGTAGTTCGGCCGCACAAACCCATGGTTCGACCAAACGGCTTCACGAGCCTCGCACATGACATTTAATGAAGATCAAATGGCCTCGATTTAATGATGATGGTTGATGAACGGTGGTGATGAAGATGCGCTTCAATGGATTTTAAACTTCAAGCAGCCAAATGTGAAGGAGAAGAAGAAAAAAAGAGTGTCTGATGTTTTTGTGTTTCTTTTTCTTTTCCCTTTTCGTATTTTCTTTCTTTTATTTTTATTTTTATTTTAGTTTCTTATTTTTAATTTTCCTTTTTAATTTATTTTATTTTATTTTATTTTTCTATTTTTCCTAGCATAGTATATATACCCATTTTTGGGGTAATTAGGAACATTATGCAATACCCATCTATTCTACTCTCTAATTAGTTTTTAGGAGAGCTTCTCTCTCTAGTTTTAGGTTAGAATTAGTGTAGTTTAGAGAGAGAAAGTGAGGGTTTCACCATTGATGAACTTGGATATTGAAGAAGAAATTAATCATCTTTTCTATAAACTTACATCTTCAATCAATGAGAATCTCTAACTCTCTCTCCTCTATTTTTATTTGCTTTATTTTTATTATTATTTTAGTTGTTGGTATTTCTTGTTAATCATGTTTATTCTTGATTGTTTGTTAATTAATCTTGTTATTAGCATGATTAGTGAGTACTTTCCCCATTAAGGGGATGGTTGTGGTGTAGTTGGACCTTGAGCATGTTCTAGGTTTTAGAATTAATTTATTTGTGATTAAAGTCTTTATATGCTCAAACACGAAAATAACTCTAAAATTACTCCCTAAGAGTGACATAAATGTAACTCATCACCTTGTTGTTGAACTCCTTCTTCTTGGGCCTTAGAGTAAACTTAGCCGCCTTGCAAGAATAGGTTTTCTGGAGCTCTTGGACCACTTCCTTGTAGATAGTTTGTTCCGATTGTTGGTAAGTTGCATCTTAATTGCAACATACCCCGTGTGGAGTGAGCATAAAATCATATGAGTCGCATGCTCATCCTCCACCGGTCTACCAATCAGTTCCAGATGGCTAAATAACCTTGTCATCTATAGCACATGGGCTTGAAGTGGCATCCCGGGTCTACGTCTTGCACTATAGACCCTAGCCCATACTTCTTGCCTCTCTTTCTTGAGACACCCATCTTACGGTGGATTGTTCCTCATGTTAGACAGTGACCTAGTAGCTTCCTCCACAAGTCTATCATAGTTGCCACTGTCGCTCTTTGTGACCCTCTGATTGACCACAACTTTTAGAGCATTGAGGAGTAATTTCAAAAGGTAGTTGGATAATTTCTTTTTCCACTGTTCCGGAATGGTGTTCGCCATGAGTTGCAAGACTCTCTTGCAATCATAACTCCACTCCTCATGAGCTTCATCGCTCATAACCCCTTTAGAGTAGAAACCCGGGACGGGAGTATCCAAGATATGCTCTAGGTAGCAATTGTGGAGGTCATACGGAGTTCTTCTTCCGCCCCATTCTTCAAATTTCACCAAATTAAAGATAAATGTTAACTTCTCGGGAAGATATGGTAATATTACATTGTTGTCGATAAATGAAGACATGATTCTACAATTTGAAAGAATTCTAATGAAAAACCATTCATGATACTTAAATAAAATTGAATTTAATTCATGCATATTTCAAATTATTTAACATCTTATTTACACATAGAATTGTCCCTATTTTGTGAAATTAAGTCGATTCCATGATCAAAAGAAACAAAGAGTGGTTAAGCATGCTTTGGATTGTCTTAACACTCAATCTCCAAAAGTAAGCAATGCTTTGCTAATGGCTCCAAGCCACTCTTGGTTGAATAAATCGTCACATCTAATTCTCTCTCAACAATTTATTCACTTTTCCACGACATGTTAAGAATCCAATTTATTCAATTTATTCACTCACATCGTTAAGTACAACCAAAACCAACTTGCATACCCAGTATCGCTTATGAGCCTAGGGAGTAATAGTGATGTCACGTTTTGGCGTAGCCCATCACTACTCTTAATAGGTCGTTAAGTGTTGTTTTGAAATGGGTATTTCACTCAATATTTTAGGGACCTAGGGTTTCTATGTTAGTTTATTTAAGTGAACTTAATTGATCATCACAACATACAAAATCGAAAACACGCATTTTGATGCATATTGGCAACTAGCATAACCCCTTGAATTCTTTAAGTCTTCAAAAGGTCTTTATTTACAACTTCATGGCTTTGTCTTCCATGAACCTCCTTCTTCAACACTTGACAAAAATTATGCAACTACTAGTATCTACGATTAAGACTAATCTAAATATTTAGGTACAAAAATACTCGACGGTACGCAGACCGTATTAAGATTTTCAAAAATACATCACGGATTGCAGTCCGTATTTTATATCCTAATCGGGCCCCACTAGTTGTCATTTTATAAAACCTGCGAGAGAATATACATTCCATTCATCCATTCAGTATTTGCGAATGACCCATGCATTTTACAACGATAAAACAAGTAACAATGCATAAATACGCGATAACTAGTAAACTAGTCTAGGTGGTTAATCCGATTAAAATGCCTAATTAAACTAGTCAAAGTTGTTTTAACCGATTATGTAAAAAAGTGCAATTAATTATTGAATCTCCCACTAAATTCCTTATCCAACTTAATTAATCTAATTAATTAGGCCGGTATAACCAAAAATTTTGCCAATCCCACTTAAAAACCGAGGCCTAGCCTCTAAAATTTTAGTTAAATAAAACAAAATAATTAAAATAATTAAAACGACAAATTAAGCAAAAATTACATAGTCCAAAATATCCAAGTGCCTAGCACTAAGACTTGGAGTGATCACAACATGCACAACCAAATGATGCTCAAGGAAAGTGGGAGTGGGTCATGATGTCATTAGGCGTTACACCACCCACATCAGCAAACTTTGACACACCAAAAGTCGTGGCCCATTACGGCCATGTTCCACGAGCTCATTGCACAAAATTTTTTCGCAAGCAATGTCTACGCATATTACCCTTAATTATGTACCAAGCTACGCACACATATACGCTCAATGCAAGCACCACACACGGCTTACCCACGGTGAGCCATAAGGCCGCACACATGGTGCGCGCAAAGCAGCAAGCTGCTGCTGCACCATGTGGCTGCCTCGGCTGCCATTGTGCGCCATGGTGTCGCATAGCATCTCCTCCGCACACACGCACCACTTCGAGGCACCCAACAGCCTCGACTGCCCCATGTGGGTTGCGTGAGCAGCCCCGCTGGCCGAGAACATGCTAGGGGCTCTTAAACCTTGATTTTGTGCTCATGCATCGGGAATAATTCCCGATTTTTAGTGACATTTTTAATCAATTCTAAATTAATTTTAGAATAAATTAATTTTAGAGGAAAAATAAAAATAACAAGTCCAACTTTATTAAATTCATCCAAGTGCATAAAACCAAAAATTATTTCCAAGAACCATTGTTTAATAAATGTGATTTAACTTGGTGCAACAAAATTAAGAGGATAATTACTCACTATTAATTTGATTATTTTAAATTAATCTTGAGATTTTACAAAATAAAAGGGAGTTGGGAAAATGAAAACAAGTTCAATAAAAAGTGAAACTTTAATACTTGTAAATCCTTGAAAAATAATATATTCCAATATGAAGATAAAACAAATTTCTATCACAAATTTCAAGCTTTATGATTCCAATCAACTTAAAAATGATTAAATCAACAAAGTTCAACAAAAATTCATGGAATTTAGTAACTCAAAGTTTCAATCACTTAACATAATTAAAGATTAAATATTTAGTAATTAAAATCCTCAAAGAACAAAGATTTCACACTCAATGCAATTATGTGAAAAAATAAAACCAAACTTTCAAACACAAATTACCACCAAGTAATCATGTCTAAAGAGGTTTAAAATTTCATATAAAATAAGGATTGAACCAATTACATAACCAACATAAATGTGCACTGAATTTTTAAGGTTAGAAAGACTTTAAATTATTCGTTAAAAAAAAATCCCTCGAAAAGTGCATTTCTGGTCGTTTTTAGCTAAAAATGCAGGCTAAAAAGGAAAAAACCATTTCCAGAACGCCTTTTCCACCAAAAATTCACAATTTTTGGACGAAAATCTAGGTTTAGGAGCAGAAGTCAACTCTAATACGGGATTAAAGCTAATAAACCAAGCTACTAATCTAATTAGCAACTTAAAACAAGAAAAATTAAGCCATAAAAACACCTTGAAATAATATGATTTTAAAAATAAACAAGTGAGGCTTCGGTACCGCTGTTGGGGTTTGGTGAGTCTGACTTACCTCGGAAACAAACCCAAAACAAGACCGTACTCGGAATAAATACAACCATAAAGCATAATTAACTTAATGACAAGATTAAGATAGTAATTATACCTTTGACGCGTGCTTTGCCCGACCTCAAGGGGCTCTTACTTCGAAAGCAAGTCTCGAAAGTACGACGACCTCCAACGAAAGTCCACCCACAACTCGACCGCCGACAAGGGTCCAATGCCTTGACTTAGCAAGGCCCAACCTAAACCCGAGTAATTAATGAGTTCAATGGTTTTCACAATGATGCTGCCTTTTCCAACTCTTACTCAACTGTTTTTGCCAATACCCAAGTTGGGTATTTATAGGGAAATGCAAGAGTGTGAAAAACTCTCCCATAATGTGGGAGAATTTAATTTTCCATTTTATTTCAACTCTAAAAATAATTAATAATCAAACTAGTACTAAATCAAAAAGTGCCAAACTCATAAGAAGGAGTAGGTGAGGACCATTTAGAGGAGGGGGGACCAAACTTGCTCCCCACTCCCTCTCCCATAAACGACCACCTCAATTCCTAAATCCACAATTAATTCGCGCCACGTGGCAGCTCACTTGGGCAACAAGGCACCCTTGTGGGCTGCCACGGTGCTCTTGTGTGTGCCTCTGCCCAGCACGCCATGCACCAAATGGCGCGGGCTGCTTGTGCCTCGGCCTAGCACGCCACGCGCCAAATGGTGCGGGAAGCTAGCTGCCATATGCTAGCATGCCACACACATTGGTGCGGGCTGCTAGCCAAGCCCCGCACTTGGTTCGGGTTGCTAGCATTGCAGCGCCCCTAGCACTCGGTATGCCGATGCTTTGGGTATTTTGGTCATTGGTGATTTATTATTATTTTCACGTCTTGTTCTTTTACTACTTTCGACTCGACTTCCGACACTCGGTTTTGACGCTCAAAACTTGAATTTCTGACGTCTAAATTTTAATTACTCCATCAACTTATTAATTAATTCCAAATTAATTCGTCGCTTTGGCTCGTTAGTTGCTTAGGTGTGACCCGAAGGGTTCAGTCAAGATTAAGGTGTAGTATTAATTATATATTAATATTACTGACCGGAAGCGACCTCCACTCAGACATTCCAATCACTTGACCTCGCTGAATAATTACCTTTCTAATAATTCCGAACCCCTTGTCGGAATATTACACTTGTTCGAAGGACACCATTCCTTTCACCTTGAGTTTTCATATGTGTCATATCTAATCTTCTCAAGTTCATTGAGCTTGAGCAATCTCTTTTCACCGGCCAACGACATATCCATGTTTAGCTCCTTGATAGCCCACCAAGCTTTATATTCTAGTTCCGCTAACAAATGACAAGGCTTCCCACAGATTAACCTATAAGGGGTTGTACTAATTGGAGTATTGTATGCTGTCCTAAGACCCCATAGTGTGTCACCAATTTTAAGCGACCAATCCTACCTCGATTTGTTCACCATCCTTTCAATAAGATTCTTGATTTCTCGATTCGACACCTCGACTTGCCCTTGAGTTTGAGAATGGTAGGGAAGACCAACTTTGTGAAGAACTCCATATCTCTTGGGAAGAGATTTAAATTTCTTTTTGGCAAAATGGGAGCCTCCATCACTAATTAACACTCTTGAAACCCCAAATTGAGGAAAAATCATCTTCTTTAGAAGCTTTAGCACAACCTTATAATCATTGGTAGGAGAAGGTATGGCTTGAATCCACTTTGTCACGTAATCAACCGCTACTGAGATGTATAAATTCCTACAAGAGGAAACAAAAGGCCCCAAAAAGTCGACACCCCACACATCTAAAGGATCAACTTCAAAAATGATTTGTTGAGGCATTTAATCTCTCTTGAATATGACACTACTTCTTTGACATCTATCACATCTGAACAAAAATTGCGAGCATCCTTATGCATCGTTGGCCACAACAACAGAGATTGGGAAATCTTTTCCACCGTCTTTTCAAATCTACCATGACCTCCACACGAAATCGAGTGGCAATGCTCAAGAACTCAAGCTGCGGCCGCAGTCAAGGACAAGGTAAAAAACGCTTGACCCTTTCTTAGATTGGTCTCAAAGATTATTTTCTCCGGATGCTAACTTTAACTTGGTTATTTTCGCAGGGGGGAGAGGTAGGAAAGACATTTGAGAAAAATCTCAAACGGGGTAGGGAGGAAACCACCTCCATTCTCAACAAAACCGAAAAATCCACCTCCGTTTTAACTCCTGGCGCCTCAGCTGGGAACCAACAGATGCGGATTGGGGGGAAAACGAGAGGGTAGGCGACAGCCTGGGCCTCGATCTCGTTAACCCCCTATCAGCAATCGGGGGGTTCACCACGCCTGCAAGCGGCTCCCGCTTGGCCGGCTCTGAAGGTAAGAACCCTTTTGAATCCTCGCCTGAGCTGGGGTGGCCTTTGCGAGTGAAATCCCCCTCCTAACAGACGTCATCCTCAGACGGTCGGCAACAGATAGGTGCTCCCTTAATTTCGCACTCAACACCTATTGATTATGGTGCAGATCAATCTCCCCGCTGGCCAGACGTCCAGAAGCATGCCAAGGCCATGCTTGACGCCGTCCGCAAGAGGGACAAAGACAACATCCTTGGGATAGAGACATTCAATCTGGAACGCATTCTATCCCTTCTGGCTGAGGTTAGAGACTTAACAATTTTATTTTTTCAAAGTGCTTTACCCCGCCTGCAATACTAATGCCGCTTGCTTCGCTTTTCACTATAAGAATCGAGTAGAGGCCAATACGGGCGAATGTGACTTCATGACTCACTTCGTACCTGTTTTGGGTGTTTTTGTCCCTCGGGAGAGTTACAACACGAACACTGATCCGGCGTGAGCTGTACCTGCAAAACAAACGGAGACACTATTTGGGTGGTGCTCCGCCTCCGACGAACAAGTTAGTAACTTGAAGGGAGAGAAAAAAGGTGCGGAAATTTAGGTGGGTATCTGCTCGGATTCCAAGCTCAGATGTCTCTATCATAGGGACAGTGTGTAATAAATGATAAAACGTGCCCTCCAAAAGAGGGAAATCTCCCTATTTATAGGGTCCTCGGTATATGTACCCCTGATTAGGTCACTGATCCCTAATCATTGGTGGGCTGCGCCACATTGCGGCTTTCTCGGGATTTGGGCCTAAAGGCCGCCATTTTCCCCCTAATTTCTTGAGTGACACGTGTCAGGCAGGGATTGGTCCCCTTTGGGCCATCCTGAGGCTGACATGTGTCATCCTCTGATTGGACCACGTGGCGGGGTAAAATTACCATAAACATTTTCCCCTCACAGATGTGACGTGGCACGCCACGTGGCATATGTGACATGTGTCATGCTCCGATTGGTGGTAATTTTACCATCAAAGAGTAATCGTTCGCCTTCCGAGTAAATTGCGGGAATGCCCCCGAATTTACCCTCTATATATAGCTGTTTACCCTCATAATTTTGTACGTTTACAAAAATTTTCTAGAGGAACAACTTTGAGAGAGCAGAAGTCATCCGCTTGAGTCAAGCGCAAGCAAGAAAGCTCGTTCTTCGTCAACCCAGCCGGACCCGTCTATCTTCAGATATCACATCTAAAGGTACCGTTTTTGCCTCTCTCAGCTCTTTTCTTGTTTCAACGCTTGTACATATTTCTTACAATAAATGGATGCATCACCAACACACACGACACAACCTAGGTTTGACGCCTGAGAGAGAAACGTCTGGTCAGAGAAACCAGACGGCTCTGGAGAGATCCCCTCCGCGTGCCCCTTCAAGTCCCGTAGATTCCTTTTTGGAAGAGTGCGACCAAGGCGGCGATGAGGTCGTCTCAGCTCCTTTGACACAAAATGAGGAGGACACGGAGAGCGACAGCTCCGCCTCCACCTCTGAGAGCAGCGACGACTTGCCCCTGCTTGAGGATAGCGAGGAGGAGGAAAGAAAGAAATGGAGAGAAAAGGACGACCCCTTCAAAATTCACGTCTCCTCCAAGGATAGGATTCAAATGGAGGAGAACCTGAAGAACTTTCCCCAAATGCACCCGTTAGGAGACGGGTACAGAATCAAAGTGCCGCCTGAGGAAGGCACCATCGCTTGGGAAGACGATCAACAGAACGCCAACAGCTACTTCGGCTGTTATGAGGCGGCGTTCAAGGCCGGTCTTCGCTTTCCTCTTCACCAGGCGGTGAAGGCAATATTGAGAGGCTAAGGCCTCGGAGTCTGACAACTTACCCCCAATTCTTGGGCAAACATCCTGGGGTATGTTGCCGCCTACGAGTTCCAGGGGCTCCAACCCGGCTGGGAAGCTTTTGCTAGGATGCATTATCTCAGCCGAAGCCCATGCGGTTGGAGGGCGTGGTACACTTTAACCACGCATCCCCAATACATGATGACCTTGGACAAGGTCTCAAAGTTTGACGGCTGGAAGCACAGGTTCTACCTGATGTCAGCCCCTAACAAGCGGAAAAACTATGAATTCCGCCAGTACAATAAGAAGCCCGACTTGATGGGCCGGAAATGCGCTCTTCCCCGGATCCCGAATAAGGAATTTGACAAAATCATTGAGGCAGACTTTTTCGGCCTCACGGACGTGATCTTGTCAACCGGGGAAACAATAAAAGTCCCCAAGAACTGGAGCCCCAAGTGCGCCTAGTTCAGGGACGAGTCTTTCTTAGCCGCTTGCGAGCTAGGACACATGTTTACCAAACGTATGCGCCTGAGTTTACATCCGCCTGTAGTGCTTTTGTGTCAGAATTGATTTATGACATTGACCAATCTCTTTCTTTTTTACAGAAGAAGCTTTAAACATGTTGCAGACGGAGAAGCCTCCCAAGCGTTCAGATATTTGCTAGAATTGCGGTCTTCAAGGCCCAATTCCCTATTACGCTGCAAAACGGCGCAACCCACCAAATCTGGGTCATAATGACCTATGAGAGGGCACAATTCCCAATGACCCTATAAATAGAGATATATCCCCCATTTTTAAGACACATTCAATCATTTATTACCCCTACCCTGCATTTTCTCACATCAGAGAAAACACCTGATCTCAAAATTCGAGAAGATCCCACTTTACTTTCCGCACCTTTTTCACATTCTCCAACGCGTTCTAACTTGATCGTTTGAGGCGAAGATCCAACCACCCGGAGTCTCCGTTGTTTTGCAGGTACATGCGTAGTCGGACTAGTCTTCGAGTCGTAACTCTCCCGTGGGACAAAAATACCCAAAATATTTGGCGTCGTATGTGGGGAGAGTACCTCAAAGATGGTTCAAGAGTGTACCACAGTTTGACCCCAACCGTCCCGCGATTGATGGGGAGGTCTTCACGGACCATGAAGACGGCCATGATGTGGACGTCAAAACTCATGTGGCCCTTAACGGGTCATTCATTTCCAAGCACATCTATTCTAGAGACAAGCTGGAATGAGTAAACAATGAAGCCAGTACCAACAAGTCTACTGGACAACCGCCAGGTACTACCAGGGCACCGGAGGTCAGGCTCCTGTTACAAGAGACGAGCTCATGAAATTCATGAAAATTTTCAAAGGTGATATTAAGGACCTCATCGAAAAGTAGACGGCTGGCTCTAGCAAGAGTCAGTCGGATAAAAATTCTCCTCGAGCTGCAAGGAAGAAGTCAGTCAGCGACATACAGCTTATTACACATCCCAAGGAGAATACTACGCCTACCCTTGACTAGACAAGGATCCTTCTGCCTCAGATGGGCACAAGGAAGGTCATTTATGCTATTCAACTGGGTGGCAGCAAGAAAACTTTCACCGATGCCCGACATTTCATCGAGAAAATTCGGAATCAGCAATTGTCTAATTCAATCTCTACCTCGAGCTTTCTAGACAGCTTCAAAAATAAATCTTTAAGGAATACTTAATCCTTGCATGAAAGCTATACAAGCGGCAAGTCCGTCCACTCTGGCCTTAAATGATTAAGAATGCCCCATATGTACCCTCTATTGTATACGGCCCATATTCCCCTCATTTCATGCACCTGACCCACTTTGGAGAACAGGAAGTGTAGACACCCATTTGTGTCTCCCCAAAACCAAACCCAGTGATGAATACCTTTCACGTCGAATCATAATCTAATGAAGTAGGGTATTTTTACCCTAAACAATATTAATTAACACAATCAGAGAAGGACGTAGAGTAAGGATGGCTACAAGATTAACTTTATATATGTTACAATTGAAATATTAATTACCTTGCAAAAAAAGTGTAATTTTTTTAAATATAATTTTGGGATTGATGTAGGACAAGTGTGGTTCTTATTTTTATAAATAAGTGTGGTTTTCAAACGCTTACCTTATCTGGGTGTATGTTTATATATATCTTACTAGTTTTTAACCTTTCTCGTCTATTATGTTCATATATTACTCGTTCATTTGTAAAGTTTATGTTTAAATCTAAAAAGTGTTAATAAAAACACAAATGTTAAAAATGTTAATGAGTTATAATATTGAACTTCATAATGTATAATGTATACTTTTACATGTTTTTGCTAAATGAAAATTTACAATCAAATTTTTAAAAAATGTAAATTAATTTTCTTGTCAGAAATTATTGTTAACATTTTATTATAACGTGAACAATTAGGAGATCCACCAACAATAGACCATTCATTCCCTCCATTGTGCCAACATCAAAATACATTAATTTTTTTTTTTTTACATAACATTAGTCTAACCAACACTTTGTACCTTCCCCCTTCCTTATACTAAACCAAACGTAAAAGCAAAATCAGTGTATATATCATATGCTTCTTCATCATTTCTTACTTGTTTCTTCACTAATTCAGATTCTTTGCCTTCCACAAATACAATTGATCTGTACTCACTAAATATAAAATAACAACAAATAATCATCCTGATGGGCAAAAACACCAAAAACAATAATCATTGTGAACATTCGTTGTCAATTTTATGAACATTTATTGTGTATATTATGAACACTTTGTTATTTTTATTATTTCAGAGAATACAAATGGAGCTGTGTTTAAGGTAGTCGAAGTATCCGAATTAATATTGAAAGAAATTGGAATTTAGCAGCAAGCATTTGATTTGTACAATTATTATATGAACATTTAGTGTTGAAAACCTGAACATTTTATATATTTATTATGAATATATATGTTTCGTTATTGATTACAAACAAATTTGTTATTGATTATGAACACATGTGACATATAGAGTGATAATTTGTATTTTTAATTATTATATTGATGATTATATATTATGAACATTCTAAACAATTATCATGAACATATAACGTGATGATTATGAACATATGTTGTGATAATTATGATTAAAAATTGTCAATTTCATGGTCTGACACACATTTACAAAAAAAAAAAAGGCCATCTCTACATTGTTTGAAAAGGTATGGGTCATTCCAAAAGTACATCTTCGCCTCCTTCAAAAATTGTTTCTTTTGTTGAGATCGAAGAGAGTTTTCGGAGGAATGACCCCACAAACAAGAAAATTCGCCATATGAGCATACCATGGGCTAGATGCCAAAGCCATATCTATAAGCGTTTCCAACCTAATTTTCTCATTGATTGGCACATCCTCTTTGTTCTCAAAAGGAAGCCTAGACAAATGATCCACCACATAATTCTTCGCTTCTTTTTTGTATCTCTCAATTCCATGTGAAAATCTTGGAGGGAGAGAACCCAACGGATAAGACGTGGCTTTGTGTCCTTCTTAGTTATGAGATATTGAATCGTTATATAATCCATGTACACAATCACCTCAGAGCAAATAAGATAGGATAAGACGTGGCTTTGTGTCCTTCTTAGTTGTAGCTTAGTTCTTTTTAGCTTCATCAAGAGCTCTACATGCATAATTGATGACATAAGATTCTCTTTCTATCTTTTGCCCAAGCACGACACAGATATATGACTTTTATGTCACTTTTAGGGTGTTTATTGAGTCGCTTTCCGGCTTATTTTACAATAATTTAGCCCATTTTGTTCTTTATTTCTTTTATTTGCTTATTCTCGTCTATAATCTTTTTTTTGAGTATTTTAGTAGTTTTTATTAGTTTTTAGTTTTTTTTTTTGCAGTTTTAGTTAATAATTTCCCACATCTCTCAATTTATTTATTTTATTTTAGTTTCTAGTTTGTTTTATTTTATTTTATTTTATTTTATTTCATTTTATTTCATTTTATTTCATTTTATTTTATTATTTATTTAGTTTTAGCTTCTGATTTTACTTTATTTATCATATCTTATTTTATTTTATTTATTTAATTTTATTTTATCTATTAACAATCCCCTCGTGTTGTTTTTGGTAGTAGGTGTTTTCGGGTCCGTGGTCGATCGGGTTCAAAGTCCGAGGTTCGACACAAAATTTAACCAAGCTCCACCACTAATTTCCACCTCCACCAATCTCCAGCCACGCAGCCACCAGCCACCTCACCATATTCGCACCACCAGCAACCCAATCAATTACCCACAAAAACCTAGCAATCACCTTCCCCTGCTTCCTCACGCAAACCCCAACACCTCCAACCACCACGAAACTCCCCTGTTTCTACCAGCCGCCACTAATCTCCACACCTCCAACCACCTTCCACGCACTCCCACCAATCTCAACACAACACAGCACTGTCACACACTCACCAAACCACCACCAATCTCACCTTCACTCACCACCTATCACAACCACAACAACGCCCACAACAACCACCTCACGCAACCACTTGCGAACTACCACCTGAACCACGCAACTCCCTTTATTTCCCTCTCCTCTTCTCACTGACCCACAACATCAAATCAACAACTAATTAAACCACCAACACCACCTATCAGCCCACCACAACCCGCAACAACAATTACCACCTCCAATCAACAACAACCGCCCAAATTACCACCAAATTACTCACCTCATAGCCGCGCAACTCACAACACCCAAACTCACCATCTGACGCCTCAAACGCGGGCGCACAACCCTGTTAGAAAGCGCACACAATTGGAGTCCAAAACAGAATGATACAATAGCTTTGCGCGACTTGTTGTGCGACTTCTGTGCGGGCGCGCAATTATGGGTCAATCACGAGCTTTTCACGTGATTTTCAATGAGAATTGGACGGCCACGATTTTGGATGCTAGATGACGATGATGCTGATGAACGGTGATGATAGTTGTTTGGGATGATGCGTGAATGGGTGCTTGAATTGGAGCAGGGGAATTCGAAAGTGAAAGGAGTTTGGGGGTCTGATTGTTTCGTGGTTTTAGGGGGAAATTAGTGGGTTTTCGGGGTTTTTCATTTTCCTTTTATTTTATTTTTAGTTTTGTTTTTTTTTTTTGTTTTTAGTTTAGCATTTTAATTGTTTTAGTTTTGTTTTATTTATTTTTAATTTCTTTTACATTATTTTAGCTTGTATTATAAATACCCTCTTTGGGTTATTTTCTAATAACTATCAATCACTATTTTCTTTTAGATAGATTAGTTTTAGTTTAGCCTTTATTTTCTCTCTCTTAGGGTTAGTTTAGGAGTAGTGTAGAGAGAGAAAGCTTGGATTTCCATGGAGTTTTGGAGAGGTTGAAGAAGCAACTTTGTGGAACTTCTTCTCATCTTTTCAATGAGCATTTTCTAATTTTCTCTCATCTTTTTTTCTTGCTTAATTCTTAGTTTTTGATTTTTGTTTATTGATTTGAGTAGATTAATTAGTTTATTTGTTTAATCTTGTTTTTATTCTTATTTTACCTTGTTTTTCATGTCTTTCTTCCTTATGTTAGCTTAGATTTTATTCCAGGGAAATGGATGAAGGTTATGTTAATAAATGGAAGATTGATTGTGATTAGTATGGAATTGTTTCTTGATTATTGTGTATGGATGATGCTTTCATGGATTAGAATCTTTCTAGCTAATTGATTCTATGTTCTTAATTGTGCTTTCAATCGATTGTGCGAGAGTGAGTTCGTTGAGGGCCCTAATTTCTTCCATACCTTTGCTAGGCTAGTTGCACGAGAGTGAATTAGTTTAGTAGGATAATTAACATGCTTAATTGTGCGAGAGTGAGTTTAATGTGTTTATTGTTACTAATCAAGGTCATTTTCATCTAATTGTATGATGTTATTGAATGTATTGATGTAATTGGACTCAACTTTCCCTAGTTTTAGTTATTTGTTCTTAGTTGTGTTTAGTTGAACCTCTCTCTATCTTACAAGTTTTCCTAGTAATCTAATTAGCACAAATTGATACACTTAGTCCTTTTGGGTTCGACCCTTTACTTGCCACTAACTAGTTTAGTGTAAGTTTAGGTATTATAAATGATTAATTTGGTTAGGGTGGTAGCTTAACGACCTATATTATCTCGATCAAATTTTGGCGTCGTTGCCGGGGACTAAGGGGTTCATTAGTTTGTGTTAATTAAATTAGCTAGGTTCTTGTATATTATTTGATTTGGTTTTTTTTTTCTTTGTTCTTTGTATACAAATGGCATGCTTATCTTTTCCTCAATTTGATGGTGAACCTTTCTATGCATATTTTGAAAGACTAGATGGTTTTCTTAGTTACCATGGGTGTTCTCTTAATGATGCTTGTGGTATAGCTTATTGGGGCATGACTGAGTATACTAGGGGAATGGTTGAGGACATGAATAATGGTAGATTTTGTCATTTGTCTATGCATGACACTTGGGATTTCTTCACATGGTTTGCTAGGGATTCTTTTGATAGAGAATCGCATGTTTCTTGCTTTGATTCTCAATGCCTAGATTCTTTTAATTTTTGCATGAATTCTCTTGATATTTCTTATGTGCCTTGTGATAATCCAAGTATGCAAATTGACACCTTTCCCCCTTATGCTCATTTTGATGAGGTTTGTGCTAATTTTGATGATGTGCAATTTGACTCTGATCATGAACCTTAACCCAATAACATTGATGCCCAAATTCTTTCTCAAATGCAATATCTCACCCAACAACTCCAAGAGCTTCAAGAGTAACAAAAATTGAGAGAAGTGAGGCTTGCCCAAGTGATGAGTGATTTGGTTGATGTAAATGGATGTAAGGCACCTCATTTGGAGTGTGAGAGTGTTTTTGAGGATGATGTGGGCCATGGGTGTGAAGGTAAGGGGAGATTTTCTTGTAATGAGAGGATTTTTGAGGATTTGGATCCTTTTCATTCCCCATTAGAGCTTGAATGTCATCCTTCCCCTTATTCACCCCCTTTGAGAGTTTCCCATGGTGAGGATGTGAGTGAGCCATCTTCATGTTTGAATGAGGGAGTTCATGAGGATGATGATGATGAGTTTTAGCAATCAAGAGAGATTGAGAGCCCCTTGAGTGATGGTGGAAGAGTTGTGAATGAAGAAAATGTCGATTGAGGTTTCCAACCCCCTTCCCCATCATGATGAGTTTACCTTGCATGTTTGTGACCCTTCTATCCATGAGTCTTTGGACTCATTTGAGGTTATGGCTAGTATGTTCATTGAAGGTGTAACAAATCATTATAGCCTCTTTAGAGAGTTCATTGGCAAACCTTCATGGGAAAGGGATGAGTTTGAGAGAAACCTTTATCCTTTCATGCATGGTTTAGAGACTCTAGGCTTTGAGGATCTTGAGGGAGTTGTTGTTCATCGTGCTGACAGAGAGGAGGACGAGGTTGTTTCTATTGGAGAGTTTTTGTTTGAGGGAGATGTGAGTCATGAGTGTTCTTTTGAGGATTCTATGATTGATTTCCATGCCCTCATTGGTGATGTGAGGCTTTGTGAGACCATTGTTTCTCCTCCCCTTCCTCATGTCCCCTTCTCAAGGAAAATTGACCACATCTCCTACTATCCCATGTTCCTCCCTTCTTTTGTCAAAGAGCCTATTGAGGACCCTCTCTTGTTTGATGAGACTTTTCCTTTTCATCCTCCTATTATTGAGGAAATGGGTGATTGTGCCACCCAAAAAGATTTTGAGGAGGTTTTGCCTTTTTATTCTTTTCCTTATTTTTCTTCTTCTTTCTCTTCTTATTTTCTTATTTTCTTGATTTTTCTTTTGATTTTTCTTCTTTCTTTTGGCATCTTCCTCCTCACTTACGTGCAATAATCTTGTTGCACGTCCTCCTACCTTCATTTTCCTACTTGTTATCATATGAAATGTGTAGTAGTGCATTTGATAAGCTCTTGCGTTTGTTGCAATATTTTTTACTAGAGCGGTCTCGCTTGGACGTTAAACAAGCCTTTCTTGGGAAGTAACCCGAGGTTTTTATTGCTTTCATTTTCTCTTCTTTTTAGATTAGATTTTCTCTCATGGAAATGTTTGTGTGTCTTTTTCTAGGTACATGACTTGATATACTCTTATGCATTGGTTTGGATCAAGAATCAAGGAAGTTTAATGCCTATTTTTGCTAGCATATGGAAATTGAGATTCAATTCAAGAGGAAATCGGCTTTAAAAGGTTAAATTGGGTCATTTGCGGGTATTTACACCCACCTATATCCGGTAATATCTTTCTTAGATCTTTCTCTAATGGTTGGTGACTCGTTGGACGTGTGTTGGTTTGTTGGATTGATTTTTTTTTTCCCCTTCCATGGATTATTTGGTTTATGTTTGAGTATATTGTCTCATTCAAGCTTGGGGGAGGGTATTCTATCATGCTTTGGTGGGATGCTGATTCATTTATGCCATGCACTTGAGTATATGCATTTCCATGTCTTTTCTTTTGCACGGTTTGAGAGTGTTATTGGTAGACTCTAGGATACTATATGTTAAGGTAGTCGATTAAGAACTTTTAGGGGTCCATGAAGCCTTAGTTCACGGGGATGTGGTAAGATGGAGTTGCTCTCTATAGTGGATTTGAAACCCTTGGTTGGTATTTGTTTGGTTATAATCCCTTGTGGGCTTCATTTGTTCTAGCCTTCATCACCTTGTTGAGCGGCTATTTAGGATCCTTAACTATGCATGTCTTAATCCTTGTTTTGACCTCTAGCTCCCAAGATAGTGACCGAGCCACTCTAGGGGAGGGAAAGGGCACCTTTTCCCATTTTTCTTTATCTTCTTTTTATTTCGTTAAAAATTTGGTTTTCTATTTTGCATCAACCTACTTATTAACCAATTTGAGCCTAATGTTTCCCGCTCTTGTTTAAACCGCGTTACAAACCCAATGGCCTATGTTTACCAACCCTTTTAGTTAGTGAAGCATTGCCATGTTAGGTTTGAGTTTTTAGAGTGTTGAAATTTAACAAGACATTCTGTGAATTAGTTTAAGTAAGGTATTGAAAATTGAGCTTGAAAAAGAAAATGCAAAAAAGTTTGAGAAGAAAGATGCAATTGAAGAAAATCAAATGAAGTTTGAAGAAAAAGCCGTCCATAGGAAAAAAAAAAAAAGAGGCAAGGACATCAAATAAGAGCAAAAAAAAAAAATTTGAAAAGGAAACAAAAAACACAAAAATATTTTAGTTTGGTTTCGTTTTCTTCCCTAGTTTAAGCATTGAGGACAATGCTTCATTCAAGCTTGGGGGGGAGCGTTACTTCGTTTTTGGTATATATTGGGTTAGTGATGAATAAGCTTGGGGGAGATGGAATTATTGGTATATTTGTTTGATATTTTGTGACTTCTTGAGTTTGTTTTTGAGAGTAGGCCACTCTTTTGCTTCACTTAGGAAATATCACCAAAATTTTCAAATTATTTTGTGAATTCTTGAGTTTAATTTTGAGAGTAGGCCACTCTTTTGCTTCACTTAGGAAATATCACCAAAATTTTCAAATTTTTACCCCGCCTTAACCCTTAGCCTTACATTACAACCCAATAAAAGACCCTTAGACTTTAGTGGGGTTAGGTCAAAGAACGGTGGAGGGAGATAGACTTCAAACCTATGGAGAGAGTATGCATAGTTGAGATGTCGGGATTACCTTCTCAAAGTTTTTCATTTCTCTATATTTTTCCGGTTCCTTCGTGGAATCATGAGAAGCTAGCTTAAGGGTTGATTTGAAGCTAGTGGAGAGAACGCGGCCCGATTGGTTAGGGCTAGGGTGGATTGTGTCCCCATTAGTTCTCTATGCTTAGAATATGTTATGTTTCAATCAACCATTGACATCTTGGAACGTGCATACATTTGTCTATTTAGAAAGGTTTGCATTCATTGGTGCTTGTTCCTATCTCTCGTCCAAATATGAACTTTGTGTTTTCTTTCTATTTTTATGTTTCTTTTTCTTTTCTTTTTATCGCCTTGCCTTGGTTTTTGTTTAGAGTTGTGGGTTAAACTCTAAGGACACCCTCACGAGAGCACACTCGTCCTCTAGGGCGATCTAGGGGTTTAAAGGGCTTGTCTTTAGTTGCTAAAATTGAACGTGATTCCTACGAAAGTGAGTTAGTGTACATTCTTGTCTCCTTTAGTGTCTTAGATCTTCTTGAATAAATCATTCTCCTTCTCTTGTGTTTCATGTTAATTTTCTCGAGGACGAGCAAAAGTTTATCTTGGGGGAGTTTGATAAGTGACTTTTATGTCACTTTTAGGGTGTTTATTAAGTCGCTTTCTGGCTTATTTTACAATAATATTTTATCTTGGAGGAGTTTGATAAGTGACTTTTATGTCACTTTTATTTGCTTATTCTCGTCTTTCATCTTTATTTTGAAAATTTTAGTAGTTTTTATTAGTTTTTAGTTTTTTTTTTTTAGTTTTAGTTAATAACTTCCCGCTTCTCTCATTTTATTTATTTTATTTTTGTTTCTAGTTTGTTTTATTTTCTTTTATTTTATTTCATTTTATTTTATTATTTATTTAGTTTTAGATTTTTATTTTACTTTATATATCTTATCTTATTTTATTTTATGTATTTTATTTATTTTATTTTATTTTATTTTATTTTATTTTATCTTTTAAAAATCCCCTCGTGTTGTTTTTGGTTGTAGGTGTTTTAGGGTCCGTGGTTGTAGGGAATAATTTCAAGCCTTAAAATCCCACTAGCTTGAACCCCACTGTGATCATACATTAAATTACGGTGGCGTCCAAAAGGGAAGAAGAAAGAGCAAAAGAGTCGCCAACAAGTTTTTAAGGAACTTGTAAACCGTTCACGAGGTGAAGGTTACACCCCTTAACGATCCAAGAGATCGTCAAATCCATAAGGTCTAGAACCAAATAAGGGTTCGGGGATGAAGGTACAAATCCAACCTAAAAGAGATTGAACCTGCCCTAATAATAGGCCTCTACTTTATTCTGATCGTATTCATGTGCGCTTTTTAATTAACATGCAATCAATAGGATTACCCTAAACCTGTTTATCTATGTTGGTTGAATATTAATGCACAAACAAATCTATTATTGGCGATCACTTGAATTATAATCAAAATTAACCCTAACAAGATTATTAATAATCTTATTAAGCGTGATTACAAGTACCAATTTCCTTTAAACATGCATAAAGGCGTAATCAAGCAATAAAATATCAAGCAACATGATAAATTAATTATGATCATGAATAATAATTATAAATAAAATAATCATCATCAAAATAATAATAATATTCATAATCATCATAAATTATAACAATTATAAACATAATCATATTCATGTTAATATTAAAGCATAATAAAAATAGCAAGATCCTAGGCATGATATTATCAAGATTAATCAAACCCTAGCATGTCACTAAGCATTAAAAATCAAATCTTTAACCCTAACATGATACTAACAATCATAAATATTAGGAAGAACATAGGAAGCATTGCAAAAATCATATTTAATATTAAAATTACCCTAGACATGATACTAGGAATATCATAATAACAATCTAAACACGATTTCTACATCATAACATCAATAAAAACCATTAAAGTACTTACTTTGATGCCTCGTACCTCTTTCTAATAACAAAATACACACATTAGTAACTTCAAGGAAAATAATAAACAAACAATTAAATTAAATAATTGAAATAGAGATTTGGGATCAAACCCTCAGAAATTAAAACCTTTAACGTCTAGGGCGAAGGCAACTTCGAATATGGCTAGGTGTTTCTAGATCTTCTGAATGCGGAATTTTGTATGAAAATCAAAGTAAGAAAGAATTGAATGTTTGTTTTAAGAGAGATGAATGATTTAGAGAATGCTAAAGAATAATGATTGTTGATGAATGATGGATGTAGATGATTAATGGTTCATGAATGTAGATGATGATAATTGGTTTTTGATGAATGAAAACGGATTTTTTAATACGATATTTATAGAGAAAATCAGCCAAAAAAAGATAATTTAACAAAACAGAGTCTGACGCTCAGGAAACAAAGTTGGCGCCAACCCTGGCTAGCTGGCGCCAGGCACCAGCCTCAGCGCCAGGCGCCAAGGCCTGGGATTAGGCGCCAAGCCTGATACCAACGCGTTTTCGAAAATCCGATAAGTTTACCGTACTGGAGGATAGAATAATATAATTTCCTCGAAAATGCTATTTGATTTTGATTAAAACTTAGAAAAGTCAACAAAAGTCAATTTATCAATGCTAATTGAATTAGGAATGAAAAGAACCTTCTAGAAGATTCTAGAAGACTAAAACCATTCCTAATTGTATTAGTAATGATAAATCATATTAGGCCCTCCCCAAGATCATTGGGCCGTACATAAAGCTCAAACCGGGCCCAGTTTAGTAAATTGGCCATAACTTCCTCAATATTCACCGGAATTGGGCTTATAATATATCGTTGGAAAGGTCTTTGCAACCCCATCCAACTACATTACCATTAAACTCATAACATGGACCAACCAAACTAGATTGGATGTTTTCTTAAAATAAGTTTTCAAAAATAGAGAGAAGAGAAAAGAAAATAAAACTTTCCGCAACACTAGACCTTTCCACACTTTCGTTTCATTCGATTATGATTTGACGTGAAAGGTACTCATCACCGGGTTTGGTTTTGGGGAGACACAAATGGGTGTCTATAGTGGTCGATCGGTTTCAAGGTCCGAGGCACAAAATTTAACCAAGCTCCACCACTAATTTCCACCTCCAATCACAGCAATCTTCAGCCACGCAGCCACCAGCCACCTCACACTATTCGCACCACCAGCAACCTAATCAATTACCCACAACAACCCAGCAATCACCTTCCCCTGCTTCCTCACACAAACCCCAATACCTCCAAGCTTCAAGTAACTCCCCTGTTTCTACCAGCCGTCACTAATCTCCGCACCTCCAACCACCTCCCACACACTCCCACCAATCTCAGCACAACACATCACCGTCACACACTCACCAAACCACCACCAACCACCTTCACCCACCACCTATCATAGCCACAACAAAGCCCACAAAAACCACCTCACGCAACCACTTGCGAACTACCACCTGAACCACGCAAATCCCCTGATTTCCCTCTCCTCTTCTCACCGACCAACAACATCAAATCAACAACCAATTAAACCACCAATACCACCTATCAGCCTACCACAACCCGCAAAAACAATTACCACCTCCAATAAACAACAACCGCCCAAATCACCCAAAATTACTCACCTTATAGCTGCGCAACTCACAACACCCAAACTCACCATCTCAAGCCTTAAACGCAAACGCACAACCCTGTTAGAAAGCGTACACAATTGGAGTCCAAAACGGAATGATACAGTAGCTTTGCGCGACTTGCTGTGCGACTTCTGTGTGGGCGCGCAATTGTGGGTCAATCACGAGCTTTTCATGTGATTTTTAATGAGAATTGGACGGCCACGATTTTGGATGCTAGATGACGATGATGCTGATGAACGGTGATGATGGTTGTTTGGGATGATGCGTGAATGGGTGCTTGAATTGGAACAGGGGAATTCGAAAGTGAAAGGACTTTGGGGGTCTGATTGTTTCGTGGTTTTAGGGGGAAATTAGTGGGTTTTGGGGGTTTTTAATTTTCCTTTTCATTTTCCTTTTATATTATTTTTTTTTAGTTTTTTTTTTTTTTTTTTGGTTTTTAGTTTAGTATTTTAATTGTTTTAGTTTAGTTTTATTTCTTTTTAATTTCTTTTACATTATTTTAGCTTGTATTATAAATACCCTCTTTGGGTTATTTTCTAATAACTATCAATCACCATTTTATTTTAGATAGATTTATTTTCTCTCTCTTAGGGTTAGTTTAGGAGTAGTGTAGAGAGAGAAAGCTTGGATTTCCATGGAGTTTTTGAGAGGTTGTAGAAGCAACTTCGTGAAACTTCTTCTCATGTATTCAATGAGAATTTTCTAACTTACTCTCATCTTTATTTCTTGCTTAATTCGTAGTTTTTGCTTTTTGTTTATTGATTTGAGTAGATTAATTAGTTTATTTGTTTAATATTGTTTATATTCTTATTTTACCTTGTTTTCCATGTCTTTCTTCATTATGTTAGCTTAGATTTTGTTCTAGGGAAATGGCTGAAGGTTATGTTAATAAATTGAATGATTGATTGTGATTAGTATGGAATTGTTTCTTGATTATTTTGTATGGATGATGCTTTTATGGATTAGAATCTTTCTAGCTAATTGATTCTATGTTCTTAATTGTGCTTTCATTCGATTGTGCGAGAGTGAGTTGGTTGAGGGCCCTAATTTCTTCCATACCTTTGCTAGGCTAGTTGCACGAGAGTGAATTAGTTTAGTAGGATATTAAACATGCTTAATTGTGCGAGAGTGAGTTAAATTGTTTATTGTTCCTAATCAAGGTCATTTTCATCTAATTGTATGATGTTATTGAATGTATTGATGTAACTGGATTCCACTTTCCCTAGTTTTAGTTATTTGTTCTTAGTTGTGTTTAGTTGAACCTCTCTCTATCTCACAAGTTTTCCTAATAGTCTAATTACCACAAATTGATACACTTAGTCCTTTTGGGTTCGACCCTTTACTTGCCACTAACTAGTTTAGTGTAAGTTTGGGTATTATAAATTTCTAATTTGGTTAGGGTTAGTAGTCCCAACGACCTACTTCCGCCCTCGATCAGACACCTACTGCAAAGTCAATAGCATCGCACATTAGTTCAAAAGGAATGAGAGTTTCCTTAAGCTTGTGAAATGCCTCAAGGCAAGCCTCATTGAAGCTAAAAACAACATCGTTTTTGAGTAATTCTGTTAAGGGTTTGGAGTTGATGAAAAATCATCAATGAACCTTCGGCAAAACCCGGCATGCCCAAGAAAAGCTCTTACTCCCGTGATGGGGGTAGAAGGGGGAAACTTTGCAATCACTGAAACTTTAGTTAGAGAAACCTCAATGCCATTCTTTGAAACCTTATGGTCGAGGATAATACCCTATTCAACCATAAAGTGGCATTTTTTCCCAATTCAAAACCAAACTCGTCTCTTAACACCTTTCAAAACTTGTTCAAGATTATACAGAAAATTTTCAAAAGACGAGCTACCAATAATAAAAGCATCCATGAATGCCTCATTTTATTTTAAAATCATCTCGGATAAAATTGAAGTCATGCATTATTGGAAAGTTGAAGGATCATTGCATAATCTTAATGTCATTCTTCAGTATGCAAATGTTCCATAGAGACATGTGAAAGTAGTTTCTCTTAATCACTTGAATTGATAGGGATTTTGAAAAATCTGGAGTACCCATTCAAGAAAGAAAAGAAAGAATGGTAAGAATGTCTTTCCAACATTTAGTCCATGAATGGAAGAGGAAAATGGTCCTTCTTTATTTTTTTGTTCAATCTCCTATAATTACACATCCTCCACCCGGTCACCGTCCGCATGGAGATTTCTTTTCCTCCTTCATTTTTGATGGTGGTCATTCCACCCTTTTTTTGGAACTACATCAACTGGACTAAGCATTTTCTATCAGAGATAGCATAGATGATGCCCGCTTCACGTAGTTACAAAATCACTTTCTTGACGACCTCTTAGAGGTTGGGGTTTAACCTCATTTGAAGTTCAATGGAGGTGGATTGATCATCTTCAAGATGAATAGGATGCATGCACAAACAATGGCTAATACCCTTGATATCATTAATGCTATACCCTATCGCATCTTTATATTTTCTTAAAACATCAAGTAACTTTACCAAATAAAGTCCATCAAGGCTTGCATTGACGATAATAAGGTATTTTCCTTCATTATCAAGATGAATATATTTCAAATAAGGGGGAAGGGGTTTGAGTTCTACCTTGGGATTAGGCTTTATAACTCTCCCCTTATTTCTTCTCTTCATGCTCAATCCCGATCTCCACTTCTTGTTCAACCTTATCCACCTTCGAGAATTCTACGATAGCCATGACAAACTCTTGCCTCTTAAGAGTTAAAATCTTCCTTGCATGTAATAGCTTCAATCATTGGATCTTGAGGTCTCATCATCACCCTCCCCAAGCGATCTAACTCCTCATTAACAACATCGACTCGTTGGCATTTCTCAACCATGGGGATTTTGAGTAACTTGGAGAACTCAAAGACAATCTTCTCATCGACCACCTCACGTAGTGGTATTTCTCTTGAAATTGATGACCACCCCCACGGTTTTAAGAGCTTAATGACCCAAGATCAAAGGAGTATCAACATCTTCCTCCATATCCATAACTACAAAATCACATGGAACATCGATATGTCCAACTTGAATAGGAACATCTTCGAGTTCACCACAAGAATGTTTAATCAAGCAGTTGGCTAGTTGAATTGTTTTACATCAGAGAATCATTTTAATATTGAGATTTTATGCAATGTAGAGGGGAATTAAGCTAACACTAAGGCACCCCTAGGTTTCATGTTACCAATCTTGACCAGTAAAGTAAACTTCCTTGGTCCTTATCTTTCTTTGGCATCTTATGGTGAACTAGTGCCCTAAATTGATTAGGGAAGGTAATGAGATCATCATTGAGCTTCCTCTTATTGGTTAAGGTGTCGTTGAGAAATTTGGAGTCGGAAGGCACTTGTGTAACAACCTCGATGAAAGGGAGACTTATGTGTAAGTTCTTTTTTACACTAAGGAATTTTGCGAATTTATCATTCATTCTCTCCGCAAGCCTCCCGCGAAAAGGAACTGGCTCATCTAGATTCCTAGTATCACTAGGATTTGAAGTTATTTTCTCGTAATTGTTCTTCTTATTCTCTACATTTTTCATCTTTCCCAACATCTTTGTCATCTTCAACTCTCTTCTCCACCCTCGCACTTTCTTCTTCCCCCTCTTTAGGCCCTTCATAGGATGTGCCCAACCTCAATGTAAATCTCTTGTAAGAATTGGGTTTTAAATTGTGAGAGGGGTTAAGTTATGGTTATCCGGGTTAAGTAGAAGGTGATTTGAAAAGTACTCTCTCAGCCAATTAGGCTAATTGTGAATCAACCATCTTGTTTTGAGCTCTAACCTCTTACATTTGTTGATTCAAGGCTTGGAGTTGTTGAAGAATTTGGGTTTGTGTGGAATTGGATTCAGATGCTTGATCTTGAGTCCTTTGAGACCCTTTGTTTTGATTGTTATATTGATATTGGTTGTTGTATTGGTTGTTTCTGGGTCGTCACCCCTTGGGTTTTTGATTTGAGGTAGAGGTGGGTTTTGATATTGAGGGTTGGGATTGTATAATGGTTGAACTTGTTGTCCCCATTGTTGAGGTTGAGGTGAAAATCCGGGAGGTGGTTGTCTCCAAGCTACTCTTCCACAACTTTCCCTGAATCCATATTGCCTTGTGTTGTAAGTTGCAACATGTTTGGGGCTCAAGCCTCCACAAGAAGATGTATCATGGTTTTAACTGCCACAATTTTGACATGAGAAAGAATTGACTTGAGAAGAGCTTGCCCTACTATTAACACTCATGTTCAACTTTGCAAGCCCATTGGTCAAAAGCTAAATTTGATGTTGCAATTGATTAACCTTCTCTAATTCATACATCCCACCTTTCTTCATTGCATTCCTCCTTCTACCACCCCAAGAGTAGTTCTTCGCCACTTCTTTAATTGTTTCTTTAACTTGGTTTTTGGGGGATCTTCATCAATTGTCCTCCCGCCCCCGCATCCAAGGTAGCTCTAGACATTGGATCCAATCCATCATAGAAGAATTGCATGAGCAAGGTTTGATTGTATTCATGATTAGGACATTCTTATACGAGCTCCTTGAACCTTTCCCAAGCTTTACTAAGACTCTCATTCATTTCTTGTTCAAATGATGCAATCTTCCTCCTCATCTCGGCGGTCTTTTCCTCGGAAATGAATCTCTTTAAAAATGCCTTGACTTTTTAGCTCTACCCGAAACAGATTGTCGAAATAGATGCACTCGGATGTACTCTAGAGAAACTTGATTGGAGTGAATCATGATAGACAGCTCAAGGAATCTACCTAGGGGCTCAATGGGATCTTCACTTGAAGAACCCAAAAATTGCTCCCTTTATACTATCCTTGTGTATTGGGGATGAATAGTAAAGTTGGTTTCCGTGACATGAAGACAAAATCCCTCCCGTGAGCTCGTAATCCTAACAGGCTAGAGTCATATCACCTTATCAAAAGATAATTCCTAAGTCCTCTAACTATGAAGATAGGGAAAAAGGGTCGAACCACACGAAAACAAGTTGATTTATTCCTAATTAAATTATTTTAATCTAAACTATTAAGTAACCAAAATATTGTTGTAAAAAGGACTTAAACTTCGAAAGTTAAGAGTAGGGAAAATCAATGAATAAAAGAATTAAGGCATAGGTTCACCAATAAATAATATTCAAGGGTAAAACATAATAATAATCATCAATGCATAAATTGATCACATCATAAAAGGCTTTGGCTATTGTAGGGAATATTTAAAGCATCACACACTTGACCCCACTGTGATCATACACTTAAGCATAGTTCCATACAAAGGGAAGGAAGCTAGAGCAAAAGATTCGCCAACAAGTTTTAGGAGCTTGTAAATTGTTCACGGGGTGAATTTTACACCCCTTCACGGTCCATAAGATCGCTAAGTCCATAGTGTTATTACAAGTATAATTTCCCTTTAAACATGCATAAAAGGCGTGATCAAGAAATAATAATAGTAATATCAAGCAACATAATAACTATAATCATTAGCATGATAATATTCTCAATTAAGCATAATAATAATAGCAAGATCTTAGGTATGATACTAACAAGATTGATAAGAATTCCTAGCATGTCACTGAACATTAAACATCAAATCTTTAACCCCAACATGATACTAACATGATATTAGAAAATAGGAAGCAACCTAAACATGATACTAGAAAGCAATAAAAGCATCCTAACAAGATACTAGGAATTAATAAAATATTAGGAATCAAAAGAGCAATTAAATTACTTAATTCAATGCCTCATATCTCTTTCTAAGAACAAAATAAACACGTTAGTAACTTTAAGGAAAATATTAAATCAAACAATTAATTAAATAATTGAAATAGGGATTTGGGACCAAACCCTCATAAATTATCAACATTTCACGTCTAGGGCAAAGGAAACTTCGAACTTGGCTAGGTGTGTCTAGGACTTGTGAATGTTGAATATTTTATTTTGTAAAAAGGTGTAGAAGGGCTTTAAAAGAGGGAGAAAGAATAAGCTTCTAGCTTAAATAGAGAAAAGAATAGAATTAGATGATTGTTGGTTATTAAGAATGGGGAAATACGACCCTATTTATAGAGAAAATAGTCTAAAATTGATATAAAAGAACTAGAATTTGAGTCGGAATAAAACTAACCCCTGTCGCCAGCGATAGAGCCCAGCACGAAACGACGAGCATCACGCATGGCGATAGGCTCTGTCGTTTGGCGACAGACTTGTTGTTTTCCGCTGATTAAAAGATAAAATGCGCTTTTGTACGGAATCCTCTACTTAATAAAATTAAGCAATTAAACCCCGTGTTTATCAATTGAATATCAGATTTTATCATAATAATTTTAGGAATAATAATTAATGGGACCTCCACTAGTTCAGTGGGCCATAAAACTTTTTTTAGATCCAATTTAGTATATTTTCCATAACTTCCTCATAATTCATTGGAATTGGGCTTATAATACATCATTGGAAAGCTCTTTAAGAACCCGATCAAACTAAACTATTATTGGACCCTTGTCATGGACCAAGATAAATTGGATTACCTAGAGCAGATTTTCAAAAACAAGAAGAAAGATTTTTATTAAAACAAAGGATCAAGGGTATGGAAATCAAGGTCAATTTCATGGCTTTGGTGGCCAACACCAAAATTTTGGTAACAATTAAAGAGAGGTAATTGGAACAAAAAAAAGGGGAAATTTTCAAAACAACAACCAAAGGGGACCCTCACCCGGATTTGCTCCAAGACCTCAAGGCAATGGTGATAATTCTTATTCTCAACCCCCATCCTCCAAGACTACCTTAGAGGAGAGATCATTGAGAACAAAACCAAGATTTTGAACACCAACATGTCGGTGAGCGATAAGAAGTTCAATGAGATGATGACACACAACAAGATTCTTAAATCCAAAATCACCCAACTAGCCCACACTTTAAAAGATTGTGCTAGCCCTTCTTCACTTCCCTCTCAAGGATTTGATCCTAAGAAACCCGTTTATCATATCACCATAAGGAGTGGAAAAGTTCTTGAAGAGAGAGTTTTTAGGAATAGTGAGGAGGATGAGAAGAAGAGTGATTGTGATTCAAGTGGGGAAAAAGAGAAAAACGTATCAAAGAGTGTGAGCAAAGAGGAAGTCCATGAGAAAAAGAAGAGTATTTAGAGAGTGCAAGAGGAAGTGGGAAAACCCGACCTTCCATATCCCCAAAATTTTATGAGGATCAACTTAGATGAACAATCTGGGAGATTCCTTGACATGTTGAAGGAGGTCCATGTTTCTATCCCTCTCACAAAAGCTATGACCTAAATGCCTAGATATTCAAAATTTCTTAAAGATATTTTGAGTGGCAAGAGAGAGTGCAATGAGATAGATTTGGTAGTGCTTGATGAGTGTTGTGTGCATTGATTCACAATGACTTAGCAAAGAAGATGAAAGATCCGGGCAATTTCTATATTCCTTGAAAAATCACGAGTAAATTGTTTGAAAATTCATTGTGTGACTCAGGTGCTAGTGTTAGCATTATGCCTTACTCGGTGTTCAAGAAGCTTAAGCTAGGAGAACTTCTTCCTATGAACATGACCTTGCAATTGGCTGATAGATCTATTAAGTTCCCAAAAGGAAGAGTTGAAGATGTTTCCCTTAGGATAGGTGGTTTCACAATTCCCGTAGATTTTATTGTGCTAGATATTGATGTGGATGACCACATTCCTATTATTCTAGGGAGACCGTTCTTAGCTACCTCAGGTGCTCTAATAGATGTTAAAGGAGGTCGTATCACTTTAGGAGTTGGTAATGGAAAAGTAAGTTTTAAGATAAAACTGATGCATGAATCCTTGTCTTTTGTGAAAGGAGTCATGAAGGATAATTCCCTTCGTTCATTGGATAATGTGTGTGTGATTAATTCTTCAATTAATGGTGTTCATGAGATATTTGATGATGTGCTTGTAAAGTTTGATGGCGTGAAAGTTAGTGAAGAAGAAAAAGAGCATTCAAAGGTTAAGGACGAAGAGGTAATTGACATTCCACATTGGTTTGAGCTTTGTCCTCAAGAGGAGTAGGATGGTTCCAAGGAAGTGCATGGTGTTAACCCGTCTACAAGAAGGAACAAGGCTAAGAATAAGGCAAGGGCTTCTAGGAAGAAGTAAATGAGATGAAGTTGAAGAATGAGAAGGTTGTTTTTGAAGTTCAAGCAAATGAGGTTTCATCAAGCAATAATGTGGAGTTGCTACAAATTGAAGAGAAGTCTGTACTTTCCGCCACTTTAAGTAAGGTTGTGTCCTTTAACCCTCAATGATTTGGAGAAAGGGTTAGGACCATAAGCAAGCGCTTCCCGGGAGGCAACCCGGATTTCTAACCTTTTTCTTTTGATTTCTATTTTCTAAATTTTCTTTCTTTTATTTTCTTTTCTATCACTTTTTTCTTTTGGAATTATAGGGTAAATTCATGGAAATGGATTAATTCAAATGAGCACAAGCAATGGATAGGTGTTTTGCAGTTTTCGATGTGAAGTATGTTTGATTTTATCGAATTTTTAGGTAACAAGGGTAAGAAATATTAGTGAGGTAAGATAGGGAAATTGTGCTAAAATTTGAAGGAAATTTTAACTTGGTGAGTTCATTGTGGTGCTATCATTATTTTAGGGATGTTGAACTCACATTCATCATATTTAGAAACTGATCATTACGATGGGTTCAAAAATCCCGGGATGATATTGAACGAAAATCCCACAGATGAACGCACCAAAGAAGCAAAAAAATAAAGTTTCCCTATATTGCGTGGGCTCTCTAGGGGAGGGCGCGACTGCGCACGACATAGGTGCGGGCGCGCAGCCTGGACACGCGGGCGTGCACCCCTGCAGCCGTGCCTTAACCTTCTTCTTTCCCATTCCTTTTCCTTATTTCTCCTTCTTCCCTATCACACTCGAACGCACCCCCTCTCATCTCACTCTCAAACCGCACAAACCCTAACCCCTCTCATAACATTTCATCATGCAATCAACAAATTTTCAAAATTGTTTTTTGAAATCTTCCCACATTTTCATCTTTTTCAACTAAGAATACACTACTTCCATCTATTTCAACCTTCAATCTCTATCATCCATTATTTAAGCAAAAGGGGGCTTTTTTGTTTTTGAGGGAATTGGTGGCCAAAACTTGTTCAATCTTGCATCTTGTATGGTATAAACATCTTCTTTTACTCTTAATTGTATAATTATATCATATAGTTGCATGAATTAGATAGTTGATGGTTGTGAATAGTAGTAGTATTAATTTTGGTGATTTTGATGATTAATGTAGAATTTTGGTTGATTATATATGTTGTTGTTGATTGTTATTGCCTCACATTGTGTTGTTTGATGTTTTTGTAGCTAAATTAAGCATGATTGTTGAGAATTGATGAGGTCGGATTTTTGGTAGCATGATATTGATATTGTTGAGCATTGGTTATTGTTATCGTTGTGATTGGTGTATGGTTAGAAAAAAATTCTTGATTTAAATCGGTGGTAATTTTGTAAATTTGAGATTGTTTGATTTTGGTAGTGCCTTGTTGATTGACGGTGTTGGTAAAGAAGTGTGATTGAGGCATCTTGAATTGTTGGTTGGTGTTTCCTGTGGTGTATTGTGATTGGATTGTTGAGCTAATATCTTCGAGAGATCATCATGTCTAAACACATAAAAAACCTTCTCAAGAAACAAAATACCAATGTAACCGTTGAAGAACCCTCGCTCCTTCCCCCTTTACCTCACAACCTCGCCAACCTACCCCTATTCCCAAATTATGAATTACTGACCCAATACAAAAGGCAAGATACACCAAGCTAAAAGATAACCATTCCCTTAAACCTTCCCGACATTACTTCCAACCAAAAATGATCAAGTTGGGAATTCATGAAGACCTAAGGGAATTGCTCAACAACCTCCGTATGGGATTAATCGTGAGCCGAAGCTTATGTACTTATGTTCAACCTACTTTGGAGTTTTTTTCTGCGGTTGATCTTGTTGTGGCCAAGGGAGGTTACTACCGAGTTCGGTTTCAACTCTTCAACATTCATTTTAAACAATCTCTTGAAGAGTTCAATGTGGCACTTGACTTCGATCCGAACTCGGATATGTTGGATCCTGAGCTCTTTTTCAATAATGAGTATGATCAAAACTCATGGTGGGATGACATTTCAGGGTGTGGTGACTTTGTGACCTGGTATGCTAAGATAAGTAAGGTGTATCAACCATGGCTTCGAGTTCTCCATCGGCTTTTGAGGTATTCGGTATTTCCTAAGAAAGAGTTTGGCAAAATGAGTCACTTAGAGCTTCAGATTATTTGGATGGCTAGTCGTGAGGAGTACCGAGGTCGTCTAAATTTGGGGTACAAATTTGTGAGGTATTGCCAAGGATTTCAAGATAGGTAATCCGGCGAGATTCCTTGTTGGAACATGGTAAGAAGGCTAGTGACCAAGCTTGAGCTCGTTCACTATTTGCCTTCTTGCACTCTGGTGGGGGATGTTGATTCTCTCTACCAAGCAATTAAAGCAAATTTAGTTTTTAACAAAGAACAATTGATGACGAGGTGTTTGATTGGCTTCGGGAGAACACGCATTGGTGCTATCTCCCTAACCCCTTCTTGACTTCTCTCCACCGTGAGAATGTGGCAAACATTTGGCATATCCCCTTGAGACACGTGCTCTCTACTATGATGATGATGAAGAAATGAGTCACGAAGAAGAAGAAGAGCCACCACCACAACAACAACAACAACAACATTAAGAACAATAACACCAATTGCTAACTCCGACTTGGATGCCCGTAGTGCTCAAATGAAAGGCACGCAAATCCGGTTGAAGGGGATGTACAATCAAGATTTTGAGGCCCTCTAATTTAAAATGAGGGGAATTTTGGAGATGCAACAAGGTATGTTTCTCCAAAAACAAAATTTATACGATGCGGGTGTTAACTGGGGAGACATCACTCCCCCGGTTAATTACCCTTACTGTCCACCCCAACATGGTCCTATACCATATTTTGGGGCTGATAGGGTACCCACGTACCCATATTGGCAAGGATCCCCGGGATCCAACACCGAGACTTGCTCATTCCCCCATGAGCACGGTAATTATGATTGTCATGTTCCCTCTGGGAGCAACTATATAGGTGATCCTGACTACCCTTATTACACCCCGAGCACCCACTACCGCTCGCCTTGCCCAAGAAATTCACTCCCTTTGCCCCTTGGCAACAAGATAACTTTAGGGGGCACTATGGTTGGCCACTCGGTTACACCAGTGGATGGGATCCTTATGGTCCCTCATCCGGGTTTTCCTTTGATGGGAATGACAATGACGGTTCTGGGCCGAGTGGTAGTGGTAGCTAGTTCCCTCATTTTTGTGTCGTTTGCCTCCATCCCTTGTCTTATGTGTGCTTGCTTTGTATTGATGGGATGTTAAGATGTATCTATGATTAGCTTGGGGTAACTTTACTTTTCTTAGGGTTTTGTCAAATTTGTTGTTGAAGCTTCCCTTGTTTTGTTTTGCCCCTTTGTATGATTGTCTCTATCTTGATCTCTCTTCGATGGTGTTTGCTCTTTCATTCCTATTTTTCTCTTTCTTGTTCTTGTTTTTGTGATGATTTTTCATTGTTGATGATGCATGTGTTGCTCCCTATAATCTAACCCCCTTATATCCGAATCCCATGAATCCAAACCATTGAATCCAATTTTTTTAGCTTATTACTGTGTTGATTAGTTAGATGTTTAGTTGGTTATTTAGTTCTTATTTTCTTATCTTTGCTTTCTTGATAGTTTAGTTTAGGTTATTTTTTCTTATTAATTTCTTTCCTTTTCGCTTTTCTTTCTTTTATTTTGTTTTGAAGTTACTAACCGTTTTCTTTGTCTATAGTTCTGTTTTCTATTTTTGTTCTCACATGGCTTTGATGATGAGGCTTTGTTTCTTTGAGCTTCATGAGGTAGTTGATTCTCATACCTTACTATTTTAGCATTTCTAGGAAGTCGGTGAGATCTTTCTTATTTTTTCTTTATCTCTTTTATTTTCTTGGATGCATAGTTTAGGATTAGTTTTAGGAGAAGTTGAATTGTTCGAGGATTGATGCTTATAACACCTAGAGTGTTTGGGATCATTAGCGATGTTGTCATTTTATCACTTGTTTGTTGATTGGGAATTACGTGTTATACTTGCATTTTCGTTCCTTTCTTTATTTTCCTACTTTTCCTTTATCTATGTTTTAGTAACCCTGACCGATTAACCCCTCGAGTAATCCATTACCGAACCCCTGACTGGATAACCCCTCAAGTTACCCTTAAATCCCTAAATAACCCTTAACCAAATTACTCGAGAGTATGTAAGCCCTCACAAAACTCCTTAAATAATCCTAACCTAGTAACTCGAGTAACCTTTGACCAAGTAACCCCTGACCGAGTAACCCCTCAAGTAACCCTAGAACTAAGTGAATCCCTTGAGTAACCCCTGTCCGAACCCCTTAAGTAACCCGTGATCGAGTTAATTGAGTAACCCTTGACTGAATAACTTGGGTAACCTCTAAAAAAAATACTCAGGTAACCTCTGCCACATGGTGTGGCCTGTTGCACAAAAAAGTTGTTGTAGTTTTATTATGTATGTAAATATTAGTTCTTATATTTTTCTTTCTCTCATGGAGAATAAAAAATACGAAATTATCTTGTCTCATAACCTACTAAATTTTATCACATTATGAATCAACCTCATCACCACACACATATTGCTTCTTCCACATCTAAAATTTTCACGTCTAAAAATTTGAAAAGCAACTGCTTAGTATACCTTTTTTTCAAAAATTGTAACCTTTAGCTATATATGACCTTAGAAGGATGCGTAGGCTTGCTATTAATTGTTTAATTAATTGTGTTTTTTTTAATTATTATTATTATTATTATTATTATTATTATTACTATTATTATTATTATTATTATTAGTATAAAAATATTAAAAAACCTACAAAGTCAATCAATTTACAAGAAATTGGTGTGGAGCTGAGATACAATCTAGGCCCCACCCCCTCTATCTATAGAGAACACGATCCTGCTGAAGATGTGAGCAGCCGCACGAGCACAAAATTCCTGAGTATTAGCAAACGCCCGAACTCGCTTCAGCAACGCTATAACATCCTTCTCTAATTCCCCCAACGAAAAAAAGGAGAAAGGAAGAAAACCAAATCCAATAGCCCAGCAACGTGCCCCATACTTTTCCTGCTTCCGCTGAGCCGTCGCAGACACAACATGACCAGGTTCAAATTTAGACAACCCCGATTGTGTCAAAGGTAAAGACCCCGTCAAGTCAACGCGTACATCAAGGCCTCTATCCCTAGAATAAAGAAACACATCTTCTTGTTGAAGAGCCCCGTCATTCCCTCCAGTCAACCCAACGTTAACCTCAAAATGGAGAACAAAGGATTACACAACCTGTAGCAAAGAACACTACGATAAGTCTTACCATTCATAGTCTGTCCCAAACCTGATATTGGGATCGTCCGCAACCAAGCCAAAGAGTGATCCCCCTTTTGAGACTTCCGTAAGGCAACCTGACGCACATAGAAGGAAAAAGTGGAATCCACAGATGCTGTGACCTTCGTGAAATATATATCTGCCAATTTTTTCATGAGTCTGGGGGAAGCGATCTCATTAGGGTTACTCATACGGTCAGTCTCTATAGTCCTTTTAAAAAGACAAACATCATCATCGAAGGCCGGTCCCAGACTAATAATACAAGATTTTCTAAGAAGTGTAGCCTAATGACCAGAAGACTATAGAGAGACGCAAGGAAAGCATAATGTTGAACATCACCCGCTGGATACACACCCAAACCACCAGAAGCAAAAGGTAAGGTGGCATGTCGCCATTGCCAATTACCAAAACCAGGTTCCGCAGCAGTTACAATGCTCTCCAAAGAAGCCTTAAGGGCCACATCAAAAGAAATCTGTGTCGTTTCAAAAAGACAAAGTGGACAAGTGCGCATAGCAAAGTACAGTTTTGAAACCCCAGTACACGCACGAAGAGGGAACAACTCACATTGAGGATCATCGAGCTTAGCAACGCACCCATTAGCAAAATGGTCTTCGACACTCTCTGCGTAACAAGCTAACCATAGAAAGAGGAATCATCACTGACAGGACCACTCTGCAACTTAACTCCATGGACAGGACGACCAATATCTAGAGGAAAGACACCCACGAGACGGCTACGAGGGTCCTCCGTAGGCCTGAAAACTTCTGTTTTCTCAACGTTGACATGGAGTCCGAGACGAGATCACTCTGCCAAAATCAAATCCAAAACCTTTCCTACCACTAAGGTGTCACCAATAATAGTGTCGTTATCTAAATTCCAAGCCTGCAAACAAAATTCAAAATAATCCCTGAATAGGCACACTAACAGATGAAGAACCAAAGCAAAAAGCAAAGGGCCTAGAGGATCGCCCTGTTGCACCCCCTGACATGACCATAAGGTATGCTCCTCGTAAAACAGCCTGGCTGGAGTACAGATATAAAATAGTGAAAAAAATTATGTGTACATAGATATAAGAGAAATAAAAAAAATGCTATTACTCTTACATGTCACTTGTGACGACATATACAAATTATACAATGCATTTTCTATGCGACTTGCACACCGTGTAGGAGCTTGTTAAAAGAAGTAGTAACGCCTATGACACCGACAAGTTAACCCCTATTTTACTACTCCGTAACATATTAGAGTAGCTCCTTATTATACTTATTAAGTTACTCTTAAATAATTAACAAATAAAGTATCCCCTACAACACTCACAATGTAACCATTATAACACTTACTAATAAGTAAGCCCTATATTTTCCTCTAATAAAAAAACGTAAGCCTTATATCACTAATTGAGTGATCCCTATGACACTAACTTAGTAACCCTATGGTGGTTGCCCACTTTGATGAATAACTAACACAGTCAAACTTTGTATACATATCGAAGCAATTATTTAACTTTGTTTTTATGTAATTATATGTCAATTAAAATTATATTCTTTTTAATTATTAAGACTTACATCAATACTATTGAACAACCTAAAATGATAAAATATTAATTTATTACATTTATAATAAAAAATTAAAATAAATAAACTACAATCAATGTTAATAATATAGATAGTGAAAAAAAAGTCTAATGTGTCTGTTATAATAGAAAAAATTAGTGTCGAACTCTGTATTTAAAAATGAGAATTATAGTTTATAAAGAATTAGGTTGAGTCCCGTTCCATGCACGGTAATTTTTAATACTTAATACTTATCATTAGTTTAACACTATTATCTATATCTATACTTAGTATTTAAAAATTATAACCAATCAACTAAGAAAGACACATGTCCTCATCAATTCTATTACACTTCTCTAACCATAGTAACAAAATTGGAAGAAAAAAAAGTTTATAGTATTATCGAAAACTAAAATAATATATAGCAGTATTGTTTAATAATTACCTCTTTTTTTTTTTACAAAAGTAATACCAAATAAAAGACTACTTATATGTAAAAATATATTATTTGGGTTTATATGGAGAATTATTATTGTTAAGATTTTTAATTAGAAGAAAGATATTTTAAATTACAGAGTATTATAAAATGATTTCCTTAAATAATTTGCGTAAAAATGGAAAGTTAAATGAGCGGTAAAAATTTTAATGAGATTGTGACAAGTGTCACTTTAGGTTCACTTTTAGTATAGGTTAATGATTATATATCAATCAACTTTTTTACAATTTGTAGTTGTTATGCATGAGTGTTTTGTGATTTTAGTTGTCGAATAAGTGGTTTGTTTATAGGTTTATTAGCAAAAGTTTAAAAACTTGTTAGATTAATTCAAAGATTTTGCGTTTAGGAATTCTGTAACAAAATATTATAGCAAATGAATTATATACAGCATATATAATATTTTTTAAAAAATTAAGTACGATAAACCTTAAATCAGATGGTAGAAAATTTGTAAAGTCATTATAATTGTATCACAATTTTTATTTTTTTTAAAGTAAACCCAATCTACATATTTTTAAGCTTTTACGATTCATAACATGTCTAATTGTTTAAATATAAGCTAGAAAGCACATTATTATCAAGTTTGATCTTATTAGATAAAAATTGTTATAACTTTTCAATACATCAAGTTTGTATAGTATAAATTAATGAACAATTATGAAAACAAAATAAGAATGGTCGAAATATTGAATTGTTTAAATGTAACACTTAACAAAGTGGAGGTGCGTAGGTTTTCATATTATTTTTTTAAAAATAAGATATATAATTAATACACATTAGTATATTTGAGTAATAATCTACATTTAAAATATAATCAAATATATCTTTTACTAATTTGTAATATAAACTTGACTTAAATATAAAAGATATTGATGGAGGAGGTCAAGCTGAGATCCATGAAGGAACTTGAAAAAGTCATACCCCACTAGTATAGTCTCAAATTGAATTTTAAGGATAAATAATTTGTTAAATTTAGTTTGATAGTACTAGCGAGGTTGACAACAGAGCACAATTAGCTTCAACATCAATAGGAATGGTGTTTGTAGCCATAAGAATAATGTGGGGAGGAAAAAACATTTGGTTGAAGGAATAACCTACTCTAATATAGCTATACGTGTGCTAATACGGAAACCTAAAATGTAATGTACGAAGTATAAAATAGCACGATATTATCTCAGAGTATCTTTAATCATAAGATCTTTGACAATTATACATTTTACCAAAAAAAAACCCTAAAACAAGGACATGTTGCAACCATGGAGCTAGTGTACCCTATTTTAGTATCGTCTTTAGATTAATAATTATGTCAGGATTCGTTCATCACGAGTCTTAGACATACCTAATCAAGCTCGAAATTTCCTTAGCCCTAGACGTGAAAGGTGTGTAATTTCCGAGGGTTTGGTCCTAAATCCTTATTTCAATTATTTAAATGAATTTTTTGATTAAATATTTTATTGAAGTTACTAACGTGTGTATTGTTTTGATAGAAAAAGATACGAGTAAACAAAGTAAATAATTTAATTACTTCATTATTCTTTCGATATAGGAATCATGTTTAGATTATTTTATTGATTACAAGTAATATGTTAGGATACTTTTATTGTTTTCTAGTATCATGTTTAGAGAGTGAACTAATATTTCTAATATTATGTATGTTCCTAGTATCATGTTAGGGATAAAGCTTTGTTTTTTATTATTTAGTGACATGCTAGGGTTTGTTATTAATCTTGTTAGTATCTGTAGACAGCCTTTTGTGTCTCCCCAAAACCAAACCCAGTGATGAGTACCTTTCACTTCGAATCATAATTGAATGAAGTGAAAGTGTGGAAAGTTTAGTGTTGCGGATAGTTTTAATTTCTTTTCTTTTCTCTCTGTTTCTTGAAAACTTATTTTAAGAAAACAGCCAATCCAGCGTGGTTGGTCCATGACATGGGTCCAATAGTAGTGTAGTTGGATGGAGCTTGACAAGACCTTTCCATTGATATTTTATAAGCCCAATTCCGACGAATATTGAGGAAGTTATGGCCAATTTACTAAACTGGGCCCGGTTTGAGCCTTACATGCGGCCCAATGATCTAGAGGAGGGCCTAATATGATTTATCATTCCTAATGCAATTAGGAATGGTTTTAGTCTTTTAGATTCTTCTAGAAGGTTCTTTTCATTCCTAATTCAATTAGCATTGATAAATTTACTTTTGTTGACTTTTCAGAGTTTTAATTAAAATCAAAGAGCATTTTTGAGGGAAAAATACGATTTTATCCTCCTGTACGGCAAAAATTGTCTGATTTTCGAAAACGCGTCAAAAACAGGCTTGGCGCCTAACACCGGGAATTGGCGCCTGGAACTAGGCCTGGCGCAGGCGCCAATGGCCAATGGCTGGCGCCAATCTCGTTTTGCGTGCGCCAGACTCTATTTTGTGAATTTTATCTTTTTGGCTGATTTTCTCTATAAATAACGTCGTAAAAACTCCGTTTTCGATAACTATCTCTCATCAACAATCAGTTTTAATTTTCATTCACCTACAATCACTTTTCATTCACAATCATTAATTCTCTAATTCTCTCTTAATTCATTCATCTCTCTCTTTCTCTTTTTCTAAACCTTGCTTTATTATACACAAAATTTTGCATTCACAAGATCTATAAACACCTAGCCATATTCGAAGTTGCCTCGCCCTAGACGTGAAAGGTTTAATTTCTGAGGGTTTAGTCCCAAATCTCTCTTTAAATTATTTGATTTAATTGTTTGTTTATTATTTTCCTTGAAGTTACTAACGTGTGTATTTTGTTATTAGAAAGAGGTACGAGGCATCAAAGTAAGTACTTTAATGGTTTTAATTGATATTATGATGTAGAAATCATGTTTATATTGTTATTATGATATTCCTAGTATCATGTTTAGGGAAAAGGTTATAATATCAAATATGCTTAATATGATTGTTACGATGCTTCTTATATTCTTCTTAATATTTATGATTCCTAGTATCATGTTAGGGTTAAAGATTTGATTTTTTTTTGCTTAGTGACGTGCTAGGATTTTCTATTAATCTTGTTAGTATCATGCCTAGGATCTTGCTATTATTATGCTTTAATATTAACATGAACATGATTATGATTATATTTGTTATAATTTATGATGATTATGAATTTTATTATTGTTGTTATTTTGATGATGATTATTTTATTTATGATTATTATTGTTTTGATTATGACTATAATTTTATAATGATGATTATTATTATCGTTATGATTATTATTATGATTATTATAATTATTATTCATGATATTGATTATTTATTATGTTGCTTGATATTTATTTATTGCTTGATCACACCTTTTACGCATGTTTAAAGGGAATTTGTACTTGTAATCACGCTTAATAAGGTATTTAATAATCTTGTTTAGGGTTAATTTGATTATAATTTCAAGTGATCACCAATAATAGATTTATTTGTGCTTTAATATTCAACCAACATAGATAAACAGGTTTAGGGTTAATTCTATTGATTGCATGTTAATTAAAAAGCGCACATGAATACGATCAGAATAAAGTAGAGGCCTATTATAAAGGCAGGTTCAATCTCTTTTAGGTTAGATTTGTACCTTCATCCCCGAACCCTTATTTGGTTCTAGACCTTATGGAGTTGACGATCTCTTAGATCGTTAAGGGGTGTAACCATCACCCTGTTAACGGTTTACAAGTTCCTAAAACTTGTTGTTGACTCTTTTGCCCTATCTTCTTCCCGTTTGTACGCCACCGTACTTTAGTGTATGATCATAGTGGGTTTCAAGCTAGGGGTTTAACGCTTGAAATTTATTCCCTACAGTTTTTGGCGACTTCACTGGGGAGGATTTCAATTTTAAGTCCTGAATTTGTTTCGGCAATGATTTAGAATGAGTGGATGAGACTCGAAACGTTCTAAGTATTTCATGTGCGTAATTTTGATTAACATTATTGTCATATGCATATAAAAGATCTCATTGGAAAGACCATCCGTAATGAGTTAAAAACATAGGATTTTACACGTAGGAAATTTGAGAAATATCTTTCACAACTAGGACCGAAATAACATCGCGCGAAACTGGAAAATTTTATCGAGCACAGAAAGCTGCTGAGGCATGAGGGAAGTAGCGCCAGGGGCCAGAGCTTGGCGCCTGACTTTTAGCCGTAGCGCCGGACGCCAGCATTGGCGCCAGGCGCTAAAGTTAAAAACTGGCGCCAGTCTCTGATTGCTGGCGCCAAACTCCCCCAATACCGAGCCAGAAATATGCGTTCTAATTTCGACCGGTTTTTCGTATTGTTTTCTCGATCCTACTTCCTGATTGAATTTTTTCTCAATTTTCTGAAACCCATATGTGTTCTACATATGGACATAATCCTCTGGGAATTCATGCTCCATCTACCCGATTGAACGCTCCGTGCAACAAAGGGTACATCCGAGATCGTTGAATTCACCAAACCATGGAAGCGAGTTTTTTCTAAAACTCGCGGTGTCCCATCCACTCGCGCCAACCCTTCACGGTTAGGCTTACGCACGGTGCATCCGGACAATTAACCATGGACCCCTTATTGTTTAATCCATATCCCGAACTTTAAAGAACTAGAGCCATGGTTAGGTTGCAAACTCATTGCATCATATTGTGCCTACTTGACTAATTGTGCATTATTTGTTGTGCATACTCTATGTGATTTTTCCTAACCGTTTATTTGACTTTTGTTAAGACTAAATAAACTGATTAATGACTAAAGGACTTTGTTTAATTAATTAATTAATTAATTTGAGCTAATAAATAAACATAAAATCGAGTCATAGTTCCTTTAAGTCAACCCGGATTTTTATTCCCGTATACTACACAAACGTCGAATTCTTTTGGTAATAGCTGGCGTTCTAGGAAGAAATACGACTTGTACAGCCTATGGATCTGTAGCCCCGTGTTTTATCTTTAATTGGGCGTTGGTTTCATCCAAATCAGAGTCACAGATAAAACGTTATGACTAAAATACCGCAGTCTGTCAAGTTTAATGCATATATGTGAAGTCCTAACTTAGTCTTTGCTTGTGTCTAGTCACATAGTCTGGCCACTTGGTCATGAAACGAGTCTTAACGTACCATCTACACTCACTAGTCTTAGCACACACTTTGAGTATATGTCACCATGAGCATGTCTTAGGTTCATGCATGAGTCAGTCTTTTTCCGTCATTTGAGTTGGGGGGTACATTCTATTCCCAATTCTTCATATCCCTCCATCTACATCATTTTCCTTCACATTCTATTCCAATCTTTATTCACATCCTCCTTCCATTGCATGTTGAATAGAGTTTGAGTTAAATAATTAACAATGAATATTCCCAAATTCCTTTTCCACAGTACTTGGTCGAGGAGAGAAGGGCGATTAATCAAGGACAACCTCTTTATTCAAGTTTCCCTTTTTGATTAACCGATTCATCAAAAGAGGAAGGTTAAAAAGATAATGGCAGGTTAAGAAGAAGTCAATGAGCTTAGGAACCAATTGGTTACCATGACTGAGACACTGAAGCTCCTTACGCTCAAGATCGATGATCCCGTGAAGCAACAACAGATGGACCTCATGCAAGAAAGTTTGAGCAAGCTATCTAATGACTATAAATTTCAGGGCATGAGTTCACAAGGGGTCTTGCTGGACAAGGAACTTCTTCCACATAAGTTCAACGCCACTGACATCCCTAAATTCAAGGCAATAGATAACCCTTACTTTCATCTAAGAAATTTTGAAACCATAATGACATTAAGGGTATCTATAAGAAGGTTTTCCCTTCTCTGTTCCCACTATCTCTTGAAACCGTTTGTCACCAATGGTTCTTTTCCCTCGAGAAAGAGAAGACCTCTTCTTGGGAGTCGATAAAAAACGCTTTCATTGATAGATATAAGTGCAACATTCAAGATGAAACAGACTGTAGACAACTTGGGATGTTAAAACAAAAAGAAAACGAAGGGTTCACATCTTTCTTCAACAAATGGAGGGAAACTTCTGCTAATATGGTCAAGGCTCCTACTGAAAAAGAATCTGTTAGGATGTTTATCAAGAATCTCCAAGGAAAGTATTCAAAGCACTTAAAGTACCAACACAACTTGAATACTTTCAAGGTTGTCTACAATACAGGCATTGACATTGAAGTTGATCTTCTGAAAGATAATGGTGCGAGAGGAAAGAAGAAAGACCATCCTTCTTCTTCCTCTCCCATTAATGAAGTGCATGCAACGAACGCCTCTAAACCACGAATCCAAAGATTAAAAAGAGTGTTCACTCCACTTGGTATGAGTTATGAAATGGCTTTCGAGAAGCTACATCACAAAGGACTAGTCATGCCCATAGGGCCTATCAAAGATCCAGTTCTTGAAACCAGGCCACCTAAGTGGGACCCTAATAAGCACTGCAATTTTCATCAACGAAAGGGTCACAACACTGAGGAGTGTTGGAAACTCAAAGAAGCTATTCAAGATCTGATCGATAACAATGAAATTTCCGAGACTCTAGGCATCGAAGATGACCAAGCATCCTTCAATCCATCACTTCTTATCACACCTGTAGGAGAGCCCATGATCGAGACAGCTTATATGACCTCTCTCAATGAAGGGGCCATAATTGAGGAAGATGAAAGTCTTTTCTTAGATAATACCAAGGAAGACTCGTCAAGTCTAAAAGAGGATGTTCAAAAACTTCAAGATGTCATTGCCATGCTCTTGAATGTGGTAGAAGAACTAGCAAATCGGGTAATGGTCATCGAACAAAATTCTCGCCAAGGGTTTAATGAAGAACTCAATGCTCCTAAGCCACAGGCAAAACGGACCATTGAAGAATACACACCAATAGGAATGACTCACAATGAAGCTTTTTCCTGTCTTCACGATCAAGGTCAAGACCCTCCACCTGAAAAACGTTTTCCCAATTGGGATCCGAATTCCTATTGTCGATACCATAAAGGCCGCGGTCACACTACTGAAAAGTGTCTCGCCCTCAAGGATCGTGTTCAAGACTCCATTGATTCAAATCTCCTTCATGTTCCTCCGCGCGACAAGAAGGTTAAGATTAGTAACAATAGTAAAAGTGAATGTAAAGGGAAAAAGAACAACTATCCTTCTTCTTCCGGAAACACCTACTCTAGTAATAATGTTGGTACTTTCGACCTTAGTGAGATCCTAGCCATGGGTAATCGACTAAGAAAGGATTTCACCCCTATTGGAATTAGCTACTATAATTCTTTCGATCGACTCCATGCCAAAGGACACATTACTCCCATCGGACCTATTCAAGATCCCCCACATGAGAAGAGATCGTTTAGTTGGAATCTAGACGAACACTACAAGTACCATTAAGGTAGGGGTCATGCTACTGAGATCTGTTGGAAGCTAAAGGAGGCTATCCAACATTTGATTGATAATAACAAGCTTCCCATGCCTCCGGTTAACAAGGAAAGCGAGTGATGATAAAGCAAACAACACAAGACAAGAGGTGAGCTTCAACGACAAGATTTCGTGACCTCTTTTTTCTATTTCTTTTTTATTTACCCTGTTCCCCAATAAGTCTAGCATAGGCACCTTTTTATTCTCCTTAAATTTATTTTGTAGGATCATTATATATTTTCTTTTAATAAAAATGAGCATTTATTTCCTTACATATGATCATTTCATTATATTGCATTTAAAAAAAAAAATATCAAACTAAGCACAAGGTATACCAATGATTTAAGGCACCCCTTGTAGCCATATTGTATTACCTTTCACCCTTCAATTATACATCCTTTTTTGGTAAACCACTTTGAGCCTCGTCTAACGATATACCTTTCTTTTTTCAACCTACATTTATCTAACCTTGGGATGGGATGGTGTGTTAACTAATGCAATTCTATAAAAGAGCTTGAGTACTTCAAATAAATTAAAATAGCAAAAATAAGCAAAAATAAATAAAGTGTACAAAAGGGCAAGTGTTCCAATGTCTTTGATATGAAAATATCTTCGATAAGAACACGTCTCAGATTACGTCTCTTAGCGAGTGCTCGGTACCGTGCCTGAGAAACATGAATGCCAAGTGAGTGATAGAACGCATGATCGCGATTGCCCACACTTCCAAAAATAAAATAAATGCTAAAGAAAAAAAGAGCTAAAAAAGAGTTAAAATCCTCAAGCATAAAAATATAAATATTCCAAAAGAAAAGTTGCACACCTTGGGGGCTTATCTAGGGTGTTGAGCCTTTTATTCCCTTCTTCTTCAACCTTTAGCCTAACCACATTACAACCCTTAAAAAGACCTTTTTTGAGGTATACACACACTTGTGCGACGTTCGACTAGAGCTACGTTCGGCCTGATTCCTAACGGATACGTAGGCAACCTCACATCGAGGTGCGGCCGTAATAAACATGCATTAATATTCATATTCACATTCATACACTTACACCATGATCATATCAAGGGATTTCCTATGCTCATCCCTATTCACTTAGAGCTAGACTTGGGGGCTTGATCCCTATATCATTAGCTTACCTAGCCTAAGAGTTGCCACCATTTGACTCTTAACAAATAATATTTTTCCACACACATAGCTATTGCGGCCTAACTTTAGTGTCACTATCACACACATCACACATACATGACCAAATATACTTCCCTTAGGAACCCTTTGTCATGGAATCCTAACACAACGCTGAAGCATGCCTTGTCATATCAACATCACTCATCAATCATAATTGTTATTGCATCACAAAGTATGAAGTGCTTAGCCTCCGTGCCTAAGTTACCCAAGTGCTTTCATCATTGAGTCAACTGTTGAGATAGCCTAGGATGGATTAATCCTTGCACCTTGAGAGATAGTATCAAACAACATTTGACTAAGCTCATTCAACATGCATCTTCAAACTTCACTTCGATTCTTTTTTTCGTGTCTTTCTTTTTCGGGAGAAAGTTGGTACCCTCCACAAAAATGACGGAAAATTTTTTGTTTTTTTTGCATTTTCGAGTCGCACGATCACATTATAATGCACACACAAGTCATGTACACATTGAGTCATGTCGTGTCATATCACTTTGATTTGAGTCTAACACATGTGTCATTTCACTTTGAGCCGAGTCAACCTCGAGTCAATCACAGCGAGTCAAGTTTATGCCTTGAGTCGTGTCGAGTCAATGAGTTAGGCAATGCTAAACCTTAGGTCAAACCTAAGATAATTAAAGAGATTGGCAAAGTTCTATAGTCAATAATAAATACACGTGCAGTAGAATAGGGAAGACCCTATCACAGCGTTCGGCGGTAGAGTCAATTCTTGGCGCCAGAGATATTCCAGCAGCGACAGAGCTTGAAGCTTCTCAAAAAGGTGATTTCGACCTCATACAGCAATTTTGGGTTCCTTGGTACGCCAGTTAGCCCCTATGAACAATTTGACATAATTAAGTAGTCAGTTTGATTACAATCACAATAAGTGGTCGACCTGATGAAAGATCGTCTCACATAGCTTAAAGCGCCTAAGAATTGGTTCATCATGGAAACACCGACATACTGGTTTTAGCGGAATCAAAGTTTAGGCGAGCTTTAGATATTGACAAACGTTGGTCTTCGAAAATTTTTCTTCAGAATATTATCGCAACAAACGTTCAAGTACCGAAGCTCTATTGTTCAGAGATGCGTGAACATCTCCATCAAATCTCTTTGCTCTAGAGATGCGTGGGCATATCATCAAAGCTCTTTTGTTCAGAGACGTGTGGACATTCCTTTCAAAAGCTCTATTGTCCAGAGACGTGTGGGCATATCAATCAAGCTCTTTTGTTCAGAGACGCGTGGACAATCCTTTTCAAGCTCTTTTGCTCAAAGATGCGTGGGCATCCTATTATCAAGATCTTTGTTCAGAGACGCATGGACACATCATTCAGAAGATCATATAAAAAAAGAAGCTCTTTGTTCAGAGACGCGTAAACATATCAAAAAGAAGCTCTTTGTTCAGAGACGAGTGAACATCGAAATAGCAACGTGGCGTTCCCTAGATTGTGGAGAGTTGTCACAAACAACTGAGGATTGTTTCAAGAGAAGCAATCTTCGATAGTATCCCCTTAGATGTGGAATATTATCAATGCGGAGGAGGATCGTTTCAGGCGAAGAAATGTTTTAATTTGAAAGCAATTATAGGTGTAGCGGTTTTCAAGCAGGATGGCATTCTCTAGCTTGCAGGAGGTCATCAAAATAAGGATACATCAGCAATCGGTTACTTTCAGAGGCGTGTGCTCGACGGTGCAAGATACGCGTTTCTTAACTCTTTTATCTGTTTAACTAATGCTAGTTTTGCAAGTATCGGCGTTACAATAATGGTTTAGGATCGTAGAACGTTCTGAATCATTCTCCGTCCCTATCGATACTTTGACTTTTGTTTTCGAAACTCGCGTTTCTCCAAACTAAGTCAAAGTGGGGGCTTCTGTAGACGCCCATTTGTGTCTCCCCAAAACAAAACCATGTGATGAGTACCTTTCACTTCGTCATAATCGAATGAAGTGAAAGTGTGGAAAGTCTAGTGTTGTGGGTAGATTTAATTTCTTTTCTTTTCTCTCTTTTTTTGAAAAATTATTTTAAGAAAACAGCCAATCCAGTTTGGTTGGTCCATGACATGGGTCCAATAGTAGTGTAGTTGGATGAGGCTTGACAAGACCTTTCCAACGATATATTATAAGCCCAATTCCGATGAATATTGAGGAAGTTATGGCCAATTTACTAAACTGGGCTCAGTTTGAGCCTTATATGCGGCCCAATGATCTAGAGGAGGGCCTAATATGATTTATCATTCCTAATTAAATTAGGAATGGTTTTAGTCTTTTAGATTCTTCTAGAAGGTTCTTTTCATTCCTAATTCAATTAGCATTGATAAATTGACTTTTGTTGACTTTTCAGAGTTTTAATTAAAATCAAAGAGCATTTTCGAGGAAAATATACGATGTTATCCTCCCGTACGGCAAAACTTATCTGATTTTCGAAAACGCGTCAAAAATTGGCCTGGCGCCTGACATCAGGAATTGGCGCCTGGCGCAGGCGCCAATCTTGTTTTGCGTGCGCCAGACTCTGTTTTGTTAATTATATCTTTTTGGCTGATTTTCTCTATAAATAACGTCGTAAAAACGCCATTTTCAATAACCAATTCGCATCAACAATCAGTTTTAATTTTCATTCACCTAAAATCAGTTTTCATTCGCAATCATTAATTCTCTAATTCTCTCTTAATTTATTCATCGTTCTCTTTCTCATTTTGTAAACCTTGCTTTTTTATACACAAAATTCCGCATTCACGAGATCTAGAAACACCTAGCCATATTCGAAGTTGCCTCGCCCTAGACGTGAAAGGTTTAATTCTTGAGGGTTTGGTCCCAAATCTCTCTTTCAATTATTTGATTTAATTATTTGTTTATTATTTTCCTTGAAGTTACTAACGTGCGTATTTTGTTATTAGAAAGAGGTACGAGGTATCAAAGTAAGTGCTTTGATGGTTTTAATTGATATTATGATGTAGAAATCATGTTTATATTGTTATTATGATATTCCTAGTATCATGTTTAGGGAAAAGGTTATAATATCAAATATGCTTAATATGATTGTTACGATGCTTCCTATATTTTTCCTAATATTTATGATTCCTTGTCTCATGTTAGGGTTAAAGATTTGGTTTTTATTGCTTAGTGACGTGCTAGGATTTGCTATTAATCTTGTTAGTATCATGCCTAGGATCTTGCTATTATTATGCTTTAATATTAACATGAACATTATTTTGATTATAATTGTTATAATTTATGATGATTATGAATTTTATTATTATTGTTATTTTGATGATGATTATTTTATTTATGATTATTATTGTTTTGATTATGACTATAATTTTATAATGATGATTATTATTATTTTTATGATTATTATTATGATTATTATAATTATTATTCATGATATTATATTGATTATTTATTATGTTGGTTGATATTTATTTATTGCTTGATCACACCTTTTATACATGTTTAAAGGGAATTTGTACTTGTAATCACGCTTAACAAGAAATTTATAATATTGTTTAGGGTTAATTTGATTATAATTTCAAGTGATCGCCAATAATAGATTTATTTGGGCATTAATATTCAACCAACATAGATAAACATGTTTTGGGTTAATTCTATTGATTGCATGTTAATTAAAAAGCGCACATGAATACGATCAGAATAAAGTAGAGGCCTATTATTAGGGCATGTTCAATCTCTTTTAGGTTGGATTTGTACCTTCATCCCCAAACCCTTATTTGGTTCTAGACCTTATGGACTTGACGATCTGTTGGATCGTTAAGGGGTGTAACCTTCACCCTGTGAACGGTTTAAAAGTTCCGAAAACTTGTTGGCGACTCTTTTGCTCTACCTTCTTCCCTTTTGGACGCCACCGTACTTTAGTGTATGATCACAGTTGGGTTCAAGCTAGGGGTTTAACGCTTGAAATTTATTCCCTACAGTATCATGCCTCGGACCTTGCTAATATTATTATGCTTTAATGAGATTATTATTATGATGATGATGATTGTTGTGTCTATAATAGTTTATATGTTGCTTTATATTATTTTTATTGCATGATCACACCCTCACTTGCAGGTTTAAAGGCAATTTATACTTGAAATCACACTTAATTAGATAATTAATAATTTTATTTAGTCTAATATGATTTAAATTCAAGTGATCACCAATAATATATTTATTTGTGCATTAATATTCAACCAACATAGACTAAACAGGTTTTGGATTAATATATTAATTTTATGTTAGTCTGAAAGCGCACGTGAATATAAGAAGAGTAAAGTAGTGGCCTATTTTTAGGGCAGGTTCAATCTCTTTTACGTTGGATTTCTACCTTCATCCCTGAATATCCAATTATGGTCATGAACCACTTTGGAGTAAGCGATCTCATGGATCGTGAAGTGGTGTAATCTTCACCCTGTAAACGGTTTACATGTTCCTAAAACTTGTTGGCGACTCTTTTGCTTTAACTTCCTTCCCTTTGGACGCCACCATGCTTAATTTTATGATCATAGTGGGGCTCAAGTGTGGGATATCTTAAAATATTCCCTACAGTTTTTGGCGACTCCAGTAGGGAGAATTTATATTTTAATTCCTAAAATTTATTTTGCAATAATTTAGAATGTATGGATGAGACTCGAAAAGTTCTAAGTATTCATGTGCGTAATTTTAATTGACATTATTGGCATAAGCATAAAAAGGTGTGCATTAGAAAGACCATTTGTAATACGTTAAAATCATAGGATTTTTTACTCATAGGAAATTTGGGAAATATCTTTCACAATTAGAACCGAAAAAACGCTGTGACAAGTGGATGATGATGAGAGGTAGTGATTTGATGATGATGGTTGTTAGTTTGATTTGGTGAGATGCAAAACATGGAATCATTCCTCCATTTTTGAGCAGCCAACCTCGAAGAAGAAATGCAAAAAGAGTCTGACGGTTTGGGGGGATTTTTGGGTTTGATTTTCTTTTTCTTTTATTTTTATTTTCTTTCTTTTCTTTTCCCTTTTTCTTATTTTATTTTTTTCCTTTTTACTTTATTTTTTTTTTCTATTATTTACTTAGTATTTTATTAGCTTGATATATATAACCAATTTTGGGGTAAAGAAAAAAGGGGAATTACCATTTATTCTACTCTCTAATTTGTTTTAGGAGAGCTTCTCTGTCTAGGTTTAGGTTAGGATTAGAGTAGTTTAGAGAGAGAAAGTGAGGGTTTCACCATTGTTGAACTTTGATATTGGAGAAGAAGATTGATCATCTTGTTTTTAGATTTTCACATTCAATCAATGAGATTTTAGTTGTTGGTATAGCTTTTTAATCATGTTTTTATTGTTTATTAATTAATCTTGTTATCAGCATGATAAGTGAGTAATTTCCCCATTAAGGGGATGGTTGTAGTGTAGTTGGATCTTGAGCATGTTCTAGGTTTTAGAATTAATTTATTTATGATTAAAGTCTTTATTTGCTTGATATTCTTTAATCTTCTTGTAAGTGCACATTGTTGGTTTATTAAAGGTGAATCTTTGCTAACAAGAAACGGAAGTTGACTTCGTTAAGGTTCATTACTATCGATTGTTATTAAATAGTATCTCCTAGTATATGGTTCTAATGTGGAAACATAGAGGTTATGTTAGGAGAAGCCAATTGACCCCGGAAGGCGGCCAGATTGGATTCATTGTTTCGATATTCAAGCATGTTTAGTTCATAATTAATTCGGTTTCTATGCCTTTGTTTATGTTCAAGTGAATGCTATACCTAAACCATTTCCCTTAATGTTTTATTTCTTGTTTTAGCATCTTTATACTTTAGTTTATTTATCTCTTATTCCGGACTAGCTTAATTGTCGATAACATTTGGTGGTGTTTATCCGTTCTTTGTGGTTCGACCCCTATGCTTGCCTTATACTCGTATTAGGTTTATTTAGGTTGTATAAATTGTATTTAATCTACGGATAGACAATTGACGACGCGTTTATTCCCTTGTCAAATTGGCGTCGTTGCCGCGGAACGGCTTCTATTACCGTTGTGTTATCTTTTTGAGACTAGTCCATTGTATATATTTTTTCTTTTGATTTGTTTTTTTCTCTTTGTTTTGTTTTTGTTGTTGAAAAATGGCCCGTTTTTCTTTTCCTCAATATGATGATTAGTCTTTTTATGTCTACTTCCATAGACTTGTAGGGTTTTTGAACTATAATGGTTGTAATCCTTGTGAAGCTTGAGAGATTTGTTATTATGGCATGAATGAACAAACGAGATATGAAGTTAACAGTAGGTTTAATGACGAATTTCAAGCATTATCGGTACATAGTGCTTGGAACGTTTTTGTACGGTTTGCTATGGATGTACGCAATAGGGCATGTAATGTTGCTAATTTTGATTCTAAGTGTGATAATAGTTTTATTGGTGGTATGGATCCCCATGATTTGTCTTGTGATCCTATTTGTGAACCTAGTACAAGTGATTTCAACTCTCTATCTCCTATTGTTGATGATGAATCTCATTTGCTTGATTATTCCCCCTCTCCCCAATATGATGATGCTCATGTTTATAATGTAAATGATCCTCCCTCATCAACTTCTTGTTCTTACATGGCTTCAAATGATTTCCCTTATGCTTCTAATGAGTCCTTTTATGAGGGTAATTCTATGGAAAATTTGAAGGAAGAGAAGATAACGAAGATACTATTGATGATGGTGAAGTATAATATGATGAGGGAAGTTGAGAATAGGGAGACGGAAGCTAGAATGAAGATGCTTGAGAGCCAAATTCTCCAACTAGCCAACTCTCAAGAAAATGCCCTTCCTTCTTCTTCTCTCCCCCATATTTGTGCGGGTCCCATTAGAGAGCATTCGAGTGATGGTGAAGGAGTTGAAAATGAAGAGAGTGTTGATTTTTAAATTCCTAATCCTTCTACCCATCTTAATGAGTCTCAAGTGAATGTTTGTGACCCTTCAATCTATGAGTGTATAGACTCTTTTGAGGTAATGTCCCACATATATTTGGAGAGTCATATGAGGACTTATAGATTATTGGATGATTTCATTGAGAACGCTTCTTGGGACTTAGATGAGTTTGAGATGAATCTACCTCCATTCATGCACGATTTTGGGACCATAGGTTTTTAGATAGTTGAAGGAAAGGTTGTTTATTGTGGTGAAAAGGAGGATAAGGTTGATTCCCTTGGAGTTTTTGAGCTTGAGGGAGGTGTAGATCGTGAGTGCCCTTCATTTGAGGATTCTATGATTGATTTTTATGCCCTCATTGGCGATGTGAGACCTTGTGGTAAGGGAGTAGCTACCCCTTTTCCCGTTTCTCGTACCCCTTTTTCTCTAAGGTTCGACCACATCCTTCCTTACCCTATTTCTCTCCCTTCCTATCTCAAAGAGACTATTGGGGAGCCGCCCTTTATGGATGATTTTCATGTCCCTCATTCCATCATTATTGAGGAAGAGAGGAATTTTGTCAACCAAAAATTTTGTGATGAGGATTTCCCTTTTTTCCTTTTCTTTCCATTATTCTTTTCCTTCTTCTACTTCTTACTTTCTTGAGTTTCCTTTCGATCCTTCTTCTTCTTTCTTTTGGTATCTCCCTCTTCACTTGGGTGCAATGATTTTGTTGCACGTTCTTATTCCGCCATTTTCCTATTTACACCCCCATGAAATGTGTAGTAGTTCATTTGACAAGCTCTTGCGTGCGTTGAATTATTATTTCCTAGAGCGGTCTCGCTTGGACGTTAAAGAAGCCTTTAAGGGAAGTAACCCGTGTTTTATTGCTTTCATTTTCCTTTCTTTTTAGATTAGATTTTCTCTCATGGACGTGTTTGTGTTCCTTGCTAGGTACACAAATTGATATACTCTTGGGCATTGGTGATTATCAAGAATCAAGGAAATGTGCCTCGACTTACCCATGTGGAGTTCAAGCCTTATTTGTAGAGATTGTGGATCATATGAGGTTATTTCGGGTTTTTGTGTGATTTTGCATTTTCCCCATATTCGGCAATATCCTTCTTTTTCCTCTCTCTTACTTATTGTGACTTGAAGATCATGTGTTGGTAATGTTGGATTAGTTTCTCCTTGTTTTCTCCTCCCATGGATTATTTGGTCTATGTTTGAGCATGTTGCCTCATCCAAGCTTGGGGGAGGGTATTCTATCATGTTTGGTGGGATGTTGATTCATATATGCCATGCACTTGAGTATATGCATTTCCATGTTTTTCATGCTTTTGAAAAATACAGAAAGATTTTCAGTTTGATCAAGGCAATTAGGTGTTGTGTTTTTGTTTTAACTTGGATTGGACATTATATCTTTTGGATTTGTTTACTCTTGAATGTCTTTCTTCCTAAGTTGTTAATGTGTGCACGATTTGAGAGTGTCATTGGTTGACTCTAGGATATTACATGCTAAGGTAGTCAGTTAAGAACTTTTAGAAATCCATGAAGCCTTAGTTAACGGGTATGTGGTAAGATGGTGTTGCTCTCTATAGCGAATTTGACACCCTTGGTTGGTATTTGATTAGTTCTAATCCCTTGTGAGGTAACATTGTTCTAGCCTTCATCATTTTGTTGTGTGGCACATTTGGATCCTTAGCTATGCATGTCTTGATCCTGGTTTTGACTTATAGCTCCCAAGATCGTGACCGAAGCACATTAGAGGAGGAAAAGGGCACCCCTTTCACATTTTTCTTTATCTTCTTTTTGTTTTGTTACAAATTTGATTTTCTATTTTACATTTACCTACTTGCTAACCAATTTGAGCCTTATGTTTTCCGCTCTTGTTTAAACCGCGTTACAAACCTAATGGCCTATGTTTACCAACCTTTTAGTTAGTGATGCATTGGCATGTGAGGTTTGAGTTTTGAGAATTTTGATCATAAACAAGAAGCACTTTGAGATTTGGTTAGAGTTGAGTTTCAAAAGTAAGATGCAATTCCAGAAAATCAAATGACGTTGCAAGAAAAAGCCGTCCATAGTTAAAGAGGCAAGGACAATAAAAAAAAAAACAAAAGAAGAAAAAAAATTTGGAAAAGAAACAAAAATAATAAAAATATTTTTGATGGTTTCGTTTTCTTCCTTAGTTTAAGCATTGGGAATAATGCTTTGTTCAAGCTTGGGGGGATCGTTCCTTTATTTTGTATATATTGTGTGTTGGTGTTGAATAAGCTTAGGGGAGTGGCATTATTGGTATTTTTGTTTGATATTTAGTGACTTCTTGAGTTGTTTTTGAGTGTCGGCCGCACTTTTTATTTCACTTAGGAAATTTCACCAAATTTCCAATTTTTACCCCGCCTTAACCCTTAGCCTTATGTTACTACCAATAAAAAGACCCTTAGACTCTAGTGGGTTAGGTCAAAAGAACGGTGGAGGGAGATAGACTTCAAACCTATGGAAAGAGTATGCATAGTTGAGACATCGGGATTACCTTCTCAAAGTTTTTCATTTCTTTATCTTTTTCCGGTTCCTTCGTGGAATCTTGAGAAACTAGCTTAAGGGTTGATTTGAAGCTAGTGGAGAGAACATGGCCCGATTGGTTAGGGCTAGGGTGGATTGAGTCCTATGTAATTCTCTATGCTTAGCTTGTGTTATGTTTCAATCAACCATTGACATCTTGGAACGTGCATAAATTTGTCCGTTTAGAAAGGTTTGCATTCATTAGTACTTGTCCCTATCTTTTGTCTATACATGAGCTTGTGTTTGTTTTCTCTTTTCATGTTTCTTCTCTTTTTTCCATTTGTTGCCTTGCCTTGGTTTTTGTCGAGAGTTGTGGGTTGAACCTCTAAGGAAACCCTCACGAGAGCTTACTCGTCCTCTTTGGCGACATAGGGGTTTAAAGGGCTTGATGCATATGCTAAATGCATCCGTGATTCCTATGACACTGAGTAAGTGTACATTCTTTGTCTTTGTTTCTATTTTGTTTCTTTTGCTTTCAATAATTCCATCTAGTTCTCTATTGCCTTAACGTTGTCGAGGACGAGCAAAGGTTTAGCTTGGGGGAATTTGATGAGTGACATTTATGTCCCTCTTAGGGAGTAGTATTAGAGTCATTTTCGTGTTTATTTTATCTTATTTTCCCTTTCTTTCTCTTGTTTTCTCTTTAATAACATTTCTTGTTTATTTGGTAATTTTGTCGTGTTTTAATTGTTTTCGTAGTTTTTATAAGAATTAGTTTATTTTCGTATTTTATTTGCTTTCGATTTATTTTATTTCGTTCCTTTTCTTTGTTACATTCATAGTTTTAATTAGTTTTACGTTTATTTATTTACTTGTATAGTTTTATGTTTTTATTAGGTTTAGTTTTATTACTCTTATTCCTTTTTTCCTTTATTTATTTGTATTAGTTTAGTGTTACTTCTCTTTTTCTATTTTATTGTATTTATCTCCTTTTTATTTATTTTATTTTATTTGTCTCGGTTTCACACTTTTATCCTCGAGTTTGTTTGTGTGTAGGCTCGAGTTCAAGGTCCAAGTCAAGGCTTTTCAATTGCCACCACAATCAACCACAACAGTCGTAACAACAACCAGCTCCACCTACAACCTTCACCACACCACCAATCACCCCGGTAACAACCACCAACACCTTCCTTCACTCACGCATCAACCAACACCAACACCACCAATCACCCCCGTAACAACCACCAGCTCCACCTACAACCTTCACCACACCACCAAACAATCAGCAACCAGATCCCCTACTCCATCTCCACCACAATCAACCACGCACATCAACAACAACCTCCACAAACCTGCAGCATGACCAACCACAGCAACCGCAACAACAACCCAGCCACACCGTCCACCAAAACCCACAACAATCAACCAATCCCCCCTGTTCCAATTCGAACAGCACACCTAGCAGCCATAGCAACCACAATAATTAACTGCACTAGCACCTGCACCATCGTCAACAACCAGCAACAATTAAGCAAAAAATCGCAAATTCCCGCAGCTCTAATCACCAATTCGCACAAGCATCAGCTAAAAATAGAGCAAAATCAGAGCAAACGACAAATTAATCAAGTTCTAGCAAACCAATAAGAGTTCGGTCGAAGTACGAGTCAAAGTCTTTCAAAGTTCTGTAAATTGAAGAGGTGTGGTCGAACACACCCATGGTTCGACAGAACTAACACCGTGGTTCGGCCGCACCGACCCATGGTTTGACCGAGCCATTTCACGAGCTATGCACATTGCTTTTAATGAGGATCGAACGGTGGTGTTTGCTTGATGCCGATTTTCAATGATGATGAGCGGCAGTGATTTGATGATGATGGTTGTTAGTTTGATTTGGTGAGATGCAAAACATGGGATCATTCCCCCATTTTAGAGCAGCCAACCTCGAAGAAGAAATGCAAAAAGAGTTTGACGGTTTGGGAGGGATTTTGGGGTTTGATTTTCTTTTTCATTTATTTTTATTCTCTTTATTTTCTTTTCCCTTTTTCTTATTTATATTTTTATAATTAATTTTCTTATTTTATTTTTTTGCCTTTTTACTTTATTTTCTTTTCTATTATTTACTTAGTATTTTATTAGCTTGATATATATACCCAATTTTGGGGTAAAGAAAAAAGGGGAATTACCATTTATTCTACTCTCTAATTTGTTTTAGGAGAGCTTCTCTCTCTAGGTTTAGGTTCAGATTAGAGTAGTTTAGAGGGAGAAAGTGAGGGTTTCACCATTGTTGATTTTGGATATTGGAGAAGAAGATTGATCATCTTGTTTGTAGATTTTCACATTAAATCAAGGAGAATCTCTATCTCTCTCTTCTCTATTTTTATTTGCCTTATTTTGATTATTATTTTAGTTGTTGGTATTGCTTGTTAATCATGTTTATTCTTTATTGTTTGTTAATTAATCTTGTTATTAGCATGATTAGTGAGTAATTTACACATTAAGGGCATGGTTGTAGTGTAGTTGGATCTTGAGCATGTTCTAGGTTTTAAAATTATTATATTTTGTGATTAAAGTCTTTATTTGCATGATATTCTTTAATCTTCTTGTCAGTGCACATTGTTGGTTTATTAAAGGTAAATCTTTTCTAACAAGAAACGGAAGTTAACTTAATTAAGGTTCATTACTATCGATTGTTATTTAATAGTATCTCCTAGTATATGGTTCTAATGTGGAAACATAGAGGCTATTTTAGGAGTAGCCAATTAACCCCGGAAGGCGGCTAGATTGGATCCATTGTTTCGATATTCGAGCATGTTTAGTTCATAATTAATTCAATTTCTATGTCTTTGTTTATGTTCAAGTGAATGCTATACCTAAACCATTTCCCTTAATGTTTTATTTCTTGTTTTAGCATCTTTAACCTTTAGTTTATTTATCTTTTATTTCTGACTAGCTTAATTGTCGATAACATTTGGTGGTGTTTATCCGTTCTCTTTGGTTCGACCCCTATGTTTGCCTTATACTCGTATTCGGTTTGTTTAGGTTGTAGAAATTGTATTTGATCTAGGGATAGACAATTGACGACACGTTTATTCCCTTGTCAAATTGGCGCCATTGCCGGGGAACGACTTCCATTACCGCTGTGTTATTTTATTGAGACTAGTCCATTGTATATATTTTTTCTTTTGATTTGTTTTTGTTCTTTTTGTTTTGTTTTTTTTGTTGAAAAATGGCACGTTTTTCTTTTCCTCAATATGATGATGAGTCTTTTTATGTCTACTTCCATAGACTTGTAGGGTTTTTGAACTATAATGGTTGTAATCCTCGTGAAGCTTGAGAGATGTGTTATTATGGCATGAATGAACAAATGAGATATGAAGTTAACAGTAGGTTTAATGGCAAATTTCAAGCATTATCGGTTCATAGTGCTTGGAACTATTTTGTACGGTTTGCTATGGATGTACGCAATAGGGCATGTAATGTTTCTAATTTTGATTCTCAGTGTGATAATAGTTTTATTGGTGGTATGCATCCCCATGATTTGTCTTGTGATCCTATTCGTGAACCTAGTACAAGTGATTTCAACTCTCGATCTCCTATTGTTGATGATGAATCTCATTTTCTTGATTATGCCCCCTCTCCCCAATATGACGATGCTCATGTTTATAATGTGAATGATCCACCCTCATCATCTTCTTGTTCTTACATGGCTTCAAATGATTTCCCGTATGCTTCGAATGAGTCCTTTTATGAGGGTAATTCTATGGAAAATATGAAGGAACAGAAGATAACGAAGATAATGGAGATGATGGAGAAGTATAAAGAGATGAGGGAAGTTTAGATTAGGAAACGGAAGCAAGAATGAAGTTGCTTGAGAGCCGAATTCTCCAACTAGCCAACCCTCAAGAAAATGCCCTTCCTTCTTCTTCTCTTCCCCATATGAGTGAGGGTCCCATTAGAGAGCATTCGAGTGATGGTGAAGGAGTTGAAAATGAAGAGAGTGTTGATTTTGAAAATCATAATCCTTCTTCCCATCTTAATGAGTCTCAATTGTATGTTTGTGACCCTCAAACTATGAGTATATAGACTCTTTTGAGGTAATGTCCCACATATATTTCGAGAGTCATATGAGGACTTATAGATTATTGGATGGTTTCATCGAGAACGCTTCTTAGGACTTAGATGAGTTTGAGATGAATCTACCTCCATTCATGCACGATTTTTGGACCATAGGTTTTGAGATAGTTGAAGGAAAGGTTGTTTATTCTGGGGAAAAGGAGGATAAGGTTGATTCCCTTGGAGTTTTTGAGCTTGAGGGAGGAGTAGATAATGAGTTCCCTTCATTTGAGGATTCTATGATTGATTTTCATGCCCTCATAGGCGATGTGAGACCTTGTGGTGAGGGAGTAGCTACCCCTTTTCCCGTTTCTCGTACCCCTTTTTCTCTAATGTTCGACCACATCCTTCCTTACCCTATTTCTCTCCCTTCGTATCTCAAAGAGCCTATTGGGGAGCCGCCCTCTATGGATGATTTTCATGTCCCTCATTCCATCATTATTGAGGAAGAGAGGAATTTTTTCAACCAAAAATTTTGTGATGAGGATTTGCCTTTTTCCTTTTCTTTCCATTATTCTTTTCCTTCTTCTACTTCTTACTTTCCTAAGTTTCCTTTCGATCCTTCTTCTTCTTTCTTTTGGCATCTCCCTCTTCACTTGCGTGAAATGGTTTTGTTGCACGTTCTTATTCCGTCATTTGCCTATTTACACCCCCATGAAATGTGTAGTAGTGCATTTGACAAGCTCTTGCTTGCGTTGAATTATTATTTTCTATAGCGGTCTCGCTTGGACGTTAAACAAGCCTTTGCGGGAAGTAACCCGTGTTTTATTGCTTTTATTTTCCTTTCTTTTTAGATTAGATTTTCTCTTATGGACGTGTTTGTGTTCCTTGCTAGGTACACAACTTGATATACTCTTGGGCATTGGTGATGATCAAGAATCAAGGAAATGTGCCTCAACTTACTCTTGTGGAGTTCAAGCCTTATTTATAGAGATTGTGGATCCTATGAGGTAATTTGTTTACTCTTGAATGCCTTTCTTCCTAAGTGGTTAATTAGGTGTTGTGTCTTTGTTTTAACTTGGATTGGACATTATATCTTTTGGATTTGTTTACTCTTGAATGTCGTTCTTCCTAAGTGGTATTAAATGCTAAGGTAGTCGGGTTAAGACTTTTAGAAATCCATGAAGCCTTAGTTCACAGGTATGTGGTAATATGGTGTTGCTCTCTATAGCATATGACACCCTTCGTTGGTATTTGACTAGTTCTAATCCCTTGTTAGGAGACATTGTTCTAGCCTACATCATTTTGTTGTGTGGCACATTTGGATCCTTAGCTATGCATGTCTTGATCCTTGTTTTGACTTATAGCTCCCAAGTTCGTGACTGAAGCACATTAGGGGAGGAAAAGGGCACCCCTTTCTCATTTTTCTTTATCTTCGTTTAATTTTGTTACAAATTTGATTTTCTATTTTGCATTTACCTACTTGCTAACCAATTTGAGCCTTATGTTTCCCGCTCATATTTAAACTGCGTTACAAACCTAATGGCCCATGTTTACTAACCTTTTAGTTAGTGAAGCATTGGCATGTGAGGTTTGAGTATTGAGAATTTTGATCATAAACAAGAAGCACTTTGAGATTTGGTTAGAGTTGAGTTTAAAAAGAAAGATGCAATTCAAGAAAATCAAATGATGTTGCAAGAAAAAGCCGTCCATAGTTAAAAAGGCAAGGATAATAAAAAAAAAACAAAAGAAGAAAAAAAATTTGGATAAGAAACAAAAATAATAAAAATATTTTTGATGGTTTCGTTTTTTTTACTTAGTTTAAGCATTGGGGACAATGCTTTGTTAAAACTTGTGGGGATCGTTCCTTCATTTTGTATATATTGTGTGTTGGTGTTGAATAAGCTTGGGGAAGTGGCATTATTGGTATTTTTGTTTGATATTTAGTGACTTCTTGAATTGTTTTTGAATGTCGGCCGCACTTTTTGCTTTACTAAGGAAATTTCACCAAATTTCAAATTTTTACCCCGCCTTAACCCTTAGCCTTACGTTACTACAAATAAAATGACCCTTAGACTCTAGTAGGTTAGGTCAAAAGAATGATGGAGGGAGATAAACTTCAAACCTATGGAAAGAGTATGCATAGTTGAGACATTGGGATTACCTTCTCTATGTTTTTCATTTCTTTATCTTTTTTCGGTTCCTTCGAGGAATCTTGAGAAGCTAGCTTAAGGGTTGATTTGAAGCTAGTGGAGAGAATGTGGCCCGATTGATTGGGGCTAGGGTGGATTGAGTCCTAAGTAGTTCTCTATGCTTAGCATGTGTTATGTTTCAATAATTAGTACTTGTCCCTATCTTTTGTCCATACATGAGCTTGTGATTGTTTTCTCTTTTCATATTTCTTCTCTTTTTTCTATTTGTTGCCTTGCCTTGGTTTTTGTCGAGAGTTGTGGGTTAAACCTCTAAGGAAACCCTAACGAGAGTTTACTCGTTCTCTTTGGCGACATAGGGGTTTAAAGGGCTTGATGCATACGCTAAATGCATCCGTGATTCCTACGGTAGTGAGTTAGTGTACATTCTTTCTCTTTGTTTTTATTTTGTTTCTTTTGCTTTCAATAATTCCATCTGTTCTCTTTTGCCTTTGCTTTGCTCGAGGACGAGCAAAGGTTTAGCTTGGGGGAATTTGATGAGTGACATTTATGTCACTCTTAGGGAGTAGTATTAGAGTCATTTTCGTGTTTATTTTATCTTATTTTCCCTTCTTTCTCTTGTTTTTTCTTTAATAACATTTCTTGTTTATTTGGTAATTTTTTCGTGTTTTAGTTCTTTTCATAGTTTTTATTAGAATTAGGTTATTTTCGTATTTTATTTGCTTTCGATTTATTTTATTTCGATCCTTTTCTTTTTTACATTCATAGTTTTAATTAGTTTTAAGTTTATTTTGTTTACTTGTATAGTTTTATGTCTTTATTAGTTATATTTTTATTTCTCTTATTTCTATTTTACTTTTATTTATTGTTATTAGTTTAGTGTTACTTCTCTTTTTCTATTTTATTTTATTTATCTCCTTTTTATTTATTTTATTTTATTTGTCTCGGTTTCACACTTTTATCCTTGGGTTTGTTTGTGTGTAGGCTCGAGTTCAATTCAAGGTCCAAGTCAAGGCTTTTCAATTGCCACCACAATCAACCACAGCAGCCGTAACAATCACCAGCTCCACCAACAACCTTCACCACACCACCAATCACCTCGGTAAAAACCACCAGCACCTTCCTTCACTCACGCATCAACCAACACCAACACCACCAATCACCCCCGTAACAACCACCAGCTCCACCTACAACCTTCACCACACCACCAAACAATCCGCAACCAATTCCCATGCTCCATCTCTACCAGAATCAACCACGCACATCAACAACAACCTCCACAAACCTACAGCATCACCAACCAGATCAGCCGCAACAACAACCCAGCCACACCGTCCACCAAAACCCACAACAATAAAAAATCCCCCTGTTCCAATTTGAACAGCATACCTAGCTTCCATAGCAACCACACCAATTAACCGCACCTGCACCACCGTCAACAACCAGCAACAATTAAGCAACAAATCGCAAATTCCCGCAGCTTTAATCACCAATTTGCACAAGCATCAGCTAAAAATAGAGAAATATCAGAGCAAATGGCAAATTAATCATATTCGAGCAAACCTATAAGAGTTCGGTCGAAGTACGAGTCAGAGACTTTCAAAGTTCTGTAAATTGAAGAGGTGTGGTGGAACACACCGATGGTTCGACCGAACCAACCTTGTAGTTCGGCCGCACCAACCCATGGTTCGACCGAACCATTTCACGAGCTGTGCACATGGCTTTTAATGAGGATCGAACGGTGGTGTTTGCTTGATGCCGATTTTCAATGATGATGAGAGGTAGTGATTTGATGATGATGGTTGTTAGTTTGATTTGGTGAGATGCAAAACATGGGATCATTCCCCCATTTTTGAGCAGCCAGCCTCGAAGAAGAAATGCAAAAATAGTCTGACGGTTTGGGGGGGATTTTGGGTTTTGATTTTCTTTTTCTTTTATTTTTATTTTCTTTCTTTTCTTTTCCCTTTTTTTTTATTTTTATTTTTATAATTAGTTATCTTATTTTAATTGTTTTCCTTTTTACTTTATTTTCTTTTCTATTATTTACTTAGTATTTTATTAGCTGATATATATACCCAATTTTGGGGTAAAGAAAAAAGGGGAATTACCATTTATTCTACTCTCTAATTTTTATAGGAGAGCTTCTCTCTCTAAGTTTAGTTTAGGATTAGTGTAGTTTATAAAGAGAAAGTGAGGGTTTCACTACTGTTCAGCTTGGATGTTGGAGAATAAGATTGATTATCTTGTTTGTAGATTTTCACATTCAATCAATTAGATTTTAGTTGTTGGTATTGCTTTTTAATCATGTTTATTCTTTATTGTTTGTTTATTAATCTTGTTATTAGCATGATTAGTGAGTAATTTCCCCATTAAGGGGATGGTTGTAGTGTAATTGGATCTTGAGCATGTTCTAGGTTTTAGAATTAATTTATTTGTGATTAAAGTCTTTATTTGCTTGATATTCTTTAATCTTTTTGTAAGTGCACATTGTTGGTTTATTAAAGGTGAATCTTTGCTAATAAGAAACGGAAGTTGACTTAGTTAAGGTTCATTACTATCGATTGTCATTTAATAGTATCTCCTAGTATATGGTTCTAATGTGGAAACATAGAGGCTATGTTAGGAGAAGCCAATTGACCCCGGAAGGCGGCTAGATTGGATCCATTGTTTCGATATTCGAGCATGTTTAGTTCATAACTAATTCAATTTCTATGCCTTTGTTTATGTTCTAGTGAATGTTATACCTAAACCATTTCCCTTAATGTTTTATTTCTTGTTTTAGCATCTTTAGACTTTAGTTTGTTTATCTCTTATTCCGGACTAGCTTAATTGTCGATAACATTTGGTGGTGTTTATCCGTTCTTTGTGGTTCGACCCCTATGCTTGCCTTTTACTCGTATTAGGTTTATTTAGGTTGTATAAATTGTATTTGATCTAGGGATAGACAATTGACGACGCGTTTATTCCCTTGTTAAATTGGCGCCGTTGCCGGGGTACGGCTTCCATTACCGTTGTGTTATCTTATTGAGACTAGTCCATTGTATATATTTTTTCTTTTGATTTGTTTTTGTTCTCTTTGTTTTGATATTGTTGTTGAAAAATGGCACGTTTTTCTTTTCCTCAATATGATGATGAGTCTTTTTATGTCTACTTTCATAGAATTGTAGGGTTTTTGAACTATAATGGTTGTAATCCTTGTGAAGCTTGAGAGATTTATTATTATGGCATGAATGAACAAACGAGATATGAAGTTAACAGTAGGTTTAATGACGAATTTCAAGCATTATCGGTTCATAGTGCTTGGAACTTTTTTGTACGGTTTGCTATGGATGTACGCAATAGGGCATGTAATGTTGCTAATTTTGATTCTCAGTGTGATAATAGTTTTATTGGTGGTATGGATCCCCATGATTTGTCTTGTGATGCTATTTGTGAACCTAGTACAAGTGATTTCAACTCTCTATCTCCTATTGTTGATGATGAATCTCATTTGCTTGATTATGCCCCCCTTCCCCAATATGATGATGCTCATTTTTATAATGTAAATGATCCTCCCTCATCATCTTCTTGTTCTTACATGGCTTCAAATGATTTCCCTTATGCTTCTAATGAGTCCTTTCATGAGGGTAATTCTATGGAAAATTTGAAGGAAGAGAAGATATTGAAGATAATGGAGATGATGGAGAAGTATAACGAGATGAGGGAAATTGAGAATAGGGAGACGGAAGCTAGAATGAAGATGCTTGAGAGCCAAATTCTCCAACTAGCCAACTCTCAAGAAAATGCCCTTCCTTCTTCTTCTCTTCCCCATATTTGTGCGGGTCCCATTAGAGAGCATTCGAGTGATGGTGAAGGAGTTGAAAATGAAGAGAGTGTTGATTTTGAAATTCCTAATCCTTCTTCTAATCTTAATGAGTCTCAAGTGTATGTTTGTGACCCTTCAATATATGAGTATATAGACTCTTTTGAGGTAATGTCTTACATATATTTCGAGAGTCATATGAGGACTTATAGATTATTGGATGATTTCATCGAGAACGCTTCTTGGGACTTAGATGAGTTTGAGATGAATCTACCTCCATTCATGCACGATTTTGGGACCATAGAATTTGAAATAGTTGAAGGAAAGGTTGTTTATTGTGGTGAAAAGGAGGATAAGGTTGATTCCCTTGGAGTTTTTGAGCTTAAGGGAGGAGTAGATCATGAGTTCCCTTCATTTGAGGATTCTATGATTGATTTTCATGCCCTCATTGGCGATGTAAGACCTTGTGGTGAGGGAGTAGCTACCCCTTTTCCCGTTTCTCGTACCCCTTTTTCTCTATTGTTCGACCACATCCTTCCTTACCCTTTTTCTCTCCTTTCCTATCTCAAAGAGCCTATTGGGGAGCCGCCCTCTATGGATGATTTTCATGTCCCTCATTCCATCATTATTGAGGAAGAGAGGAATTTTATCAACCAAAAATTTTGTGATGAGGATTTGCCTTTTTCCTTTTCTTTCCATTATTCTTTTCCTTCTTCTACTTCTTACTTTCTTGAGTTTCCTTTCGATCCTTCTTCTTCTTTCTTTTGGCATCTCCCTCTTCACTTGGGTGCAATGATTTTGTTGCACGTTCTTATTCCGCCATTTTCCTATTTACACCCCCATGAAATGTGTAGTAGTGCATTTGACAAGCTCTTGCGTGCGTTGAATTATTCTTTCCTAGAGCGGTCTCACTTGGACGTTAAACAAGTCTTTAAGGGAAGTAACTCGTGTTCAATTGCTTTCATTTTTCTTTTTTTAAATTAGATTTTCTCTCATTGACGTGTTTGTGTTCCTTGCTAGGTACACAACTTGATATACTCTTGGGCATTGGTGATGATCAAGAATCAAGGAAATGTGCCTCAACTTACCCTTGTGGAGTTTAAGCCTTATTTGTAGAGATTGTGGATCCTATGAGGTTATTTGTTTACTCTTGAATGCCTTTCTTCCTAAGTGGTTAATTAGGTGTTGTGTCTTTGTTTTAACTTGGATTGGACATTATATCTTTTGGATTTGTTTACTCTTGAATGCCTTTCATCCTAAGTGGTTAATGTGTGCACGATTTGAGAGTGTCATTGTTGGTTGACTCTAGGATATTAAATGCTAAGTTAGTCAGGTTAAGAACTTTTACAAATCCATGAAGCCTTAGTTCACGGGTATGTGGTAAGATGGTGTTACTCTCTATAGCGGATTTGACACCCCTGGTTGGTATTTGACTAGTTATAATCCCTTGTGAGGAGACATTGTTCTAGCCTTCATCATTTTGTTGTGTGGCACATTTGGATCCTTAGTTATGCATGTCTTGATTCTTGTTTTGTCTTATAGCTCCCTAGATCGTGACCGAAGCACATTAGGGGAGGAAAAGGGCACCCCTTTCTCATTTTTCTTTATCTTCTTTTTGTTTTGTTACAAATTTGATTTTCTATTTTGCATTTACCTACTTGCTAACCAATTTGAGCCTTATGTTTCCCGCTCTTAATTAAACCGCGTTACAAACCTAATGGCCTATGTTTACTAACCTTTTAGTTAGTGAAGCATTGGCATGTGAGGTTTGAGTTTTGAGAATTTTGCTCATAAACAAGAAGCACTTTGAGATTTGGTTAAAGTTGAGTTTCAAAAGAAAGATGCAATTCAAGAAAATCAAATGATGTTGCAAGAAAAAGCCGTCCATAGTTAAAAAGGCAAGGACAAAAAAAAAAAGGCAAGGTCAAGCTTGTGGGGATCGTTCCTTCATTTTGAAATACGGGATTCCAATGTTGAAATACAAATCCAAACCTAAGAACTTCTCTCTAACTTCTCTCTTTAAAATTAAGCTAATGAAAGTTATCTAAAAGTTCCTTTCAAAAAAGAATTGCAAGTGTATTCATAAGCAAAGAAGAAAACGGGATTCCCGCGCCCTCTCCAATAAACCCCGCGCCCGCGCAAAAATGGTTACGGAACCCATTATAAACTCCGCGGGCTTTCAAGGAAACATCCGCTCCCGGGGGTCTTCTCGCCCACGCCCGCGACAAAAGCACCTGCGCCCGTGGAAAAAGCACGGCGAATCCCCTGCACCCAAAGGGGGATCAGAGGGCCGCGGTCTCTCTGGTACGAGCGGGCTCTCTAAACTACCCGCGCCTGCGGCAAGACCGCGGTCAGACCGCGGAGAGTTCCTGGTCTAAATCTGCAAATTTGGTGCAAAAGAGCCCGCGCCCGCGGCCTTCAGTACCACGCCCGCGGTAGACTTGCAGGGCTTGATGCCCTCTCTAAGCCCTCTCCGAGCCGATTATTTCCTCCTTGCTTAGTAAATATAGCCCATCTTGATTCCCTTGCAGAGACAAATCCTATGTACCTACAAAAACAAACAACGAAAAGAAATAAAAGGGAAAAAGAACCAAATAAAAGGAAAACACGAAGAAAACACGAAAAACACAAGAAAAGAAAGAATGAAAGGAGTTAAAGGAAAAAGGACCAAAAATAAGATAAAAAGCAGAAAAAGGAAGATAAAATCATCCTAAAAGATTACCCTATGAGTGCCATAAATGACACTCATCAAATTCCCCCAAGCTAGACTTTTGCTCGTCCCGAGCAAAACAAAGGCTAGAAAGGAAAAAGAAGGGCTTATTAAAAATAAAAAAAAAAAGAAAAAAAAAGGGGTGAGAATATACACTAACTCACTTTCGTAGGAATCACGGTCAATTTTAGCAACAAAAGACAAGCCATTTAAACCCCTAATTCGCTCTAGAGGACCAGTTATGCTCTCGTAAAGGTTTCCTAGAGATAACCTATAAGTCTTATTAAACAAACAACAGAAGGAAAAATAAGGCTAAACACAAGAATAAAGAGCAAATAATGAAAAAAAAAACAAAAATAAAAATCTTTGTTAAATGGACTTTACAAAGTGATTATAGTTCAAGTGAATAATAACCTTTCTAAAGTAATTAATGGTATGCACGTTATAAGATACCTAAGGTTGATTGAAACATAATTATGCTAAGCATAGGAACTAGTTGTCACACTCCACTTTCATCCCAAACGATCTTACCGCGTTCCCCCTACTAATCTCATATCTCCCCTTAGTGAGCGTCTCATAGATTCCACGAAGGAACAAGAAAAAGATCGAATTTTTGGCTTACTCGACATCTTGACTTCGCATTCCCTTTCCTTAGGCTATAACCCATGATTCCCTCCACCGATGAATGACTTAACCCCTAGGTCAAAAGTTCTTCCCAAGGTTGTAACGTAAGGCAAAAAGGGTTAAGGTAGGCTAAATTTAAAATTTGGTGGTTAACCTAAATTGTGAAGCAAAGATTGCGCATTTCTGTACACCATAACCAAGTAATCACCAAACAAAAATACCAACACCCCCAAGCTTATTCAAATCTAAGATCACAAACATATACACAAAAAGCGTGAGAACGCTTCCCCCCCAAGCTTTAATGGAGCATTGTCCTCAATGCTCAAAAAGGAAGAATACTCACATAAAAATATTTTTGCATTTTTCACTTTTTTTTTATATTTCTTTATTAGTGCTTTGTCCTCGCCTCTATTAAATTTGGACGGCTTTTTCAAATTTGCACTTGCTTTGTCCTTGCCTTTTTTTTTTTTTTTACTTTGGACGGCTTTTTCATTTATTCACTTGCCTTTATTCACAAAATATACACAACACAAACTTGCTTTCAAGAGAACCAAATATCCAAACTCCTCCACCACAAAATCCAACAATAATGAACAATTGCTTCACAAAAACCAAGAATGGAAACCAAAATGAAACAAAAGGCTCAAGATCTAGAGATGTGAGTTGAAAAGAAGGGAAAAAGGCTCAAAGGGTTAGCAAGTAGGCAAATGTATCCCAAAACCCAAATGTAAAAATAGGGAAACTATCCTAGAAAAAGGAAAAATACCTCCCCGAAAAGATGCCTTTGTCCTCCCTAGGTGGTTCGGTGTCGGTCTTAAGAATCATACGTCAAGATTCAAGATTAAGTTTACGAAAGTCAAGGATCCATGCCGCTCATGCAAGAATATGATGAAAGCTTGAAAAAGTATGAATCTCACATGGTTGTATCAAAAACTCACTAAGGTTGTCAAATAGAAGATAGGAAGCTACCAACATGCCACAAACAAGTAGAATCCGGCTTCATGATCCCCTAGTTCTAGGCAACTACCCTAGCATGCTTTATCCTAGAATCAACCAAATGTATTCTCAAACCGTGCATACCATGACCACCTAGTAAGGTTATTATCCAAAAGAATGAATCCATTGTATACAAATCCAAGTAAAAAAAAAAGAATGAAAGAATGAAAAATAAAGCCTCAAAAAGCTACGTACAAAACCAAGAACAAAAAGAAGAGAAAATAAAATAAAATATGGAAAACCAAGATAAAGGAAAAGTAGGAGAACAAAGAAATGGACAAAGATGCAATCATAACACGTATTTCCCAATCGACAAACAAGCGGTCAAATGGCCACATCGTCAAAGACCCCAAACACACTAGGTGTTATAATCATACATCCTCAAACCGTTCAACTCTCCTAAAACTAATTCTAATCTAAGCAGCCAAGAAGAGTCAAGGGAGAAAAGTAATGAGATAAAACAAGAAAGGCCTCACCAAGCGTCCAAGCTATGCTACAATAATAAAGGAGCAAGAACGACCTCCTCTAAAAAGCTTCGAAGACCAAAGCAGTGGCTATGAGCAAGGTGAGAAAAAGAAAAGAAAAGGACTATATACAAAATGAAATTGTTAGTAACTTTCAAACAAAAGCAAAAAAAAGTAAACTTACGCGAAAACTATCTACAAAGAACCAGAGAAACCATCATCATCATCAATAGAAGGGACAACAAAACATCATCATCAAAAACCAAGACAACAAGATAAACAACATACCAACGAGACTACCAAGGGCGAAGAAACAGAAATCCATCTAGGCCTTTTCAAACACATCCTCAAGAGTGCAAGGTGCCTCCCCAAAAACCTACCCTAAAACATCCTATTTGATTCCCCCCGTACAAAATAAGGGCATCGACCGCGATGCCTAAAAACATGCAAAGCTAAAAGGGAGGAAACAAAAAAAGGGAATCAAACAACCAAGGGGGAAACTATAAGCCACTAGGGCCGGCACCACCATCATCCACATCCCAACCTCCGGTATAACCGGGAGGGAACCCACAACGACCCTTAAAAAGGTCAAGCTGAGATGTGGACAATTGGTCAAAAGGGTCCGGTTGCATACAGAGCTCGGGGTGAGTGGGGTGAACATAGTAATAGTCGGGGTCACCCCGATAATCACTCCCCCCCAAGACCCGGTATTCATAATGACAGGACTTATCTGGGAAGTCATGCCTTGGCTCATCGGGGTTTGCGACCCCGGGCCAATATGGGTACGTGGGGAGGTTATCACCACCCCAAGATGGCACCGGCCCTTGTTAGGGCGGCACATAAGGGTAGTTCATCGGAGGAGTGACCTCCCCCCTACGCACACTAGCGTCATATAGGGCGCTAGTTTGAAAGACAAAGTTTGATGGTTCGAATACATACCTTGCATGCTCAATTGCATGCGCTCCATATGCTCACGCATAGCCTTCATCTCACAGAGATATGCATCTCCTTGGTTGTCTTGTTGGTGATGTTGTTGTCTTCTTCTTTCTCTTTGTTGTGTTTTTATTGTTATTGCTCTTCTTCATCTTCACCACCTTCTCCTTCTCCACCTTCACCATCATGCCCATCATCATCATCATCGTCCTCATCACCATCATCCTCCTCCATAACAATCTCAACCCTCCCGTCATCCTCGGGAATCCTCCAAACAATCCTAGACTATGGAATGATTGAGGTGGCAGCTGGGTTTGGGAGCATACAATGGTGCACATTACGCACTAGCCAAGAGTACCCACCGTTTCCCTTAGTCTTAGAAATGAAGCGCAAGGTGTTAAGTTGCTTCATATCCAAATACATGTCCTCACTCTTTCCTATCGGAGTGCAAGACCTCAGGAAACGCTCTTGCTTAAAATAATGCACCAATCTAGTAATCATACCACCACAATGAATCTCACCCGTCTTCTTCCCATTAGCGATCAACTTACAACAATTCATGAAAAGATACCCAAAATTCAACCTTGGCCCCAAATCCGGTCTTGTAGCCATCCAAAGCACCAAGATCTCCTCCCTTGAAAGCTTCCCAAGGTTATGCTTACTAAACACTGTATACCCAAGAATCCGATGGAGAATACGAAGAGCCGGGTGAATGATCTTGCTAGCAAGCGATTCCTTAGAGTCAAACGACTTCTTCCTAGATATGGCTCTCCACCAAGCAACCTCGTTGTATTCGGTATTGTGAAGGGCAACCAAGGGCTCAAAGATGTCGGTATTTGGGTTGAAACCTAGGGCTTTGTTGAATTCCGCAAGGTTCATGGTATGCTTGGAATTGAAAAGTTGAAAAGAGATGATATAGTCGGTATCCCCCGTCATATTAAACTCAAAGGTGGAGAAAAATTCAATGCATGGTTCCAAATAAGTTTGGGGGGATGAGTTTAAAAACTCAACTAAACCAAGATTACGGAGCAAAATGTGAAGATCGGCATCAACACCCAATTTTTCCATATCCTCGGGAAAATAGTTGCGAGAAGGTCTAAATTTCCGGGATTTCATTTTATTATAGATAGGGGTGTGTTTAGCCCGATTATGAAATTTGAGAGTGGGTAAAGGAGGAGGTGGGGCATTATCTTGAGTAGTTTGGTTTTGAGGGGGTTCGGTGTTTGAAGGTTGGCCACGAGAGGATTGGCCGGGGGATAGATTGGTTTGAACTTATCTTGCTACTCTTAACTCTCCTCAACAAATCCATAGTTTCAAGCTCAACCAACATAATATTCAACACTACCACCAACGTGAACAAACCTCCGTTCACAAGACCACCCAAAACCACCACAAACTACAAAGTACCTGTTACAAGCAACAAACAACCAAAAATCCAACAACAACCAACAATATTAACAATCTATCACAACAAAGAAGCACAAAAACATCCAAAATAATTCCAAAACCACCATACAAACAACCAAAAACATCATACTCAAGCTTAATCAAGGCCACTCACAACCAATGCATAAAAATCAATTGAAATTGACAAAAATAAAACAAAGGTTAGAAGTATACCATATTTGAAGACTCAAAGCAAGCAAAAAACCGAGTAGACTCGAAATTCCCGAAGAAAACAACGAGAAAGAAGACCAAACTTGATGAAAATGGAGTATGAAGGAAATTTGGATGCAAATTTAAGAGAAAACAAGGGTGAATTTGAGTAAAATTGAGTGAAAGAGATGATTTGGGGGTTAGGGTTTGAGAGGAGGAAGAGAGAGAATGGGGAAAATTAAGAGTGAAAGGGAAAATAAGAGAGGAGAGAGAAAGAGAGAGGAACCGGTTCTATTAAAAACCCAGATCCGCGCGCCCTCTCTCGATAAATCAGCGCCCGCTCCAATATTGTCGCGCCCACGGAGAGACCGCGGAGAGTTTATGGAAAAATCCAAAAATTTCATACCTGACCAAGGGTCGCGCCCTCTCTAATTCGCCCGCGTCTGCTACAAAATTGTCGTGCCCGTGGAGAAACCGCGGAAAGTTCCTGATCCAATTTTAGAAAATAAGCCGCGCCCTCTATGAATTTCCCCCGCGCTCTCTCTAAGGCACCCCCGCCCGTGGAGAGATAGTAGAGAGCTACTGATCTGATTTCCACTATTGAAAGCAAGGGCACCCGAGGCCTCTCCAATCCCACGGGGTGCCCTCTCCCCTGCACTCTAAAACCTCTTATCACCCTCAACAAACACATTTAGTCTATATATGATGAATGAAGGCACCCTACAAAACAAACCAAAAACACAAGGAAGGGTAAGAGCAAAAATCAACAAAAAACCAAAAATAAAATAAAGAAAGGAAAAGAGAGTAAAGGTGAGAATCCGGGCAATGAGTGAGAAATCCTTGGTGAATCTTCTATAGAAACCCGCATGACCCAAAAATGAACTCACTCCCTTGACATTCACCGGAGGTGGAAGCTTCTCAATAACCTCAATTTAGGCCTTATCCACCTCTATTCCTATATGAGAGATCTTATGCCCAAGCACTATCCCTTCCTCCACCATGAAATGTCATTTCTCCCAGTTCAAGACAAGATTAACCTTTACACACCGAGCCAAACATTTCTCAGGATTAAATAGGCACTCTTCAAATGAAACCCCACCTACGGAGAAATCATCCATAAATACCTCCATTTCTTCCTCCAAAATATCTCCAAAAATGCTCATCATGCACCTTTGGAAAGTTGCGGGGGCATTACAAAGGCCAAAGGGCATTCTCCTATAGGAAAAGGTCCCATAGGGGCATGTAAATGTTATGTTCTCTTGATCTTCACGGTGGATTGTAATTTGGAAAAATCCCGAATAGCCATCAAGGAAGCAATAGAACTTGTGCCTTGTTAGTCTCTCTAACATTTTATCAATGAATGGAAGGGGAAAGTGATCCTTTTTGGTGGATGTATTTAGACGTCTATAATCTATACACATCCTCCAACCGGTGACCGTTCTAGTTGGAATGAGCTCACCACTCTCATTCTTGACTACGGTCATACCCCCCTTCTTAAGAACGACATGAACGGGAGAAACCCACCTAGAGCTTGAGATGGGGAATATGATTTCCGCATCCAAGAGCTTGGTGATCTCATTTTTCACTACCTTTCCCATTTGAGGGTGTAGCTTTATTTGTCGTTCAATAGAAGGAAGGGTGCCTTCCTCAAGCATTATGTGGTGCGTGCACAAAGCGGGGCTTATACCTTTAAGATCATCGATAGTATAGCCCAAAGCTCCTTGGTGCTTTCTCAAGACACAACATAACGCTTGAGCTTGGCTCTCGCTCAAGGATGCACTAAAAATTACGGGGTAAGTGGAATTAGGGCCTAAGAATTCATACCTAAGGTGTGATGGTAGATGTTTGAGCTCTACCATAGGCACACCTTTACCTTGTTTGGTTGCGGCCGCTTGCAAAGCTTCATGCACTAGTAGAAAATATGTAATGGCAAGCGGTTCAAACCCCCTAATGGGAAGCGGTTCTGAACCGCATGCTTCTAGGGGGCTTGCCATTAGCCTTTTATATGGCAAGCGGTTCAGAACCGCTTGCCATTTGTAGTGAATGGGCAGCGGTTTTGGCGCAAAACCGCTGCCCATTATGGCTATAAAAAAAAAAAAAAATTTTTTTGGTGTTTTTCACTAAAACTGATACACGAACAAACTATATAATATTTAGATAAATTAATTGATTGTTGTAACTTCTAAGTATTACATTTCATTAAAAAAAAATTAATACAAGTAATAAAAAAAAACAGCTTGATTAAAACAAAAAAAAACAACAACAGCTCTTGTTCACTTGCTCCACCACCACCACCGTCCACATGCACCACCACCACCACCGTCCACGCACGCACACCACAACCACCCACCAAATCCCAGCCATTTTTGCGTAAAACGACCCCCACCATCCATCAGATCCCAGTTCATTCGCCCACCAAGACACCCACTAAAACCCCCACCAACACTAGATCCCAACCTACTTCGCCCACCACGACCCCCACCAAAACCCCCACCAACACCAAATCGGCCTGAAACAAATAAATTCAACCACACATCACCATAAAATTAAAAAAAAAAAAACTTAAAAAAAAATACCATGAATTCCACCATAACCTCGAAAGTGGCTTGAAATTTTGGTTTTAAGGGTCAAATTCGACCAAGAAAACTCTAGATCTAGAGTTTTCTTGGTCGAATTTGACCTAAAAAACTCAAAAATTATGGTCTAAACTCGAATTTGCTCGAAAAGGATGGTCTATGCTCGAATTTGCTCGAAAATATGGTCGTGGGTCGAATTTTTCGATGGTCGCACTACCATCGGACTGAGAAGTAATGAAATTAAAACTCATGGAGATGGAGAACGGAGATGAGAGAAGAAAGAGAAGGAGATGGAGGAGAGCTGGAGAGAGTGAGGGCGTAAAAATGGAATGGAGGAGGAGAGAGAGCGCGAGAAATAGAGAGGAGGAGGAGAGAGAACGTGAAAACTAAGGGGAGGAGAAGAGAGAGCGTGAGAAATATAGAGGAGGAGGAGAGAGAGCGTGAGATTTTATGGTTTTTTAAACAAATGGCAAGCGGTTCAAACCCCAAACCGCTTGCCATTTACAATTTGGCAAGCGGTTCACCCTAAACCGCTTGCCATTTACAATTTGGCAAGAGGTTCACCCTAAACCGCTTTCCATTTACAATATTGCAAGCGGAATTGCAAAACCGCTTGCCATTTGGGGCTTCCCATTACATTTATTCTACCAGTGATGGCTTGAGATCTTCAAGCACAATTGTTCATCCACTTCCTCCATGCTTCCATTAAGCAATTCCTCATACAATGCTACCTCCTTGCATGGTAAACCTAGCTTGTCTTTGTTCAACAAAAAATTCTCAAGAGCATCGTTAGAGGTGAGCAAGTGCTCATGCATGGAAGACACAACATGATCAAGAGAGTCAATCATCATGCAATTTTCAAGAGAAGAACTTGTATATTTCATGCTTTCATTGAAATCGAATTCTATGACCTCATCTCCTACCTTAAGGGAAATCTTGGCACACTTTACATCTATCATAGCACCCGAGGTAGCAAGAAATGGTCTACCAAGAATAATTGGAATGGTAGCATCTTCATCCATTTCTTAAACAACGAAATCCACCAGGAACACAAACTTCCCAACCCTCAATGGAACATCTTACACTTTACCTTTTGGAAACTTGATTGACCTATCGGCTAGTTTCAAGGTAACGTTAGAAGGTAAGAGTTCCCCTAGATCAAGTCTTTGATAAACCGAATATGGCATTAAGCTTACACTAGCTCCTAAGTCACATAGGGCATTATCAAATTGCATCTTGTTAATAGCACAAGGAATGGAAAAGTTTCCGGGGTCTTTCAACTTGGGTGGCATTTTTTTCATGATGATTGCACTACAATTTTCAGTCAAATTGATTGTCTCCACAACTCACAAGTCCTCTTTCCGCTCAAAATGTCTTTGAGGAATTTGGCATAATTAGGCATTTGGTTGATCACATCGGTCAAAGGTAGATAAAGGTGAAGTTGTTTGAGCATATCAATAAATCTCCCAAATTTCTCATCCAACTTGTGTCTCATGAATTTTTGGGGATAAGGGAGCTTGGGTTTCACAGTCTCTTTCTCCACTCTCACCTCTCTTGGTGTCTCAACCACAACCTCATCTAAAGATCCTCTACTTCCCTCATTCTCAACCAAAACTTCCTTTGGGACCTTCTTGTTATCACTCCTCCTTGGAAATCTCTCCTCAAGAACCTTACCACTCCTTGTAACAATAGCATTCACGGGTTTCTTGGGATCTAGGCCTTGGAAAGGTAAAGAAGAAGGGCTTTCTTGGTCTTTCAAAGCACTAGCAAGTTGAGAAATTTGGTTTTCGAGCATTTTGTTGTGGGTCATCATTTCATTAAAATTCTTGTCACTAACGGCCAGATATGTGTTCAACAACTTGGTTTCATTTTCAATTATTTCCTCCAAATTGGTCCTAGAAGAAGAAGATTGTGAATAGGAATTTTCACCTTGAGTCTTTAGAACAAATCCGGGTGGGGGACCTCTTTGAGAATTATTTTGAAAATTGCCCCTACCTTGATTGTTCCAATTACCCCTATTTTGATTTTGACCATAACCTTGATTATGGTTTCCACTACCTTGGTTATGATTTCCATAACTTTGGTTTTGATTACCATAATTTTGGTTTTGATTTTAACTACTATAACCTTGATTGTTATAGTTGCCACGAGAACTTTGGTTCCCTTGGTTCTTATAACCACCACCTTGGTTAGAGTTGTCAAAATTACCTTGGTTTTGGTAATTCCTATTCCATTTACCTCTTTGGTTATCAAACCTTTGCACATTATTATTTAACACATAATTCAAATTCTCACTCTCACTATTATCAAAATCATCACCACATTCCGGAGAAGCATGAGGGCAATTACAAGAGTCATGATCATAAGATCCACATGCATCATAAAACAAGCAACCACTAGGCATATTATTTGAAGAGGGATGGGGTTGAGAGTTAGAAAAGGTACCTCTCCCCTTAACTTTGCCTTGATTGCGGTCATTTCTTTCCCCAAGTTTCTCATTTGTGAGGATAAGTTGTTGATCACATTTAAATGGTCTAGAGAGTACACCGAAGAGCCACTCTTGCTAGTTCAATCCCTCTCACCATCTTTCCAATCTCTATAGTACTTAACCACGTCCTCTATAATGTCCACCACTTCCTCTTCCATCCGATGCATTATGGGACCTCCGGCACCCCCATCAAGGCATAATTTTCCTTGAGTACTAAGGCCACCATAGAAAATATGAATGACTTGATAAGTTGGAATTCCGTGGTGGGGACATTCCCTTTGATACACTTTATACCTATCCCATGCTTCGTAGAGGCTTTCATTAGGTCTTTGCTTGAACCCTTGAATCAAAGCTCTAGCCTCCGCCATTTTCTTTTGTGGGTAGAATCGGGACAAGAATTCCTTGGTGACTTCTTCCCATGTTCGAAGGGAATTTGGCTTTACCTCCTTATCCAACCACTCCAAGGCTCAACCTGTGAGAGAAAATGGAAACAACTTTAGCCGGATGAATTCTTGAGAAACTCCGTTCACTTTGATAGTGTTGCAATACTTTTCGAACACCTTGAGATGGTTCAACGGACTCTCATTCTTAGCTCCGCTATATTGTCTCCTTTCGATCAAAGCGATCATAGCCGGCCTAATTTCGAAGTCATTCGTCGGTGTTGTAGGTGGAGCAATTCCACTCTCAAACTTGTACGCACCGGGAATTCCCAATTCTTTCAAAGCAACTCTTGGTTGATTTCCCATGCCTAGTTCCTCTTCAAATCCTTCTTCGCTTGAAGAACTAAATTCAAAGGATCGACTAGCAATTCTTCTCCTTGAAAGAGTCCTTTCGATTTCCGGGTCAAAAGGCACAATGGATCGATCACGAGCTCTATGCATGCAAAACTTCAATGAAAATATTAGTAGCACGGCTACAATTGTAGCCTTAAGAAACAAAATCTTTTTGTATTTTTTTTCAATTAAAAAGAAATAGACTCAACAACTAAATTTAAGCACCAATTTCACTCCCCTGCAACGGCGCCATTTTGATAGAGGAATAAACTAGTCGTTAATTGCCTATCCCAAAATCAAACACTATTTATAAAATCCTAAACCAACCTAAAACAAGTATAGGTAAGTATAGGGTCGAACCCAAAGGAGTTAATTTGTGTTCTCTTTAGCCTAAATCAAGCTATTTCGGAGATTGAAGTGAGAAAATGGTTGGTGTTATGATAGCAAAATTAGACTAATAAAGTAATTCATTAAGCTAAATGCTAGGGATATTGGTTCCACATGCTAATTCAATAATCGTGCTAATCGACAATTTCTTCGTTTGATTCAAGCATTACAAAGGACCAACAATAGTAGCAATCAAGAGAATTAAAGAGCTATCTCCTAGAGGCCAAACTAGGGGTCACTATGAATGGCTAATCAAGGAAATTCACAATCAAACTCAATCAATTAAAGCAATTCTCAAATTGATGGGTCATGACATTAAGAAATGCAATGCAATCTAGATTAATCTTATAGGTTGATCATTACTAATCTAATTAATCACATGCAAACCTAATTCAAACAATTTAATTGCAACAATTCAATCAAACAAAGATCATCAACTAGCACAAATTATCAATCAAGCATGCTTCCCCTTCTCCCTAGCAACTAATCTACTCACTAATCATGGTATAACTCAAGAACAAATCACTAGAATTAGCATTGATCATCATTCTAAATAAAAATCAAGAGAAATCAATATCAACTACAATATCCAATTTAAATCCAAGCAATACAAACAATCAAAGATGAAACTAAATCAATCAAGTAAGAGATGAACTAGAAGAAGAAAATCTTACTAACATTAATGATTGAAAATGAATAATTCCAAGCTCAATTGATCTAATATTGAAATATAAATCCAAAACCAAGAACTTCTCTCTAACTTTTCTCTCTAAAATTAAGCTAATGAAAGTTATCTAAAAGTTCCCTTCAAAAAGGAATTACAAGTGTATTCATAGGCAAAGAAGAAAAACGCGATTCCCGCGCCCTCTCCAATAAACCCCGCGCCCGCGCAAAAATGGGTACGGAACCCATTATAAACTCCACGGGCTTTCTAGGCAACATCCCCGCCCGCGCCTGCGGCAAAAGCGCGACGAATTCCCTGTTCCCAAAGGGGGATCAGAGGGCCGCGGTCTCTCTGGTACGAGCGGGCTCTCCAAACTACCCGCGCCCGCGGCAAGAGCGCGGCCAGACCGCGGAGGAAAACACGAAGAAAACATGAAAAAAACACGAAAAACAAAAGGAAATAAAGAAAGAAAGGAATTAAAGGACAAAGGACTAAAAATAAGATAAGAAAGCATAAAAAGGAAGATGAAATCATCCTAAAATATTACCCTATGAGTGCCATAAATGACACTCATCAAGCCTTTATCCCCTTCTTCTTCAACCTTTACCCTAACCACGTTACAACCCTTAAAAGACCTCTTTGAGGTATACACACACTTGTGCGAGGTTCGGCAAGAGCTACGTTCGACCTGATTCCTAACGGATACATATGCAACCTCACATTGAGGTGCGACCGTAATAAATATTCATTCATATATACATTGACATTTACATTTATGCATGCTCATATCAAGGGATCTCCAATGATCATCCCTATCCATTTAGAGCTAGACTTTGGGGCTTGATCCTTACATTGTTAACCTACCTATCTTAAGAGTCACCATCATATGACTCTTCTCAAAATATTTTTCCACAACCTTAGCCCTTGCGGCCTAGATTTAGTGTCACTTTATCACACATCACAAATATATGACCAAATAATCCTTCTCCTAGGAACCCTTTGTCATGAAATCTTAACACAACGTTCAAACATGCCTTGGAAACTTAGAGTCATTCATCACACATCATCATAATCATCATTGCATCACCAAGTATGAAGTCCTTAGCCTCCGTGCCTAAGTAACCTAAATACTTGCATCATAGAATCATCAATTGAGATAGTCTAGGATGTTATAACCCTCGCAACGTGAGATACACTATCAACACATACATTCGATTAAACGTATTCAACATGCACCACAAATACTCAAACACTTTACTTCATTCTTTTCATGTATATCCTTTACAGGTTAAGGTCGGTACCAACCACAAAAATGATAAATTTTTTTTCTTTTCTACATTTTGAGTCAAGCAAATCACAATAAAATGCACACATGAGTTATGTACATTAAGTCATGTTGTGTCATATCACATCGAGTGGAGTTTTGCACCTTGAGACATGTTGAGTCGTATGTGTCAAAACACTTTAAGTCGAGTTCACACAATGAGTGGAAAAGCACCAAGCCTTCGGTCAAACCTAAGAAAAACATGAGCAAAGTCCTATACTTTGAAATACAGATGCAGGTACACTAAGTCCAAGGCTAAACGAGAAAAAAAAATCTCTAACAAGGATTTAAGCGCATTGCAAAATAAACAACGCAGCACGATGCATCCCAACGCAACATGATGCACTCAGATTGGCATAACACAAAGCTTCCTGATGCAGCACGATGCACCCTGACGCGTCGCGATATACCTGTCATAGCGCGATAGTCCTATAACTGTGCGATGGCTCTGATTTTCCCGCGTCAACCTTCGATGGTCTCATGACTTGGATTGGTTAGACTGTGACTAATCCATTTTAGCCTTTTGATGAGAATTTGAGCATTTGATAGAATTTGATTGGTTATCGGCCCAATTACAATCTTGATTAATGATCGGCCTGATACGATCATATTTTGATTACATGTTGAATAAACACTCTTCATTAGTTGTCAGCTCGATTACAACTTGATTGATGGTCGGCCTGATGACGATCAGATGAAGCAGATTTGAAAATTATTTAAGAAAATTTGAGTATTGATTGATTGCAATCTCAAATAATTCTTAGGATGGAATATTTCTATGAATTAATTTGAAGACTTAAAGAATCTCATAAATGATTCTTAGGATGAATTTCCAAAGATGGATAGGTCAAATACTTATAGGAGTAAAGACAAGAAGATTTGAAGACTCAAGATGAAGAATCCTTCGACAAGAGGCTCTAAGATTTAAAAGGGCTCTTGCTTTGATTTGAGAAAGATGGCATCAGATGGACGATCTTTGATGGCTTTCGCTAAGATTGTGAATGTTATTATTAGATTTGAGAATATGGCACGAGATGGGCGATCTTCGATGGCTTTCTCTATGATTGTGAAGGTTGTCACTTGATTAGAGGAGATGGCACAAGATGGTTTATCTTTGACGGCTTTCGCTAAGATTGTAGGGGTAGTCACTTGATTATAGAAGATAGCGTGAGATAGGCAATCATCGATGGCTTTTGCTAAGATAGTGGAGGTTGTCACTTAGATTTTGGCACTAGATGAGCAGTCTTCAACGACGTCCGCTATGGTTGTGGAATTTGTCACCCTGATTTGAGAAGAACGATTCGTGATGAGACGGTTTTTGCAACATTCGCTATGATTGTGAAAGTTATCACCTTGATTCAAGAAAATAGCTTGTGATGTAGTAAATTTCGACGATGATTCCTAGGAAGTGGAAGATTGTCACAACAAAAAAATTGAGAATCTTTACAAGCCAAATGGTCTTTGACAACGTTCCCTAGGATGTGGAGGGTTGTCATAAACAACTAAAGATGTTTACAAGCAGAGTTATCTTCGGCTATGTTCCCTGGCTTGCGGAAGATGGTTGTAAAACAATATAAGGTCTCTTTGTCTACTGTAGGGAATATTTAAAGAATCGCACACTTGACCCCACTGTAATCATACACTTAAGCATAGTGGCGTACAAAGGGAAGGAAGCTAGAGCAAAAGATTCGCCAACTAGTTTTAGGAGCTTGTAAATTGTTCACGGGTGAATTTTACACCCCTTCACGATCCATAAGATCTCTAAGTCCATAGTGGTCTTGAAACATGACTGGATATTCGGGGATGAAGTTACAAATCAAACCTAAAAGAGATTGAACCTCCCCTAAAAATAGGCCTCTAATTTATTCTTCTTGTATTCATTTGCGCTTTCTGACTAATATACAATCAATAGATTAACACTAAACATGTTTAATCAATGTTGGTTGAATATTAATGCACAAACAAATCTCTTATTGGCGATCAGTTGAATTATAATCATATTAGCATAAATAGGATTATTAATTATCTTATAAGCATTATTACAAGTACAATTTCCCTTTAAACATGCATAAAAGGCGTGATCAAGCAATAATAGTAATATCAAGCAACATAATAACTATAATCATTAGCATGATAATATTCTAAATTATGCATGATAATAATAGCAAGATCCTAGGTATGATGCTAACAAGATTGATAAGAATTCCTAGCATGTCACTGAACATTAAACATCAAATCTTTAACCCCAACATGATACTAACATGATATTAGAAAATAGGAAGCAACCTAAACATGATACTAGAAAGCAATAAAAGCATCCAAACAAGATACTAGGAATTAATAAAATATTAGGAATCAAAAGAGCAATTAAATTATTTACTTCAATGCCTCATATCTCTTTCTAAGAACAAAATAAACACGTTAGTAACTTCAAGGAAAATATTAAATCAAATAATTAATTAAATAATTGAAATAGGGATTTGGGACCAAACCCTCATAAATTATCAACATTTCACGTCTAGGGCAAAGGCAACTTCGAACTTGGCTAGGTGTGTCTAGGACTTGTGAATGTTGAATATTGTATTTTGTAAAAAGGCGTAGAAGGGCTTTGAAAAAGGGCGAAAGAATAAGCTTCTAGCTTAAATAGAGAAAAGAATAGAATTAGATTATTGTTGGTTATTAAGAATGGGGAAATACGACCCTATTTATAGAGAAAATAGTCTAAAAATGATAGAAAAGAATTAGAATTTATATCGGAATAAAACTGACCCCTGTCGCCAGCGATAGAGCCCAGCACGAAACGACGAGCATCACGCATGGCGATAGGCTCTGTCGTTTAGCGACAGATTTGTTGTTTTACGCTGATTAAAAGATAAAATGTGCTTCTGTACGGAATCCTCTACTTAATAAAATTAAGCATTTAAACCCCGTGTTTATCAATTGAATATCAGATTTTATAATAACAAAACACTTGTTTTATTTCAAATCAAATTCATTATTCCTCAAAAAGATAATTATCAATCTTAACTTCATTATAACTCAAAATAACCTTCTAAATTATTCTAGAAGATTAGAATTAATCCTAATAATTTTAGGAATAATAATTAATGGGACCTCCACTAGTTCAGTGGGCCATAAAACTATTTTAGATCCAATTTAGTGTATTTTCCATAACTTCCTCATAATTCATCGGAATTGGGCTTATAATACATCATTGGAAAGCTCTTTAAGAACCCGATCAAACTAAACTATTATTGGACCCTTGTCATGGACCAAGATAAATTGGATTACCTAGAGCAGATTTTCAAAAACAAGAAGAAAGATTTTTTTTAAAACAAACGCATCAAGGGTATGGAAATGAAGGTTAATCACATGGCTTGGGTGGCCAACACTAAAATTTTGCTAACAATTAATGCGAGGTAATTGGAACAATCAAAAAAGGGGAAATTTTCAAAACAACAACCAAAGGGGACCCCCACCCGGATTTGCTCCAAGACCTCAAGGCAATGGTTATAATTCTTATGCTCAACCCCCATCTTCCAAGACTACCTTAGACGAGATCATTGAGAACCAAACCAAGATTTTTAACACCAACATGTTGGTGAGCAATAAGAAGTTCAATGAGATGATGACACACAACAAGATGCTTGAAACCCAAATCAGCCAACTAGCCCACACTATAAAAGACTGTGCTAACCCTTCTTCACTTCCCTCTCAAGGAGTTGATCCTAAGAAACCTGTTTATTATTGATTAGGGGATTTTTCTCCCACCACTCGGAATGCGCCACGTGGGCCAATTAGGCCCTGCCAAGTGTCCCCCAGTTGGACCTCTTAGGGCTTGACACGTGGCACACGCTTATTCGTCCACCCTGGACTTATTATGTCATGACACGTGGCATACTCCATGCCTAATGGAGAAGCCGGCCACCTAGGCCCAACTTCCGAGGGAAGCCCAATCAGCCCACGGTTAACCTAAACCTAGATTGGCACGTTTCCGAGGTTATAAATACCTCCCTTAATCCTCATTAAGGGAGATTACGCAGATTACACACATTAAACACTCTCACCTAGAAAGACCCAATCACTTTAATTTCCGCATTAATTACTCCTTAATCAAGTACTAACTTGACCGTCGGAGGCGGATCTCCAATCATCCGGGCATCCGTTTGTTTTGCAGGTACAGGCGTCCGGTTCCAGTCTCGGAATTGTAACTCTCGCGCAGGACATCAGAAAACCCTGAAACATTTTGGCGCCGTCTGTGGGGAGAGTACTTCTGAGATGGCATCCACGTTTGTATTGGCTCCTGAAGAGAGACGTCCCCTGGATGATCCTCTAGTTCAGTCGGACCACGATACTGAGAATGAATTTGAAGTTGAAGCTCACACAGCTTCAAACGGGACCCTAAGGGCCCGACGTACCCGTCATACCGAAAGGAGGGAACGGGAACATCTTCAAACTGGAAGCGAGCCAGCAGGCGCACCGCCTGTTCGGCAGCAGCCGACAGATGGGTCTGCTCCAATCACAAGGAACGAACTCATGACCTTCATGAGGGACTTCAAGGGAGAAATTCAAGAGTTGATCAACAAGAAGCCGCCTGCTCTGGACAAGGAGCAGTCGGCTAAGAAACCCTCCACTTCACGGAAGAGGAAGCCAGTTCAAGGGCGAGAGGCGACCCCTCATCCTAAATCTAGGAAGTGGGAGCCACCTGCCCTTGATTTCACAAAATACCGTTTTCCTACTCCAGGAAATAGGAAACCTGTTCGTCATATTTAGGCGGACAGGTCGAGGAAAACATACACAGACGCTCGGCTACTGCTAGAGCAGAAGAAGAGTGACCGATTGTCAGAGTCGACCTCTACTTCAAACTTCCAAGACAGTCTCCGAAATACCTCGATGAGGCATACTCAGTCGTATCATAAGAGTTAGTCAGGAGGCACCTCCCGTCAGTCCGGCTTTCATAGCGACCAGGCGGTACCAAACTTACCGTTTGTACCGCAACAACAGTATTTTTTGCAGCCACCTTCGTTTGGTGGACATGAAGCAAAAAATGTCCAACCTATGCACTGGCAGCTACGGTTTCTTTGACTTGGCGAACAGCCGTCGGCCTTCTCCAAGGAAATTACTGAAGCCGCTCAGCCGGCCAAAGTGAAAAATGTATTAGTAGGCGCCTATGACGGCACTACTAACCCAGAAGACCATCTGATGGCATTCACCAACCTGATGCACCTTCAATGGTTGGATGATCCCACTTGGTGCAAGTGTTTCCCAGCGACTCTCAAAGGAATCGCACAACAATGGTTCGGCAACCTGCCGACTGGTTGTGTAAATAACTTCAAGACGCTTGCTTACTTATTCACCTCCAACTTCGCCATGAACATCCCTGCGAAGAAGACGACCCTTGATTTAGGAACAATTCAGCAGGGCGAGAAGGAGGGGCTTCGTTCTTACATCAGGCGGTTTAACCTGATGAGAATACAGATTCAAGGGTTACCGGATGAAGTAGCCTATACTGACTTTTTCACAGGTCTCAAAGACGGGTCGACCTTCAAATTTGATTTGGTCCGAAAGAGGGTGGCGACTCTTCAAGAGGCCTTGATTGAAGCAGAAGCCTATATACAGGCGACTGATCTTTGTAGTACGGTAAAACAGTTAGACGGGAAAAGGTCCGACAAAAGGGAAGGACGACAGAAGCAGTCGTCAAACAAAGACGAGAAGAGAAAAGAGGTCTGGGCAACTGATTCCTCTAAACAGCCGTCCCAGAAGAAGAAAAAAGAATTCAAACCATACTCCCCAAAGTATGTGTTTAACAAGGATAACCAATTTATCCTAAAGGAAATCAAGGGACGGATCTCAATTGAGAAGCCGGTCCCCATGAAGGGTTCTGCAAACAATCGGAACCAAGAGAAATTCTGTGATTATCATGAAGATGTTGGTCATCACACCAATGAATGCATCAGTTTCATGCGGTATCTGGACCGCCTGGCTGAGCAAGGTGATCTTGACACTTATGTCAAGAAATCTACGGGGAACACTTCCTCGAAAAAGCAGTTGACCAAAAAGAATCAACAGGCCGACAGCTCCGATACAGATGATGCAGTCGTCTACACCATTGCAGGCGGCTTTTCAGGAGGCGGCCCCACTATTAGGGGCAACAAAGACAATATCAGACGGTTAGATGTAAATTCCGTTCACCAAGAACGGCCCTCCAAATATTCATTTCCTGAGATTGTCATCACTGAAGAAGATCTAGGAGGGGTAAGAGGGCCGCATGACGACCCTATCGTTATTGAATGTAAAGTGGCCAACCAAAGAGTTGGCCGAATCCTCATAGATACCGGAAGCTCCTCAGATCTCATCAGTAGCAAATGTCTGTTGAAACTAAAATATCAGACTGATTGCATACATTCGGCATCCCACCCTTTAGTACGGTTTGGAGGAGGAGTCGTCCACCCAGTGGGACGAGTGGATTTACCCATCCGCCGGGGCGAAAAAGGGGAAGGACGACACATGGTAGTCCGGTTCCTGGTAGTAGAAGAACTCTCGGCCTACAACATGATTCTTGGACGACCAACCCTGAATAATTCCAAAGCTGTTATAATCCCATCTCTTATGTTGCTCAAGTTTGAGAGGGATAATGGAACAATCGGGTCCCTAAGGGGAGATCAGAGGATGGCCCGAGAGTGCTATCTCTCGGATGTCAAGCCCACTGTTATGGCCACTGGGTCGAGTGGTGGAAAAATAGACTTTGACAATGTCAAGGAGAGTGCGCCTGTTTAAGAAGCAGGCGGCAAGAAGAGAAAGGCATCCCAGACAGGGGCCGCAAGAAAAGACAGAAAATAGCAATCATTGGCAGAGGAGCGGTCGGATGATTTCCGCCCTCAGCCAGCTGGTGAGCATACGGACCTGATCTTAGATGACTCGCGTCCTGGAAGAACAATCAAGGTTGGGACGACTGCTCTAGGGGACCTGGGTGACGACTTTCACAAACTATTGAAAGAATACAAGGACATCTTTGCATTCGAAGTCCATGAAATGCCAGGCATTAGTCCTGATCTGGCGGTACATAAACTGGCCGTGGATCTGAAAAAGAAGCCGGTACGGCAAAAGAAGCGGAACCATGGCGAAGAAAGAAGTCAGGCGGCAGCCGCCGAAGTTAAAAAATTACTTGATGCAGGATTCATTCGGCAATATTACTTCCCAGACTGGGTTGCAAATGTGGTGCTTGTTAAAAAGCCGAATGACACCTGGCGAATGTGTGTAGACTACACAGACTTAAACAAGGCGTGCCCCAAAGACAGTTACCCTCTGCCTAAAATTGATAACCTGGTCGACTCAACAGCCGGCCATGCTTTGATGAGCTTTATGGACGCCTACTCTGGTTTCCATCAAATTCCTTTATGGAAGAAAGATCAGGAGAAGACGGCCTTCGTCACTGATCAGGGGTTATACTGTTACACGGTCATGCCGTTTGGTCTTAAGAATGCCCCGACCACTTTCCAGCGAATGATAAACTCTGTGTTCTTTGATCAGATTGGGAGAAATGTCGAGGCATATATTGATGATATGATTATCAAGTCTAAACTTCAGAAAGATCATCTGTCGGACCTTCGAGAAACTTTCGCCACACTCAGGCGGCACCATGTCATGCTGAATCCCAAGAAATGTGTCTTAGGAGTTGAGTTTGGGAAATTTCTCGGATTCCTTATCAATGAGAGAGGAATAGAGGCGAACCCTGAGAAGGTGCAGGCGGTCATAGACATGCAGTCGCCTCGTACCTTCCGAGAGGTTCAGAAGTTAACAGGTTGTCTGGCGGCCTTGGGAAGATTTCTAAGCCGATCAGGAGACAAATGCCTATACTTTTTCCAGGCAATTAAGAAAAAGGCAAGGTTTGAACGGGGGCCGGATGCTGAGGCGGCCTTCCAGAAATTGAAAGTTCACTTGCATTCCTTGCCGAGGCTGGTCCGCCCTTTTCCCTAAGAAGTACTCTACATGTACCTGGCCGTCTCTGATCATGCGTTAAGCGCTGTTCTCCTTGCTGAAAGAGACGGCTGTCAGCTCCCGGTCTACTTTGTCAGTCATGTACTGAAAAATGCCGAGTTAAGGTATCCCTTAGTGGAGAAATTTGGTCTTGCACTCTTCATGGCTGTTAAAAAATTGAAGCCCTACTTTTTGGCACATGCAGTCGTCGTGTATACAGACCAACCTATCAAGCGGCCACTGACAATCATGGAGTCGTCAGGCCGAATGATCAATTGGGCCATAGAAATACAGAGCCTTGAAGTTACCTTCGAGCCTAGAAAAGCAGTGAAGGGGCAAGCCTTTGCTGACTTTATTGTTGAGATGACTCGTCCTCCTGACTCTCAAGTTCCAGACCAAGTCTGGAAGGTATATGTGGATGGAAGCTCTACTTCAAATGGTTGTGGAGCAGGCGTCATATGTCAGTCGCCAGAGGGCGACAGGTACGAGTATGCTCTACGCTTCAGTTTTCAGGCCTCAAACAATGAGGCAGAATATGAAGCTTTACTAGCCGGAATCCGCATGTGCAAGGCGGCAGGGGCGAGAAAAATAGACGCCTGTTCTGATTCACAATTGATAGTGAGTCAGTACAATGGCGAATACGAAGCAACCCATCCGGCCATGATCAAGTATTTACAGGCGGTCCGACAAGCAGTCGGCTCCCTTGAGGATTTCCATCTGACCCAAGTGCCGAGATCAGAAAACAACCAGGCGGATGCACTTTCAAAATTAGCATCATCCGCCTCCTGTGATACTCCTCGAACTGTTTTTTGGGAAGTAATGGAGAGGAGAAGCATTGAGGAAGACCCTATTGGAATCTTAGATAGAAGCTCAACCTAGATGGATCCAATCAGGGCATATCTGACAAATGGTACCCTGCTGGATGATCATCAATAGGCGGCAGCACTGAAAAAACGGGCAACCAGTTTTGAAATAATAAAGGGAGAACTTCACAAAAGGGGGTACCTTCAACCCTTCTTAAAGTGTGTTATACCAGAAAAGGGGCGAGAGATACTAGACGATCTTCACTCTAGTTACTGTGCTTCCCATATAGGCGGTAGGACGCTTGCTCAACGGGCAAGGCGACAGGGCTACTTTTGGCCTACTTTAGAAGCAGATGCGATGGAGATGGTGAAAAAATGTGACAAGTGCCAAAGGTTTGGCAAACTAATTCACCGTCCGGCTACTGACCTCACTACCATTCATAGCTCACTACGGTTTGCTAAGTGGGGCATGGATATTCTTGGTCCATATACGCCTGCTACAGGCAAAAGGAGGTACATACTTGTTGCCGTCGACTACTTCACTAAATGGGTAGAGGCGGAGGCTGTAAAGGGAATCAAGACGAAGGATGTAATTTCATTAATTTAGAAAAATGTCATCACTCGGTTCGGGGTTCCCATGTCTATGGTTTTTGATAATGGTCCCCAATTTGAGACGCCTATTCTCAAAAGCTGGTTGGGTGACCAAGGAATTGCACACTACTTTGCATATGTCGGTCGTCCACAAGCAAACGGCCATGTAGAGGCCTTTAATAAAAGCATCTCAGACGGTCTCAAGAAAAAGATACGGCCAGGTAGAAGCCTTTAATAAAATCATCTCAGACGGTCTCAAGAAAATGATTGAACGAGCAGGTGGCCTATGGGCGGATGAATTTCCATATGTTCTCTGGGCCATTAGGACGACTGAAAAAGGGGCAACTGGAGAAACTCCATTCCTCCTAACTTATGGTGCGGAAGCTGTTCTTCCAATAGAACACTACGAGCCGACTCTTCGAGTAATGCTATATGACGAAGAGGCAAACTGGGAAGCCATGCGCCGTGCATTAGACTCACTTCCTGAAAGGAGGGGCAATGCTGTCTTGCGCCATGAAATTTACCGCCTGAGAATGACTAGATCATACAACAAAAAAGTACACAGGCGTCCACTCAAAGTGGGGGACTTTGTACTTAGAAAAATGGAAGCAGTTAGAAGGGCTAATGAGTCTGGCAAACTAACTCCCAACTGGGAAGGACCCTACCGAATCTGTGAAGAGGTCAGGGACGGTACCTACCATCTGGAAACACTAGACGGCCAACCGTTGCCTCGAACTTGGAATGTAGATAATCTTAAGAAATATTTCTTTTGAATGATGTAAATAGTCAAGGGCTACTTAATAAAAGTTTGCATACTTAATATTCAATTTTGTACTAAGAGGGGCACGCCTACTAACAAACAGTCGACTACTCTCCATGTTTAATTTTTATTCTTACTTAAGAGGGGCACGCCGCTTGTTTCACTCAACCGGCTACACTCCCATAATACAGTTCACCAAGAACTATCAAAGGCTCATGGCTAAAATGATCAGACCAGGCGCCAAGCCAACTGATCAAAATATAAAAATTCAATTCGACCTGTCCCAACGTTATAGCAGGCGTCCGACGGCATCCATCCGGATGAAATTCGTCGCAGAGAGCAGCTCCCTTTTTGGGTGGAACATTTTTCTATAAAATCATTACACGGCACCTATACGACTGTCTAACCAAGACAACCACGTAGTCGTTTCCCGGACAAGGATATCTCTCACTTAACTGACTAATCACGTCAAGCAAGTGTTTGCAGTAACCATTCGGGTCAACCGACCGACTGAACTACTTGGGATAAGAACAATTGTTATTTTATGAGTTAATAGCCAACAAACATTGGCGAATAAAGGGGAACAACCGGTACTCACCGCTTGATACCTCTACTACTCAGTTACATGGTGACTAGGTAACAATCATGTTTACTTGGTCACTCCTTAAAAATTTAGTATGAAACTAAAAAGGTGTTCATACAGCACCTGTTCACACTGGATTAAATATGGCGGGAACAATCGGCCTAGATGGCCTAAAGTCTCTAGCCTAAAAACATGACAAGTAGGAAACCACTTTCCTACTTGGTTAATTTTACAAATGACAGGACCGCCTGCCTAAAGGGAATCCAGTCTTTAAAATGGTTCGAATACCGATTGGATAAATGGCCGACTGATCGTCTAGCCTGGAAACAGACAACCAGTCGTCCAGGGGCATAGGCGGCGTGACTAACTATCCGTACCTGTCTGCAACTATCGGCCATGTAAAACAGTCGGTATAGTGTACAATTGGATATCAGAATATTCAATACTTAAACAAATTTGAAGCAAAACAAAAATATTCATTAAAAGGAAGCCGGTCATTAAAGACCGGCAAAATATTCAGAGCCCCGGCCCCCTGGCCGGGTAAATACAAACAAACGGCACGCAGGCCGGGGAAAGAAGACATAAAGCTTATGAAGGGGGCAGATCTTCAATATTAGCAGCTGCCGCCTGGTCAGCACTCTTTTTGCTGTACTCGGCTTCAGCTGCATCCTTCTTCGATGCATTACCCCACAGCGGCACAAGCGCCACTACCGGCTGCTCCTCCTCCTCTAACGCCTCTTCCTCAGCAGCCGCCAGGATCTCTTGATTATATCTATCAGAACACTGGTGGTACGTTTTTTCCCAGGAGGCAAAGTCGGCATTGGGGAAGAGGCGGCCCCAAGTCATGCGCTGGATTTGAGCAGAGTCTTCCATCATCTCCCAGACCAGCTCTTTCTTTTCTTGCTCGGCCTTTTCCGAGAGGTCCTGAGTAAGACTCTTCTCCTGGGTTACCATGCGTTCCTTTACGCTCGCCAAGGATTTCTCCAAGGTTTTGTATGAGGACATCTTTTGGCGAAGAGGTCTCAGCTCGGTCTTGAGGTTGTTGATGGTCGCCTCCAGCTCGCTATTCCTCTTCTGGGCCGCCTCTAACTGAGCTCGGATAGCGGCGGTAGCCTGCGCCTGATAATAAAGAATATCAATTGTCAGAACTTCATTTTGGGCAATTTGAAACATTGCCTTATCACAGTCAGAGGCGGCCATAGCTTTTGCGACCTTTACCTCTTTGTTCTTCCGGTCAAGCGGCTTGCGAAGGCCGTTCACTCGGAGCAGGGCCTAAGTAAAAAGGGGAACAGACGTCAGTTTCCAAACAAAAAAGAAAACAGGCGTCCTGGAATTCAAATACTCAAAAATATGCTAAGTATACCTCAGCAAGGACCCCTGCAATCCCGTCTAGGTCAAGGGTGCCAACACCCCTGACCGCCTCCCTTTCAGCTGGAGGTACGGCCTTGATCATAGACTTGGCCACTTCAACCAAGTCAGGCTCCTGAGGGCCGGCTGCATCAAGCATAAACAAACGGATTAGACCTAGTAAAGAAGGGAGCAAGTCTAAAATTTACAAGGACAATTTCATACTTCTAGGTGGCCTAGCTGGAGTTTTAGAAGAAGTGGCCGGCTGTTTCTCAGCCGCCGCATATTTCCTGGCAGAACCAGGAGAGCTCGCAACAGTCGTCCTCCGGGACTTGGGGTCCGGCTGTTGGGAAGAAGAAGCTCTTGGAGCGCCCGTCTAAAAAAGAAGAAAAGAGTCAGTATATGCATAAACACAACTCCAAAAAGAGGGTGAAAGGTTCAAAGCCCACCAAGGGTGCCCCCTTGTTGGGGGAGTCGGTTGAAGACTGTTGCATGATGGAGGCCCGCAACATGGCCGCCGCAGTCTTGGAGGCGGTAATTTTGCTCATGGCGTCCGCTGCAAAAACAAATAGCAAAGTTAATAAAAGTCAAAACAAGAAATGCACGGAACAACAGAGTATTCAACAAGCCGGCTACCTCTTGAGCACCGACTGCTGAGGCCACAGGCGGCCAAAAAGTACTCGTCGTAGAGCCATTTGAAGATCGGGACGCAGTGCAGGGGTACTTGCTCTCGTACCCCTGAAGTAGAGTTCACCTTCGACTCTACTTTAAAGAGTCCTTTATCTAGGATCTCTTTCTTAGCTTTAGGGGGAACATGCGGCATGCTGCGGCCGCCTGCAAGAAGGGGCGGATTCCTGTTCCACCTGTTGAAGCGCTTGTTCACCTCTGTGTTTGAACTCTCAATGATAAGGAAGGTGCTCCGCCAGTCCTTCCAATTGTTTGCTTTACCTCTTGTCATGAGGTAGCCCCCGTGGCTCGTCAATTGATACCAGCCGGTACCGCCTGCCTTAGGGGTCCGGCTGAGGTAGTTCATGTGGGCGAAAGTCTCGAAGTTCAGCTCCACCCCGTGCAGTTCGCACCCGGCCACATAGCCGAGTACGTTGACCCATGAGTTCGGGGCTAACTGCCTTAACCCCAACTCATACCCATCCAAGATCCGCTGAACAGCCAGATGTAGTGGGAAGCGCAGCCCAGCCTTGATGGCCGCCTCGTAGCAGCCAAAGCCTTGATGGCCGCCTCGTAGCAGCCATCATAACTGGTACCAGCCGGCCAGATGACTGTGTCTTCTGGATCCGGCACGAACACTAAAAAGCCGGGGCCCATTGTGTGGTTTGCGATAAAGCTCCCCACTTTCTCTTGCATGGCCGTGATCCGGCCCCGAGGTACCGTGCAGTAGTAGGGGGTATTTTGCTCTCGGTGAGAGGCGGATGGCTCCGCCCAATCGTCCCCCTTCTCAACTACGTGAGAAAGCCTCGCCTCTTGTAGGCGACTGTTTTTCTCTTCTGTGTCCAGAGAGGCATGGCCAGAAGAGCTAGACTCGGATTCGTCCTCTGACGAGTCCGAAGAGGACGACTCCTCCCCTCTCCCGGAGAGGCCCGCCTCCTCTCCTGTAAAAGGAGCAGGAGAGAATGTAGAATTGTCAACTGTAAAATGGGAAGGGGTCACTTTGATTCCTCCCTCAGAACTGCCGGCTTTCAAGCCGCTTTGTTTCACTTCCACATCTGGCGCCTGGTCAGATATTTCACTAATCGGCACCCTGTGGGAGGAGCTGTCTGAGTTTGAGATCCTGGCAGTCTTTTTTGTTCTGGCCATCATGCTCTGCATAGACACAGATACAGTCGGACTTTGTATAAAGGGCAAAGATGGGTCCAGAAAAGGGCAGGCGACACTCCTAGTCCTAGATTCAGCTGTCCCCGGTGACCGGCTGATCACTAACCTAGGTCGTGTCGTGTGCTTCCGTGGTGCCGTTTCAAAAAAGAATAAAGTAAAGAGAAAATTAAGAGTAAGAGAACCGACGGTTACCTGAACGAGTGACGATTGATGAAGTTCTGAAAATCCTTTGCAGTCGGCTTGTCAGAGTAGGCGGTAGGCAGAAAGGGTCCAAAATGTCAGAGCAAGTTCAGGGGTCTGAATGTTCTCTCACAAAGTTTTCAAGTGTGAAAATGACCGAAGTGAACACTCCTTTATATAGGCGAAGTGAGAAGGCGAAGGGTCACTTTTAGAATTCAAAATTTTGGCAGGAAAATCTCTCGGCCTCTCGCCAAGTGACACTTGTAGCAGGCCGTCGCCTGTTACAGGGCGACTGACAAGCGCACATTAGGGCGCGCTTTAAGGCATATAAATGGGTGATTTTGGATGTATTTAGGCCCGTTTTGGTCGTTTATTGCCTTGTTACACTTGTTTCCTTCATATTACGTGCTTCACGGGTTTCGGTCTGTTTTTGGTGTGATAACAGGTATAGTTCACCAAGTTATGTCGAGTCCCGAACCATTGGTGCGTAATCAGGCTATTATCGATCCTAGTCCACCAAGCTAAGGCTTTGCTGCGGTTCTCAAGGCCTTGAAAGGCAAGTTAAGTAGCAGGCAAGGCAGAACAGTTCACAAATATGACACCTGTTCACTATTTTGCTCACAACCTTCGGTATACAAATGATAATGGAGTGATTGCAATTGCATTGGAAAGTAGACTTGAAGAGATTTCCAACGATATATTGCACGCTTTAAACGGAGCTCTGGATAAGAAGTTGTGACTGTTTTAAGAAGACCAAAGTGCCTGCTACCTTCCTGCCTATGCTGCACGGCCGTGCCAGATTCAGCACGGCCGTGCCAGGCATTAGCACGGCCGTGCCAGATTCAGCATGGCCGTGCCAGGCATTAGCACGGCCGTGCCAAGCCAATTTCCATGCCCGTGCCAGTGCCAGATTCAGCACGGCCGTGCCAGATTCAGCACGGCCGTGCCAGGCATTAGCACGGCCGTGCCAAATTCAGCACGACCGTGCCAGGAAGCTGCACGGCCGTGCCATATATAGCACGGCCGTGCCAATTTGAAGAAGAAACCCGATTTACTTACTGACAAGCTAGCACGGCCGTGCCAAATACAGCACGGCCGTGCTGATCCAGGGTTAACTGCGCGCTTGACTTCTCCGAATTAGAAGACGTATATAAGGCCCAACTTTAAGAGGATTCCGGAGAGAGTTTTAGAGATAGTTTTGAGAGCCTTTGTAGAGAGTTATTGGAGAACGTTCTTAGTATTAGAGATTCATTAGTTTTCTTAGAGAATTTCCTAGAGATTTTAGTTTTCTTGGATTGATTTGAAGCAAGATTTGCGAAGGTTCTTTGTATTATTCATTGACGACGGATATCAAAGTTCTGAACTTTTCCATTGATTCGCATCAATACAATTGGTATTATTCATTCTTGTTTATTAATCAAGCTTTATTATTCCTTAATCAAAATTCATGTTTATATCTATTATGCTTTTGGAATTCATTATTGCTTTGATTATGAATATGTGTGAGTAGTCTCCTAGCTAGGGTTTCGGGATGAAACCCGGCCTAGGTAATCTATGTAATTGAGGATTGATTTTGATAAACGGATTGTGATTAAATTGATTATATGCGATTGCATGTTAATTCATTATAATAGGAGTAGCTAACCTAGAATCTTGAATTTGATTGCATGATATTCTTGATTTGAACAAGAGATTGTGAATTGAGTATTTCATTATTGAATGTGGTTTGATTATGTATCGAGTAATGTTAAGTGCATGAGAAATCCAAGCTTAGTATTGCCCGTTGTCTTCCTATCACATAATATTGATCAGACCTATAGTCTTTGCATATCCCGTTTGTCTCTGTGATTCCTTGTTGCTTAGTTACCAATGGTTAGGCGGATTCCCGTTCTCCCTAGTGTCTTAGTTTATTGATTTATTCCATCTTTTTAGTAGTATTTTAGAACACCATTTTCCATTGATTTCGAACTAGCTTAGGTTTAAGATTGATTTGCAATTACTCTCGTTCCTCGTGGACCGAACCTTTATTTGACATTGTAATTGGTTATAGGGTGTTCGTATAAGTATTGTTTGATTGAGAGTTAGATTGTAGCGACCGATTTAACCCTCGTCAAAATGGCGCCGTTGCCGGGGAACGGTGTTTGTTAATTGCTTTTTGATTTCTTGAGTCTAGTTCATCGTAAAAATCACAAAAAGATTTTTCCCTTTTGGCTACACTTGTAGCCCTACTATTTAATTGGTTTGGTTAGTGTGTATGCGCAGGTCTAAACAGAGAGAATTAATACCCTTCGATCCAGAAATCGAAAGAACTTTGAAGAGCAATCGTAAATCTCGATTGACGTCATCAAACTCTCAAGGAAATGAACACAACACACAACAGGTTCCAATGGCAGACATACCGCGCCAACCCAATCGGCCAGCACCACGACCCCTTAAGGAGTTGGGAACTCATGGGGCGTATAGAGCTTCAAGTGGGATTGCTCCACCCACTACTGAGGCCAATGATTTCGAGATCCGGCCGGCTATGATCATCCTCATCGAGAGAAGGCAGTTTAGTGGTGCCAAGCATGAGAGCCCTTTGGCTCATTTGAACGAATTTGAGAAGTACTGCAATACCATCAAGGTTAATGGGGTGAATCAAGAGTTCGTGAGATTGAAGCTTTTCCCCTTTTCACTTATTGGGAGAGCTCTCGAATGGTTAGAAAAGGAGGTGAAGCCGAACTCTCTACACACTTGGGATGATGTCACGACAGCATTCTTGGGAAGATTTTATTCCCAAAAGAAGACGGCCGATGCTAGAGCTTTGATCCAGGGATTTCAACAAAGGAGTGGGGAGTCAATCTACGAAGCTTGGGAAAGGTACAAGGAGTATCAAAGAGAGTGCCCACACCACGGAATCCCAACATATCAAGTTTTACAGATTTTCTATGGAGGATTGAGTCCTCAAGGGAAGACCAGTTTGGATGCGGGAGCAGGTGGCCCCATTATGAACAAAACCGAAGAAGAAGTCATTGATATCATAGAAGATGTGGTACGACACCACATGGATTGGCAAGATGGAGAGCGAGAGGCCATGAGCAAGAGTGGAGGAGCGGTCTATTCAGTGGACCACCTCAATGCCATTAGCAACCTGACATCACAAATTACGAACCTCGGGAAGGAGATGTCAGTGATTAAAGCTAAGCTTGATTCCGTGCCATTGCAAGATCTTCCCTCCCAATCTAAGGGGAGAGGTATGAATCCTAATCCTTCCGTTTCTAATATGCCTGTAGGATGTATTTTCTGTGAAAACTGTGGGTCTTATGATCATTATACTAATGCTTGTAATTTTGATCCCTCATATGATCCTAATAATAATGATGGTAATAGATATAATAATGAACATGTCAATGCTATGTCTTATGATAACGGACCTAGGAATGACAATAATAGATATCTGCCACCTAATCAAAGAGGGAACAATTATAATCATGGAGGTAATGATTTTGATTATCAAAACCAGTGGGGAAATAGGGGCCAAAGGGACCAAAATTCCCAAGGACCCTATAATCAACATGGTGGTTTTGGAAATCAAAACCAATACCAACAGGGTAATCAAATGAATCATAATTCCCAAGGGAAATTCAATCAAGGGGGAAACGACATTAATAACAGGCGAAACTGGAATAATAATAAGGGGTACTCTAATCAAAATCCCCAACAATCTAATGTGCATGGTTCCCGAGCTACAAATGATAATTATTATGCTCATGGACCACCACAGAGATCTAGCTTGGAGGAAATGATGGAGTCCCAGGCCAAAATGTTCAACACTTTTATGTCCACCACTGATAAAAAGTTTAGTGAAGTGATGACACATAATAAGATGCTTGAAACCCAGATTTCTCAGTTGGCTAGTGCTATAAAAGATGGGGTTGGAGTTTTAAAACTACCGCCTCAAGGTATTGACCCTTAAAACTCTGTAAATGCTATCACCACTAGGAGTGGAAAGACATTGAGGGGGAGCGATGAGGTAGTACCCCCTAGGAGTCAACCTGTGACTCCACCTATCACTGATAATGTTGTAGGAAGTGAGGATGAGAGGACCAGAGAAAAAGATAAAATTAATGAGGTCCCAAAGGAACAGGTGGGAGCACAAACCAATGAACCCGACCTATTACATAGACTCCCCTACCCCCAAAAATATGTGAGACATAAGCTAGATGCCCAATTCGGGAAGTTTTTAGAGACCTTGAGAGAAGTCCACCTTTCTATACCATTCACTGATGCTATCAAGCAAATGCCTAACTATGCTAGGTTTTTAAAAGATATATTGAGTGGTAGAAGAAACTATGAAGGGGTAGAAACTGTTAACCTCACTGAACACTGTAGTGCTATAATAATGAACAAAATGCCTCCTAAGTTAGGAGATCCGGGTAGCTTTTTAATCCCTTGTGCTATAAACAAAATGAATATTGATAATGCTTTGTGTGATCTTGGAGCTAGTGTTAGTCTCATGCCATATTCTGTTTATCAACGATTAAATATAGGAGAACTTCTTCCCACTAACATATCCCTTCAATTAGCCGATCGGTCGATCAAATTTCACAAGGGTAAAGTGGAAGATGTTTCCCTAAGGGTGGGGAAGTTTGTCATACCTGTTGACTTTGTGGTCCTAGATATGGATGAGGATGTTCATATACCTATAATTCTAGGACGTCCTTTCCTAGCTACTTCGGGGGCCCTTATTGATGTAAAGGGTGCCAAGATTTCATTGAAAGTAGGAAAGGAGGTTTTAGATTTTGATTTAAATAAAACTATGAAATATCCTTGTTCTAATTCTGATAATTGCATGATGGTTGACACTGTTGATTCCATTGTCTCTGATATGCGTAACGAATTATTCTATACTAATCATGATTTTGAGTTGAATGAGAACAAGGAAAACAGGGACATGGAGGAGCAATTTCTAGATGCATTAGATGTGGCCACTGCAAAGGAGGCTAATGAAGCACCAAAGGTAAAGCTTAAACCCCTTCCAACACATCAAGGAAGGGTTTCCCCTGTGTTTGTAGTACCTAAGAAAGGGGCGGTGACTATTGTCAAGAATAAGAATGGTGAGCTTATCTCCACTGCAATGGCAAGTATTGATTATGGGTAACCTGTAATCCATGTGTTGCGTCAAGCTAATGACGTTAAAGAAGCGCTTCCGGGAGGCAACCCGAGGCCCAGTCAATGAGGTACTTTTCTCTTTCCCTTTTTGCCTTCTAGGTAGTCTCTCGATGCCTGACATTGAGGACAATGTCTATACTAGCTTGGGGGGGTGAATGGTTTCCTTGTTGATTTTCCCTTGTTTTTCTTCATATTCCTATAAAAAAATAAAAAAAAACGAGTTTCTTTTGGTTTCTTTTTTTGTTTGTTTCTATCTAACCTGTGCAGATATGAAGACTCATGGAGGTAGCATTAGGAGCTTCGCCGCATCTCATGTTGTCTTAGTGTGTTTTCAAGAAGCATTTGGTGAAATCTTTCCCTTTTTCCTTTAGTTTTTTTTTGTTTTTGTGTGCAATATAGGAAAAGCTTCTGTTATGAGAATGTGTAGTCTAGTTTATATGATTTACCTCATAGTCTTTTCCTATATTTTTGGATCGTGATAAACTTGTCTAATTGCATAAACTTTTGGAATAATGCTCATATTTGGATTCGAAACGTGAATGAATGTGTGTGGAATATCTATTTCTACTTAAGCCAGTGATGAATACACAGTTTGAGTCTATTGTTGATTAATGTAGACGAGTCTAGGCGAAGGTAGTTGGTTAGAACACTTTTGTCATGGGAAACAATATGCCTTTGGGCTGTGGTAAGATGGAGTCGCTTCCCATTTGTGGATTTGATCCCCTTAATTGGTAGTTGCTTTGTTTTTGAATCCCGTGAGGTTTTATTGTTCTAGCCTTCATCATTCTTCTTGAGTGGCATATTTGGATCCTTGATTACGCATGTTTCGATCTTTGTGTTGACTTGTAGCTCCCAAGACCGACTTGACACTTTTAAGGGAGGAAGAGGGCACCTTTTTCATTTTTCTTATTCTTGTTCCTTTTGTTTTGTTACAAATTAATTTTCTTTTTACATCATCTTACTTGCTAACCATGTTGAGCCTTTAATTCCATTCTTGGTTACCCATGTTACAAACCCGATGGTCGATGTTTTACCAACCCTTAGTTGTGAAGCGTTTACCTCGCAAGGTTTGTTTGAGCTTATTGTGTATAAATCAAGAATAATGATCGATAGTTGGTTTGAGAAAGTTTGAAAGTGAGCTTAATTGTAAAGATGTAATATGAAAATTTGTTTTTGAAAAAAAAAAAGAAAAAAAAAAGAAAAGAAAATCAAAAAAAAAAAGGAGAAAAGCCGTCCGAATAGTGAAAAAGGCGAGGACATATGAATAAAGGCTTTGAAGTTTGAAAAAGGTGATTTGAGTGTGTATAACATAGAGAGTTTGGGATGTGTAAAAGTGTGATCAATGTTTATTGTGGAATGTGAATTGCATCTTTTGAACTATTGTTTTTGAGAATTGTGATTCTTGCGCTTCATTTAGGAATTAACCCCATTTTTTAAATTGTTTTCACCTACCTTACCCATTGCCAATACATTACAACCCTTTAAGACCCTTAGACTTTAGAGGTGTTCGGTTCTCAAACGGTGGAGGGAGATACCTTTCAACCCTATGGAAAGATTATGCGTAATCGAGATGTCGGGATACCTTTGTTATTTCCTCAAAATATCACTTTTTCCGGTTCCTTCGAGGAATCACGAGGGGCCAATTAGGGTGGTGATTTGAAGCAAAAGGGGAGGACGTGGCCGGTTTGGTTGGGTTTAGAGGGAAGCATGACTTCTTTGTTCTCTATGCTGGGTTTAGGTTTTGTTTGCATTTTGATCAACGATACCTTGGATTGTGTGTCTCGTTGCTTGTTTGAGTGAGTTTTCATTCCGTGCATGGTTGTTCTAAGTAGGATCCATTGACTTCATTCCGTGCTAAATTGGATTTATATGTAATGGCAATAGTTTATTTGATCATGTGTGTGTGTGTATCCCTTAGTTTTGCTCGAGGACTAGCAAAAGTGTAGCTTGGGGGATTTTGACAAGTGCACATTAGGGCGCGCTTTAAGGCATATAAATGGGTGATTTTGGATGTATTTAGGCCCGTTTTGGTCGTTTATTGCCTTGTTACACTCGTTTCCTTCATATTACGTGCTTCACGGGTTTCAGTCTGTTTTTTGTGTGATAACAGGTATAGTTGACCAAGTTATGTCGAGTCCTGAACCATTGGTGCGTAATCAGGCTATTATCGATCCTAGTCCACCAAGCTAAGGCTTTGCTGCGGTTCTCAAGGCCTTGAAAGGCAAGTTAAGTAGCAGGCAAGGCAGAACAGTTCACAAATATGACACCTGTTCACTATTTTGCTCACAACTTTCGGTATACAAATGATAATGGAGTGATTCCAATTGCATTGGAAAGTAGACTTGAAGAGATTTCCAACGATATATTGCACGCCTTAAACGGAGCTCTGGATAAGAAGTTGTGACTGCTTTAAGAAGACCAAAGTGCCTGCAACCTTCCTGCCTATGCTGCACGGCCGTGCCAGATTCAGCACGGCCAGGCCAGGCATTAGCACGGCCGTGCCAGATTCAGCACGGCCGTGCCAGGCATTAGCACGGCCGTGCCAAGCCAATTTCCATGCCCGTGCCAGTGCCAGATTCAGCACGGCCGTGCCAGATTCAGCACGGCCGTGCCAGGCATTAGCACGGCCGTGCCAAATTCAGCACGACCGTGCCAGGAAGCTGCACGGTCGTGCCATATATAGCACGGCCGTGCCAATTTGAAGAAGAAACCCGGTTTACTTACTGACAAGCTAGCACGGCCGTGCCAAATACAGCACGGCCGTGCTGATCCAGGGTTAATTGCGCGCTTGACTTCTCCGAATTAGAAGACGTATATAAGGCCCAACTTTAAGAGGATTCCGGAGAGAGTTTTAGAGATAGTTTTGAGAGCCTTTGTAGAGAGTTATTGGAGAACGTTCTTAGTATTAGAGATTCATTAGTTTTCTTAGAGAATTTCCTAGAGATTTTAGTTTTCTTGGATTGATTTGAAGCAAGATTTGCGAAGGTTCTTTGTATTATTCATTGACGACGGATATCAAAGTTCTGAACTTTTCCATTGATTCGCATCAATACAATTGGTATTATTCATTCTTGTTTATTAGTCAAGCTTTATTATTCCTTAATCAGAATTCATGTTTATATCTATTATGCTTTTGGAATTCATTATTGCTTTGATTATGAATATGTGTGAGTAGTCTCCTAGCTAGGGTTTCGGGATGAAACCCGGCCTAGGTAATCTATGTAATTGAGGATTGATTTTGATAAACGGATTGTGATTAAATTGATTATATGCGATTGCATGTTAATTCATTATAATAGGAGTAGCTAACCTAGAATCTTGAATTTGATTGCATGATATTCTTGATTTGAACAAGAGATTGTTAATTGAGTATTTCATTATTGAATGTGGTTTGATTATGTATCGAGTAATGTTAAGTGCATGAGAAATCCAAGCTTAGTATTGCCCGTTGTCTTCCTATCACATGATATTGATCAGACCTATAGTCTTTGCATATCCCGTTTGTCTCTGTGATTCCTTGTTGCTTAGTTACCAATGGTTAGGCGGATTCCCGTTCTCCCTAGTGTCTCAGTTTATTGATTTATTCCATCTTATTAGTAGTATTTTAGAACACCATTTTCCATTGATTTCTAACTAGCTTAGGTTTAAGATTGATTTGCAATTACTCTCGTTCCTCGTGGACCGAACCTTTATTTGTCATTGTACTTCGTTATAGGGTGTTCGTATAAGTATTGTTTGATTGAGAGTTAGATTGTAGCGACCGATTTAACCCTCGTCAGCGACACCTGTCACAGGTAACACGTGACCAGTCACGTGCCACCTGTGAGGAACAAATGATTAGGGGATTTTGCTCCCACCAATCGGAATGCGCCACGTGGGCCAATCAGGCCCTGCCAAGTGTCCCCCAGTTGGACCTCTTAGGGCTTGACACGTGGCACACGCTTATTCGTCCACCCTGGACTTATTATGTCATGACACGTGGCATACTACATGCCTAATGGAGAAGCCGGCCACCTAGGCCCAACTTCCGAGGGAAGCCCAATCAGCCCACGGTTAACCTAAACCTAGATTGGCACGTTTCCCGAGGTTATAAATACCTCCCTTAATCCTCATTAAGGGAGATTACGCAGATTACACACATTAAACACTCTCACCTAGAGAGACCCAATCACTTTAATTTCCGCATTAATTACTCCTTAATCAAGTACTAACTTGACCGTCGGAGGCGGATCTCCAATCATCCGGAGCATCCGTTGGTTTTGCAGGTACAGGCGTCCGGTTCCAGTCTCGGAATTGTAACTCTCGCGCAGGACATCAGAAAACCCCAAAACAATTATATCACCACAAGGAGTGGAAAAGTTCTTGCAGAGAGAGTTTCTAGGAATAGTGAGGAGGATGAGAAGAAGAGTGATTGTGATTCAAGTGGGGAAAAAGAGTAAAACGTATCAAAGAGTGTGAGCAAAGAGGAAGTCCATGAGAAAAAGAAGAGTATTTAGAGAGTGCAAGAGGAAGTGAGAAAACCCGACCTTCCATATCCCCAAAAGTTTATGAGGATCAACTTAGATGAACAATCTGGGAGATTCCATGACATGTTGAAGGAGGTCCATGTTTCTATCCCTCTCACAGAAGCTATGACCTAAATGCCTAGATATTCAAAATTCCTTAAGGATATTTTGAGTGGCAAGAGAGAGTGCAATGATATAGATTCGGTAGTGCTTGCTGAGTGTTGTAGTGCATTGATTCAAAATGACTTACCAAAGAAGATGAAAGATCCGGGAAATTTCTCTATTCCTTGCAAAATCAAGAGTAAATTGTGTGACTTAGGTGCTAGTGTTATCATTATGCCTTACTTGGTGTTCAAGAAGCTTAAGCTAGGAGAACTTCTTCCTACGAACATGACCTTACAATTGGCTGATAGATCTATTAAGTTCCCAAAAGGAAGAGTTGAAGATGTTTCCCTTAGGATAGGTGGTTTCACAATTCCTGTAGATTTTATTGTGCTAGAAATTGAAGTGGATGACCACATTCCTATTATTCTAGGGAGACCGTTCTTAGCTACCTCAGGTGCTCTAATAGATGTTAAAGGAGGTCGTATCACTTTAAGAGTTGTAATGAAAAAGTAAGTTTTAAGCTAAAACCGATGCATGAATCCTTGTCTTTTTTGAAAGGAGTCATGAAGGATAATTCCCTTCGTTCATTGGATAATGTGTGTGTGATTAATTCTTCAATTAATGGTGTTCATGAGATATTTGATGATGTTCTTGTAAATTTTGATGGCGTGAAAGTTAGTGAAGAAGAAAAAGAGCTTTCGAAGGTTAAGGACGAAGAGGTAATTGACATTCCACATTGGTTTGAGCTTTTTCCTCAAGAGGAGGAGGATGGTTCCAAGGAAGTGCATGGTGTTAACTCGTCTACAAGAAGGAACAAGCCTAAGAAGAAGGCAAGGGCTTCTAGGAAGAAGTAAATGAGATTGAAGTTGAAGAATGAGAAGGTTGTTTTTGAAGTTTAAGCAGATGAGGTTTCATCAAGCAATAATGTGGAGTTGCTACAAATTGAAGAGAAGTCTATACTTTCCGCCACTTTAAGTAAGGTGGTGTCCTTTAACCCTAAATTATTTTGAGCTTAGGACCATAAGCAAGCGCTTCCCGGGAGGCAACCCGGAGATTTCTAACCTTTTTCTTTTGATTTCTATTTTCTAAATTTTCTTTCTTTTATTTTCTTTTCTATAACTTATTTTTCTTTTGGAATTATAGGGTAAATTCATGGAAATGGATTAATTTAAATGAGCATAAGAAATGAATATGTGTTTTGCAGTTTTCGATGTGAAGTATGTTTGATTTTATCGAATTTTGAGGTAACAAGGGTAAGAAATGTTAGTGAGGTAAGATAGGGAAATTGGGTTAAAATTTGAAGGAAATTTTAACTTGGTGAGTTCATTGTGGTTCTATCATTATTTTATGGATGTTGAACCCACATTCTTCATATTTAGAAACTGATCATTACAGTGGGTTCAAAAATCCGGGGATGATATTGAACGAAAATCCCACAGATGAACGACATAGGCGCGGGCGCGCAGCCTGGACACGCAGGCGTGCACCCCTGCAGCCGTGCCTTTACCATATTCTTTCCCATTTCTTTTCCTTATTTCTCCTTCTTCCCTATCACACTCGAACGCACCCCCTCTCATCTCACTCTCAAACCGCACAAAACCTAACCCCTCTCATAACATTTCATCATGCAATCAACAAATTTTTAATAATTTTTTTTTTAAAATCTTCCCACATTTTCATCTTTTTCAACCAAGAATACACTACTTCCATCTATTTCAACCTTCAATCTCTATCATCCATTGTTTAAGCAAATGGGGGCTTTTTCGTTTTTGAGGGAATTGGTGGCCAAAACTTGTTCAATCTTGCATCTTGTATGGTATAAACATCTTCTTTTACTCTTAATTGTATAATTATATCATATAGTTGCCTGTATTAGATAGTTGATGGTTGTGAATAGTAGTAGTATGAATTTTGGTGATTTTGGTGATTAATGTAGAATTTTGGTTGATTATATATGTTGTTGTTGATTGTTATTGCCTCACATTGTGTTGTTTGATGTTTTTGTAGCTAAATTAAGCATGATTGTTGAGAATTGATGAGGTGGGATTTTTGGTAGCATGATATTGATATTGTTGAGCTTTGGTTATTGTTTTCGTTGTGATTGGTGTATGGTTGGAAAGCAATTCTTGATTTAAATTGGTGGTGATTTTGTAAATTTGAGATTGTTTGATTTTGGTAGTGACTTGTTGATTGACGGTGTTGGTTAAGAAGTGTGATTGAGGCATCTTGAATTGTTTGTTGGTTGGTGTTTCTTGTGGTGTTTGTGGTATATTGTGATTGGATTGTTGAGCTAATATCTTCGAGAGATCATCATGTCTAAACACATAAAAAACCTTTTCAGGAAACAAAATACCAATGTAACCATTGAAGAAACCTCGCTACTTCCCCCTCTACCTCACAACCTCGCCAACCTACCCCTATTCCCAAATTATGAATTACTGACCCAATACAAAAGGCAAGATACACCAAACTAAAAGATAACCATTCCCTTAAACCTTCCCGACATTACTTCCAACCAAAAATGATCAAGTTGGGAATTCATGAAGACTTATGGGAATTGCTCAACAACCTCCGTATGGGATCATTCGTGAGCCGAAGCTTCTGTACTTATGTTCAACCTACTTTGGAGTTTTTGGATAATGTTGATCTTTTTATGGCTGAGGGAGGTTACTACCGAGTTCGGTTTCAACTCTTCAACTTTCATTTTAAACAATCTCTTGAAGAGTTCAATGCAGCACTTGACTTCGATCCGAACTCGGATATGCTGGATCCCGAGCTCTTTTTCAATAATGAGTATGATCAAAACTAATGGTGGGATGACATTTCAGGGTGTGGTGACTTTGTGACCTGGTATGCTAAGATCAGTAAGGTGTTTCAACCATGGCTTCGAGTTCTCCATCGGCTTTTGAGGTATTCGGTATTTTCTAAGCAAGAGTTTGGCAAAATGAGTCAGTTGGAGCTTCAGATTATTTGGATGGCTTGTCGTGAGGAGTATCGAGGTCGTCTAAATTTGGGGTACACATTTTTGAGGTATTCCCAAGGATTTCAAGATAGGTAATCCGGCGAGATTCGTTGATGGAACATGGTCACAAGGCTAGTGACCAAGCTTGAGCTCGATCACTATTTGCCTTCTTGCACTCCGGTGGGGGATGTTGATTCTCTCTACCAAGCAATTGAAGCAAATTCAGTTTTTAGCAAAGAACGATGATGACGAGATGTTTGATTGGCTTCGGGAGAACACGCATTGGTGCTATCTCCCTAACCCCTTCTTGACTTCTCTCCACCGCGAGAATGTGGCAAATATTTGGCATATCCCCTTGAGACACGTGCTCTATATTATGATGATGAAGAAATGGGTCAAGAAGAAAAAGAAGAGCCGCCACAACAACAACAACAACATTAAGAACAACAACACCAATTTGCTAACTCCGACTTGGATGCCCGTAGTGCTCAAATGAAAGGCATGCAAATCCGGTTGAAGGGCATGTACAATCAAGATTTTGAGGCCCTCTAATTTAAAATGAGGGGAATTTTGGAGATGCAACAAGGTATGTTTCTCCAACAACAAAATTTTTATGATGCGGGTGTTAACCGGGGAGACATCACTCTCGCGGTTAACTACCCTTACTGTCCACCCCAACATGGTCCTATACCATCTTTTGGGGGTGATAAGGTACCCACGTACCCATATTGGCAAGGATCCCCGGGATCCAACACCGAGACTCGCTCATTCCTCGATGAGCACGGTAATTATGATTGTCGTGTTCCCGCTAGGAGCAACTATATAGGTGATCCTTACTACCCCTATGTACACCCTGAGCTCCCACTACCGCTCGCCTTGCCCAAGAATTCACTCCTTTTGCCCCTTGGCAACAAGATAACTTTAGGGGGCACTATGGTTTGCCACTCGGTTACACTGGTGGATGGGATCTTTATAGTCCCTCATCCGGGTTTTCCTCTAATGGGAACGACAATGACGGTTCTGGGCCAAGTGGTAGTGGTAGCTAGTTCCCTCATTTTTGTGTCGTTTGTCTCTATCCCTTGTCTTATGTGTGCTTGCTTTATATTGATGGGATGTTAAGATGTATCTATGATTAGCCTGGGGGAACTTTACTTTTCTTAGGGTTTTGTTTTGGTGGAAAATTTGTTGTTGAAGCTTCCCTTGTTTTCTTTTGCCCCTTTGTATGATTGTCTCTATCTTGATCTCTCTTCGATGGTGTTTGCTCTTTCATTCCTATTTTTCTCTTTATCGTTCTTGTTTTTGTGATGATTTTTCATTGATGATGATACATGTGTTGCTCCCTATAATCTAACCCCCTTATATCCAAATCCCATGAATCCAAAACCCTTGAATCAAAATTTTTTAGCTTATTACTGTGTTGATTAGTTAGATGTTTAGTTGGTTATTTAGTTCTTGTTTTCTTATCTTTGCTTTCTTGATAGTTTAGTTTAGCTTATTTTTGCTTATTAATTTCTTTCCTTTTCGCTTTTCTTTCTTTTATTTTGTTTAGAAGTTACTAACCGTTTTCTTTGTCTATAGTTCTCTTTTCTATTTTTGTTCTCACATGGCTTTGATGATGAGTCTTTGTTTCTTGGATCTTCATGAGGTAGTTGATTCTTATACCTTACTATTTTAGCATTGCTAAGAAGTCGGTGACATCTTTCTTATTTTTTCTTTATCTCTTTTATTTTCTTGGATGCATAGTTTAGGATTAGTTTTAGGAGAAGTTGAATGGTTCGAGGATTGACGCTTATAACACCTAGAGTGTTTGGGATCATTGGCGATGTTGTCATTTGATCACTTGTTTGTTGATTGGGAATTACGTGTTATACTTGCATTTTTCATTCCTTTCTTTATTTTCCTACATTTCCTTTATATATGTTTTAGTAACCCCTGACCAATTAACCCCTCGAGTAATCCATTACCTAACCCCTGACTGGATAACTCCTCAAGTTACCCCTAACTCCTTAAATAACCTTTAACCAAATTACTCGAGAGTATGTAAGCCCTCACAAAACTCCTTAAATAATCCTAACCTAGTAACTCGAGTAACCTTTGACCGAGTAACCCCTGACCGAGTAACCCCTCAAGTAACCCTAGAACTAAGTGAATCCCTTGAGTAACCCCTGTCGGAACCCCATAAGTAACCCGTGATCGAGTTAATTGAGTAACCCTTGACTAAATAACTTGGGTAACCTCTAAAAAAAATACTTGGGTAACCCCTGCCCCATGGTGTAGCCTGCTGCACCAAAAAGTTGTTGTAGTTTTATTATGTATGTAAATATTAGTTCTTATATTTTTCTTTCTCGCATGGAGAATAAAAAATACGAAATTATCTTGTCTCATCACCTACTAAATTTTATCACATTATGAATCAACCTCATCACCACACACATATTGCTTCTTCCACATCTAAAAATTTGCACGTCTAAAAATCTGAAAAGCAACTTCTTAGTATACCTTTTTTCAAAAATTGTAACCTTTAGCTATATATGACCTTAGAAGGATGCGTAGGCTTTCCATTAATTGTTTAATTAATTGTCTTTTTATTATTATTATTATTATTATTATTATTATTATTATTATTATTATTATTATTATTATTATTATTATTATTATTATTATTATTATTATTATTATTACTATTATTATCACTATTATCATTATTATTATTATTATTATAAAAATATTAAAAAACCTACAAAGTCAATCAATTTAGAAGAAATTGGTGGGTTGTCGAGATATAATCTGGGCCCCACCCCCTGTATCTATAGAGAACCCGATCCTGCTGAAGATGTGAGCAGCCGAACGAGCAATAAAATACCGAGTCTTAGCGAACGCCTGAACGCGCCCCATACTTTTCCTGCTTCCACTGAGCCATCGCAGACACAACATGACCAGGTTCGAAGGTAGACAACCCCGATTGTGTCAAAGGTTAAGACCCCGTCAAGTCAACGCGTACATCAAGGCCTCTATCCCAAGAAAGAAGAAACACATCTGCTTGTTGAAGAGCCTCGTCATTCCCTCCAGTCAACCCAACGTTAACCTCAAAATGGAGAACAAAGGATTATTCAACCTGTAGCAAAGAACACTACGATATGTCTTACCATTCATAGTTTGTCCCAAACCTGATATTGGGATCGTCCGCAACCAGGCCAAAGAGTGATCCCCCTTTTGGGACTTTCGTAAGGCAACCTGACGCGCATAGAAGGAAAAAGTGGAATTCGCAGATGCTGTACCTTCGTGAAATATATATCTGCCAATTTTTTCATGAGTCTGGGGGCAGCGATCTCATTAGGGTTACTCATACGGTCAGTCTCTATAGTCCTTTTAAAAAGACACACATCATCATTGAAGGCCGGTCCTGGACTAATAATATAAGATTTGCTAAGAAGTGTAGCCTGAAGATCAGAAGACTGCAGACGAGACGCAAGGAAAGCATAGTGTTGAACAGCACCCGCTGGATACACACCCAAACCACCAGAAGCAAAACGTAAGGTGGCATGTCGCCATTGCCAATTACCAAAACCAGGTTCCGCAGCAGTTACAATGCGCTCCAAAGAAGCCCGAAGGGCCACATCAAAAGAAATTTGTGTCGTTTCAAAAAGACAAAGTGGACAAGTGCGCATAGCAAAGTACAGTTTTAAAACCGCGGTACACGCACGAAGAGGAAACAACTCGCATTTAGGATCATCGATCTTAGCAACAACATCCATTAGCACATTGGTCTTCGACACTCTCTGCGTAACAAGCTAACCATAGAAAGAGGAATCATCACTGACAGGACCACTTTGCAACTTAACGCCATGGACAGGAAAACCAATATCTAGAAGAAAGACACCCACGAGACGGCCACGAGGGCCAAAAAACTTCTGTTTTCTCAACGTTGACATGGAGTCCGAGATGAGATCACTCTGCTAAAATCAAATCCAAAACCATTCCTACAACTAAGGTGTCACCAATAATAGTGTTGTCATCTAAATTCCATGCCTGCAAACATAATTCAATATAATCCCTGAATAGGCACACCAACAGATGAAGAACCAAAGCAAAAAGCAAAGGGCCTATTGGATCGCCCTATTGCACCCTTGACATGACCATAAGGAATGCTCCTCGTAAAACAGCCAGGCTGGAGTACATATATAAAATAGTGAAAAAAATTATGTGTACATAGATATAAGAGAAATAAAAAAAATGCATATTACTCTTACATGTCACTCGTGACGACATATACAAATTATACAATGCATTTTCTATGCGACTTGCACACCGTACGGGAGCTTGTTAAAAGAAGTAGTAACACCTATGACACCGACAAGTTAACCCCTATTTTACTACTCCGTAACATATTAGAGTAGCTCCTTATTATACTTATTGAGTTACTCTTAATAATTAACAAATAAAGTAACCCTACAACACTCACAATGTAACCATTATAACACTTACTAATAAATAAGCCCTATATTTTCCTCTAATAAAAAAGTAAGCCTTATATCACTAATTGAGTGATCCCTATGACACTAACTTAGTAACCTTATGGTGGCTGCCCACTTTGATGAATAACTAACACAGTCAAACATTGCAAACATATCGAAGCAATAGTTTAACTTAGTTTTTATGTAATTATATGTCAATTAAAATTATATTCTTTTTAATTATTAAGCCTTACATCAATACTATTGAACAACCTAAAATGATAAAATATTAATTTATTACATTTATAAAAAAAAATTAAAATAAATAAACTACAATCAATGTTAATAGATAGTGAAAAAAAAGTCTAACGTCTCTGTTATAATAGAAAAAATGGAGTAAAAATTAGTGTCGAACTCTGTATCTAAAAATGAGAATTATAGTTTATAGAGAACTAGGTTAAGTCCCGTGCCATGCACGGTAATTTATAATACTTATATTTATAATTAGTTTAACACTATTATCTAAATCTATACTTAGTATTTAAAAATTATAACCAATAAACTATGAAAGACACATGTCTTCATCAATTCTATTACACTTCTCTAACCATAGTAACAAAATTGGAAGAAAAAAAAAGTTTATAGTATTGTCGAAGACTAAAATAATATATATAGCAGTATTGTTTAATAATTACCTCTTTGTTTTTACAAAAGTAATACCAAATAAAAGACTATTTATACGTAAAAATATATTATTTGGGTTTATATGGAGAATTATTATTGTTATGATTTTTAATTGGAAGAAAGATATTTTAAATTATGGAGTATTATAAAATAATTTCCTTAAAGAATTTGTGTAAAAATGGGAAGTTAAATGGGCGGGAAAATTTTTAATGAGATTGCCACAAGTGTCACTTTAGGTTCACTTTTAGTATAGGTTAATGATAATATATCAATCAACTTTCTTACAATATGTAGATGCTATGGATGAGTGTTTTGTTACTTTAGTTGTCGAATAAGTGTTTTGTTTATAGGTTAATTAGCAAGAGTTTAAAAACTTGTTAGATTAATTCTTAGGAACGACATGAACGGGAGAAACCCACCTAGAACTTGAGATGGGTAATATGATTCCCGCATCCAAGAGCTTTGTGATCTCTTTTTTCACCACCTCTCCCATTTGAGGGTGTAGCTTTCTTTGTCGTTCAATAGAAGGAAGGGTGCCTTTCTCAAGCGTTATGTGGTGCGTGCACAAAGCGAGGCCTATACGTTTAAGATCATCGATAGTATAGCCCAAAGCGCCTTGGTGCTTTCTCAAGACACAACATAACGCTTGAGTATGGTTCTCGCTAAAGGATGCACTAACAATTACGGGGTAAGTGGAATTTGGGCCTAAGAATTCATACCTAAGGTGTGATGGTAGATGTTTGAGCTCTACTATAGGCACACCTTTACCTTCTTTTGTTGCGGCCGCTTGCAAAGCTTCATGGCTTGAGATCTACAAGCACAATTGTTCATCCACTTTCTCCATGCTTCCATTAAGCAATTCCACATACAATGCTACCTCCTTTCATGGTACACCTAGCTTGTCTTTGTTCAACGAAACATTCTCAAGAGCATCGTTAGAGGTTAGAAAATGCTCATGCATGGAAGACACAACATGATCAAGAGAGTCAATCATCATGCAATTTTCAAGAGAAGAACTTGGATATTTCATGATTTCATTCAAATCGAATTATATGACCTCATCTCCTTCCTTAAGGGAAATCTTTGCACACTTTACATCTATCATAGCACCCGAGGTAGCAAGAAAGAGTCTACCTAGAATAACTGGAATGGTAGAATCTTCATCCATTTCTAAAACAACAAAATCCACCGAGAACACAAACTTCCCAACCCTCAATGGAACATCTTCCACTTTACCTTTTGGAAACTTGATTCACCTATCGGCTAGTTGCAAGGTGTAGACAACCAAATGTGTCTCCCCAAAACCAAACCCAGTGATGAATACCTTTCACGTCGAATCATAATCGAATGAAGTGAAAGTGTGGAAAGTCTAGTGTTGCGGACAATTTTATTTTATTTTCTCTTCTCTCTATTTTGTAAAACTTATTTTAAGAAAAAAACCAATCCAGTTTGGTTGGTCCATGATATGTGTCCAATAGTAGGTTAATTGTATGGGGTTTGGAAAGACCTTTCCAACGATATATTATAAGCCCAATTCCGATGAATATTGAGGAAGTTATGACCAATTTACTAAACTCGGCCCGGTTTGAGCTTTATATACGGCTCAATGATCTAGGGGAGGGCCTAATATGATTTATTATTCCTAATGCAATTAGGAATGGTTTTAGTCTTCTAGAATCTTCTAGAAGGTTCTTTTCATTCCTAATTCAATTAACATTGATAAATTGACTTTTGTTGATTTTTCAGAGTTTTAATCAAAATCAAATAGCATTTTCGAGGAAATTATATGATTTTATCCTCCAGTATGGTAAATTTATCTGATTTTCGAAAACGCGTTAAAATCAGGCTTAGCACCTAACCCCAGGCTTTGGCGCCTGAACCAGACCTGGCACCTGGCGCTAGTGTTGGTGACTGGCGCCAGCTAGCCAAGGGTAGCGCCAGCTCTGTTTTCTGTGCGCCAGACTCTGTTTTGTTTAATTTATCTTTTTGGTTGATTCTCTATAAATATAGTATTAAAAACTCTGTTTTAATTCACCAATTCTCAACAATTCTCACCAATTCTTACGAATATTCACTTACAATTAGTTTTCAATTCTCGATTTTCTCATTCGTTCATCAATTCTTTCTTTCTTAATTCTTACTTTGCTTTTCATACAAAATTCCGCATTCACAAGATCTAGAAACACCTAGCCATATTCGAAGTTGCCTTCGCCCTAGACGTGAAAGGTTTAATTTCTGAGGGTTTGGTCCCAAATCCTTGTTTCAATTATTTAATTTAATTGTTTTGATTATTATTTTCCTTGAAGTTACTAACGTGTGTATTTTGTTATTAGAAAGAGGTACGAGGCATCAAAGTAAGTACTTTAATGGTTTTAATTGATATTATGATGTAGAAATCATGTTTACATTGTTATTATGATATTCCTAGGATCATATCTAGGGTAATTTTAATATTTAGTATGATTAAAAGTATGATGCTTCCTATGTTCTTCCTAATATTTATGATTGTTAGTATCATGTTAGGGTTAAAGATTTGATTTTTATGGCTTAGTGACATGCTAGGGTTTGTTATTAATCTTGTTAGTATCATGCCTAGGATCTTGCTTTTTTCATTATGCTTTAACATGATTATGATTATAATTGTTATAATTTATGATGATTATTTTATTTATGATGATTATATTTTATTATTATTGATTATCATGTTGCTTGATATTTATTTATTGCTTGATCACGTCTTTTATGCATGTTTAAAGGGAATTTGGTACTTATAATCACGCTTAATAAGATATTAATAATCTTGTTAGGGTTAATTTTGATTATAAATTCAAGTGATCGCCAATAATAGATTTATTTGTGCATTAAATTCAACCAACATAGATAAACAGGTTTAGGGTAATCCTATTGATTGCATGTTAATTAAAAAGCGCACATGAATACGATCAGAATAAAGTAGAGGCATGTTATTAGGGCAGGTTAAATCTCTTTTAGTTTGGATTTTTACTTTCATTCCCGAACCCTTATTTGGTTCTAGACCTTATGGAGTTTACGATCTCTTGGATCGTTAAGGGGTGTAACCTTCACCTCGTGAACGATTTACAAGTTCCTAAAACTTATTGGCGACTCTTTTGTTCTATCTTCTTCCCTTTTGGATGCCACCGTACTTTAGTGTATGATCACAGTGGGGTTCAAGCTAGCGGGATTTAAGGCTTGAAATTATTCCCCACAGTTTTGGGCGACTCCACTGGGAGGATTTCTATTTTAATTCCTGAATTTGTTTCGGCAATGATTTAGAATGAGTGGATGAGACTTGAAAAGTTCTAAGTATTTCATATGCGTAATTTTGATTAACATTATTGTCATATGCATAAAAAAGATCTCATTGGAAAGACCATCCGTAATGAGTTAAGAGCATAGGATTTTACACGTAGGAAATTTGAGGAATGTCTTTCACAACTAGGACTGAAATAACACCGCGCGAAACTGGAAAATTTTGTCAAGCACAGAAAGCTGCTGAGGCATGTGGGAAGTAGCATCAGGGGCCAGAGCATTGGCGCCAATTTCCCCCAATATGGACATAACCCTTTGGGAATTTATGCTCCATCGACCCGATTGAACGCTCCGTGCAACAAAGGGTACATCTGAGATGTTGAATTCACCAAACCATGGAAGCGAGGTTTTTCTAAAAATCACGGTGTCCCATCAACTCGCACCAACCCTTCATGATTAGGCTTCCACGCGTTGCATCTGGACAATTAACCATGGACCCTCTTTGACTAAACCATATCCCGAACATTAGAGAACTAGAGTCATGGTTAGGTTGCAAACTCATTGCATCATATTGTGCCTACTTGACTAAGTGTGCATTATTGGTTGTGCATATATATTCTATGTTTCTCTTAACCGTTTGTTGACTTGTGTTGAGACTAAATAAATTAATGACTTAAAGAATTTTTCCTAATTAATTAATTTATTTGAGTCAATGAAGTCTAATATTTTAATCGGAATTGACCTAGTATGACTTTAGGCATACCCCAGTTGATTAATAACGCCGAAAACAGTCCTAGACCGAAGCTCCAATATTGGCGCCAAGGTCTGAGCTGTAGCGCCACATTATGGAGCGTAGCGCCTGACGACAGTTTTGTCGCCTGGCGCCAATCTTAACAATGCGACGCCAGTTCTGTTGCTTGGCCGACAGTTCGGATTATTGGTCGAGTCATCACCTAGGGTCTAATTAATATGTCTTCTATTTAATTCGGTTAATTTTGCTGTCAATAATATTTAATTGAATCAATGATCGAGTGTAGGCACTAAGTCCCATGGTCTTACACAAGATTCCAAGCATGTCACTTACACTCAATGCACACACCAATACACATAATTTGACCATGATTAAGAGAGTCTTGTGTGCGCGTTTTTCCGTCACTTTTTTTAGGGGGGTAAGTCGGATATTAATCCTCCAAAATATGTACATTATTTTTGCCAAAAATATGCACCCTTTTCTTTTTTCTTTAAAATAAACCATAAAGTCAAAATGATTCGAGTCAAGTAATTAAGACGCAAAATGGTTTATTTACAGCGCATGGTCAAGAAAGGAAGGACGATTAATCAAAGACAACCTCTTCGTACAAGTCCAACTTTTCGACAAACCCATAACTCGCAAGAGAAAAGCTAAGACTATAATGGCAACACAAGAAGAAGTCAATGATCTTAAGAACCAACTAGCTACTGTGACTAAGACACTGAAGCTTCTCGCACTCAGGATTGATGATCCCGTGAAGCAACAACAAATGGACCTCATGCAAGAGAGTCTAAGCAAGTTGTCTAGCGACTACAAGTTTCAAGAGCTTACATCACAAGGGGTCTCGGTGGACAAAGAGCTTCTTCCGCAGAAGTTCAACGCCAACAACATCCTAAAATTCAGAGCAATTGACAACCCTTACTTTCATTTAAGAGCATTTGAAACAATCATGAGTATCAAGGGTATCGATAAAAAGGTTTTCCCTTCTCTGTTCTCACTATCTCTCGAGACCGTTTGCCAACAATGGTTCTTTTATCTCGAGAAAGAAAAGACCTCTACATGGGAGTGAATAGCAAACGCTTTCGTAGATAGGTACAAGTGCAACATTCAAGTCGAGACTGACCATAGAGAACTTGAAATCCTCAAGTAGAAAGAGAATGAAGGCTTCACCTCTTTCTTTAACAAATGGAGAGAAACCTCGACTAAAATGATTGAGGTGCCAAGTGAAAAAGAGTGTGTGAGACTGTTCATAAAAAATCTTCAAGAAAAATATTCCAAGCATCTCAAGTATCAAAATAATCTCCATACCTTTAAGGCCGTTTATGACATTGGGATCAATATTGAAGATGACTTGGCTAAGTCAAAAGCTGCCAACAATAACTCCAACAGTGGCTTTAAAGGAAAGAAGAACAACAATCCTTCTTCTTCCAAAACTGCCCACTCAAATAATGTTAGCACCTTTAACTTAGGAGAAGTTCTTGCCATGAACAACCAAGGACAGAAGAAACCACTTAGGAGGAACATCACTCCTATTGGCATGAGTTATGACACCGCATTTGATCGATTAAATGAAAAAGGTCTTATAACTCCTATTGGACCATTTGGGGACCCACCAGTTGAGAAAAGGTCGGTTAACTGGAACCCCAATGCACACTGCAAGTATCACCAAGGTAGGGGCCATCTTACTTAAAACTGTTGGAAGCTTAAGGAAGCTATCCAAGACCTAATCGACAATAACAAACTTCCATTACCCCCTGCCAGTAAGAAGCCAAGTATTGACAATGCACCTCTAGCTCATACCCTGGCTATCTCCAATGAGGAAAACGAGGTTGATCCCTCCTCTCTCATTAAACCTGTCAAAGAGATCAGTGCCATAGAAAAAGAAGAGGAGATATTTTTCGATGTCAAAGATAGCCTTCCAGAACTAGCAAATAAGGAAGATATACAATTGCTCACACTGTCCATGAAAGAAGTATCACAACTACTACATAAAGCTCTCAAGGTTATGAACGAACTCCATAAGAAATATGATGAGCTTCCAGTTCCGAAAGATGAACCTAAAAGAGAATCCACACCAGTGAGAACGACTTATGAGGCAAAATATTTTCCCTTACAAGACACTGAGAAACCGAAGAAGAGCAATAGAATCTACACTCCAATCGGGATCCCATATGCACAAATGTTCGAAATGCTCTCCGAGAGTGGCGAGATCAAACCTCTCGAACAAGACCATTCGAATCATTGAAAAGGACAAATAGATACTACTATCAGTATCATCAATCAGGGGGTCACACTATAGAAAACTGTTTCAAATTCAAGGATTTGGTACAAAAAATGATTGATGAAAAGAAACTAGTCCAAGTTCAACAAGAAGAGGATACAACCATTAATGGAGTTGGGGATAGTGATGAACAAGATGTCTATCTAAAGGTCATAGTAGGACCTTCACCTTCTGTGTCATACACCACAGATGACATTTGGGCTAAAGAAGATTCATCGATAGATGTCCTCACAAGATCTAGGAGAATACAACCTCCCATTTCAACACAACCTATGCCAACCATACACCAAGTTCCCATACCTATCATCGAAGACAATGACATTGTTAAACAATTTAAGAAGACAAAAGTTGAGATGAATGTGTGGAAACTTCTAGCAACATCTCGAGAGCACAGGTTGGCTGTAATGAATGCCTTGGATAAAATCGGGATAGATTCTGACACTACTCTTGAGGGACTAGCTAACTTCCTCACAAGTGACCTTCCTAGTCCGATTAATTTGATCACCTTTTCTGACAAAGATTTACCCCCAAAAGGTGACAAACACTACAAGGCATTAAACCTCACGGTAGTTTGCAAAAGGATGAATGTTCCTATGACTCTTGTAGACAATGTATCGGCTATCAATGTCTGTCCACTTAAAACTGCGAGGATGCTCGACATAAGGGATGAAGACTTAACTCCGTCCACACAAGGAATAAGAGCCTACGATAATACTCGTCGTCAAGCTCTTGGCAAGATTACCCTAAATGTAACGGTAGGAGCGATAGAACATCCTACTACTTTCCAAGTAGTACACATCAAAGCTTCATTAAACTTATTGTTGGGACGCCCTTGGATTCATGATCTAAAGGTCGTCCCTTCATCTCTCCACCAACAAGTAAAAGCTATAGTTGGGGGAATTCCAATCATTATAGATGCTTCGCCAATGAGAATCAAATCTATAAAAAAATCCAATTATTAATGTGGAACATGAATAGGATGATGAAGACCTATGGGGCTTTAACAAAGAAGTCTCCTTAATCAAGGAGGATGAAAGGACCCCTCTTTGCCATGACCCCCATTCAAACATGATTGTCAACGCCATGCTGAAAAAACAAGGACACTTTCCTGGGATGACTTTAGGAAAGAAGAAAGGAATGGCAAAACCGCTGGAGTCACCTGGCCTCCCTAAGTTAGACACTTTCGGACTTTGTTTTGAACCGACTCGGAAAGATTTCAAGCGAGCCCTGGAAAAGTTGAAAGCACGTAGGGACGCTCGCATTCAAAAGAAAGCAATTCCAATGGATCAGTACCCTCTTACGCTTAATTGTCAATTCATAAAAGATGGAGAGGACTATCCATGCCATGAATTTCCCGAGCCATTTGTATTAAACGGCATAAGACAACCGGGATTCGAGATTTTCTTGGATTGCTACTTCACTGATGAAATCCCAACTCCCGTTCATAAGGAGAAAGCACCCCCATGCTTTGACTTTAACGTCATGGGATTACTGTTTGGGCGAGAAAAGAATGAGCCAACTTATGAAGAAGATAACTCCTTGCTCATTCAAACAGTCTTACAAAATGAAAGTTTCGATCCCTCGAAACTAATTACTCCAGCTGAAGGATCATTACAAGGGTGGCGCAAGACTATCAAAGTGACTACTCCAAGAGGAAGAAAGATATCAATCACGACAGGACATGGACCGATGTTTGAGGAGTCGTCTAAGTCAGAGTCCGAGTCAGAGTCTTTCCCTCTAGAGTCTTCTTAGTCTTTAGTAGTAACACCTCCCCCTCTTATTTCTTCCCCTAGGATAGTTAGTGATCCAGTCCCTGAGGACATATCACTCTTTGATGTAATGATCTCAGAGTATAATAATATTTCTCGTTCTCCTTACTTCTCGTGTTCTTCTCTAACCCAAGATGACGAGCATTGCTTAGCTAACGATGAAAAAGACAAAGAAATTATTAAAGCAATGGAAACACTCGAAAAGAAAACACCGGTAATTGAAGAAACTGAAACAGTTGACATCTCGAATGATTCAACTCATAAAAGAGAAGTTAAAATCGGATTAATATTGAATAAACAAGAAAGAATCGATTTAATTAAATTACTTAAAGAATTTATCGATGTATTTGCTTGGTCATATGAAGATATGCCAGGCATTAACAGAGAAATAGCTTAACAACTATACCACTAATTCTAGGAATGAAACCTGTAAAACAAAAGTTGCGTCGAATGAAACCTGACGTAGCACTTAAAATAAAAGAAGAAGTTCAAAAACAAATAACTACAGGTTTCATCAAGGTATCCAAATACCCTGAATGGGTCGCCAACGTCGTCCCAGTTCCGAAGAAATACGGAATGGTAAGAATGTGTGTCAACTATCGAGATCTAAATAAGGCAAGTCCAAAGGACGACTTCCCTTTGCCACACATCGATATTCTGGTAGATAACACGGCAAATCACGCACTTCTCTCGTTCATGGATGGGTACGCAGGTTACAACCAGATTCTCATGGCAGAAGAAGACATGGAGAAAACAACCTTTATAACACAATGGGGCACTTACTGCTACACGGTAATGCCATTCAGGTTGAAAAACGCGGGTGCTACTTACCAACGTGCAGCAACTGCCTTACTCCATGACATGATGCACAAAGAAGTCGAGGTATATGTCGACGACATGATTGTAAAATCAAAAGACCGTCCAGGCCATCAAGTAGCCTTAAGGAAATTTTTCTAAAGGCTAAGAAAATATAACATGAGGTTGAATCCATCAAAATGTGCTTTTGGAGTCACCTCATGCAAGCTCTTGGGATACGTCATAAGCTCCAGAGGAATAGAGGTAGACCCAACCAAGATCAAAGCAATCATGTCAATGCCACCGCCCAAGACAGAGAAACAGATTCAAGGATTTATTGGCCGGTTGCAATACATAAGTAGGTTCATATCAAAACTGACGACAATATGTGAACCAATCTTCAAGAAACTCAAAAAGAATGTACCAGTAATATGGGATGACGAGTGTCAAAAATCCTTTGAAAAGATCAAAGCCTATCTCGCAAATCCTCCCGTATTAGCACCAGCACTCCCCGGAATACCTCTTAGGTTATATTTGACGGCTACCAAAGAGACAATGGGAGCCATGCTAGCACAAGAATTAGAAGGCAAAAAGAACGCAATCTATTACCTAAGTAAAAAGATGCTCGAGTACGAAACACGCTATACACCGCTCGAGAAATTGTGCCTCGCCTTGGTGTGGGCCACAACTAAGTTAAGACATTATATGTTGGTGCATACTGTTTTCGTAGTCTCCCGATTAGATCCACTCAAGTATCTGTTCGAGAAATCTACACTCAATGGACGCATGTCAAGATGGATAGTCAATCTAGCCCAGTTCGATGTAAGGTTTATGCCACAAAAAGCTATTAAAGGATCCGTGGTGTTAGACTTTCTAGCAGATTTTCCAATAGAAGACTCGACGCCAATACAAGACAATGAATTTCCAGATGAAGACCTAATGGTTACCGAAGATGATACTTGGACCTTGTATTTTGACGGAGCTTCAAACCAAAAGGGATGTGGCGTCGGAGTACTACTAGTATCACCTAAAGAAGAGCACGTTCCAATCTCAATAAAGCTCGATTTCGTCGTTACCAACAATGCTGCTGAATATGAAGCATGCGTGGTAGGCCTTGAAACTGCTTTGGCATTGGGAGTAAAGAAGCTAATGATATTCGGAGACTCTTCTTTGATCATCAATCAGATATCTAAGAGGTGGAAAGTAAGGAGCGAAAGCCTAGCCCCTTACCAAACCTCTCTGGAAACTCTTACCGATCAGTTAGAGAAGGTAGAATACACATATCTACCTAGAGATGAAAACTAATTTGCTGTTGCCTTGGCAAGATTAGCCTCAATGGTTAGGATTCCCACGGAAATCGAGCAAATGCCTCTAACTATCGAAAAAAGGCACAAACCAGCATACATCCATTCCATAGAAGACGATGAAGTAGTCCAAGGCGATGAAGAAGAAGAAGAAGAACCGTGGTACACCGACATACTCAATTATGTCACCAATGGAGAACACCCTCCTCATGCTGACAAAAGAGCAAAGCGAGCATTAAGACTTTTGGCTTCTCAATATGTACTCATAGACAACGAGCTACATAAAAGGGTACCTAAAGGTCGAGCCCTCCTATGCGTAGGAAAGAAGGACGCACAAAGAGCAATGCGAATAGTCCATGAAGGAATTTTTGGGACACATATAAATGGCAAAATGTTAGTCCAGAAAATAATGCGAGAAGGATATTTTTGGACCAGAATGAATAGGGATTGCCATCAATACGTAAAAAGATGCTCTAAGTGCCAAATTTTGCGAATTTACAACATGTCCCTCTATCTTTGCTCTACACCTACACATCTCCATGGCCATTCACTACATGGAGAATTGACATCATTGGCAAAATCACTCCCCCATGAACAGGAGGCCACGAATTTATCCTAGTAGCAATCGATTACTTTACAAAGTGGGTCGAAGCGCAGTCATACGCTAAACTCAGTGCAAAACATGTAGCACTCTTTATCGAAAGAAATATTATTTGTCGATATGGAGTCCCACATGAAATGATAAGTGACAATGGAACTCACTTTCAAGCCGAATGTGAAGAATTGCTACAAAAATATGGCATTCAACATCATCATTCTTCCCCTTATAGACCTCAAGCAAACGGAGCAGTCGAGGCAGCTAATAAAAATTTAAAGACAATCATCGAGAAAATGACGGAAAATTATAAGGATTGGCCTGACAAGATTCATTTCGCATTGTTGCATTATCGCACGTCAATCCGAACATCAACAGGAAATACGCCATTTTCCTTTGTTTATGGAATGGATGTCGTACAACCTGTCGAACTAGAATTACCATCTCTACGTATTGCGCTAGAGAGTAAACTCGATGAAGTCGAATGGACTAGGGCAAGATATGAAGAATTGATTCTACTCGATGAGAAACGACTAGAGGCACTACATCACACTTAGTGTTACCAGACTTGTATGGCTAGGCATTTTAATAAGAAGGTCAAGACAAGAAATATCAAAGTAGGAGACTTGGTATTAAAAGCACTAAGGAAAAATGTTTTAGACCCAAGGGGTAAATTTAGACCTAATTGGTCTGGACCCTACATTGTCAAAACAATCCTGTCAAGAGGTGCAGCAAAACTAACTGATATGGATGGCAATGAATTCTCAAACAAGACAAATCTAGACCAACTTAAGAAATACTACCCATGATTACTTAAGTAGGATACTCAAGAGAGCTACGTTCGGCCTGATTCCTTAAGAGAGGATACGTAGGCAACCCTTTACGGGTGCGACCACCTTATTTTTCGACATCTCCGTGTTCCAGAATTAAATAAAAATTCAACAAAAAATCGGCGAATCATCGGCGTTAAAAAGAAGAGCTTGGCGCCAGCCAGAAGTCATTAGCGCCGGCTGATGGAATTGGCGTCTGGCGCCAGACATCAATAGCAGGCGCCAAATGCCAATAACTGGCGCCAATTCGGAAATAAACTCTGGGCGAATTTCGACGTTTTTCGGAAAGTTTTCGACTTCCGTACTCGAAGAATTTCTAGAAAATTGATTTTTTTCGATTTTCATTGCTTTAATAAAATAAATTTAAAGTAAACAATTTAATTGAAAGCTCAAATTTCATTAATAAAATAAAATTAAATTATTGATGGAATTTAAAATAAAGCAGAAAAAAATTAACTTTAAATAAAAATAATAATCTTTCTTTTCCTTTCTAGCTGTTTTCCAATTTTTGTATGCTTCCTCCTCCTCATCCATAACTTTAGCTAGTAGGCATTCTTTAGAGGACCTACATTCAATTTTGGAGTAGATGGTCTCCCCTTCAGCTAACACTCCATGCTTCTTTTCCACCAAAGCCTTTTTATCTGTGGTGTTAACTTTCCTTTTCCCTTGATCAATCGAAGATTTTTTCAGATCACCCTGTCACCTAGACGATTCTTCACATCGGTTCTACCTTGATCAATCGAAGATTTTTTCAGCAACCACTTCTTTACATCATTGGGCAAAGAAGGAGGAACCTTTTGGGTAATCACTTCCCATAAAGGTCTAGCGCTCCAGTAAGCATCAAATTTATCTACTTCTTGTGATACAGGGTACTCATAGGGAGGACGAAGATCCCCGGAAGGAATATTTTGAAGCAAGTCGTATTGTCTTTTCACCCTGCAAGGATAATAATAAGTCACACGAGACAAGCTTGGAAGACGGCAGAAAGGTTGCTTGTTAACACCAACCATCCTTTCTATTTTCCACCATGGGACGACCCACTTGATAGAAAAATCACGTGATTCAAAGACATTTTTCCATCCATGGCGCCCAATTTTAGGGATGCGCTTCTTCCTTCTCACGAAGCAATTGGGAGTATACTTTTCAATATCGTCCGGAGGGCTAATTAATCCTAGCCTCTCCATTAGCCACATTTGTGAAAAAATTTAAATGTAAATAAATTATTATTACAATACAAAAATATATATTTTTTTATTTCTGTAATTAAAAATATTATTTTTCTACCTGTAATAAAATAAGAGAGCAGCGAAAAGGTACTTTTTTTTGTTCTAAAACACTGGTTATAATTGATTGGCCCTCATTATTTTTACCACTACTAAGAAAAAGTTTGATTAAGCATGCAAAACAGGAACGCCCTTCTTCTATATATATGAAAAGATTCAGAAAGAGGTTTATCAAAATAATGGCATGCAAATTCATTGAAATTAACTATGTTGCAAACTACTATTTTTGATAAATCCCTTTCTTTCAAATTAAAGAAGCGCTCAAAATCCTTATAATAATAAGCATCTACTCTAGGGATTGCTAAAAGGTCTATTGCAGGGAAGCCTAAGATAGCCCCAAATTCCTCCGGCAAAGGGCTAATATATGAAACAATGAGTATCAACATTCCAAAATTCCAAAATTCTTAAATTTGAAACAATGAGTATCAACATTCCAAAATTCTAAAGCGGTATATATGAAATCTAAGTCAAGATCTACCTCTTTGATGCCATAAATTCCCCCCAAGTGAAATAAATCTAATTCTTTTCTCTCCCTAGCATTAAGAGATCGACACCATTCATGAGTGTATTGGGTGAAGGTTTTGGTGACTAAAGACATGATTATTGTTTTTCTAAAGAAGAGAATTATTTATTCGCTGGAATTATGAGAAGAATCGACTGGGTAGGGGGATATTTATACACAAATTGCGAGGAATTTTAATCAGAATGAAATACGGAATCAGCGTCAATTGGCGTCAAAACCCCGTGATTGGCGCCAACCGCCAGCGCTTGGCGCCACACGCTAAGTGTAGCGCCTGGCGCCACGCGCCAAGTTGCCAGGTCTGCCGCGCGTGCTTAACTTGCGTTTTTAATATTAAACTCGACTCGGTTAATGACTTTACGACTCAGTTTAATTTTCCTAAACATCCTTCTTTTTTATCCTTTTTTTTAATTAATTAAATATAGCTACTATTTTTAATTATTATTTTTCTTTTTGGACACCAAACACCCGACATTTTTTTCGATTTTTTCCTTTTTTATTTTTTCTGTTTGGGGGAGGTAGTCGGACACCCTCCATCACAATAAAAATGACGGGAATTTTTACGCAAAATTGTTTGTCACACTTTTTTTGCACATAATAATAACAATCAAATAAATTCATAATAGCATAAATATACAAAATGTGTCTATAAATAATGAGTCTAAGGCAAAGTTATATAAAATAAGTCAAAAAAAAATATACACAGGAACAAACTACGGCGCTGGAGGACGTACGCCCATCATGTCATAAAACTGCGCCTTACGAGGAGTCACCTCTCCACCAGCTCCATCTCCAGCTCCAGTCTCCGTAGGAGGAAGACTCAATATAGGACCACTCCACCAAGGATCAACATGAGGATGAGGCCGCGGAGGCTGCTGCGATGACGAGCCTACCTCGTACATCCCACCACCTCTAAAAGCCGAGGTAGCCTCTCCTACCGGTGTAGCATGAGCACCCTCGGAAGAAGATCCCAAGCCCTCAGCAACGTCCGCACGGGCAGCCTCGGAGCGACCACTTCTACCCCCTGACGAAGTACGACGACGTCTCGAGCTGGACCTCGCCGGATCCCTCCGCCCGTCAGGTCTCGCGCGGGTGTGTGAAGCGATAGGCTGGCCCTGCAAAAAGAATTAAATCAGAAACAGGGCAAAATTGAAACAATAATGCATGGAAATATATAAAGAAAGACTACCTCTCGGGTGACGTCATCCCGACGGCAAGTGGCCGCGTTCCTCATCCGGACGAGCTGGCTTCGGAAGGCATCTATGCATCGTGCCATCGTCGAAACCACCTCACGTGAAAACTGTCAGAAAAATAAGTTAGTAAACATGCGTGATATATGGACAAAAACAAAAATTGTGAACAACTAGGCTTACTCGAGTCTGGTGGCGAGGAATTGACCGCTCTACGTAGCACTCACCCTCGGGAGTTGGAGAAATCATCTCCTCAATCGGCCCGTTCATCCCGTGATAGTGGATGGACATACGAGGTGGCACGAACTCAACAGCACCGTCTTGATAAGACGAAAAGATCAGTAAAACATTTACTTGGGGGCTACTTCGTGGAAAGTAAATAATTGAAAATCTTACCATCACATCTTGAGCCGGTACAGGGGCTGGAGATAACAAAGGTAATAGCTCCTCAGCATAGCACCGCCCGAGGATCACACAGGACCGCCAAAGGGTATTAGCTCCCTCAGACATGCTCGACAACTGCGCCTCGTTGAACATATGACGTGGTGGAGCAGTAGGAACGACGAAGACATAAGAGGAATGCTGTCTAGCAACCCTCTCTCCTAAGTACGCGACCGCTCCATAAGTCCCTTAGAAATAGCGACGCTCAGCACAATACTGTGCGGCTAATCCAGGGACTGTCCAACCGCCCCACGGCCGGTACACTACCTCAGGTCCCTACAACGAACATCAATCAGGCGAAGGTATAATTAAAGCATCGTAGAAGAGCAAAATAAACAATAAAAGTCCTACCGAGATGATCCAGTTCCAGACATGTGCTGTAGACATATCCACATGATGGCCGCCCCAAGAGGCGCTCACTGGAAATCTCAGCGGCGATGGTCTCGCCGGCACAGCAGAAGGAAAGTACTCGTAGAACCAAATCTACAAAGAGCTAAGAGTGTAAGGAAATGCTAAACTAATATGTAGAGCTAAACCTTATAGGGAGTAAATGTTTACTCTACGACCTTCAAAAAGGCAGACAAAGCAACGTTCATCCCAAAGGACCGGTGTCGACACGAGTCCCTCAGCGCACGAACAAAGTCAGCATAGACCAAGCTGGCCCAGTCATAAGTCCCAATCCGATGGAGATCACGGACAGCAGGGAGGTAGTAAAGCAATGCCCTACTACCCTTGTCAGGGGATAATGTCCCTGACAACAACATCAACACAAAGATGCGCACCCGCTGCTCTCGGGTGGTCGCATCGTCATCAAGAGCCACTGCCAGCGTCAAGCGGCGAATTCCTCTAGCACTAAACTGAGTCGTCTCGACCTCAGCTCGGGCCCGAATAGCGATCGGCCTCAATAGCTCCTTGACCTCCGAAGAGAAGACGTCGATTCCACGAGCTACATTTTACCATGTGAATGAAAGTGGGTAGAAAACCCACGAACTCAAAACTCCCAATAGAGAGTAGGAGCGGCAGCTAGAGGCAAACCCACGAAAAACCCTCACAAAAACTCACTGATATAAAAGAGTGATAGAGGAATAAACATGTCGCCAATTGCCTATCCCTAGATCAAACACAATTTATAACAACCTAAACAAACCTAATACGAGTATAAGGCAAGTATAGGATCGAACCCAAAGGAGTGAGTAGGTATTAACTATAGCCTAAGTCAAGCTACTTCGAAGATTATAGTGAGAAAATTGTTGGGATTATGGTAACAAAGCTAGATTAATCAAGTAATTAAGGAAACTAAACACTAGGGATGTAGGTTCCACATGCAAGTTCAATAATCATGCTAATTGATGGTTCATTCAATTGATTCAAGCATTGCAAAGGACAAACAATAGTAGCAATCGAAAGAATTCAAGAGCTATCTCCTAGAGGCCAATATAGGGGTTACTATGAATAGCTAATCAAGAAAAATCACAATCAAACTCAATCAATTAAAACAATTCTAAAATTGAAGGTTCATGTCATTAAGTATTACAATGCAATCTAGATTAATCTTATAGGTGGATCACTCCTAATCTAATTATTCACATGCAAAACTATGTCAACCAATTTAATTGCAACAAATCAATCAATCAATGATCATCAACAAGCACAAATTATCAATCAAGCATGCTTCCCCTTCTCCCTAGCAACTAATTTACTCACTAATCATGTTGTAACTCAAGAACAAATCACTAGAAATTGCATTGATCATCATTCTAATTACAAAAACAAGAGAAAATAATATCAACTACAATATCAAATTCAAATCAAAGGAAATCAAACAATCAAATATGAATCTAAAACAACAAAAAAGTAAAAAGATGAACTAAAAGAAGAGATTCTCACTAATATTAATGATTGAAGATGAAGAAATCCAAGCACAATTGAACCAATGTTGAAATACAAACCCAATTTCAAGAACTTCTCTCTAACCTCTTCCTAACTTTTCTCCCTAAAACTAAGCTAATGAAAATTATCTAAAAGTTAGTTTTAAAAAAGGAATTACAAGTGTATTTACAGGCAAAGAAGGAAAACAGGATTCCTGCGCCCTCTCTAAGAAATCCCTCTCTAAGAAAACAGGTAAACAGGATTCCTGCGCCGTCGGGGAAATGGGTACGGAACCCATAACAAAATCTGCGGGCTGTCTAGGCAACACCCGCACACGTGGGTCTTCTAGCCCGTGCCACGGCAAAAGACACCGCGCCCGCGGTCAGGGCGTGGCGAATCCCCTTCTCCCAAAGAGTAATCAGAGAGTCGCGGTCTCTTTGATCTTGATCTCTCTCTCTAATCTACCCGCGCCCGCGGAGAGCCCGCTGCCAGACAGCGGAGAGTTCCTGGTCGATTTTAGGTAATTCGGTGAAATCGAGCCCGCGCCCGTGGCCTTCAGGACCCACGCTCGATGCAACCTGGCAAGAGCCGACGCCCTCTCTAATTCTTCTCCAAGCCCTCTCCAAGCAGATTGCTTCCTCCTTGCTTAGTGAATATAGCTCATCTTGATCCCTTTGCAAAGACAACTCCTAGATATCTACAAGAGAAAACAAAGGAATGGAATAAAAGGGAAAAAGGGCCAAATAAAAGGTAAACGCGAAGAAAAAAAAGAAAAACACAAATAAAGAAGGAAAGAGAGTGTAGACACCTAAAAATGTCTCCCCAAAACCAAACCCGATGATAAACAACCTTTCACCGCCACTATTGGCCGGGTTGAGTATTTAATCCTGAGAGTGCTTAAAAATCGTATTTTATTAAATTCATATTTTTGAACGGTCCATGGATTAGTCTTGATGTTTGGTAAAATCATAGTTTTAATTTCAGCCCAAACTTATTAATTAATTTTTAGTCCAAGCCTTTTTATTTTATTGTTCTATTATTTATTTTTGGCCCATACTCTTTATTTATCTTTATTTAATTATTTTCTTATTTTAGCCCGAATAATAAAAGCCAAAAAAAGCCCGAAATTATCAATCGACACTTAAAAAGCCGAAAGAAATTAGGGTTAAAAAATGAATTTAGACGGAAAAATGGACTGGAAGTTCCCGCGCCACGGCAGACTGCCACCGTGTCACGGGAACTCTTCTCGTCTGACGGTGGGACTTCCCGTGACACGGGAGGTCTGCCGTGACACGGGACATTCCTTGTCCTTTTCGCGTAAACCCTTAACGCGTTTTTTATCCCGTTTTCTGAAAAATATCCCGCGTCACTCCTAAAGTGTACAGTGTCACGGGAAAGTGTACCGTCTGACGGTACAGTCTGACCGTGTCACGGGATACTTTTTTAGGGTTTTTATCATTTTAGGGTTCCGTGTGCTCCCTATAAATACCCCCTCATTTCTAATGTACGGGGCACCGAGTAATTCTATTATTTTATTTTCTCTCTTCTATGCTTTAGCCTAAACACTAGCCTACCCTTTTCAATTCAAAATTCCTTCTTCAAGCACTCAAAGGATTCCTTATTTTACTCGAGGTTCTATCCTTAAACCAAGGCGTGAAAGGTAGAACTGTTTGAGGGTTCGGCCCCAAAATCAACTTTATTTAATTTAATTTAATTTAATTAATGTTTATTTATTTCCTTGAAGTTACTAACTCGATTATTATTTTGTAGTTGCAAACAAACAGAATCAAAGTAAGGATCATGCTCCTTTTATTTTTATTATTTTTCTAACAATCTTATGTTGTTGGAATTGTGATTAATTTGGTTTTAATATTAATGTTGTTCTATTATATTTATTGATCACCATATTCCATGTTTAAAGGGAATATGTAATTTAAAATCACGCCTAATAAGATAATTTGGACAACCGGTTTAGGTTCCTTTTAATCTTGTTTTTAATTAAAGTGATCACCAATATTTTAGAATTATGTGTGCATTAATATTAAACCAATTTATTTAAATAATAATTTGGAGCGAATTGAATTATTGTTTGTATGCCTTTGAGATCATAGGAATGCTTTTCACTATAAGAATTGAGTAGAGGCCAAAACGGGCGAATGTGACTCCATGACTCACTTCGTACCATCATCCCCGATCCTCCTTCGTGGTTCCGAACCATATGGAGTTAGTAATCTCATGGATTATGAATGGGTGTAACCTTCATGGGTCAATTGTTGTTTCCTATCGTTGTCCCTTATTCGTGGTTGCCTTTTTATGATCCGTGAACGGTTTACAAGTTCCTTAAAAACTTGTTGGCGGCTCCCTACTTTCCTTGTTTCTAATCGTATATGTCAATTCCCACTTCCTATGAGTGCCAAGCATATTCACACATGCTTTTTACATAGGCGCACTTCAAACGACGCCTACAATTTAGCGACTCCACTGGGGAGGATTCTTAATTATTTATCGATTTGAGTGATCGGTATTTAATTAAGATGAGTGGATGAGACTTGAATATTCCTTTAATTAATTTGGCATTTTTGCATCTGCATAGACGTTTTAACGTCGCGTTCAGGTCAGTCCCGTAGGAAAAATTGGATAACTTGGTTGCGCACAAAAGAAAACAGGGCACCAGTCAGATTTTCTGACTGCCGTGCCACGGCAGAATCTGCCGTGTCACGGCAGTCCTAAAATCAGCCCGGTCGCTTATTTTCTTTCCTCACAGTCGACTTCCTTTGATTTTTCTGAAAAAACGTATGTGTTCTACATGCGTCTTAGCCCTGGGGGATTTAAGCTCTATCGACCCAAAAACGCTCATGGCAATAAGGGTTCATCCGAGTTATTAAATTAACCCAAACCATGGAGTCGAGTTCGATTTCATCACGAACTCACGGAGCCGCCCGTTGGCATACACCCTCAAGGGAGGCTACCTTGCTAACGCGTCCAAACTCTTAACCATGGTACCCTTTTGACACCAAAAGCTTGACCAATAGTTGAACGTAGATCTCGACTCTAGGTTGCGAACTTTTTTTTTTACATCATCATGCCTAAATGCTATGTGGTTGTTTGCTGCTAACCTTTATGTGTTTGCTCTTTTGTTTAACCCATGACCGAGGGTTTTTATTCTCACATAATAATTAGTACGGACCTAAAATCGGTTAAAATTTGGAAAAATCACAAAACTGACCTGGAACTGCGCATCGTGTCACGACATTTTCTGTCGTGCCACGGTGAACAGTGTCGTGACACGGGGCTGCCTGCCGTCTGACGGTAGACTGCACCGTGTCACGACAATTTGTACTGTGACACGGTGCCCAGGAAAGTTTCCTAACAGTCTTTTTCTCGAGTTTTTTGAGAATGTTGTGTCCAGTTTTGTGTCGTGTCTATCTATACGGTCAAAACACGCGTCTATAACCTCACCTAATCACTCACATATCGTGTTCACACACTTTTTTTAGTCGTGCACCACTTTTTGACAGTATTTTAGGGAAGTCTCGTTTTTTTCGGTGTAAGTCGGATGGTATCCTCCCATGTTTTTTTTAAAAAAAAAAATAATAAGTAGAGTTTCAAAATTATAGATTTTTAATAAAAAAAAATCAAAATTTCTTTTTTTAAACCGGATAGGTTAAGGTTAAGTTTGGTCATTAAAGGTGTGTTTGTTTCTGTGTCATAGCACTTTGTCAAGAAGTAGGGGTAGATTGTTACGGTTCGAGTCCATACCTGAACAACCTCTTATACCAAAGAGGCGTACAAGGAAACCACCTCAATAATCTCCACAAGATCCATCTCAAGTCTACTTTCAACCAATGGCCACTAGGGAAGACATTGAGAACCTCAACAGAACAATCGAAAGATTGTCTGAGATGATGAAGACACTCACCACTAGAATCAGCACTGTAGAGCAAGACAATCAAAACAATGTCACTACCGCCAAATGGACAAGATCAAGGAACAAATGAGCGAGATTTCTAAAGAGTTCACTTATGTGGAACAGCCTGTCGCCTCTTCGTCCATAAGAGAGAAGCTTCCTGAGAAGTTTTCCACTGCTGACATTCCCAAATTTAAGCCTACTGATAATCCTCTTTTCCATTTGAAGGCTTTTTATGCAACTATGGCTCTGAATAGAGTAGATGTGACACTCTTCCCTACGGTGTTTCCTCTTTCCCTAGAGCATGCCTGTCAACAGTGGTTCTATTCTTTGGAATCCAAACATGTCGCGACCTGGGAGGATGTTGCTGAAAGCTTTATGAATCGGTACAAGTGTAACATCTAGGCCAAGACTTCTGAACGTGAACTCTCCATTCTCAAACAAAAAGTGAATGAAGGCTTCACCACTTACTTAAGCAGGTGGAGAGAAACAACTGCGCTCTTGGTGGATCCTCCCAAGGAGAAGGAAATGGTTCGCTTGTTCATTGCCAATCTAACTCATAAATACAAGCAACACTTAAAGTTTCTGCCTCTAAGTACCTTTGAAGCTGTATACGATATTGGAATCAATATCGAAGATGAACTGATGAAGTCTGTTGGTAGCAACAATAACAACAGCAATTGGAAAAACAAGAAGAATGACACTCCTTCTTCTTCGTCTTCTAAGCCCAATAATGCTACCAACAATATTAACATCAATGATGTGCTGGCCCTTAATGCTCCTCCTCAAAGATTCTAAAGGCAAAGGAGGGTGTATACGCCTTTGGGAATGACTTATGATGCTGCTTATGACCGTTTGCATGGTCAGGGACTGATTATGCCAATCGGATCATTTCCAAAACCTCGATCTGAGAATATGACCGCTAGCTATAACCCCAATGCTTATTGCAAGTTTCATCAAGGCAAGGGTCATAACACTGAGAAGTGTTGAAGGTTGAAGGATGCAATCCAAGATCTGCTCGATGCTAATCAACTTCCTGTTCCTCCAGGGGGCAAGAAGCCTAACATTCAAACATGTCCTCTTTAGGATGCTTTGGCTATCATGGGAGATGAAGTCTCCTTTGATCCGTCGATACTCATTCAACCTATGAATGAACCTCTACCGGAAGTTGTATTTATCTCAAGTACTGAAGAAGTGAATGGAATTTGGGATAGTGATGATGAAGACGTCTACTATAAGGATATATCCTGTTCATCTCATGGAACCAGTAAAGACGTTTGGGGGACTTTGAGGTCAAGGTTCTCACTAGAAGTGGACGGTTGCAACAACCTAATCCACCTCCATCTCCACCACAATCACATCCCATAGTTGATCCCATCGATCCTGTGAACAACGATGTGGTCAAACAACTGCAAAAGACAAAGGTGGAGATGAATGTATGGAAGATTTTGGCCACTTCCCACGAGCATCGAAAGGCTGTGATGAATGCTTTGGTGCAGATAGGAGTTGATGATTACATGACCCCTCAAGGACTGGTCAACTTTCTCACTATTGAGTTGCCAAGTACTAGCAATCTGATTTCATTTTCTGATAAGGATCTGCCCCCGGAAGGGGATCAACATAATAAGGCCTTACACCTCACTGTGGTGTGTAGGCAGATAAATGTTCCCATCAGCCTAGTTGATAATGGCTCTGCAATCAATGTGTGCTGACTCCATACTGCATAGAAGCTGGGCATAAAGAATGAAGAATTTACTCCCTCCACTCAAGGGATTCGCGCTTATGATAATACTCGCCGTCAAGCCGTGGGTACTATCATACTGAATATAACTACTTGGGCCATTGAACGTCGCACCAAGTTTCAGGTGGTTGACATTAAAGCCTCTTTCAATCTGTTGTTAGGACGCCCTTGGCTTCATGAGCTAAAGGCGATTCTGTCATCGCTTCACCAGAAAGTGAAAGCCATAGTTGGAGGGGTTCCGATTACTATGGATGCTTCTCCTATGCGTATTCAAGTTATTGATACTCCTATTGTCCATGTTGAACATAACGAAGAAGATGAAGAGCTTTGGGGGTTTTCATTAGATGATGTTCTCGTGATCGAAGAGGAGGAAAAGTGCCATCTCGACTTCGATCCCTATTCAAACACCAGTATTAATGCCATTCTGAAGAAGCAAGGTCATTTCCCTGGAATGACCCTTGGACTCAAAAAGAAAATGGCTGAATCTTGGGGCCATCCTGGTGCGCTCAAGAAGGATACTTTCGGCTTAGGATTCAATCCAACAAAAGAAGATCAGAAACGAGCTGCATTGAAGATCAAGGCTCGCAATAACGCTCGAATCACGAAGACGAAAATGGCCATGGATCCGTATCTGTTCACCCTCAATGGCCAGCACATCAAAGAAGGGGAAGACTTCCCATGCTATGAATTCCCTGAGCCATTCGTCCATTATGGGATCCGTGAACCAGGATTTGAAGTGTTCCTCGATTGTGACTTCGTTGACGAAGACAAAGAGCTCTTCACAACCGAGAAGCCCGCTAGCCTGAACTCTGATGATCTAGGAATCAACCTTCTTTTTGGAATGGAGAAAAATGAGCCCAAGACGGTGCGCAATGATAACTCCGAGCTCGTTCAAGCTGTCATAGCGAACAAGGATTTTGACCCCTCCGATTTAATCGTCCAAGCTGACAACATTTCAAGAGTATGGCGCAAGACATTGAGGATCACTACGCCGAGTGGAGAGAAGTTGGAAATAACCGCTGGCGAGGGTCCTATGTTTGATGAGTCTGAGTCGTCTAGGTCCGAGTCCGAGTCCGTGTCTAAGTCTTTAGACGAGTCCTTAGAAATGAGGCCGACCCTCTTTCTGCTATAGAGTTCAACCCTGAGTCTCTTGTTTAGTCCTCTCTTTCTAGTCCTAATAATTCTGGTGAGGTCGCAGCCGACCTTGCCTCTCTTGATGTATTAACCAGTTCAATAAAATGAGTACCTTTGCTTACGATGCGTGCCACTCCCCTAGCCCTGATCAATATTGCTTTGCTAATGATAAAAATTACAAAGAAATAATAAAAGCAATGGAAGAACACAAAAATAAAACAGCATTTATTGAAGATACAGAGACGGTTAACATTTCCAATGATACGACTGTTAAAGAAGTAAAAATTGGATTAACACTAAGTCAAGATGAACGCAAAGAGCTAATTAACTTGCTTAGTGAATTTGTTGATGTATTTGCTTGGTCATACCAAGATATGCCAGGAATTGACAGGGATATAGCTCAGCAGACGATACCACTCATTCCACGTATGATGCCTGTCAAACAAAAGCTGCGCTGAATGAAACTAGATGTGGCTCTCAAAATCAAGGAAGAAATCAGGAAGCAATTGACCGCAGGTTTCATCAGAGTATCCAAGTATCCGGAATGGATAGAAAATGTGGTTCCAGTTCCAAAGAAGGATGGAAGGGTCAGAATGTGTGTTGATTACAGGGATCTCAGTAAAGCAAGCCGAAAAGATGGGTTCCCTCTACCTCACATTGACATTTGGGTTAATACAGCAAACCATGCACTCCTGTCATTCATGGATGGTTACGCCGAATATAATTAGGTATTGATGGCCGAAGAAGACATGGAGAAAACCACATTCATCACGCAATGGGGTACATATTGCTATACGGTAATGCCATTCGGGTTGAAAAACGCGGGTGCCACCTACCAAAGAGCAGCTACAACATTATTACATGACATGATGCACCAAGAGGTGGAGGTCTATGTCGATGATATTATCGTTAAGTCTAAAGATCGCCCAGGCCATATTGTTGCACTTCGCAAGTTTTTTGAAAGACTCCGTAAGTACAACATGAGATTAAATCCAGCAAAATGTGCATTCGGAGTCACGTCAGGCAAATTACTTGGATATGTGATCAATTCTCGAGGGATTGAAATAGATCCTTCAAAAGTAAAAGCGATCATGGCCATGCCACCACCCAAAAATGAGAAGGAGATTCGAGGCTTCATTGGAAGGTTGCAGTATATAAGTAGGTTCATATCAAAGCTCACAGCGATATGTGAACCTATATTCATGAAGCTTAAGAAGAATGTCCCAGTCACATGGGATGATGATTGCCAAAAGGCTTTCGACAAGATCAAAGAGTATTTGGCAAACCCACCTGTGCTAGCGCCATCAATACCTGACTTTCCTCTTCGACTCTACCTTACGGTCACAAGAGAAACGATGGGGGCAATGCTAGCACAAGAGATCGAAAGCAAGAAGAATGCAATCTATTACTTGAGCAAGAAACTTCAAGGATATGAGACGCGATACACACCAATCGAGAAGTTGTATCTTGCACTTGTATGGGCCGCACAGAAACTAAGACATTACATGCTCACTCATACAGTGCATGTCGTGTCCAAGATGGATCCTCTCAAATACTTGTTCGAGAAAGAAACACTCAACGGCAGATTATCAAGGTGGATAGTCAATCTAGCTCAATTTGACTTGAGATTTTTGCCACACAAAGCCATCAAAGGTTCTGCAGTTTCTGATTTCTTAGCAGACTTTCCGCTAGAAGAAGCTGAAAAAGAAGAAGATGAGTACGATTTCCCTGACGAAGATTTACTCATGACCGAAGATGATAGTTGGACGCTCTATTTCGATGGAGCTTCAAACCAAAAGGGATGTTGTGTAGGAGTCTTGCTCGTATCACCCAATGAAGAGCACATCCCAATTTCTATGAAGCTCGACTTTGATGTCACCAACAATGACGCAGAATATGAAGCATGCATTCTGGGGTTAGAAACAGCTGTCGCCTTGGGAATTAAGAAACTCAGAAACTCAGAATCTACGGTGATTCTTCACTAATCATTCTGGGGTCTCGCTACGTATTAAGCTCATTTAGAAACTCTCACGGAGCAACTAGATGAAGTGGAATATACGTATTTCCCAAGAGAAGAAAATCAGTTCGCCAACGCACTAGCTAAATTAGCCTCAATGGTGCGAATTCCAGCTGACACAATGAGAATGCCACTGACCATAGAGAGAAGATATGAGCCAGCTTATGTTCATGCGCTTGACGATGAACAAGAACCACAACAAGAAGACGAAGAGCCATGGTATACGGACATCCTTAATTATGTGACAAGAGGAGAATACCCTCCTAATACTGATAAAAGGGCACGCCGTGCCTTGAGGCTCCTGGCCTCACAATATGTGCTCATCAGGGGAGAACTCCACAAGGGAACTGCAATGGGAAGGAATCTCTTATGTATAGCCAAGAAAGAAGCACATAAAACCATGGAAAACCTTCATGCTGGTATATGTGGAACTCACATGAATGCAAAGATGTTAGTCCAAAAGATTCAACGACAAGGTTACTATTAGACAACTATCGAGAGAGATTGTCACGAATACGTCAATAAATGTATGAAGTGTCAAATCTATGCAAACTTACAGCATGTTCCACCTTCGCTTCTCTACACGTATACTTCTCCATGGCCTTTCTCCACTTGGGGCATTGACATCAATGGAAAAATAACACCACCAGGACAAGGGGGGCATGAATTCATTCTCGTAGCAATCGACTACTTCACCAAATGGGTCGAGGCTGCCTCATATGCCAAGCTGACGGCAAAACACGTAGCTCAATTCATTGAGAAAAATATCATATGCCGCTATGGGGTACCACATGAGATGATCAGTGATAATGGAACACATTTTCAAGCCGAATGCGCGGAATTATTACAGAAATATCATATCAAACATCACCGATCATCACCTTACAGACCACAAACAAACGGAGCAGTCGAATCGGCCAACAAAAATGTGAAAACAATCATCGAAAAGATGATAGAAAATTATAAAGATTGGCCAAGTAAGCTACATTTCGCCCTTTGGGGTTATCGAACCACTGTTCGTACATCGACAGGGGCTACCCCTTTCTCTTTGGTCTATGGAGTTGAAGCTGTACAACCAATCGAGCTCGAAATACCTTCTCTTCGAATCGCGTTGGAAAGCCAACTAGATGAAGTCGACTGGATTAGAGCAAGATACGACGAACTGGTCTTGCTTGATGAAAAACGCTTGGCAGCTTTGCATCATGTCCAAGCCTACCAACAGCGTATGGCACGACATTTTAATAAAAAAGTCAAGACCATAAATATCAAAGAGGGTGACCTAGTGCTTAAGGCACTTCGTAAAAATGTGTCAGATCCAAGAGGAAAATTCAGACCGAACTAGTCAGGCCCGTACATTGTTAAAGCCATCCTGTCTGGCGTAGCGACACAAATGGTAGACATGGATGGTAACGGCTTCCATAATTTAACCTACTTGGATCAACTCAAGAAATTCTATGCCTAGTCGCATGGGTTCATGACCCAATAGAGCTACGTTTGGCCTGATTCCTTCTTAGGATACGTAGGCAACCCCTCAAGGGGACCTGGCCACTTTAAAAAAAAAAAAAAAATCCGCCCTCTGTTGATCAAATACGCGCGTCGGTTCAGCACTGCGTCACGGCCAAAAAAAAAGGGGGAATTGCCGCGACACGGGACATCCTACCGTGTCACGGTACTGTTCACCGTGACACGGTGGGGCTGAACAAAAAAAAAAAGGAAAGAGGAACTCCCGTGACATGGGAATTTATCCCGTCTGACGAGGGAAGTTCCCGTGCCACGTCACCCTCTGTCAGCACAAAAAAAAAGAAAAAAAAGATTATATATATATATATATATATTGCCGTGACGCGGGAATTTGTACCGTGTCACGGGACCCTTTCACCGTGACACGGTGGAATTTCAGTTTTTCCGTTTTATTTTCGAAATATTGGCGCATTCGTTGTGAATTAACTGTTCGATTTTTTATTTTCGTTCTTCCATTGCGTCCGACTCCTTGACTCGGATGAATAAATAATAAATAAAGTCATTGTAATTTTTATTTTTAAGGCTGAAATAAAGGTGCTATTATTAAAATAAATGCGACTACAAGTATTGACATCATATGCCTTATTTTAAATAATAATTACAAATCATAAAATGCAAAGCACTATTGATCTAATATCTCTTCTCTTTAGGAACATCCTTCTCTTGCTCAATTAGGTCGGCCTTCACCATTAATGTGTCTTTTGTAGCCCGGACCGTCACACCCCTAGTCGAACTTTCACCCCTTTCACCTCTCTTGAACTTTTTCGGTTGTTTCTCCCTATACACCATTTTTTTCTTTACCCTTCCCTTTCACATAGTACTTCTTTCTTGGCATCATAGGAGTCTTAAACTCAATTCCTTGTGATCTCGGACCTAGACGATCATTAGGAGGAGCCTTCTTATATCCAAGACGATTCTTCACATCAGACTTGCGTGATCCGAATCTTTCCTTCCTACTTCTAGGGTTCAACCATGCCTTTTATGCACTAGATAAAGGAGGAGGAGCTTGGTCACTTGCTGAAACGGTCCACAAAGGTCTTCCAATCCAATAAGCCTCGTACTTGGGAACGTTACTCTCATGCAACGATACTTCACGAGGACTATCGTTATAGCGTGGGACTACTTGTTCAAGTCCATACTACCGCATCAGTCGAGAAAGACAGTACAAGGTCAGTTTCGAGATACTTAGAAAACGGCAATATGGAGTTTCATTCGTGCCAACCATCCTAGTAAGCCTCCACCAAGGCACCACCCAACGAATGGAAAATTCCCTCTTTGCAAAGAAATTTTTCCAATCTTCATACGACATGTTCACAGAGTACCATCAACCAAATCTGCAAAAAAAAAAAAAAAAAAAAAAAATAATCGAAAAAAATTAAAAAAAATTAAAAAAAAATATTGAGATTCCCGTGACACGGCAGTTTTAACCGTGTCACGGTAGACACCCACCGTGACACGGTGCCTGTTTTGTATCACGGGGGCTATTCGGAGCGTGTTTTTACCTACAGTAGTACTAGAGAGCCGTTCCTGATGGCTTTCCGGTCAGCTTTTGCCTCGTCAAGTCCACGAAATGTTTCTCCAAGGCACGTCGGCATAGGAGATCTTCCGGATTCAACATGCTCAAGCACAGACGCTAGACAAGCATGTCCTACCCTACCGTTTGCAAATAGTAGCTTGCTAAACATGCAAAAAATATATGCCCTTCTACGATATACATGATAAGACTCAAAGATAGGGCGATTAAAATATAAGTTAGCAAGTTTTTCTAAGTCTACTTCATTACCACAAACAATTCTATTTAAATGTGGATCTGTTAGATTCAGATGGCGTTCAAAATCTTGGTAATAATATTCACGTAGGTTAGGCATGGCAATAAGATTTTTAGCAGGAAATCCAAAGATTGCACCAAATTCCTCCGACGGAGGACAGATTTCATCATAATCAAATTTGAAACAGTGTGTTTCTGGACTCCAATAATCTAATGCTACCCTAAGAAAATCGTGTTCAATAGCCACGTGTCGCAGGGCTAGCAAACCCCTGACATGAAACAATTCTAACTCTCTTTTTTCAGCATTGGTCAAAGAATAAGACCAGTTGAGCAATGTATTATCAAAATTCTGAGACATGATTATTGAAATATGAATTTCTAAATTATTTTGTGTTTCGTAATTATGCATATCATGAATAATCTGGTCTTATTTTATAGCAAAAGCGCTCGAAACTGCCCAGAATTTATCGTTTCATACGCGTAAAACACACCGCTAAATAATACGCGTCCCGTGACACATGAAGTTCTACCGTGTCACAGGAACCTTTTTCGTGTCACGGCACTTCACGCGTTCTCCTTTTTTTCATCTTTTCCCGTATCTATCCGGATTTTTTATAATATTTTATCTTCACTTTTTATTCTGAGAGTTTTTTTTTTTCTGAGAGTTTTATTTCTAATAAAATTCTCACCTTTTATATTCTTAATTTTATCTTTATTTTATTTATTTTAAGATTTTATTTCTTTATCACATTATTTATATTTTGTCTTGGGGAAAGTAATTTCATTTATTTGGGGAGGGTAATTTCATTTATTACTTTATTTTTATTTTTATTTCTCTTCTTTTGGGGAAAGTAATTTTATTTTGCTTGTCTTTTTATTTCTTTTTCTTTTGGGGAAGGTCGGTACCCTCCATTACTCCACTTATGTTTTTTCGTCGTGTCGTTAATAAATACACAATCACACACAAGGAGTCTCAAACACACACTAACACACAATAATAAATACATAAGCCGTAAATAATGTACAAAGAGTCGTAATACATAAATATGTCAAGTGTCATCATAGTATGTACAAACAAAAACCCTCGGTCAAAAGTCCCTAGAGCAAGAATCAGTCTCATCTCCACCCTGTGCATGTGGTCCATCTTGTGCATATGGGAACGACGAACCGAAGAGTCCCTCGACCTTCCGAGTACGGGCAGTAGCGTTCCTACTAGTCCACGCAGCCCTAGCAGCAGCCAAGCTCAAGGCAGGACCCGTACAACCGGAAAACGGAGTAGACTAGCCCAGAGACACTGGAATCGTCGGTGAAGGCATCGTCCCATACAGCGGAACTGAGAATAAGCCCGACACTGGTGGAGGAATCCTGGACAAAGGAGCTGAAAACGAACCAGGATCCAAGGGAGTCAAAACAGACCCAAACTTAGGCTGTGGAGGCTGCGAAAATGACTGTCGCACCACCTAACTCTTGCCCGGAAAGCGCTGGGAAGACTGAGGATGCTGCCACTGAGCCTTCTGAGTAGTCTGAGGCTCTCGCTGAGAATGAGAATGCCGGCGAGTCTCAGGAGATCGTCTACCACGACCAAGCTCCTCCTTGTCCGAGCCTCTAGGCCTCGAGCGCGAGCGGGACCTTCGTCGCTCCTGAAAGATACAAAATCAAAAGGTGTCAACAATGCAAAATAAAACAGATGGTAGAAGTAAAAAATGAATGATACCTCAAGAACGTCACTAGAGCTCCGACAACTCTCACCACGCTGAAGCTTGATGATGCAATACTTCAGGGCGTCAACTAGCTTCATGAGTCCCATCATCTCCTGGCGGTTAGGCTGAGGATAAAACAAAGAAAAGTCAGTAACAAGCAGTGTTAAAAAGATGAATAATGCATCGAAGAAAACTCACCGGCTCAAAGACCTAGGGAAGAGACTCTTGCGCCTGTCTGTAACCCTCTGGCGCGTCAGCAATATGGTCCTCTATGATACCAATCGGCCTTGGATAGCGAACAGACTGAGGAGGAATCAAGTTATTCGACTATTTAGAACAGAGATTAATAAAGAAGATCCTCAAAAGAATTCATACCTCAGGAAGACGGGGTGAAGAGCCAGAGAGGGAAGAAAATCCCGCGCATAGTCACTCTCCATGTGTACAAGCTTCTGCCATGGAAAAGTATAGCGCTCTCCCCTGTTGATTAACTTTCTGATCAAGCGTGAGTCCTGCATCGACTCTGGTGGAGATGAGGGCACCACAAAGCGATCGCCGCTATGCTGACGAACGACTCGCTCCCCCAAATACCAAACAAAGCGTCCGGTACCAACAATAATGGTGTGGTGCGCAGAAAGGCGCAAGGCCTCAGGTAGATCAGTCACCCCGGCCCAAGGACGATATTGGACATCATTGGCAACCTGAAAACCATAAAAAGTCAGCGTGAAACAAAAGAAACAACGTTAGAGGGAAAATAACAGCAACAAAACTGATTCTTACGCCGACAGAAGAGGTACCTCGGCGTAGCAGCCCACGCAGTGCAGGGACAGATTCCACCCTCGACTCTCCTCGATCACGCCAGCTGGCCCCGACAGGGAAATCATGGACCGCTCCACGACGCCGGCGAGGAGCCAAGCTTGGGAAGTACTCGTAGAACCATAGTTGCGATGAAAAGTAATCCTTAGTACACGAGTCGAACAAGTTAAAGTGAAACAAAAAAGGAAAATATCATCACCTCTACGACTCTCCACAGACCATAGACGGTGATGGGAGACTCGTCATTCAGCTGCCAACAGCCATGACGTAGCAATAAGAGGAGATCGGCGGATCCAAGGCTGGCCCCGCTATAGGATCCTATCTCATGGATCCTGACCAGAGCGGGGAGGTAGCAAAGGAGTACACGTGAACTCCTATCGGGAGAAAGGGTCATAGAAATCAGGATCAGGATGAAAATCCGCACTCGCTGCTCAGCCGTCGTATCCTCCATGTCGAAGCCACGAGCTAAAACTGAAGCCAGCTCCGATCGTCCGCTCTTGGGACCACCTCGAGACACTGGTCGGGACCTGATGTACTGAACGATCGGACCCAACAAATCAGCTACCTTAGCCAATCCCCAAGATAGATCGGACATCTGACCTACAGCCCGGTCGGTGAAGCGCAACCCGCTGATCATGCTGAAGTTTAGAGGGGTCACCGTCATCTCCTCCCAAGCAAAATGAAAGGTGTTGGTAGTATCCCAGAAATACTCCAACAATGCGTGAACGACCGTCGCGCTGCAACCCCGGGGGCTGCGAAACCCTACAACCGCCGCGTAGAAATCTACCAAGCCAGCCGATTCCCATAAGGCGCTCGTAGCAGGATCCCTCATAATGACCTAGTGAAGTGGAGGGATCAAATCACCGGCTCCGAAACCATGCTGGCGAAGCGTTCCATCGACTATGCTGGAGAGTGCGCGATGAGAGACGTGGTTTTCACGGCAGAAAACCAACTGGGCCGGAGTCCACGGAGGTGGAACCCACCTACCCCTACTCGTAGAAGTCCGAGGCTCGGACTCTAAGACGTCGTCGTCCTTGCCCTCAGGGACAGTGGGAGTGTCCTCCCGAAAAGCCCGACGCCGGTCGTGGGTAGAAAGATCGCAATGTCGTCGTCTAGGCATGCTATTGTCAAAATTTAAATGTTTAGCATCATTTACTAAATATTTAATTCAAGTTGCATATTTATAAAATAAAAATCTAAATACTTAGCATCACTTCCTAAGTTATTTAGTTGTTTATTGAATTGTATGCTAAATTTTTACCTTCAGGCTAAAAATTGGCAAAATTATTGTATTTAGTTTTTCCATGACAAACTAATACTACAGTTCTCCTAGCCGCATGATACTATATTCTCCATGACAATATAGTACATACACAAAATATGAATCAACACAACATTTCACAAGATTCACCACCATTTTTTCACCATTTCAAGAGCAAAACATGAACATTACTTCACAAAGTAGTACCTAAAAATGGTGATTTGCTCAATTCTCCATCAAATCATGCAATTTTTATCTCAAATTTCTCACAAACACACATGCATACATATACAAGTAAAATCATGGTAACAATTTCAACATAAAACCTCAAAATCAAAAATCCCCAAATTGATTTTTAAGGGTTTTTTCATGAAATTACTTATGTGAGGCAAATTCAAGACAAAAATCAAAGGAGACTTACATGGATGCTTGTAGAGGGTCGAAAATGAGAAAGATGGCAAGAAATTACAGCAAAATCGGCAAAAATTCAAACTCCAAAAGCTCGAAAAAGCTCCGGCCACCAGCGGACACCGCCGCGACACGGTCAGCACAATCCGTGACACGGCAAAGCAGTCCCGTGTCACGGTACGCTCAAAACTCGACGGAGCTCTGGGGCTCTCGATGGCAGCTCCGGCGGATGACAGCAACAGCATCAGCGAATAACACCAGCAACAAACCGCAGCAAAAAATAAAAACAAAAGGAAAAAAAGATCTGCATAACCGCCGTGTCACAGACCATAACGGCCGGCGGTTTTCCTTAAACGTGGCGCGGCGCGGCGTTTGTGTAAAGCAAGAAGTGAAAATGGAGAAATATAGAGAGGAGATGAGAAATGGCGAAAATGTGAAGCAAAAATGTGAATTTAAAGCAAAAAAGTAACTGTGCAACAGACCCCGTTCCTCGTGCCACGGTTACCGTTATTGTGTAACGGTACAATTTGACGTGGCGCGCTGATTCACGTTGACCAATTCAAACAGCAAAACAAAAAAAATGGGGGGAAAACGTTCCCGTGACACAGGATTCTATCCCGTCTGACGGGAGTTATTCCCGTGTCACGGCGATCCTGTGAAGTAACGCGGAAATTCTGCACATTATCAGCGAATATTCCTGGCGTTTTCGACTAGTTTGACTGATTTTTCGAGATTATTAAGAGGTTATTTTTCGCTAGAATTACGCGGAAAATTCTAAGTGATATTTAAGGGGGACTAAAATTACCATTTTACCCCTGGTAAGTATCAAAGTCTATTTTTCGTCATTTTAAGCACTTAATATGGTCGGATAATCGGCTTAAAATTATGAAACATCTGCGGCCCACGTTCGGGGATAATCGAACCATCATGCAGCAATCATCGGTTTTCCTCAGGCTTGGAAAGCATTATCGGTGGATTTTTCTTCAAGTATAGAAAACCGCCAAGTCGGCTTTCCTCAAGCATGGAAAGCGTTATCGGTGGATTATTCTTCAAGTATAGAAAACCGCCAAGTCGGCTTTCCTCGTGCATGGAAAGTGTTATCGGTGGATTTTTCTTCAAGTATAGAAAACCGCCAAATTCCTTTTTCGGCTTTCCTCAAGCATTGAAGGAATTATTGGTGGATTTCTTCAAGCATAGAATGACACCAAGTTCGTTCGTCGACTTTCCTCAGGCATGGGAACTATTATCCGGTAGCTTTCTACTGGCTTAGAAAGGTACCAAACTCTTCAGTCGGCTTTCCTCAAGCATGGAAAACGTTTCAACAAATGTCACTCGGTGGATTCCTTCAAGCTTAGGAAGCTGCCAAATTTGTTTATCACCAATACACTGGTGCCAGATACGTATTCTATCCCTTTACTCTTTTATCTGTGGAATTAACATTTTTCAGCAGGAATCGACGTATACAGAGTGATTTAGGATCGCAGAACGTCTTAAATCATTCTCCGTCCCTATCGGCTATTTTGACTATCGTTTTAGAAACTGACGTTTCTACAAACTCAGTCAAAGTGGGGGCTTCTGTAGACACCTAAAAATGTCTACCCAAAACCAAACCCGATGATGAACAACCTTTCACCGCCACTATTGGTCGGGTTCAGTATTTAATCCCGAGAGTTCTTAAAAAATCGTATTTTATTAAATTCATATTTTTGAACAGTCCATGGATTAGTCTTGATGTTTGGTAAAAGCATAGTTTTAATTTCAGCCCAAACTTATTAATTAATTTTTAGTCCAAGCCTTTTTATTTTATTATTCTATTATTTATTTTTGGCCCAAACTCTTTATTTATCTTTATTTAATTATTTTCTTATTTTAGCCCGAATAATAAAAGCCAGAAGAAGCCCGAAATTATCAATCGACACTTAAAAAGCCGAAAGAAATTACGGTTAAAAAATGAATTTAGACGGAAAAATGGACTGGAAGTTCCCGCGCCACGGCAGACTGACACCATGTCACGGGAACTCTTCCCGTCTGATGGTGGGACTTCCCGTGACACGGGAGGTCTGCCGTGACACGGGACATTCCGTGTCCTTTTCGCGTAAACCCTGAACGCGTTTTTCATCCCGTTTTCTGAGAATTTCCCGCGTCACTCCAAAAGTGTACCGTGTCACGGGAAAGTGTACCGTCTGACGGTACAGTCTGACCGTGTCACGGTACAGTCTGACCGTGTCACGGTACATTCTGACCGTGTCACGGTACAGTCTGACCCAGTCACGGGATACTTTTTTAGGGTTTTTATCATTTTAGGGGTTCCGTGTGCTCCCTCAGCACATTTTCCCTATAAATACCCCCTCATTTCTTACGTACGGGGCCTAAACACTAGCCTACCCTTTTCACTTCAAAATTCCTTCTTCAAGCACTCAAAGTAGTCCATATTTTACTCGAGGTTCCGTCAATAAACCAAGGCGTGAAAGGTAGAACTGTTTGAGGGTTTGGCCCCAAAATCAACTTTATTTAATTTTATTTAATTTAATTGTTGTTTATTTATTTCCTTGAAGTTACTAACTCGATTATTATTTTGTAGTTGCAAACAAACAGAATCAAAGTAAGGATCATGCTCCTTTTATTTTTATTATTTTTCTAACAATCTTATGTTGTTGGAATTGTGATTAATTTGATTTTAATATTAATGTTGTTCTATTATATTTATTGATCACCATATTGCATGTTTAAAGGGAATATGTAATTGAAAATCACGCCGAATAAGATAATTTGGACAATCGGTTTAGGTTCCTTTTAATCTTGTTATTAATTAAAGTGATCACCAATATTTTAGAATTACGTGTGCATTAATATTAAACCAATTTAGTTAAATAATACTTTGGAGCGAGTTGAATTATTGTTTGTATGCCTTTGAGATCACAGGAATGCTTTGCACTATAAGAATCGAGTAGAGGCCAAAACGGGCGAATGTGACTCCATGACTCACTTTGTACCATCATCCCCGATCCTCCGTTCGTGGTTCCGAACCATATGGATTTAGTAATCTCATGGATTATTAATGGGGTGTAACCTTCACGGGTCAATCGTTGTTGCCTATCGTTGTCCCTTATTCGTGGTTGCCTTTTTATGATCCGTGAACGGTTTACAAGTTCCTTAAAAATTTGTTGGCGGCTCCCCACTTTCCTTGTCCCTAATCGTATATGTCAATTCCCACTTCCTATGAGTGCCAAGCATATTCACACATGCTTTTTACGTAGGCGCACTTCAAACGACGCCTACAGAGAGGAACTAAAGGAAAAAGGACAAAAAATAAGATAAGAAAGCATGAAAAAGTGATGAAATCATCCTAAAAGACTAACCTATGAGTGCCATAAAAGACACTCATGAAATTCCCCCAAGCTAGAATTTTGCTCGTCTCGATCAAAACAAAGGCTAAAAAGGTAAATGAAGGGCTTATTAAAAAAAAAGAAAAAAAAAGAAGGAGGTGAGAATATACACAAACTCACTTTCGTAGGAATCACAGTCAATTTTAGCAACAAAAGATAAGCCATTTAAACCCCTACATCGCCTGAGAGGACGAGTGATGCTCTTGTTAAGGTTTCCTAGAGATAACCTAAAACTCTTATTAAGCAAAACAAAATAAGAAAAAATAAGGCCAGATACAAGAATAAAGAAAAAAGTTTGAAAAACAATTAATCAAAAATCTTTGTGAAATGGAATTTACAAAGTGACTATAATTCAAATGAATAACAACCTTTCTAAAGTTAAATCATGGTATGCATAGGAACTAGTTTTCATACTCCATTTTCATCCCAAACGATCTTACCACATTCCCCCTACTAATCTCATATCTCCCCGTCGTGAGCATCTCATAGATTCCACGAAGGAACCAGAAAAAAGATCAATTTTTTTGGCTACTCGACATCTTCACTTCGCATCCCCTTTCCTTAGGCTATTACCCATGATTCCCTCCACCAATGAGTGACTCAACCCCTAGGTCAAAAGGTCTTCCTAAAGGTTGTAACATAAGGCAAAAAGGGTTAAGGTAGGCTAAATTTAAAATTTAATTGTTAACCTAAATTGTGAAGCAAAGACTGCACATTTCTTTACACAATTACCAAGCAATCACCAAAAAAAAAATATCAACACCCCCAAGCTTATTCAAAGCTAAGTTCACTATCATATACACAAAAAGTGTAAGAACGCTTCCCCGCCAAACTTGAATGGAGCATTGTTCTCAATGCTCAAAAAGGAAGAGTACCCACAAATTTTTTTTTGCATTTTTCACTTTTTTATTTAATTATTTTTTTTTCTGTTTTCTCTTTTGTTTTCTTACTTTAGTAGTGCTTGTCCTCGCCTATTTTAACTTTGGACGACTTTTATTTTCAAACTTGCATTTATTTTGTCCTTGCCATTTTGAATTGGGACGACTTTTCACTAGACATTTGCCATTATTCACAATGTATATACAACACAAACTTGCTCATAAACTTTGATCGAGATCCAAACTTATAGACCACAATCATCAACAACAATGACCATTGCTGCACAAAAACCAAAAATGAAATTAGAAATGAAACAAAAGGCTCAAGATCTAAAAATGTGACTGGAAAAGAAGGGAAAAAGGCTCAAAGGGCTACCAAGTAGGCAAATGTATCTCAAAAATAAAAGTAAAAAGGACACTGTCCTATAAAAAGGAAAAATACCTCCCCGAAAAGATGCCTTTGTCCTCCCTAGGTGGTTCGGTCTTAGTCTTAGGAATCATACATTAAGATTCTAGATTAGGTTTGCGAAAGTCAAGGATCCACACCGCTCATGCAAGAATATGTTGAAAGCCTGAAAAAGTATGAATCTCATATGGTTGTAGCAAAAACTCACTAAGGTTGTCAAGTTGAAGATAGGGAGCAACTATCAACATGCCACAAACAAGTAGAATCCGGCCTTATGACCCCCCTAGTTCTAGACAAATACCTTAGCATGCTTTATCCTAGAATCAACCAAACGTATTCTCAAACCGTGCAAACCATGACCACCTAGTAAGATTATTATTCAAAAGCAAGAGTCCATTGTTTACAAGTCCAAGTCAAAATAGAAAGAGTGAAAAATAAAGCCTCAAAAATCTATGTATAAAACCAAGAACAAAGAGAAAAGAAAAGAAAAGAGAATAAAAGGTGGAAATCAAAGATAAAGGAAAAGTAGGAGAACAAAGAAAAGGACAAAGATGCAATCATAACAGGTATTTCCCAATCGACATAAAAGCAGTCAAATGGCCACATCGCCAAAGACCCTTAACACACTAGGCGTTATAATCATACATCCTCGAACCGTTCAACTCCCCTAAAACTAATCCTAATCTAAGCAAACCAAGAAAACTAAAGGAATAAAATTAAAAAAGATAAAACAAGAAAGGTCTCACCAAGAGTCCAAGCTATGCTACAATAACCAAGGGGCAAGAACGAGATCCTTCTAGAAGCTTCGAAGACTAAAGCATATGCTACAAGCAGGGTGAGAAAAATAAAAGGTCTATATATAAAATGAAATTGTTAATAACTTCTAAACAGAAGCAAACAAAAGAAACTTACTCGAAAACTATGTACAAAAACCTAAATAAACCGTCATCATCATCGAAAGAAACCTCAAAACATCATCATCAATACCAAGACAACAAGACAAACATCATACCAACTAGACTACCAAGAGCGAAGCTAGAAAAATCCACCAAAGCCTTTTTAAACACATCCCCATGAGTCCAAGGTGTATCCCCCAAAACCTACCCTAAAACATCCTTTTTTATTCCCCCCCTCAAAAAATAAGGGCATCGACCACGATGCTCAAAAACATGCAAAGCTAAAAAGGGAGGAAACAAAAAGGGAATCAAACAACCAAAAGGGGGAACTATTAGCCACTAGGGCCGGCACCACCATCACCCATATCCCAACCTCCGGTAAAACTGGGAGGGAACACGTAAAGACCCTTGAAAAGGTCAATTTGGGATGTGGAAAGTTGGTAAAATGGCTCAGGCTGCATACAAATCTTGAGGTGAGTGGGGTGAACATAGTAGTAGTCGGGGTCACCCCGATAATAACTCCCCCCCAAAACCCGGTAGTCATAATGACCCGACTCATCTAGGAAGTCACGCCTTGGCTCATCGGGGTGTGTAACCCCGGGCAAATAGTTGTACGTGGGGAGGTTGTCACCACCCCAAGATGGCACAGGCCCTTGTTGGGGCGGAACATATGGGCAGTTCACCGGAGGAGTGACCTCCCCCGTACGCACACTAGAGTCATATAGGGCGCTAGTTTGAATACACACCTTGCATGCTCAATTGCATGCGCTCCATATGCTAGTGCATAACCTCCTTCTCATGAAGGTAGGCATCTCCTTGGTAGTCATGTTTTTGTTCTTGTTGTCTTCTTCTTCTTCTTTGCTACAGTTGTTGTTGTTGTTCATGTTGAAATTGTTGTTGTTGTTGTTCTTGCTCTTCTTCTTCTCCTTCTCCATCTTCTCTGTCTCCTTCCCCACCTTTTCCATCATCATCATCTTCGTCACCATCATTCACATCATCATCATCCTCCTCCATATCATCCTCAACTCTCCCATCGTCCATAGGAATCCTCCAAACAATCCTATCCTCTCGAGTAATTGAGGTGGCAGTCGGGTTTGGGAGTAAACAATGGTGCACATTACGCACTAGCCAAGAATGAACACTGTCTCTCTTTGTTCTAGTAATGAAGCGCAAAGTGCTAAGTTGCTTCAAATCTAGAAATGTTCTTGCTTTAAATAATGCACCAATCTAGTAACCATACCTCCACAATGTATCTCACCCGTTTTCTTCCCGTTAATGATTACCTGACAACAATTCATGAAAATGTACCCAAAATTCAACCTCGGCCCCAAATCCGGCCTTCTAGACATCCAAATAACTAAGATCTCCTCCCTCGAAAGCTTCCCAAGATCTTGATTATTAAACACGGCATAGCCAAGAACCCGATGAAGAATTCTAAGAGCTGGGTGAATAATCTCGCTAGCAAGCGAATTCTTAGAGTCAAACACCTTCTTTTTAGCAATGGCTCTCCACCATGCAACCTCATTGTAATCAGACTTCAGAAGGGAAACCAAAGGCTCATAGATATCGGTATTGGGGTTGACGCCAAGGGCTTTATTGAATTCGGAAAGGTTCATGGTATGATTGGAATTGAATAGTTGGAAAGATATGATATAGTCGGTAACCCTCGCCCTATTATACTTAAAGGTGGAGAAAAACTCAATGCACGGTTCCAAAAAGGTTCGCGGAGATGACTTTACAAACTCATCCAAACCAAGGTTACGGAGTAAGATGTCAAGAACGACATCAACTCCTAATTTAACCATCTCATCGGGAAGATAGTTGCGGGTAGGTCTAAATTTCCGGGATTTCATTTTATTATAGATAGGGACATGTTTAGACCGATTGTTAAATTTGAGAGGAGGTAAAGGAGGAGGTGGGGTATCATCTTGAGTAGTTTGGTTGTGGGGAGGTTCGGTATTTGAAGGTTCGCTACGAGAGGATTCGCCTTGGGAGGATTGGCCTGAGGATTGGTTTGAACTGTTCTTGCTACTGTTAACCTTTCTTAACAAATCCATAGTCACAATCTCAACCAAGAAAAGAAACTACACAATCACCCAAAATCAACACCAACACTACCACCAATTTTTCAAATCACCTTCACAATACCACCTAAAACCACCACAAACTACAAAGTACCTGTTAGAAGAAACAAAACAACCAAAAATCGAAACAACAACCAACAACATTAACAATCCATCTCAAAAACAAGCACAAATCACTCAAAACAATTCCAAAATTACCATACAAACAACCATAAACATCATAGTCGTGCTTAATCAAGGAAAACCAAAACACATGTAAAAAAATCAATTGAAATTGACAAAAATAAAACAAAGGTTAAAAATATACCAAGACTGAAGACTCAAACAAATCTTAAAATCTCGAGAAGGACTCGAATTTCCCGTAAAACCACGAGAAAAGAGACTAATCTTGATGAAAATGGAGTATTAAAGAAATTGTGATGGAAAATTGAGTGAAATCAAAGTTGAATTTGAGTGAATTTGTGTGAGAAAGATGATTTAGGGGTTAGGGTTAGAGAGGAGGAAGAGAGAGAAAGGGGAAAATAAGGGGGAAGTGAAAAATAAGAGAGGAGAGAGAGAGAGGAGCAAAACCGGCCCTGTTGTAACCCAGCAAGCTGAGCCCTCTCACGACTTCCCCGCGCCCGCACGGAATCGCCCGAGCCCGCAGAGAGACCGCGGGACCTTACTTGAAAAATTCTTTTATTTTACCTCTAACTGGTGCCCCGCTCTCTCTAGAAGGGTCGCGCCCTCTGCAAAGTTGCCGCGCCCGCGTGGCAACCGCGGAGAGTTCCTGATCCTTTTTTTTTACAAAATACGTCGCGCCCTCTAAAATACTCCCCGCGGCCTCTCTAAGACACCCGCGCCCGCAGGGAGACCGCGGGAAGTTCTTGATCGAATTTCCCCTATTTTAAAGCAAGGGCACGCGAGGCCTCTCCAAGCCCGCAGGGTACCCGCTCCTCTGCACTCCAAATTCTCCTTTTCCCATCCTCATCAAATAAATTAAGTCCATAGTTGATGAATGAAGGCAACCTAAAAAATAAACCAAAAACACAAGGAATGGTAAGAGCAAAAATCAACAAAGAAAAATAAAAGAAAGGAAAGAAAAGAGAATAAAGGTAAGAATCCGGGTTGCCTCTCGTAAGCGCTATTTTTTATCGTCGTTAGCTCAACGTTTACCACCTATTCAAGGTGGATTGAAAAGAATCATTTTATGAATAAGACCAACAAACACTCCATCAATATCTCTCTTGAGTCGATGACCATTAACCTTAAAAGAAGATTAGGAATCCAAGGGAGAAATCTCCATGACACCATTAGCAAAAACATCTTTCACCAAGAAAGGGCTACTCCATCTTGACATGAGCTTTCCCGGAAACAACTTCTCTCTTGTATTGTATATGAGGACTTTATCACCAACACAAAACTCTTTCTTCTCAATAAGCTTGTTGTGAGCTTCCTTGGAACGAGCTTTGTAGGTGCTAGCACAATCGTAAGCATCAAGTCTAAGCTCCTCTAGCTCATGAAGATCCAACCACCTTTTCTCCCCCGCACTTTCTAAATCAAAGTTTATCTTCTTGATTGCCCACAAAGCACAGTGTTCAAGCTCCACCGGGAGATGGCATGATTTGCCATAGTGTAAGGAATATTTCAAGCATTGCCCAAAACTTCAACCCCACTGTGATCAAACAATAAAGTACGGTGGCGTCCAAAGGGAAAGAAGATAGAGCAAAAGAGTCTCCAACAAGTTTTAGGAATTTGTAAATCGTTCACAGGGTGAAGGTTACACCCCTTAACGATCCAGGAGATCGTCAACTCAATTAGGTCTGGAACCATGCCTAGTAGTTCGGGGATGAAGGTACCAATCCAACCTAAAAGAGATTGAACCTGCCCTAATAATAGGCCTCTACTTTATTCTAATCGTATTCATGTGCGCTTTCTGACTAACATGAAATCAATAGGATTACCCTAAACCTGTTTATCTATGTTTGTTGAATCTTAATGCACAAATAAATCTATTATTGGCAATCACTTGAATTATAATAAAATTTATCCCAAACAAGATTATTAGTTATCTTATTAAGCGTGATTACAAGTACAAATTCCCTTTAAACATGCATAAAAGGCGTGATCAAGCAATAATAATAAATATAAATCAAGCAACATAATAACAAAATAATAATCATAATAATAATAATAATAATAATAATAATAATAATAATAATAATAATAATAGTAATAATAATAATAATAATAATAATAATAATAATAATAATAATAATAATAATAATAATAATTAAAAAAATCATGTTAAAGCATAATATTAACATCAAAATCCTAGGCATGATACTAACAAGATTAAAAACAAACCCTAGCATGTCACTAAACATTTAAAATCAAAGATTTAACCATAACATGTTACTAACAGGAAATAAAATAGGAAGCATCATAATTGATATAAGCAAATCACCCTAAATATCATACTAATGAAAGCATTCTAACATGATACTAGGAACATCCTAAACATGATACTAGGAATCAATAAAACAATCTAAGCATGATTTCTATATTATAAAATCAATATATCAATTAAAGCACTTACTTGGATGCCTCGTACCTCATTCTAATAACAAAATACACACGTTAATAATTTCAAGGAAAATATTAAACAAAACAATTAAATTAAATAATTGAAATAAAGATTAGGGACCAAACCCTCAGAAATTAAAACCTTTCACGTCTAGGGCGAAGGCAACTTCGAATTTGCCTTGGTGTTTCTAGGTCTTGTGAATGCGGAAATTTGTATGCAAAAGGGTTGGTTTGGAAAAAAAAGAGAAAGAAAGCTTTAGCTTCGAGAGAGAAGAGAATTAGATAATTCTTGAGAATTGTTAAAAAATGATGAGAATTGTTGATGAAAAACGGAGTTTTTAAGAGGCTATTTATAGAGAAAATCAGCAAAAAAAAAAAACCTGAGTTTCGACGTAAAAAAACTAAGTTAGCGCCAGGTGCTAATGACTTGCGTTAGGGGCTAATAAATTTTTTAAGCGTTTTCTAAATTCAGATAAAATTTGACCGTATAGGAGGATAAAATTGGATTTTCCTCAAAAACACTCTTTTATTCTAATTAAAATTCCAAAAAGTCAACAAAAGTCAATTTAGCAATGCTAATTGAATTAGGAATGAAAAGGACCTTCTAGAAGAATGTAGAAGACTAAAACCATTCCTAATTTCATTAGGAAGGTGATGAGTGACATTTATGTTTCCCTTAGGGGTAATGTATTGGTCTCTTTTATCCAGTTTTTCTTAGGTTTTTCTACCTCTTTTCTCCTCTTATGGCTTCCTTTTTTTTATGGATGAAAAGTATGCTTATTTGCGCTTGTTTTGATAATCTTTATGCATAATTTTATCATCCCCATGCTCTCGTGATCTTTGCTATCTTTTGCAGGTTCCATGGCGGTCCTAAGCACGGTAGGAGGCCCCTTGGCCAAGTATGGAGGCATGGACAAAGACAAGAGGAGCAAAAGGGAAGGAGAGGAAGCAAGAAGAAGAAGTTCAAGAGGAGGTGTGGCCGAACCTCTAAGAGGTTCGGTCAACCAAGGTGTGGTCAAACTTTTGAAAAGTTCGACCGAACCTCCAAGGCAGTTTCAACCAAGTTTTCAGCATGTTTACAGGAGGGGTCGAACCACAAAAGTTCGACCAAACAAGGATCAGGGAGGTTCGACCGAACCTACCCTGAGTTCGGCCGAACCTACCCTGAGTCCGACCGAACCTACACAGAGTTCGGTCGGACCTTTTCCCGTTTCAGCTGACTTTTTGCGGAGCTTCCTAAGCAATTTTGTAAGGGGTATAAATAGATTTTTTTGCTCATTAAAGAAACGGATTTTTTTTTCAGTTTAGAATAGATTTTAGGTTAGTTTTAGGTTTTAGAGAGAGAAACTCTCAAAATTTTAGAGAGAGAAAGTGAGGAGCACAATGGTTTTCATGGATTTTGGATAATCAAATGAGGAATTTGAAGATCTCCACCTTATATCAATGAGCATTTCTTACTTTCTGTTCTCTTATTGCTTTATTTAGTTGCTTTCATTATGCTTGAGTAGTTTCCCTTCTACTAGGTGTTGAGTGAGGCTTTGTAATGATTATTTGAGTTATTTGAGATAAATTTGATGATAATTGTGAGATTAAATTGATTGAATTGATGTTGGCATGTTGTTTGTTTTAGATTGGATTGATCTCCCATGATAGCACACTTAATTGCATATTAGTTTTAGTTTGACAAGGGATTGTGAATTAGAATTGATATATTTGATTGCATTTTGGGTAATTTTCTTCTATGCACCTAGTCAATGAGGGATCTAGGCTAGGAATTTGAGAGATTACTTTTGAGTGTAGTTAATTCTCATTATAGTTCTTTCTTTGCATGATTTATTATCAAATGGATTCTCATTAGCTTATTAATTGTTCTAAGTGGATCTTTTCCCCTAGTAGACTTTATCATACCTTGTTCTTTATATGTGTTTTAGTGTATTTGTAGTGTCCTTTATCCGTAAATCGACTTCGGCATAGCTTAGGCATTAGATTAAGAACAATCCAGCATTACCGTTCCTTGTGGTTCGACTCCGAACTTACCACTAGACTTGTTTAGGGGTTAGTTTTAGGATTTATAAATTTATTTGATTGAGTGTGGAATGTGCGACCGTTCTAACGCCCATCAGAAGGATAAATCCATATTAGGCCCTCCTCTAGATCATTGGGCCGCATATAAGGCTCAAACCGGGCCTAGTTTAGTAATTTGGCCATAACTTCCTCATTATTCATCGGAATTGGGCTTATAATATATCATTTGAAAGCTCTTTTCAAGCCCATCCAACTACACAATTATTGGACCCTTGATATGAACCAATCAAATTGGATAGGGCTTTTTTCTTAAAATAGGTTTTCAAAAACAGAGAGAAGAGAATAGAAATTAAAACTATCCGCAACACTAGACTTTCCACACTTTCATTTCATTGGATTATGATTCGACGTGAAAGGTACTCATAACCGGGTTTGTTTTTGGGGAGACACAAATGGGTGTCTACAGAAGCCCTCACTTTGATTGATTTTGGAGAAACGCAAGTTTCGCAAACAAAAGTCAAAGTATCGATAGGGACGGAGAATGATTCAAAACATTCTGCGATCCTAAACCACTTTTCTAACGCCGATACCTGCAAACTCGCATTAGTTAAATAGATTAAAGAGTTAAGAAATGCGTATCTTGCTCCGTTGAGCACGCGTCTCTGTAGTAAACGATTTGCTGCTGCATTGCTGTATTTCAATATTTTTTACGACCTCCTACAAGCTAGAGAATGCCGCCTGAAGACTGCTACGTTTGTTTGTGACAACTCTCCGCAAGCTAGGGAACGCTGCCGAAGATATCCTCGCTTGAAGATATCCTAATTTTTTGCGATAATGTTGCAAGAAAAATTATTGAAGACCCACGCTTGTCGATCTTTAAAAGCTCGCTTGAACTTCGCTTCCGTTATGCCAGTACGTCGGCGCTTCTGCTGCTTTTTAACTTGTATCTCGCTGCCTTTCGCTGAATGAACAAGTATGTAGGTGCCTTTCTGTATGAACCAGTATGTCGGTGCCTTGCTACATGAACCATTATGTCGGTGCTTTGCAATGATCCAATGCTTAGGCGCTTTAAGCTAAGTGAGACGATCATTCATCAAGTCGATCACTTTATGTAATTGTAATCAAGACGATTACATAGATCCAACCAAGATTAAAGCAATTATGTCAATGCCACCGCCCAAGACTTAGAAACATATTCGAGGATTTATTGGCCGATTGCAATACGTAAGTAGGTTCATATCAAAACTGACGACAATATGCGAACCAATCTTCAATAAGCTAGAAAAGAATGTAACAGTAATATGGGATGACGAGTGCCAAAAAGCCTTTGAAAAGATCAAAGCCTATCTCGCAAATCCTCCCGTATTAGCACCAGCACTTCCCGGAATATCTCTTAGGTTATATTTGACGGTTACCAAAGAGACAATGGGAGCCATGCTAGCACAAGAAGTAGAAGGCAAAGAGAACGCAATATATTACCTAAGAAAAAAGACGCTCGAATACGAAACACGCTATACACCGCTCAAGAAATTGTGCCTCGCCTTGGTGTGGGCCACAACTAAGTTAAGACATTACATGTTGGTGCATACCGTTTTCGTAGTCTCCCGATTAGATCCCCTCAAGTATCTGTTCGAGAAATCTACACTCAATGGACGCATATCAAGATGGATAGTCAATCTAGCCCAATTTGATGTAAGGTTTATGCCACAAAAAGCTATTAAAGGATCCGTGGTGTCAGACTTCCTAGCAGATTTTCCAATAGAAGACTCGACGCCAATACAAGACAATGAATTTCCAGATGAAGACTTAATGGTCACTGAAGATGATACTTGGACCTTGTATTTTGACGGAGCCTCAAACCAAAAGGGATGTGGTGTTGGAGTACTACTAGTATCACCTAAAGAGGACCATGTTCCAATCTCCATAAAGCTTGATTTCGACGTTACCAACAATGCTGCTGAATATGAAGCATGCGTGGTAGGCCTTGAAACATTTTTGGCATTGGGAGTAAAGAAATTAATGATATTCGGAGACTCCTCTTTGATCATCAATCAGATATCTAAAAGGTGGAAAGTAAGGAGCGAAAGCCTAGCCCCTTACCAAACCTATTTGGAAACTCTTACTGATCAGTTAGAGAAGGTAGAATATACATATCTACCTAGAGAGGAAAACCAATTTGTCGATGCCTTGGAAAGATTAGACTCAATGGTTAGGATTCCCACGGAAATCGAGCAAATGCCTCTAACTATCGAAAAAAGGCACAAACCAACATATATCCAGGCTATAGAAGACGACGACTTAGTCTAAGAAGAAGAAGAAGAAGAAGAAGAATCGTGGTACACGGACATACTCAATTATGTCACCAATGGAGAATACCCTCCTCATGCTGACAAAAGAGCAAAGCGAGCATTGAGACTTTTGGCTTCTCAATTTGTACTCATAGACAACGATCTACATAAAAGGGTACCTATAGGTCGAGCTCTCCTATGCGTAGGAAAGAAGGATGCACAAAGAGTAATGAGAATAGTTCACGAAGGAATCTGTGGCACTCATGTAAACGGCAAAATGTTAGTCCAGAAAATAATGCGAGAAGGATATTATTGGACTACAATGAATAGGGATTGCCATCAGTACGTAAAAAGATGCCCTAACTGCCAAATTTATGCCAATTTACAACATGTCCCTCCATCTTTGCTCTACACCTACACATCGCCATGGCCATTCTCTATATGGGGAATTGACATCATTGGCAAAATCACTCCCCCAGGAACAGGAGGCCACGAATTTATCCTAGTAGCAATTGATTACTTTACAAAGTGGGTCGAAGCGCAATCATACGCCAAACTCACCGCAAAACATGTAGCACTCTTTATCGAAAGAAACATTATTTGTCGATATGGAATCCCACATGAAATGATAAGTGATAATGGAACTCACTTTCAAGCCGAATGTGAAGAATTGCTACAAAAATATGGCATTCAACATCATCATTCTTCGCCTTATAGACCTCAAGCAAACGGAGCAGTAGAGGCAGCTAATAAAAATCTAAAGACTGTCATCGAGAAAATGACGGAAAATTATAAGGATTGGCCTGACAAGCTTCACTTCGCATTGTGGGGTTATCGCACGTCAATCCGTACATCAACAAGAAATACGCCATTTTCCTTGGTATATGGAATGGATGTCGTACAACCTGTTGAACTAGAAATACCATCTCTACGCATCGCGTTAGAGAGTAAACTCGATGAAGTTGAATGGACTAGGGCAAGATACGAAGAATTGATTCTACTCGATGAAAAACGACTAGAAGCTCTACATCACACGCAGTGTTACCAAACACGTATGGCTAGGAATTTTATAAGAAGGATAAGACAAGAAATATCAAAGTAGGAGATTTGGTATTAAAAGCACTAAGGAAAAATGTTTTAGACCCAAGGGGTAAATTTAGACCTAATTGGTCTGGACCCTACATTGTCAAAGCAATCCTGTCAGGAGGTGCAGTAAAACTAACTGATATGGATGGTAATGAATTCTCAAACATGACAAATCTTAACCTACTTAAGAAATACTACCCATAAATTACTTGAGTAGGATACTTAAGAGAGCTACGTTCGGCCTGATTCGTTAAGAAAGGATACGTAGGCAACCCTTTACGGGTGCGGCCACTTTATTTCTCGACATCTCCGCGTTCCAGATTTAATTAAAAATTCAACAGAAAATCGGCGAATTATTGGCGTCGCAGAAAAGAGCCTTGCGCCAGCCAGACGTCTTCAGCGCCAGCCGATGGAATTGGCGCCTGGCGCTAGACTTCAATGGCAGGCGCCAAATGCCAATTACTGGCGCCAATTCGGGAATAAAATTTGGGCGAATTTTGGTGTTTTTTCGGAAAATTTTCGACTTCCGTACTCGAAGAATTTCTGGAAAATTAATTTTTTTCGATTTTAATTGCTTTAATAAAATAAGTTTAAAGGAAATAATTTAATTAAAAGCTAAAATTTCATTAATAAAATAAACTTACATTATTGATTGAATTTAAATAAAAGCTGAAATAAATTAACTTTAAATAAAAATAACAATCGAAGTCTAATAAATCTAAAGCTAAGCAATGCTCTTAATATTTCTTTTCCTTTCTAGCTCTTTTCTAATTCTTGTCTGCTTCCTCCTCTTCAACCATAACTTTAGCTAGTAGGCATCCTATAGAGGACCTACATTCAATTTTGGAGTAGATGCTCTCCCCTTCAGCTAGCACTCCATGCTTCTTTTCCACCCAAGCTTTTTTATTTGTGGTGTTAGCTTTCCTTTTTCCTTTGTCTTTGTTAGTAACTTTCTTCCTAGGCATTGCAGGTGTTTTGAATTCAATTCTTGCACCTAAGCGTTCCTTGGCAGGAGTCACCCTGTCCCCTAGACGATTCTTCACATCGATTCTACCCTGATAAATCGAAGATTTCTTTAACGGCCACTTCTTTACATCATTGGGCAAAGAAGGAGGAACCTTATGGGTAATCACTTCCCATAAAGGTCTAGCGCTCCAGTAAGCGTCGAATCGATCTACTTCTTGAGATACAGGGTACTTAAAGGGAGGTTGAAGATCTCCGGAAGGAACATTCTGTAGCAAGCCGTATTGTCTTTTTACCCTGCAGGGGTAATAATATGTTACACGAGACAAGCTTGGAAGAGGGCAGAAAGGTTGCTTGTTAACACCAACCATCCTTTCTATTTTCCACCATGGGATGACCCACTTCATAGAAAAATCACGTGATTCAAAGACTTTTCTCCACCCATGGCGCCCAATTTTAGGGATGCGCTTCTTCCTTCTCACGAAGTAATTGGGAGTATAATTTTCAATGTCGTCAGGAGGGCTAATTAATCCTAGCCTCTCCGTTAGCCACATCTGTAAAAAAATTGCAATGCAAATAAATTGTTATTACAATACAAAAATATATTTTTTGATTTCTGTAATTAAAAATGTTAATTTTTTTTCTACCTGTAATAAAATTGGAGAACCGCGAGGAGGCGCTTTTGGGTCCCTTTTCAATTTATCTAGACTAATCATAGTCGCTCCAACTATTAATGGCATTGGATTTCTCCCTGATTCAATTTCTTCTAGTACAGTGGTTATAATTGATTGACCCTCATTATTTTTACCACTACTAAGAAAAAGTTGGTTAAGCATGCAAAATAAGAATGCCCTTCTTCTAAATATATGAAAAGATTCAGAAAGAGGTTTATCAAAATAATAGCGTGCAAATTCTTTCAAATTAACTATGTTGCCATCCACTATTCTTGATAAATCCCTTTCTTTCAAATTAAAGAAGCGCTCCAAATCCTTATAATAGTATGCATCTACTCTAGGGATTGCTATAAGATCTATTTCAGGGAAGCCTAAGATAGCACCAAATTCCTCCGACAAAGGGCTAATCTCATCATACCCTATTCTAAAACAATGAGTGTCAACATTCCTAAATTCTAAAGCGGTATGTATGAAGTCTAGGTCAAGATCTACCCCTTTGATGCCATAAATTCCCCCCACGTGAAATAAATCTAATTCTATTCTCTCCCTCGCAATAAGAGATCGACACCATTCATGAGTGTATTGGGTAAAGGTTTTGGTAGCTAAAGACATAATTATTGTTTTTCTAAAGAAGAGAATTATTTATTCGCTGGAATTATGAGAAGAATCGACTGGGCAGGGTGATTTTTATACACAAATTGCGAGGAATTTCAATCAGACTGAAATACGATATCAGCGTCAATTGGCGTCACAATCCCGTGATTGGCACCAACCGCCAGCGCTTGGCACCACACGCTAAGTGTAGCGCCTGGTGCCACACGCCATAGTGTCGCACCGGCGCCAAGTTGCCAGACCAGCCGCGCGTGCTCAACTTGCGTTTTTAATATTAGACTCGAGTTGGTTAATGACTTTATGGCTCCGTTTAATTTTTCTAAACATCTTTTTTATCCTTTTTCTTAATTAATTAAATATAGCTATTATTTTTAATGGATATTATTCCTGTTGGACTTTATTTTAAATTCCAAACACCCGACTTTTTATTCGATTATTTTCCTTTTTTTTTGGGGGGGGAGAGTCGGATACCCTCCATCAATAATGAAAATGACAGAATTTTTGCGCAAAATTGTTGTCATACTTCTCTTGCACTCACAAACATACATATAACAATAAATAGCATAAATATACAAAATGTGTCTATAAATAATGAGTCTAAGGCAAAGTTCTATAAAAAAAAGTCAAAATAAAATTTACACAGGAACAAACTACGGCGCTGGAGAACGTAGGCCCATCATATCATAAAATTGCGATGTACGAGGAGTCACCTCTCCACCAACTCCAGCTGCAGCTTCAGTCTCCGTAGGAAGAGGAAGACTCAATATAGGACCACTCTAGTCAGGATCAACCTGAGGCTGAGGCCGCGGAGCCTGCTACGATGACGAGCCAACCTCGTACATCCCACCACCTCTGAAAGCCGAGGTAGCCTCTCCTACCGGTGCAGCATGAGCACCCTCAGAGGAAGATACCGAGCCCTCTGCAACGTCAGCTCGAGCAGCCTCTGGGCGACCGCCTCTACCCCCTGACGAAGTGTGACGACGTCTCGAACTGGACCTCGGCGGATCCCTCCGCCCCTCAGGTCTTGTGCGGGTGTGAGAAGCAATAGGCTGACCCTACAAAAAGAATTAAATAAAAAACAAAATAAAATTGAAGCAGCAATGCAAAAATAATGAGTAAAGAAATGCTACCTCTCGGACGGCGTAATCCCGACGGCAAGTGGCCGCGTTCCTCATCCGGACGAGTTGGCTCCGGAAGGCATCTATGCGTCGTGCCATAGCCGAGACCACCTCGCGTGAAAACTGTCAGAAAAATAAGTCAGTAAATATGCATGATATATGAACACAAAAGTCTGAAAAAACTAGGCTTACTCGAGTCTGGTGGCGAGGAATCGACCGCTCTACGAAGCACTCGCCCTCGGGAGCCGGAGAAATCATCTCCTCAATCGGCCCGTACATCCCCTGGTAGTGGATGGACATACGGGGTGGCACGAACTCAGCAGCACCGTCCTGATGAGACAAAAAGGTCAGTAAAACATTACTTAGGGGCTACTTAGTGGAAATTAAAGCTAAGAAAACCTTACCCTCACATCCTCAGCCGGTACGGGGGCTGGAGCTAACAAAGGTAATAGCTCCTCAGCATAACACCGCCCGAGGATCACATGGGACTGCCAAGGGTTGCCAGCTCCCTCAGACATGATCGACAACCGCGCCTCGTCGAACATATGATGTGGTGGAGCAGCAGGAACGACGGAGACATCGGAAGAATGCTGTCTAGCAACCCTCTCCCCTAAGTACGCGACCGCTCCATAAGTCCCCAGGAAATAGCGACGCTTAGTAGAATACTGTGCGGGTAACCCAGGGACTGTCCAACCGCCCCACGGCCGGTATACCACCTCAGGTCCCTATAAAAAGCATCAATCAGGCAAGAATATGTCTAAAACACCGCAGAAAAGCAAGATAAACAATAAAAGTTGTACCGAGATGATCCGGTTCCAGACATGTGTAATGGACATGTACACATGGTGACCGCCCCAAGAGCCGGTCAGTGGAAATCCCCGCGGCGATGGTCTCGCCGGCGCAGAAGAAGGAAAATACTCGTAGAACCTTATAAGGAGTTAAAAGTGTGAGCAAATGCTAACTAATATGCAGAGCTAAACCTTATAGGGAATAAATGTTTACCTCTATGACCTTCCAAAAGGTAGACAAAGCAACGTTCGTCCCAAAAGACCGGTGGCGACACGAGTCCCTCAACAGAACGAAGTCAGCATAGGCCAAGCTGGCCCAGTCATAAGTCTCGATCCGGTGAAGATTACGGACAGTAGGAAGATAGTAAAGCAACGCTCTACTACCTTTGGCAGGGGAGAATGTCCCTGACAACAACATCAGCACAAAGATGCGCACCCGCTGCTCTCGGGTGGCCGCATCATCATCAAGAGCCGCTGCCAGCGTCGAGCGGCGAAATCCTCTGGCACTAAACTTAGTCGTTTCGATCTCAGCTCGGGCCCGAATAGCGATCGGCCCCAACAGCTCCTCGACCTCCGAAGAGAAAACTTCGATTCCACTGTCAAGCGGCAGTGGCACAGACGTGAACTCCAGTCCTATGATGAGACCGAAGTCCGTAGGGGTGACCATCATCTCGCCCCAAGGGAAATGGAAAGTGTTGGTGGTATCCCAGAAGAACTCCACCAAAGCGCGCACTACATGATGACCCCCACTGGAGGCAACCAAAGCCTCAGAGGTCTCGAATAGAGAAGCTAGCCCGCAAGACTCCCATAGGAGTCTCGTCTCAAGATCCCTGGCGATGTACATCCTGTACAAATCGTTTAAACCATCACAGCCAGAGTCGTGATGTCGTGTCCTCCCGGGCGCGATGCCCTGTCTCACCCTCTCAAAAATGCGGTGGACAGGGGCGAAGAACAGGGTACGCTCATCCCACTCCGGAAGTCGACCAAGTGAAATGGAAGGCGTGATGTCATCCTCTACGGGCTCATGCTCCCGTCTAGTGTTTCGGGACTGTGAACCCAAGCCTCGCTGTCTAGCCATGCTACATTGTGCAAAATTATCATGAATTAAGGTTCTATAGTATCTAAGGTTCGCCTAGCCGCATGATACTATGCTCGCAAAAACAGAGTACGTAGTACTAAAACAGAGCACAAATTCAAATTAAGCATGACAGCATTTTTCAAGCAATTAAACAATTTCTTGCAACACTATAGTGATTATTGTGACAAATTGAATAAGAATTGCTAGCAAAAATATCAAGAACGAGTCACATTGTTCTTCACGACCTTAAGAGGTCCAATAATGGCCAATTGCTCATTTCTTCGCCAAATCGAGTCAAACAAGTCTAAAATTACTTCCAAAGCAATATATAAACATAATCAAGCAATTTCATGGCATAAAACTTGACAAACAAAGCAAATTGAGCATTATAAGTTTCAAATTTTCATGAAATTCGTGAATAACATGCCAAAAATTCATAAAAACTGATGTGAGTTTAAAGAAAATTTACATAGATCAGGAAAATAGATGAAAAGAGCTTTGATTTGCAACAAATTTGAGCGAATTCGGTTGAGAAACGAGCAAGCAATGAGCAATTGAAGCTTTCGGGTTTCTTCGAGCAGTTTCGCGACGAACAAAGTAGCGAAATGAAGAGGATAAGGGTATTTAAGGAAATCCCCATGCTGGCGCCAGGCTCTATGCATTGGCGTCACAAATTTGGCTTGGCGCCTAGCGCCAATATAAGCGCCTAGCGCAAACACTAATAAGGTGGCGCTGATGGTTTTTCAGTGACGCCAAAGCACTCAGCCACCTGATGAGGTTGTGCTAGCCTTCTGCAACATATTTTTGGGTTCCTTGGTACGTTAGTTAGCCCCTCTAAGCAATTTTACATGATTTAGTAATCGGCTTGATTACATAAAGTGATCGACCTGATAAGAGATCGTCTTACTTTGCTTAAAGCGCCTAAGCATTGGCTCATTAACGAAAGGCACCGACATATAGGTTCAAGATCAAAAGAGCACCGACATACAGTTTTAAAGCAACGGAAGCGCCGACGTACAGGCTTAGCGGAAGCAATGTTCAGGCGAACTTTTAAAGATCTACAGGCGTGGATCTTCGGTAATTTCCTTTGGAAATTTATCGCATCAAATGAGGATGACTTCAAGAGAAGATATCTTCGACAACATTCCCTATCTTGGGGAGGGTTATCACAAGCAACTGGAGGTAATTTCGGGCGAAGTTGTCTTCGATCATATTCCCTTAGGCATGGAAGATGATCATAATGCAGATGAGGATTATTTCAAGAGAAATAATCTTCGATGGTGTTCCCTAGGATGTGGAATATTATCAATGCGGATGAGGATTATTTCGAGAGAAATAATCTTCGATAGTGTTCCCTAGGATGTGGAATATTATCAATGCGGATGAGGATTGTTTCAAGAGAAATAATCTTCGATAGTCTTCCTTAGGATGTGGAATATTATCAATGCGGATGAGGATTGTTTCAAGAGAAATAATCTTCGATAGTATTCCCTTGGACGTGGAATATTATCATTACGGGGAGGATCGTTTATGGCGAAGCAATCTTTTAATTTGGAAGCAGTTACGGGCGTAGCGGTTTTCAAGCGGGATGGCATTCTCTAGCTTGCAGAAGGTCATCAAAACAATTGGTTACTTTCAGAGACGTGTGCTCGACGGTGCAAGATACACGTTTCTTAACTCTTTTATCTGTTTAACTAACGATAGTTTTGCAGGTATCGGCGTTACAAGAGTGATTTAGGATCACAAAACGTTCTGAATCATTCTCCGTCCCTATCGATACTTTGAGTTTTGTTTTCGAAACTCGCGTTTCTCCAAACTCAGTAAAAGTGGGGGCTTCTGTAGACACCCATTTGTGTCTCCCAAAAACCAAACCTAGTGATGAGTACCTTTCGCGTCGAATCATAATCGAAATGAAGCGAAAGTGTGGAAAGTCTAGTGTTGCGGAAAGTTTTTATTTTCTTTTCTCTTCTCTCTGGTTTTGAAAACTTGTTTTAAGAAAACAGCCAATCCAGTTTGGTTGGTCCATGATATGGGTCCAATAGTAGTTTAATTGGATGGGACTTTCAAAGACCTTTCCAACGATATATTATAAGCCCAATTCCGATGAATATTGAGGAAGTTATGGCCAATTTACCAAACTGGGCCCGGTTTGAGCTTTATATACGGCCCAATGATCTAGGGGAGGGCCTAATATGATTTATCATTCCTAATGCAATTAGGAATGGTTTTAGTTTTCTAGACTCTTCTAGAAGGTTCTTTTCGTTCCTAATTCAATTAGCATTGATAAATTGACTTTTGTTGACTTTTCAGAGTTTTAATCAAAATGAAATAGATTTTTCGAAGAAATTATATTATTTTATCCTCCAGTACGGTAAACTTATCGGATTTTCGAAAACGCGTTGGTATCAGGCTTGGCGCTGAACCCCAGGCCTTGGCGCCTGGAACTAGGCCTGGCGCCTGGCGCTTGCCATTGGCGCCTGGCGCTGGTGCTGGTGCCTGGCGCCAGCTCTGTTTTCTGAGCGTCAGACTCTGTTTTGGTTAATTTATCTTTTTGGCTGATTTTCTCTATAAATATTGTATTTAAAACTCTGTTTTCATTCACGATTCATCATTAATTCTCATCTAAATTCATTCATCACCTATTCTCTCTCATCATTCACCAATTATCATCATTCACGAGTTCTCATCTACAATCAGTTTTAAATAGCATTCTATAATCTTTCAATTCTTTCTTTCTTAATTCTTACTTTGCTTTTCTTACAAAATTCCGCAATCTCAAGATCTAGAAACACCTAGCCATATTCGAAGTTGCCTTCGCCCTAGACGTGAAAGGTTTTAATTTCTGAGGGTTTGGTCCCAAATCTCTATTTCAATTATTTAATTTAATTGTTTGTTTATTATTTTCCTTGAAGTTACTAACGTGTGTATTTTGTTATCAGAAAGAGGTACGAGGCATCAAAGTAAGTACTTTAATGGTTTTAATTGATGTTATGATGTAGATATCATGTTTACATTGTTATTATGATATTCCTAGTATCATGTCTAGGGTAATTTTAATATTAAATATGATTCATGCGATGCTTCCAATTCTCTTCCTAATATTTATGATTGTTAGTATCATGTTAGGGTTAAAGATTTGATCTGTATTGCTTAGTGACATGCAAGGGTTTGTTATTAATCTTGTTAGTATCATGCCTATGATCTTGCTATTTTTATTATGCTTTAATATTAACATGAACATGATTATGATTATAATTGTTATAATTGATGATTATTATGGATATTATTATTATTATTATTATTATTATTATTATTATTATTATTATTATTATTATTATTATTATTATTATTATTATTATTATTATTTTGATAATGATTATTTTATTTATGATTATTATTGTTTTGATTATGATTATAATTTTATGATGTTTATAATTATTATTTATTAATATTTATCATGTTGCTTGATATTTATTGTTATTGCTTGATCACGCTTTTTATGCATGTTTAAAGGGAATTAGTACTTGTAATCACGCTTAATAAGATATTAATAATCTTATTTAGGGTTAATTCGATTATAATTCAAGTGATCGCCAATAATAGATTTATTTGTGCATTAAATTCAACCAACATAGATTAAACAGGTTTAGGGTAATCCTATTGATTGCATGTTAATTAGAAAGCGCACATGAATACGATCAGAATAAAATAGAGGCCTATTATTAGGGCAGGTTCAATCTCTTTTAGGTTGGATTTGTACCTTCATCCCCGAACCCTTATTTGGTTCTAGACCTTATGGATTTGACGATCTCTTGGATCGTTAAGGGGTGTAACCTTCACCTCGTGAACGGTTTACAAGTTCCTTAATAAACTTGTTGGCGACTCTTTTGCTCTATCTTCTTCCCTTTTGGACGCCACCGTACATTAGTGTATGATCACAGTGGGGTTCAAGCTAGTGGGATTTTAAAGGCTTGAAATTATTCCCTACACCTAGCCATACGAGTTTGATAGCATTGAATGTGATGTAGCGCTTCTAGTCGTTTTTCATCAAGTAGAATTTGCTCTTCATATCTTGCCCTAGTCCATTCAATTTCGTCGAGTTTCCTCTCTATTGCGATGTGTAGAGATGGAATCTTTAGCTCTACAGGTTGTACGACATCCATTCCATAAACAAAGGAAAATGACGTATTTCCTGTTGATGTGCGAATTGACGTGCGATAACCCCACAATGCGAAGTGAAGTTTGTCAGGCCAATCCTTGTAATTTTTCGTCATTTTCTAGATGATAGTCTTTAAATTTTTATTAGCTGCTTTGACTGCTCCATTTGCCTAAGGTTTATAAGGAGAAGAATGATGATGTTGAATACCATATTTTTGTAGCAATTCTTCACACTCGGCTTGAAAGTGAGTTCCATTGTCACTTATCATTTCATGTTGGACTCCTTATTGACAAATAATATTTCTTTCGATAAAGAGTGCTACATGTTTTGTAGTGAGTTTGGCGTATGATTGTGCTTCGACCCACTTTGTGATGTAATCAATTGCTACTAAGATATATTCGTTACCTTCTGTTCCTAGGGGAGTGATTTTGCCGATGATGTCAATTCCCCATGTAGAGAATGGCCATGGCGAAGTGTAGATGTAGAGTAAAGATGGAGGAACATGTTGTAAATTAGCGTGGATTTGGCATTTAGGGCATCTTTTTACGTATTGATGGAAATCCTTATTCCTTGTAGTCCAATAGTATCCTTCTCGCATTATCTTTTGGACTAACATTTTGCCATTTACGTGAGTTTCACAAATTCATTCATGGACTTTCCCCATTGCTCTTTGTGCATCCTTTTTTTCTACACATAAGAGAGCTCAACCCTTAGGTACCCTATTCTGTAACTCGTTGTCTATGAGTACGTATTGGGAAGCCAAGAGCCTTAATGCTCGTTTTACTCTTTTGTCAGCATGGGGAGGGTATTCTCCTTTGGTGACATAGTTGAGTATATCAGTGTACCACGGTTCGTCTTCTTCTTCTTCTTCTTGGATCACTTCATCATCTTCTATAGCTTGAATATAAGCCAGTTTATGCCTTTTTCCAATAGTAAGAGGCATTTGCTCGATTTCCGTTGGAATCCTAACCATTGAGGCTAGCTTTGCTAAGGCATCAGCAAATTAATTTTCTTCTCTAGGCAGATATGTGTATTCCACTTTCTCTAACTGATTTGTGAGGGTTTCCAAATAAGTTTGATAAGGGGCTAGGCTTTCTCTCCTTACATTCCATCTTTTGGAGATTTGATTGATTATCAATGAAGAGTCTCCGAATATCCGTAACATTTTCACTCCCAATGCCATAGTTGTTTCAAGTCCTACCACGCATGCTTCATACTCAGCAGCGTTGTTAGTAACGTCGAAACCAAGCTTTATAGAGATTGGAACATGCTCTTCTTTGGGTGATACTAGTAATACTCCAACGCCACATCCCTTTTGGTTTGAGGCTCCATCGAAGTATAAGGTCCAAGTATCATCTTCAGTGACCATCAAGTCTTCGTCTGGAAATTCATTGTCGTGTATTGGCGTCGGGTCTTCTATTGGAAAGGTTGCTAGAAAATCCGAAACCACAGATCCTTTGATAGCTTTTTGTGGCATGAACCTTACATCGAACTGGGCTAAGTTGACTATCCATCTCGATATGCGCCCATTGCTTGTAGATTTCTTGAATAAATACTTGAGTGGATCTAATCGGGAAACTACAAAGATTGTATGCACGAGCATGTAATGTCTTAACTTGGTTGTGGCCCACACCAATGCGAGGCACAGTTTCTCAAGTGGTGTATAGCGTGCTTCATACTCGAGCATCTTTTTGCTTAGGTAGTAGATCGCATTTTCTTTGCCTTCTACTTCTTGTGCTAGCATGGCTCCCATTGTCTCTTTGGTGATTGTTAGATACAACCTAAGAGGTATTCCCGGAAGTGCTGGTGCTAATACGGGAGGATTTGCAAGATATGCTTTGATCTTTTCAAAGGATTTTTTACACTCGTCATCCCATATCACTGGTACATTCTTTTTAAACTTTTTGAAGATTGGTTCAAATATTGTTGTCAATTTTGATATGAACCTGCTTATGTATTGCAACCGGCCAATAAATCCTCGAATTTGTTTCTCGGTTTTGGGCGGTGGCATTGACATGATTGCCTTGATCTTGGTTAGGTCTATCTCTATTCCTCTAGAGCTTATGACATAACCCAAAAGCTTTCCTGAGGTGACTCCAAAAGCACACTTAGATGGATTCAGCCTCGTGTTGTATTTTCTCAGCCTTTCGAAGAATTTTCTCAAGGCTATTTGATGGCCTGGGCGATCTTTTGATTTTACAATCATATCGTCCACGTATACTTCAACTTCTTTATGCATCATGTCATGGAGCAAGGTAGTCGCTGCTCATTGGTAAGTAGCACCAAAGCTGCCAGGATCGGGATCCTACTTTGGATCGATAAGGGGGGTAGGATCGGATCGGTAGGATCGGATTGTAGAATCGTAAGATCCTACAAACTTGAGGAAATAAGCAACCAAATTAATTAACTATGCCTAGTACATGTTTCTTAAGTAAAAATAATTGTTAGAAAACACACTTTTGTTCATATATGATCGTTGTTACATAATTAAGATGATTTTACAAATATTTTAAAGCATACATAGTCCAAAGAGTATAAGAAAAACATAGTTCAAACATCATAAAAGCTAAAAAAACTAAATAATCAACAAACTAACAACAACTACTCTTCATTATAACCAAAATTCTTATCATTGGCATCATCGAAGCTCTCTGTTCCGGATGTTCCTGTTCATGTTCCCGTTCCCGTTCCCGTTACATACCCATCAAGATCACAAAGGTCTATTTCTAAATTTCTAGAATTATCAACCTCATTTGAAGCAACACAAGCAACTATGTCGTCGTCAGCAATAATTATAAGTTGCTCAACATTCACATCTACGGGAAAGAGATTAAAGAAAGTTACTAATTACATATTACAGATCTATTAGAGGAATGTAACACATCACATTATTATTATTTTCACAAAAAAACTTACTTTGAGATGGATCATCATTGTTTTCACCCACTACATTTAATGCTTCTGTAGCTGCTCTTCTAGCAGCTCTATCAAAGACATTCAACCATGCTCCATTTTCAAGGAGAACAGGCTCCTCAATTTCTGTAATCCATTCATCATCCGAAGACATTTCATATAATGTAATTGGGGCTTGATACTTGGAAGCTATTTTATGTTGTTTTTGCTTTAGTTTGAGATTGTACATAACAAATACCAGATCTTTTAACAGTTGTGTTTCAGTGAGTGTTAGGGCTTCAAACAGAGAAAGGAAAAACGTTTAATCTTTTGAGGTAATTATTTTGGGCGTTAAAGTAAAGATTGTATGTTTTGGGCTCTATTTAAGAGTCTTTAGTTAAGATCAGTAGAATCGTATTCGGATCGCGGTCCCACCGATTCCACACGATCCCACACAATCCTACTACGATCCTGTCTCATTTACGACTTTAGCTTCGATCCGGATCGATTTGTAATATCCGGATCATAGGATCGTATGATCCTACAATTCGGATCGCGATTCCAACAACTATGAGTAGCACCCGTGTTTTTCAACCCGAATGGCATTACCGTGTAGCAGTAAGTACCCTATGGTGTTTTGAAGGTTGTTCTCTCCATTTCTTCTTCCGCCATGAGAATCTGATTATAGCTCGCGTATCCATCCATGAACGAGAGGAGCGCGTGGTTTTCTGTGTTATCCACCAGAATATCGATGTGTGGTAAAGGGAAGTCGTCCTTTGGACTTGCCTTATTTAGATCTCGATAGTCAACACACATTATTACCATTCCATCCTTTTTTGGAACTGGGACGACGTTGGCTACCCATTCAGGGTATTCGGATACCTTGATAAAACCTGCAGTTATTTGTTTTTGAATTCTTCTTTTATTTTAAGAGCTACGTCTGGTTTCATTCGACGTAAATTTTCTTTTACAGGTTTCATTCCTGGAATTAATGGTATGGTGTGTTGAGATATTTCTCTATTAATGCATGGCATATCATCATATGACCAAGCGAATACGTCGATGAATTCTTTAAGTAAGTTAATTAAATCGGTTCTTTCTTGTTCATTAAGTGTTCATCCGATTTTAACTTCTCTTTTATTGGTTGAATCATTTAAGATATCAACCGTCTCAGTTTCCTCAATTATCGATGTTTTCTTTTCAAGTGTTTCCATTGCTTTAATACTTTCTTTGTCATTTTCATTATTAGTTAAGCAATGCTCATCATCTTAGGTTAAAGAAGAACACAAAGAGTAAGGAGAATGAGACATATAATTAAAATTCTGAGATCATTACATCAAAGAGAGATATGTCCTCAGGGACTTGATCAGTAACTATCCTAGAGGAAGAGAAAGAAGGAGGGGGTACTACAACTAAAGACTTAGATGACTCTATAGGGAGAGACTCTGACTCTGACTCTGACTCAGACGACTCTTCGAACTTTGGTCCTTGCCCCGTTGTGATGGAGATTTTCCTTCTGCTTGGAGTAGTCACCTTGACGATTTGCGCCACCCTTGTAGTGATCCTTCCACTGGAGTGATGAGCTTTGAGGGATAAAAGCTTTTGCTTTGTGGGACTGTTTGGATGAGCGAGGAGTTATCCTCTTTGTATGTTGGCTCATCTTTTTCTCGCCTAATTAGTAATCCCATGACATTAAAGTCAAAGCATGGGGGTGTTTTCTCCTTATGAATAGGAGATGGGATTTCGTCTATGAAGTAGCAACCTAAGAAAATTTCTAATCCCGGTTGCCTTATGCCATTTACGATAAATGGTTAAGGAAATTCGTAACGTGGATAGTCCTCTCCTACTTTTATGAATTGTCCATTCAGGGTAAGAGGAAACTGATCCATTGGGATTACTTTCTTATGGATGCGAGCGTCCCTACGTGCCTTTGACTTTTCCTGGGCACACTCGAGATCTTCCCGAGTTGGTTCGAAACCAAATCCGAAAGTGTCTAATTTAGGGAGGTCAGGTGATTCCAGCGATTTTTCTATTCCTTTCTTCTTTCCTAGGGTTATCCCATGAAAATGTCCTTGCTTCTTTAAAATGGCGTTCACGATCATATTGGAGTGGGGGTCGTGGTAGAGAGGGATCCTTTCATCCTCTTTGATTAAGGAGACCTCTTCATTTAAGCCCCACAAATCTTCATCATCTTCATCGTGCTCCAAAATAATTATTGGATTCCCTATAGCTTTAATCCTCATGGGTGAAGCATCGATTGTAATGGGAATTCCTCCAACTATTGCTTTAACCTGTTGGTGGAGTGATGAAGGGACGACCTTTAGGTCATGAAGCCAAGAGCGTCCCAACAATAGATTGAACGAAGCCTTAATTTCTACTACTTGGAATGTAGTAGCGTGTTCTATTGCTCTTGCCTTTATATTCATAGCGATTTTACCAAGAGCTTGACGACGAGAATTGTCATAAGCTTTTATTCCTTGCGTTGACGGGGTAAGGTCTTCATCCCTTATGCCTGATGAGTGGCATTTATGCCACTCTTTTATCCTTTTTCTCTAAGGATTCTCCCCTCATTTGCGCTTGTTTGGCCCTTTTTCTAAGCATTTTTACTTAGTTTTGCTTCTTCTTTCCTTTTCTCCCTTATCTTCCCTTCTCTTAGTCTTCTCGCTTTGTTTTTATTTTGATTTCCATGCTTTGGTTTTGTAGGTATTATGTGCCAAAAGAAAGAGGATATCAAGAAGCCAAGCTAACTGTTGTGCGCGGGGTACTGTGCGGCTGCTGTGCGGGCGCACATGAGAGGCTGTGCGGGCGCGCAGCCCTGTCAGAACCCGCAGGCCAGACTGATGAAACATAGCCTAACTAGAGAGTTTGCGCGACCTTACGCGTGACTTATGTGCGGGCGCACACAGCTGAAGTGCGGGCGCGCAGGACTAATGTGCGAGCGTGCTCATTTTCCCCGTACCCTCAAAGTTGCGGTCGTGCACTACGCTGAGAGGTCGCACAAACAATTTGTGCGGGCGCGCAGCTCATCTGTGTGGGCGCACGGCTGGGTTTTCGATTTGTTTGCGCCTTGTTGTCCACGTCTCTTTCTTTTCGGGGGAGCCACATATATATGGACGGGACTCTTTGTAATAGAAGACACTTAGTACTAATTCAAAAGAACATTAGCCTAATCTAGAGAGAGAAAATAGATTGTTATTCAAGCTTACTTTATTGTATTCAACTTTGCTCAAGCTTTAATCTTCCATCAATCAAGCAAGTATCCAAGTTTTCATCTTTCTTCAATCCTTTCTTTAGTAATCTCTTCTCCTTTCCTTTAATATTATTTATTTGTTTTATTGTCACTTATTTTTGTCTATCTTATTAGTTTATCTAGTTATTATTGATTTCATATATTTCAATCATGTTTTGTTTTGAGTTTCTTGTGTTTATTTCTAGGTTTGATATTATGTTTAATCTCCCTTCTCTAGGCTAAACTCATAGCTAGGGGAAGGGGGTGGAAGATATGCATTGAATGATGGATGAATGATGATAGTTGGATTGATTACATGCCTTAAATTGATGAAAGACATGATTTTTAATGGCTTGAGATTATTGTTGCACTTTATTTGATTGCCTTTTAGTTTAAATGCATGAAAATAATTTGAACTAGATTAAAATCACCTCTATTTTAATGATTGCATGAGAATGAGTTGTTAAAATGGAGTTTCGTGTATTGTGTTTCTTTATTCTCTTGATTTGCTTGTGTCTAATAGGATGCATGAGAATGATCCTAATTAGCATAGACTTCTTTAATTGATTTGCCTAGACTATTGCATGAGAATGAATTGTTTAGATAGAATCCTGTGTTCTTTGGCATGTTCATCATGATAACTATCATTGTTCCCCTCTTTCTAATCATGTTCGAAACCCCCGAACCCCTAGCGTCATTTTCTATTGATTTTAATTATCATTTTCTTGCTTACTTGTAGTTTTAGTGTTCTACTCAACAAAACCAACAAAACACTCCCATTTTCACTCTTGCATTAGTGATATTTTATGTTGAATTAGCGTGCTTCCCTAGTGGTTCGACCCTTTACTTGCCACTAACTAGTTTAGTGTAGGTTTAGGCTTGATAAATGATTAATTTGGTTAGGGTGGTAGCTTAACGACCTATCTTTTCCAAATCAAATTTTGGCGCCGTTGTCGGGGACTAAGGCGTTCATTAGTTTGTGTTAATTAGATTAGCTAGGTTCTTGTATATAATTTGATTTTTGTTTTCTTTTATTTGTTCTTTGTGTAAAAATGGCATGCTTATCTTTTCCTCAATTTGATGGTGAACCCTTCTATGCTTACTTTGAAAGACTAGATGGTTTTCTTAGTTACCATGGGTGTTCTCTTAATGATGCTTGTGGTATAGCTTATTGGGGCATGAATGAGTATACTAGGGGAACGGTTGAGGACATGAATAATGGTAGATTTTGTCATTTGTCTATGCATGATGCTTGGGATTTCTTCACATGGCTTGCTAGGGACTCTTTAGATAGAGAATCGCATGTTTCTTGCTTTGATTCTCAATGCAAAGATTCTTTTAATTTTTTCATGAATTCTCTTGATACTTCTTATGTGCTTTGTGATGATCCAAGTACGCAAATTGACACCTTTCCCCCTTATGCTCATTTTGATGAGGTTTGTGCTAATCTTGATGATATGCAATTTGACTTTGATCATGAACCTCAACCCAATAACATTGATGCCTAAATTCTCTCTCAAATGCAATATCTAACCCAACAACTCCAAGAGCTTCAAGAGGAACAAAAATTGCGAGAAGTGAAGCTTGCCCAAGTGATGAGTGCTATGATTGATTTAGATGGACGTGAGGTACCTCATTTGGAGTGTGAGAGTATTGTTGAGGATGATGTGGGGCAAGGGTGTGAAGGTGAGGAGAGATTTTCTTGTGATGAGAGGATTTTTGAGGATTTTGATCCTTTTCATTCCCCATTTGAGCTTTAATGTCATCCTTCCCCTTATTCACCTCCTTTGAGAGCTTCCCCTGGTAAGGATGTGAGTGAGCCATCTTCATGTTTGAATGAGGGAGTTCATGAGGGTGATGATGATGAGTTTGAGTAATAAAGAGAGATTGAGAGTCCCTTGAGTGATGGTGGAAGAGTTGTGAATGAAGAAAATGTCGATTTTGAGGTTTCTAACCTCCTTCGCCATCTTGATGAGTCTACCTTGCATGTTTGTGACCCTTCTATCCATGAGTCTTTGGACTCATTTGAGGTTATGGTTAGTATGTTAATTGAAGGTGTAACAAATCATTATACCCTCTTGAGAGAGTTCGTTGGCAATGCTTCATGGGAAAGGGATGAGTTTGAGAGAAACCTTTATCCTTTCATGCATGATTTAGAGACTCTAGGCTTTGAGGATCTTGAGGGAGTAGTTGTTCATCGTTGTGATAGAGAGGAAGATGAGGTTGTTTCTATTGGAGAGTTTTTGTTTGAGGGAGATGTAAGTTATGAGTGTTCTTTTGAGGATTCTATGATTGATTTTCATGCCCTCATTGGTGATGTGAGGCTTTGTGAGACCATTGTTTCTCCTCCCCTTCCTCATGTCCCATTCTCAAGGAAATTTGACCACATCTCCTACTATCCCATGTTCCTCCCTTCTTTTGTCAAAGAGCCTATTGAGGACCTTCTCTTGTTTGATGAGACTCTTCCTTTTCATCCTCCTATTATTGAGGAAATGGGTGGTTGTGCCACCCAAAAAGATTTTGAGGAGGTTTTTCCATTTTATTCTTTTCCTTATTTTTCTTCTTTTTTCTCTTCTTATTTTCTTGATTTTTCTTCTTTCTTTTGGCATCTTCCTCCTCACTTACGTGCAATAATCTTGTTGCACGTCCTCCTTCCTTCATTTGCCTACTTGTCATCCAATGAAATGTGTAGTAGTGCATTTGATAAGCTCTTGTGTTCGTTGCAATATTACTTACTAGAGCGGTCTCGCTTGGAAGTTAAACAAGCCTTTCTCGGGAAGTAACCCTAGGTTTTTATTGCTTTCATTTTCTTTTCTTTTTAGATTAGATTTTCTCTCATGGAAATGTTTGTGTGCCCCTTGCTAGGTACATAACTTGATATACACTTATGCATTGGTTTGGATCAAGAATTAAGGAAGTTTAATGCCTATTTTTGCTAGCATATGGAAATCGAGATTCAATTCAAGAAGAAATCGGCTTTGAAAGGTTAAATTGGCTCATTTGCGGGTAATTACACCAACCAATATCCGGTAATATCTTTCTTAGCTCTTTCGCTAATTGTTGGTGACTCATTGGACGTGTGTTGGTTTGTTGGATTGATTTCTTTCTTTTCCCCTCCCATGGATTATTTGGTTTATGTTTCAGTATATTGTCTTATTCAAGCTTGGGGGAGGGTATTCTATCATGTTTGGTGGGATGTTGATTCATTTATGCTATGCACTTGAGTATATGCATTTCCTTGTTTTTCTTTTATTTTGAAAAATCCAAAAGATTTTTGTTTACTTTCAAGGTAATTTTGGTAATTTGTGTTTTGTTTGTTCTTATTTTGGACATTTTGTTTTGGGACTTTAATCCTTAAATGTTTTTCTTCCTAAGTGGTAAATGTATGCACGGTTTGAGAGTGTTATTGGTTGACTCTAGGATACTATATGCTAAGGTAGTCGGGTTAAGAACTTTTAGGGGTCCATGAAACCTTTGTTCACGGGAATGTGGTAAGATGGAGTTGCTCTCTATAGTGGATTTGAAACCCTTGGTTGGTATTTGTTTGGTTATAATCCCTTGTGAGCTTCATTTGTTCTAGCCTTCATCACCTTGTTGAGCGGCTATTTAGGATCCTTGACTATGCATGTCTTAATCATTGTTTTGACCTCTAGCTCCCAAGATCGTGACCGAGCCACTCTAGGGGAGGAAAAGGGCACCTTTTCTCATTTATCTTTATTTTCTTTTTGTTTTGTTACAAATTTGGTTTTCTACTTTGCATCAACCTACTTATTAACCAATTTGAGCCTAATGTTTCTCGCTCTTGTTTAAACCGCGTCACAAACCCAATGGCCTATGTTTACCAACCCTTTTAGTTAGTGAAGCATTGGCATGTGAGGTTTGAGAGTGTTGAGATTTAACAAGAAACTTTGTGAAATGGTTTAAGTAAGGTATTGAAAATTGAGCTTGAAAAGAAAATGCAAAAAAGTTTGAGACGAAAGATGCAATTCAAGAAAATCAAATGAAGTTTCCAGAAAAAGTCGTCCATAGTTAAAAAAAAAAAAAAAAAAAAAGTTTAAGTATTGAGGACAATGCTTCGTTCAAGCTTGGGGGGGGGGGAGCGTTACTTCGTTTTTGGTATATATTGTGTTAGTGTTGAATAAGCTTGGGGGAGATGGCATTATTGGTATATTTGTTTGATATTTTGTGACTTCTTGAGTTTGTTTTTGAGAGTAGGCCATTCTGTTGTTTCACTTAGGAAATATCACCAAAAGTTTTAATTTTTTACCCCACCTTAACCCTTAGCCTTACGTTACAACCCAATAAAAGACCCTTAGACTTGGGGTCGGGTCAAAGAACGGTGGAGGGAGATAGACTTCAAACCTATGGAGAGAGTATGTATAGTTGAGATGCCGGGATTACCTTCTCAAAGTTTTTCATTTCTTTATCTTTTTCCGGTTCCTTCGTGGAATCATGAGAAACTAGCTTGAGGGTTGATTTGAAGCTAGTGGAGAGAACGCGGCCCGATTTGTTGGGGCTAGGGTGGATTGAGTCCTCATTAGTTCTCTATACTTAGCATATGTTATGTTTCAATCAACCATTGACATCTTGGAACGTGCATACATTTGTCTACTTAGAAAGATTTGCATTCATTGGTGTTTGTTCCTATCTCTTGTCCTAATATGAATTTGTGTTTTCTTTCTCTTTTTATGTTTCTTTTTCTTTTCTTTTTATTGCCTTGCCTAGGTTTTTATTTAGAGTTGTGGGTTAAACTCTTAGGATACCCTCATGAGAGCACACTCGTCCACTAGGGCGATCAAGGGGTTTAAAGGGCTTGTCTTTAGTTGCTAAAATTGACCGTGATTCCTACGAAAGTGAGTTAGTGTACCTTCTTCTCTCCTTTAGTATCTTAGATCAGCTTGAATAAATCATTCTCCTTCTCTCGTTTTTCATGTTAATTTGCTCGAGGACAAGCAAAAGTTTAGCTTGGGTGAGTTTGATAAGTGACTTTTGTGTCACTTTTAGGGTGTTTATTGAGTCGCTTTCCGGCTTATTTTACAATAATTTAGCCCCTTTTGTTCTTTATTTATTTTATTTGCTTATTCTCGTCTTTTATCTTTATTTTGAGTATTTTAGTTAGGGGTGTCCATAATTCGGATAAAAACCGAAATCCAATCCAATCCAAACCGAATTATCAATTCGGATCGGATCCGAACTTTAAATCGGATCGGATCGGATTGAGATTTTTTGGAAATTCGGATTTTCGGATTGGATCGGATTGATCCTAATTGGATATAATCCAAACCAAAAACCGAATTGTAAAATTAAGCTTGTATATTTTGTATATTTTGAAGTTTAGCTCAAATACATAATACTACATAAAATAAATTAGAGAGACTTTATATTAATTAATTAATGACTTAACGTTTAACTGTGTATTTTAATCATAGTAAAGCTTTATTTTTATAATTGTATTAGGCGCTAAAAAAATAATGTATTATAATTCGTATTTTCGGATCGGATCCAAATAACTGAATTTTAATTCGGATTGGATCGGATTGGATCAAGAGAGAAATTTGGATCGGATCGGATTGAAAAATTGAAAACCGAATCATATTTCGGATTGGATCGGATTTGTACTAAATCCAAACCGAAAACCGAACGGACACCCCTAATTTTAGTAGTTTTTATTAGTTTTCAGTTTATTTTTGTAGTTTTAGTTAATAATTTCCCGCTTCTCTCATTTTATTTATTTTATTTTCTTTTAGTATCTAGTTTGTTTTATTTTATTTTATTTTATTTCATTTTATTTTATTTTTTATATAGTTTTAGCTTTTTATTTACTTTATTTGTCTTATCTTATTTTATTTTATTTATCTTATTTTATTTTTATTTTATTATATTTTCTCTTTATTTTATTTTATTTCGTGGTAATACCCTCGTGTTTTTGGTTGTAGGTGTTCCGGGTTTCAAGTTAAACTTGTGTTCTGGGTCCGAGGTTCGAGGCAAATGCACAATGCTCCCTCCTTTTGCTGATGCCAGCACCACTTTCAACCACAACCAAACCAACACCACCAACATCACCAAATAACACCAACAGCCTCCACAGCCACGCAAAACCAACCTCAATTCACCAATCAACCACCACTAATCCACACCCAATTCAACCCCGTTACCAGCCCACGGATCGCAACAACAGCAGCCCCTGCTCCACCACGCAACTCCAATCAGCCCAACAACACCCAAACCACTAGCAACCACCTTTCACACCCAATTCAGCCGACCAATCAACCACCACTCAATCCCACACCTCAATTCGACTCCAATTCACACTCACCATCAACAGCCACCACAACTACAACCACCAACACCTCACCTCCGCCACCTTCCCTTGTTTCCACTCGCAACAACAACAATCAGCAGCGCCACCCAAAACCCGCACCAGCCATGCCTCCTCCAGCAGCCCCCGCTCCTCCTTCTCACACCCACACCTCTTCCACACACCAAACAAATACCAATTAAACCACCAACACCACCTATCATCCCACCACAACCGCACCGGCACTCCACTCCAACTAAGACCACCGTCAGCCACCTCCAATCAACAACAACCACCCAAATCACCACCAAATTACTCACCTCATAGCCGCGCAACTCACAACACCCAAACTCACCATCTCAAGCCTCAAACGCGGGCACACATCCCTGTCAGAAGGCGCACACAATTGAAGTCCAAAATCGAGTTGAGGCAGTAGCTTTGCGCGACTTAATGTGTGACTTCTGTGCGGGCGCGCAATTGTTGATCAATCACGAGCTTTTCACGTGATTTTTAATGAAAATTGGATGGCCACGATAGATGATGATGATGTTTATATACGGTTGTTATTGTGATGATTTTTTTTGCTGCTGGTGATGAAAGTTTGGAGCAGCAAAATTCGAAAGAGAAGATGAAAGGAGGTCTGATGTTTTCGTGGGTTTGGGTGGGAATTTCGGGGATTTTTCTTTTCCTTTTCATTTTATTTTATTTTATTTTATTTTTAGTTTTGTTTTTTTTGGTTTTTAGTTTAGTATTTTAATTGTTTTAGTTTAGTTTTATTCTTTTTTAATTTCATTTATGTTATTTTAGCTTGTATTATAAATACCCTCTTTGGGGTTATTTTCTAAAAACTTTCAATCAATATTTTAATTTTAGAGAGATTAGATTAGTTTAGCTTATATTTTCTCTCTCTTAGGGTTAGTTTAGGAGTAGTGTAGAGAGAGAAATCTTGGATTTCCATAGAGTTTTTGAGAGGTTGAAAAAACAACTTTGTGGAACTTCTTCTCATCTATTCAATGAGCATTTTCTAACATTCTCTCATCTTTATTTCTTGCTTAATTCTTAGTTTTTGCTTTTTGTTTATTGATTTGAGTAGATTAATTAGTTTATTTGTTTAATCTTGTTTTTATTCTTGTTTTACATTGTTTTCCATTTATTTCTTCATTATGTTAGCTTAGATTTTGTTCTAGGAAAATGGATGAATGTTATGTTAATAAATTGAATGATTGATTGTGATTAGTATAGAATTGCAATTCAAGGCTTTGTCTTCCAAGATACGCCGTCTTCAAGACTTAACCAAACTATGCAAAAACTAGTGTCTACAACTAGGAATAATCTAAATATTAAAGTACGAAAATACTTAACGGTGCGTAGACCGTATTTAGATTTACAAAAATATATAACGGCACGTAGTCCGTATTTTCTATCCTAGCCGGGTCCCACTAGTTGCCATTTCATAAAACCTGTGAGAGAGAATATATATATTCCATTCATCCATTCACTATTTGTGAATGGCCCATGCAATTTACAAATTTAAAACAAATAAAATGCATTTAAACAACGCGCGCACTAGTAACTAATCTAAGTGGTTAATCCGATTAACACGCCTAATTAAAACTAGTCAAAGTTGTTTAATTGTTTATATAATTTACGTCATTAATAATTGAAGCTCCCACTAAATTCCGCATTTCCTTAATTAATCTAATTAATTAAGTCAGTAGCACCCAAACTTGTCAAAATGAAATTTTGCCAATGCCGCTCAAAACCGAGGCCTAGCCTCCCAAAATTTTAATTAAAATAAACAAAATTAATTAAAATAAATAAAACGGAAAAATAAGCAATATTACGGCTAGTCACCTCACCGCACCAAGCATACGCACATGCCAAAAAACACGAACACACGACCCACGACACACGCCTGCGAGCTGCTGCCACGGCACAGCCGCGCGTGGCTGCTGCAGCCCGCGTGTGCTGCTGCCGTGCGTGGCTGCTGCCGCGCGGGTGGCCACAAGCAAGGCGACGCTACCACCTTTGCAGCCACATATGGGCTGCTATGCAGCCCGGCTCGCCAAGGTGATGCATTGCCTCGTTTTGCGTGCCACGGCCTTGGGATTTGATCCCTTTTCGCGAGACAACAATAATTAATTCTAAATTAATTTTAGAACTAATTTAGAGAGAAAAACAAAATTTTAAACAAGTCTAACTTAATAAAATTTTCAAAGTGCAAATAACCAAAATAATTCCGAGAACCATTCTTAATTAAATTGGTTTAGCTTGGTGCAACATAAAATTGAGGCAATTTCTCACTTTCAATTTAATCAATTTAAATTAAACTTGAGAATTTGACAAAGTAAAGGGAAATTGGAAAAATATGAACTTTAATGTTCATAATGAAAATTCCAACATCTAAATTTTGTGAATCCTTGAAAATTATATCTGCCAACATGAAGATAACCAAATTTCTATCACAAAAATCGAAACTTTATGTTTCCAATCAACTCAAAATGATTAAAACATCAAAGTGTAACACAAAATAACATGGAATTTAGTGGTTTTTAAAGTTTCAATCACTTATCACAAATAAAGATTGAATCTTTAACACTAAGGAAGCCTCAAAAATAAAACTTTCACACTATAAAGCAATTAGTTTGTAATTATGTGAAAATAAATCAACCTTTAAGCATCAAATACTACCAAGTAAGTGTGCTTTAAGGGGACATAAACATGCAGAAAATAATGCAAATAATCAATCATATAATCAACAATTTATGCCATTAATTTCAAGGCTAGTAAAGACTTAAAATTTTTCGTCAAAAACGACAACCCTTGAAAAAGGCATTTCTGGTCAGAATTTGGCTAAAATCACAGATCCCTTGGGGGTAAAAACCTTTCCTGAACACGTTTTCCACCCAAAATTCACTAGTATTGGGCGAAAATCTAGGTTCTGGGCCAAACTCGACATTAAAAACGAGATTAAAATAAATAAAACCGAGCTACTAATCTAATTAGCAACTTAAACCAGAAAATTAAGCCAAAATAAACCTTGAAAAACATGATTATAAAAATAAACGAGCGGGGCTCCGATACCGTTGTTGGCTTTTAGTGAGTCCGACTCACTGCGGAAACAAACCCCTACCCGAGGAATCACTCGCAATAATTAAAATCATAAAGCATAAATAAATAATCACAAAGAAAAGATAACGAATCTTACCCTCGAAGCGAGCTTCGCCCAAAAACCGGGGCTCTTACTTGAAAGCTACGAGCACGTCAAGCGCCGCGCCTCCGACGGTATCCACCCACAAAAGGCGAACACAAATTTAAGGTCCGCTACCTTGGGGTTAGCAAGGTCCGACCAAAACCCGAGTGTTATATGAGTTTAAGAGTTTTCCCAAAATTATGGAATGCTCTTTTTAACTCCCACTCAAGCAAAGAATTCTCAAGCCATGCCATGACTATTTATAAGGAAGTATGCCTTGTGAATTTCACTCATCTTTCAATGTGGGACTTTTCACAAAAAGATCCCACATGGAAAGATTGGTGAATTCAACCCTTAGTTAAATAAACCAAGGAATAAGTAACAAGTGTCACATGGTTAGGAGTGGACCACTTTCTCACTTGAACCCCAAGGCATTTCACATGCAATGTGAACTAACCATGTGTCATCCAACCTTGAGCCCCAAGATGGGTTCGGTTGGCCCATTTTAGTTTGGCCCGTGTCCATGACCCATCAACCCGGGTCCACGGCCATTGCCACATGTGTCGCCACCGTGGCGCGCTGCCACGTGGCACGCTGCCACGTGGCACGCTGCCACTTGGTGGCTGCCAATGTGGCGGCTGCCAACATGGCTGCTGCCACTTGGCGGCTGCCAACATGGCTGCTGCCACTTGGCGGCTGCCAACATGGCTGCTGCCACTTGGTGGCTGCCAACATGGCTGCTGCCACTTGGCGGCTGCCACTTGGCGGCTGCCACTTGGCGGCTGCCAACGTGGCTTCCACGTGTGCTGCCACGTGGCGTTTTGCCATGTGTGCTGCCACGTGGCATGCTCCTATTGGGCATGAATTCCTAGCCTTTCGCGTGGCTAGGATTTCACTTGTTACTTGATGTATTTTCCCGTCTCGCCAAATCCTAATGGCTCGACATTTGAGATTCTCTGACGCTCGGTTTCGACGCTCCAAGCTCGAATTTCCGACGTGTAAATGTTTAACACTCGAGCGACGAATTAATTTCTTCCGAATTAATTCGTCGAGTTGGTTCGTATATTTTTCTTGGGTGTGACCCGAAGGGTTCAGTCAAGATTAAGCTGTAATATTAATTATATTAATATTACTCATCGGAAGCGACCTCCACCCAGGCATTCCGATCACTTGACCTTACTGAATACATTAGCTTTCTAATAATTTTGAACCCGCTATCAGAATAATACACTTGTTCGAAGGACACCATTCCTTTCACCTACAACAACATGCCACCAACCTGTAACAAGCAACAAGTCACCAAATTTCTCCAACAGTCACCAAACAATACTTTTTCTTACTCATTACATAAAGTGTTGCTTACTCACACATAAGTTTAGGGTCAATTCTTCCAAAGATAATAACCATTTAGTTTTATCAGTTTTATATGTCATATACACACAATTAGTAGGTGTATAAGCTATAACATAATTATTGATTAAGATATGCAATTATAGTTTAATCACTTTTATATGTCATACACACACAATACATGATTATGTCATTATTTCGTAACTAAGAGAAGGAAACATCAATCATTTAACAACCAATATTCTGCTATGTCTCTTTGATATTATCAAGTGCCAGAATTTGAATCAATTATAATTTCCAACAATGGATATTTCAACCAACAATAGGCAGATTGTCTTTAAAATCAGACATTAACCAATAAAGTTGGACAACAAGGAAGCAGATGCAATACAAGGCAAAGTATTTACCAGGATAAGACTTTTTAATGAAGTTCAAAAAAATTGTCTAATATGGAGTACTCTATTTATAGTACATGTGATTATGAAACAACAACACACAAGAACAGGGGCTACACAATTTTCCCTTCGAAAAGAGCGATTTTTTTTTCTTTTCCACACTTTTCCCCAATTATTAAAAAATGCGTTCTACTGAGGATAAAACTTACTTAAGTAATAAATAAATAAAAACAATTCTCAAGCTCCTTTTGATTAAGGAAAAAATCACTCCCATGTCTATATATCAATTAATATCGTCCAGTAGGCAAGAAAGGCAATATTTTGAAATTGGTGCAATTCCAGCAGTTGATCACCTCATTCAAACTTTTAGTGTTCTAGGCTCTTATCCACAAAAGTAAAAGATTAATCTGAGTCCTTGATTAAACTTAGAGCAACATAAGCATCCTTGAAATTAATCAACAATCCATCCACAAATAGGCTATTCTCAAAAGACACCCTGCTACTACTTGCAAAACAATCATGCCAAACGCAAGTAAGAAAATTCTAGGTGACTTCAAAGACAATCTAACAAAGAGCACTTCACACCCCACATCATATAAAACATACACTCCTTAATAAATTCTAACAATGGATATTTCAACCAATTAACACCAACACAAACCAATTTCAGCAATTATATGCGCTGCACATTAAAAAAAAAAGAAGATTAAGGCTAAGAAACCATTACGCTGCACGCAATCAGTTGGAGGGATGAAATTTGGGGTCCACATCTTTTACAAATTCAAGGAGACAAGGATCAAATTTCTCCTCATCAACGACATCCTAGATCGGACCCTCTTGGACCCGAGTTTGGCCTCTTCAGAAGGGAAAATCATCTTGGGGGGAGGGTCGGACAATTTGAAGCCGTACAACTCTTCTTCCTCCGGGGTTTCATCTGGTTTTTCAGCCACCGTTGAAGTTTCATCTTCTTCAACTAGTTTCGCCCCTTTTCCCCTTAATCTCCTCATCACATTAGAAGAAACCCTTTTCAATTTTTTAGCCTTAGGTTTTGGCCTAGGAAAAGTCTTCATCCAAGCACGGTACTCAGCATCGGTCCTATCATCCACACCATTTTTGTCGTCCTCAATTTATTTAAGGACCGTACCAAGAGCCTCGAAAGATTTCTCGGATAACACCTTCTTAGCTTCCTCAGATTTGTAAAAACGCTTGGGTGAAGAAGATTTACCCTCCAATGACTTCAAAAGTTTCGCTATGACCTTCGTTTCATAGTCGTCCTCAGTTTCGAAAAAGGCATCGTACATAGGGGTAAGATCTGCCATTTTTAGGGACTCAATTTCAGATCTAAGTAAGAACAGGGAAGAACGAGTTATGTATTTAAAGAGTGAGAAAGGAAAATGAAAGAGTTTGAAAGAAAATTGAAGAGTGAGAAACGAAATGGGTGGAGAAGATGAACAGTTGAAGCAAATCGGTGAGAAGAGGGAGAAAGTAGGGTTTCTGGAATTTGGGGAAAAACTTAGGGTTTGTTGAATGTGGGATCCAAATGGGTTTTGACGGTTAAATTCGATTTTGTTAGGTGGGGATGAATTAATTTTGGTGGGAATGATTAAGTATAATAAGTTATGTTATAATTTAAGTAAATCTAATAATGAAAATTGATTGTATTTAGTGAGAGTAAAGTGAGGGCAGAAATGTAATTTCACTAAAAAAAACTTACTCAAAAAGGAAATTTATCATTTGTTGCACATAATGTGAAACATCCGTTTTTGGTAATTGTTGCACATAATGCGTGGTGGAGGCAGTATATATATAAGAGACGTTCTGTATGTAAAAACGTATGAAACCGTTAACTTTTTCTTTTTAATGAAATAATTTTAAAAAATAATTAATTATTATAGATTATTTAAAACGGTCATCTTAGCAACAGTTTTATATTGTATTAATTAATTGGTTTTTTTTTAATTATTAAGAGAAAAAATTATACGAAATAATAATTTACCCAAATTAATTAAAGGCGGGAAAAAGGAATATTGAAGCGCTCACTTAATTTCACTTTCATGTTCATTTTCACTTTCACTTAAACTAATACCTTAAAAATAATCAAAAGTACTGCATGTGTTTATTGCTGCGTGAAACCTCCATATAGTATAAACTTCAACCTCCAAACGCTGACTTTTCGCCGCACCATCGCTCCACTGCCGCACCACTCCTCCACCGGCGCATCACCAAACCACCGGTACACAACTGCTGAGCACCGCACCACTCCGCTAAAGTAGGTTCGAATCTTCATGTTATAAAGTAGTCGAATTTTGATTATTTTCCAATCATATTGAACAGCATGAATTATTCGAATTATGAAGGTAACATAATTAAATTAATAGTTTTCATCAAGTAAATTAATTTGAAATTTGAATTTTAGATGATTGAAAAAAAAAAAAAAAAACTTCAAAGTTCTAGTTTTAGGGTTACATTCAATCGATTGTTTGTATGAAAATATTTCAGTTAAATTGCAGTAAGTTCAATCAAATTACATTTTTTGTAGAATTTACATTTATATCAACTGTAACAAAAATAACATTAGCCAAATTAATGTTACCAAAGTTAAATTTAGAACCTTAATTAGATAAAGAAAGAGCTAGGGGTATGGGAAATTTATTACCATTGGATTATTGAGCTATTGATTCGCATTGCTTTTCTTTAATAAAAGGGTTTGTAATGAGATCTTGTGATTGAAACTATGTGATGATACACTAATAGAATAAAGGGGAAAGGCATCGGTTTAAACCCCTTGTATGCCACTGGTTTGAACAGATGAACTTGTGGGGGGTGTCAATTCCTCCCACATTTGCCACCGGTTAAAAACTTATGGTATAAATAGGTTTTGACATTGGTTAACCGGTGCCATTAATAATTTTGGCCACCGGTTAACCAGTGCCAATAATATATCCCCGCACAATATTTTTTTTTTTTTTTTTTGTGGTAAGTCACTTTTTGGCATCAGTTAACCGGTGCCAATTTACTATATTAATTTTTTTCCCTGTTTTCTTGCAATAATATTAAAAAAAACCCCTGTAATAATAACCTGTTTTCAGGCCTGTAATTCAAGCAATAATATTAACAAATATAATTAATATTAATATAATTATAATTACCATTTATAATAATATTATTAATAATTATAATAAGATACAAATAATATTAAAAACAATAATTCATATATAGATATACATAATATTTCCAAATTCTATACAATAAATAAAAAGTGTTATATACAGATAAAAACGATGCTAAGTAATTAATGAATAATAATACAGTTAAAAAGTTAACAAAACATAAATTCATAATAAAAATGACATTTACATGTTAAAGGTGTTAAAAGACGCCAACATGTCTCGAACTTCATTAAGTTCCTTGATTGTCAATTTACCATCCTTTTGTACCTTGCAAAAGTTGAAATAGAGTACTATTATGTTAGAATTAATTAAATAGGCTAAACAATACTTATTTAATAAAAAATGGCTTATAGGACTTCTACTTTGCCCAATTTCTACATATCTTATCTATGAACTATTAATTTCTTATAACATGTCAATGTTGGCTATTATTAGTTTTATAAGGCCTGAAATCACATCAGTAGAGCATTTGATTAAGTGTAAAGACGCATTTTACTCAAAATGGCCCAAATATGGCCTATATGACTTCTACGTTGCCCATTTCCTATTTTTATTATAAAATGAACTATTTCATTCTTATAACATGTCAATGTTACCTAGTATTAGGTGTCTAAGGCTTAAAATTGAATCAAAAGAGCATTTTACCAAAAATTACCCTAATATAGCCTACATGCATCACTTCTATTTAGCCCATTTTCTACATTTCTTACCAAATGATCTATTTATTTCTTATAACATGTCAATTTTATCTATTTTTAGGTGTATAAGGTTAAAAATCATTAAAAGAGAACATTCACAAAAAAATGGCCAAAATATGGCACATGTGACTTATTTTTAGCCCATTTTCTACCTTTCTTATCAAATGAACTATTTCTTTCTCATAACTTGTCAATGTTACCTAGTTTTATGTGTCTAAGGCTTGAAATCACATCAATAGAGCATTTTATTAAGTTTTAAGATGCATTGTACTCAAAATGGTCCAAATACGGCCTATATGACTTCTACTTTGCCCATTGCCTACTTTTCTTATAAATGAACTATTTATTTCTCATAAAATGTCAATGTTACCTAGTTTTAGGTGTATAAGGCTTAAAATTGAAACAAAAAAGCAATTTACAAAAAATTGCCCCAATATATCCTACATGCATGACTTCTATTTCGCCCATTTTCTAAATTTCTTTTCAAATGATCTATTTCTTTCACATAACTTGTGAATATTATCTAGTTTTAGGTGTATAAGGCTATAAATCACATCAAAAGAGCATATTAACAAAAAATCGACCCAAATATGGCCTATATGACTTCTTTTTAGCCCATTTTCTACATTTCATATCAAATGAACTATTTCTTTCTTATAACATGTCAATGTTGGCTATTATTAGCTGTCTAAGGCTTGAAATCACATCAATAGTGCATTTTAATAAGTTTTAAGATGAATTTTACTCAAAAATGGCCCAAATGTGGCCTATATGACTTCTACTTCGCCCATTTCCTACATTGGTTATGAAATGAACTATTTCTTTCTCATAACATGTCAATATTATCTAGTTTTTGGTGTATAAGGCATGAAATCACATAAAAAGAGTACATTAACAAAAAAATGGCCCAAATATGGCTATATGACTTCTCCGATGAACGAGTTGAATTAAGGTGATAGATTGTGGTCTTTCAATTACAAATCACCATGAGTTTCCAATGCTCCCTACATATGTTCACAATAGACAAACAAATTAATATTTAGGAGTCAACATATAATGAGGCTTAACGATTGAATTTGACATGGTTAGATATACTCTTTATAACATGGGGCGAATATGAACTTGTCTCCCGCACGCACTGATTCCCTGATACTCTGTTCAACATAATACAACACGTCACGGGAGTTGCCTAAGATTCTAGGAGTGGATATCTGCTTGGGGCATAACCACCAAACTTTACAAGGAGAATCACTTTTAGTTAAGTGCTCCTGTAATGCTCTTCGTGCATGAACATTGAATAATTAATCAAATGACGGATAATCACCACAAATTTGAATAACTTGAAAAAAGTGTAGATTATGTGGGCACTGAAGTACCTCATGAATGTTTGAATGAGGGAAATATTAATCTTTGCACCACGTAGAAATTCCTTTACATCTTCTTTGTTAATCCATCCTACTGCATCCTCATCATAGTGGAACATTGCCATAGAAAGTGCAACTTCAATTAGATCAACCAAATGACAAGCACGATTGTGAAGAAAGGTCAAATAAACAAAGAGCGATTGAAGAACAATGTCTTCAAAAAATGGAGTGGGTTGCATGGGTGAACCTCCCCAAGAGTCCAACTTCAACGCTTGTTCACTCTTGGACCGTTGTTCACTCATCTTCTTGTTAGGTTGATCAATGCTTTTCGACTTCTCCACCCTCCTTCTCTTTGAAATTTGGCGTCTATGCAAAATCGGAAACTTTAACAACCGAGTGAGTTAAGAAAAGAAAAAATAATGGCTCAATATAATCACCATAAAAAGTGTAGATTTCCCCAAGGCCGGAACAGCCGAGGCAGCAGCTGTCGAGGCTGCTGCAGCCTAGGGAGCCGCTGCCATGGCTGGAGCAGCCTAAGCAGCCGCTGCCGAGAGCAGCAGCAATTGAGGCCGCCGCAGCCTCGGCATCGGAGATGGGGCACGGGGATTCGTGCTATTTTGGCGGTTTTATTTTCAATGGTGCAATTATAAAGTGCCTAATGGTTATTTAATACTAAAAAAATGAAAAAAAAATAAATTACCTCGTTGATCAACCTCACCCACGCACATGGCCAATCCAAGAAGCTACCTTGAGCTTGCCAAAGCTTTGTTATCTCAACCTCCTGTACCAGTTCGGTATTTGGATGTGTTCGAAGCCTGTAATCACCGAATCTATCCCAACCAGATAATGTTGTGGCCCCGCGGTATCACCAGTCGTCGCTTGTACACTACCATACGCCACAAAATTAAATTATCCCCTATTTGCAAGCCCCGGGGTTAGAAGCGCACACCGGGGATCTTCCTACACTTATCAAAAAAGAAGTTTTCAAAATAGGTCTTTTCCTACACCATTGATAATATATCGAAATTAATTACGCTAGAACCAAACAAATCACATGTTATAGGGAATATTTCAAGCATTACCCCAAACTTGAACCCCCACTGTGATCATACACTTAGGCATGGTGGTGTCCAAAGGGAAAGAAGCAAGAGCAAAAGAGTCGCCAACAAGTTTTAGGAACTTGTAAACCGTTCAGAGGGTGAAGATTACACCCTCTAACGATCCATGAGATCGTTAACTCCAATAGGTCTAGAACCAAGACTGGAAGTTCGGGGATGAAAGTACAAATCGAATCGAAAATAGAAATAACCTGCCCTAATAACAAATCTCTACTTTATTCTACTCGTATTCATGTGCGCTTTCTTTCTAACATGCAATCAATAGGTTTACCCTAAACCTGTTTATCTATGTTGGTTGAATAGTAATGCATAAATAAATTTATTATTGGATCACTTGAATTATAATCAAATTAACCCTAAACAAGATTATTAACTATCTTATTAAGCGTGATTACAAGCACAAATTTCCTTTAAACATACATAAAAGGTGTGATCAAGCAATAACAATAATAATGTATCAAGAACATAATAATAATCATAATAATAATAATAATTATTATTATAATCTTAATTAATATAACACTAATAATCATGTTAAAAATAAAGCATAATAATAGCAAGATCCTAGGTAGGATACTAATAAGATTAATAACAAATCCTAGCATGTCACTAAACAATTAAAAATCAAAGCTTTAACCCTAACATGATACTAACATGCTATTAGGAAAGAAATAGGAAGTATCATCTTAATTGATATACGGAACTTATTTATTACCCTAAACATAATATTAAGAAAAACATCCTAACATGACACTAGGAAAAGAATCCTAGGAATCAAAATAACAACCTAAACATGATTTCTATATCAAAATATCAACTAAACAATTAAAGCACTTATTTAGATGCCTCCTATCTCTTTCTAATATTAAAATACACACATTAGTAACTTCAAGGAAAAAAAATAAATCAAACAATTAAATTAAATAATTGAAATAGAGATTTGGGACCAAACCCTCAGAAATATCAAACCCTTTCACGTTTAGGGCGAAGGCAACTTCGAAATTTTCTAGGTGTGTCTAGTGCTAATGTATCATGTAACTACAATTGAAAGAATTCTTGTTCTTGAAAAGCGGAGGTCCAGGGACCCTATTTATAATAAAATAGTTCAGAATTGATAGAATGAATCAGAGTTCGAATAAGAATAAAACACGCCTCCGTTGCCAACGACAAGATCTATCGCCAGGCGACAGGGTCTGTCGCTAGGCAACAAACCTGTCATATGGCGACGCAAGACAGTTTTTGCAAATTTTGTTTTAATAGTGTCTTTTGATCCAGAAGTCCAAATAAGTCATAAAATATGTCGTTACAAGGCACTTGAAGTATACTTTTCAACAAATTTGAATCAGATTAAAATCTTTGGTAGATAAAAAGATATGGCAAAAATCGTGGAAGGGTGTCAGTTTTGGATAGAGTTTCATATTCCATTCATATATTTTAAATTACAGCTCGGAATTAGTATTATAATATATCATTGGAAAGATAATTTCAAGATCTATCCAACCATATAAGATTTTGATAAAGATTATGAGGCACAAAAATAATATCTGAATATATTCCATTTCGTACAAAACAAGGATTCTCAAAAGGAGTAGTTTTACTCAATTTCAAACTCTTTGAACATAATTATCCATCCAAACTCCATTAGGATTTAAGAGAACCTTCTGGAGTATTCTAGAAGACTATAATCAATCCTAAAAGATTTAGGAATGATAATTAATAATAGGTCCTCATCTAGATCATTGGGCCGTATGTAAGAACCAAACCGGGCCTAGTTTAGTATTTTGGCCATAAGTTCCTCCTTATCCATCTAAATTGGGCTTATAATATATCGTTGGAAAGGTCTTTTCAAACTTCATCCAACTATACTATTATTGGACTCATATCATGGAAAAACCTAAACTGTAATGAACTTTTTCATTAATAGGCTAAGAAAATAAATATTTTCAAAAACGGAAAGAAGAGATATTTTAATAAAAACATCCTCATCACTAGACTTGTTACACTTTCACCTCGTTCGATAATCAAATGACATGAAAGGTATTAATCACTGGGTTAGGTTTTGGGGAGACACAAATGGGTGTCTACACCTGTAAATTAGGATATTCATGTTGTGTTGGGTTATCAAGCTCCCTAGAGTCCGCATGTGTAGGAGTAGCAACCTGCAATATTTCATCAATCATGACACAGAAGATCTCACGTAAATCAATATTTTAAAACTTTTAATACAATTTAAACTACCTCATGTAGCACATCTTCTCCATGTATCTCATCTCCTCCTTGTCTATCACCTTCTCCTTGTCTTTTTGGGTGACTACATGAGTCGACCGGTGTATTCGCGGGAACAGCAAACTCGGTAAGTTCATCTACTTCGCCCAAGAATTGAATTCACCTACCAAATTGTTGTATACTTGTTCCTTAATTAATGCCACCTTGTCATCCAACTCATCCAGTTAGTTAACACTTGCTCGAGATCGACCCGATTTTGTGTAATATGGACCCATCACCTTTTTCCGTCCTAGCAATGACCCTCTCGAACCTACTTCTCGTCCCGGATGGTATGGCTTTTCCAAAGCCAAGGTTAAAGGGTCATTATCCACACTTGGGACCAATTTGCCCTCTACTAGTTCTTTAGTGTGCTCAAGCTGTAGCAAAAGGAAAAAGAATGTCAATAATATAGTTAATGGTTTGTATAGTGTTTTTGATGCAAAATGTTCTTAAAGTTCAAGATTTCATAGGTAACTTAAAAGTTTATCTGCCATTTTTTTCGTTTCCGGACCCTTAATGATGAAAGGAATGGTGTCCTTCGAACAAGTGTATTATTCTAATAGCGGGTTCAGAGTTATTAGAAAGCTAATATATTAAGTAAGGTCAAGTGATCGGAATGCCTAGGTGGAGGCCGGTTCCGATCAGTAATATTAATGTATAATTAATATTACAGCTTAATCTTAACTACACCCTTCGGCTCACACCCAAGCAAATATACGAACCGACTCGACGAATTAAGTCGGAAGAAATTAATTCGTCGCCCGAGTGTTAAATATTTAGACGTCGGAAATTTGAGCTTAGAGCGTCGAAACCGAACGTCGGAAGTCGAGTCGAAAAATAGTAAAAGACGAGACATGAAAATAATAATAAATCAACAAGACCAAAATACCCCTAGCGTCGGAATGCCCCGAGCAAACCGAGTTCGAGGCTAGGTTGGCTGGTGCGTGCTAGCGCACCAATGCTAGCATCGCAATACTAGCATCACAAGGCTAGTCGCGCCAATGCTAGGCCAAGGCGCGCAAGGAGCAGTAGCTCTCAGCAGCAGCCCGCATCTTTGATGCGTGGCTCGCTGGCAGAGAGCACGAGTAGCCCGCACAAGCTGCTGGGCTTGCTGTGTAGCAGCGCTAGCAACCCGTACGCTTGTGCTGGGCCTGCTGGCAGCCGCGCATGGCAGCCCACCTTGGGTGCCTTGGTGCCCAAGTGTGGTGCCATGTGGCGCAATTTTAGTGGAGCTTAAGGGGGTTTTATTAATTGCGAGTGGTTCTTTGGGTCGGGGTTGTTTCCGAGGTAAGTTGAACTTACCAAACCCCAACAGCGGTATCGGAGCCACGCTCGTTTATTTTTAAAATCATAATATTTTTCAAGGTGATTTTTATGGCTTAATTTTTCTGGTTTAAGTTGCTAATTAGATTAGTAGCTCGTACTAGCTATTTTAACCTCGTATTTAAGTTACCTTTAGCCCGAACCCAGATTTCGACCCAAAAATAGTGAATTTTGGGTGAAAAATGTGTTATAGAAATGGTTTTAAACTTCCTAGGGACGGTTTTTAGCCGAAAAACGACCAGAAATGCTATTTTCGAGGTTTTTTCGTTTTTACGAAAAATTTTAAATCTTTCTAACCTTGAAAATTAATTTCATATTTATTGTGGTTATGTAATTGGTTCAATACATATTTTATATGCAATTTTAAACCTCTTTTGACATGATTACTTGGTAGTAATTTGTGCTTTAATGCTTGGTTTTATTTTTCACATAATTGCAAACTAATTGCATTAAGTATGAAATTGTTGTTCTTTGAGGCTTCCAAGTATTAAAGATTTAATCTTTAATTATGTTAAGTGATTGAAACTTTATATTATTAAATTCCATGAATTTTTGTTAAACTTTGTTGACTTAATCATTTTTTAATTGATTGGAATCATAAAGTTTAAAGCTTTGTGATAGAAAAATTGTTTATCTTCATATTGGAAGATATAATTTTTTCAAGGATTCACAAGTATTAAAGTTGGAATCATTATTGAATTTATGTTCATTTTTCCAACTCCCACTTATTTTGTCAAAAACTAAAGGTTAATTTAAATTAATTAAATTAATAGTGAGTAATTGCCCAATTATTTTTGTTGCACCAAGGTAAACCAATTTAATTAAAGAATGGTTTTTGGGAATTATTTTGGTTACATGCACTTCGAAAAATTTATTTAAGTTAGACTTGTTTAAATTTTTTATTTTGCTCAAATGAATTAGTTCTAAAATTAATTTAGAATTAATAATAATGTCACGCAAAATTAGGATCAAATCTCAAGGCTATGGCAGGAAAAACAAGGCAAGAGAAACACTTGGATAACCGGGCTACATAATAGCCCGCATGTGGCTGCCAAGGATGCATCCCCGAGCTTGCGCGCGAGTCGATGCGTGGCTGCTGCTTGCTGCCAGCAGCATGGCGCGCCATCAAGCACCAAGCAGCAGCACGGCGCAGCAACAACAAGGTGTTGTGCGCGCCTGTGTGTGCTGCCTTGCGTTGCTAGCCGCGGCTGGTGCAAGCACGAGCACATCGTGCATCGCTTTGGGACTTGGTGCATGCGTCGTGTAATTAGGGGTATGCGTAGACGTTGCTTGCAAAGCAATGTAGTGCAATGAATTCGTTCAACATGGCCATCAAGGGCCACGTTATTGATGTGTGAAAGTTCGCTGATGTGGGCGCTGTAACGCTTACCGACATCGGGCCCACTCTCACGTTCATTGAGCATCTAATGGTTGTGTAAAATGTGAGCACTCCATGTCTTAGTGCTAGGAACTTAGACACTTTGGACTACGTATTTTTCTTAAAAATTGTTCTTTTAATTATTGTATTATTCTAAGTTGTTTTAATTATTTTAATAAATTTTGAAGGCTAGGCCTCGGTTTTGAGCGACATTGGCAAAATTTATTTTGACAAATTTTGGGAATTACCGGCTTAATTAATTGGATTAATTAAGTTGGGTACAAAATTTACTGGGAGCTTCAAATGTTAATTGCTCTTATTTACATAAGTGGTTAAAACAACTTTGACTAGTTTTAATTAGGCGTGTTAATTGGATGAACCACCTAGATTAGTTACTAGTTCATGCGTGGGCCATTCACAAATAGTGAATAGATGAATGGAATGTATATTCTTTCGCAGGTTTTATGAAATGGCAACTAGTGGGGCCTGATTAGGATAGAAAATACGGACTGCGATCCTTGATGTATTTTTGTAAATCTAAATACGGTCTGCGTACTGTTGAGTATTTTTGTACATTAATATTTAGATTAGTCCTAATCATAGATACTAGCTAGTAGTTGCATTTAATTATGGTCAAGTCTTGAAGATGGAGGTTCTTAGAAGACGTAGCCATTGCAATGAAGAGCTTTTGAAGATTTGAAGATCTCAAGGGATCATGCTAGTTGCCAAATGCATCTATATTTATGTTTTTCGATATATATATATATAATATGTTTATGTATATGAATTATATGTTAGATGCATGTTTAGGATTTCGAGTCATGTGATGATTAATTAAGTTCACTTAAATCAACCAACATAGAAACCCTAGGTCCCTAAACATTGAGTAAAAACTTTCCGTTCCAAAACAACACTTACCAGCCGAACGAGGGTAGTTGTGGTCTACGCTAAAGCAAGGAATCACTACCTCTCCTAGGAGTGTAAGGCATACCGGGTATGCAAGTTGGTTTTGGTTGTACTCAACGATATGAGTAATGGAGTCCTAACATGTCGTTGCAAAGTGAATAAATTGTTGAGAGAGCATTAGATGCGGCGATTTATTTAACCAAGAGTGGCTTGGATCCATTAGCAAAGCGTTGCTTACCTTAGGAGATTGAGTGTTAAGACAAGCCAAAGCATGCTTAACCACTCTTTATTTCTTCAGATCTTGGAATCTACTTATTCTCACCAAATTGGGGACAACTTTAAATGTATGAATAAGATGTTTTAAATAAGTTTGATTAAAAATGCATGAATTCAATCTTATTTAAATTTCATGAATGGTTTTTTATTTCAAATTTTTTCAATTGTAGAATCATGTCATTAACTAACTCAAACAACCAATTCTTGTTACGCTCAATTCTCGACACGGAGAAGTTGAGTGGGCCAAATATTCTTGATTGGCAAAGGAACTTGCGAATTGTTCTCATGCAAGAGAAAAAGGAATATGTCCTTGATGAGGAAATGCCCGAGGCTCCCAATGAGTAGGTGACTCAGGCTGCCCTAAATCGATGGTAAAGTGCCAATTGAGATGTCAAATGCATCATGTTGGCCACAATGTCTCCAGAGCTTCAAAAGAATTTCTTTGAGAAGGAGACAACTTTTGAGATCATTTCTGAACAACAAAATATGTTTCTAGAGCAAGCCCGAACTGGAAGGTTTGAAACCCATAGGCAGATCCTTGAGAGCAAGCTCAAGAAAGGACATCCAATCAGCCCACATGTACTCAAAATGATAGGATTGTTTGAGAACATGGGAAGGCTTGATGCGGGGTATTCAACCGATATGGAAATTGACATCATTCTCCACTCGCTGCATAAAGGCTATGATCAGTACAAGATAAACTATAACATGCACAATATGGAGAAAACCCTCACCGAGCTTCATGGTATGTTGAAGCTAGCAGAGTAAACGCTCAAGGATGAGGGGAAGCATGATATGCTAATGATTAAAAAGGGCAAGCCGTTCAAATTCTCAGGCAAAGAGAAGAAAGGCTTTATGGGGAAGGGCAAGAGGAAAACCTTTCCGTCTAAGCCTAAAGCTACCAACGATAACAAAGAAAATAAAGTAGCATCTTCTAAATCTGATTCTTAATGCTTCTACTATAAGAAGAAGGGACATTGGAAGAGAGATTTCCTCAAGTTCAACAAAGATAATAAGAACGGAACCGTTGCTTCTGAATCAGGTATATTCTATATAGACTTTATCTTCACTAGCTTAGCATCATGGGTATTAGATACTGGATGTGGCTCACACCTTTGTTCCAATTCTCAGGGACTAAGGAACACTAGAAGGCTAGAGAAGGGAGAGGTTGAACTCCAGGTCGGCAATGGAGCCAAAATTAATACCGTATCCGTAGGAACTCTCATTTTATCTTCGCCACCGGACTTGTTTTGGAACTAGATAATGTTTATTATTCTCCTAACATTACCAAAAACATCGTTTCAATTTCGGCGTTGGACGACAAGGATTTTGAATTTCGAGTAAAAGACAATGAATGTTCGTCTTATGTCGATAATGTTTTATATGGTATTGCACATTCTTAAAATGGTCTTTATGTTCTTTATCTGGACAAACAAGTTTATAATGTGAATAATACTAACAAAAGAGCTAAGACCATGGAGTAAAACCAAACTTACTTGTGGCATTGTCGTCTTTGCCACATTAACATCAAACGCGTCAAGAGACTTCTACAAGAAGGTGAGGGATGTTTATTAGGAAAGATGATTAAGCAGCCATTCTCCAACCTCGGAGAAAGGGCAGGAGACTTATTAGGTCTAATACACGCTGATGTATATGGACCAATGAGCTCAACCACAAGAAATGGACCCCGATATTTTATCACCATCACAGATGACTATAGTAGATATGGTTATGTCTACCTAATGTCACATAAATCTGAATCGTTTGAAAAGTTCAAAGAATTTCAGAGTGAAGTTGAAAATCAGCTTAGCAAGAAAATCAAAGCCTTTCGACCGGATCGAGATAGTGAATACTTGAGCCAAAAATTCGATGACCATTTGAAAGAAAAGGGTATAATTTTAGAATTGACACCTTCAAGAACTCCACAATGGAACTGAGTATCCGAAAGGAGAAATCGGACCTTGTTAGACATGTTAGGATGAACAATGCGTCTTAGTGATCTTCTTATCTCTTTCTAGGGACACGCATTTCTAACTGCTGCTCTAGCATTCAACCGTGCACCATCAAAAGCTGTAGTAAAGACTCCATATGAATTATGGACAAAGAAACCTCCTAGGTTGTCTTTTCTAAAGATATGGGGATAGGAAGCATATGTCAAGAAATTGATTTCTGACAAACATCATCCCAAATCTGACAAGGTTTACTTTGTGGGCTAACCAAAAGAAACCAAAGGGTATTACTTCTACGAAAAATCGGAGAACAAAGTGTTTGTTTCTTGCTATGGTGTCTTTTTGGAGAAGGAACACCTTTAAAAAATGACAAGTGGGAGGAAAATCGTACTCGACGAAGTTCGTGAGGATGAGCAACAAAATCAGAATGATAGTCAAAGTGCTCAAACAACATCTGTTGACGCAGGTCAAAATAATCAAAATGTTCAAAGTCAAACCGAAAATGCCAATGCCCAATCCATTACCCTAACGTAGGTCTCAGAGGCTGAGATCTCAACCTGATAGATATCTTGGTTTAGTATTAACCGAGATCTCAGAGGACATCCTAATTATGGATGGAGATGAACCGACAACCTACAAGCAAGCGATGGCAAGCACCGACTCTGCTAAATGGCATGAGGCCATGAGATCTGAAATGGATTCCATGTTTGAAAATCAAGCCTGGGACTTGGTTAACTTACCCGAAGTATATACACCTATCAATTGTTAGGGGATTTTCAAGATGAAAACCGAAAAATATGGAAATGTATTCATTTACAAAGCTAGATTGGTGGAAAAAGGTTATAGACAAGTTCATGGTATTGATTACGATGAAATCTTTTCACCAGTTGCAATTCTTAAATCCGTTCGGATCCTCCTAGCGGTTGTTGCATATTACAACTATGAAATATGGCAGATGGACGTCAAAACCGCCTTCTTAAATGGTATTTTGGAAGAAACTGTGTACATTACACAACCTGAAGGTTTTGTCGACCAAAACAATGCTGGGAAGGTTTGTAAGCTTAAGAAGTCCATTTATGGACTAAAGCAAGCTAGCAGAAGTTTGAATCTGCGATTCGATGAAGCCATCGGTAAGTTTGGTTTTATCAAGAATACAGTTGAATCTTGTGTTTACAAGAAGGTCAGTGGGAGTGAGATCGCCTTCTTAGTATTATATGTCGATGACATATTGCTCATTAGAAACAGCATTTCGTTGTTAGAGTTTGTAAAGGCCTGGCTTAGAAAAGGTTTCTCAATTAAAAAGGATAATTGGATTGAGTCTAAGTACTTATATTGATAAGGTACTTGCTCGATTTAGTAGAGAAGGGGCCAAGAGAGGTCAGCTGCTAATGTCACATGGTATAAACCTAAGCAAGAAGTAGTGTCCAAACACACCTGATGAGCGGGAGAGAATGAATCTGATTTCATATGCTTCGCTTATTAGATCAATCATGTATGCCATGATATGTACTAGGCCAGATTTATCGTATGCCTTGAGTGCTACGAGCCGTTACCAATCAGATCCGGGAGAGGCCCATTGGAATGCGGCCAAGAATATCCTAACGTACCTGAAAAGGAACAAGGATAAATTTCTGGTGTATGGTGGTTCGTAGGAATTAATTGTTAAAGGTTATACCGACGCAAGCTTCCAGATAGACAGAGACGATTTCAAATCGCAATTTTGATATGTGTTTTGTCTAAATGGAGAAGAGTTCAGTTCGAAGAGTGCCAAGCAGAGTACAACTGCAGATTCTACAACTGAAGCCGAGTACTTAGCAGCTTCTGAAGCGGCTAAGAAGGCTATTTGGATTAGTAAGTTCATTGGTGAACTTGATGTTGTACCCTCCATAAAGGGTCCAATAGCCCTATATTGTGACAACAATGGAGCTATTGCTCAGGTCAGAGAGCCAAGGGAACATCAGAAAAGTAAAACATGTCAAACGGCGGTTTCACATGATTCGAGAATGGAAATCAGAAGGTGAAATCAGAATTCGCAAAGTTGGAATGGATTACAATGTAGCCGATCCACTTACTAAACCTTTGCCTCAAGTGAAGCACAACAAGCACGTTGAGGCAATGGGAATTAGGCGTGTAGGAGACTGGATTTCATTTCCTTGTTTAGTGTTTTAGTTAAATTTTGAACATTTAATGTAAGACACTATGAAAAATCTTTCAAATTTTGGAGTAACATAAATTTCATGCAATATTTTATTACTCCATTTGCTATTTAATTGTGGTTTAGGATTAAATAATGATTCTATTCGATTCTTGGAATATTTAAAATAGGGTATCAAGACCAGTCTTGGTAAGGAAACACCTATTAAGTGAACATTGAATATTATAATAGTAAATTATACCTAATCAAGGTCATTTAAACTATGGACGATTAATGACCAATTGAGATTAGTTTGTAGTCTGATTTATAGCACTGTTTCTTGTGCTACGAGGACATGATTGTCATAAATCATTTGCACATGTATTGGTTTAGAACCATACTGGATCGACCTATGAGAATACTTTAACAGATTATTAAAAATCGTCATAATTATACTTCTCATTATGGCTATCGGAACCTATTTCCTTGACCATGAGTATTGTGAGTTCTCTTGTTTGAGTACTAGTCTGCTTTGATGTTATCAAACGTCTGCCGTAATAGGGGATTATAAAGGCAACACTCGGGCGGCTAGGTCCTTTCACTAAGAGGAGCTACATTACAAGACTGGAAATGTCCCCCTACTAAAATAAGGAAGATGTCTTTGTTGTATACAAGGCCTTTTGTAGAGCGAGACTGTAAAAATGCATGGCCGTGCTCGGATGGATTTTAGAAATCAACTGTTTTTTGATAGTCGGACTCGGAATCGAGAACCACTTCTGGACGTTATAAGGATAACGAAATAATCTTACCTTATAGTTTATGAAGAGACATAGGAAAGGGGCTATACACTAAATGCTCACTTGTCCAGAAGGACAAGTGGGTGATTGAAAGGAATGGTGTCCTTCGAACAAGTGTATTATTCTGATAACGGGTTCAAAATTATTAGAAAGCTAATATATTCAGAAAGGTCAAGTGATCGGAATGCCTAGGTGGAGGCCGCTTCCGATCGGTAATATTAATTTATAATTAATATTACATCTTAATCTTGACTGAACCCTTCGGGTCACACCCAAGAAAATATACGAACCGACTCGACGAATTAATTCGGAAGAAATTAGTTCGTCGCCCGAGTGTTAAATATTTAGACGTCGGAAATTCGAGCTCAGAGCGTCGGAACCGAACGTTGGAAGTCGAGTCGAAAAATAGTAAAAGACGAGACATTAAAATAATAATAAATCAACAACACCAAAATACCCCTAGCATCGGAATATCTCGAGCAAACCGAGTGCTAGGGGCATTTGATATAGCATGGTTGCTATCATGCGCACCAAGCCGAGCCTGGACTGGCTGGTGCGTGCTAGCGCACCAATGCTAGCATCGTAAGGCTAGCCGCGCCAATGCTGGGCCAAGGCGCGCAAGGAGTAGCAGCCCGCATCTTTGATGCGTGGATCGCTGGCTGAGAGCACGAGCAGCCCGCACAAGCTGCTGGGCTTGTTGGCTAGCAGCCCGCACGCTTGTGTTGGGCCTGCTGGCAACCGCGCATGGCAGCCCACCCTGGGTGCCTTGGTGCCCAAGTGTGGTGCCATAAGGTGCGATTTTAGTGGAGCTTAACGGGGTGTGTTGGCCGATTTTTGAAGAGGGAGTGGGGAGCAAGTTTGGTCCCTCCCTCTTCTAAATGGTACTCAGCTAACCTCTCTCATGAGCTTGCCACTTGTTTTTTTATTACTAGTTTGATTATTAATTTTATTTTAGCTTTAAAATAAAATGGAAAAATCAAATTCTCCCACATTGATGGGAGAGATGTTTCACTCTCTTATTTTACCTATAAATACCCAATTTGGGGTATTGGGAAAATCACTTGAGTGAGAGTTGAAAAAGGCATCACCATTGTGAAACCATTAAACTCATTTAATCACTTGGGTTTTGGTTGGACCTTCCAAAATCCAAGGTAGCGGACCTAAAAAGTTGGTGTTCGTCCTTTGTGGGTGGATATCTTTGGAGGCTCGGTATTTTAGGAGATAAAGCTTTCAAGTAAGAGCCCATTATGTCGGGAGAAGCACGCGTCAAAGGTAAATTTCGATTTTATCCTTTTATGTTTATTTGTTATGCTGTATGGTTTTATTAATTGCGAGTGGTTATTTCGGTCAAGGTTGTTGCGGTAAGTTGGACTTATCAAACCTCAATAGATGACCCATTTTCCGGTTTCCTTATCAAACGTACAGAGAAAACAAAAGAAATTACCGGCACGACAAACAAAAGTAGTGACTGTGGAACTAGAGGGTTGTTTCAATGGCAGTAGAAGTGATTTGGGGTATAAACCCTCTTCGATCCATTCAGGTCCCTTTTCACCAAATGTCTTAGCCCCCATTCGATGGGTGTACTCCTTTTGCAATGCATTTTTTGTATTTTTCTCTCGAAGTTCCTATATAAAAACAAATGTTAGTATCACTACTTTATAAAGAGTCTAGCTATGATTCAATTGGCATCATATTTACCCAAACTTACATTTGCTTTCTTTTGACTTCTTTGAATAAAGAAATTTTCCCATTCATCTTTTGACACGCTCAACCATTTTTGCCACGGGAGAAGGTCATCCTCAACATCTTTCTTCTTCTTTAATTTTATCTTCTTATAGATCCGTCCACTAGTGAAGGTGGTCTTAAAGCCTCTAAATCTTTCCGCTAATAAAGGTTCAAACACTCATATCTTCTTGGCATCATTAGGATAAGAAAACAGCTTCTGCAAGCACTAATACAAACCGATTATTAGTTTCTATTTACAAACAATCGTAAGGTGAAGGTTTTCTTAAATTGTCTAAATGTGCCAACAAAACACTTACCTTTGTATCATCCCAAAAGGTTTTAATCAAACCCGGAGGTACTTGCCGCATTGTAAGTGTAATGGGGATTTTGCACGCAAACTTGCCAACTTGATTAGCTATTGTCGATGCCATTTGCCCGCGGGTTGGCTGTTGTTGTCATGCTCCAAGACAATGGGACCGATAGGTTTCTTAAAACTTATCATCGAACCCATACCCTTTCTCTTAGTTGGTGCCTTTACCCCCCCTCCAACACCTGTGTTGTTTTGATCCTGTCCTTGGCCATGAGTTTCAGGAGTCAGGTTCTCACCAACAACCTCTCATACTGTATTTTCAATAGGCGGTGCACGTTCAGCTGAAATTTCAAATTCTTCAAGCCTACACTCAAACTCATCTTGAGCCTAATCCTCTAGCTCACCCAAATAAACCTTCTTGTTCACATCATAAGGCTCATCCTTGTCCTCTTCCTCATAGTCATCATCCTCAATTTCCTCTACAAAATTAAGGTTATGATCGTCCTCCATGAGATATAAGCACCTGTCAAAACAAACATAAAACAATTTTAGTGTATAGTAAAGTATTAGTGCAAATGAATACTCTTATGAAATTTCAAACATAAAAAAAGTTAAATATAATGCATACGAGTTGTTAGAATGATTAAATGTTAGTTTATACACAAACAAAGGACTTGGGTTAAGTAGGAGCTCATTTAACCCATTTTTACCTTCTTATAGTCCTATAACCTTGTATTTGCATGATAATAAGTACAGTAAGGAAATTTCCAACTACAAACATGTTTAATATAATGAATATGAGTTTTTAGAATGATTACATGTTAGTTTATATACAAAACAAAGGATTTTGGTCAAATACAAGCTCATTTATGTCAATTTTTTCCTAGGTATGCTCCTATATATAGATAACTAAACTATATTTGTAATGAAATCATAGTACCTCAATATAAAATTCCTTCGTTGTGGTCTGATTGCATATAACATGATTTGTCATCTATGTCATTTGGTACAACAAATCTAGGAATAGTGAAAGGTGCGGAATCATCAAACGCATCATATTCTTCCTCATCCTCAACATCTTCAATGCCTAAGATTCTTTTTTTTCCAGCTAGCACAATAGACCATTTTGAATCGATTGGGTCAGTTACGTAGAACACTAGCTTAGCTTGAGATGCAAGGATAAATGGTTCCGCACTATCATTCAAGTGGCCAAGATCTACAAGAGTAAAGTCATCATATTTGACATTACGCCTGATATTATCAACCCACTTACACTTAAAAAGAGCAACCGTGAAGTTAAAAAAATCAAGCTCCCATATTTCTTGAATTCGACCATAGTACGACAACTTTGCATCGATGGGTGATTTATCCTTAGCACTTGCAAACTGCCTTGATGATGCCACAAGCGTTACACCACTATTCTGGGTGGAGGAAGATTTCAAATCCCGACCCTCGGTCCAAAAAGTGTACCCATTGATGCCATATCCCTCAAATGAACGAACATCATCTTTAGGACCGTATACAAGCCACCGTACTGTATTGGTCAAATTAGTATAATCCAATCGACCCATACTCGATCACGAAACCAATTGACAAACCTCTTATTATGTAACTGCATAAGTGCCCTTTCACCTTTTGATGGAAATTCGTCATGCAAACTACCAATGTGCTCGTCAAAATATCGGTGAACATCTGCAACATGGTGCAACACATAAAGGTGTGCTTGTAAGAACTGATCTCGGTCAGGTGACATTCGTTTTGACCTAATTGTGCCATGAACATCAAGTCTTCCTTCATGTCGAGAAGTAGGATGACCAATAGGTTGAGCAACGATTATATAGTCGGCCACAAAGTTACCTATCTCCTCACCCACGGTTCCTTGCACCATACTTCCTTTTAGGTGAGCCCAGCTCCGTACTTTATTTTGCAATGTACCCATGTGTCTTTCAAAAGGATAGCACCACCTCATGAATACTAGACCGCACAACTTAATCACACACACCAAATGAAGAATCAGATGAAACATTATGTCAAAAAATGAGGGTGGGAAATACATCTCAAATTTGCACAAAGTCACAACCACATCCGTTTGAAAAACATCTAGTGTACAAGGATCAAGCACTTTGCTGCATATTGTATTGAAAAACAAACAAAGGCTTGTAATCGCTTCCCTCATGTGCTTCGGTAAAATACCATGGATTGCAGTCAATAGGAATACTTGCATTATAATGTGACAATCATGGGATTTCATACTTGTCAGCTTCGATTCTTCATTTAAAGATACAAATCTTTTCATGTTAGATGAATACACTGATGGAACCTTAATGTCGTACAAACATGCAAAAAACATACATTTCTCTACCCTTGATAATGTATACCAAGCCGGAGGTATATAAGTCATTTTATCCTTCCCTTTACCCTCAACTTTCTTCTTTGACGCATCAGTGGCCTTTCCCTTTCCCTTTCTCTTCCCCTTCCCTTTTTTCAAAGCATTTTCATCTTTTTTTCTCGGTTACTTTCCATTTCTAACCTTTTCATGAGCCTATAATTCTTGACAAATTCCCATATCTTGCAAATCTAACCGTGCACCCTGTTCGTCCTTTGTTTTGCCTTGAATATTTTTAAGTGTTCCCAAAAGATCATCACACACATTCTTCTTTATATACATCACATGAGACAGTGCCTAATGTCATGTTCTTTCCAGTGTGGAAGCTTCCAAAAGATTGATTCTTTCTTAAACTGAGCAGCTGAGATCATAGTTTGTTCTGATTTTCTAAACACCATTCGTATACCCTTAACCCAAGCAAAAATCTCAGCACCAGTCAAAGGTCTAGGCTTAGTATCCTCTTCCACTGTCCCATCAAAAGCCTATTTTTGCCTATGGTACGGGTGATCACACCAAAGGATCCTTTAAGTTTGCAAGTAGACATCTTTGCGAGAATTCTTAAGGTATATGCTTGATGTATCATCAATACATATGGGGCATACTTTTTTTCCTTTGCCCTTGTACCCGCAGAAGTTGCCATATGCAGGGATTTCATTCAGGGTCCACATAAGGGCTACACGCAATGTGAACATCTTGTTCTTCTAAGCATCAAAAACGGAAACCCCTTCATCCCACATATTTCTCAAGTCATAAATAAGTGGCACAAGGTAAATAGTACATCTATGTCGTTTCTAGGTTGCCCAGGCCATGTTATTAACAATAAAAGCATTACATACTTACGTTTCATGCACAGCCAAGGAGGCAAATTATATATCACTAAAAGTATCGGCCATGTGTTGTGTTGAGTACTAAGATTGCAAAATGGATTCATCCCATCTATGCACAACCCAAGCCTTAAATTTCTGACTTCATCACCAAATTTCTTAAACTTCAAATCAATGTTCTTCCACTACGGGGAGTCAGCTGGATGCTTCAGCATTCTGTTTTTCTTTCTTTACTCTACATGCCACCTCAAGTTTTTAGCTCTTTTTGGTATGTAGAATATACACTTAAACCTTGGAATAATGAGAAGATACCACAACACCTTAGCAGGAGGCCCCTCCGTACCACGATTGTAGCTCATGCGCTTGTAGCATGACAGCTTGCATCGTGGACACTCCTGCAATTGTTCATACTCATTTCAATAAAGAATACAATCATTAGGACATGCATGTATCTTCTTTTACTCCAAACCAAAGGGACATATGCGCTTCTTTGCATAATAGTAAGACATAGGAATTTCATTCCCATAAGGCAACATATCACTTGGTGCGGTAAAAAAAGACGTAAAACTAATGTCCGTCCACCCATGCCTCAACTTAATGTTGAAAAAGTGTTAGCACGCCGATATTTTGGAGTATTTTTTGCACCTAGGATACAAAGGCTTTTTAGAAGCCTCTGATAATAACTCAAACACGCCACCTTCAACACCATGCAATATCTCATATACGTCTTCATCCTTGACCTCATCCGCCTGATCATCATCGGCTCATCCTCACCATTATCAACAATATAGTCATCATTTTTCTATTCCTTCCCCACAGGAATCTCATTGCTTCTAGCATGAACATCATTCAAATCAAGATCCCCACTGTACACTTCACCTTCACCGTGACAAATCTCCACATGGTATTTATTCTTAAACCCACGACATAATACGTGATCTTTAATGATTTCTACACTGTCGACCATATTCACATTATTACAATCAACATAAGTACAATAAAGGCCTTTGTCACCAGATTTGCATTGATAAGATCAAGCCCTCTCGCAAAACTCTTGAACCGCATTACAAAATTCCAATGTATCGCGTCTACCATACAACCTACCATGATCCTTCTCCATTTAGTAAATTGTCTCTAACCATATATAGCAACATATAATGAATATTGTGTAATAGCTACATATTTTATATAAATAATATTCAAATACACATCGTGAATATACCATTTATACAGTGAAACAATGCATGTTTCCAAAGGGTCCTTATTACTCCAACCTAACCCATACTTGAATGTCTACTCTCACTAGTGAATGTATATCACTTTCTAATTTTAAGGAAAATCCGACAGCATTTTCCCCTAGTTCTCTAAGTACATGATGTAGATAATTACATACCCACATATATACCCAGAGAACATAGTGAGGAAATGGTAAACCAAGATGTTCCTTAAAATCGAAAAGAAGACATACATTCACCACCTAAGTGAGAGTACACATTTAAGAACAATCAAAACTGGGGACTATTCAAGACTTTTTCCTAATTAGAAAGCCTTGAACGGGTATCTAGGCATATGATGATGCAAGAATTCTATATATTGTTGTATTTATTTGCAATTAAACAATACACAAGATGCAATATCATGAAGAAAATTTTATTAAATGGATAAATAGAAAGAAATATAGCGTAGTAAAGTTTATATTTCATACCAATATAGCAAATACAATGGATTTACACTTATGAACTTCCCCCTTCAGCTAAATATGTAGTCCTCAAGCTAAACTAGTGTTTCACATATGAATCTATTAAACAAAAAAACAAAAATAACAAACGTCACTAATTCTCTAATTTAATCACAATTCTGGAATGTATTCACAATTCTCTAATGTTATCACAATTCTCTAATTTTTTCACAACTAAGTAGCAAGATCACTAATTATCTAATTTATTCACCATTCTTGAAATTATTCACAATTCTCTAATTTATTCAAAATGAAGTAGCAAGGTCACTAATTCTCTAATTTATTCACAACTAAGTAGCAAGACCATTAATTCTCTTATTTATTCACAATTCTCTAATTTATTCACAATTCTCTAAACTGTTCACAATTCACTAATGTATTCACAATTCTCTAATTTATTCATAACTAAGTAGAGAGGTCACTAATTCTCTAATATATAAACAATTACCCATTGAAATAACCTAAAATTACACATTAAAACATACCAAAATTCAACTATTTAAGAAACACTTTTACTAATCTCTAATATATTCAAAATTACTCATAAAATTAACCTAAAATTACTCATTTAAACATACAAAATTTCAACTAAGGAACAAGGTTACTATCTAATCTATAATGTATTTAAAATTTCCTAATAAACAACAAAAAAATAATAAAAATTAGGGTAAAATTATATTCAAACCTTAACTGCAATTTGCTTAACAATTGTTCAAAATACAATTGAAAATAATATAAGTACATATTTCAAAAAAAAAAATTGTTCATTTAAAAAAAAAAAAACCTTACCATAAGCTAGTTGGAGGTGGAAGCTAAAGGGAGGAGAGATTGAGGATGACCAAGCGGCGGTGGCGCAGCGGCGGAGTGGTGGTAGCTTCTGTGGAGTGGTAGAAGCTGCTGTGTTGGAGGCTGTTGTGGAGGCTGTGGTCGAACCTCCGAAAACGAAAACAGAAAGAAAAGGGAAAGAGAATGACAGGGGAAAAAGAGAAGAAGGCTGTGATGGAGGGTTTTCGATCCTCCGGTAATGCAGGTGATAAGTGGTTTATTTGACCACTTATTGTGTTAATTTAAACTCGGTTTTGCATTCATTTCCCTCTTTCTAACCCTTTTTGAATGAAAATGTTTTATCTCGGCCTTTCCCCTCCTTGGTTTGTGTTTGTCCATGTTTTGCAGGTTTATTGATTAAGTTTGGCAAGCATTTAATGCATGGATTTTGTCTAAGGCAAGAAAATTAGAGAAAGGAGAGCCCGCTCCTGCGGGAGCGGGCGTACACCTCTTAGGAGTGGGCGCTCTAAACTTCCTTAAAAGTTACTACCAAGTGCACCCTGTGAGGAGTCGGCGTGCACCTGTGAGGAGCCGGCATTCACCTGTGAGGAGCGAACGCTCCTCCCCAAACTTTCAAAACTGCTTGTATTCTGAAGACAGCTAGAGAGGGTGTGCAACATTTTGGAGCAGGCGCTCCTAGCCGTGGAGTGGGGCTCCTTCGCTGGGAATCCGTTTTCTTTTGACGGATTTCCCTATGTGTTTCGGAGAGTATAAATACTTCCCCTTTAGTTCATTTGTAATGGAGACAGAAATATCCTAGTTTTTAGAAACTCCTCTTAGGTTGAAACATTAATTTAGCTTAGTTTTTATCAAATTAATCATTGTAATAGTTGGTTTCAAGATTCATCCTCAAGAATTGGCACTTTATGTTCAACATTTTGAAGCTTCAATTAATAGTTTCCTTCTACTGTTCTCCATTCAATTTCTGATTTTATTTATTCTTGCATAATATTTAAATCTTCATAGTTCTTGATAATTTGTTATTGGATGATAGTTATTTCAATTGTTAATCACTTTTCCTCAATTTTTGGAGAAGTTAGAACCCTAATACTTGTTTGCATGTTGATAAACATGAGTTGTGAGTATTATTCTTGCTAGGGGTTGGGTGAAGCTCAACCTTTTGGGTTAATTATGCAAATGTGGGAGAAGCATTGATGTTTGTATTGCAATTAACTTAATTATTTGAGATTGCTTGTTAGTTCTTCAGATAGGATTAGCTACCCTTGACTTAGGAGCTTGATAGCATGATATGCTTAGTTTGACATGAGAATGTAAATTGAGTATGTCATTACTTATTGCAATTTGATTATGTATCACTTATTGCTAGACTATTGAGGAATCTAAGTTTAGTAGTGTAATTTGTTTTCTAATTGCACGAGGTTGATTTTGCATATTGTCCTTGTTATACCTTGTCTATTTCACTCCTCGTTTTCCTAATTGCCTTGTTTGAGTGGATCCCATTCCCTTGTGTCTTTAATCCATCGATTTAGAATCATAGTTTATTTGTCTACTTGACGAACCCCAATGAACCATAGACTTCAAATTAGTATAAGTGTTAAGATCTTTAGCAACCATATCCCGTTCTTTGTGGACCGAACTCTTACTTATCATTATGCTTTGTTTTTAAGGTGTTTGCTAATAATTGTGTTTGATTGAGTGTGGAATGTACGATCGTTCTAACGCCCATCAAAATGGCGTCGTTGCTGGGGAACAATGTTGTTGATTGCTAATTGATTACTTGAGTCTAGTTCACCATAAAACAACAAAATTTCAAAAAGTGTGTATTTCTTTTTTACTACACTTGTAGCCTCGTTACTAATTGCAATTTGTTGAGAGTGTATGCGCAGAAATCATAATAGGATATTGTTGAGAGTTTGAATGTGGAATGTTTGGCATGAAAGGCTTAGCTTAGCCTTTGGGACTTGTGGTAGGATTCATTTGTTATTATGTTCTAGATTGCATGCCTATTTTAGGTTGGTTGTGTTATTTTCTCGATTTTATGGCATGCCTAGGCTAGAACAATGCATGTTGATGTGTTTGTCTCAATTCTCCTTAAATATGTGCTTTTGAGCATCTTATCCTTATCAATGGCTTTGATATGTTCATGTTTTGGTTGGATTGTATGATGGTTGGTATTGCTCTTGGTCTTTCTTGATGATGATCATTGATGATGATTTGTGTGGATTAATGATGATGGTTTTCCCTAATATCCAAATTTCTTTTTCTTATCCTAAAACCCCTCTAACATCCAAATTCTCTAATATCTAAAACCCTAATATCCAGAATCTTTAATTAGTTCTCCTTTCCACCATTTTTCAGCTTCCATTAAAAAAAATATAAATAAATAAATAAATGAAATAGTTTGTTTTCCTTTGATCGGTTTGAAATGATGATATTGGATTGTATGTGGTGGATGCTTGTTTTCTTTTTGTAATAAAATTTCGAGCATGGTTTAGATTCCCTTGGTTGAACATAAAATTGGCTAGTTTAGGCTAGTGTGAGAATAACTTTCTCAAAATGTACGAGACTTAAAGTCTAGGTTTGTGGTAAGATGGTGTTGCCTATATCAAAGGAATTTGATCCCCGAAAGGTAGTATTTGATCCCAAATTGTTCCAAAAAGTGAGGTTTTAATATTTTTTCAAGCCTACTACATTTTGCATGAATGGCAAGGATCCTCTTTGATTTAGTACCTAGATCGAGAACTTGAGTCTCAACTCTCATGATCGTGGCCTAAACTTCTCTTAGTGTTGATAAAAGGTTTCATGTATTGTTTATTCACAAAAGGTTAAGGCATATTATTTTTTCCTTATTCTACCATCTCCATAGTCTAAGTTTTAGTTCATTGTAATTAGTAGTTAGTGACGTAAATACCCAAGTTTTGTAAAAAACTAAGAAAAAAGAAGAAGAAAATAATAAAAAAAAAAGAAAGAAAATGAAAGAAAGAAAAGAAGTGATGTAATGTCACCACCCTAGCAACTAAACAAGGTTGGGGGGGTGTATTTTTAAAAAGTTCATTCACGGTTGTAACATCGGTAAAGGTTAGGAACCCCTTAAGGTTTGCTCTCAATGATATACATCTTAGTTTGGCTCGAATTGCAATGCACTTCTAGTTCTATTTATGCCTTAACTTTGTGTCGAAGTCCTTGAGTTTTGTAATGATTAGGAGAGTAGTGGAAGCCTTTTTCGGTGGAGGGAGTTGATTCAGAAGCATACGGAGAAGGTACTTGTTCATTGAGATGCCGAGTGTTTCAAAACCTGCTTTATCTATGTTTTTCTGGCTCCTTCGAGGAGTCATGAGACACTACCATTAGGGGGGTTTTGAACATTTTGATAAAGATGTGGTAAGATGTGTTGAATAGACTTGAGTTGAGTATTTTCGGAAAAGTTGTCTAGGCCTTGGCTAGTCATGACCGTTGTTGATCTTAGGCATATACGTCATGCTCGAGTTTTTTTGCTTAAGGATTCTTGTATATATAAATGTGCTTTTCTTTGAGGAAATCGATCTTTGGGTTTGTTTTGGGAAATGTAAATTGCTTGAGGACAAGCATTTGGCTAGCTTGGGGGTGATTTGATAAGTGGTTTATTTGACAACTTATTGTGTTAATTTAAACACGATTTTGCATTCATTTCCCCTCTTTCTAACTCATTTTTAATGAAAATGTTTTATCTCGGCCTTGCCCTTCTTTAGTTTGTGTTTGTCCATGTTTTACAGGTTTATTGATTCAGTTTGGCAAGCATTCAAGGCAAGAAAATTAGAGAAAGGAGAGCCCGCTCCTGCTAGTGCGGGCGTGCACCTCTCAGGAGCGGGCGCTCCAAACTTCCTTAAAAGTTACTACCAAGTGCACCCTGTGAGGTGCGGGCGCTCCTCCCCAAACATTCAAAACTGCTTGTATTCTGAAGACAGCTAGAAAGGGCGTTTTCTTTTGACGGATTTCCCTATGTGTTTCAGGGAGAATAAATACTTCCCCTTTAGTTCATTTGTAATGGAGACAGAAATAGCCTAGTTTTTATAAACTCCTCTTAGTTTGAAACATTAATTTAGCTTAGTTTTCATAAATTAATCATTGTAATAGTTGGTTTCATGATTCATCCTCAAGAATTGGCACTTTGTGTTCAACATTTCCAAACTTCAATTAGTAACTTCCTTCTACTTTTCTCCATTCAATTTCTGATTTTATTTGTTCTTGCATGATATTTAAATATTCTTAGTTCTTGATAATTTGTTATTGGATGATAGTTATTTCAATTGTTAATCACTTATCCCCAATTAATGAAGAAGTTAGAACTTTAATACTTGTTTTCATGTTGATAAACATGAGTTGTGAGTAGTCTTCCTGCTAGGGGTTGGGTGAAGCTCAACCTTTTGGGTTAATTATGCAAATGTGAGAGAAGCATTGATATTTGTATTACAATTAAATTTATTACATGACATTGTTTGTTAGTTCTTCATGATAGGATTAGCTACCCTTGACTTAGGAGCTTGATAGCATAATATGCTTAGTTTGACACAGGAATGTAAATTTAGTATGTCATTACTGATTGCAATTTTATTATGTATCATCTATTGCTAGACTAATGAGGAATCTAAGTTTAGTAGTGTGAGTTGTTTTCTAATTGCATGAGTTTGATTTTACATATTATCCTTGCTATACCCTGTCTATTTTACTCCCCGTTTTCCTAATTGCCTTGGTTTAGTGGATCCCATTCCCTAGTGTCTTTGCTTAATCGATTTAGAATCATAGTTTGTTTGTCTACTTGACGAACCCCAATTGACCATAGACTTCAAATTAGCTTAAATGTTAAGATCTTTAGCAACCATATCCGTTCCTTGTGCACCGAACTCTTACTTATCATTGTGTTTGGTTTGTAAGGTGTTTGCTAATAAATGTGTTTGATTGAGTGTGGAATGTGCGACCGTTCTGACGTCCATTAGCTGGTGGCGGCTATGGTGGAGGTAAAAGGGGAGAAGGATAATGAGGGTTTGAGGGTTTTTGAATGCAATAGTGACTGAGGGTTTAAACGAAAATGAAAAGGAAAGAGAAGGAAGAAGGAGGGAAAAGAGAAAGCTACCGGGTTTTTTTAAAAATTGGCACCTGTTAACATTGGCACCAGTTCAAACCGGTGGGCTGAATATTTTTGTCACCGGTTTGAACTGAACCGGTGCCATTAAGCTTCCCTGCCCATTTTTTTCCCCTCTTTTGCTACCAGTTTGGACTTAACCGGGTGCCATTGAAGGGTGCCTTTTTTATTTTTTCTACTAGTGATAAAATCTGATTCTAGTAATGTATAAGAGTAGTCATGGTTTTTACTATGATTACAATGATGAGTAAGGAATATAGTGTTTTTGTGGAATTTGTGTAGCATATCGTGAAGAGAGAAGAGAAGAGAATCATAATATGTGGACTGTAGTATTAAATATATAATATTGGATTTTTATGGGGTTGTTGCATGTATATTTAATATTGGTAATGGTGGGGCCTCATAAAAATTTATCTTTCACTTTAGAACAATGTTGGGTATAATTATATTGACTTGATAAAGTTCGCATAACTAAACTTATTTCTGATTAAAGAATACTAATGAACAAAGTTGTTATGAGATGGTTCAATAATACATTATATGAAAACACATTATAATATTGTATCATTCATCTGCACCAATAAAAGTGATTCTTATACTTTAGCAATAAATGAGCTTAAACAAATTGTTTTTTACATGTAAAAGTGAGTTTATTAGCTTGTTTTTATTTACATTGTTTTAGGCATTAATTATAGTAGTGTATGTTAAAATTATATCCATCAGTATATAGAAAGTGCAGTTATGTTTGTGACTTGTGTGTGTTTATTTTTATTGTTAACTTCCTAGTTTGTAGAAATGGACAGAACTTGGATAACCACAAAAATACTAGGAGATCTAAAATATGAAGCTGAAGATATTGAATTTATTAAATTCTCTTTGAAAAATAATAGTGAAGGGCGTGATAAATTTACATGTCTTTGTTACATCTGCCACAATCTTATGTATCACAAAGCTGATGTGATACTTAATCATTTGAGTAAAAGGCAATTTGTTAGAACATATACTTGCTGGCATTGTCATGGTGAAAAAAATGAAGAAATTTCAAGCAAGGATGCTTAAGGCCATAATACCGATGAGGGTAATGAATTAGAGGACATGACGAATCCATTCGTACACAGAGTAGATGATGATCCCAATGCGATGGAAGAATTCGTGAGTGATTATGAGAAACCTTTATATGAAGGGTGTAAGTACATAAAGTTATCAGCTTCACTTAAGCTATATAATTTGAAGGTGGGTCATAGTTGGACAAATAAGAGTTTTACAGGATTACTTGAGTTCTTGATAGATGTCCCTCTATCTGATAATGTTTTTCCAAAGAATACATACAAGGAAAAAAAAATTATGCACAATGGGTTTGCGTTATGAAAAAATTCATGCGTGTCCTAATGATTGCATACTTGATCGAAATGAAAATGAATCAGCAAAGAGTTCCCTAGAGTGTAATCTCTTAAGGTACAAAAAAAAGGAAGGAGCGCAAGCTATGGTTTTGTGGTATTTTTCAATTATTCCTAGGTTTAAAAGGATGTATTCAGACCCAGTAGATGCAGAGAAGTTGACATGGCAGAAATTTGGCCAGAAAATGATGGGTTACATAGACACCCGGCTGACTCACCATGTTTAGTGGTTTTTTTTGTCCCTTGGGAGAGTTACAACTCGAAGACTAGATTCGACAAGGACGCATGTACCTAAAAAACGAACGAAGCTCCGAATGGTCAGAGGTCCACCTCCGAAGATTAAGTTAGTATAGAATCAGAGTAAAACGTGCGAAAAGAAAGTTATCTACTCGGATTTCCGAGCTCGGGTGTTCTCTATTTTAGAGATAAATAAATGCCTTAATGAATAAGACATAAGTTCCAAAAAGTGTAAGGTTGCCCCAATAATTGGGGAAATCTCCCTTTTATAGGATCCGAGGAAAACGTGTCATACCCTAGGGTTTGATGACCTAGGGATTAAGGCAGCGCTGTTTTGCGCCCCTCCTTGGATTTTGGGGCTTGAAGGCCGCCATTTCCAGGGGGCATATATGTGTGACACATGTCGTCCATATGGGGAGTCTATTTGGACGCCTCTCAGAAGGACACGTGTGGCTCTCATATTGGTCCACATGGGGGTATTAAATACACCAAATCATTTGCCTTTCACAAGGGTGACTTGGCATTCCACGTGACGCCTGTGACAGGTGTCGACCTTTGATTAGCCAAATTTTTACGTTCATTGTTGAAGGGAATCTATGGTTTTAACCCCAGAATTTCACCCCTTCTATAAATAGAAGGTTGACTTCTCCTTAGATTCACACTTGCGTGAATCTTAGGGAGAATCTTTCATCTCTGACTTTCAAAGACTTTGACTTCCTCAGCATCCGACACTCAGCCAATCGTCTGCCTGTTCTAGCCAATTTAAAGATCAAGCGCATCTAGTACCTTCTTCTAAGGTAACCGCCTGATCCTTTCTTTACTTAATTTTTGCATTTTTCTTTTTAAAAAATGGTTTCCCAAATGCACCCGACACAGTCTAGGTTAGCGATCAGCCAATCTAGAACTAGGATAGCCGATTGCTCGTTCGAGGACACCCCTTTCAGTACATCTCCAAATCCGACAGTGCCTGTGCCCCTGCAGGACACCATGGTAAGAACAAAGCAGTCTACTCGAGGTATAGGACGGATGGTACCTGGTACCATTCAAAAAGATCAATAGTCTACTCAGATGGCTCCATTAGGGCCAAGTAGATCGGTGCCGAATGTTTAGATGGGGGAGGACACCGTTGGCACCAGCCTTCGGGCCCCTAGCTCCGAGGAAAACTCTGATAATGACTCTACATCATCATCTTCTGACAGTACCTCCGTTAGCTTGGAAGAGGCACGGTCTAAACTTGCAGACGCCCGAGAATCCCTTTTAGTATAGAAGGGAGAGGGTTGGACAAAGCCGTCTTCTTCGCGGCGACCGGAACGTGCTCCCTATTTTTTTCACGTCAGTGAAAGCATGCAAAAAATAATGATAGCCGAACTCTCTGGATTTCTTTCCACCCATTTCATGGGACGTGGTTATCTATTGTCCGTATCGGATGGTTAGGACACAATCACCTAGACAAAGAGGGTCAGTTATGGTGAACAATGCTTTAGATGTTACGAGGCGTTCCATTCAGGCTGGACTACGCTTCCCTCTCAATCCAGTCGTGGAAAGATTCTTTGACAGATACCAGCTTGGTTTCTAGCAACTAGCCTATACTTCTTGGGTTAATATATTGGGCTACATTGCCGCTTGTGAGATGCTGGAGTTGGGGCCCAGCTTCGAGGCTTTAGCTCATATGCATTACTTGAGCAAGACTCCACATGCAAGTGGGGCCGGCTGATTTTCTCTTATCAGCTAAAAGGGCTACATGATGACCTTGGGGAAGGAGAATAATGGAAAGAGTGGAGGTGTAAGTTTTATATTGTCTCCTCCTCGGACCTTCTAAAGAAACAAGCGGTAAAGCCGCTAGACTAAGAAGTTGCCCCTCCTTGTTGGGAAGAAAGCCTTGTCGCCTGTCCAAGGCGAGCGCAAGTGAAGATTTTGGATCGGGGCCTGCTTTTTATGGCCGTCCAAACTAATGATAAGACGGGGTTAAGAAGGTAACCCCTCTTAGTTACATTCTCCGATTTGAGTGGCTCTCGGACGGGACATATTTTGCCGCCTGTGGCCTTAGCTTTGAGAAGCCGAGAGGTAGTGGGCCTCATGAATTTTCATTGCTTAACTGCTCATAGTGATTATTATTTTTGTTTTAGTTTTTAACTCCTTTTCTTTTTTGTGCAGACATAGCATTGACGAAGGTTCCTTCTCATAAGAAGCCGACTGTTAACCCTGCATCCTTCTATTGTTTGAACTTCCTGGGAAAGCGGATGAATGAGTATGAGATCATAACTAACATGTAGACTCTTTTGTAGGGTGGCTCAACCAAGCATGCACCCTCTTAACAGCTGGACCCTAAGCTGCAAAAGCATTCAAATGGATATATCGGCAAAAGCCGTAAGCACATTGCCTACAAGCCAAAGAACAAGATTGGGGCCTTCACCCCTATCGAGACACAAACGAAGCTGGATACTCTTTAACGAGTATCGAAGAGTGGCAAGCCACTCACTACTGCTCTCAACTCAGCAGCAGGCGGCAGTGATGCCACCACAGGGGTGGGTGAGGATAATACAATCGGCCATTCTCCATATATTTAATCTGATAACACTGATTACAAACGCAACTGTCCATTCTAAGTTCTTACATAGCTTATTTTGAGTGTTTTTGACAGAGGTTCCAGCGAGGCTGACTGTCTTGTAGACGGCCAAGCAGATGCCCAAAACGCTTGATCCTAATGACAAGGCATTATTAAAGGAATTAAGACCCTTGATCTAGACGCCATTATGGTGCTTCTTTTCAAGGTAAGACTTGTGTCTTTTGACTTGAGTAATAATTTCGCTGAATGTTTTCTAATTTCTACTGTTTATTTTGGCCGACTAAAGGCTATGCTGCGTGTGAGTGGTCATAAAAAGCCACTCAACGACAAGACCAAAGAGGTAAAGGCAGCAAATGCTCCGGCAAACTCTTCCTTAGACATGGATCAATTTGAGATTTCCCAAATGAGATTCTGACACTTGATATGATGTATTCCCAGGTGTCGGCCAATCTGCAAGTCCAGCAAATTTTGGATGCGGCGAGGAGGTGGATCAAAGAGCTCCAAGATGAGGTCAAGGGCCTCAAAGAGAAGCTCGAGCCCCTCCAAGAGGTGCAGAACAAAGCAGAGAGCCTCGAGGGTTAGGTTAAAAAACTCAAGGGTCGGCTGCAAAACTAGGAAAATCAGCTTAAGGCCATGTATAGGTCCCCAACGGAGGAGGAAAAAACGGCTTGGTCAAGCAAATGATGGAAGATAATGAAGCCATCATGCATGCGTCTTGGGCAGAATTGCAGCCGTTCACCGACTATCAGACTTGGAACGACAAGTTTGATAAGGCGAATGACGAGTTTAATGCCAAACTCTTGCAGGAAGTAGAGGAGGCGACTGCGAATGCTGAGAACCTCCCCTTATCTTATAAGCTTTTAGTTATCTTTTATGCGGTCGGATGGCCAATTATTTTGCTTTTTCGGCCTGTGTAACGAGTATATGTGTATATTTACCGGCAAAGGGGTCGGGTAATTCAACAAATTCTAGCTTTTCTAGCTAACATTTGCAGTCGTCAATTTTGATGGCTGTTTGTTTATTTATGAAGCATCCGGTTGTTTGACCGGTTTTATTCATATAGATGCTTGTATTTTAATTCATAGCATTTTTGGCTAAGTATTTTTAACCTATATACTATGCGAAAGTCCTTTCCCCTTGCCAGATGTTGGTTTATTTCTTAAAATGGATTGATTGACTTAGAAATTATTAATACCTTAAAGAGTATGCATGGTTTCTAAGTCAATCAATCTCTATGGTGATTTCCCCAAACCAAGTGACAGACGGCCATGTAAAACAGGCAATTTCAATAACTTAAATTCATCCGGCCAAAGGCCTCATGAGATATAGTTAAGCTGCTAAGTTTTTTTACTTAGCTTTTTTTTTTTTAGAAAATAAGCATTGCCTACCTTGCCCCAAAGCAAGGACGGGCGATTGAATAGCCTCTAAAATGAAACAGTAGCCGCTTTTTGCCTGTACTAGAACAGTCCGAAAAAATTAATGCTTTTTAGATTTCAAGTTAGATTATCAAACGAGTGCGAGCGTTTCCTAAACGCATTCGGTTGGGTCGCTTGTTTTTGCTCATAGAGTAATGTGCCACCCAAATAGGAGATGTTTCTCTTCGGCGAATTGGCCCGAATGGACATCGCCGTTTGTGTGACTCATGTTGGAGCAGAAAGTCGTACTCATGTTGGAGCAGACGGTTATTTGAGTAAAGTTTATTCGGCCATTGGCCCCATTTGAAAAATTAGATAACCACTAAGTCTTTGACTTAGCTTGTAAAAGTTGAACAAGGTTAGAGATGATTGCTTTAGTGCAGTCGACTCTTTAAGTATGGTTTTGGGCATCTGTTGTTGGGGCAAACGATCCCTTTAGAAAATAAATTAAACAAAGTATCAAGCAAGTAAGGCCGTCTGCACATTGTGTAGGCGGTACTTTACATAGTCTAAACATTGTCCGCCTTCACATTGGGCAGGCGATGTTCAAATATCTATAGAAGCTTAAGCTTGGTTCATCTGCGCATTATGCAGTCAGTGTTGTAATAAAATTTGAGCATGGTCCATCTAAACATTGTGTAGTCGGCATCCTTGTAAAATTGTGAGCATGGTCCTTCTGCACATTGTGTAGTTGGCACTCAAATAAAATATTTAAAGACAAGTCTAGAAATGATGGCAAATTTTCATTAGGAAAAATTTTTTTTTACAAAATTTCAGAAGTAGTACTTTTTTTAAGGTATTTACATTCCAAGTTCTAGGTATTTGTCGTCCGTCTAGTGTTTCTAGACGGTCGGTGCCGCCTCTTACTTCTTCATATATATATTCGGTAGGGACCTTCCAAATTTAGGGTTAGTTTCCCTTGCTCATTCGCCCTACCGACTGCCTCCAATTTCCACAGCACAAATCCCCTAACTTTCAAAGGACGCTTGTGTACTATTTTGTTGTAGGCCCGAGTAATTCTGAATTAGTAGAACTCATGGCGCAAGGCGGCATTGCCCCTGCGCTCTGGGAGTGAGTCCAATGCCAGCCGCATGGCCCCCCAGTTTGCCTCTTCATCATATAGCATGATTTGAAAAGTCGGCTTATAATGTTCAATGGGCAGGAGGCTTTTGCCCAATACACCAGGAGAAATGGGGTTTCTCTAGTTGCCCCTTTTGCTGTTGTTCTGATAGCCCATAGGACGTGTGGTAATTCATTCGCTCATAGGCAGCCAACTCTTTCAATTTTCTTTTTTATGTCATCTGAGATTAACTTGTTGAAGGCTTCGACCTGGCTAATTGCTTGGGGTCGGCCGACTGATGCAAAATAATTTAGGATCCCTTGATCTCCCAACCAAGACATAAGTTAAGGCATCTTAAAGTGAGGACCATTGTAAAAAACCATGGACATAGGCACCTCAAAATGAGTGATAATATTCTTCCAGATGAAGTAGATAACGTCCTTTTTCTTGATGTATTTTATCGCCTCTACCTCTACCAATTTGGTAAAGTAGTCCACAACCACTAGGATGTAGCGCTTACCGCTTAGAGCAGCTGTATATGGTCCCTGGATGTCCTTGCCCCATTTAGCAAACGGTATTGGACTGTGGATTCCCATCAGTTCAGTGGCCGGACAATGGATTAGCTTGCCAAATTTTTTACATTTGTCGCATTTTCTAACCATCTTCATAGCACCTGACTCAAGGGTTGGCAAGAAGTAGTGTTACCTGGCCCTGTTGGCCAAGGATTCGCTGCAACTCTTCGAGAAAGTCCTTCCATTTTTCTAGGGTCACATACTTTAATAGAGGATTCAAGAAACCTTCTTTAAAGAGCTCTCCTTGTCTCATCTCAAATCTTGCAACCCGTTTTTTCAGCACGGCCGCCTCCTAGGGTGAATCAGGGAGCATGTCGTTTGTAAGATATGCCTCGATGCTACCCATCTAGGTAGAGCTTCAGTCAAGTACTCTAATGGGTTCTTCATCATATTAATTTTTTCCATAACTTCCCCGAAGACTGATCGAAGGCGGAGGACGCTATTTTTGAAAGAGCATCCGCCTAATTGTTTTCAGATCTGGGCACTTAACTTAAATGAAAGTCTTCAAATGTCCCAGCTTCAGCTTTGACCACCTGCAAGTATTTGATCAAGGCCGAATGGGTGGCCTTATAGTCACCATGGTATTGGCTTACGACCAATTGGAAGTCAGAGCAGGAGTCGATCTTAGTTGCCCCAGCCGCCTTGCACATATGAAGGCCGGCTAGAAGAGCTTCATACTCGGCCTCATTATTTGAGCCTAAAACATGAACCGTGGTGCATATTCATATTTTTCCCCCATAGGGGACTAAAAAATTACGCCTGCACCACAACCGTTCATTGTGGAACTCCCGTCCACATACAGTTTCCAAACCTCATCAGTATTATCCGGCTCAGCCGACCTTGTCATCTTGAACTAAAGTTAGCGGAACCTTTCATAGGAGTCGGCTTCTCCAGAGTCAGTCGATCCTTAATCTCCATGAGGATGGGGTAGTTTTCCTTGTGGAACTTGTACCTTAGAACGTACGACTTCCACTCTTTCTTTTTCTTCTAGGCCGGATGATCGGAGTTATCAACCGCCTAAATCTTTTTTTTCTTTTTTGTTCTCTTCTTGTTTTAGAGACGGCTGAGCAGGCCGACTCTCCCTCTTTTGGTCAGACTTCTTTGAGTCCGACTTCTTATTGGAGGAGCAGAGCTCGGTCACTGGTATTGTAGGCGTCGCTCAAAGTGCGCCTACGTTAAAAGCATGTGGTGAATATGCTTGGCACTCATAGGAAGTGGGAATTGACATTACGATTAGGGACAACGATTAGGGACAAATAAAGTAGGGAGCCGCCAACAAGTTTTTGTGGAACTTGTAAACCGTTCACGGATCATAAAAGGCAACCACGATAAAGGGACAACGAAGGCAACAACGATTGACCCGTGAAGGTTACACCCCATTCATAATCCATGAGATTACTAACTCCATATGGTTCAGAACCACGAAAGGAGGATCGGGGATGATGGTACGAAATGAGTCATGGAGTCACATTCGCCTGTATTGGCCTCTACTCGATTGTTATAGTAAAAAATAATTCCTGCAATCTCAAAGGCATACAAACAATAATTCAATTCACTCCAAACTATTATTTAACTAAATTGGTTGAATATTAATGCACACATAATTCTAAAATATCGTGATCACTTGATTAAACAACAAGATTAAAAAGGAAGCTAAATCGGTTGTCCAAATTATCTTATTAGTCGTGATTTTCAATTACATATTCCCTTTAAACTTGCAATATGGTGATCAATAAAAAATATAATAGAATAAACATTAACATTGGAAGCAATTTAACCATAATAGCGTTAGTCAAATCAAATATAAAATAACCTAATCATGATACTAGCAATAAGAAAATAAAATAAGAGTAATTAAATTAATTAATAATGACTCACATTCCACGCATTCCTTTAAACTACATCATGAATAAATTGTTAGTAACTTCAATAAAAATGTAAATTAAATAGAAATTAAATTAAATTAAATAGAAAGTAGAGTTGATTTGGTCCAAACCATTTGTTATTTGTACCTTTCACGCCTTGATTTAAGGACGGAACCTCGGGTTAAGTATAGACTCCTTCGAGTGCCTAGGGGAATTATTATGGAAAAATAATGAGGCTAGAAATTAGGTTAAAAAGGGAGAAGAGAATGATTTTTGGTGTAAGGTCAGAGAGAATGATTATTGGTTCCCCGAACTGCAGAAAAGGGGGTCCTATTTATAGGGAAAAAGTGATGAGGAAGCACACGGGACCCTAAAATGATAAAAACCCTAAAAAAGTATCCCGCGACACAGGAAATCCCACCGTCAGACGGGAAACTTTCCCGTGACACAGTACAAATTTGCGTGACACGGAAAATATTTAGGTTACGGGAAGTGAAAACGCGTTTAGGGATTACGCGGAGAAAACACGGAGCAATCCCGTGGCACGAGATGTGCACCGTGACTCGGGAAGAAATGTCGTTGCACGGCGTTGTCCACCATGGCACAGTGCAGTATGCCGTGTCACGGTGTAAAAAGTATGCGGAAATTACACGGAATATTCCCGTGTCACAGAATGGGCACCGTGATACGGGAAATTGTCACGGTGCAATTTCCCGTGTCACGGGGGAAAATAGAGCAAAATTAAAAAATTGGGCACCGTTTCACGGGAATAAGTCCCGTGACACGTCAGCTTTTGCCGCGTCGCGGCAATTTGCTGCTGCGCGGTAATTTCAGTTTTTTACTCGTTTTTAAAATAATCATAACTTTTGATCCGTAACTCGGAATAAGGCATATAATATATCATTGGAAAGCTTACAAATTCTAATTTCCAACTCAATTATAATAAAGTCAAAATGATATTCAGATTTTACGAAATGGTCGTTTTAGTTGAAGTGTATCGGTTTTAGGCCGAGTTTAGTGTTTTGCTCATATCTTTTTTATTATAGCTCTGCATTGGGCTTATGATATATGGTTGGAAAGATTTTTTAAAGTCCTATCCAAAAAAATAATAATTGTATCAAAATTTTATAGCCATAAAATCAGTTTCTCTCAGTTTTGCGATGTGGACACGAAAAGTAAAAAATAGGTAATGGTTTAGGGAAATGAGCTAGAAATTGGATTGGTTCATGAAATATATTGGGTAGAACATGAATTTAAGCACTCCAAAGATGAAATACACAAATTGACCAATAATGGCGGTGAAAGGTGATCATCAACGGGTTTGGTTTTGGGGAGACATTTTTAGGTGTCTACAGAAGCCCCCACTTTGACTGAGTTTGTAGAAACGTCAGTTTCGAAAACGATAGTCAAAATAGATGATAGGGAAGGAGAATGAAAGACGTTATGCGATCCTAAATCACTCTGTATACGCCGATACCTGCAAAAAAATGTTAATTCCACAGATAAAAGAGTAAAAGGATAGAATTCTTATCTAACACTAGTGTATTGGTGGCAAATGAGCTTGGTAGCTTCCTATGCTTGAAGGAATCCACCGGCTGACGTCTGTTGAAACGCTTTCCATGCCCGAGGAAAGCTGACTGAGGAGTTTGGTAGTTTTCTAAGCTTGAAGAAACCTACCGGAGAATACTTTCCATGCTTGAGGAAAGTCGACGTATGAATTTGGTGTCATTCTATGCTTGAATAAATCCACCGATGATGCTTTCCATGCTTGAGGAAAGCCGACTTGGCGGTTTTCTATACTTGAAGAAAAATCCACCGATAACGCTTTCCAATCTTGAGGAAAGCCGACTTGGCGGAGAAAAATCCACCGATAACGCTTTCCAAGCCTAAGGAAAGCCGACTGATGAATATGGTGTCATTCTATGCTTGAAGAATTCCAGCGATAATGCCTTCCATGCTTGAGGAAACCCAATTTGGCGGTTTTCTATACTTGAAGAAAAATCCACCGGATAATACTTTCCATGCTTGAGGAAAGTCGAAAGATGATGAGATTGCAAGTCTCTGTGTATCGACAACCTTGACTCATGAAATGATGGTGGTACGCTTGTCCCCGGACGTGGGTTGTAGATAAGACCTGCAAAAATAAATTTGCCAATGGACTCGTATATACTGTGATTGACTTGACCACTAACTTGACTGAGTTTGACTTGATGTGACATGACATGTGTATGACTTGTGAGTGTGTGTGTGTGTATATGTGTGTGTGCAGACACAAGCAAACGAAGATGCAAAAGCAAAAATTTTCCGTCAATTTTTGTCATGAGTGGAGGGGACCAACTTTCTCCCGAAAAAGAAAGATGTGAAAACTGAACTTTTATTTTCGAAATTCCTTCCAAAAGAAAAGACGCGAAAAAAGGAAAGAAGTTTTGAGCTTCCTCGTTGAGCAAGACCAAATGAATCGCATGGATTGAATTGCTTTTCTTGAAAGTAATGTATGCATGATGCATGTCCTTAGGCCAGGAGGCTAAGGAAAATTACATCATGTGACACGTTAGATGAATTAACTTAGGTCTTGGAGCTAAGCATCATTTATGGTGTAAAGAAACGATCTTGAACGTCACTTAGGTTTGGAATCTAAGCACGTATACAGATGAAATGATTATTGCATAATGAACGTTGCTTAGGTCAAGGAGCTAAGCACGATATGCTTTGTATGATTAAAAATCATTGATATATAAATGTTTCTCAGCACATTATGCGATGCATGAAACAATGAACAATGCTCAGGTCAGAAAGCTAAGCAAGTGTACAACGTTTCTTCTAATGAATGTTATCATGAAAGATGATGAAGCATGCGCAGTAAGGAAATAAGATATCATGATAAAGGGTCCTAAAGGGAAGGATGATATGGATATGAATGTGTGAGTGAAGTGTGTGAATGTGATACTAAGGCTGGCTGCAAGGGTTATGGCGATGGAAAGAGATGTGAGAAGAGTTAAAGATGATGACTCTTCAGGCTGGGTAAGATAATGTGATTTGAGTTCAAGCCCCCAAGTCTAGCTCTAAATGGGTAGGGATAAGAATTGGATATTCTTTGACTCGATCATGCATGGATATGAATATGAATGTGGTCGTACCTCGATGTGAGGTTGCCTACGTATCCGTTAGGAATCAGACCGAACGTAGCTCTAACCGAACTTTGCACAAGTGTATGTATACCTCAAAGAGGTATTTCAAGGGTTGTAATGTGGTTAAGTTTATGGTTTAAGGAAGAAAGGGATAAAAGGCTCAAGACCCGAGAGAATCCCCAAGATGTGTAATTTTGAATTTGAAAATTTTGCAAGTTTATCTTCAACTTTTTTTTAGTTTTGAATTCCTTTTTTCTTTTTTTTTATTCTTTTGAATCAATGTAGACAATCTCATATCATGCGGTCCATCACGCACTTAGCATTCATGTTTCTCAGGCACGATACCAAGCACTCAACGAGAGACGCAATTTGAGACGTGTTCATATCAAAGACATTAGAACACTTGCCTTTAGACATTGTTTTATTGTTGCTTTGCTGCTTTCTTTTTTTTTTACTTGCTTTTTGAATGTTATACAATTACACATCTTCCAATCTCAGGGTTAAGTGAATGTGGGTTGAAGAAATGAAGGCCAAACGTTAGACGAGGCTCAAAATGGTTGATGAAGAAATGGAATGTGATTGAACGGTTAACAGGGAATGACATGGTTGCAAAGGTGCCTCAAGTCATTGGTGTACCTTGGGTTTAGTTCGGTAATTGTTTTTTTTTTCTTAATTGAGATTAAATGAATGAATGAATGAAATATTCTATGATCGAGATGTAAAGGAAAATTGCTCATTTTAATAATGGAAAAGGTGAACAAAACACATGAAACATATAAAAATTCAAAATGGAAAACCTATGTTAGACATGAGTGGGGAATGGAGATGAATGATAAAGAAAGAAATCATGAAATCTTGCACGAAGGATCTGCTGTGCGCCTTGTGTTCATTACTTCTTGCCGCCTGGAGGGACAGGAAATTTGTTTGCATCCACCAAGTCTTGAATTACGTCCTTCAAATTCCAACATTGCTCTGTAGTGTGGCCCCTTCCTTGATGGTACTTGCAATGGGCATTGGGATTCCATTTGGCGCTCCTTTATTCAGGTTTTGGCTCTGGAAATGGCCCAATAGGTGTGATCAAGCCTTGACTGTAAAGGCGATCAAAGGCCGCATCATAAGTAAGTTCTTTTCTTCTTGGGCAATGGAGTATCAATAGCTAACACTTCATTGAGATCAACTTGTCTTGTATTGTTGGTAGTATTTTCGTGCTTAGAAGACGAAGAAGAAGGATGGTCGTTCTTCTTGTTTTTCCAAGTGTTATTATTGTTACTACCAGCAGTCTTTATTAGCTCATCCTTGATATTGATGCCGATGTCGTATACAGCTTCGAAAGTGTTCAATGGAAGAAATTTGAGATGTTCCCTATATTTATGAGTCAGATTTTGAATAAAGAGGCGAACCATCTCTCTTTCTTTGGGGGGATCTACCAAGAGTGAAGTTGTTTCCCTCCACCTATTCAGGTAAGCGGTGAAGCCTTTATTCTCTTTCTGTTTGAGAATGGAGAGTTCACGTTCAGAACTTTTGGTTTGAATATTACACTTGTAACGATTCATGAAACTGTCGGTGACATCTTGCCAAGTCGCAGTATGCTTAGCATCTAAGGAATAAAACCATTGTTGGCAAGCATGTTCTAAGGAGATAGGGAACACCGTAGGGAAGAGTGTTACGTCCAATCCCTTAAGAGCCATGGTTACAGAGAACGCCTTCAAATGAAACATTGGATTGTCAGTAGGCTTGAGCTTTGGAATATCAGCAGTGGATAATTTTTCAAGGAATCTGTCCTTCACATCCAAAGGAGTGGGAGGTCGTTCCACATAAGTGAAATCCTCAGAAATCTTACTCATTTGTTCCTTCAGTTTGTCAAGGGTGGAAACAGTGACCTTGTTTTGTTCCATGGTAGTGACCCTAGTGGTAAGGGTTTGCATCATGGCGAACAGTGCCTCGATGGATTTGTTGATGTTCTCAATATCTTCTTTAGTGGCCATTGAAAGGTAATGAGTAATGGAGATGGCAAAGTTCTCTTTGAAAGCCTATTAGATCTGAGAGATTGTTGCGGTAATGACTCGAACCGTATTAATCTATCCCTGGTCCTTGACCAAGTACTGTGAAATAAAATAATTCACTTAATTGTTTGAGTCATTGCTCAATATAGGAAAGGAAGGAAAAAATAGACATTTGAAAACAGGTGAGAAAACTCCACTTATTTTTTTATTATGACGAAAAAAAAGGGTGCATGAACCTAATATACGATCATCAGAAAACTCCACGGGAAACTCTATCGTGTCACGGCAAACCTTTTTTTTGGAAAATCCACCGTGTCACGGTGGGAATTGCCATGACACGGTGAACTTTCCCGTGCCACGATAAACATTCCCGTGCTACGGTACGGCACACCGTCAAACGGTGCAATGTACCGTGACATGGCATTTTTATTTTTATTTTTTTCTAATTACTAAATGAGTACGGTCCATTGGCAATCGTTAGTCATAAAATAATCCACCATAGACAAAGAAAGATCGTTAAGGTTAGGATCAAAACGACCAAACAAAAAACTTGTAGGCACAATGATGCAAAGAATATTTCGCAACCTAAGGTCAAGTTCTATGTTCGACTATGGTCAAGTTTATTTGGTGTCAATAGGGTACCATGGTTAAGAGTTTGGACGCATTAGCAAGGCAGCCTCCTTTGAGGGTGTATGCCAACGGGCGGCTCCGCGAGTTCGTGATGAAATCGAACTCGACTCCATTGTTTGGGTGGATTTAAAAACTCGGATGAACCCTTATTGCCATGAGCGTTTTTGGGTTGATAGAGTTTAAATCCCCTGGGGTTAAGACGTATGTAGAACACATACGTTTTTTTAGAAAAATCAAAGGAAATTGACTGTGAGAAGAGAAAATAAGCCACCGAACTTATTTTAGGACTGCCGTGACACGACAAAGATTTCCGTGCCACGGTACAGCACACCGTCAGACGGTGCACTGTACCGTGACACAGCAGATTTTGCCGTGGCACGACAGTCAGAAAATCTGACTGGTGCCCTGTTTTCCTTCGTATGAAATCAAGTTATTCAATTTTTCCTACGGGACAGATCTAAATGTGATGTTAAAACGTCTATGTATATGCAAAAATGCCATATTAATCACAGGAATATTTTTCAAGAATCTTTCAAGTCTCATCCACTCATCTTAATTAAATATCGATCACTCAAATCGATAAATAACCAAGAATCCTCCCCAGTGGAGTCGCCAAATTGTAGGCGTCGCTCGAAGTGCGCCTACGTTAAAAGCATGTGGTGAATATGCTTGGCACTCATAGGAAGTGGGAATTGACATTACGATTAGGGACAACGATTAGGGACAAATAAAGTAGAGAGCCGCCAACAAGTTTTTGTGGAACTTGTAAACTGTTCACGGATCATAAAAGGCAACCACGATAAAGGGACAACGAAGGCAACAACGATTGACCCGTGAAGGTTACACCCCATTCATAATCCATGAGATTACTAACTCCATATGGTTCGGAACCACGAAAGGAGGATCAGGGATGATGGTACGAAGTGAGTCATGGAGTCACATTCGCCCGTATTGGCCTCTACCCGATTCTTATAGTGAAAAATGATTCATGCGATCTCAAAGGCATACAAACAATAATTCAATTCGCTCCAAACTATTATTTAACTAAATTGGTTGAATATTAATGCACACATAATTCTAAAATATCGTGATCACTTGATTAAACAACAAGATTAAAAAAGAACCTAAACCGGTTGTCCAAATTATCTTAGTAGTCGTGATTTTCAATTACATATTCCCTTTAAACATGCAATATGGTGATCAATAAAAAATATAATAGAATAAACATTAACATTGGAAGCAATTTAACCATAATAGCGTTAGTCAAATCAAATATAAAATAACCTAATCATGATACTAGCAATAAGAAAATAAAATAAGAGTAATTAAATTAATTAATAATTACTCACATTCCGCGCGTTCCTTTAAATTGCTACATCATGAATAAATTGTTAGTAAATTCAATAAAAATGTAAATTAAATTAAAATTAAATTAAATTAAATAGAAGGTACAGTTGATTTGGTCCAAACCCTCAGTTATTTGTATCTTTCATGCCTTGGTTTAAGGACAGAACTCGGGTTAAGTATAGACTCCTTGGAGTGCTTAGGTGAATTATTATGAAAGAATGATGAGGCTAGAAATTAGGTTAAAGAGGGAGAAGAGAATAAGTTTTTGTGTAAGGTCAGAGAGAATGATTATTGGTGCCCCGAACTGCAGAAAGGGGGTCCTATTTATAGGGAAAATGTGCTGAGGAAGTACACGGAACCCTAAAATGATAAAAACCCTAAAAAAGTATCCCGCGACACGGCAAAGTGTACCGTGACACGGGAAATCCCACCGTCAGACGGGAAACTTTCCTGTGACACGGTACAAATTTGCGTGACACGGGAAATATTTAGGTTACGGGAAGTTAAAACGCGTTTAGGGATTACGCGGAGAAAACACGGAGCAATCCCGTGGCACGGGATGTGCATCGTGACACGAGAAGAAATGTTGTGACATGACATTGTCCACCGTGGCACAGTGAAGTATGCTGTGTCACGGTGTAAAAAGTACCCGAAAATTACACGGAATATTCCCGTGTCACGGAATGGGCACTGTGACACGGGAAATTGCACCGTGAAACGGTGCAAAATCCCGTGACACGGGGGAAAATTGAGCAAAATTACAAAATTGGGCACCGTGTCACGGGAATAAGTCCCGTGACACGTCAGCTTTTGCCGCGTCGCGGCATTTTTGCTGCTGCGCGGTAATTTCAGTTTTTTACCCGTTTTTAAAATAATCAGTACTTTTGATCCGTAACTCGGAATAAGGCATATAATATATCATTGGAAAGATTATCAAGTCTACTTTCCAACCCAATTGTAATCAAGTCAAAATTATATGTAGATTTTAAGATATGGTCATTTTAGTAGAAGGGTGTCGGTTTTAGGCCGAGTTTAGAGTTTTGCTCATATCTTTTTCGTTATAGCTTGGAATTGGGCTTATGATATATGGTTGGAAATATTATTTAAAGGCCTATCCAAAAAATAATAATTTTATCAAAATTGTATATCTATAAAATCAGTTTCTCTCAGTTTTGCGATGTGGACACGAAAAGTGGAAAATAGGTTATGGTTTAGGGAAATGAGCTAGAAATTGGATTGGTTCATGAAATATATTGGATAGAACATAAATTTAAGCACTCCAAAGATTAAATACTCAACTTGAACAATAATGGCGGCGAAAGGTGTTCATCAACGGGTTTTGTTTTGGGGAGACATTTTTAGGTGTCTACAGGTATATAGGCTTCCGCCTCCATCTGTGCTCCTTGGAGGGTGAATATTTTCTTGCGGACGAGTTCAAACTTAAAATTCAACCTTTCTTTAAGACCTTTGAAAAGTTTTGTATAAGCAACTTCGTTAGACAGTCCTTGGATCTAGATTCTCACCAGATTGAACCGCCTGACGTATGATCGCAGCCCTTCTCTATCTCCCTACTGCACATGGCCTAGATCAAGGCTCGTTTTCTTTGCAGGGATGTTCATAGAGAAATTAGAAGCAAACAATAACACAAGCATCTTGAAGCTATTAATGCAACAAGTCGGCAGATTGCCATACCACTGTTGAGCTATGCCCTTTAGAGGGGCTGGAAAGTAGCGACACCATGCGACATCATCCAACCCTTGTAAGTAAATGATGTGGGTGTATGCCATAAGGTGGTCTTCTGGGTTGGAGGTACCATCATAGGTCCCAACCAACTCATTTTTAACCTTGACAGGTTGTTTGGCCTTGGTTATTTTCCTGAAGAAAACAGAGGGTTGTTCCCCCAGGTTTAGTAGCCGAAGTTGCCAGTCCATAGGTTGGTAGTATTATGCCGCCTTACCTCAGAAGAAGGTAGGCTGGATGTAGGGCAAAGCAGGCGGCCTGTATAATGGTTATTCCATATACTACGTCGAGTTAATTACATGGGGCCCCGACTGGACGATGGGGCTACTTGACGGGGTTCCCTGTACAGATTGAGAATTCCTCAAAGAGGTATTCTGAAAGCTATCAAGATAATTTGACGCATATGCCGACTCTAAAAGCTTTTGGGTCTTCTTCTGCTCGATGTACTCTCAAGTATCAGGAAATTTTTTCTTGCTACCATCCGTTTGTACATGCCGGATGGATTTTCTTACTGCCATTTCTAGGAAACAGAGTTTTGAGAGGTCGAACTGGGGTCGAGCCTTCTCCTTTGGACAAGAATGAGGAGTCGGCTGACGGTCCCTAACCAACTTCTGCTTTCCAGCCTGAGCTGGTTTCATGGCCTACTGTTCCTTCAAGGAGCAGTCAACTGCTTGGTGATCAAATCTTTAATTTCACCCTTGAAGCTTCTCTTGAATTTCATGATCTCATCTCCGGTGACTAGGGCTGATCCTGCCGCCATGGATGGATAAGCCAGCTTCCCTAAGGGCTTACTTGATTGTCTAAGGGGCCTGCTGGGACCCGCCTAGTTAGCATTACGCTCCTGCCAGTCTTTATCACGGATGTGCTTAGATTTGAGGGACCCGTCATGGGCCAAATAGGTTTCAATGTCTCCATCATCACCAAAGTCATGGTCCAACTGGACCACCATTTCTTTCGAAGGCCGGTTGGTCTCTTGAGGCAACACAGGTACATCCTTCGTTAATGTTGTCTACTGATGGTATGAATACCTTCGTTATGCATGAAGAGAAGGTGAGTTATGTTGTCAATGATTTTTTAGACCTAAACAACTAGTAAACGACATTAATGTGTATTTTGCACCTCTAATTGATGACTTAAAGTTGTTGTGGTAAGAAGGTGTAGAAGTGTATGATGTTAATCAAAATGAAATGTTTAATTTAAGAGCAATGTTATTTTGCACCATACAAGATTATACAACATATGGTAATCATTCTGGCTATTTTGTAAAAGGGGAAGGTGGTTGTCCTATATGTGAAGATGGTTGGAAAGGTAAATGGTTATCAGCATCAAGAAAGACGGTCTACTATGGTCATCGTCCATTTCTTCCTTTGGACCATAATAAGTATCGTCGAATGAAGAAAGCTTTTAATGGGGAGCAAAATTTTGAAAGTCGCCCAAAAGTCTTTACTAGCCAAGAATTATTTAAAAAGGTGAAAGACATTCAACTTACTTTTGGCAAGTTAAAGAGAAATAAAGATGCCATTCCTAAGAAAGAGTACAAGAAGTGTTGTGATTTTTGGCGTCTTCCTTAGTGGAGATTTCTCTTTGTCTGACACTCTCTAGATATTATGCATAACAAAAAGAATGTGTTTTATAGTTTGATTGGGACACTATTGAATATGTCGGGGAAGACAAAAGTCAGTGTTAATGCTCGACTCGACTTGAAGGAAATGAATATTGTAGACACCCAAATGTGTCTTGCCAAAACCAAACCCAGTGAATAATACCTTTCAATTCATTTGATTATCGAACGAAGTGAAATGTGAAAAGTCTTGTTTAGGGTAAAAATACCCCAAACACGTGGACCAATGAGAGGAGGCCACGTGTCGAGCTTAGGATGGCCCACGTGGCTTAACATCCACTTAACACTTGGCGCCCTCAGATACATCTCTGAAATGGCGGCCTTCAAGGGCCCAAATCCCTAGAAGCGTCGTTTTACGGCGCAGCCCACTGAAATTTAGGTTAAGTGACCTAAATAGGGGCACATTCTCTAAGGACCCTATAAATAGGGAGATATTTCCCCACTTTGGGAACACATTCAATCATTTATTACACCTGCATTCTCTCACATTCAGAGAAATATCTGAGCTTGGAATCCAGGCAGATCCCCACCTAAATTTTTGTACTCTTTATTCCCGTTCAAGTTACTAACTTGATCGTCGGAGGCGGAGTTCCAACCACCCGGAGTCTCCGTTATTTTGCAGGTACAACTCAGCCGGATCAGACTTCATGACGAAACTCTCCCAAGGGACAAAAACACCCAAAACATTTGGCGCCGTCTGTGGGGAGAGTACCTCGAAGATGGTTCAAGAGTTTTTACCACCCCCTAACCGTCTGGGCAATGACCCAGAAGTCTTTACAGACCAGGAGGATGAGGATCCTCAGGTCGAAACCTTTACAGCCGATGATGGCTCGCTCAGAATCAAGAGCATCCGGCTCTGAAATATTCTGGAGCGGGGTGCCTCCCAGGTGGGTACAAGTTGACCCCCTAGGCAGCTGGAAGGGGAAACCCATACGGCCGTTGGATTAGCACCTTTCACCCGAGATGAACTCATGAGGTTCATGACAAGTTTCAAGGGTGAAATTAAAGAGCTGATCACCCAGAGTCGGGCTGGCCCAAGTAAAGGTCAGTCGGCCAAGAAGACTCCTCTGGAAAAGGGGAAGTCAGTAAGAGAACGGCACCCCACTCCTCATCTAAAGGAGAAGGCAGTCGGGACCATTGATTGGCCAAAAATTCTTCTCCCTAAGAGGAATACCAACAACACCCGCCGGACTCAGCAGCCGGTGGGATGTAAAAAATCAATTCTTGATGCCCGGGAGATTATCAACCGAAAGAGAAATCAGCAGTTGTCTGAATTGGCTTCTACGTCAAATTTTCCAGACAGCTTTAACAATACTTCTGCGGGGAATGCACCTTCCTTGCATGAGAGTCAGATAGGCCGTACTACCGTCCACTCTGGCCCTCAGATGATCGGGGCTGCACCATATGTACCTTCTCAGGTCTATGGTCAGTACCCACCTTACTATATGCAGCCGGCTCTCTTCGGAGGTCAGGCGTCATACCACAATGTCCAGCCACTGGACTGGCAGCTTCGTATGCTACGCCTGGGTGAACAACCATCTTCGTTCACCCGGGAGATAACCTATGATGGTACCACCAATCCAGAAGACCATCTCATGGCTTACACCAACCTCATGTACCTGCAGGGGTTGGATGATGCCACTTGGTGTCGTTGCTTCCCGGCTACATTGAAGGGCATTGCCCAACAATGGATTGGTAATCTGCCAGCCGGGTCCATCGATAGTTTTAGGAAGCTTGCTTTCCTATTTGCTTCCAACTTCTCAATGAACATCCCTGCTAAGAAAACAAGCTTGGACTTGAGCACCATTAAGCAGGGGGAGAAAGAAGGGTTGCGCTCCTATGTCAGGCGGCTCAATCTGATTAGAATTCAAATTCAAGGACTGTCAGATGAGGTAGCTTTTACAGACTTTTTCAAAGGTCTAAGAGACGGGTCGCCTTTTAAGTTCGACCTAGTCAGAAAAGGGGCTTTCACCTTACAAGCGGCTCTGAGGGAGGCGGAAAGCTACATTCAAGCTACCGACCTCTGCTCGCCTGGTAACCAGTCGAACTCCAAGAAGTCCGACAAGCAGAAAGACAGCCGACCAAAAAGAAAGAAGAGAACAAGAAGAGAAGAAATCTGGGCGGTTAGTGATTCTGACCAGTCGTCCCAGAAGAAGAAAAAAGAATTTAAATCGTACGTCCCTAAGTACGAGTTTAACAAGGACTGCAACTCCATCCTCATGGAAATTAAGGATCGGCTATTCCTAGGGAAGCCGAATCCAATGAAAAGTTCCATACAATCAAGGAACAAAAATAAATTCTGTCAATACCATGAGGAAGTTGGCCATGACACCAACGACTGCTTCAGCCTTCAACGGGCGTTGGACCGTCTGGCTGACAAGGGAATGCTGAAGTCCTACATTTCTAAGTCCCCAGCCGGGACAAAGAAGAAGAATAAGGGTCAGTCCTCTAAGACTACCTCCTAGCCTTCTAGTAGTTCATATACCGACAAGGAGCCGGTCTACACAATAGTAGGCAGGTTCTCATAAGGTGGCCCTACCATCCGGGGCACCAAGAGCCATCTTCGAAAGATGGACAAAGATGATGATGGGCAGGTGTTGGCAAGCTCCTCCTTCTAAGACGTTCTGATCACTGAGAAGGACAGGGGAAGTGTTCGCCGTCCGCAAGATGACCCGGTCGTCATTGAATGTAAGGTTGCCAACCAGCTGGTTGGACGGATCCTTATTGATACCGGCAGCTCATCAGACATCGTCAGCCTCCAGTGCCTGCAGAAGCTGAAATATAATGACAGCAGCTTCCATCCGGTTACCCACCCCTTAGTTAGCTTTGGGTGTGGAATGGTTTACCCAGTAGGAAGGGTTTACCTACCAATCCGGCTAGGTGAGAAAGGAAAAGGGCGACACCTGGTCGTCAAGTTTTTGGTAGAGTAGGAGCTGACTGCCTACAACATTATTTTGGGCCGGCCAACCCTCAACGAATCCAAGGCTATAATCATCCCTTCCCTCATGCTCATCAAGTATGAGAGGGATGACGGCTCTGTCAGTTCCTTGAATGGGGATCAGAAGACGGCCCGGGAGTGCTATCTCTCAACCGTCAAAGATATCGTGGCCCTAGACAGCCAGGAACCAATAGACCTTAAAAATGTCAAGGATGCCGATCCAGTACCAGCCCCACCAGCAGCCAGGAAGAAAAGAAAAGCACCTATGCTGGTGGAGGTGAACAAAGAGAAAAAATAGCAATCACTGACCAGTGAACGGTCAAATGAGCTCCGTCCCCAACCGGCTGGTGAACATATTGATATACCTTTGGACGACAGCCGTCCGGAGTGTGCCATGAAGGTTGGGACGGTTGCTTTTGCTATGTTGGGTGCGGACTTGCACCTTCTGTTAAAAGAATTCAAAGACATTTTTGCCTTTGAAGTGGAAGAGATGCCAGGCGTCAGCCCGGATCTTTTTGTCCACAAACTCGCCGTGGATCCTAAAAAGAAGCCCATCCGGCAGAAGAAAAGAAATCACGGCGAGGAAAGAAGTTAGGCGGCAGCAGCCGAAGTTAAAAAGCTGTTGGATGCTGGGTTCATTCGGCCATGTAATTTCCCCGACTGGGTGGCGAATGTTGTGCTTTTAAAGAAGCCGAATGGCACCTGGCGTATGTGTATTACACATATCTCAACAAGGCATGTCCCAAGGACAATTATCCGCTTCCTAAGATCGACAGTCTGGTCGATTCGACAACCGGCCATGCCTTGATGAGTTTTATTGATGCCTACTCCGGCTTCCATCAGATACCCCTGTGGAAGAAAGATCAAGAAAAAACGCCCTTCGTCACTGATCAGGGGCTATTCTGTTACATGGTGATGTCGTTTGGCTTGAAAAATGCGTCGGCTACGTTCCAACGGATGATTAATACGGTCTTTTTTAATCAAATTGGGAGGAATGTAGAGGCGTACATTGATGACATGATAGTCAAATCCAAGCAGCAGGCGGATCACCTTGCTGATCTCCGAGAAACTTTCACCACACTCAGGTGGCATAAGGTTATGTTAAATCCTAAGAAATGCGTCTTTGGTGTTGAGTCTGGGAAGTTTCTCGGATTCTTGATTGATCAAAGGGGGATAGAGGCTAACCTTGAGAAGATACAGGCGATGATTGACATGAAGTCACCTCGCACTTTCAAGGAAGCACAAAGACTAACCGGTTGCCTAGCAGCCTTAGGGAGATTCCTCAGCCGGTCAGGTGACAAATGCATGTTCTTCTTCCAAGCAATCAGGAAGAAGACCATATTTGAATGGGGGGATGATGCTGAGGCGGCTTTACAACGGTTGAAAGAACACTTGCACTCTTTGCCAAGGCTTGTTAGTCCACTGCCTAAAGAGGCGTTATACATGTACCTAGCCATCTCAGATCATGCTCTCAGTGCTGTTCTCCTTGCTGAGAGAGACGGTGTTCAGCTTTCGGTCTATTTCATTAGCCATGTTCTAAAAAATGCTGAGCTCCGGTACCCCATGGTAGAAAAATTTGGCCTTGCCCTGTATATGGCTTTCAAGAAATTGAAACCGTATTTTCTGGCTCATCCGGTTGTAATCTACACCGACCAGCCTCTCAAGTGGCCAATGTCTACTTTGGAGTCATCCGGCAGAATGTTGAAATGGGCTATTGAAATGCAAAGTCTTGAAATCACTTTTGAACCTAGAAAGACAGTAAAATGTCAGGCGGTTTCCGACTTCATTGTTGAAATGACACGACCGGTGCAACCGGTTAATATTGACCAGGTTTGGAAACTGTATGTAAACGGAAGCTCAACGAAGAACGGCTGCGGTGCAGGAATTATATATGAGTCCCCTGAGGGGGAATAAATTTGAATATGCACTGCGGTTTAAGTTTCAAGCCTCAAACAACAAGACGGAGTATGAAGCCCTGCTAGCCGGAATCCGCATGTGTAAGGCAGCAGGGGCAACTAAAATTGACGCCTATTCTGATTCACAGTTGGTCGTCAGCCAGTTTGAGGGAACATATGAGGCAACTCATCCGTCTATGATCAAATATCTTCAGGCAGTCAAAGAAGAGGTTGGGGCACTTGAGGAATTCCGTCTGAATCAAGTGCCTAGGTTAGATAACAACCAGGCGGATGCGTTTTCCAAATTGGCTTCATCCGCCTGCTGTGATACTCGTCGATCGGTATTTTGGGAAGTTCTTGAAAAGAGAAGTATACATGAAGAGCCCATTGGAATCTTGGATCGAAGCTCTACCTGGATGGATGGTGTTTCGGGGTTTTCTGATGTCCTGCGGGAGAGTTACAATTCCGAGACTGGAACCGGACGCCTGTACCTGCAAAACAACGGAGACTCTTTGTGGTGGGAGCTCCGCCTCCAAAGATCAAGTTAGTACTTGTTTGAGGAGTAATAAATGCGGAAAGTAAAGGTGGGAGATCTGGTTACTCTAGGGGAGGAGTGATCAATGTGTTTTATCTGCGTTTTTAGCGTCATCTCCCTTAATGAGGATTAAGGGAGGTATTTATAACCTTGGGAAACGTGCCAATCCTAGGTTTAGGTTAACCTAGGGCTGATTGGGCTTCCCTCGGAAGTTTGGCCTGGGTGGCCGGTTTCTCCATTAGGCATGGAGTATGCCACGTGTCATGACATAATAGGTCCAAGGTGGACGAATAAGCGGGTGCCACGTGGCAAGCCCTGACAGTTCCAACTGAGAGACACTTGTCAGGACCTGATTGGCCCACGTGGCGCATTCCGATTGGTGGGAGCAAAATCCCCTAATCATTTGCCCCTCACAGGTAGCACGTGACTGGTCACGTGTTACCTGTGACAGGTGTCGCACTGTAACAGGCGACGGCCTATTACAGGTGTCACTCGGCGAAAGGCCGAGAGATTCTCCCGCCCAAATTATGAATTCTGGAAGTGACCCTTCGCCTTCTCACTTCGCCTATATAAGGGAGTGTTGAATTCAGTCATTTTCACACTTGAGAACTTTTTGAGAGAACATTCGGACCCCTGAACTTGCTCTGACATTTTGGACCCTTTCTGCCTACCACCTGCTCTGACAAGCCGACTGCACAGGATTTTCAGAACTCCATCAACGTCACTCGTTCAAGTAATCGTCGGTTCTCTTACTCTTAATTTTCTCTTTATTTTATTCTTTTTTGAAATGGCACCACGGAAGCACACGACACGACCTAGGTTAGTGATCAGCCGGTCACCGGGGACGGCTGAATCTAGGACTAGGAGTGCCGCCTGCCCTTTTCTGGACCCATCTTTGCCCTTTATACAAAGTCCGACTGTATCTGTGTCTATGCAGAGCATGATGGCCAGGACAAAAAAGACTGCCAGGATCTCAAACTCAGACGGCTCCTCCCACAGGGTGCCGATTAGTGAAACATCTGACCAGGCGCCAGATGTGGAAGTGAAACAAAGCGACTTGAAAGTCGGCAGTTCTGAGGGAGGAGTCAAAGTGACCCCTTCCCATTTTACAGTTGACAATTCTACATTATCTCCTGCTCCTTTTAAAGGAGAGGAGGCGGGCTCCTCCAGGAGAGGGGAGGAGTCGTCCTCTTCGGACTCGTCAGAGGAAGATTCCGAGTCTAGCTCTTCTGGCCATGCTTCTCTGGACACAGAAGAGAAAAACAGTCGCCTGCAAGAGGCGAGGCTTTCTCACGCAGTTGAGAAGGGGGACGATTGGGCGGAGCCATCCGCCTCTCACCGAGAGCAAAATACCCCCTACTACTGCACGGTACCTCGGGGCCGGATCACAGCCATGTAAGAGAAAGTGGAGAGCTTTATCGCAAACCACACAATGGGCCCCGGCTTTTTAGTGTTTGTGCCGGATCCAGAAGACACAGTCGTCTGGCCGGCTGGTACCAGTTATGATAGCGCCTGCTTTGGCTGCTACGAGGCGGCCATCAAGGCTGGGCTGCGCTTCCCACTACATCCGGTTGTTCAGCGGATCTTGGATGGGTATGAGTTGGGGTTATGGCAGTTAGCCCCGAACTCCTGGGTCAACGTACTCGGCTATGTGGCCGGGTGCGAACTGCACGGGGTGGAGCCGAGCTTCGAGGCTTTCGCCCACATGAACTACCTCAGTCGGACCCCTAAGGCAGGCGGTACCGGCTGGTATCAATTGACGAGCCACAAGGGCTACCTCATGACGAGAGGTAAAGCCAACAAATGGAAGGACTGGCGGAGCACCTTCCTCATCATTGAGAGTTCAGACACAGAGCTGAACAAGCTCTTCAACAGGTGGAACAGAAATCCGCCCCTTCTTGCAGGTGGCCGCAGCATGCCGCATGTTCCCCCCAAGGCTAAGAAAGAGATCCTAGATAAAGGACTCTTCAAAGTAGAGTCGAAGGTGAACTCTACTTCAGGGGTACGAGAGCAAGTACTTCAAATGGCTCTACAACGAGTACTTTTTGGCCGCCTGTGGCCTCAGCAGTCGGTGCTCAAGAGGTAGCCGGCCTGTCGAATACTCTGTTATGACTTTCTTGTTATGACTTTTATTAACTTTGCTATTTGTTTTTGCAGCGGACGCCATGAGCAAAATTACCGCCTCCAAGACTGCGGCGGCCATGTTGCGGGCCTCCATCATGCAACAGTCTTCAACCGACTCCCCCAACAAGGGGGCACCCTTGGTGGGCTTCGAACCTTTCACCCTCTTTTTGGAGTTGTGTTTATGCATATACTAACTCTTTTCTTCTTTTTTAGACGGGCGCTCCAAGAGCTTCTTCTTCCCAACACCCGGACCCCAAGGCCCGGAGGACGACTGTTGCGAGCTCTCCTGGTTCTGCCAGGAAACATGCGGCGGCTGAGAAACAGCCGGCCACTTCTTCTAAAACTCCAGCTGGGCCACCTAGAAGTATGAAATTGTCCTTGTAAATTTTAGACTTGCTCCCTTCTTTACTAGGTCTAATCCGTTTGTTTATGGTTGATGCAGCCGACCCTCAGGAGCCTGACTTGGTCGAGGTGGCCAAGTCTATGATCAAGGTCGTTCCTCCAGCTGAAAGGGAGGCGGTCAGGGGTGTCGGCACCCTTGACCTAGACGGGATTGCAGGGGTCCTTGCTGAGGTATACTTAGCATATTTTTGAGTATTTGATTTCTAGGACGCCTGTTTTCTTTTTGTTTGGAAACTGACGCCTGTTCCTCTTTTTACTTAGGCCCTGCTCCGAGTGAACGACCTTCGCAAGCCGCTTGACCAAAAGAATAAAGAGGTAAAGGCTGCAAAAGCTATGGCCGCCTCTGACTGTGATAAGGCAATGTTTCAAATTGCCCAAAATGAAGTTCTGACCATTGATATTCTTTATTATCAGGCGCAGGCTACCGCCGCTATCCGGGCTCAGTTAGAGGCGGCCCAGAAGAGGAATAGCGAGCTGGAGGCGACCATCAACAACCTCAAGGCCGAGCTGTTACCTCTTCGCCAAAAGATGTCCTCATACGAAACCTTGGAGAAATCCTTGGCGAGCGTAAAGGTACGCCTGGTGACCCAGGAGAAGAGTCTTACTCAGGAGCTCTCGGAAAAGGCCGAGCAAGAAAAGAAAGAGCTGGTCCGGGAGATGATGGAAGACTCTGCTCAAATCCAGCGCATGACTTGGGGCCGCCTCTTCCCCAATGCCGACTTTGCCTCATGGGAAAAAACGTACCGCCAGTGTTCTGATACATATAATCAAGAGATCCTGGCGGCTGCTGAGGAAGAGGCGTTGGAGGAGGAAGAGCAGCCGGTAGTGGCGCTTGTGCCGCTTGGGGGTAATGCATCAAAGAAGGATGCAGCATAAGCCGAGTCCAGCAAGAAGAGTGCTGACCAGGCGGCAGCTGCTAATATTGAAAACCTGCCCCCTTCTTAAGCTTTATGTCTTCTTTCCACGGCCTGCGTGCCGTTTGTTTGTATTTACCCGGCCAGGGGGCCGGGGCTCTGAATATTTTGCCGGTCTTTAATGACCGGCTTCTTTTTAATGAATTTTTTTGTTTTGCTTCAAATTTGTTTAAGTATTAAATATTCTGATATCCAATTGTACACTATACCAACTGTTTTACATGGCCGATAGTTGCAGACAGGTACGGATAGTTAGTCAAGCCGCCTATGCCCCTGGACGACTGGTTGACTGTTTCCAGGCTAGACAATCAGTCGGCTATTTATCCAATCGGTATTCGAACCATTTTAGACTGGATCCCCTTTAGGCAGGCGGTCCTGTCATTTGTAAAATTAACCTAGGAAAGTGGTTTGACCAAGTAAACATGATTGTTACCTAGTCGTCAAGTAACTGAGTAGTAGAGGTATCAAGCGGTTGGTACCGGTTGTTCCCCTTTATTCGCCAATGTTTGTTGGCTTTTAACTCATAGGTTGTTAACCTAGCAGGAGTAGTGGTTGAGAGCCCTTGTTTGCTAAAAACAGGCGGATGACTCATACCTTTTAGGCTCCATACTAAGTTTGAGAGAGTGACTATGAGTTAACTTTGGTGTTACTCAGTCGCTGTCACTCCTGCTTGAGTAGTAAAGGTACCAGGCGGCGGAGGCCGGCTGATCCTTTAGATTCGCCAATGTTTGTTGGCTATTAACTCAAGAGGTACCTCCTGCATTTATCCCAAGTAATACAGGCGGTCATCTGACTTAGATGTCAACTGCTACCACTGGTTTGGTTAGTGATAAAGTTATCCTTGTCTCAAAAACGGCTACGTGGTTGCCCTTGGGGACAGTCGTATAGGTGCCGTGTAATTAGTTTATAGAGCAATGTTCCACCCAAAAGGGAGCTGCTCTCTGCGACGAATTTCATCCGGAGGGATGCCGCCGGACGCCTGCTATGATGTTGGGACAGGTCGTATTAATTTTGAAGATTGGATCTGTTGGCTTGGCGCCTGGTCTGATCATTCGGCCGGTGGCCTTGGTTAGTTCTTGGTGAACGTAGGTGCTAAGTAAAAGGAGGGTAGCCGCCTGTTTAGGCACAGGGTCGGCCAGGCCCTGATCATTTTTAGTTAAAATAAGGGGGGTGGCTGTGTGTTTGGAACCAGTCGGCCCTCTTCTATGGAGAGTAGCCGACTATATGTCCAGACGGCGTGCGCCTATGGTGATAGAGTAAAATATTCAATGCAGAGTAGCCGACTGTAAAGGTACAGGCGGCATGCCCCTCTGAAGATAGAGTAAAATACTCAATGGAGAGTAGCCGACTGTAAAGGTACAGACGGCATGCCTCTCTGAATATAGAGTAAAATACTCAATGGAGAGTAGCCGACTGTAAAGGTACAGACGGCATGCCCCTCTGAAGATAGAGTAAAATACTCAATGGAGAGTAGCCGACTGTAAATGTATAGGCGGCCTGCCCCTCCTAAGTAGAAATAAAAATTAAACATGGAGAGTAGCCGACTGTTTGTTAGTAGGCGTGCCCCTCTTAATACAAAATTGAATATTAAGTATGCAAACTTTTATTAAGTAGCCCTTGACTATTTACATCATTCAAAAGAAATATTTCTTAAGATTATCTACATTCCAAGTTCGAGGCAACGGTTGGCCGTCTGGTGTTTCCAGACGGTAGGTACCGTCCCTGACCTCTTCACAGATTCGGTAGGGTCCTTCCCAGTTGGGAGTTAGTTTGCCAGACTCATTCGCCCTACCAACTGCTTCCATTTTTCTAAGTACAAAGTCCCCCACTTTGAGTGGACGCCTGTATGATCTAGTCATTCTCAGGCGGTAAATTTCATGGCACAAGACAGCATTGCCCCTCCTTTCAGGAAGTGAGTCTAATGCCAGGCGCATGGCTTCCCAGTTTGCCTCTTCGTCATATAGCATTACTCGAAGAGTCGGCTCGTAGTGTTCAATTGGAAAAACAGCTTCCGCACCATAAGTTAGGAGGAATGGAGTTTCTCCAGTCGCCCCTTTTTCAGTCGTCCTAATGGCCCAGAGAACATGTGGTAATTCATCCGCCATAGGCCGCCTGCTCGTTCAATCTTTTTCTTGAGACCGTCTGAGATGATTTTATTAAAGGCTTCTACCTGGCCGTTTGCTTGTGGACGGCCGACAGATGCAAAATAGTGTGCAATTCCTTGGTCACCCAACCAGCTTTTGAGAACAGGCGTCTCAAATTGGGGACCATTATCAAAAACCATAGACATGGGAACCCCGAACCGAGTGATGACATTTTTCCAAATGAATGAAATTACATCCTTCGTCTTGATTCCCTTTACAGCCTCCGCCTCTACCCATTTAGTGAAGTAGTCGACGGCAACAAGTATGTACCTCCTTCCGCCTGTAGCAGGCGTATATGGACCCAGAATATCCATGCCCCACTTAGCAAACGGTAGTGGGCTATGAATGGTAGTGAGGTCAGTAGCCGGACGGTGAATTAGTTTGCCAAACCTTTGGCACTTGTCACATTTTTTCACCATCACCATCGCATCTGCTTCTAAAGTAGGCCAAAAGTAGCCCTGCCGCCTTGCCCGTTGAGCAAGCGTCCTATCGCCTATATGGGAAGCACAGTAACCACAGTGAAGATCGTCCAGTATCTCTCGTCCCTTTTCTGGAGTAACACACTTTAAGAAGGGTTGAAGGTACCCCCTTTTGTGAAGTTCTCCCTTTATTATTTCAAAACTGGTTGCTCGTTTTTTCAGTGCTGCCGCCTGTTGATGATCATCCGGCAGGGTACCGTTTGTCAGATATGCCCTGATTGGATCCATCCAGGTTGAGCTTCTGTCTAAGATTCCAATAGGTTCTTCCTCAATGCTTATCCTCTCCATTACTTCCCAAAAAACAATTCGAGGAGTATCACAGGAGGCGGATGATGCTAATTTTGAAAGTGCATCCGCCTGGTTGTTTCCTGATCTCGGCACTTGGGTCGGATGGAAATCCTCAAGGGAGCCGACTGCTTGTCGGACCGCCTGTAAATACTTGATCATGGCCGGATGGGTTGCTTCGTATTCGCCATTGTACTGACTCACTATCAATTGTGAATCGGAACAGGCGTCTATTTTTCTTGCCCCTGCCGCCTTGCACATGCGGATTCCGGCTAGTAAAGCTTCATATTCTGCCTCATTGTTTGAGGCCTGAAAACTGAAGCGTAGAGCATACTCGTACCTGTCGCCCTCTGGCGACTGACATATGACGCCTGCTCCACAACCATTTGAAGTAGATCTTCCATCCACATATACCTTCCAGACTTGGTCTGGAACTTGAGAGTCAGGAGGACGAGTCATCTCAACAATAAAGTCAGCAAAGGCTTGCCCCTTCACTGCTTTTCTAGGCTCGAAAGTAACTTCGAGGCTCTGTATTTCTATGGCCCATTTGATCATTCGGCCTGACGACTCCATGATGGTCAGTGGCCGCTTGATAGGTTGGTCTGTATACACGACGACTGCATGTGCCAAAAAACTCGGCATTTTTCAGTACATGACTGACAAAGTAGACCGGGAGCTGACAGCCGTCTCTTTCAGCAAGGAGAACAGCGCTTAACACATGATCAGAGACGGCCAGGTACATGTAGATTACTTCTTTGGGCAAAGGGCTGACCAGCCTCGGTAAGGAATGCAAGTGAACTTTCAATCTCTGGAAGGCCGCCTCAGCATCCGGCCCCCATTCAAACCTTGCCTTTTTCTTAATTGCCTGGAAAAAGTATAGGCATTTGTCGCCTGATCGGCTTAGAAATCTTCCCAAGGCGACTGCATGTCAATGACCGCCTGCACCTTCTCAGAGTTCGCCTCTATTCCTCTCTAATTGATAAGGAATCCGAGAAATTTCCCAGACTCAACTCCAAAGACACATTTATTGGGATTGAGCATGACATGGTGCCGCCTGAGTGTGGCGAAAGTTTCTCGGAGGTCCGACAGATGATCTTTCTGAAGTTTAGACTTGACAATCATATCATCAATATATGCCTCGACATTTCTCCCAATCTGATCAAAGAACACAGTGTTTATCATTCGCTGGAAAGTGGCCGGGGCATTCTTAAGACCAAACGGCATGACCGTGTAACAGTATAACCCCTGATCAGTGACGAAGGCCATCTTCTCCTGATCTTTCTTCCATAAAGGAATTTGATGGAAACAAGAGTAGGCGTCCATAAAGCTCATCAAAGCATGGCCGGCTGTTGAGTCGACCAGGTTATCAATTTTAGGCAGAGGGTAACTGTCTTTGGGGCACGCCTTGTTTAAGTCTGTGTAGTCTACACACATTCGCCAGGTGCCATTCGGCTTTTTAACAAGCACCACATTTGCAACCCAGTCTGGGAAGTAACATTGCCGAATGAACCCTGCATCAAGTAATTTTTTAACTTCGGCGGCTGCCGCCTGACTTCTTTCTTGGCCATGGTTCCGCTTCTTCTGCCGCACCGGCTTCTTTTTCGGATCCACAGCCAGTTTATGTACCGCCAGGTCAGGACTAATGCCTGGCATTTCGTGGACTTTGAATGCAAAGATGTCCTTGTATTCTTTCAATAGTTTGTGAAAGTCGTCACCCAGGACTCTCAGAGCAGTCGTCCTAACTTTGACTGTTCGGTCAGGACGCGAGTCGTCTAAGATCAGGTCCGTATGCTCACCAGCCGGCTGAGGGCGGAATTCATCCGACCGCTCCTCTGCCAATGATTGCTATTTTCTGTCTTTTCTTGCGGCCCCTGTCTGGGATGCCTTTCTCTTTTTGCCCCCTGCTTCTTGAACAGGCGCGCTCTCCTTGACATTGTGAAGGTCTATTTTTCCACCACTCGACCCAGTGGCCATAATAGTGGGCTTGACATCCGAGAGATAGCACTCTCGGGCCATCCTCTGATCTCCCCTTAGGGACCCGACTGTTCCATTATCCCTCTCAAACTTGAGCAACATAAGAGATGGGATTATAACAGCCTTGGAATTATTCAGGGTTGGTCGTCCCAGAATCATGTTGTAGGCCGAGAGTTCTTCTACTACCAGGAACCGGACTACCATGTGTCGTCCTTCCCCTTTTTCGCCCAGGCGGATGGGTAAATCCACTCGTCCTACTGGGTGGACGACTCCTCCTCCAAACCCTACTAAAGGGTGGGATGCCGGATGTATGCAATCAGTCTGATATTTTAGTTTCGACAGACATTTGCTACTGATGAGATCTGAAGAGATTCCGGTATCTATGAGGATTCGGCCAACTCTCTGGTTGGCCACTTTACATTCAATAACGATAAGGTCGTCATGCGGCCCTCTTACCCCTCCTAGATCTTCTTCAGTGATGACAATCTCAGGAAATGAATATTTGGAGGGCCGTTCTTGGTGAACGGAATTTACATCTAACCGTCTGATATTGTCTTTGTTGCCCCTAATAGTGGGGCCGCCTCCTGAGAAGCCGCCTGCAATGGTGTAGACGACTGCATCATCTGTATCAGAGTTGTCGGCCTGTTGATTCTTTTTGGTCGACTGCTTTTTTGAGGAAGTGTTCCCCGTAGATTTCTTGACATAAGTGTCAAGATCACCTTGCTCAGCCAGGCGGTCCTGATACCGCATGAGACTGATGCATTCATTGGTGTGATGACCAACATCTTCATGATAATCACAGAATTTTTCTTGGTTCCGAATGTTTGCAGAACCCTTCATGGGGACCGGCTTCTCAATTGAGATCCGTCCCTTGATTTCCTTTAGGATAAATTGGCCATCCTTGTTAAACGCATACTTTGGGGAGTATGGTTTGAATTCTTTTTTCTTTTTCTGGGCCGGCTGTTTAGAGGAATCAGCCGCCCAGACCTCTTTTCTCTTCTCGTCTTTGTTTGACGACTGTTTCTGTCGTCCTTCTCTTTTGTCGGACCTTCTCCCGTCTGACTGTTTTACCGTACTACAAAGATCAGTCGCCTGTATATAGGCTTCCGCTTCAATCAAGGCCTCTTGAAGAGTCGCCACCCTCTTTCGGACCAAATCAAATTTGAAGGTCGACCCGTCTTTGAGACCTCTGAAAAAGTCAGTAAAGGCTACTTCATCCGGTAACCCTTGAATCTGTATTCTAATCAGGTTAAACCGCCTGATGTAAGAACGAAGCCCCTCCTTCTCGCCCTGCTGAATTGTTCCTAAATCAAGGGTCGTCTTCTTCGCAGGGATGTTCATGGCGAAGTTGGAGGTGAATAAGTAAGCAAGCGTCTTGAAATAAGCAACCATTGTTGTGCGATTCCTTTGAGAGTCGCTGGGAAATACTTCCACCAAGTGGGATCATCCAACCCTTGAAGGTACATCAGGTTGGTGAATGCCATCAGATGGTGTTCTGGGTTAGTAGTGCCGTCATAGGCGCCTACTAATACATTTTTCACTTTGGCCGGCTGAGCGGCTTCAGTAATTTCCTTGGAGAAGGCCGACGGCTGTTCACCAAGTCTAAGCAACCGTAGCTGCCAGTCCATAGGTTGGAAAGTTTTTGCTGCATGTCCACCAAACGGAGGTGGCTGTAAAAAATACTGTTGTTGTGGTACAAACGGTAAGTTTGGTACCGCCTGGTCGCTATGAAAGCCGGACTGACGGGAGGTGCCGCCTGATTGACTCTCATGATACGACTGAGTATGCCTCATCGAGGTATTTCGCAGACTATCTTGGAAGTTTGAAGTAGAGGCCGACTCTGACAATCGGTCACTCTTCTACTACTCTAGCAGTAGCCGAGCGTCTGTGTATGTTTTCCTCGACCCGTCCGCCTGAATATGACGAACAGGTTTCCTATTTCCTGGAGTAGGAAAACGGTATTTTGTGAAATCAAGGGCAGGTGGCTCCCACTTCCTAGATTTAGGATGAGGGGTCGCCTCTCGCCCTTGAACTGGTTTCCTCTTCAGTGAAGTGGAAGGTTTCTTAGCCGACTGCTCCTTGTCCAGAGCAGGCGGCTTCTTGTTGATCAACGCTTGAATTTCTCCCTTGAAGTCCCTCATGAAGGTCATGAGTTCGTTCCTTGTGATGGGAGCAGACCCATCAGTCGGCTGCTGCCGAACAGGCGGTGCGCCTGCTGGCTCACTTCCAGTTTGAAGATGTTCCCATTCCCTCCTTTCGGTATGACGGGTACGTCGGGCCCTTAGGTTCCCGTCTGAAGCTGTGTGAGCTTCAACTTCAAATTCATTCTCAGTATCGTGGTCCGACTGAACTAGAGGGTCGTCCAGGAGACGTCTCTCTTCAAGAGTCGGTACAAACGTGGACGCCATCTCAGAAGTACTCTCCCCACAGACGGCGCCAAATGTTTCAGGGTTTTCTGATGTCCTGCGGGAGAGTTACAATTCCGAAACTGGAACCGGACGCCTGTACCTGCAAAACAACGGAGACTCCTTGTGGTGGGAGCTCCGCCTCAAACGATCAAGTTAGTACTTGTTTGAGGAGTAATAAATGCGGAAAGTAAAGGTGGGAGATATGGTTCCTCTAGGGGAGGAGTGATCAATGTGTTTTATCTGCGTTTTTAGCGTCATCTCCCTTAATGAGGATTAAGGGAGGTATTTATAACCTTGGGAAACGTGCCAATCCTAGGTTTAGGTTAACCTAGGGCTGATTGGGCTTCCCTCGGAAGTTGGGCCTGGGTGGCCGGTTTCTCCATTAGGCATGGAGTATGCCACGTGTCATGACATAATAGGTCCAAGGTGGACGAATAAGCGGGTGCCACGTGGCAAGCCCTGACAGTTCCAACTGAGGGACACTTGTCAGGACATGATTGGCCCACGTGGCGCATTCCGATTGGTGGGAGAAAAATCCCCTAATCAGATGGCATCCGGGCATATTTAGCAGAAGGCAAGCTTCCTAATTCACCAAGGAGGCAACCGTCATGAAAAAGCGAGCAGCAAACTTCGAGTTGAGAAACGGAGAACTCTTCAAGGCGAGTTTCCTCAAACCTCAAAGAATTGCATGCTGGGTACTGCGCCTCTCATATAAGCGGCAGGTCCCTAGCCGTCAGAGCCAGGCGGCATTACTTCTGGCCTACTCTTGAAGCAGACGCTAAAGAGTTAGTCAAAAGATGTGACAAATGCCAAAGTTTTGGCCCGCTTATTCACCGCCCGGCTACTGATCTGACAGCAATCCACAGCCCAGTCCCATTCGCTAAATGGGGCATGGATATCTTAGGTCCTTATACGCTCTCCAGACGGAAAACGCTACATTTTGGTGGCTGTGGATTATTTAACCAAATGGGTGGAAGCTGAGCCGGTTCAGAACATGAAGACAAAAGATGTCATCTCTTTCATCTGGAAGAACATCATCACCTGATTTGGGGTACCTATGTCTATGGTGTTTGATAATGGCCCTCAGTTTGAGACCCCCTGCTCAAGACTTGGTTCGGAGATCAGGGTATCTCACACTGTTTTGCATCAGTCGGCCGACCCCAAGCAAACGGCCAGGTTAAAGCCTTCAACAAACTCATTTCAGACGGCATAAAAAAGAAAATTGAAAGAGCCGGTGGTTTATGGGCAGAAGAATGAAATCATGTCCTATGGGCCATTCGGACTACTGCTAAAGGGGCAACCAGAGAAACGCCATTTCTTATGGTATACGGTGCTGAAGCCGTCTTTCCCATTGAGCACTACGAGCCAACTCTCAGAGTTATGCTCTATGATGAAGAGGCAAATTGGGAGGCCATGCGGCTGGCGTTGGACTCCCTCCTGGAACGACCATGAGATATATCGTCTGAGAATGACCAGAGCTTATAACAAGAAAGTGCACAAGCGCCCTCTGAATGTGAATGACTTTGTGTTACGAAAAATGGAGGCAACCGGTAGGGCCAATGAGGCTGGGAAGCTAACCCCTAATTGGGAAGGCCCCTACCGGATTTATGAAGAAGTCAGGAAAGGCACCTACTGTCTGGAAACCCTAAACGGTCGCCACCTGCCTAGAAATTGGAATGTAGACAATCTAAAAAAGTACTACTTCTGAGAATGTATAATTTTTGTAAACAATAAGTCAATTAATGAAAATTCAGGCTTTGTTTGCAGATTTATTTTGCCATTTTTATTGTTCGTCCGCTTGGGCAATGCCTAGACGGACCCTGAGTTTAACTTACTAAGTTTGATACTTAGTTTAGTTGAACATTATAATTGCTTGTCCGCCTGGGGAAAACTCAAACGGACTCTTTGTTTGAATCACTAAGTTTGATACTTAGTGTAATTTAGTAATTGCTAGTCCGCCTGGGTAACGCTCAGACAGACTCTTTGTTTAATTAATTATGTTTGATACTTGGTGTAAATTATTAATCTGGGAAATACTCAGACGGATTATTCGTTTAACCAACTAAGTTCACGTAAAAAACTTGGCACAAAAACGTTTAGTGGCTATACAACCGGTCTCAAACAAGACCAAAGGCCAATATGGCCGGATGGTTGCCTATTTTACAAAACCGCCTGTCCCAACATGGACAAAGGCGTCCAGCGACACCCCTCCGGGTGCAATCGTCGCAGAGAACAAACTATTTGTCGGTTCTACGCACTGACGCAGATGGTGAAAATTGAAAGACCAAATTGGTCAGCTCATAGCCGTCTAACCAGAATAATCTAAAGAACGATTAAGTTACCGAAAACCGGATGCCCTGAGGCATCATTCGGTCATCGGCTGAAGTTCTTACTTGGGTTATTTATTCAAAAGTTGCACTATACTCCCCCTATTGGGGCAAAAGATTATGTGTAATGGCTACGCGTTAACCCCAGACGAAATGCAACCGCCTGGGCAAGAAGCTCAAAGCACTCGTTCCAATGGCCGGTTGTGCACTTGGTTTGGGGAAATCACCATTGTGATTGATTGGCCTAAAAACACTCCATACTTCTCCTAGTATCAAGTGTTTTCAAGCCAATCAATCAATTTGAAATAAAACCAACCACCCAGCCGCCCAGGGGCAAGAGCACCCGGATTGCAAATTGCCGCATGCTTTTTTGTATTAGGCAAAATATTAAAGAATTGCAAGCATACGCAAAAAATTTCTAATTGAAAAACTCATAACGCAAACATATATAAATACCGACTGGGTCGGAATACTTCATTAATATTTAAAATGGCGCAAAGGCCAAAATAAGTGTTAACCGGGTTCCTCTGGTGAAGAAAGAAAGAAATAAAATGTTAACCCAACTCCTTAGTTGGTAAAGATACAATATTGCATGGCATGCAAGCCGGTAAAGAAACAAAATGGCATACTGCCGCAGAAAGAAGATAGGGCCGCCTAAGGCTGAGGTGGCTACTGCTCCGGCTGAGTTTAACTGGCCTGACCCTCGTTATGCTCATCCGCCGGCTCCTCGTTGTCAGAGACTTCATATCCCTACTCAGTAGCCCAATCTTTGAAGCGAGGCATGGAGCATCACCCAGTAGCTGGGCATCATACACGTTGGTGGCGTAATCATACCTCAGCTTACAGACCTCAAATTCTATTTCTGGGTAAAGGAGGCTCCAAGTGATCTTCAGCCGGGCCAGGTTGTTGCGCTCATTCTCCTCTGTCAGCCGTTTTTGCTCTTGGGCAATCTCGTCCGACTGCTTGTTTCGCAAATTGACAAGCTCAACCCCCAGGCGGTTAACGTCTTCTCGGAGCTGGGCGTTTTCCTTATCAGCATCTTCTAATGCCTTGAGATCTGATTTGGCATCCTTCAGCTGCTTATCAAGGTCATTAGCCCGGCTGTTAGCTTCGTCGTTTGCAGCCGTCAAACTCCGGATCAGCTCCTCCTGTTTTAACTCTACTGCTTTAATCTTTAAATTACACATATAATCAGTATATTCAGCAGAATAGAGGTTTTCAAGGGCCCTCCGTTTGGTGTCATTTACCTCTTCCTAATTCCGCCTGAAGGGGCCCCGGAGGCCGTCTACTCTCAGCATCACCTGAGACAATAATAGCCGGTTTATAAGTTACTTAGTAGAATTAAAGAAAAGATATCATGGTTGTGGGATTCATTACCTCAGCCAGTTGGCCCATTATCCGGTCGAAGTCCACGACCAGCAGATCAGGTATGGAGTTCTTCTCAGACCGGGTGAGGGTCCTCACCATCCGTTTTGCAAAACCCGCAAGATTCGGCTCGCCAGAAGGTAGATCTGCATCAAAAGTAGTACTTTGTTAGATAGAGGCAGCATAGTCGGCATTCTTCCGTTGTCGGCTGCTGACCGACCCCTTAGAGGGATCAACTCTTGTCTTGATTTGCATAAAATCAAGTGGCCAAGGTATTTCAATCCGTCCCCTACCTTGGGCTTCCGGATGGGTCTCCAGCTTCTGCTCCTCCCCAGGCGTTGCCGCACCGGCTGCAACATTAGGTGGCTCGCCACCCTTCGATGCCGTAGAGGCATCCGGCGCTTTCTACTGCGAGCGTTCCGAGCCTTCGCTCAGAATTTTCGTTGCAGCAGGCGATTTTCCCCTAGTTGTTGGAAGATCGGAATGGGCAGAAGATTGTTTCTAGGGAGGAGGGTCTTTTCTTGCGGCTTTCGTAGCCGGAGTTTTCCCCAGATCGTCTCCTTGCCTTTTGAGTAGCTTGAAGAAAGATCGTGGGATTTTCTTGACGGAATCCTAAGACATAAGTAAAGGATAAGTATACCCAACCGTCAAAATAAAAAAAATAAAAAAAATGCAAACACATCAAGTCAGCCGGTCTTACCCCGCCTTTTTTGGAGTCTTTGGCCTCGACAACTGCTTTCTTAGCAAGCGCAGCCTCTTTGAGCAGCAGCGCCGCAGACTTGGCCGGAGTCTTCGCCTGGTCGACCATCCTCAAGGCTTCGTCTGCAAGAATAAGAATTTGTGGTTAGAAGAAATTATGGCAAATTTGCAATAAAAATGAAATTACAATCATTCCGGATGAGAAGTATTCTACCCCTGGGAAACATTGTACTCAGCCCGCAGACGGACAAGAAGCACTCGTCCTTGAAGAAGTCCGGATGGAAAATCCAGTTCTTAGGAACTATGATGTGAGTCCCATCCCCCAAGGGCTTAGTTGTTGTTTCAAAAAATCCCGGCTCCATTATTTTCTCCCGGGCCTTAGTAGATAGCACCGGGAGAGGGCATTTACATCCAAGAAGAGTCGGCTCAGTATTGTACCGGCGTAGTGTCCGGTTGTGTCTTAAGGTGGGGGAAGAAACCAAATAAAACTTGTCCTTCCACCCGGACCATTTGGACATTTTGTCCAAAATTATCAAGTATTGGGGCAAGGTAGTTAGAGTATACCATGCCCCATGGCCGCCTGGGGCCTTGCTCAAGTAGTGCATATGAGAAAAGGCGGAAAAGCTGGGATTTATATTTTGAAACTCGCAGGCGGCGATGAAACTAAGAATATTCACCCACGAATTGGGGGTGAGCTGCCAAACCCCCACATCGTACCCCTTAAGAATTTTCCTAATTCCGGGATGGAGGGGGAACCAGAGGCCGGCTTCGATAACCGCCTCGTAGCAGATGAAGTAGTCGTCTGCATGATCAATATCATCGCCCCAGACCATTACAGCGTCAGCCGGAGGAACGATAATCTCCCAACCCCTTCCAAAGGGGTGCTTTTCCTTGAAGGCTCTGATTCCGCTATTAAGGAGAGCGATGTTACCCGGCAGCATCCGGGTCCTTTTAGGGTTGGGGTTGTCGGCGACCTTAGGCGGCTGCTGATAGTCAGCCGCAAAATTGTCTTGGTCAGAGCCGGAAGATTCGGCTCTTGACCCTTCGCCGACCTCAGCGTTGCCGGCTTCATTAAAGGAGGCGGTACCCTCGCCGCCTACCTCTCGTACCCCGAAGCTCCCGGAAGTAGAGGGAGCCTCTTCGTCAGATCCGCTCTTCTCCCAATCCCTCTGTTCCCCGTCTGGGAAAACCTCATCGGCTGGCACTCTCATAGTGCGTCGGATCTTAGACCGTCTGGTCGTTTGTTTCATTCTGGCCATTGTGTCCTACACAGACACAGAGAGGGAGGAATTTGGAGATAAGCATATTGGTTCCGACAGTCCAGAAAAGGCACCCCCTATTCTAGACTCAGTCGTTCCGGGGGATCGGCTTAGTGTCCTAGGCAGTGCCGAGTGAGTGGATTGAGAACACATTTATATTCTCTAAAAAGATAGGTATACAGGCGGAGAAAAAATGGTATACAAATTGAAAGGGAGGAAAGCTAAAATGGTGCAGGCGGTTACCTCGCTTTTTCTCTGAAAGATCTGAAAACCGTTACAGCTGGTAAACCGGGTGTTGAACTGCTAGCACTTGGAAGCTTGAACTTGCTGTGACGCAGACGGAAGCAGAGAACTTCTCTCTAGAATCTCTCTTTTTCTCTCTCTAAAAAGTCAAATGTGAATGTAAGGTCAGAAAAAGGGGGGGTAACTTTCTATTTATAGAAAGTGAAAGCGGGGGAAATCTTTGATTTGAAATTCAAATTTTTTACCCATTACTGCTCACCTTTGGGAGGTGGACACGTGTAACAGGCCCCACGTGATATGCACGTGCGACCTGTGAGGGGCAAATGTATAGGGTAAAAATACCCTAGACACGTGGACCAATGAGTGGAGGCCACGTGTCGAGCTCAGGATGGCCAACGTGGCTTAACATCCTCTTGACACTTGACGCCCTCAGATACACCTCTGAAATGGCGGCCTTCAAGGGCCCAAATCCCTAGAAGCGCCGTTTTACGGCGCAGCCCACTGAAATTTAGGTCAAGTGACCTAAATAGGGGCACGTTCTCCAAGGACTCTATAAATAGGGAGATATTTTCCAACTTTGGGAACACATTCAATCATTTATTACACCTGCATTCTCTCACATTAAGAGAAATATCTGAGCTTGGAATCCAGGTGGATCCCCACCTAAATTTTCGTACTCTTTATTCCCTTTCAAGTTACTAACTTGATCGTCGGAGGCGGAGCTCCAACCACCCGGAGTCTCCGTTATTTTGAAGGTACAACTCAGCTGGATCAGACTTCGTGACGTAACTCTCTCAAGGGACAAAAACACCCAAAACAAGTCTTGTGATGCAGTTGTTTTAATAAAAATACTTCGTTCTGTTTTTGAAAATATTTCTTCTCTTACTCAATTTATGGTTTAGTTGGATGGGTCTTGAAAAGACATTTTGCAACGATATATTATAAGCCAAATTCCAATGAATAATGAGGAAGTTATGACCAATTGGGCTCAAACTGGATTTTACCTACGACCCAGTGATCATGTGGAGGTTCCAAAGGTTTAATATCATTCTTAAACTAATTAGGATTAATTATAAACTTCCATAACTTTCTAAAATATCTTAATTATCCTTTTTGAAAAGACAAGATCATAGAATTTGAAATTGAATAAAAACATTCATTTTTTAAGTCCTGATTCTATTCGAATTTTAAGATGTTCAAAGACAGTCTGGTGTTATTTTTTTCCTCATAATTTTTATCCAGATCTTATATTCTTGAATAGATCTTGAAATTGTCTTTCCAATGATGTATTATAATATTAATTCCAAGCTATAACGAACACGATACGAAATGAATACGAAACTTTATCCAAAACTGATACCCTTACACTATTTCGGTCATATATTTTAAATTTTTAATCTACAAACGATTTTAATCTGATTCAAATTGGGTTGGAAATTAGACTTCAAGATCTTTCCAACGACATATTATATGACTTATTTGGACTTATTGATCAAAAGATATGATAAAAACAAAATCTGCAAAAAAACTGTCCCAGCGCCAAACGATAGGTCTGTCGCCTAACGCTAATACCTGTCATCAGGAGCTAAATCCTGTCGTTCGCGACAGGACGTTTTTTATTCCGAAGGGGACTCAATTTCTTTTCGATCTATTTCGGACAATTTTTCTATAAATAGGCTCCTTGGTGTCCATTTTCAAATCATTCACAATCACCAACAATCATCAATCATCTAATCTTTATCTCTAAAGCTATAAGCTTATTCTCTCTATTCTTTTTCTAAACCTTCCCCTCTTACAAAATTCCATATTCACAAGTTCTAGACACACCTAGCCAAGTTCAAAGTTGCCTTCGCCCTAGACGTGAAATGTTGATAATTTGTGAGGGTTTGGTCCAAATCTCTATCTCTAATATTTAAAATTAATTTTTTGATTTAATATTTTCTTGAAGTTACTAACGCGTGTATTTTGTTATTAGAAAGAGATACAAGGAATCCAATTAAGTAATTTAATTACTTTAATTATTCTTTTGATATAAATTTCATGTTTTGATTATTTTCATACCTAGTATCATGTTATGATGTCTTTTTGATTCCTTGTATCATATTTAGGGTAATAACTAAGATTTCTAAAATCATGTATGTCTCTAGTAACATGTTTGGGTTGCTTCCTATTCTTTCTAGTATCATGTTAGGGCTAATGATTTGATCTTTATTGTTTAGTAACATGCTAGGATTTGATATCAATCTTACTAGTATCATGCCTAAGATCTTGATAATATTATTTTGCTTTGATAAGATTATTAATTTGGTGATACTGATTGTTATTGTGCTTGATATTATTATTGTTATTTCTTTATGACGCATATGATGCATGTTTAAAGGGAATTTGTACTTGTAACCATGCTTAATAAGATAATTAATAATCTTGTTTAGGTTAATGTGATAATAATTAAAGTGATCACAAATAATAGGTTTGTTTGCGCATTAATATTTAACCAACATAGATTAAACAGTTTAGGGTTAACCTAATGATTGTATGTTAGTAAGAGAGTGCACATGAATACGAGAAGAATAAAGTCAAGGCATATTTTTAGGGTAAGTTCAATCTCTTTTAGGTTGGATTTCTACCTTCATCCCTGAATATCAAGTCATGGTTCCAGACCACTATGGAGTTAGCAATCTCATGGATCGTGAAGGGGTGTAACCTTCACCCTGTGAACGATTTACAAGTTCCTAAAACTTATTGGCGACTCTTTTCCTCTAGCTTGCTTCCCTTTTGATACCACCATACTTAAGTGTATGATCACAGTGGGGCTCAAGTGTTGGATGCTTGAAATATTCCCTACAAATATCAGAAATGAGCTTCATGTCTTTGAGACTGGAAAACGGGACTATTTGCCATCTGCTGCTTATACAGTGTCTAAGAAGGAGAAAGTTGAACTTTGTGCAACCTTAGCCTAAGTTAAAGTGCTTGAGGGTTATGCTTCAAACATTTATTCTGTTGTTTCAATGGAGAATTTGAAACTCGTGGGTTTAAAGTCTCATGACTGCCATGTTCTTATGCAAGATTTCTTACCTATTGCTATTCGTTCAATTTTGCCAAAAAATATAAGATATGCCATTATCAGGTTACGTCTTTTCTTTAAGTCAATCCACAGTAAAGTCATCAATCCAACATATTTGGATTCCTTAAAAACTGAAATTGCTGTAATTTTGTGTCAATTGGAGATGTACTTTTCCCCGGCTTTTTTTTAAGTAATGATACATTTGCCGGTTCATTTGGTAAGGGAGATTAGATTTTGTGGTCATGTGCACAATAGAGCTTAATGGGCCTTTGAAACACAAATGAAAACTTATAAGTGGTATGTTACTAATACTTATCGACCTGAGGCTTGTATCGTTGAGAGAATGCTTTATGAGTTAGCTATGGAATATTGCCTTGAATGCTTAAAAGATATGAGGACAGTTTGGATTTCTACTTCTCGACACAGTGACACACTTGACGGTAAGGGAACCATAAGTTGTATAGAACTTGAATTGTCTCCTAAAAAGTGGCACATGGCCCACACATATATTCTATTCAATGAAGATGAAATTACACCGTATATTAATAGACATATGACTTTTTTGAAGATGCGTAATCAAAAGGCTAGCTCCAATGCATTGGCTACTGAACAAAGTAAAACATTTCATCTTTGGCTTAAGGATCAAGTATTTAAAGAGATTAAAAATTCCCCACAAACTGTTTCTGACCGACTTAGGAGTTAAGCTAATGGTCATGATTTCTCTACCTCATTTTTCTCTTGTTATGCCATAAATGGCTACACTTTTTATACTAGGGACCAAGATGATAAAAGCATTATGCAAAACAGCGGGGTATGTGTTGAAGCGGAAGAGATGCATTTGTCTGGTGCTAAAGATAATCAACCTGTTTATAGCAAAATGCAATACTATAGGGTAATTGAAGAGATATGTGAGTTGCATTATATGGGTTTTTTGATAACTATTTTTTGTTGCATATGGTCTGAAAACAATAACAATGTTGTATGCGATGGTTTAGGGCATACTACTATAAAACTCAACGAGATAGGTCTTATAGAAGATCTATGTTATGTTACTGACCCGTGTGATAAATGAAAATCAGTTGTTCCCACATTGAAACCTCGATATGTCATTGATGACAATGATGACAATATTTCTTTTGAGGAGAGGTCTACCCCTAGTGAGGTACAAAATGTGGATGATAGTCTTGATGATACAACAACATATGTACGTAGTGATCATGAAGAAGGGATTTGGCATGACAATGAAAATAGTAATGCTAATAATCGACCTAAAAAGTGGCGTCGTACAGGTTATTATGCTACTAAAAAAATCTGGTTCTTGTGGTTCTTGTATTGAAATTTATAATCTGTTCTTGATATAGAGTATTTAGACAAATGCTTTATTTTATTTGATTTTAATGACACTTCATAGAGATGATTTCTAATATATTTGTTTGTTTGCAGGTTGGTGTCAGAAAAGAGAAAGCAAGCAAGTGCTAATGAGGCCTCTAACATTGGCGAGGCTGAAGAATCTAATGAGTGTGAGAATCGAAGGGGTATCGTACAATAGCTGTAGTAGTTGGAAAAGCAATTTTGAGTGGCGTCAAAATCCCCTTGGAATGGAATCACAATAAAGTGCCAATTGGGGAAAAGAGATATATCCTTTCATCATACATTGGTGTAGTTGTTCCTGAAAGAGTGAATATCAATTATCGCGACTAGGAGAAAGTTCCAAAAGAAGTTACTGATGACCTCTTTAAATTCATTATTTCCGTTATCATGAGTTAGTTGCAGAATTATTATGTGACAGATTGAGTTAGTTGGTGCTTAATAGTTACATCTTTACAAATCTTTGCTAAATGGTGCAACACTTATGCATATTGTATTATGTTACTGCATTTGTTCGTTTATTTCTGGTAGTTGTACTTGTATCTCTGTATAACTTTTGCTGGTGTAGTACGTATGATCTGTGCTACTCATTTGTTATTGTTCTTTTCTGATGAGTTACATGGTTTTAAACCTCTGTCTATTGAAACATCTCTGATTTCAACTGAAATATTTATAAGACAACCTGGTGTTTGATTATTAAGCCTACGCTATTACATTTAGTAAGTTAAGAAATCGGTATACAAAGTTTGTTAGGCTAATTGCATTTATATTGTTCTTATTATTAGAGTTTTTAATAAAATAAAGTTCAATCTGTTTCATTCCTCAAATTTTTTGCATTTAGTCCAATAAAAAAATAAATCAGTTATCATTATCACAATGCATTCATTCTGGCAACTTTGCTGTCAAATTAATGATTTTCAGCTGTTAATAAAATATGAGTACTTAATTTATGCTAGGGATTTTGAACTAGATTATATGTGATGAGGTTTATGCAAATCAAATAGTCTTTAGCAGGTGCTGTAGGATTGTCTAAGAGTTTAAATTTGCCTAGAAAGTTGTTGTCTTTAGCGGTCCAAATAACCTTCAATGGATCAATAATTCCATATTTGACCATATCTACATATTGGCCTGCTCAATCAAACATACAGTTAGTATATACAGTTGTTTACCATTCATCAACTTTAAATTTCTAGAGCATGTAGGCTGCTTGATACCTTTAGCAGCGTCATAACCAAGATCCTCGTTGTTATGCTATAATAGCTTGCTAACAATAAGAGCTCCCTCCACATTGGCGTTTGAAGCAATGGTGTAAACAGGGATCTGCAACGATAAATAGAATCATTTAGGATGATACTGGTTTAAATTAAACATACAGTAAATGATAACACAGATATAAGAGAAACATTTAGTTGACAATCGACAAAGTTGATAGTATTGATAAAATTTTAATCTGTTAGAAATAATAATATGTTGTACATGTGAAATCAAAATTGCTATTTGTAACACCCTAGAAATTCCTTTACTTTAAATACCCATTCTACTCTTTTAAAAATACAATTTAGGAATAACTAAGACATTACCGCCACCGTGAAAACGGCTAGGCAATTATCAAAGATACACAGCGGAAGACTCAAGATTAAAAACCGATTAAACAAGTCAACCCAAAGTCAACCAAACGAAAATGAAGTTTTAAAAACCAAACGAACAAGTCAGTAAAATCAAACGACATCTTGGAACCATTAAAGGCCCTTATTCAAAAACCGTTCCCAAAACCAAACCTTTGTGTTAGTCCACACCAAATATATCATTAATAAATAAAAGCATAAAAAACCTTGTAACCTAATGAAAACTAGTAGGATTCACTCTTCACTCATGCCCCATCATGATCATGCTTCAATACCTGAAAAGTTTATCTCTACTTGTTTCCACTACTCTCCATTAAAAATGGGTCATCATAGGGCCAAGATAAAGACATGGCCAAATACACAAACACACACAATCAGCAAAGCTGAGTACATAAGAGTAAATTAGCCACACTAACATGCTTTTACCTATCAACACACACTTACCTCATTGCACCCGTTCACAAGCACACACACCAAATCAACAAAACACAATGACAAGACACTAATTAATTCATTTTGCATTAATTACGCATCGAACGGGTTTCCACCTCCTAACCTTCCCAAATAAATTTGAGGTTAACTGGCACGGGAGCTAACCGTGCCAGCGACAAAACCACACAAAAGTGGCGGAATTCTTGCGCATAATAATAAATAAAAAGAAAGGAATATACAGCGTCCTGTACTCCATTAGAAGTTATGGTTAAATATAAAACCCCATAACTCCCCCCATTGTTCATACTCAAGGTATATACGTTCCAAGAGTTTTGGTGCGTAATCTCTTTCACTTTACGTTATTTACATATTATTAGACTTGGTGATGACTCTCAAAGCATAATAAGTCAATCAACAATAATTATTCAATCAAAAAAACATACCAATTTAATTCTTGAATAATTAGTGACCACATATTATTTATTGTTGAACCCTTTTTAATTCTACCTTAGTGTCAAAGACACCTTAAACGCATAATGCGCCAAAATCCTATCCCTCAGTGTTAAAAACACCGTAAGTGCACAAAACACCAACATACAATTTATTCCTTGTGTACATAGACACTTATATAGCTCCTTCCTCATGCTTAAAGCATCAATAAAAATTATTTGAACCATAATAAAATTCCTTTTCAATATTCCAAACATAATTAAACATGTAGTTTAATTAATCATGCCTTCTAACATGCCATAAATAAAAATGTGGTTCAAACACAACATGCCCAAAATATATTCTTCCAATCTATAACCATCACAAATAATTCATGCTTCCAAATTCAATCACAAACATCATAAATTCACAATTTCATACCTAAACCTTAGCATGATACTACTTGTAATTAATTGAAATCAAACGTAGCATGATTCTACATCACCAAAATATGCTAAGTACGCGTACGTACCTTGAGTACGTTATTAAAACTGCCACGACTAGTCGAAATTGCTTACTTCAAAGTCTTCTACACATTAAATCCATAATAAAGTATTAATATCCACTCTAAACAAATTTCAAGCAATATATACTATTTTAAAACCCTTCATAACTTAATTAGAATAAGCTGAAATTATATTTAAAACACCATAAATTAAGTCCCAATTAATGGGTAATTAAAATTTTCTTCAAGAAACATAATATCAAGTGTTCTACATAAAATTCCAGCACTTTATTATAATTAAAACTTGCTGTAATTAACTTTTAAAACACTTAAAACAAATTCCCACCCTATAAAAAATCATAATCTTTCAATAAATCATGAATCAAGAACCTAAGGTTTCAAAAATTGAGGCTTTTTAATTAAAAACCTAATCTGAAAATTAATTAACACAATTACAATAACCAAACATCAAAATTAAATCTCCAAACGAATAATTTATAATTAGACTATAGCATAGATTAGTTTTGGGTAATACATATTTGATTTTTAAAAAGAAAAACCATTTTTTATTTTTATTTTTTCGAAAAACATGGCTGCCGACAGCCGGCAGGTGCTGGTGGTCGGCGGCCCACCGGTGGTGGTGGTGGCTGTGCGCGACAAGAGGGGAAGAGAAGAAGAGAGAAAGAAAAAAAAGAAAGAGAAAAATAAAGAGAAAAGGGAGAGAAGTTTACCTTGGGTTTTCTTCACTCTGGCAACGTTGAATTGCCTCATAAGAGGGATATTTATACCCTATCTCTATCTCCCCTTTTACCCTAAACTTTCCTCCTTTAGTTTTTCCTAATCCCTTCTCTACTAAAACTTATTAAAAATCATAATTTCTTAAAATAAAACCCCAACTTCTATTAATTAATTAATTAGACAACCTTTCCTTTTGTAAAATATTCCCAATTTACATGGGATAAATAATTAAAACATCATAATTAAAATGCTAGAATTATTTAAATACCCTTATAAAATATATATATTAAATAAAATACGTATAAAATGTATATATACTAAATAAAATACATATAAAATACGGGGTATTACAGTCTACTCCCCTTAAAACAAGTTTCGTCCCGAAACTAAGGAAACGAATCTCAAAACTTTTCCTTTTTGTGTATAGTATTGTTGTAATTTTTGTCATTTATCACTCCTTTGTGTCTCTTTGAGAGCACTAATACCTAAAACACTTAATAGAATTTGTGCAAAAAGCACCAGAAATATGTAAAACATAGGGAAAAAGCGCGAAATTCTATCGCATTCCACCCCCCTTAAAGAAAACAAGTTACGCCCCCGTAACTCAACATACCTGAAACATTTCTGGGTATTTCTTTTTAATTTCATCTTCTGCCTCCCAAGTGGCTTCCTCATATTCTTTGTTAGACCAAAGTACTTTCACAATGTTAACGTTTTTATTGCGTGTACTACGCACTTTATTGTCAAGAATCTTAACAGGTCTCTCTTCATAAGTTAAGCTTTGATCTAACTCAATGGTTTCGGGTTGTAGAAGATGGGATTTATCAGGGATGTACCTTCGCAGTTGGGACACATGAAATACATCATGTACTTTGCTAAGCTCCATAGGTAATGCTAACCTATAAGCTACTTTGCCTATTCTTTGCAGTATTTCATATGGACCAATGTATTTTGGACTAAGCTTTCCTTTCTTTCCAAATCTCATCACCCCCTTCATTGGTGACACCTTTAACAACACTTTATCACCAATTTCGAACTCTTCTTCCCTTCGCTTTGAGTTTGCATAGCTCTTTTGGCGATCTTGAGCTGCTTGAATTTTAGCTTGAATTTCCCTTACTTGTTTAACTGTGTCTTCAATCATTTGAGGCCCTAGGATCATAGTTTCACTAATGTCATTCCAAAAAATTGGACTCCAACATTTTCTCCCATACAAAGCCTCAAATGGTGCCATTCTTATGCTTGTGTGGTAACTATTATTGTAGGAAAATTCAATTAAATCCAAACTATCTTTCCAACCTCCCTGGAAGTCTATTACACAAGCTCTCAACATGTCCTCCAAGGTTTGAATGGTTCTTTCAGTTTGTCCATCTGTGGCGGGGTGAAATGCCGTACTCATCTTAAGTATCGTACCAAAATTTTCTTGTACACTTTTCCAGAATTTTGAGAGAAACCTGGAATCTCTGTCAGATATAATATCTTTTGGAACCCCATGTAACCTCACCACATGTTTGATGTAAGCTTTCGCAAGTTGCTCCATCTTCCAAGTTTCTTTAATTGGTATAAACACTGCTGATTTCGTAAGTCTGTCCACCACTACCCAAATGGTATCATTTCCACTCCTTGACTTAGGTAAGCAAGTCACGAAATCCATTGAAATGCAATCCCAATCCCATCATGGAATTTTTAGTGACTGCACCGTTCCTTGAGGCCTTTTGTGCTCTATCTTCACCTTTTGACATGTTAAACACTTTGCCACAAACTCAGCAACCTCATTTTTCATTCTTGGCCACCAAAACATCTTCTTTAAATCCTTATATAGCTTGTCTCCTCCCGGGTGTACAGAGTAAGGTGTATTGTGGCCTTCCTTCATCAACTTTCTCTTCACCTCCTAACATTTCTATGGTACGCACCATCTATCTTTGTATCTCAAACTCCCATCTTCGTGAATCTTGAAACCTGTAGTCCTTCCCTGCTTAATTTTCTCGCGAATCCTATCTAACTTTACATCCCCCTCTTGGTTGACTCGAATCTCGTCAAATATATTTTCTTAGATGCTTAGATTCGCAAGAATACCCGCTGGTACTCCCCATTCTATGACCTCTAGATTCAATTTCATCATTTCTCTACATAGTTCATTAGCCACTACCAACGAGTTGATTCCATGACTAGTCTTACGACTTAGAGCGTCCGTAACCACATTCGCTTTCCCTTCGTGGTATTGCATGTCTAAATCATAATCTGTCATATAATCTAACCATCTTCGCTGACGGGAGTTTAAGTCCTTTTGGGTGAAAATGTATTTTAAGCTTTTGTGATATGTGTAAATTCTACATTTCACCCCATACAAATAATGGCGCCAAATTTTTAGTGCAAAAATGATTGCAGCTAATTCCAAATCATGGGTGGTATAGTTTACTTCATGTTTCTTTAACTGTCTCGATGCATATGAAATCACCTTCCCATTTTGCATAAGAACGCACCTAAGCCATTCTTTGATGCGTCGTTGTACACATCATATAGTCCACTATCATTCGGGAGTGTAAGTACTGGTGCTGTGATTAGTTTTTGTTTCAAGAGTTGGAACGCTTCTTCACATTTATCGTCCCACTCAAACTTCTTGTCCTTCTTCATCAAAGTGGTCATTGGTTTAGCAATTTTGGAAAAATCCTTAACAAAACGCCTATAATACCCTACTAAGCCTAAGAAACTTCTCACGTTAGATACTGTCTTGGGTGTAGGCCAACCCTTAACTGCTTCTATTTTGGTTGGATCTACCTCTACTCCGTCTTTAGACACGTAATGTCCCAAGAAGGCTACCTTTTCCAACCAAAACTCACATTTAGAGAATTTTGCGTAGAGTTGGTTTTCTCTTAGTGTTTGCAGAATTGCCCTTAGGTGTTCTGCGTGCTCTTCTTTACTCTTCGAGTACACCAGTATGTCATCTATGAATACAACTACAAACTTATCCATAAATTGATGAAATACCCTATTCATCAAATCCATAAAGATTGTTGGGGCATTGGTCAATCCAAACAGCATGACTGTTAATTCGTAATGTCCATATCTTATCCTAAATGCGGTTTTTGGAATGTCTTCATCGGCAATCCTCAATTGGTGATACCCTGATCTCAAGTCAATCTTTGAAAACACTGTGGCACCCCTTTAGCTGGTCAAACAGATCATCGATTCTTGGTAAGGGAAACTTATTCTTTATGGTTACTTTATTTAGTTCCCTGTAGTCAATGCACAACCTCATACTTCCATCCTTCTTTTTCACAAACAGAACTGGTGCTCCCCAAGGAGAAGCACTTGTTCTAATGTACCCTTTGTCTAATAGATCTTGTAATTGCTCCTTTAATTCACTCATTTCTGCAGGTTCTATTCGATATGGTGCTTTGGATATTGGGGCTGTTCCGGGAACTAAATATATTATAAAGTCGATTGCCCTCTTAGGTGGCATCCTAGGGATCTCCTCCGGAAATACATCCAGGAATTCATTGACCACTTCTATATTTTCTGGATTTTCCACTTATTCATGGTTCATATCCCTAACACTACAGAAATATACTGTATGTCCCTTCTTCATGTACTTTGCTAAATTTAGCACTGATATTACCCTTGGGCACTTGGTTTTACCTTCATCTAGTAAGTCACTGATTCATTTCCACTTGTGACCATCTTCACTTTATGTGATCTACAACTAATCTCAGCATTATACTTACTCAACTAGTCCATCCCCAAAATAAGGTCAAATTCGCTCAGACTAAATTCAATGAGTTCAGACGGAAATATCTTTCCTTCTATTTCTAAAAGTTTTGGTATAAATCACTACCCCACCTGTCGGGATGGTTATGGGTAAATCTATTACCTCTACTGTCTTTAAACAGTCTTTAAGTTTTGAAACAACAGCCTTAAAAATAAAGGAAAAAGTTTCACCAGAATCAAACAATACTTTAACAGGAATAGAGTTAATAGAAAAAGTACTAGTGATAACATCTTTCGTAGCATCTGCCTCATGTTTACTCACAACATTCAATTTCCCTGCAGTACCACTCTTCTGTTGGCTATTCTTACTGGTGTTGTTACTGTTCCTTGCTCCATTTTGTTGCACTCCCTTGCTCCCAGCAAAGTTGTTGTTGTTCTGTTGGAAATTCCTCTGGTTTCCCCCTGAATTATTATTGTTTTGCCTGTTCCCATTACTATTTTTGGAGAAACACTCATATTCTCTATGCCCGAGCTTATTACAAAAACGACAAGTGACCATATTTCCCTCGCAATCCTTTCCAGGGTGGTTATTCTTGCACCTCTTGCAAAAATAAACTCTCCCATTCCTGTTATTTCCCTGGTTATTGTTTCTAGCTCCTCCATTGTTGTTACGGTTCCCTTGACGGTTATTACCATGGAAGTTGTTGTTGTTGTGGAAGTTATTGTTATGGTGGTATTTCTGCTTCTTAAAACCATTTTGGTTTCCCTGTTGGTTTCTAGAAACTTGCCCCACTTCCTTCCTCTTCTCTCTTCCTTCTACTTCAGCTAACTCTTTCTTCTTCTTTTCTTCTAGAGCATAAAGGTGTGCGGCCCTTCCATATACTTCATCCACATAGTTTTAACTGCAAGTTAGTAGTTAACCCACTCTCAAACTTCCTAGCTTTTTCTTTCTCCGTAGAGACAGACCCTTCAACAAAACGGGATAATTCAATAAACTTGGTGTAGTATTCCGTAATTGTAATCTTGTCCATCCTAAGGTTTGAGAATTCCTCAGCCTTCTGCTTCTGCAAAATGTTAGGATAAAACTTGTCTCTCACTTTCTCTTGGAATTTTGTCCAGATAAACCCAGGTAACGCTCTAATGGTAGCCTGGTTTTGTTGCCACCAAAGGTCAGCTTCACCCCTCATGTAGTAAGTAGCACAACTCACTTTTGAGTTTTCAGGGCATCCCACAGCTCCAAATAGTTTCTCAAATTCCCTTAACCAGTTTTCCAATAAAATAGGGTCAGGATCGCCTTGATAGGTTAGTGGCTTGCTTGGTGCCACCTTTTTAAAGAGATCCCCTTGAGCATCCCCATTACCAGTTGAGTTTCTTGCCAATTGTTGGGCAACTGCTGCCAATTGCCTCACTACTTCATTCAAATCGTTTCCACCACTACTTGAACTTCTTCCCCTTGCCATTTTGTTTCTCCTGAATATAGGACAAGGATTTATATTAGAAATGGCTAGGTTTAGCTCTCAAGACGTACATTCGTCTATTACCTAACGACCCTTAAACATTTACAGGAGAATTTGAAGCTAACAATTTGGGATAGCGATTGCTAAGAATTCCCTTAATGTAGCTTTATCAATTAATTATTGATTGCTAACCAACCATGCATTTAATAAAGCATCACATATATAAAAAAAAAATAATTCCCATAGCCGTTCACAATTTATAAATTTTTGTTGGAGATAAGTTGCTTGGAATGGTGATTATTGGAATAGTGGTGTGAAATGGGAGATTTGGAAAACAAATGAATTTATTAAAAAAAAATTATCAAAGAAATAAATAAGGTCTTATTAATTAAAAATAGACTGAAAATACTAAAATAAAATAGTGTTCCAGGAACTTATGTGGTCATGCCACTTATTACGTTTAAAACTAAAATAACAAATAATTTAAAAATAAAGACTATGAATTCGTGTCGAGGAAAGTTATAAGATCTAATCCTTTCGAACGTCGTCCCTTTTTTCGGTGGATTGCTTGTCGCTTGAAGGATTGAAATTAGAATCATTTGACTCTTCCATTAGTTCAGGTGACTCAGGTTCAGATTCTACTTGTACAAACTCCCCTTCTTCCTCCTCATCCGATGAAATATCTATAATTATTGGAGTTGGATGTGGATTTGGATCAGAAATGTCCATAAGTGAACTATTACCCTCTTGTTGTTCTCCATTCTCTGCTTGACCACCCCCTGACGAAGAAGAAGCAGAATTTCCTGGTTGTTGATTAGGAGGAGGATTGTTCCCTACTGGGTTATCATAGTAGTAGTCAGGGTAGGGAAGGTTTAAGTGTTGACGATGAGCTTTCTCCACCCTTACGAGATATTTAGTTAAGAAAATATAATCTGGATACCACTAGCCATAAAAGTCTCTATATTTATGGTAATTTGGAACGTCTCCTGGAAGGTAAAAGTCAGAAAATTTCTATTTGAAAGCAATGTAGGGGGGCTCCTCTAGAAAGGAAATGGACAATCATTGTGGAAATATGATCAGGGGTGTCATAAACTCTCTCTCTTAAGACATTGCTCAGGTAGGAACAAAAGTATCTGATCTTTTCTACAAAGTCATAAGGGTGTTCATTATTTTTCATTACGAGATCCCATTTGTGTAAACTTGCTAGGAAAGATTGGCATCCTGTAGAGAAAAAGGCTTAGAAAAGATTTCCCTTCCCTAAAGAAATAAAATAAAATAAATAATACGGTTTTGTAGGAGATTAAGTTCAGTGTTCAATCATACAATCTTTAGGGTTCACATAGAATAATACACATTTTTCATGCTTTCATCAACAAACACCTAGTCAAATCACATGCTTGATCACTCAAAATAAAATTATGCACATAGGAAATAATTTAAATCTTTAAATCTTAGCCTATATGCCCTTTCTTTTTCCTACCCAAGCTCACCAACATGTTAATAAAAGTTTTTAACACATAATACTTACCTCAATCCTTGCTCCCTGCAATACATAAAAATAAAGGATACATATTTACCCTAAAAAAAAAGAGAGCCAAAATTTCGGCCCTAATAAAAAAAATAATTTCCGACACAAAAAAAAACTCGAGTGTTCTTAAAAAAAATTCGGATCATAAATAAATAAATAATTTTAAAAAAATTTCGGCCCTTTTTATATTTTTTTATAAAAAAATTTATATGTATAAAATCGGGACAATTACCGTTAAATAATTAAATTAACACTTGGCCAAGTTTAAATCAAGTAAGAAATTTTTTTTTCGGTTAGTGGTAATTTAAAATCTCAACCTAAGCTCTGATACCACTTTGTAACACCCTAGAAATTCCTTTCCTTTAAAAAACCCATTCTACTCTTTTAAAAATACGATTTAGGAATAACAAAGATATTACTGCCACCGTGAAAACGGCTAAGCCAATTATAAAAGATATACAGCGGAAGACTCAAGATTAAAAACGTATTAAACAAGTCAACCCAAAGTCAACCAAACGAAAATGAAGTTTTAAAAACCAAACGAACAATTCAGTAAAATCAAACTACATCTTGGAACCATTAAAGGCCCTTATTCAAAAATCGTTCCCAAAACTAAACCTTTGTGTTAGTTCACACCAAATATCTCACAAATAAATAAAGCATAAAACACCTAGTAACCTAAAGAAAACTAGTAGGATTCACTTTTCACTCATGCCCCATCATGATTATGCTTCAATACCTGAAAAGTTTATTTCTACTTGTTTCCACTACTCTCCATTAAAAATTGGTCATCATAGGGCCAAGATAAAGACATGGCCAAATACACAAAAACACAAAATCAGCAAAGCTGAGTACATAAGCGTAAATTAGCCACACTAACATGCTTTTACCTATCAACACACACTTACCTCATTGCACCTGTTCATAAGCACACACACCAAATCAACAAAACACAATGACTAGACACTAATTAATTCATTTTGCATTGATTACGCATCGAACGGGTTTCCACCTCCTAACCTCCCCCAAATAAATTTGAGGTTAACTGGCACGGGAGCTAACCGTGTCAGCGACAAAACCACAAAGGTGGCGGAATTCCTGCGCATAATAATAAATAAAAAGAAAGGAATATACAGCGTCCTGTACTCCATTAGAAGTTATGGTTAAATATAAAACCCCATAACTCCCCCCATTGTTCATACTCAAGGTATATACGTTCCAAGAGTTTTGGTGCGTAATCTCTTTCACTTTACGTTATTTACATATTATTAGACTTGCTGATGACTCTCAAAGCATAATAAGTCAATCAACAATAATTATTCAATCAAACAAACATACCAATTTAATTCTTGAATTAGTGACCACATATTATTTATTGTTGAACCCTTTTTAATTCTACCTCAGTGTCAAAGACACCTTAAACGCATAATGCGCCAAAATCCTAACCCTTGGTGTTAAAAACACCTTAAGTGCACAAGGCACTAACATACAATTTATTTCTTGTGTACATAGACAATTATATACCTCCTTCCTCATGCTTAAAGCATCAATAAAAATTATTTGTACCATAATAAAATTCCTTTTCAATATTCCAAACATAATTAAACATGTAGTTTAATTAATCATGATTTATAACATGCCATAAATAAAAATGTGGTTCAAACACAACATGCCCAAAATATAATCTTCCAATCTATAACCATCACAAATAATTCATGCTTCCAAATTCAATCACAAACATCATAAATTCACAATTTCATACCTAAACCTTAGCATGATACTACTTGTAATTAATTGAAATTAAACCTAGCATGATTCTACATCACCAAAATATGCTAAGTACGCGTACGTACCTTGAGTACGTTATTAAAACTGCCACGACTAGTAGAAATTGCTTACTTCAAAGTCTCCTACACATAAAATCCATAATAGAGTATTAATATCCACTCTAAACAAATATCCAGCTATATATACTATTTTAAAACCCTTCATAATTTAATTAGAATAAGCTGAAATTATATTTAAACACCATAAATTAAGTCCCAATTAATGGGTAATTAAAATTTCTTCAAGAAACATAATATCAAGTGTTCTACATAAAATTCCAGCACTTTATTATAATTAAAACTTGTTGTAATTAAGTTTTAAAACACTTAAAAAAAAGGCCCACTCTATAAAACATCATAATCTTTCAATAAATCATGAATCAAGAACCTAGGGTTTCAAAAATTGGGGCTTTTTAATTAAAAACCTAATCTGAAAATTAATTAACACAATTACAATAACCAAACATCAAAATTAAATCTCCAAACTCATAATTTATAATTAGACTATAGCATAGATTAGTTTTGGGTAATAAAGATTTGATTTTTAAAAAGAAAAACCCTTTTAACGTAGGCGCACTTCAAAAGAAAGAGTGCCAAGCATATTCAGCACATGCTTTAACGTAGGCGCACTTCAAACGACGCCTGCAATTTGGCAACTCCACTGGGGAGGATTCTTGGTTATTTATCGATTTGAGTGGTCGGTATTTAATTAAGATGAGTGGATGAGACTTGAAAGATTCTTGAAATGTATTCCTGCGATTTAATTGGCATTGTCACATATGCATATGATTTTTTTAGGTTACCTATTTTGCCACAATAGTACGTGTTCTACGTATGTGGCTAGCCCAAGGGATTTATGTTCTATCAACCCGAAAACGCTCATGGCAATAAGGGTTCATCCGAGTTTTTAAATCCACCCAAAACACGGAGTCGAGTTCGATTTCATCACGAACTCGCGGAGCCGCCCGTTGGCATACACCCTTAAGGGAGGCTGCCGTGCTAACGCGTCCAAACTCTTAACCATGGTACCCTTTGACACCAAAACGCTTGACCATAGTCGAACATAGAACTTGACTTTAGGTTGCGAACTTCATTGCATCATGCGTGACTATATGCTTATGTGTGCATTTTTTTTATTGACCTTTTTTTTAATTATTTTTTTTCTCTTATCAAACCCCTTTTTTATTATTAGAGTCGAGCCATAGATTTTTTTTTAATTTTTGAGTCACCCGGATTTTAATTCTCGTATACTGTACAAGAGTCAATTTGTTTTGGTCATAGCCGGAGTTCTATAAAAAGTTACGTATCGTGCCACCTATGGATATGTAGCCCCGGGTTTTATCTTTCATTTGGCGTTAGTTTCGTCCTAATCAGAGTCACAGATCAAAAGTTATAACTGATATACTACAATCTATCCAGTTTAGGTGTCTTTTTAATGTAACCTTTTTTATTTTATTTACAAAAAAAAAAAAAAAAAAAAAAAAAAAAAAAAAAAAATCGTGTCAAGCTAGTCTTAGCCAAGTCCTTTAATCCGTTTCAACTCGTATAACATAGGATTATAGATTTTTTTATACCCATGAGTCTTAACTCTTCTAGAATTCTAGTCCTCTTCCTAGTTTCTTGTGATCGAGTTTTGTGCTAACCTTAACATGTGTTCTTTGTCTTTGATTGTGGTTGATCTTATTTATGACTAACGATTTCCAATGGACCGTTTTCACCTAGTAAATAGCATAAACATTAAAAATGGACAAAATTAATCAAGTTAGTTTGTCTTTTAGTCTTCCGTGCTATTTGGTCATTAGGTCCTTTGTTTTTCACAACTTCCTCATGTCTAGCCATGCGATCATACCACGAGTCTTAATATACTCACCTAATCACACATGTTGAGTCATTTCACACACTTTGTCTTCGAGTAATGCACTATATTGTTTATGATCGTATACTAGGACCATGCATGCATTGTTTTCCGTCGTAATAGGAATGAGTGGAGTATTCTCATCAGTTTTCAAAATCGTTTCATACACTCTTCCTTTTCAATCTGAGTATTGAGTGAATGCATTAAGTGAGTTCTTCCTTACACAGTACTTGAGTCTAAAATAACTAGACAATAGTTGGAAGAATAAGGGGAACGTCACTCCTTCCTTCTTTCCTTCCAATCAAAGCATAAACAACAAGAAACTATTTTCCTCAGCGGGCAGCTAAAAGTAACTCATAAAAAGTCATGAAGACAAAGCACGATGTAAGCTTCTCAACAAGATTTCATGTTTTCTTCTTCTTTTGTTTCAAACCCTTCCCCCTAAAAAGTCTAGCATAGGTTCTCCTTATCCATGTGTCTATGTGTCACATTTCTTACCTTCTTCATAAATGAGCATCTCTTTCTTACATTCATCATGTGATTAAAAGAAAAAAAAATCAATTACCGAACTAAACACAAGGTACACCAATGATTTCAGGCACCTTTGCAATCCTGTCATTCCCTGTTAACCATTCAATCACATTCCATTTCTACATCAACCACTTTGAGCCTCGTCTAACGTTTGGCCTTCATTTCTTCAACCCACATTCACTTAACCTTGGGTTTGGAAGATGTGTAATTGTATAACATTCAAAAAGCAAGTTAAAAAAAAAGCAGCAAAGCAACAATAAAACAATGTCTAAAGGCAAGTGTTCCAATGTCTTTGATATTAACACGGCTCAAATTGCGTCTCTCATCGAGTACTTGGTATCGTGCTTGAGAAACATGAAAGCTAAGTGAGTGGATGGATCGCATGATCTGAGATTGCTTACATTGATTCAAAAGAATGAAAAAAAAATTAAAGAAAAAATATATGAAAATAAACTTGCAAAATTCAAAATTTTCAAATTCATAATTACACATCTTGGGGATTCTCTCGGGTCTTGAGCCTTGTACCCCTTTCTTCCTTAAACCTTCAGCTTAACCACATTACAACCTTTTAAAGACCACTTTGAGGTGTGCATACACTTGTGCAAAGTTTGGTTAGAGCTACGTTCGGCCTGATTCCTAACGGATACGTAGGTAACCTCAAGTTGAGGTGCGGCCACATTCATATTCATATGCATGCATGATCGAATCAAAGAATATCCAATGCTTACCCCTACCCATTTAGAGCTAGACTTGGGGGCTTGAACCCACATCATTTAGCCTACCCAGCCTAAAGAGTCATCATCTTTGATTCTTCTCACATATATTTCCATCACCATAACCTTTGCAGCCAGCCTTAGTATCAAATTCACACACTTCACTCACACATCCATATCCATATCAATCATCCTTCCCTTTAAGAGCCCTTTATGATGAAATCTTGTTTCAACACTGTGCATGTTTCAAGACAACATTCATTAGAAGAAACATTGTATACTTGCTTAGCTTCCTGACCTAAGAATTATTCATTGTTTCATGCAACGCATAATGTTCTGAGAAACATTTATATATCAATGATTTTGAATCATACAAAGCATATCGTGCTTAGCTCCTTGACCTAAGCAACGTTCATTATGCAATAATCACTTCATCTGTATACGTGCTTAGCTTCCAGACCTAAGTGACGTTCAAGATCGTTTCTTTACACCATATATGATGCTTAGCTCCTTGACCTAAGTTCATTCATCGTGTCACATGATGTAATGGCCCTTAGCCTCATTGCCTAAGGACATGCATCATGCATACATTACTTTCAAGAAAAGCAATTCAATCCATGCGATTCATTTTGTCTTGCTCAACGAGGAAGTTCAAAACTTCTTTCCTTTTTTCGCGTCTTTTCTTTTGGGGAAGTTTAAAAAAACTTTTTCTAAATTTTCTCATCAAGGGAAGTTCGAAAATAAAAGTTCAGTTTTCACATCTTTCTTTTTCGAGAGAAAGTCGGTACCCTCCACTCATGACAAAAATTGACGGAAAATTTTTTCTTTTGCACACACACACTCATAAGTCATACACATGTCATGTCACAACAAGTTGAACGTGGTCAAGTAAGTGGTTAAGTCAATCACAATACATACGAGTCCATTGGCAAATTTATTTTTGCAGGTCTCATCTACAACCCACGTTCGGGGACAAGCAGACCATCTACAGCCCACGTCCGGGGATAAGCGGACCATCTACAGCCCACGTTCGGGGACAAGCGGACCATCTACAGCCCACGTCCAGGGACAAGCGGACCATCAACAGCCCACGTTCGGGGACAAGCGAACCATTTACAGCCCACGTTTGGGGACAAGCGAACCATTTACAGCCCACGTTCGGGGACAAGCGGACCATCTACAGCCCACGTTCGGGGTTAAACAAACCACCATCATTTCATGACGCAAGGTTCTCGATACACAGAGACTTGCAATCTCATCATCTGTCGACTTTCCTCAAGCATGAAAAGTATTATGAGGTTGATTTCTTCAAGCATAGAAAACCGCCAAATTCCTTTGTCGTTTCCTCAAGCATGGAAAGCATTAACGGTGGATTTCTCCAAGCATAGAAAAACGCCAAAATCATATGTCGACTTTCCTCAAGCATGGAAAGTATCATCCGGTAGGTTTCTTAAGGCTTAGAAAGCTACCAAACTCATCTGTCCGCTTTCCTCAAGCATGGAAAGCATTTCAACAAACGTCATCCGGTGGATTCCTTCAAGCATAGGAAAATACCAAACTCATCTGTCGGCTTTCCTCACGCATGGAAAGCATTTCAACAAACGTCATCCGGTGGATTCCTTCAAGCATAGGAAAATACCAAACTTATTTGTCACCGATACACTGGTGTCAGATAAGCGTTCTATTCCTTTACTCTTTTATCTATGGAATTAACATTTTTTGCAGGTATCAGCGTATACAGAGTGATTTAGGATCCCAGAACGTCTTAAATCATTCTCCGTCCCTATCAACTACTTTGAATATCGTTTTCAAAACTGACGTTTCTACAAACTCAATCAAAGTGGGGGCTTCTGTAGACACCTAAAAATGTCTCCCCAAAACCAAACCCGATGATGAACAACCTTTCACCGCCATTATTGGTCGAGTTGCGTATTTAATCTTGGAGTGCTTAAATCCATATTTCCATTTCATAAAAACAAACCAATTCCTAGCCTATTTCCCCAAAACATAACTTATTTTCCTCTTTTCGTGCCTTTAAACCCAAAATAATTCATTTCATGTCCTTTAAAATCATTCATTTCGTGTCCTTTTTATAAAAACGTTTAATCCAGTTTATTTTGGTCCATAATATGGGTCCAATGATTAAATATTTGGATGGGACTTGAAAATATCTTTCCAAAGATATATTATAAGCCAAATCCAAGTTATAACGATTAAGTTATGACCAAAATATTGAATCGGGCCCAAACCAAACCTAAGCCCACCTTACCTACCACCCAATGATCATGTGGAGGGTCCAAATTATTTAATCTCATTCCTAAACCAATTAGGATTAATTGTAAGCTTCTACAAGTTTCTAAAAGATCTTAATTATCCTTTTTAAAAAGATAAGATTAAAGAGTTTGAAATTGAATAAAAGTTTTCTTTTTGAAAATCCTATTTCTATCCGAATTGAGAGACGTTCAAAGAAAGACAGATATGAATTTCTTGCCTCATATTTTTTATCTTAATTTTATATGGTTGGATATCCCTTGAAATTATCTTTCCAATGATATATTATAATATCAATTCCGAGCTATAACGGAAAAGATATGAATAAAATGTCAAACTCTATCAAAAACTGACACCATCTCACTATTTCATCCATATCTTTTATTCTACAAAATATTTTAATCTGATTTTAATTGTGTTAGAAATTACACTTCAAGAGATTTCCAACGATATTTTATTCATCTTATTTATATTTCTGGATCAAAAGATATGATAAAAACAAAAACCGCAAAAACTGCTGTCTATCGCAAGAGTTTTATCCGATTCGAATTCTCATCTTTTCTTGATTCTTCGACCTTCTTTTTTCTCTATAAATAGAGGTCATATCTCCCTTTTCCAATCATCAACGAGCTTGATCATCAAATAATTCTCTTCTCCCTCTTTAGCCTAAACACTAGCCTCCCTATTCTTCCATAATATATACTTCCCCTAAGCACTCCAAGGAGTCCATACAATACCATAAGTTCTATACTTGAACCAAGGCGTGAAAGGTATAATTGACTGAGGGTTTGGACCAAATCAACTCTACTTTTAATTTAATTTAATTTCCATTTAATTTATATTTTTATTGAAGTTACTAACAGTTTATTCATGATGTAGCAATTTAAAGGAACGCGCAGAATGTGAGTAATTAATTAATTACTCTTATTTTATTTTTAATATTTCTAGTATCATGATTAGGGTTGTTATTATTATTATTTGATTTGGCTAACACTATTATTGTTAAATTTCTTCCAATATTAATGTTTATTCTATTATTTTTTATTGATCACCATATTGCATGTTAAGGGAAATATGTAATTGAAAATCACGCCTAATAAGATAATTTGGACAATCGGTTTAGGTTCCTTTTTAATCTTGTTGTTTAATCAAGTGATCACTAAATTTTTTAGAATTATATGTTGCATTAATATTCAACCAATTTAGCTTAATAATAGTTTGGAGCAAATTGAATCACTTTTCAAGGATAAGAATCGAGTAGAGGCCAATACAGGCGAATGTGACTCCATGACTCACTTCGTACCATTTTCCCCGATCCTCCTTTTGTGTTTCCAAACCATATAGAGTTAGTAATCTCATGGATTATGAATGGGGTGTATCCTTCTCGGGTCAATCGTTGTTTCCTTCGTTGTCCCTTTATCGTGTTTGCCTTTTATGATCCATGAACGTTTTACAAGTTCCTTAAAAACATGTTGGCGTCTCCGTACTTTCCTTGTCCCTAATCGTATATGTCAATTCCCACTTCCTATGAGTGTTAGCATATTCACAACATGCTTTAACGTAGGCGCACTTCGAGCGACGCCTACAGTTCTCAAGCATCTTTCCATGAGTTAATAGGCCATGAAACATTTTGTCACTAGAGGCTATGTAATCGTCCAACTTCTTAGCTTAATCTACCATGAAATTCTCTAGCTTACTCATAAATTGAGATTGTTGATCATAGGAATCATCACTTTGGCATTGACTTATTATATTGGAGTACATTTGGGTGAGAAACCCCTTTGAGCATCATTTTGAAAATTTCCTCTACTTTGGTTACTCCAATTACCCTTATCAAGAATTTAGACTATGATTACCATAACCTTGGTTATGATCCCCATATTCTTGGTCGTAGCTTTGATCATTACAACCAAAGTTGTTATGGTTACCATGAAACCCTTGGGTTACTTCGTTCCAATAACCACTATTTTGGTTATAATTATCGTAGCTCCGATGGTTGTGATAGTTCCTATTTCCAACATTCTTTTGAGCATTAACTCTAGATCCAAAACCACTATTACCAATATAATTCACATGAAAATTTTCATTTTCATCGTATTCATCACATCCATCACAAGGAACATTTGGACAATTAGAAGCATCACGATCATTTATTCTGCATAAATCACAAGCCAAACATTCTCTAATCATGCAACAAGAAGCGAAAAGAGGGTTAGATTAACAAGATGTACCTCTCCCTTAAATTGGGAGGGAAGATCTTGTGCTTGTGAAGATGAATTTTCAAGCTTAGCTTTGATAGAAGCCACCTCCTTCCCTAAGTCCGAAATTAGAGTAGACAATTTGTTGATGGCATTGACTTGATCAACCGAGGCACACTCGTTTGTTGACTCTTCCTCAACCTCTTGCCAACTCATGTAGTTCCTCACTACATCATCTATTACATCAACAACCTCTTCCACCGTCTTGTTCATGATTGGGCCTCCGGCTCCGGCATCTAAGCTCGACCTACCTTGAGGACTCAAACCACCATAGAAATTTTGAATTGTTTGGTAAGTTGGAATTCCGTGGTGAGGGCACTCTCTTTGATACTCTTTGTACCTCTGTCATGCTTCATAGAGATTTTCATTAGGCCTTTGCTTGAAATTTTGGATCAAAGCTCTAGCTTCCGCCGTTTTCTTTTGAGGGTAGAAACGGGATAAGAATCCATTGGTAACATCGTCCCATTTTCTTAAAGAATTCGGCTTGACCTCCTTGTCCAACCATTCCAAGGCTCGCCCTATGAGGGAAAAAGGGAACAATTTGAGCCTTATAAACTCTTGTGCTACCCCACTCACCCTAATAGTGTTGCAATATTTCTTGAATTCCTTAAGGTGGTTGAGAGGACTTTCATTCGATGCAACACTATATTGTCGCCTCTCAATCAAGGTAATCATTTCCGACTTAATTTCAAAATCACTATCTGGAATCACCAATGAAGCAATCCCGCTCTCATACTTGTATGCACCCGGAGTACCCAACTCCTTCAATGTAACCCTTTGAGCTTCTCCCATGTTCACTTGCTTACACAATCTCAAACAAATTATTAGTAGCACGGCTACAAATGTAGCATTAAGAAGAAAATCTTTTTTGTAATTTTTAGATTAAGGTGGAATAGAGTCAACAACAATAGCAATCATCTACGACATTCCCCGGCAATGGCGCCATTTTTTGCCCGTAGGCGAGATTAGGTCGTTGAAAACTAATCTACCCTTTGTCAAAACAAAATTATAATCTCTCAACACATCCCTACACAAATCATAGAGTAAGTCGAGGGTCGAACCACTAGGAATAGGAAATGAAAGCTAAAGTCAAAGCTAAGCTATTTCGAAGCAATAAAGTGAGGTGTGTGTATTCAAAACAATCAAATGAAATCAAATTTAACAAGCACTAAGGTTAGGATCCGCATGTACTCGGAATGGACATAGCTAATTGGGATTGGAGATTACTAAGTCAAGTGTTGCGAGGGAAAATCAACTAAGCAATGAAGAGAGTAAGGTAGGCGAATCTCCTATAGGTCAAGCTAGCGCCTACTATGAGAGACTCTAACTAGCAGCCTTGCAAACCTACTCAATCGACAAAAGCAAGCCACATATCAATTTTCAGTATCAATGGAAGCCTACAATGCATTCTAGTGCAACAAATCAAAGTTAGATACTCTTCAATTAATCACACACATGCACTTAATTAATCAACCAATTTAATCACAACATCAACTCCATCAATTTCCCCCAATTAGCATCAATCCATCACTCATACTTGCTTCACCATTCCCTAGCAAGAGTATACTCACAATCCATTGATATTAAGATAAAAAATAAGCTAATCAACAATTTCATCATCATCATATCAATAGAACTAATTCAATCACAAATTCAATTCAAACTTGAACAATCAACAAAACAATTGAAATGATAAGCTGAAAATTGCATTCAAGTAAAAGAAATCCTTACAAACTTGCTTCAAATCAATGGAGGATATGCTAGAATTAACAATCTTCAATCATCAATCAACACTCAGAACTTCTCTCTCTACAATCTAGAGTTTCTCTCTCTAAAATTCTAGCCTAATTTCTGAATTAATTCTGTAATTATTTTCTAATTATTCTCTCTCTCTCAAAATAGAAAGAAAAATCTATATATAGTAAAACTAACTAAGAGAAGTTAGTTATATCGTCCCCAAATAAACCCATACAGGTGCGGCCAACCATAAGGGGAGCGCGGCCGCGTAAAACAGGGCACGGAACAAGGACCCAGATAGGCGCGTCCGCGCCATGGTCGCGCGCGCCCGAGCCTGGGAGAAGGGGAGCCCTCTTCCCTATCATTCCGATGCTCCTCGTGCATTCCACTTAATTCTCTTGATAAGCACGGAACCTTGCAGCTTCTAAACTCCATGTTTAGGGGTTCAAGACAAGAAATCATGCCCCCACGGCTTGAATGCACAGCTCAAAATCTTTAGGAACTTGCACTTCTCCATGCTTGAGCTTCAAATGGAGACCACTAAGAATCCTAATCAATGCCAAACTCGGGAAGAGGATCGGGAAACCTGGAAAACGATCTTAACCTGAAAAATAAAGGAAAACAAGCAAATAAAAGAGAAAATAACAAAATAAACCAAGAAATGCATAAAGGAAGAAATCAAACTAAGAAAATGCAAACTAAAAGAAATAAAGGGTAAATCAAGGAAAATCTAAGTAAAAGAGCTATAGAATATCATGAAATTCATCCTAAAAAGAACCAAATGAGTGCCATAAATGACACTCATCATATTTTAAGCAAGTTCCTCCTACATATTATCAACAAATGATCGACGAGCTTAGGGAAAGGTGGATTTCATATGCTACCGGATACCATCAACCAAATGACGACAACGATGATTTATGTGAATTGTAGATCAATATGGTATTGGTATATCTAAGCATGATTTTTTTTAAATCAATATTAACTAGAATGGTGTTTTGATATTTAACTCACGTATTTGTTTGTATAGTGAAATTTTTTTTATGAATGATTCAATTTAATTCTGGTTGGATGTTTTAAATTATATATATGAAATATATTTTGATGGCTTTCGTCATATCTGGAAATATTTTTGTTAATTTTTTATACAGAAATTTATATTGCACGTATACAAGATCATGGATTTTCTTACAAGATACAAAACATGAATACAACAAATATACGTCTAAAATGAAATACAAAAATAATACAGATTATTAAAATACAGCATTAATACAATATAAAATACGTAAAAAGGATAATTCGAATAATTATGGCCGAATTAAAAAAAAATTAAAGAATTGTTATTTAACATAACCGTTCTCTGTTGCACTACAAATATAACGGTTAAGTGGCCTAAACCATTCTTTATTCCTTCCTTAGTGTAAGAATTTAAGAAGGGAAAAAAGAAGTACGGTTGTGAGTCACAACCGTTCCCTATTTGTTATTATAAAAATGACTCGTTCTCTATACTTTATACATTGCTTAGAAGAATAACGACCCTAAGAAGATCTATAAAGCCTATTCTAACAGTTCTCTAAGGCCTTTTTTGTAGTAGTGACAAAAGTTACTCTTTTTTTTTTAGTTATTAGGTGATAATGAATGTAAGCTTTTTGCTAATTGTACATGATTTGTATACTAATTACTAATTAATTGATAAAATGATTGTGCAAGCAAGAGGTCCAGCATGTGCTAGAATTTTTTTATTTTTTTATTTGGGGCACACACTATTTGTAACGGGCAGATATCTTGCCCGTTATGAATAAAAGGGTTATATGTAACGGGCTTTTTGGTGCCATTATGAATAACGGGATTATTTGTAACGGGAGTTTGGATGCCCTTCACAAATAATGGGGTTATTTTTATCGGGTAAAAGCCCGTTACAAATAACATTGTCTATCCATAATGGCCACATATGTAACGGTCACCGCCTATTATGGATAGACTAAATTTTTCCCATTACGGATAGCGCGATATAACAAAGGATAATCAAAGTAGGATTGAAGAAACCCTTACCCTTTTACAGATTTGTCCATGTTAAATCACAAGTCCAATGAGGTTTCATCTTCAATCCATATGGCGATAAGAGTTTCGCGTTTTCCTTATGTAGTGATTATCTCTCAATATTTATTAAAGTAGGACACTTAACTGTGTTGTTTGGAAAGGTCATTCCTCAAAACTCCCTCTTATGTGTAAGGTCCTTTTTCAATCTAGTCACATGTGATTTTTCATGGGTCCGGAGTGCATTTTCACACAAACCCCACATGGACCATTCAATGGCCAAGAGACCAGACCCTAATACAATCATTAAAGGTCGCAAATCGTGGCCGGACTCTAATACCATGTAAAATAAATGAGAGGCAAAAACTTTAGTTGTATTTGTTGTTTTTAGCCCATATATATATATATATATACACACTAAGGGATATGATAAAACATACAAAAAACTATCACAAGCTAAGGGCTTGTTTGGTATCGTTTTTTGTATTTTTTAAAACTAAAAACAAAAAATAAGAAACAAGAAAAAAAACATTTCCACTTTTTGGTTGTCAATTTTCAAAATTATTATGATTTTAATAAGTTGAACAAATTTTTTATTCATTATGTGATATATATCATATGATTTAAAAAAAATAAAACAAAAAACCAAAAAAACATAAAAACACAATGATGTCAAACGAGCCCTAAGAAAAATATTTTTAAAAATCTATCTTGTGCCGAGTAATGAAACGTGTTTGGGCCTAGTCCATTGTCCTATGCCCAGTGACCTGGAATTACAAAAATACCCCTCCATGATCCAGCCCATCATTAGTCAGAGCAAAGTACGGATTTACCCCTAATCTGTCCAATTAAGTACAACTTCTGCCACCTGAAAGTACATCTATAAATAGCTCTCCAATCATTGATGATGGTAACTTTTTCCTAATTCTCGAACCTTCTCTCTCTACTTTCTCTCTCTAAAGTACTCTTTCTCTCTCTACTTTCTATCTCTAGAAAGTACATTCACTGACTTAAGCATCGGAGGGGCTTTCCCAGGTCACACCCCCGGAGCAGTTAACCTTCTTTCTCTTTTGCAGGCCTAGCTCTCGGACAGTAAGGCATAACGGAGGGAAATTCGGACATACATTGGACCTAGTTCTACGACATCTTGATACCTTACTACCTTAAGACTCCCAAGAGCATTCTGTTTTTAGAAACAGGTGGCGTCGTCTGTGGGGAAAACAAACAAAAAGTCATGGTGAACACTAGGCGTCCCCGCAACACTCATCAAGATGCTATTAGGCTAGCTCCAATTCTCTCGGCTAGGAACCCTCACATAGTCGAGGAGATTGTACCTAGGGCTCGTAGTGAACCTGAGAGAGATGTGAACAGCCCCCAGGTGGTCACTCGCCGAGACTTGGACCAGCTGGCAGTCCAAATCAACAGAAACTTGGAGGAAAGCCTCAGGGCACTTATCAACCAAGGGGTGGGGCAAGGCAGGCTGGGGAGCGCTCCGCATCCTAATCCTCTACCTCACGTATCCCTTATCCATCAAGCCTCCTCTCGGCCTCAGCATCAGACATCTCTTCGCTCTCAGCCCGATCAGTCCCATGACCCCCAGCGGGAGACAAGGCAGCCAAGCAGGCCAAGAGATGCTAGAGAGATTATCAATGACCGAAGGATGATGGATGGCACTCTAGATGCCCGAGAAATAATCAACTCCAAGAGGGAGAACTCCAAGGAAGATAACAACCCCCCAGAAAGGTCGAACTAGAGTTCACTCTCGACATGGGTCAACAAGGTACCGAGATAGCATGATTCACTCAGCTACCTCCAGACCAAGAAGAGGAACTAATCAGCCCGCTCGTTCAGTATGAAAAAGCCCCGAGCGTCCTTCCTCCCCCAGCCCACGGAGGCTCGGGATTGTCAAGAACATCACCCCCTTCAGCTAGGAGATAATGAATACCCCTATTCCTCCCAAGGTCAAGATCTCTACATTGGACCCTTATGATGGAAAGACAGACCCGACAGACCATCTGAATGCTTACAAAGCACAGATGGGAGTCCAAACCGGGTGTGAGGCCTCATGGTGTAGGTTCTTCCCTACTACTCTCAAGGGCATAGCTCAGACATGGTTCAACAACCTTAAGACTCCCAGGAGCATTCTGTTTTCAGAAACAAAACGTAATCAAATCTTAAATAAAATTAAATATTTCAACAACCATACATTTCTTATAGGAAAAACATGCCCCTAAAAAAATGTCTTTACAAATTTTTTTAAAAAGTTGCAAACTAAATACGGATCAAATAACCAATAGAGTAGTAAGGAAATAAATATGTACAAATTTTTAAATGGACCTGTTTTACACTAATTTATTATGGACCATGAACATTAGAGATAATATGTTGTTTTATTATTAAAAAAAAAAGATTACTATATTAAAATTTATATGTTGAAATAAAAGTTATTGTGATATTTTAAAAGCTATAAAAGGTTATTTTTGTATTAAAGTTTTTAATATAATGGTCAATATGAATAATAAATATCACTATATTAAAATTAGGTCACAATTCAACATAATGTTGTACTCTAAGTTCATAATAACATTAAAGGTCTCTCAAAATTTTAAACAAAGTTACTATGTTAAAAATAAGGTTACTATCTTAAAAATAAAGGTCACCGTATTGAATATAATGTCAATTACGTATGAATAAACCTTAGGTCCACAATAATATTATTGTGAACCAGGTCCACTAAAGATTTTCTGATACATATGAAACCATTAGTTTGCTCTAATCTGTTGTTATCTAGTTTGATTCTTTAATAAGTTGAAAGAGAAAATAGAAGTCCTTTTGAGATATATCCCTCAAGAATTCGGTCATCATCTTTTGCGGTTTTAATTATAGTCTATAGTATATTTAATCAAATCATGCAATATTTTGTTTAATGTCCACAACATATTAAATTAAATTTCTATATTCATGAGCAACAACTTTAAAATTATAGCATGCATTATATTTCATAAATATAATGAACTCATCCTACGTGATTTCAAGTACCTATAATCGTGGCAATCACGTTCCCCCTTCATACATCTGATTATTTTCAAGTCATCTTTTTGGTGAATATTCTCAAGTAATTAGTTTTTCTTGATTAGCTTCAAAAATGTTGCACCCAAAAATTCTCAACTTAATAATTTTAATTTTCACCCGTTTTCTGTTAACCCAATCATCTCCTCTAGTCCCAGCCTTGTATGTCTTGGGAGACTCTTTGGTGGATAGTGGCAATAACAATATGTTGCCCACATTTGCTAGGGCGAATTACGCCCCTTATAGTGTCAACTTTCCAGGCAAAATTCCCTTAGGAAGATTTAACAATGGCAGAACTGTAACAGATTTTATAGGTGCGTTCATATCACCATGTATCACATATGCTTTGTCTCTATCAATATATGTATGGTAATTTATTGCTTTGTTCTGTTGTGTGTAACAACTCGAAATGTTAGCCGGTATATAGTATATTGATCGATCCTAGTTTCCTTACAAATTAAATGTAGAGCATACGTATTTCTCTCTTTTTTGTTTTTCTTCTAAGTTTATGCGGTCAATTGAACAAATTGGTAAAACATAAAGACCTTGTGTAACAAATTAGTAAAAAAAATTGCTCAGACAACATATGAGTAATTTAAAATAGCCTCGGGGACAATAAGGCCAAAATACTGATCAGACATGACGAAAGTCAACACGTGTAATTCACACCAACTTATTGTGCTTTTATTCCCTTGTTTGCATATTTTCCCACTTTTTTCATTCCCCTAATTAGTTTTGGTCAAAAAAAAAAACAATAATTTTTAGGGCTTTTTGTCAAAAAAAACTAGGCAATAAAACTCAAATTTTGCAAGAAACTACCTAATAAAAAATAATGTTGTAATAAACTAGTTAATAAAGGTAAAATGTTATTTAAAAAAATACCTAAGAAAACGTAAAATGTTGTAAAATACTACTTAAACCGAAATTCTACTATTGATTGACCTTAAAACACTCCCAAAACTAACACAATTTGCTTGAAATTGTCTCCACCACATCTTAACCACCTTTGAACCCCAAAACCACCTTCCCGAAACACTAATCTATCCTCACCAACTCGGAATATCCTCTAATCACCCCGAAATTATCTTACCAACTTGAAAAATAACCCTCACGATGATTTCGGACGTGTTTTAAGGTGGATCAATGTCGTAAAATTAAGTAACGGTGGAATTTTGGTCAAAGGTAGTATTCCGTATCTTACACTATTTTATCTTTTATTAGGTACTTTCTTACAACATTTTTTTATTAGGTAATTTCTCACAAAATTTAGGCTTTATTAGATAGTTTCTTACAAAAAGTTCTAATTTTTAATACTTAAACCCTTAACTACTATAATGTTCCTTTTACATATTTACTTTCTCTATTACCCAATATTTATTTTAGCATAACATGTTTATTGAACTATGCAGTTTATATTTATTGAAGCTTTATTATTAGTTCGTTATATATGAACTTTTTGCTTATATATTACTCCCTCCATCTCATAATACAATGTCTCTTTTTACACCAAAAAAGAAGTAATACAATATCTTTTTTCGTATTTGGTAATGTAATGTCTCTTTCTATTTTAAGGTTGTACTTTTTAACAATTTTTACTCTCTTTCTAATGAGTTGTATTTTTTTTTCCTTTTTCTTTTGGTTTTTTTTGTTTTGCACTTTTAACATTAATTTCCAAAACTTTCTCTGTTTATCTATTTATTGTTCCCTACTTCTTTTTCTTTTTCTCTATCTCCCTCTAACCCCATTTGTACATATGTAATTCTAATCATTAATTTTAACGAATTTATAATTTATTTATTCCCGTGTAAAAACACAAAGAGATATTGTATTATGAGACAAATGGAGTAACTATTAACTAGATTGTTACTAGTTAGTGTATAGGTGCCTATTAATGTACAGTAAAAGAGTACATTATTCAATTAAATTGATAATAATGGTAGCAACTAGCAAGTACGAAATTAACTTATCAATTAGATTAGACATACAAGAAATAACAATAATTAATTAAGACTTACCTTCTCTATAAAACTAACAATAATTAATTAAGACTTACCTTCTCTATAAAACTAATTTTGTGGGTCTTCAACAATTTGATGACTTCTTGCTTTTTTATGTACGAAATTGATTTGTTTTTCTTTGTCATCACTTCAATGTAGATGGAAAGTTTTCCTCACACTAAAAGGGTGTGTTTTATTCACCTAATTTTTATTTATTTGAACTTAACTTAACTTATCTAAACTTATTTGAATTTAACTGAACTTATATAAATTTATTAAAACTTTTTTTAGTTGTAATTTGAACTTAAACAACCCTTATCAAAACTTATTTTTCCTAAACTTAACTTATCTAAACTTATTATAACTGAAATAAGTGAAAATAAGGTGAACAAAATCAAACGCTAATAACGAAAAAAAAGTCTTTTTTTAATTTTGTGGAAGTTGAATAAGATGAGTCATTGAGTTGAGATTTAAAGTTTATGAGGGCCAAAAAAATTATGCAAAAAAGATAATATTAGAACGGAGGTGTGAACTACACGTGTTGACTTCCTTCAAATTTGATCAATTTTTTGGGTAAATTGTTGTCGGGAAACACATGAGCAATTATTTTTATCAATTTGTGGCATGAAGTCTTTTTTTTTTTTACCAATTTTATAAATTGGCCAACTTCAAACTTTATGTATTATACTACCCTCGTCCTATAATACTTAACATATATATTGGGCATTTTTTTTACTATTAACATACTAACTTTAACCCAGTTTTTTGAGTAAGGTATTGGAAAAAAAAAAATTATCTTGAAATATAATTTGTTAATTAGTAATTAATTTAATGTTTTATATCATCAAGTTTTTAATATTGTATACTTGTATTTAATTATATATATTTCAGGTCAAACAATTACATTGTCGTGTGTTCTAAATTTCACTTTGTCAATTATTCTGGGCTTAATATTATTGTAATTTTTTCCATTTTTTTTTTTGGACCTACTCATTCATAAATGGTAAGTGTAACAATATTAATATATACTAGTAGTTTATAGAGAATATACAAGTCACTTAAGGGGGCTTGTCACAATATATAGTATTTACATACAAGAAATTAATTACTAATATATAGGAATAGAAATTGAAGTTTACATATAGAATTTAAGATATATAATTGAGTAATTACAAAGTTTCATATGCGGCTGACCGTATTGTACGGCCAGTTACGTACAATTTTTTTTATTCTTCATCTCTCTTTTTTCTCTCTCCTCTTTTCTCTAGTCAGCCCACCCAAACCCATTCCTTTCACCGAGCTTCATGCTCTTTCTCTCTCCTCTTTCTCTCTCCTCTTTTCTTCTTCTCCAATTAGCTCATCCAAACAAGTTATTTGGTGCACCAATGGTAACGGTGGAGCTCTTCGTACTCCGTCGCCGGAAAACTAGCTAGAGGTTTTTAAGGCCAAATTCAGCCATGAAAACTCTAGATCTACATTTTTGATAGTTGAATTAGGCCTTTTAACCATATTCGAAGTGAAATTTGAAGCAATTATTAAATTTTAAGGTATTTGTTCATTTAATTTTTTAATTTTTTTTTTTTACGATTTGTAATTTTTTTTACGGTTGTTTTGTGTTTGTGCTGTTGTGGTGTAGGTGTGGTTTAGGTGTGGTTTGGGTGGGGACCTTGTGGTGGGTAATGTTTGGTTGCTGTTGTGGTGGGAAAAGGGTTGGGTAAGATTTGGTTACTTTTGTGGTGGGGATTTGTTAGTGTTTCGGTTACATCTAAAGTTTGGGTGTGGTTTGGATGCTATCGTGGTACCGTACGAGTGTGGTTGGGTGTGGTTTAGGTGTTGTTTGGTTGTAGGTTTGATGAAATGTGGTGGTGGCGTGGTGGCGCATAGGGCAGTGGTATGCTCGTTGGTGATGGCGTGGTTGTTGGCGGCGTGGGGTAGTGGGTACAGAAAGGTTACTTGGTCCAACGTTACTAAGTTGATTAGTGGTTACTTAGTCGGTTAGGGGTTATTAGGTCGAGGGTCACTAGGTCGGTTAGGGGTTACTGTTACTAGGGGTTACTAGGTCAAGGGTTACTAGGTCAGTCAGGGGTTACTAGTTCAGTTAGGGGCTACTAGGTCGGTCAGGGGTTACGAGGTCGGGGGTTACTAGGTCAGTTAGGGGTTACTTGGTCAGAGGTTACTAAGTCAGTCAGGGGTTACTTTGTTTAAGGGCTACTTGTTTGTTGACGTAGTACCCTACCGCAATGTGTGGTTGGTGCAGGCGTCGCTCGATGTGCGCCTACGTTAAAGCATGTGTGAATATTCTTGGCACTCATATGAAGTGGGAATTAACATAATACGATTAAGGACAAGGAAAGTAGGGAGCCGCCAACAAGTTTTTAAGGAACTTGTAAACCGTTCACGGATCACAAAAGGCAACCACGATAAGGGACAACGAAAGGTAACTACGATTGACCCGTGAAGGTTACACCCCATTCATAATCCATGAGATTACTTACTCCATATGGTTCAGAACCACGAAAGGAGGATCGGGGATGATGGTACGAAGTGAGTCATGGAGTCACATTCGCTCGTATTGGCCTCTACTCGATTCTTATAGTGAAAAGAGATTCCTGCGATCTCAAAGGCATACAAACAGAGATTCAATTTGCTCTAAACTATTATTAAACTAAATTGGTTGAATATTAATGCACCATATAATTCTATAGAATTAATGATCACTTGATTAAATAACAAGATTAAAAAGGAACCTAAATCGGTTGTCTAAATTATCTTATTGGGCGTGATTATCTATTACATATTCCTTTTAAACATGCAATATGGCGATCATAAAAGTAATAAAATAAACATTAATATTGGAAGCAATTCAAAAATAATAGTGTTATTCAAATCAAATAATAATAAACCTAATCATGATATTAGCAATATTAAAATAAAAATAAGTAATTAAATTAATTATTCACATTTCGCGCTTTCCTTTAAATTGTTACATCATGAATAAATTTTTAGTAACTTCAATAAAAAAATATAAATCAAATAGAAATTAAATTAAATAAAAATTAGATTTTGTTTGATCCAAACCCATAGTGAATTATACCTTTCACGCCTTGGTTAAAGTATAGAACTTCAGGTATTGTATGGACTTCTTGGAGTGCTTAGGAGAAGGAATGAAAGAATAGGGATGCTAGTGTTTAGGCTAAAGAGGGAGAAGAGAATTATTTTTTGATCAAGCTTGTCGATTATTGAAAAACGGGAGATATGACCTCTATTTATAGAGAAAAAAGAAGGGTCGGAAAAACAAGATAAGATCTGAATTAAATCGGAATAAAACTCGATAGACTGCAGTTTTTGCGGTTTTTGTTTTTATCATATCTTTTGATCCAGAAATATGAAAAAGATAAATGAGATATATTTGGAAAGCTATTGAAATATAATTTTTTAACCAATTAGAATCAGATTAAAATATTTTGTAGAATAAAAGATATGTCCGAAATAGTGAGACGGTGTCAGTTTTGGATAGAGTTTGACATTTTATTCATATCTTTTCTGTTATAGCTTGGAATTGATATATAATATATCATTGGAAAGATAATTTCAAGGGATATCCAACCATATAAAATTTGAATAGAAAATATGAGGCACGTTAATCATATCTGATTATCTTTGAACATCTTTCAATTCGGATAGAAATAGGATTTTCAAAAAGAAAAGTTTTATTCAATTTCAAACTCTTTAATGTTATCTGTTCAAAAAGGATAATTAAGATATTTTAGAAACTTATAGAAGTTTCTTATTAATCATAATTTGTTTAGGAATCGGGTTAAATAATTTGGACCCTCCACATGATCATTGGGTCGTAGGTAAGGTGGGCTTAGGTTAGGTTTGAGCTCAATTTAATATTTTGGCCATAACTTATTTGTTACAACTCGGATTTGGGCTTATAATATATTGTTGGAAAGCTCTTTTAAAGCCCCATCCAAATATTCAGTCATTTAACCCAGTTAACAGACCAAAATAAACTGGAATAAACATTTTTATAAAAAGGACACAAAATGAATGATTTTAAAGGACACGAAATGAATTATTTTGGGTTTAAAGGCACGAAAAGAGGAAAATAAGTTATGGTTTGGGGAAATGGGATAGGAGTTGGGTTGGTTTTATGAAATAAAAATATGGATTTAAGCACTCCAAGATTAAATACTCAACCCAACCAATAATGGCGGTGAAAGGTTGTTCATTATCGGGTTTGGTTTCGGGGAGACATTTTTTGGTGTCTACAACTTGTCATACCAGAAACCTTCTGTTGATTAATAGAGTTCGATTTTAATATACAATCTCATCTAATAAAGTTAGGGATAGTTATGTAAAGTGAGTATATCAAAATTATAAGAAATAAATAAATAAATAAAAATTAAATAACCTTTATAAATATAAGAATCAATTTTAATATACCATCTCATCTAATAAAGTTAGGGATAGTTATGTAAAGTGAGTATAGAATAATTATATGAAAAAAAATTATAAAAAAATTAAATAACCTTTATATACATAATTCAAAGGTGAAAAATAATAATTTAAATAAGGTTCATTATTTAAATGGGGCAAAGGTTTTGATTATTAGATTGAAATGGGGAAACGGTTATATAAATAAAATAAAATTTTCCAATAATATTTTAAAAGGTAAGCTGAAACTAGCTGTATTTTGATCTAAGTTTGAGTGTAAGACCCTGTGCACTTTATCTTATTTTTGCTGAACTAAAATTATTTTCATTGAATTGACATTATTTTTTACTGGACTTCAATTTTTTTTTTTTAACTTAAATTATTTTTATTGAACTTAAATCTATCTGTATACTATACTAAAAGACAAGCACCTCAATGTGAAATTTACAAATATCACTCTCTCATTTGCTTGTCTTATTTATATAAATATTTCTAATAATTATTATTTACATATTCAAGCATAATTGTTTTTGTTAAACTTCAAACTTAAATCTATCAATAAAAAACAAGTTCTATACATGCATAAGATATTCATGATTTCCTAACAAACTTTTGTATTTTATTTTTAGTAATAAATAATACTTTGGGTATAGTTATTCTTAAGTGGTACTCAATGAATTTTATAGTGTAACTATGTATCTTATATTAAGCTGAAATGTCGCTTTAAGAAAAAATTTAGGGCTTGTTCGCTTCAGCTAAATTTTAGTTCAATTTAGCTGTAATCAGTTCAGTTCAGCTCCAATTAGTTAAGTTCAGTTCAATACAGTTCAGTTCAATTCAACTCCTTTCTTCTCTCATTAAATATTCATTTCAGTTCTATTCAGTTCAGTTCAGTTCAGTTCAACTCCAATCAGTTTAGTTCAATTCAGTTCAGTCTAGCTGTAATTAGTTCAGTTCAATTCAGTAAATGTGAACAGACCCTTAGAAACTTGAACTTAAATTTAACTTGAATAATATTCCTTTCATTTTATGTACAATGTCTATTATGATCACATTTTCCTTTTTTTCATACATAAGAAAAATTTAAGAAAAACTCATTCTAAACGAGAAGAGTGCAAGTTAAATTAAACATTTGATAGGAAAATATATACATATATAGGAGTGAAATGTTTACAACAACTACTCGTATTTAAAACTGTATTATTCATATATTGACAATGCCATTAGTTTTAAGAATTTGAGAAGAAAAAAAAAACTCCCTTCGCTCTTTTATTAGAGTGCCATTTCTCATTTTCACGGGAATTAAGGTATTTTTTGTAGATTCCTACAACCTTGTGATTGGAAGTATCAAAGTACATTAAGTGCATTAAATAACAAGTGAGAGAAAAAGAAAAAAGAGGTTAATAAATGCCAAAAAGAAGAAGAAGTACCTAAAAAGAAGAAGAGGAAGAACAATGAGGAGAGAGAACATATGTTGGTTGATTAATAAATGTCAAAATATTTGGCACAAAAAATTAGTAAAAATTGAGGATAATTTAGGGATTAAATTAGGAGAATCTATTAACTATTACTAAAACAGAACTTGCTTACACAACCATTGCCCACGTGTCGCTTTCTCAATAAAAAATTTCCTGCCTAAATGCAACGATGATGTCATGTACTGTTTTTTTTTTTTTTTTTTTTTTTTTTTTTTTTTTTGTGTAAAGCTGTCATATTTAACATTTAAATATTGGAAGCTTCTACATTACAACTAAAACCTATCAATTTATCGTAGGAAATTGAAACAATTTTAAATAGTACACTAATAAACGACCTCCTATATTGAACTATAAATTAGACAACGTTGAACAGATTTCATTATCATAATTTTGATTAAAATTAAAAAAAAATTAAAATTACGAAATATACAGAATTCATTTTTATTTATATTCATAAATAATAGCAATTTATTTTTAAAATATACAAATTAAAAATAGACTTTATATAAACCGTGCATCGCACGGGTTCTAACCTAGTACTGAGAGTCTATATATAACCTACAATTTATTTTATTTTTTTTTAATTTTTTTACTTTTTTTTTTGTGTATTGTACCACCTACTATTTTTATAAATATAAACTTCCCACCAGATTTCCCAGGCCGTCATCATGCCTTCTTCTTCCTCGATTCTCATGTTCAGTGATTTTTTTTTCAATATAAATTAAAATAAGATTAGGGAAAAGCATTTAAAGTCGATTTAACATAATTCAAGTTCACATGAACATAATTAAGTCACTAATATAGGTATATGTGTCAATTATAATTTGTTGTTCTTCATTTAGGGTTTATCCCAAATTTTTGGAATTTTTCAAATTTAGCATTATTTGTATCGATTAACTCTACATAAAATTAATATATATCGTGAATTTTTTTTTATTGTAAATCATAATTTAGAAAAACATTTGATTTTGAAATATCCCTAAAATACATATAAACCCTAATTTTTTAATATCAACAATTAGTAATAATTTCTTAACGATAAAAATCAGTTTCGGTATTCACTGAACACATAATACATTAGATCGATGCAAAATAATCCCAATTTTTTATATGAATCACTAAATAACAAACTCCTAATTTCATTTCAAAACCCTAAATGATGAATACTATCTTATAGTTAGCCCCATTTTTTTAAAATTAGGTACCTAATTTAGTGGTTTGTTTGCATAATTTAGATTTGCAATTCAAAAAATCAAAGAAAAAGGTTAGAAAAAGGAGTGAAATTGAAAAAAAAAAAATATATGTCGGTAGGGCTCACAATGACATTATGTAGGTAATCAGGTGGGAAATTTTCATGTTTTTAAAAATAGTAGGTGATAAAATACAAAAATAAAAAATATATGTGGTCATTACTAAGACAACAACAATAGTAGGCGGTAATTGTCAAACACTCTAAAAATTATAAAAAGTTGATATTGTTAAATTATTTAATGAGACAAATTCTACAAGAACCTACATGACTATATTTTGCATAATATATAAATCTTATTATATGGTCAAACAAGAGTGATGAATTGTACAAAAAAGTCCAGTATTGCAATATTAATAGAATGAAGGAAGTATAATACTTCTGATTTTATTACCTTTCGGCTTTATCATGTTTCTAATAAGTTTTATGCATATTAATCTACCACATATTTACAGCAATCCTATAGCAAAATAAACTTATCATATATCTTAATAAAAGTCTTCAGCCTATCATCATATTGCATCCATTGAACTCTGTGTTTCTTATAGGAGCTTAAGTTCTTTGCAGACCAGGTAGGATTAGAATCCTACTATACTGTCTTCTCTTCTTCAGCGTCTTGCTAGAAGTCGCAGCCTAAGTTCCTCTAGAACTTCATGTCTTCAACGCAGACCAAGCTGGTCAGTTTAGCTTTTGTCTTACTCCTATTAGAAAGCTTCTCACTATGTTCCTTTTAAGGATCACTAGTCTAATTCCTTATGGAACTCTTCTTCTATTTTTTTCATGCTTTCTTTTACTTCTATTGTATTCTTCGAGCTCAGATTACTCTTCCACTCTCTAAGTCTACGTCACGTGCAAACTATTCCAACACTAGAAAAACTTCATTAGTTGAAGTTTTCTTTTCTCATCATATATAATTAAAATTCCTTAAAGGTCAACAAATATGTTAGAGTTTAAAATACATACTCTTAGGTTTAAGCACGTTTATTAGGCTTAACCACACACTTTTAGAATATAGACTTAAATAGTATACGTTTTTATGGTATATAGTGGAAAAAAATTTGTATTTTTTTATTAAAATAAGGAAGGTAATACGTTAATTATATATATCAAATTTGAAGAAACAATGTTAGAAAAGATAATTAGTAGTAAAGTGAAAATCACATAGATTGGAGAGATAAGTGAAATAAAAGGGTTTATTTTGGTATAAGGTAAAATGAAAATTGACAAATCTTCTGCAATGTTAAACCTAATTATTTTGTGAGAGAAAAACAAGGTCTTTTAGGACAATTTAATTGAAACTATTTTTAATTTTGTTATAATTATTATGATCTTGTAAATGAGCACCTCAAGTGTGTTAGATTACATTATAAAATATTTTCTAAAATGTTATTAATTAAAAAATTTGCCAAAAATAATACAACCTTTCAGCGGTCTTTCAAATATAAAACGACATATGGATTATTTCAAATTAACACAACCTAAGTTATATATAATAGTAGGAAATAATTACCAACTATATATATATATATATATATATATATATATATATATATATATATATATACATATATATATATATATATACACTCTCGTCTTAACTAATAGGTCGAAACGTTACTTATTTACGTTGTTTTTACAAATGACTCGAAATATAACATTCATAAGATCGTACAATGCAAGAAAACAAGGAAGTATAATAAATGGAATTAAGTTATGTATTTGTAAATACATAACAAACATAAAATATTGTAAAAGCACGGGCAAAAGAGAGAAAGGATGACAAAGAAAGTAAGAGAGAGCTAAGTGGGTGGACCACTGGATCCCACCTATTTGTTAATCCGATTGTTATCATGTGATGGGAACTTCAACCTTATTGTACTGCTGCAAGATTATATAATACAATTGGGTATTCAATACAAATTTAGGACCATTGCATAGTGCATACATTTAGAACTATTGCATACAAATAAAGTACCATTGCATAGTTCATACAAATACAATACCACTACATGCATATATCGTACCACTTAATATTCAATGGTATTATTTAATCGCCTAATGGTACATGTCTTTATGATATGCATTTTCACATGTATACGTGTACTTACTCTGTTACTCAACATTATGTATGAGAACATAAATAGTGGTTATCCCTTTGAAATACCTCCAACAAAAATAGTCATAGCTTGACAAACAATTTAGACTAATTTAAAAATTTCAAACTCTTTTATTTAAAAAGTAAAGGTAAATAAGAATTTAGGATATCTATAAATTTTAATGAATTTTACCACCCAAAATTGACCACTTGTTTTTTAACAAACCATCTTTCTTTCTTTCTTTTTACAAAAAAAATAAAAAAATAAAATTGATCTCACAACCTCTTAATACTTTTTCCAAGGAAACCTCTAAGTTGTATATATTTTTAAAAATATCATCGATTTTCTTTTGAACTTGTTCTATCAAGGTTTTAGGGGTCATTTATGTTTTAAAGGGTCCGATGTAAGGTCAAAAATGACAAAAAAAAAAATATTATGGAAATGTCGCGTTTTACACACATCCTACCAACAAAGGTATTTTTAAAATTTGCAAAACGAGGTATTTATTATTAATATTTTGGCATTTAGGTCCTTAAATTAGATCCTCCAAGGCCAAAATAACACCCAAAACCTCTAAAGAATATGCATGTTTTGGGACAAAAATTGAATTTTATTTTTATAAAGTTAGGTTTAACAGTTTTCTTGACGAACTGTGTTAATTGGTGGTAAAACGCAATTTTTTATTACTCTTTTTAGGTGGTAAATTCAAAATAATAATAATAACGGAATTGGTTAGTTTGAAAAGTGGGTAATTTATGGGTTGTAAAATCTAATAAATCCTATTATTAACTTAATACAATAAAAATGTCAAAAAGTATTACCGATCGCTAATGCCAATTACAAATACAAAATCAAACTTTTCTGCAATGTGTAGCGGAGTATTTGGAGTTACCATATCCTAGACCATATGCAAGCACGACCAGAACAAATTGGAATGGGTCATCAGATACTAATTTAGTCAAAGAAAACTCATCAAAAGGCAGGAATTACGCCTCTGCAGCATGTGGCATTTTACCAGAAACTGGAACCTTCTTAGTGAGTAACTTTACACTTTCACAATCTATCAATTCCCTTGTATAAAGGGTTTCATTCAAGTATTTTATCCTTTTATGCACGCGATGTGTGTGTGATTCTTTGTATGCATGTAAGCTAACATTTATAAGTGAAGTTTGTAGAATATTATTTACCTGTTTTTAAATTACCCTAATTAATGGGTGTTTATTCTTTGACTCTTCAACCACAAAAATGAGTAATTTTTAAAAAGAAAAATACTATTTATTGAAAAACAAATATAAAGATAAAAGATTTAACTATTTTTAAAATTTTAATGATATTAGTTCATTACAATTATGCTTATAAGAAAAATAGATTAGGAATAATTTATTTTACAGCTTTCCTATTTTGTTTAGTCATATATTTTGAAATAATTTATATATGATAAATTGTCATTATTTTTCATTTCATTTTTCTTGTAATTTATGGCATAATTTCTATTGCATAATTTCAAATAACATATATTAATGAGAATGGTAGAGTTTATTCCATCAAAGATTGATTTAAAAATAATTCATGATTAAAAATAATAAAAATTTGTCATAGAAATGTTAATTATAATGTTAAATGTTATAAAGATCAAAGTAGCATAGGTAAACAATTCTTTGTGTAGTTAGCTGCTGTTTTGGGTGTTTTTGTCCCTCGGGAGAGTTACGTCACCAAGACTTGTCTGAGGCGGTCTGTACTTGCAAAACATGGAGACTTCGGTTGGTTGGAGCTTCACCTCCGACGATCAAGTTAGAACGCGTTGGAGAAAGTAAAAAGTGCAGAAAGGTCTAAGTAAGTTATTCTAGGATTCCGAGATCAGGTGTTTTTCTCTAATGCGAGATAATATAGGGTAGGCTGTAATAAATGAATTCTAGATGTCCCCAAAATGGGTGGAATCTCCCTACCTATAGGGTCATTGAAAAGCGTGCCCGTTCTTAGGTCACTCTTACCTAATTCTGATGGGCTGCACCGCATTGCGACTTTTCTCGGGATTTGGTCCTTGATGGCCGCCTTTTTTCCCACTCTTTTAGAGCACCACGTTTCAAGTAGGGATTGGTCCTTAAAGGGATAATACTAGGTTGACACGTATTGCATCCTGGTTGGCCCACGTGGTATGGGTAAATTACCCTAAACATTTACCCCTCACAGATGTGACGTTGCATGCCATGTGGCATCTGTGAAACGTGTCACGCTGCCATTGGTTGAATTTTGACTGTGAATTTTTTACTATTCACCTTCTAGGGAAATCACAAGGATACCCTTGTATTTACCCCTCTATAAATATGCAATTTACACCCCTCCTTTTTGCACGTTTGTAAAAAGTTTTAGAAAGATAAAGTAAGCAAGCTCTAGAGAGAGAGAGAGAGACTATGCACACCGTTTGCATAAAATACAAACAACTGAGTTCGCGCCTGTCAAATACAACCGGTCAACACCTAACACCTTTAGATTTTAAATCTTAAGGTACCGTCTCTGCCCCTCTCACTTATTTCTTATTTTTTCTGCTTGTATATATTTCTTGCAATAAATGGTTGCATCACCAACACACACGAAACAACCTACCTTTGGATCCAGCCGGTCTCAAGGTGCAGCTAAGTCTTGGACTAAGAGTGCCACCTCTAGGTGTTGGGACCACCCTTGTGCTTCTCCGAATCCGACCGTCTCTGTGTCTGTGCAGGACACAATGGCTCAGATTATGTGGACGGTCCGAGATCCAGACTATCGAGAGGAAAGCATAGACAGGCTCCCGCCTTAGGAGGATTCTGCTGAGGGGACAAACCCGGCTATAGAGGAAAACAGATCTCATGCGGGTTCTCCGCCAACTCTAGGTGATTCTATCTTGGAGGAATCGGAACAGGGAAACAGTGAAGAAGCCTCCTATATGTCTGGCTTTCCGGATGATGAGGCTTCCTCTGAGAAAGACAGGGGTGACACCGCCTCCAGCTCAAAAAGAAGAGATGATCCCTTATCCCCGCTTGAGGATAGCGAGGTTAAGTAGAGGAAAAAATGGAGCGAGAAGGCAGATTTCTTCAAAATCCACGTCTCTTCTAAGGAGAGGGAAAGTATGGAGAAGGGGCTTAAGGATTTTAAACTCAAAGGATACAAGATCAAGGTGTTGCCTGAGTTGGGCACCATTTCTTAGAAGGTCGACCAAGAGAACGCCAATGCCTATTTCGGCTGCTATGAGGCGGTGTTTCTGACTAGCCTATGGTTCCTCCTCTACGATGCTATAAAAGCCATCTTGCGGGATTATGACCTAGGCATCTGGCAATTGTCCCCAAACTCTTGGTTTAATATTTCTGGGTACGTCGCTGCCTGCGAGATGCAAGTTTGCATCGCGACTGGGAGGCGTTCTCCTACATGATTTATCTTAGCCACAACCCAGGCGGCTAGAAGGTGTACTACACTTTGACCACTTACCCTAAGTATCAGATGACTTTGGACAAAGTGTCCAAATATGATAAATGGAAACATTAGTTATATCTATTGTGTGCCCCCACTCGGTGTGAAAATTGGGTGTCACGTCGGTATAATAAGAAACCTGACCTTCTAGGTCAGAAGTGTGCCTTCCCCTGAATTCCGGAGGAGAAATATGAGAAGATCATAGAATTGAAATTTTTTAAACTCACAAAAGACACTCTTTCAACCGAGGAAGTAATAAAGGTTCCAAAAAGTTGGTTACCCATGAGTGCATGGTTTAGAGACGAGGCGTTCTTATCCGCCTGCGGGTTGAGCACAATGTTTACAAAGTGTAGGTTTATTGCACATCTAGATAATTTTCTGTCTGTATTATATCCATGTCCATCTTATTCTATTAAACTGAATATTTCTTTGTTTTTTGTAGAAGACGCTTTGGAAATGCTCTCATAAGACAAGACCCCCAAAAGGTCCTCCACCCAAATTCACAAGGATCTTGAGGAGGCTAAAGCATCCCAAATAAGGGCCAAAGTAAAACCCTGTCTAACCCTCTACTACATTAAATTCACTTTATAAAGATGATGCACCAGTTGTATGATTGATAAACAACTTCATTTGCAGGGTGGGGAGGTTCCCAGATCCTTTAACAAGCTACTCAAACGAGGATGAGACGACAACGCCTCCACCCCTGCTAATCTCAGAAAGCTTCGTCCACCCGGACGGCTCAAGATGCTTCGTATGGGAAAGGCCGCATGCGCATCGGGGGTAAGAGCATCACACTAGGAGGCTTCCGCCTTGGCTTGGACCTGGCCAAAGGTGCTCTAACTTCAGCTTGTCGTGCTACGCCTGTAGGTGATGCTAACCTATTGGTTACCGAAGGTATGGCTAATCCTTTCGAAACCCCACATGAGCTTGGATTTACTTTGCAAGCGAAATCTCACTCTCAACAGACCTCTTTGTTGGATAGCCGAAAAGAAGTTGCTGCTGCCTATATAGCTCACTCACACACTATTACATATGGTGCAGATCAATCACCCTGATGGCCAAATGTGCAGGCACATGCCAAGGCTATGCTCGAGCCCATCCGGAAAAGGGAAAAGGACGACATTCCAGGCATAGATATGTTCAACATGTAACATATATGGTCTTCCTGTCTGAGGTATAATTTCTTTTTGCAAAATAGCAAGTAAACTTTTGCTTGTATTTTTAACACCGTTTGTGTCTACAGGCTATGCTGAGGGATGATGGATTAAAGCGGCCATACACTCGGAAGAGAGAGGACGTAAAACAAGCCAATAAATCAGCTAGGGATTCTCACGACGTTGCACAATATCAATGTATAATAAATGAACTTGAATCTAAATCCGTGGAACTGAAGCAGGCGGAGGCCATCAGGAACTTGTCTACTGCTCTGGAGACTGCCAAGAAGAGGGCCAGCGATGTTGACACCTCCCTAAAAATGGCTTAGGCGGACCTCAAGACTCTTAAGGGTGTTGCTTAGGAAAAACACTAATCTTAAGGCAGATGTTGAACGTCTGAAGAAAGAGGCAACCCGGGCCCTGAACAACTTCAAGGCCACCTTGGAGGCAAAGCAAGACCGCCTTATTGCTGAGAACGAGACCGATTATGACAATCGGATGAAGATTGCATGGGATGCGCTATATCCGGGTAAAGAGTATGGTATTTGGGCGCTGGATTTGCAATATGATGAGGACTTTGTGTACCTGAGAAAGAAAGGCCTACTAGAGCCTGAATCATTTGCCACCTTGGGAAATACTGAAGTTGAGGAGCCTGCTTGGCCTGCACCCGGATAAGCGGTTGAGATTCACTCTAACGAGGAGAGTGAAGAAGGGACAAAGAAGCAAGCCCCGATTGACCCAATTAAGGCTGATCTCAAGCCAAACCAATCTGAGCAGGTGCCTCCTCCCCAGCATCTAATAGTTTTTAGTGGAAAAATGCCATTTATGTTTTCTTCGACCTGTATGTCGCGAATTTCTGTAATTTTACCGACTGAGGAGTCGGTTAATCCAATAATATTTTATTTTTTTTCCCGGATGGTTGTCTGATCAACATTATTCCACCAAGCCGTTTTGGTTAGGTTATTAATTTATGACAATACCGACTGAGTCGGTTTTTCTTGTCTTTTATGTTTGATTTTGCGTTTGAATTTTGCATATATATACTTGAATTTTTGCCTAACTCTTTATAATGGCATCCATCTCTGTAGAGCTTACTATGGTGATTCAGGTAGCGTGCCGTCTTGAAGATCAGATATGCTCTGATGCCATCCATCTATGTAAAGCTTCGGCCAAGAACTCCAACGAGCTCTTCTTCAGTAATAATTCATTTTTCCATAACTTCCCAGAAGACAGAACGAGGCGTATCACAAGTGGTGGAGGATGCCCATTTTTACAGTGCATCCGCCTGGTTGTTTTCAGAACTAGGAACTTGACTTAGATTAAAGACTTTAAGTGTTCTAGCCTTAGCTTTAACTGCCTGAAGATATTTGATCATTGCTGGGTTACTGGCTTCATAGTCACCATGGTATTGGCTAAAGACCAACTAGGAGTCCAAGCAGGCGTTAATTTTTGTTGCCCCTACCGCCTTGCACTTGTGAAGACCGGCTAGCAAGGCTTCATATTCTGCATCATTATTTGAGGCCTGGAACTTGAACCGTAGTGCATACTCATATTTGTCCCTTCCAGGAGACTGAAAGATTATACCTGCACCACAGTCGTTCATAATAGACCTCCCGTCAACATACACTTTCCAAACCTGATAAGGATAATCCGGAGCAACCGACTTTGTCATTTCGACAATGAAGTCGGCAAACGCTTGACTCTTCACTACTTTTCTTGGTTCGTAAGTGATTTTGAGACTTTGCATTTCAATAGCCCACTTGAGCATTCTACCGAATGACTCCAAGGTTGTCATTGGCAGCTTGAGAGGTTGTTCTTTGTAGACGACAACCGGTTATGCCAGGAAGTATGGTTTCAACTTCTTTGCATCCATATAAAGAGCAAGACTGAATTTTTCAACCATTGGGTATGGCTAATAAAATAGATCGAGAGCTGAATGTCATCTCTCTCTGCAAGGAGAATAGCGTTGAGGGCATGATCTGAGACGATTAATTACATGTAAAGAGCCTCCTTGGGGAGAGGATTAACAAGCCTTGGCAAAGAGTGTAAGTTCTCTTTAAATTTTTTAAAGGCAGCCTCAGCATCATCCCCCCAAACAAATCTACTCTTCTTCCTGCTTTCTTGGAAGAAATATAGACACTTGTCACCTTACCGGCTGAGAAAACTTCCCAACGCCGCCAGGCAACTAGTGAGCTTTTGAACTTCCTTGATAGTGCGGGATGACTTCAGGTAAATTACCGCCTGTATCTTTTAGGGGTTAGCCTCTATTCTCGTTTGATCAATAAGGAATCCGAGAAACTTCCCAGACTCAACACCAAAAACATATTTTTTAGGATTTAACATGACCTTATGCCGCGTGAGAGTGGTGAAGGTTTCTCGGAGATCAGCAAGATGATCAGTATGTAGCTTGGATTTAACTATCATGTCATCAATTTATGCCTCTACATTCCTCTCAATCTGTATTAATCATCCGTTGGAAATTAGCAGGTGCATTCTTCAAGCCAAACGACATCATAGTAAAATAAAATAACCCCTGATTAGTGGCGAAGGACGTCTTCTCTTGATCTTTTTTCCACATGGGAATCTGATGAAAGCCTGAATAGGTATCCATAAAGCTCATCAAGGCAAGACCGGGTGTAGAGTCAACAAGGCTGTCGATCTTTGGAAGCGGGTAACTGTCCTTTGAACATGCCTTGTACAAGTCATTGTAATCAATACACATGTGCCAGGTACCATTCGGTTTCTTCACAAGCATAACATTCGCTACCCAATCTAGGAAGTTACATGGCTGAATGAACCCAGTGTCTAACAGCTTTTTAACCTCGGCAACTGCCGCCTGACTTTTCTCCTCGCCGTGATTTATGTTCTTTTGCCTTTTTTGATCCACTTAAAAGGCAAAAATGTCTTTGAATTCTTTCAGCAGTAGGTGCAGTAGATGCAAATCTGCACCCAATCTTTCAAAGGCAGTCGTCCCCACCTTACTTGTTTGCTCTAAACGCCTGTCGTCCAAAGGAATATCAATGTGATCACCAACCGATTAGGGACAGAGCTCATCTGACCGTTCCTCGGTCAGTGATTGATATTTCTTCTCTTTCTTTACTCCAGCAACTGATCAACCTTTCTTTTCTTTCCAATTGGTTGGGCTGGGTTAGAGTCCTTGACATTTTCAAAGTCTATTGGCTTCTTCAGATGACCGACTGCAGCTGCTGTTGGTTTGTTGTTTGAGAGGTAACACTCCCTAGCCATCCTTTGTTCCCCGTTTAGGGAGCCAACATAGCCATCATCCTTTTCATATTTTAACAACATGAGAGCTGGGATGATGACGACCTTACACTCATTCAAAGTGGGTTGGCTAGTTAGCTCTTCAACCACAAAAAGACAAATGATCATGTGTTACCCTTTTCTTATTTTCCCCCCAGTCGGATTGGTAAGTCAATTTGTCCGACTAGGTGCATGACCCCTCCTCCAAAACCGACAAGAGGATGGGAGACATCCCGTAGGTTGTCCAGCTTGTATTTCAGTATGAAAAGACACTTGTAGCTGATGAGGTCAGAGGAGCTACCAGTGTCTATAAGGATCCGACCAACCAGCTGGTTCGCGACCTTGCATTCAATTACGACCGAGTCATTATGCGGTCAGTGGACTTTGCCCCCATATTTCTTAGTGACGAGGATGTCCGGGAAAGTACCACTTGCAGATGCCTGTCCATAATCAACAAAATGGATCTTCTTCTTTAGATGATCCTTGACGCCCTAGATGGTCGAGTCACAGCTTGCAAATCCACCTGCTATTGTGCAGACCGACTCTTTGCCTATGTCCGAGCTACTAGCAGGTTGGTCATCATTCCTGGACGACTGTCCAGGATTTGTTCTGACATTCACTTTGGACTTCAGAATATATGATTTCAGCACTCCCTTGTCAGCCAGACGATTCAACGTCCACTTGAGACCATAGCAGCCGTTGGTGTCATAACTGACTCCCTCATGGAAGTGACAATTTTTTTTTCCGCAACTAGACGGAACTCTTCATTGGATTTGGCTTCTCAATAGTAAGCTGATCCTTGATCTCCATGAGGATGGAGTATTAGTCTTTGTTAAATTTGTACTTTGGAACGTGCGATTTAAACTCTTTTTTCTTTTTCTAGATGGATGGTCAGATTCATTGACCGCTCAGACTTCTTTTCTCCTTTTTCTCTCTTCCGCTTTGGGAGCTGGTTGAGCTGACCAACTCTCTTTTTGATTGTTAGACTTCTTTGAGTCCGACTGGTTGCTGGGCGAACAGAGGTCGGTTTCTTGTATATAGCTTTCCGCCTCTATCAGCGCCTCTTGAAGGCTGAAAACCCTCTTTCTGACGAGGTCGAACTTAAACGTTGACCTGTCCTTCAGACCCTTGAAAAACTCTACAAAAGCTACTTTGTCAGACAGCCCTTGAATCTGAATTCTTATCAGATTGAACCGCTAGAAATAGGAGCGGAGTCCTTCTCTCTCTCCCTGGTTAATGGTGCTCAAGTCGAGACTTGTTTTCTTTGCAGGGATTTTCAATGAGAAGTTGAACGAACTTGATGCCTTTATGGATCTCATGCAAGGATTAGGAATTCATTATGGTAGGGCATATTTCGTATGGCATATGAGGCAAATACTGGGAAGATCCAATCATTTGAGGGCTAGTATGGACGGACTTGATGCATGTATGACTTTCACGCAAAGATTGGGAATTACTTGTAGAGGTATTTTTGAAATTATTTGGAAAGTCGATGTAGAGGCTTTTTTTTCTTGATGACGTGTCGAGCATTGGTGAAGGTTTTCTTGCTGCCATCCGACTAAACAGCTCGGATGACCTTCCTTTTGCCCGTCTGGGGTAGAAGGATCTTGGACCAGTCAATGAAAAGCGTAGTCTTCTCCTTTGGATGTGGAGTAGGTTTCCTGTCTCTGACTGATTTCCTCCTCTCAGCTTAAGGAGTCTTCTTTGCCGACTGCCCTTTGCTAGAGACAAGCGTCCTCTTGTTGATCTGGTCCTTGATTTCACCCTTGAAACTTGTTATAAATTTCATGAGTTCGTCTTGGGTTACTGGAGCCTGACCCCCTGCCGCCTTGGTGTTACCAAGCGGTGGTCCAACAGTCTTGCTTGTACCAACTTCATTGTTTGTCCGCTCAGGTTTATCCCTAGAACGGATGCACTTAGAAATGAGTGACCCATCAGCGACCATGTATGTCTCGACGTCCACGTCGTGGTCATCTTCATGATCTGTAAAGACCTCCCCGTCAACCGTAGGAATGTTAGGGTCTGGCAGAGGTACATACTCTTTACCTTCTTTAAGGTACTCTCCCCACATATGGAGGTCTGTACCTGCAAAACACGGAGACTCGAGTTGGTTGGAGCTCTGCCTCCGACGATCAAGTTAGAACGCGTCGGAGAAAGTAAAAAGTGTCAAAAGGTTAAAGTAAGATCTTCTCGGATTCCGAGATAAGTTTTTTTTCTGATGTGAGAGAATGTAGGGTAGGCTGTAATAAATGAATTGTAGATGTCCCCTAAATGGGTGGAATCTCCCTATTTATTCGGTCATTGAAATGCATGCCCGTTCTTAAGTTACTCTAACCTAATTCTGATAGATTGCGCCGCATTGCAGCTTTTCTCGGGATTTGGGCCTTGATGACCGCTTTTTTTCCCACTCTTTTGGAGCACCACATGTCAAGTAGGGATTGATCCTTTAAGGGGCTAATACTAGATTGACACGTGTCGCCTTCAGGTTGGCCCACGTGATATGGGTAAAATTATTTTAAACCGCTGCTATACTGCCTCTACATTAGCTAATTAATGTTTAAGAAATTCTAACTCCTATACACCTTTATGTTTTACATATCTATATCAACCGAACAAACTTTAAGTGTACAATTGCATTTTTCATGTAAGTAAATAAAAATTTGTATTTGGGATAGAGCATAATATTTCATACTTAATATATATATTAGGTGTAAATGCGTGATATACTACTACTGAAAGAAAGTTTATTGTAGGGAAAATGCTTTCCCATGGATGAACAGATTGGAATGTTCAAAAGATCTATTGATTATGAATTGGCTCCTGTCTTCAAAAGTCCCGGAGAACTTTTACAACACCTGTCCAAGTCTATATTTTTTATTTGTGCGGGCAACAGCGATTATCTTCAAAACTACTTTCAAACACTTTTTCCCTCGAGCAAACTATACAATCCACCTAAATTTGCTCAACTCTTGGTTGATAAACTATCTCAGCAGCTGAAGGTAATTATAATCTTGTTATATAATCTGTAGAATTAGCAATGTACATAATAGAGGAAGTAACGCCTCATTGTATATGTGTAGTAATAAAATAGCGAGCAAGTAGTAATGTAGTTTTGTTATGCATTTGCAAATGCATTACAAATACTAAATATTGGAAAGCACATGGAAGAGAGCGATTGGTGGGTGCATAAATAGAACCCCTTGGTATGAGATAACAAATATGAAATACTAAATATTGGAAAGCACATGTTTTACAACTCATTAAAAGAATGGATTATGAATTTTTGGGGGTAAGATGGGGTATGAGATTTTAAGGGGATGGGGTGGAAATAGAACCCCATGGTGTGAGATTTCATAAATTAATTTTCCTAACTATTGAGCCAATGAGAAAACCCACATGTGAGTGGTGTGTTGTCCCACATTCGTTGAGTTTATAAGTGAGAGTTTGTATTGAGATGTGTATCCCACATTGAAAAATTAAGAAAATTGTGTCCACTTTATAAGGCTAAGGGACTACTCCCCTCATTGTCATATGGTTTTTGAGGTGGAACATCCTTGGTCGTATAAAGTGGACAGTTGTGACGTGTGTGGCCCAAACCCGTTTATCATGAGAAATTTGTGTCCATTTTATAAGGCTAAGGGGCTAGTCCCCTCATTGCCATATGGTTTGGAAGTGGAACCTCCTTGGTCGGCCCGTTTATCATGGTATCAAAGCCAGGTTGGGTTGTGTTGATCCGGGCCAATATTATGGACAACTCACATGTGAGGGGGAGTGTTGAGCCCATGAAAAAACTCACATGTGAGTGGTGTGTTGTCCCACATTGGTTGAGTTTATAAGTGGGAGTTTGTATTAGGTTATGTATTCCATATTGAAGAAATAAGAAAGTTATGTCCACTTTATTAGGCTAAGGGGCTACTGCCCTCATTGTCATATAATTTTGAGGTGGAACCTTCTTTGTCGTATAAAGTGCAAGGCTGTGACGAGTGTGGCTTAGGCCCGTTTATCACTAATTAAACAATAATATGGATGTAATGGACTGTAATTCCAACTAAACGACCCCAAGGAGAATGTATTGCATATGTCTATAAATAAATTTAAAATAGGATTTCTTTAGCCAAAAACTAACTAATAAAGCCCAAATTTAATTTATTAATGAGAAACTACATGTTAAATTTTTTTATAAGAAATTGTCTAATAAAAGCTAAAGATGGAAATCCACCATAGACCATCAATATAACCCTCAAAACTATCGCTTTCACCCGAAAACTAACGCAGTCTGTTTGAAATTGCCTCTATCACGCCAAATCCACTTTCCAACCCCAAGACTACCACTTATAGCCCCAAAAACCAACATCCTAAATTACAAAATTACCTTCACCGATTCAAAATATCCTCTAACCACCCCAAAAATAACCTTACCACCGTGATAACCAACCCTCTAAAGTGGTTTTCGGGATGTTTTAGGTGGATCAACGCCATAAAATTAGGTTAATGGTGGAAATTTGGCCAAAGGTAGTATCTTACAATATTTTACCATATTTTAGGTAGTTTGTTCAACATTTATTTAGGAATGAATGATTCTAATAATTCCGACTTTGGCAAATTTAATTTAAATAATCCCAACTTTAACTTAGGGGGTATTCACTTTTATTGGTCCCGCCCAGCCTCTTTTCAACTTGATAACAAGTTACCCGTTTTAATTTGTTCCCTACACACGGGGTTTGGAAAAGAATACTAGTTGGAAAAAAAATAATCATTCAAACAATTAAATTTGGTACCATTACAACTTTGCATAATTCTAATTGTTTGATTAAATTGCCTATCAACCATAGCAACAAATGCCATAAACATCTGAAAAACTTATGTCTTATCAATCAGCAAATTAATTCAAACGACTCTTAAATAATCATCAACAATGGTAAAAAAAATAACAAGCTCAACATGAAGAATCATGTCTATATATATGTGCCACATAAATCACAATACATTTTTTCAAAGATTCTAGATGCTTTATTGTGACTTAAAGGATAGTTGTCTCTAGGATGTTGAGCACGACAACACACTTCATATCCTTTTGCTAAACTGTTTTTTTTATTGCTAATATGAGGAAGCAACTTAACCACTATCTCCGAAGGATGGTTGTTCTTCTGTGCCAAAGATCCAAATCAAATGTTGCTTCAACCATAGACACACGTTGCACTACATTCGATTTGCTAAGATAATAGAGTCTGTTTGGCCTAAGTCCCGTTCCAATCAGCTCTTTCATTTGGTCCTGTATAGCACGCACATATGAGTTAATTGAACAACTTGGAACTAGTCTCTAAGTTAAGAGGCGAAAACTAAATTCCAATTCAAATACGGAACAAAAAATATAATACCCCAGATATATATACAGTAATTTTATCAATTAAGAAAATAGAACTAGCTAGAGTAGCTACAACACTGTCACCATTAGGTAACCCAACTAAACAATCAACATTGTGAGTTTCAAATAGCCAAGAATTGTTACTGGTTACATGATGGGTTGATCCGGCATTGATAATCTAACTAGTATCATCAAAATTACCATTTAGGAGATTTTCGAGAATTTTTGTCTCACGCATAAAACCGACTAGTGCCTTCCGTTGCTCGGTGGAAATGAATTGCCCCAATGGAGAAAATATGAGTCTACCATGGTTGCATTAGCATGAGCCACCCCCCCTCAATTGCGAGGTGTCCGACCCTCGGGATACCCAGTGATTTCATAACATTTGCTTGGGTTGTGACTTTTCTTCTGACAATGAGGACATGGAGTATGTAACTAGAGACTTCATGACCCTGTTTCTTACAATGAGAACAAGTTTTGACGCCACGCCCTCCATTAGAGGAATCACAAACAGCAAAACCAATTAAGGGCCTTGGTCAGCTGCTTTTCCTCGATTTCTTTCTTGGCCGTACACACCCTTTCTTCTTGAGTCATAAGCTGATAAGTCCCATCTAGGCTGGGCAAAGGATCTTGCAACAAGATGTTAGTCCGCAAGGAAGAATAATAACCAGCGTATAAGCCCATCAAAAAATCATTAAGTTTAGATTGCTCTCATCTAACCTCATGTAAACGACCCACCGTGCAACTAGTATAACAACTATAATAGATTAAGGGTTCATGATGGTCTAGCTCTTGCCATAGGGCAAGTAATTTCCATAATAAACGGACACATACATGGTCTTAGTTTGCTCGCACTTGGCTAGGGAAGAACAAAGATGTTCTACTCTCGGTCTATTGGTATGCGCAAATCTCTTCTTGAGGTGATCCTTAAATGGTTTAACATCTCGAAATCTAGAAAAAGAGGACTTGACCTTGGCATCAATAGTAATAGTGATCCATGAAATTAACAAGGCGTTAGTGGCTGTTCAATTGGACTTTGTACAGGGAGGTAGCAGCTCCGTGATAGTTCAATGTAAGAAATCAAATTTACGTCTTGCTTCGAGTGCGGTTTGAATATCAGCCGCCCATTCTTCATAATTGTCTCCTTTGAGATGAGTTGGTGCGATACATTCCTGTTAAGATAATATTAGGAAATATTGTATAATATCTTTAGATTTCCTAGTTATGTTAATATTTTTCTTATTCCTAATTATGTTAGGGTTAGGAATATCTTATGTAACTATATATATTCTTGAGTTGTGAATGAGAAAGACAATAGTTTCTATTGAACTTGTCATGGTATCAAGAGCTTAGATTAAGAAATTTTTTTTGTGAAAAACAAAGAGGGTCGTGAGTAATGGCCAAGGATGATGATGTTCCGCCACCACCACTGCCGGTGGACCTAGAATATTCTCTAGGGTCAAGCGATCATCCGGGTGTGGTTATTACTCCGGTAAAATTGAAAGGGCCAAACTATGATGAGTGGGCTAAAGAGATACGTCGATCGATGATTGCAAAATTCAAGTTTGGTTTTGTTGATGGTTCTATATTAGAGCCGGAAGATGATTTAAAGAAGAAGCATTGGGTGGCTGTGAATTCCATGCTTGTGTCGTGGATTACTAATACCCTTGACGATGGCTTGCGTTCTCAAATTGAGGATTTTGATATTGCAAGTGACATGTGGATTCATCTTAAACAAAGGTACTGTGTAGTGAGTGGTACACGAATTCGCCAACTTAAACAATCTTTAGGGGAGTGTAAGCAGACCCCTTCTGAGTCAGTGACGGACTATTTTGGTAGGTTATCCAAAATTTGGAAGGAATTGGTGCAATACTGTCGTGTCCCGAAGTGTTCGTGTGGTGGTTGCAAGTGTAACATTGCTCGACAAGTTACAGAAATTCGAGAAGAGGATTATCTCCATTATTTTTTGATGGGTCTTGATGATCCGTATGAAGCAATTCGAGCACAATTATTAGCACAATCACCTTTGCCTTTGGTTGATAGTGCTTACCAAACGGTAATTAATACGGAGAGATTACGTGTTCGAGATAGAAACCCGAAGGAGAATGTTATGGCGTTCAATGTGGATTCCCGTACAAGGAGTGACACGAATGATGGAGATCGGCCGTTTTGTAATCACTGTAATTGTATGGGACATGAGAAGAAGGGCTGCTATCAAATTATTGGCTTTTCGTCCGAATGGGATGAGAATCGGAAAGGAGGTAGAGGTCGTGGAAGAGGAGGCTCAACCAACCGAAGAGGTCATGGTGGTCGAGGCAGTGGGGGGGGAGCGTGGCAATGGTTCATCAAACGCCCTTGCTGCAGCTCGTGCTAATGCGGTGCAAGGTGGATAGTCTCAGAATGCAGGCAATTCATCTTCTTTGGCAATCTCTATACAAGGACTTGCGGGTGTGTCGTCAGAGCAAGCACAACAAATAATCGACATACTATCGAAACCCAAGGCTCGTTTAGAAGGTAATACAAGTGGCTTATGGATTGTGGATACAGGAGCCTCTAACCATGTTACTAATGACCTATCAATCATGAAAAATATTAAAACGATACAAATATGGTGGTTTGGTGATTCATAATGTTTTATTTGTACCTTACTTGAATTGTAACTTGATTTCCGTTACTCAACTGAGTGATGAGTTGCATTGTAATGTACAATTTACTTACAAAATTTGTGTTATTCAGGACCAGTCGACGAGGACGGTGATTGGTGTGGGTGAACGACAAGACGAACTTTATTTTTTCTGAGGTGTGTCGCAAGTGAAGGTGTTAGAAGTGGATTGTATGGTGGATCTTTGGCTTTAACGAATGGGACATCCGTCGGAGAAGGTTTTAAAGTTAATTCCCCCTGTGAGTAACTCTACTAGGAAGAATAATAATGTGTGTGATGTATGCCCTCGGGCTAAACAATCTAGAGATAGATATCCTGTTAGTGAGAATAATGCTAGTGGTTTGATTGATTTAGTTCATAATTACTTGTGGGGTCCTTAAAAGGTAGCATCGTCTTGTGGTTCAAAATTATTTTTGACAATAGTTGATGATTTTTCTAGAGGTGTTTGGATTTATTTAATTCGCAATAAAACTGATGTTGAGCTTACTTTTCTCAATTTTATGGCCTTGATAAAACGCCAATTTGGTAGAGATATTAAGGTGGTTAGGAGTGACAATGGTACCGAGTTTAATCACCTTAAAGAGTATTTTGTTAGAAACGGAATTGTTTTTGAGTCTTCTTGTGTTAGTAATCCTCAACAAAACGGGAGAGTGGAAAGAAAACATCAACATATTTTAAATGTGGCTAGAGGATTGAGATTTCAACGTAGATTACCCATTAAATTTTGGGGGGAGTGTGTATTAACGGCTTGTTATTTGATTAATCGTACTCCAGGTCCTCTGCTTAAAAATAAAACTTCGTATGAGATGTTGTTTGGTAAAATCTCGTCTTATGAGTCTATTCGGGTTTTTGGGTGTTTGTGCTATGCATATAATCAATGGAGTAAGGGTGATAAATTTGATTCTCGAAGTCGAAAATGTGTGTTTCTTGGTTATCCATTTGGAAAGAAAGGGTGGCAATTGTTTGACTTATAGACTCGGGAATTTTTTGTGTCTAGAGATGTTAAATTTCTTGAACGGGTTTTTTCGTTTGGGGAGGAAAAGAATGACAATTCAGCAGTGTGTGAGGTGAATGGTGGGGATGATTTATTTGAAAATGATGATGGCATAAAAGAGTGGCAGATGGGTGCATATGTTGGGGTGCATGAGGAGAGTGAGCAGACACCAATGCAAGCTGCTGGGTAGCAGCAACAAAGTGGCCAAGCCATTGCCCAGCCAGCTGCGGCAGGCACTGCTCAGCAGCCCCAAGCAGGCCACTCCGCAGGTAGGCCGCGGGAGAGCTCAGCAGACCGCGGGCAACCTGTGGAGGGCACTATACAGTAGCCCTAAGCAGGTCACTCCGCAGGTAGGCCGCGGGAGAACCCAGCAGACTGCGTGCAGCCTGCGGAAGCTACTGTACAGCCGCTTGAAGAGGAGAATGAGGAGAATTTGAGAGTAGATATGGGTGAAGAAGAGTTAGGCCGGGGAAAGCGTGTAAAATTTCCTTCGACAAAGCTTCGAGATTGTGTCACACATACCATTCGAAAAAATAAAGTCTTGTCGGGGTCATCCGCAGAATCATCTTTCTCAGGTACTTGCTATCCTATAACCTATTTTGTTAATTATGATCAATTTTCTTCGAAACATAGAAATTATATTGCTGCAGTGACGGAGGCTCGAATTCCGAGATCGTTTAAGGAAGCAATGAAAAACCGAGGGTGGAGGGATGCTATGTCATCCGAGATAAAAGCACTAGAAGGCCCTTGGGAGCAAGTGGGTGTATACTGAGAAGAGAGATGAAGCTGGTAACTTGTTACGATTAAAAGCAAGATTTGTGGTGTTTGGTAATCATCAGAAAGAAGGGATCGATTACAATGAAACATTTGCGCCAGTGGCTAAAATGACTACGGTACATACTTTGTTAGCAGTATCAGCAATTAAAAATTGGGATGTACATCAAATGGATGTACATAATGCTTTCTTGCACAGTGATTTGGAGAAGGAGATTTATATGAAAGTACCACCAGGATTTCAAAAAGGTAATTCAGATAAGGTCTGCAAGATGAATAAGTCCTTATATGGATTGAAGCAAGCTCCTAGATGTTGGTTTGAAAAATTGTCTATATCCTTGAAGAAATATGGATTTAAACAGTAATATTCTGACTATTCATTATTCACTCTTTCGAAAGGTGGAATGCAGTTGAGTGTCTTGGTTTATGTAGATGATATGATAATTGCAGGAAATAATACAATTGCATTGGAGAGTTTTAAGGCATACTTGTGTAAATGTTTTAAAATGAAAGATCTGGGTGCCGTGAAATATTTTTTGGGGCTAGAAGTGGCACGTAGTAAACATGGTTTCTATGTATGCCAACGTAAGTATGCTTTAGATATTATTTTGGAGACAGGGTTACTAGGAGCAAAGTCGACAGACTTTTCGATGGTGCAAAATCACAAACTTGCTTTAGCATAGGGGAAGGAGTTCGCAGATGGTGAACGATATAGGAGATTTATTGGTCGCCTTATATATTTGGTAGTTACAAGGCCAAATTTGGCTTATTCGGTGCATATTTTGTCACAATTTATGCAATGTCCGAAAGAGGAACATTGGGAGGCGACATTGAGAGTAGTTAGATACTTGAAGAAATGTCCAGGTCAAGGCATTCTTTTGAGATCAGATAGTGCACTCAATTGGAAGGATGGTGTGATTCGGATTGGGCGAGTTGTCCTTTGACTCGTAGGTCGTTGACCGGTTGGTTTGTATTACTTGGGTTGTCACCTGAGTCCTGGAAGACTAAAAAGCAACCAACAGTTGCTACAAGTTCCACAGAGGCCGAGTATCGGGCAATGACAGGGTTGCAAGGTGAGTTCAAACACTTGAAACAACTTCTTCGGTCTTTGGGTGTAGAACATAAACAAGGTATGAACATCTATTGTGATAGTCAATCGGCTCTTCACATTGCTAATAATCCGGTGTTCCATGAGAGGAGAAAACAGATTGAGGTAGATTGTCATTTTATTAGGGTATGCCATTAAAGAAGGTGAGATTAAGCCATCGTATGTTTCCACGAAGATTCAGTTGGCGGATATTTTTACAAAGGCATTAGGAAAGGCTCAATTTGAATTCTTACTTGGCAAGATGGGCATTCGAGATCTACATGCTCCATCTTGAGGGGGGATGTTAAGATAATATTAGAAAATATTGTATAATATATTTAGATTTCCTAGTTATGTTAAAATTTTATCTTATTCCTAATTATGTTAGGGTTAGGAATATCTATGTAACTATATATATTTAAGTTGTGAATGAGAAAGGCAAGAGTTTCTATTGAATTTGTCAAATCCCCTGTATATTGTTAATTGTGCGAATTATTATCTCGGCCTTACCATTTTGGGAAGATGTGTTTGGGCAAGAGAAACGGAAACGTATACCATTATCCGCACAAAAGGTGTGAAAAGGAGTGTTATTGAACTCGCGACTGTTATCAATTTGAATAGTTTGGATATATGTTTTAAATTGCAAGAAAAGAGAGTAGACTTGAGATTTAAATTTAAGAGGGAAAATCCAAATAAAATGTGAGAAATCATTGAGGAGCATCAAGTAATATTTGTGACTCAATTTTCTTTTAATCGGAGAAGTCCATAAATCATCATGAATGATATCAAAGAGAGAAAAAGTAACACTCATAGATGATTTAAAAGGAAGTCTAGTATGCTTTCTCAAAGGACAAGAGTAGCAAAGATGGGTATTATTATTCCCCTTATTACAATTTATCAAACCATTATTTCTAAGAAAATTAAAAACAGGAGCTCCTGGGTGTCCAAGTTTACTATGCCAGATGGAAGGAGAAATAGCAGCAAATGAGAGATGTGGATGTTCTCTTGCAGCGGAAATCGAAGAGAAAGGATATAGGTCCCCCACACTATTGCACCTCGCTAGAATTGTCCCCGAATGAAGGTCCTTCACAGAAAAACCAAAAGGGTCAAACTCAAGAGAAACAGAATTGTCACATATAAATTTCCTAACAAAGATAAGGTTCTTGATAATGTTAGGAGCATAAAGGACATTTTTTAGTTTAAAGGGGGGATGTGTGGTGGGGGTGTCGATGTATGACCGTATCCCTAAATTGGAATGCGTTTGCCATCACTAACTAAAATAAATTGAGGAATTCTCAAATTACACAGTTTAGGAAGATTACCGGCATTATGAATAAGGTGAGAGGTGGCGCCGATGTCCATGTACCACCCGTCATTAGGTGACTGCAAGCTCATTGAACTATATGCTTGACCCAATTCCGTAGGAGACATTAGAGGCCCGTACCCTTGCTGGTATTGGACTGGAGCAAAGTATGCTTGTTGGGCCGGGTGTGGGCCCAGAATGGATTCTTGACCTCTTTAGGAGAATGCTGCCGGTTGTGTAGGAAAGGGACAAGGAGGTGAAGCCCACCCTCCTTGTGCTGGACCGGCCCATTGATGTTGGCCTTGGGAGGATTGTTGCTGGTTGGACCAATTTTGATTGGGTTGGTGATGTTGATGGTCTTGTTGGTGGCCAATAGGTGCGGTATTAGGAGGCTTTCCACGCCCTTTGGCTTTACCTCCCTTAGGGTTGCCGCGACCGCGCCTACGGCCGACTGCACCTTCGCAACGACCACCACTCCCACGTGGCTGGTCGTTGGCTTGTTGCGGCGAAGAAGGGGCTGAGCCGGAGCTATTTTGTGCCACCAAAGCATGTTGGCTATGCTCCTCCTACTTTTATTATCTTGTCTCCTCCAAAAGATATCGCGATTAAGCTTGATCAAAACTCGGAAGAGGATCAGACTGCTATATCATGGCAGCAACGGTGTCATACTCACCTTTGGGTAAGGCGGTAATCATTTGAAGCACCATCTTGATTTCCGAGACCGGGTTCCCGACGTTACCAAGTTGATCAGCAAGGAGTTTTATGTGTTTTGTGTATTCAGATATGTTAGTGAAGTTCTCAAGACGAGTTGCGTTGAATTGTTCCTCCAAGTAAACCGCACGGGTGTGCTTATTGTAATAGAAAAGCTCCTCTAATCTCTTCCAAAGCTCAAGGACGGTTGCACCGGGCTTCATAATTGTGTGAACAAGGTCCTTTGAAATTTTCCCAAATATCCATTTCTTAACAATGGCATCCAAGCGTTTCCAGGTAGCGTCATCGATGTCAGAAGGTCGGGAAATCGAACCGTCAATGTGATGCAGGACATTGAAAGCACAAGCATGTATTTAGAAGTGTTCGACCCATGTAGCGTAGTGTCTCTTTTCATTATCAAGGGTTATGGGCATGAGATTCTTGATATTTGAGATAGCGAATGCGGGGTGAAAGGGTGTGTAAGAGGGAGGAGGAGGGAGGGGTTCATCATCACCAGGCACGGTGACGTGAAGCCAGGGAAGGATGCTACGAGAATGCCCCAGGATCTAGGAGTTAGGAAAAAAATCCTATTTGTTGTGATACCATGTATGATGGTGTAAATCTCCTTGAGAGATGTATGCTCATTGCTTCAATATAAATAGGAAATATACAAGCATAATTAAGAGTATAATCTCTACATAATTACACAACTATAATTACATAATATGAAGTGTTTCATATTCTATCACCCTGGTCGGTCTTAGAGACCAAAAAAATAGGGAGAATTTGGTTCGATTTTGGATGGTTGCGGTGGTGGTGGTTTATCAGCGCTGATGATGGTTGTTTATGAATAAAAATCAACCTGCTCTTGAAGTCTTGATAACATGAAAAATTAGGGAGAAAATATAATTGAATAGATTAGCTTCTTATTGAATGACTTGCAAAATATATAATCTTTACAATCTTCCTAACCCAATATTAGGAAGTTAACTTAATTAAAAAAGATAATATTTTTTTTGACGGGAATTACAAAAGATAATATTAGTAAGAAATATTTTCCCCAAAATATATTATATGGTATCTCTTTATGGAGTAATATTAGCCTATAACTAGCTTAAGGTCCGTGCCATGCACGGTAAGTTTAACTTTTGTAAGAATAATCAACAAATAAAATTTGATAAAACATAAACATCAAACATAGAAATTATAAATGTCATAATCTATATTAAGAGGCAAGCAAAAAATTAAACAAAAATGGATTTTTTAGGCTGCCTAAATCCGAGAATTTTTTCAGGCGAGCGTTGGTTTGATCTAATCGAGCCTAGCAATACTTATTTTTAATAAACTTTTAATAAACATCAAAAATTAATCAAACAATATATGATATTTTACCTTTTCATAATATTAGACTAAAATTAATTGATATTTTACCTTTTCCTAGAATCAGACATATCATGTAATTGTTAAACAGTTTTAAAAAAAGTAAAAAAATATAAACACAACATTTATTTTGTAGTTATACTATACTCTATAAGTCCATAATTTGTAATAATATATACATAATAGTAAAATCTCAGAAACAAAATTATAATTAATCTGAATTTATAGTCATATTAAAATTGAAATAAAATATTAGCTAGTGGAATTGGAAAAAAAAACATTATTTTTTTAAAGTAATTTCTTTAACATCTTATATGAATCAATTTATTATTACTTTTTTGCAAAATTTAAAAATACTCTATTTGAAAGACAATTAAAAAGGATTATGTATAGAAAACTTATGAACACCAAATAAAATAAAGGAATATATTTGTCATAAAAACAATATAAAAGATTTGGAATGATATTATTATAGAATAAAAAATAAATAAATAAAATAAAATTGTCATAAAAAAACATAAAATAATTAGAATGATATTGTTGTAGAATCTAATGATAACCGAAAAAAGGTAAAAAGGGAAAGGGAGTTTTTAAGGGAAAAAACAGCACCAGGACGTGATACGTGCCACTCTCGATGTCAGTTTTAGTATTAAGTTATTGTTAATTTGCATATCAAGAACAAAAATAATATTATGATCATATATTTTTCTCGATAGAAACCTATTTTGAACTAGAAAGGGGTGTTTGGTATATACATCGTAAATGAAATGAAAGGATTAGATAAAGGAAAATTTGTGAGAAATATCATTATTTTAAGTGATCAACTTTGTAAGAAATGTCCTTGTATAAAAAAAAATGTTGTAAAAAAAGGTCTCTATATCCCATTTCCATTGTTAGGAGGGACCATTCACTAATTTTCAGTGATTAACTTTATTTTTCGGCCATTGACCATCATTTTTAAAAATAAACTTTTTTTTTGTCTTTTCTCATTTTTCCCTCCAATTCCAACCTTATTATCCCCTTATTTCTCCTTCAACTCTCTAATATGTTGGAGAGAACAAGCTACTACGTGAAAAATAGGGTTCGCTAATTGGAGAGAGGAAGCAAAAATAAGAAGGGAAGAATTAGGGCCAGTTGAAATTGGAGGGAAAAGAGGAAAAGGGAAGAAAAAAAAAAGACAAAATAAAAACAAAGGCCGAAAAAATATAAGCCAATCGCCCGAATTCGATCAAAGACCTAACAACTTAAATGGGATATTATGACCTTTTTTGCACCTTTTGTTTTTATAAAGGGACGTTTTTTACAAAGTCGACCAGTTAAAAAGACCTTTTTAACTTATTTTCGTTACAAAAAATAGGGTAAAAGAAAATGATAAATGTTGTCTTCACTATATATTTGATATCCTAATGGGATGAAAACAAGTTAATTAGACTGTGCTTGAGTAAGGGAATTTGTTACCTTCTAAAAATGATAACCGTTACTTTTAACTCATACCAAACAACTAGGTATGGAAACACTTATGTAAATTTATATCCTACATCTAAAATTTTTATACCAAACACCCCTTTATATATCAACCTATTTACAATTTTCTCTACAAAATTCAATTAACAGGGAAAGTTGTTTTATTACTGATTTTCTTGTTGGTGTTTCTTTTTTTTTTGTTTTTTTTTTGACAATAGCAAAGGAACGAAAAGAAAACTACATTAGGTTAGAAAGAGTAACACGACACTATGTTGGTGTTTCATTTACAGAGGTTGTATGAGTTAGGTGCTAGGAAGGTAATAGTAACGGAGATCGGTCCACTTGGTTGTACTCCATCCGTCGCAAAAAATCCAAGTCGTATGATTAACCTACAAGGAAACAATAATGGAATGTGTGACGAAGGTGCAAATAACATAGTCTCTTCCTTTAACAATCAGCTACCTTTTATGATTGAGAATTTGACTTCAACACTCCCAGAATCACTATTCACCATTGCTGCAGTTAATACCTTCAGTTATGATGTCATTATGGATCCTTCTATATATGGTACGTAAGTTTTACAACTAGTTCTTTTATTTTATGTTAGATATTTACAACTTAGCATTTCATAATATCCATTAATTTAAGTTAGGACTTTTTGTGAAGAAATACTATATTATACATTTAAGGAAATTTTGACATTTGCTATCAGGGAAAACAGCTCGCTTCACATTTGTTACCGGTTTAATATATATATATTTTATTTTTTTACTTTGCTACCATATAAATCAGTGTTTGTTAAAAATCACTACATAATGTCTTACACCGTTACAATTTCCATTTGTGGCTACCAACCACTGTCCAGCCACCACTCCTCCCCCAACCACCTCACTGCACTTTCAGCCATTCCATTTTTCCCCAACCCCACCCTCAGCCAGTGCCTCAGACACCCTTAGTCGCGCCAGCCGACCCACCTCATCCCACTCCCACTACCCCTATTCTCTCCTATCCCCTAAACTTACATCCTACCATGCCAAAAACGACCAATTTTAGCAATTTCAACTCGTAACAACCAAACGCCGTCGCTACCCTCTTCGCAAGTCCGCAAATCAGCCACCATACCCTGTTCGCGAGTCCGCAAATTAGCCACCATACCCTCTTCGCGAGTCCGCAAATCATACGGAAATAATTAGCCACCAACCCGCATGCCCACCAATCAGCTACTATAGCCTCTCTTCACTGTAATAGAGCAGTCCGCATATTAAGTGGTTCAGGGGCTGGGGGAGAAAAGCGGGGCCACGTGAAGGAGTTCCCTTGCCACCCAAAACCACCATAAGAGAAACCCTAAAACCCTTTAGGGTGGTTTCGAGCAGGTGGTTTAGGGTTAGGGGTGCCAGTTTTAGGGAGGGGGAAGGGGAGAAGTTCGATTCTGGTGGGGTCGCCAGCGTTGGCCGCAGCTGTGGGCCTCGGCCACCGGCAGGGAGAGGGGGGAGGGTGGCTAATGAGAGGGGCTAGGTTTTTTTTAAAGATAGCTGGTTTTTTTATTTTTTATTTTTGAATTCAAATGGTAGTGATTTTTAACAAACTCTGATTTAGGTGGTAGCAAAGTGTAAAAAAAAAAAAAAAATTAAACCGGTAGCAAATGTGAAGCGAGGTGGATTCCCCGGTAGCAAATGTAAAGCAAGGTAGATTCCCCGGTAGCAAATGTCAAAATTTCCTATATTTATGTTTTTGTTAAAAAATACCTTGATAAATTTTTTTTTGTAAGAAATTACATTATAAAACACTTAATATTATAAAAATACTATCTTTTGTCGGATTATTGCATTGAATAAAGGACGGTTATTGACTCAACTTCAATCATTTTTATTCTCCTTTTCCCACTAATTTCCCCATAGCCCCTTTATAACCCCTAAGTGCCCTTCTCTTTCATTGTTAAATCGTGTACATGACAATAACTTACAATATTTAGTTTTTATAAGATAGTTTTTCAAAAAATTTAAAGTACATAAGGTAATTTTTCAAAAAAAAAAACCTTTAAGTTTGTAACTAGGATATTATCATAAAAGTTAATTTAATACAGGGTTTAGTGATAGAAGCAACTCATGCTGCACGACATGGTGGAATGACATGCTCACATGTGTTCCGGAACAATCACCTTGTCCGGACCCCAGCAAATACATCTTTTGGGACGGTTATCATCCAACAGAAGCTGCATTTTCTATGTTGTTCAATCAATGGGTCAAAGATCCTTCTACTTGTTTTCCTCTTAGTTTTAAGCAGATTGTTGAATCATAAATTACTCTACAAATTTTTACCCAACCCTACGGTAGGGAGCACTGCCTGCTCTTCCCCCTCCCCCCTCTCCACCCTCTACGCGTGTTCTTCCCTCACCTTTTTATTTACGAATTTTCTGCAAATTTTTATAAAATGTTTATTTATGTATTGGTAAATGTTCTTTTGTATATCATAAGAATGTTCATTTTTATAACAAGGAGCTTTTTGTTCAAATTAATTTATATTTTGAATTGAATTTTAAGAATTTTCTATTAAAAAAAATGAGAGCAAATTTATTTATTAGGATTACTACGTTCAAATCATTTTTGTTATGAGTATTGCGTCATCGAATGTCCATTTTTGTTTATTCGTGTTACAACAAATATTCATTTTTATATCATCAAATGTTTATTTCAAGAGTTGTGTGTAAGTTTCATATTAAGATGTATGCATATACATACTACCCCAACAATTGCCAAGACTTGGATCTGACGTGGGGAAAAGAAGGTCGTTGACTAATCCTCCCTAGAGTCAAACAAATTTATAATCACTTAACAAACCTAGATACAAGTAAAGAGGTAAGTCAAGGGTCGAACCACTACGAAGGGTTATGTTCAAGTATTTGCAATCAATGCCTAAGCTAGGTGGAAGTCAAGAGGAGAAGAGGTAACACTAATATACTAACGAAACGAGAAACAAACAATGAAACACTAGAGAGGGAGGATCATCATGCATTCATGATAATCAAGCTAATTAGGTAATCAAGTAATGCAAGCAATATAAAGATAAATAGTAGGAGCAATTAGGAGCATCTAATCAATCATTTTCATACTCTCTAACCTAGATTTTTCTAGTGCTAAATAATAAGAATAAACATAATTACATTCTCAACCAATTATGATCAAATCGATATCAAGTGGTCATGTCAATCAATTCAATCATGCAATCAAGTTTAGCATCATGGTTAGCTACTCCAATCAAACTAGACAACATGCAAACCTCTATTAATCAATTTAATTACAACACAAGAACTACTAAAATTCTCAAATCAATCTCAATTAATCAATCATACATGTTTACCCAATCCCTAGCAAACCAACTACTTAAAAATCATCATATAATCAACAAGAAAGCTAAGTAATAGAAATCAAGGATTAACAAAATATTGAAGAACAACTACACTGATCAAGAACCAATCATTAAAACCAAACAAAACAAACATGAATTTAAACAAAACAATGAAATGTGATAGAATTAGAAATCCTCATTGATTTATTATGGAGATATTCAATACAATTGTCATCTTGAATTTTCAATCACTTAAATCACCAATGAACTCTCTCAATTTCTCTCTCTAAACCTACTCCGAAACTAACCTATTCTAGAGAGAGAAGTTCTCAACTTAAGCTAAGAATATGAGAGAGAAATTCTAAGCTAGTCTAAAAGTGGCTTTCCCAAAGGAATTACAAGAGTATAAATAACCAAAGAAGAAAAAGCAGACAGTTACGCCCTCTCTTTAAAGTTGCACGGGCGCGAAAAAATGGGTATGGGGAAAGTAACAGACGTCGCGGGATGTCTTCGCAAGAGCCGCGTCTGCGGGAACAATATCCCACGCTCAGGGAAACATCGACCGCGCTTGCAAAATATCGGGGAGTTCGTTCTTGATCGAAAGTTGCACAAATGACAAGAACAAAGGTGGCGGATGCGGACAAAGTCGCCGCGCCTGCGAGGATAAAGCTGCAACATGGCACTGTACACCGCGCCACAGCAAACACTACCGTGACACACCGTTTCCCACCATGACACGATGTTGAACACCGCACCACGACAATAACCACTGCACCATGGCAGTGTCTACCGCACCACGATGTCTATGCCGCGCCACAGTTGGCTTTACTAAGCCTTATGCTACTGCTGTGCTACTTGCTTCTTGGTGCAGATACTACTGCTCGATGATAAAGGCTGCTCGGGCAAAAGGGGACTGTTTGGTTTTGATTTCTTGCTTGCTTGGTTTCCCAAACTTGGTTGCATTTGAGCTTCCTCCACGATATATTTGAATACCGAAAAACCCGATACACCTACAAAACAAGTCAAAGAAACGGAGAAGCAAGAGAATAGTCGAGAAATGCATAAAATAATAAGAAAACCACTAAAAGAATGCCTTTCTCTAAACTCACACACAAGCACGCAAATCAATTTTTATTTCATGAAAACACGAGTAAAAAGGCTAAGAACAAGCATAAATCTAGGAAGAAATCTATCCTATGAGTGCCATATCAGGATCCCGAGAAGACTAACATTGTCGACCATCATGATGTTGTAAAGGACCACATGTCCAAAATATCTTGTTGAGTATTATAAGATATGGATGTAACAGGCGTCAATCCCCTTTGAATTCTATGAGGAATGCATGTGCAATCTATTCAAAGCAACCTTGTTATGACCAGCCCTTAAATGGCTCGAAAAAGTATATCTAAGTAACCTTACTAGTTTCCCATTGTTGAAATTTCATTCCCATTTTGAAAGTAGTAGATATTTTGACAAGCAAATCGGCGAACTTTAATACATCATGAAAGTACCAAAAGAGACCATAAGTGCATATGGTCCAAATTTAACAATCAAGGAGAAGGTGTCCATAAAGAATATCAGCTAGCCATAAAAGCATTCAAGAGAGGGCATAACCCAATATAGGGACATGGTTAAGTACTAGTGCATGTTTACATACTAGTAAAATACTAAACTTGGCCCAAAACCAATACACTTGCACTATTTTTTCCATATCATAATATCTAAAAAATATAATTAACAAATTATAAATGAGTTACAAAGTAGATAACTAGAGTTTCCCAATGGTATAGTATGTTCCTTATCCCGAGTTTAAAATCAAACATTATGATTAAAAAAAGCAGAAAAAATTGATGATTTACAATGATACGCCAATTGAGTCATAATACGACACATTTGTCATGTGTTGAGGTAGATATTGTTCTTTACCAACAAGTCAAATACCTATCTTGTTCTACAGTATTAAGGAGCTATTATTGAGTAATTTTGAACTTGACTTTCTCTAGAAGCATAAGATTCTAAGGGAAATAAAGAACACCTCCATCACTTTGGTGCCCAAAAGCAAATGTCTGGGGAGTGTGACAGATTTCAAGCCTATTTCCATGTTACAATGTCACATATAAGTGCATTTCTAAAGTGATTTATGAGAGGCTAAGGAATAATGTACTCCTTGAAGTTATCTTTTAAAATAAAAGTGCCTTTGTGCATAGTAGATACATAGGGCATAATATCATGGTATGCCAGGACCTTGTGAGGAAACATGGAAGGTCTACTACACCAGTTGGATGTTTGATGAAGTTGGATCTTAAGAAGGCATGTAGTACTGTTGAATGGGATTTTATTGGGGAAATGCCTAAAGCTCTCTAATTTCCTAGGAATTTCATTGATTTATTGATGATATGTGTGATAACTCCTAAATTCTCCATTATGGGCAATGGAACTCTCCATGGATTTTTTAGTTCTAAGAGAGGTTTAAGAAAGGGGAGCCCCCTCTTTCTCTTTCTTTTTGTTCTCTGTATTGAGTACCTCTCTAGAATATTAAAGGTTGTTAGTGAAACTTAGGGTTTCAAATTCCACCCAAGATGTAGTGTTATTGGGTTGACTCACCCGTGTTTTGCAGATGATCTGATCCTCTATTGTAAAGGTGAGATTAATTAATTATGTAAAATTGATGGCGAGAGGTTTCCAAGCTTTCTCTGAAGCTACTAGTTTAAAATCCAAAAAATAAAAAAAAAATCTATATACTGCTCTAGGAAGATTGAGTAGATTGTGCATGATATTTTGTTTGTCATAGACTTTATAAAAGGGTAATATGCCTTTCAAATACCTGGGAGTGCCTATTTGCTCCGTGAAAATATCCAATGTTGAGTATGATCAACTATTGGAAAAATATGTGCTATAATAAAAATATGGGGTTCAAGGAATTTGTGTTTTATAGCTAGGTCAACTTTAGCCAACTCTGTGCTTATGAGCATACAGATTTATTGGGCACAAATCATGCTGCTGCCAAAAGTTTTACTAGAGAAAATAAACATGATTTGTAGAAGGTTTTTGTGGCATGGTGATATAAGAGATAAACCATGTTATATACCATGGGAAAAAGTCTGTTATAGGAAAATGAAAGGAGGTTTAGGCATTATTAATGCTGGTATCTAGAACTTTGCAGCTATGGGGAAGCATGTTTGGGCTATTACACAGAAGCAAGATAACCTTTGGGTTTTGATGGGTGAATTCCTTATACTTAAAAGGTAGAAATTGGTGGACTTATGAACCTAATGCCAATAGTAGCTAGCATTGGAAGCAATTGTGTAGGGTAAAATATAGACTGAAAAGTGTTATTTCTCCTGGTTCTTTAAGGCAGTGTCCATATAAGATAAAGAAGTTTTATGAACTATTCTAGGAAGAAAGATAAAATTTCAAATGGAATAAGATGGTACGGGAGAGGATATCTTAGCCTAAGCATGAATTCATTGCTTGGCTTGTTGTTTAACAAAGATTAAGGATAAAAGATAGAATTCATCTTCAAGTGCAACAGAGTGAAAAGAAGTGTCTTCTGTGTGATGATGTTGAGGAATCACACAAGCACTTGTTTTTTTTTTTTTATTACAAGTACAACAGAAAAATTTAGGAAGGAATCAGAGACTGGATTAGGGTAGGTCCAAAAAAACTTAGGGGTTGTTCACATTTACTAAACCGAGCTAAAATGAACTGAATTGATTGGACCTGAGCTGAACTGATTAGAGCTCAAATTAATATTTTACGAGAAAAAGAAATTAGGAGTTAAACTGGACTAAATTGAAATGAAATGAACTAATTGGAGCTGAACTGAAGTGAAAAGAAATGAAATTAAGCTGAAGTGAACAGGCCCTTAAACTAGACATCCTGGTCAGAACTTGCAGCATACTGAAGCATAGCTTTCAGATGTCTTTGATGACAGCTTGTATGTTATATATAAGATTTAGAGAGTTAGGAATATAGCCTTTTAGGAGAAGAAAATTGTAGATATCCTAGTTATTGTATAGATTTTTAAATATACGGTCAGGCATAAATGCTTAGCTATAGAATGGAAGAAAGTTAAATGTAAAGAATAGATGGTTGAGGTCTTAAGTGTATAGTTTTTCTTATTGTATAGCTATTTGTGCTATTTTAGCCTGCATTATTTTGCCTTAGGGGTTAAGGTGTATTTCTGATTTTGGAAATTTATAAAATTTGTTACTTATCAAAAAAAATTACAAATGCTAAAAGAAACCCTACGCTAGGTCCATGTATAATTCAAACCATTAATCACATTACATACTTTACTCCAGCTAAAGATTATACCTATAGGTTTTTACGATGTTCCAAACACCATGCAAAAACCAAAACCCAACCAAGACCTGATTTGGGTATTTCTACCCCGCCAAGTGGCCCAATAAGAGTACGACACGTGTAACAAAAAGAGGCGTTTAAATGGACTTCCTAGATGATGACACATGTCACGCAGATATGGCCCCTGGGAGTGATGGCCTTCAAGGCCCAAATCACAAGGAGCCGTAAAACGACTCTGCCCTAAATCCTTGGTCATCAAACCCTAGGACAAGGCACACCTTTTAAGGACCCTATAAATAGGGAGATTCCCCCATTTATTGGGGCACACCTTAATCATTACATCATTTATTGTTCTAAAAAACAGAGAACACATGATCTCGGAATCCAAGAATATATTTACTTTTCGCATGCTTTACCCTGAATCCGTACTAACTTAATATTCGGAGGCGGGCCTTCGAACATCAAGAGGTTCATTCTTTTCCAGGTCTGAATCCTACTAACTTAACATTTGGCGCCGTCTATGCGGAGAGTACCTCAAAGATGGATTCACAAGAACCTGTACGACCTCTAGAGACCGACAACCTCCGGTTGATGGAGAGGTCCATTTGGACCATGACTCTAGTGATAACCGTGAAGTAGAAACATATGTGGCTTATGATGGGTTATTGATCTCTAAGCGCATTTGTCACAAAAAGAGACGAAAGCGGAACATTAACCAGGCGGGTACAAGCAAGCCCCATGGGCAGACAAGCAAGCCTCCTAGGCAGCCGTCTGATCCAACTAAGGCGGCATGATCAGCCCTAGTCCCCCAAGACGAGCTCATGAAATTCATGACGAGTTTCAAGGATGAAATCAATGAATTAATCACTTATAGGACAGCTGATCCTAGGAAGGAACGAATAGCCAAAAAACCAGCTCAAGCTGAGAATGCAAAATCGGCCAGTTAGGGACCGACAACCTACTCCTTACCCTAATATGATGGAGAAGGCTCGGCCCCAAATTGATCTCTCCAAATTTCGTTTCCCTAAAACGACAACGAGAAAGGCCATTCGGCATGTGCAGTCGGACGGAAGAAAAAAGACATTCTTTTATGCTCGACATTATATTGAGTAGAAGAATAACCAACAGCTTTCTGAGTTGGCATCCACGTTGACCTATCCTGATAGCTTCAAGAATAACTTAGTGAGAAATCTGCAATATGTTCATACGGATCCCGATGTAATCAACTCGGAACAGTATGTGGCCAAGCCATTATACAGGCCGCCTGCTTTGCCCTACATCAAGCCTGCCTTCTTCGGAGGACAAGCGGCATACAATTACCAGCCTATGAACTGGCAGCTTTGGCTACAAAACCTTGGAGAACTACGCTCTGCGTTCTCTAGGGAAAAATCTGAGGCCGAACAGTCGGGCAAGGTGAAGAATGTGTTTGTAGGGACCTATGATGGTACCTCCAACCACGAAAATCACCTTTTAGCATACACCCACATCATGTATCTACAGGGGTTGGATGATGCTGCATGGTGTGACTGCTTCCCAGCTACCCTGAAGGGAATTGCCCAACAGTGATTCGGCAACCTGCCGGTTGGATGCATAAATAGCTTCAAGACCCTTGCGTTCTTGTTTGTTTCCAACTTCTCTATGAGCATCCCCGCAAAGAAAACAAGTCTCGACCTGAGCAATGTGCAGCAGGGAGATAGAGAAGGACTGCGCTCCTACGTTAGGCGGTTCAATCTGGTGATAATCCAGATTTAAGGGCTGTCTAACGAGGTAGCCTATATATACTTCTGCAAGGGTCTGAAGAACGGGTCGACTTTCAAGTTCTACCATGACCGAACTATGCTCCTTAAATAAGCAGCCAGTAACTAAAAAGTCTGACAGGCAGAAGGGGAGTCGGCCTGCTCAACCGGCTCTAATACCTGAAGAGAGCAAGAAGAAAAAAGAGATTTGGGCGGTTGATAAGTCCGATCCGCCGACCCAAAATAAGAAAAAATAATGAAAACCGTACATTTCGAGGTACGAGTTCCATAAGGACATCTACTCCATCCTCATGGAGATAAAGGATCAGCTGACCCTAGAGAAGCAAACTCCAATGAAAGGTTCCGCTGAAAATCGGAACAAAAACAAATATTGCCATTACCATGAGGACGTCGGCCATGACACCAATGACTTTTTCAGCCTTAAGCGAACACTTGACCGTCTGACTGACAAATGAGTGCTGAAATCCTACGTGAAGTCAAAAGTAACTTCTAAAAGCAAATCCGGGGCAGTCCTCCAAAAAGACTCCCAGCCTATTGATACTTTCAAAACTGATGAGGAGCTTGTCTACACTATAGTAGGCAGATCCGCCGAGGTGGTTTAACAATTCGGGGCACCAAGGACCATCTGAGAAAGAGGGTCCATTCCATTGAAGAGGGACAGGCGGCTGGCACATCCGTCTTCCTTGAAGTCTTCATCACGGAGAAGGACTGGGGCAAAATGCATCGGCTGCATTATGTCCCTATGGTCATAGAATGCAAAGTGGCCAACCAAAAGGTTGGCCGCATCCTGACTGACATAGGTAGCTCCTCCGATATCATCAGTCGCAAATGCCTATCCAACCTCAAATATAGGCCCGATAGCATGCATGATGTCTCCCATCCGCTTGTTGGATTTAGGGAAGGCGTGGTGCACCCAATCGGACGGATAGATCTTCTTGTCTCACTAGGATAAAAGGGCAACGGTAGGAACATGACTATCTGATTCCTAGTGGTCGAAGAGCTGACCGCCTACAATCTCATTCTCGGCCAACCCATGACATAGAGAGTAGGCCGTTATCTAATCTTTGCTAGAGCCAAACAAATTTATAAACACTTAACAAACCTAAATAAGAGTACAAAGGTAAGTCAAGGGTCAAACCCAAAGGAAAGGTCATGTTCAAGCACTCTCAATTATACCCCTAAGCTAGGCCAAAGTCGGAGGTGAAGAAGAAACACTAACTACTAACAAACAAAGAACCAAACAAATAAATAATAAAACTAGGAATGAGGATTAACAAGTGATCATGACAATTGCGACAACTTGGGAAGATCATGATAATCGAATGTTTTGAAGACTAATGATAAGAGCTATCAATCGGAATCAAAGAGCTATCTCTTAATAGTTAAGCTAGGGTTCACTATGAATAATAAACTAAGGGAATCACAATCCAAACCAATCGATAATTGCAATTCCTAAATCAATTGGTCGTGTCATTAGGAATTACAATGCAATATAGCATAATTCTCAAGGCCAATCCAATTACACACATGCAAACCTTCATTAATCACTTTAATCTCAACAATCAACACAATTCCCAAATTAATCACAATCAATCAATCATACAAGTCTCACCCAATTCTTAGCCAAACAACTACTCAAGAATCAGCATCTATAAATAATCAACAATAAAAATCAAGAATAAACAAAAGATTAAGAATAAATACACTAATCAAGAATCAAACATTAAAATCAAACCAAACAAACATGAAATTAAACAAACCAATAAAGAGGAGAGAGAGTGAAAAATCCTCATTGATTGATAATGGAGATCTTCAATACAATTGTCATCATGAATTTTCAATCTCTCAAATAACCATTGATATCCCTCACTTTCTCTCTCTAAAACTACTCCTAAACTAACCCAGATAGAGAGAAGCACCTAACCTAAGCTAAGAAATATGATCTAAAATTGGATTCTAATTGTCCTAAATTTTTTTTCTCTAATTCTACCCCAAAATGGGTATTTATATTTACAAGGTTAAAAGAAAATAAAAGAGAAAAGAAAAATAAAATAAAAGGAGAATGAAAATAAAATAAAATAACAAAACAAAACAAAAAGAGAGTAAAAAGAAAATAGAAAATAAAAGGAAAATAAAAAAGAAAATTAATTAAAAATTGAAAGTTAGTGGACTTTCGATTTGGGCTGCTCTTATAAGGGGTTTTATCCCCTGTTTCGCACATCAACCAAATCACCATCGTCATCGCCATTCGATCGCCTAGATTAATCAAGATCAATGACCCAATTTGTGCACACACAACGAAGAATCTTCGCGCGTGCGTCAGTGGGTATTAGAAGCATTGCTAGTGTTGGTCACGGCGGTGTTTGCGGGGCTGCAAGCCGAAGATACGGTTGTTGTTGGAGATGAGTGGGCTGCCGGCGGTTTTGATGCGGGTCTTGGCTGGTTGCGGTGGAGAATCTGTTGTTGTTGGAGGTGTTTGTGTTGCGGTAGAAGGTGGTAAATCTGGTAATTACGGGGGTATAGCTTGTGGCTGATTGGTGGTTGTTGTGGGTGGCGAACTACTGAAGTGGTTGTAGGGTTTTAGGTACTCTAAGCGGAATTTCATGAATCACATTCATACGCACCTAAATAGGATCTCATACATATACAAATAAAGATCACATAATAGTTTAGAATTAACCTTTGAAGCGTGAATTCTCTTAGCAATCTTCTTCTCTACCGGAGATAAAGAGCCTCAATTGCAACTCCTCTATTTGGTCCACCGGATTGAATCAACACTCCACCAATGCTAGTTGGACGGGAAAAACCTTTCACCTTTCTTGGAGTTGAGAACCAAATTTAGAGAGAAAATATTAAGAGAAAACTTACGTTGTTTTTCAGAAAACTGAATAATGTGTATTTTAATTATCCCTAACTAATTAATATATAATCATATTATTATTAATTAGGTTAGGGTTTTCTCTCCCCTTTCCCTATTTGGCCGGTCACCCTAAGGCCCACTTTGGGCTTCGGGTTTCTTTATTGATTCAATCCTAATGTGTGACCTTGTAGGATTCGTTTAGGCGGGCTTCGCGTTTGTTACTTACTAACCCAAAGTTCTATAGCATTCTCTAGCAAGACGTATAGACGACCCAAATAAACGAATTACTATCTCCATAATACGATCCATAATTATATTAAGTAATTGCACTAAAATCGAGGATACATTTCCTTCAATCTCCCACTTGTCCGAGACAAGTATGCAATATTCAAATTCCTTAAGTCTCTTAGTGTCTAATTTGATAGTATGATCACATCTCTATGTTATCCATACCAGCGTTCAAATTATTTCTTGTAATCCGAGTTTGAATTGCTAAACAAATGATCATCTTATGATCCATTTGAGCACGGCCATGCATTTTCAATTCTTACTCTTCAAGAGGCCAAGACACCCATCCTATGTAACATAGGAGGACCTATTCAATCTTGTGGCAACCAAAACTCCCACTCAACTTTTAGCACAGCCCGAGTGTCAACTCTATAGTCCCCTTTTACGGCATGACGTTTGACAACATCAAGGTTACACTAATCATTAAATTGAGTAGTGTTCCACTCATGTCTAAGGAATCCGCTAATATAATTTGTGAAGTTTTAGAACTTCTAAATAGGTCTGTTCGATCATGTATCGACTATACATATCCATATGATTTGACTAAACATCTCCATGTTTCCATAGCGCATGAAACGACACCATCAATAAATCTTATATGCTAATCCTTTTATTGAGTCATTTATTTCCAAATTAACAACTCAGATTAGGAACTTAAATATTTTATGAATCCAGTTCACTTATGGGGTTTCATTCATCAAATCACGTATTTGACAAGCCCATTAAATTCAATAAATATGTTGGACATTTTATTTAATACTAAACCAAAATAAAATAAAATGAAAAATTCATATTATATAAACATAAAACATGAAATCATGTCTTTAACTTGTAACAAGTTTCTCTAAACAAAAACAATTTAAAGCCACTCTAACACTTGCTTCAACCCTACAGCCCTAGCGTGACGTTCATGCTTGGGTTGAGGGAGAGATTTAGTGAGTGGATTAGCAACATTCTGATCCGTGTGAACTTTGCAGATCTTGACATCATTCCTGTCTACAATCTCGCGAGTGAGATAATACTTCCTCATTACATGCTTGGATTTGTCGTTTAATCTTGGTTCTTTTTCTTGCGCAATAGCTCCATTATTATCACAAAAAAAAACTCAATTCCTTCTAGAACACTAGGTACGATCCCTAGCTCTATTAGGAACTTCTTTATCCAAACAACTTCCTTAGCCGCTTCTACCGCCGCTAAATATTCTGATTTTGTCGTAGAGTCTGCTACAGTGCCTTGCTTTGAACTCTTCTAGCTCACTGCTCCTCCATTCAGACAAAAGATGTACCCTCATTGCGAGCGGTAATCACCTCTGTCGGTCTGGAAACCTGCATCAGTATAACCTTTAACAACCACCTCATTTACTCCTCCATAGACCAAAAACATTCCTTTAGTCCTTCTCAAGTACTTTAGGATGTTCTTAGCCGCAGTCCAGTGTGCTTCACCTGGATTTGCTTGGAATCAGCTGCATAAGCTCAAAGAAAATGTAACATCCGGTCGAGTGCATATCATGGCATACATGATAGAACCTATAGCCGAGGTGTAAGGTATGCTACTCATTCGCTTCAACTCATCAGGCTTCGATGGGCACTGACTTTTGCTAAGCGAAATGCCATGTGACATGGGAATGAATCCTCTCTTAGAGTTTTCCATATTGAACCTTGCAAGAACCTTTTCAATATAAGTCTCTTGGTTCAGTCCAAGCATCCTTCGAGACCTATCTCTATGGATTTTGATTCCCAAAATGTACTCAGCTTCTCCAAGGTCTTTCATGGAAAAACAACTTCTCAACCATTCCTTGACTGACTCAAGCATTGGTATGTCATTTTCGATGAGTAGTATGTCATCTACATACAAAACCAAGAAGACTAAGCTACTCTCACTATATTTCTTGTAAACACAAGATTCTTCTTCACTCTTGAGAAAACCAAACTGTTTGATTGCCTTATCAAATCGAAGATTCCAGCTCCGAGACGCTTGCTTCAATCCATAAATGGATATCTGAAGCTTGCAAACTCTTTTGGGATTTTCTGGATCCTCAAAATCCTCAGGTTGTGTCATGTACACATCCTCCATCAAGAACCCATTCAAGAAGGCGGTTTTGACATCCATCTGCCAAATTTCATAATTGTAATGTGCAGCAATCGCCAAAAGTATCCGAATTGACTTAATCTTTGCAACTGGAGAAAAGGTTTCATCATAGTCTATACCATGTATTTGTTTGAATCCTTTTGCAACCAGTCTTGCTTTATAGATATAGAAATTTCCATTCTTGTCTGTTTTTATTTTGAACACCCACTTGCATCCAATAGGTTTGACCTCATCAGGCAAGTCGACTAGGGTCCAAACTTTGTTCTCAGACATGGAGTCCATTTCAGATTTCATGCCCTCAAGCCATTTCTCAGAGTCTGGGCTCGACCAACTGCTTGTTTGGGATCCTTGTTCTACTCGACCTAGGTGGGGCTTGAGCATCAATAGAAATATTCTCTTCAACATCTTGAATATTTTCGCATGAATTAGATTCAAGTGGGACGACAAGAGTCTCGCCTAATGAATTAGCTTGCTCCGACATCTGACCTGTCATAGCAGATTCATGCGCCCTCGCCTTTGATGTGGTTTGATCCATATCCATTTGTTTCTCATGTTGAATTTCTTCGAGAACTATTTTACTCCCACTTGTCTTTCTGGAAATAAACTCCTTTTCAAGAAAGACACCATCACGAGCAACAAACACTCTGTTTTGTTGACGGTTATAGAAGTAGTAACCCCTTGTCTTCTTTGGGTATCCCACAAAGAGACATTTATCTGATTTGGGTGCAAGTTTGTCTGACAGTAAACGTTTTACATAGACCTCACAACCCCAGATTTTAAGAAAAGATAAGTTTGGAACTTTTCCATTCAACATCTCATATGGAGTCTTTTCTACAGCCTTTAACGGGCTTCTATTTAGTGTGTGTGCAGCTCTTTGTAGAGCATATCCCCAAAAGAAATTAGAAGATCAGCAAGACTCATCATTGATCGAACCATATCCAGTAAAGTTCGATTCCTCCTTTCAGACACACCGTTTAACTGTGGCGTCCCTTGTGGAGTCAACTGTGAAACTATTCCACAATCCTTTAGATGATCATCAAATTCTTGGGTCAAATATTTGCCACCATGATCAAATCGTAATGCTTTTATTGTTTTGCCAAGTTGATTCTGTACTTCATTTTGGAATTCTTTGAACTTTTCAAATGATTCCGACTTATGCTTCATTAAGTAGATATACCCATATCGACTTAAATCATCAGAAAAAGTGATGAAGTAACTAAACTCACCTCTTTCCTTTGAACTCATAGGCCCACAAACATCTGTATGTATAAGTGCCAAGAGATCATTGGCTCTTTCACCCTTTCCAGTGAAAGGTGACTTTGTCATTTTCCCCAACAAGCATGATTCACATACATCAAATGATTCATAATCGAATGATGTAAGGATTCCATCCTTTTGTAACTTTTGGATACGCTTTTGGTTTATATGACCCATCCGGAAATGCCATAGATATGTTGGGTTTAAATCATTTGACTTTTGTTTCTTGCTATTTATGTTATAAACTTGTACTGTCCTATCAAGTACATATAATCCATTAATCAATTTTGCACTAGCATAGAACATGTTATTGTAAGAAATGGAACAACATTTGTTCTTAATCTCAAAACAAAAACCTTCATTATCCAAAACTGAAACAGAAATAATGTTCTTAGTAATTGACGGAACGAAATAACAATTATTAAGTTCTAAAATTAATCCAGACGGTAAATGCAGACTATAACTTCCGACGGCAAGTGCAGCAACTCTTGCTTCATTTCCGACGCGAAGCTCCACCTTGCCTTTTTCTAGTTTTCTACTTCTTTTTAGTCCCTGTACATCATTAACTATGTGAGAACCACAACCGGTATCAAATACCCATAAAGAAGTAGAAGTCAAATTAACTTCTATAACATAAATACCTGAAGTAGAAGCATCTGACTTCTTATCCTCCAAGTACTTGGGGAAGTTTCTCTTCCAGTGACCTATCTTTTCACAGTAGAAACATTTGCTTTCCGCAGCAACTTTTGGTTTAGCGGTCTGCTTTGGCTTTTCAGAATTTTTGACAACTTTCTTGCCTTTGTTTTTCTTCCCTGCCCCCTTCTTTTTGAAACCCTTTCCCTTTTGAAACATCAAAACCTCTTTCTTTGGTTCTTTGGGAATGTTCCTTTCAGCATTGACAAGCATCTTATGCAATTGAGTCAAAGTCTTTTCAGACTCATTCATGTTGAAAGTCATCCTGAACTGATTAAAGCTGTCAGGCAATGAATGGAGAATGATATCAGTAGCCAATTGTTGGCTATAAGGGAATCCAAGACGTTCCATGCTTTCAAAAAGACCTATCATTTTGAAAGCATGTTGGCAAACAGATTCACCATTTTCCATCTTGCATTCCAAAATCTCCTTATTGATCTCATATCTCTCAATCCCGGCCTGTTTCTGAAACATGGCCTTAAGCTCTTGCATAATGGTGTAAGCATCTTTGGTCTCAAACCTTCTTTGGAGGTTCGGTTCCATAGCCGCCACCATGAAGCAAGTGATTGGAGTAGACCTATCATTAGCCTACTTAGCACGACGTTTATCAGCATCAGATGATTCATTAGTCACTACTGGAAGTGGGTTTTCTAAGATATCTTCTTTACCCTCTGACTTTAAAAGAAGTCTTAGGGTCCTTTCCCAAGTGATGAAGTTTTCTCCGTTCAGCCTGTCCTTCTCAAGGAAGGGACGGACGCTAAAAATCGAGTTGTTGTTGTTATTAGTCATGATATCTACAAACAGAAAAAGGCAAAGTTCAATTTATGTTTATAAAAGCACCTAAAACATGCAATAGTTTCTAGGTTACTTAGCACTCTATTCAATTTTAATGTCCCTATTTGAATAAGTGATTCCAAGATCCTATCAACATGCAACGTTAAGCAGACGAAGGCCTTTTCTTAAAATTTCATTTTCAAGGTAAGTAAACTCTTTACTAATTACAACATTTATAATTCTTGGTTAGACAGAAAAACATCTCATGCTTATATGTCCCTTTGCTTCAAAATCCAAAACGCTTTTGATGATTTTGTTGAGGTTAACCAAATTAAGTGTGCAAAATTCGCAATTTCACCTCACCTCCCAAAATTAATAACAATACCCTGCAGAGGCATGACCTATTACTATTAATTAAGGGTTAATAAGTACTTTATATTTGGAAAAGCAAACCTCAATATTTGCGGGACCTAAGTTTATTATGTCGTTATTAATTAGTAAACTCTAGCGCATTGATAACTTACATACAATAAACTTATAAGAATTTTAAGAATAATAATAAAATGCAAAATTAAATATGAGCTAGTATGGCCCCTAATCCTAAGAACTATGCCTTAATGGGCACCTCCTTGGACTCTTCATGGATCTCCATCCACCTTCATCATGGGCCTTCTCATCTGGGCTCTTCTTTGGATTAATTAAGAATTTAAATAATTAAACTAATTCATATTTAAATACAATTACAAAAATACTTAACGATACACAGATCGTATTTAAATTACAAAAATACATAACGATACGCAGATCGTATTTATAATTTAAATCTAGGGCCACACTAGTCATTTATAGAAATAATATATCATATATATTAAAATGCCACATAATAATATCACATATTATACTTGCCAATAATTAAAATATCAGATATTCTTAATTATGTCAAGTGGATAAATCAATTAATTAGGAAATCCTAGAATATAAATCATATTTGATAAACTGAAATCCTAACAACCTTAAAAGATTTTATCCTAAAAATAAGCTAACCAACTAATTTTAATTAGATTAAAAAATAAAATTATGTAATTATCTTATAATCAATTCAAAACAACCTTAATTGGAATTGCTCAATATCCCCTTAAAATCAGTTTTTCAATACTATCCAAAATAAATAAAATCAGAATTTTGTTTTTTAATTTTTTTTTATCAATTTTTTTTAAGAATGAAAAACAGGCTGCATGACTGAGCTGCTGCCCAGCCACGTCACAGCCACTGCAGCAGTCAGGCCGGAGCCCAGCCACCGCAGCAGCTGCCCGCCGCAGCCAGGCAACCGCCCATCCACAGCGGCGCACCAGGCTGCTGCCCAGCACCCCTATGAGCTCGAGCAAAGCTGAAACCGTGCAACAGTTGCAGGTTCAGCTCTGCTCCTGCCCTCACCGTTCATCTGCCGCTGCCCCTACGCCCTTTCCGACCACCGGAGCAGCCACTGTGGCTGTTCTGCCACCCAGCCGTGGCTGCTCCTTCAAGCTTTAATTTAATTCCTTTTTTTTTTGTTTGAGTTAAATTAATTTCACAACTTTTGCAAAATTAATTTTGGTGCTCTAATTATAATTAAACACAAACTCCTTTATGCATAATTTCAGAAAAATTAATCAAAATCTCCATTTTAATTAATTAGGGCTTTTTATATAAAATAATCCCCAATTCAAATAAAACCAATTTTACATGAATTAATTAATCATATCTAAACAATTTTAAATATGAAAAATAGATTATATTATATGAATTTAACAATAAAAATCGAAAATTAGAGTTTATAACCATCAAATTCGAAATTTTGGGGCTTTAGGGTTCTTTAAAAAAAATATGGTTAGAGGCTATTTGAGCAATTAAATTCACAATTTAATCAATTCCAATCAATTAAAATCATATTTTAATAAGGTTATTTTAATCTACAATACAATTCCTCCCCTTAATCAAATTAAAATTAGCCTAATTCACACATCAAAATAATCATATTATTGTGATCAGTAAATTATATGCAAGGGGCTAACTGATACCAATGTAGGGTTTTAGGTAGTCTAAGCGGAATTTCATGAATCACATTCATACGCACCTAAATAGGATCTCATACATATACAAATAAAGATCACATAATAGTTTAGAATTAACCTTTGAAGCGTGAATTCTCTTAGCAATCTTCTTCTCTACCGGAGATAAAGAGCCTCAATTGCAACTCCTCTATTTGGTGCACCGGATTGAATCAACACTCCACCAATGCTAGTTGGACGGGAAAAACCTTTCACCTTTCTTGGAGTTGAGAAACAATTTTAGAGAGAAAATATTGAGAGAAAACTTACGTTGTTTTTCAGAAAACTGAATAATGTGTATTTTAATTATCCCTAACTAATTAATATATAATCTTATTATTATTAATTAGGTTAGGGTTTTCTCTCCCCTTTCCCTATTTGGCCGGTCACCCTAAGGCCCACTTTGGGCTTCGGGTTTCTTTATTGATCCAATCCTAATGTGTGACCTTGTAGGATCCGTTTAGGTGGGCTACGGGTTTGTTACTTACTAACCCAATGTTCTATAGCATTCTCTAGCAAGACATATAGACGACCCAAATAAACGAATTACTATCTCCATAATACGATCCTTAATTATATTAAGTAATTGCACTAAAGTCGAGGACACATTTCCTTCAATCTCCCACTTGTCCGAGACAAGTATGCAATATTCAAATTCCTTAAGTCTCTTAGAGTCTAATTTGATAGTATGATCACATCTCTATGTTATCCATACCAGCGTTCAAATTATTTCTTGTAATCCGAGTTTGAATTGTTAAACAAATTATCGTCTTATGATCCATTTGAGCACGGCCATGCATTTTCAATTCTCATTCTTCAAGAGGCCAAGAAACCCATCCTATCTAACATAGGAGGACCTATTCAATCTTGTGGCAACCAAAACTCCCACACATCTTTTAGCACAACCCGAGTGTCGACTCTATAGTCCCCTTTTTTGGCATGACGTTTGGTGTCAATTGCAGGAGCAGGGGAATTGCGTCAATGAGAGTTGGTGTGGCTTGTCTGCGCTCTCGACTGTTGGGCTCATGTGATTCTCACGAGCAAGGCAGCCCCAATATCAAAAAATTTGCGTGTTCATCACCAAAATCAACGAGAGCGCAATCATGAGAGCGCGACGACTTGAACTTGCAAATAGACTTGAAACACACAACTCGACCCCCGAACAATCACCTACAAAAGACGCTAATTAAATAAAACTAAACTAAAACGACGGATTAAGAACTAAAAAGATGAAAAATTCGTAAAAACTAATCGAAAACCGAAAAAGAGCTATTAAAACGGAAAATAAAAAAAATAAGAAAATTATATGAAAATAATAAAAGAAAATATAGAAAATGAACCTAAATCTGATTCTTTTGGGCGCCATAAATGACGCTCATCAACCCACTCTAAACGAGTGCAAGGCCGTCATCATCCGAAGCTGGTTAAGTATGAGAGGGATGATAACACTATTGGCTCCCTGAACAGGGATTAGAAGACGACTAGAGAGTGTATCTCTCGGACATCAAGCCTACGGCTGCTGGAGCCGGACAGGGGAAGGATCGAATAGACCTTGATACATCAAGGATGACCATCCGGCCCCACTAGCCTCAAAGAAAGGAAGACAGATCAGCTGGTGGTGGTCAAAAAAGAAAAGCAATAGCAATTACTAATCGGGGAACAACCAGATGACCTCCGTCCCCAATCGGCTGGTGAGTACATTGATATTCCTCTAGACGACAACCGTCCAGAATAAACTGTTAAGGCGGGGACGATTGCCTTTGTAAAGATGGGTGTAGACTTGCACCATCTAATGAAAGAATTCAAAAACATTTTTGCATTTGAAGTGGAAGAGATGCCTAGCATCAGCCCGGATCTTGTTGTCCACAAACTCGTTGTGGATCTAAAAAAGAAGCCCATCTGGCAAATGAAAAGAAATCACGCCGAGGAGAGAAGATAGGCAGCAGCCGCCGAGGTGAAAAAGCTATTAGACGCTGAGTTCATTTTTTCATGTAATTTCCCTGAATGGGTTGCGAATGTTGTGCTCGTGAAGAAGCCGAATGGTACCTTACCCATATGCGTTGACTACAGTGACTTGGACAGAGCATGTTCGAAGGATAGTTATCCACTTCCAAAGATTGACATTCTAGTCGACTCTACAGCCGGACATGCCCTAATGAGCTTTATGGACACTTACTCAGGCTTCCACTAGATTCCCCTGTGGAAAAAGGATCAAGAAGAGACGGCAGTCATCACCGATCAGGGGTTATTCTATTACACTGTGATGTCGTTTGGCTTGAAGAATGCGCCTGCTACTTTCCAACAAATGATTAATACAGTCATCATTAATCAGATGGGGGGTGATTCCATCGTATGGGGGGTCCTTCCTTGTATGCCCATGGAAATTTAAAAGCCTAGGACTTTACACTTGTTATGTGTATTAGGATTTGAATTCCTGATTGTTTGGGAGACCTTAAATTAGAAATGATACTCTCATCACGCTTTTTGTAAGAAATAAGTAGGAGTCGCCAATGAGTTTTAGGAAAACTCATAAACCTCGTTCATGCCTTTCTTCCATGTGGAGTTCATTAAATAATTAGCACGAATCATAAGTTTACCCATGCCCAAATTGGTCTACATAAACCAGAAATGAGTTCGGGAGCGAGGGTATTATAATAACGTTCCTTTTAGAGAGGAATCGCTATTCTAGCCCTAGCACGACCTCTACTAGCTCTTCCCTTTTCACAATTTCATAACCAAACAATATATGTAACGTGATACCTAAATACTAAGTTAGTTGATTTTATTTACAAGCATTAATCACGTAGGAATTACATTGCAAAAGTCGTTATTCTTTGTTTAATCAATATTCGTGAAAAGAACAAAATAAACAATATTCGGCTTGTCTTAAGTGATAAAACAACAATTAATTATCAAATTCTATTCTTAATTAACAAAAGAATACTATGTGAATTAATTAATTAATTTTTTTTAAAGTGGTCAAACAACACTATTTATTCAATTAAAGTAAATTAAACAATAAAGGAAAAGTGATTTATCTAAGTGCTCAGGAAACTAACCGTTATTCTTTTATGCTAAATCACCATTTAATGTGTTTATGGACTTTCTTTCTTCTTCGTACCTTCAAGAGCTTCAATGGATGGATTAGGGTTGAAGAGTAGTTGGGAAGAAAGAGGGAAAAGTAGTATGATAGTAAGAGAAGTAGAGAGATTAGGGTTTTGAAAATAATAGGGTTTTAATTCTGATTTTTCAGGTCCACGTAATGCCAAACGAAGACCCCTATTTGTAGGCGTAGGGATCTAGGTTTAGGGTTTTAGAGCCGCGCCGTCAGGTGGCGCGCGACACTCTTTGAGTCGCGCTTGGTTCCGCGCGTATCTTAATGAATATGTTATGAGTTACGCTAGTTTGCGGTTCGCCTTATACGAAAGCGCGTTTTAAAAACTTCCATAACTTTTTGATTGCGGAGTCGGATTAAGGCGTGTGAGATATCATTGGAAAGTCTGAATGTCTACTTTCTAATGTCGTTGTAGTTATGTTAAAATATGTTATGAATCAAAAGTTTTGGCCGTTAAAGTGAAAGGGTTTCAGTTTTAGGGCCCGATTTAGTGTTTTGATCAAAACTTCTTCATTTTTTTCTCGTAATTGGGCATATAATATACCGTTGGAAAGCTCTTTAAAAGGGATATCCATCCGTATAGGCCTTGTACGGGAATGTTATGGTTGGTTTATCTATTTGTCTCGATTTTCAACAATGTAGGTTCCATTGGATCCAATCACTGCATTTGACGCATTTAGGTTCGTTATTAATCAAGTTTAAACATGTATGAACATATTTTAGGCCTAATTAGTATTAAAATAAGGCTCTAAGATAAATTGGTCTCAAATATAGGTTTTAACTTACTTCATAATGCTTTTCATAGTCCATAAACACTTCAATTTTGATCTAGCAAAAAGAACGGGTTTTTGTAACATCATCGCACCTCTTTTCGGGACAAGAGGCCAAAATTAGGTGTCTACAGTTAGCCCACATTTTGATTGAGTCTAGAAAAAACAATGATTAAACTAGTCAAATATATAAATCAGAGACTCAGTCCGCGAATTTCTCAAAGAATAGAGAATCTTTTAGAAATGTTAAGGATGTGGAAAAAATCCTTGGTTCGCTAACTGTTCGAAACAAGTAGCTATTAAGGCTAGGAAATTTTTTTCCCTATTATTAACATGCAAAAGAATCTAGATTGATCCTTTGCAATTGTAGAACGCTTTTACAAGTAATGGTGTTCTGGGTGATGTCAAGTCATGAGAAGAGATCGGTTTTAAAAAAGAATAAAAGGGGATGATTTCCTCTCAATCGTGTCATTGTTGGTCTAAAGTCCCTCGATATTTCATTGAAACTTTAGCCTGACTTTATCAAAGTAAAAAGATGAAAAAGGTGTTTTTGGTATTCAAACCGAAATGGTTCGGTATTCAAGCCGGATGTCTACACGATATAAATACATGTCTCAGGTCTGGAGGCATACATCCAAATCTAGTGAAAGGGAAGAAAGTCAGAAACTCTCTTAGCAGTTTTGTCCATAAGATGAATACACGTGTCTTTGAACTAGGGGCACGGGACTACATAGGCGCGACATCGTATCGTCGCTTCTTTATACAGGGGGTGGACAAACACCCTAACTGTCCGGTAAGCTACTAAGCTCACTAACTACCGTATTTGCTTCCAATAAAAAAGTGTCTATTCCTGATGGTTTGGCGCGCCTGTCTACTTGTGAGCTAACGCCTAAAGTTCCGAGAGGTAAATCACGCAAAGCTTAGGCTGAAGTGAAATTTTACGCAACACCTACGCCGTACAATTTTGCGTCGTACGATACACCTTTTGCATTTCTACGCTGCATGACAACGCCTTCCTTTTTGCTTTGGACGTGAAAAAAGAAGAAAAGTTGGACATTTATAACGTTAGTATAGTAAAATGACAAAATGTCAATGGGTACTTTTACGTAAAGCACCACCACGTAACGTCTTAAGACACTTTTACGAAAAACGTTCAAAACTTATGCTTAGGGAAGGCACAAAGCACGGTGTGCATGCAAGAATGATTCAAAAAACTAAGAAAGAAAAAAACAAACTACAAAATGCAATGCAATTTAAAAGATTTTGATAATTTGCGCTCCATTACGTCTAATACCGAGCAAAATCCGTTAGAAATTGATCAAACGGATCAAAAATCTGGATACTAGTCATTTAGTGACCAGTATCCGCGCGCAACTCAGTAGGTCGCGCTGGCCAGTCGCGCGCATCATTTTGAGTTGTGCTGGTGTGTCACGCACAACTAATTCAGTTGCACGCGACACTTAGTTCAGCAAAAAGAAAATCGCAGAGCGCGATTCTTCATTTCGCTCTCTCTTTCTCCTTCCTTCATGGTTTTCGTCTCTTTCTGTCTCTAAAGAACTCGTATTTTCTTGTTTTTTGAAGCTAAAGGAAGTAGATGTCGTCCCTTATTCATATTTTCCATACTTTAATGTAAGTCTTTTGTTAAATTTCGTTTGATTTTGGCTTAATTGGACGATTTTCGAATCGTTATACCGCAAATTTTGAATTTGGGGGTTTTCGATTCGATTTGTCATCATGAATATGTTTGTTTGTTGTTGTGACATGTTTAAGAAATATATTGCAAAAAATTTCATGTGAAGTGATAAAGTATTGATCCTGTATGAGCATGTCAAGCTTATATGTGTTTTTTTTTTTTTTTTTTTTTTTTTGGTACATTCTAATTTTGACTTTGTGCTTGATCTTTATTTCTCTTTTTTTTTCTCGCATAGACTATACTTGTTAATTTTAATGTATATTGAAGTGTTTAGAGCAACAATTATGCATTAAAATTATAAATGGAATTTTGAACTTTTATAATAGCATGAATTTGTTCTTGCGACTCATATATATTTTTTTTCATGTGTAAGTTGCAAAATTGGCTTTATCAATGATAAAAATAACCGATTGTTATTATTATTCACTTATAAAGCTGTGATTTCAAGATTTGCACAAAACTAGTTAGTTTAGGAAATTCTTGAAGAGATCATCGAACTGGTGTGTAGCTTGGTTATATCTCGGGTTCGTAAGCCCCCATTTTACATTTTTGAATGTTGTAGCCCCCATTGTTGGGTGACTTTGATGATTTGCTTGTTGTCAATAATTAGACCCTTTCATGTTGCTTAAAATGGGTCTATAAACCCTGTGTTTCGTCTTATTATAATAACAACTAGGATCTTGGAAACAATTAAACTAGTGTGTTTAAACCGTTTTGTGACCATATAGTTTTAACAAAGAAATTTGCCAAGTCTAGTAATATTGGTCATTCATTAGAACAAGGGGAAAAATGAAATGTTCAAATTTTTCATCTATTCTTGCTAATTTTGAATTCTTTCTTTTGAGTTCAAATTTTGTCACTGTTTTGAAGCTCGGGGAAGTAGATGTTATCCTCATTACGAAACTCCAATGTGTGCAATAATGGAGAATAATTTTAAATGAAGACTCCTTAATTTCGAATTTAGGAGTCTTACATTCTAAATCATGAAATTGTTTGTCTTATGTTAATAATGTGTCTTGATAAAATTTTCATGATGAATGATTGAGTACTAAACTTTCGTATGGGCAAGTATCATGACTTTGTTGATCTATACTAGTCATACTCTCTAATTTCTAGAGTAAATTGAAGTATTGAAACAACAATTATGCACTAAGATTAGTTCTTGAAGTTGAACTTGAAAATGGCTCGAATATGTATCTAGTTTCATGGCTAAGTTCAGTTGCAAACTTAGTTTTCAAAGGAACAAAATCATTGTGATGCATTTGAAAATTATAAGGCTCGAGATCTACAACTATTTAGGCAATTCTCGGAAGTAGCTCGAATGGCATATATATCTCATTTTATTTCTTTGTGGATATTGAAGTCCCCATGTGTCGGGTTATGCGCATTCTTAATATTTCTCAAGTCTTGGAGCCCCCAATTTTGGGTAGTTCTAATGACTTGCTATTGTATATTCCATTCATATAGTCATGATATTGAGATGGAAATATGTATACGTCCTATTTTTGTTTTGAGATATTTAGGACAATGACATACATGGCTTTCACATTTTAGTTAAAGTCATGTTTCAGAAAGCAAGTTATTTCTTTGCTTGTTTATAAACCAAAACAATTGTGTTTAAGGTTTATTATATCATACCTAATGTCTAAACGTTTGTAAAGATCATTGTGGTGATTTTATTCTCAAAGTTGATTTAGAACATCAAATATTTTCTGTGTTCTTATCAATCTTTGATTTTGGTCTTGTAGGTGGTTTGTTTACCATCCCTTAGCCAATATTCGCGGGAGAACTAAGAGAGAACAAGTTCGAGTTAAGAAGAAGTCGAATCTTATTTCATTCATTTTAGAAATATTTATGTATATACATGTATTATCCAATTGGTTATTAAGAATCTGAAAATTTATTTTTGAGAAACAAAAATTCAGAAAGGAAATTTTGAATACCATTTTTTTAGGAACATGTTGTTTCGAATTAGAATTTAAAATTTGAAAAGGGTCAAATGAAAGTTTGTTTAAAAAAGCAACTTTTTCTAGTAGGAAAAAATCATAATCATATTATTTTCAAAACTGGACCCAAAATGGAAAGAAAAGTCTAACTCGTAATTGAGTATGACTTTTTTTGTCCAAGATTGATGAAGGTAAGTTGTAATTTGCAACTTATTTCAACAAAGATATGAAAATGTGAGCAAACTTTCGTATATCTGATTTTATTTATGTTTTTTTGCTTGTCATCATTGCAATATTTTTCTAATTAAAAGTGAAGTTCTTTAAATTAAATAAGCACCGTAGTTTGAAAATGAATGTTTATCATACCTAGGTTTGGTGAATTGTTAGAATAATTTATAAAATCATTCGAATCACTTTCTAAAATATGGTCTCATTTTAAAATGAAAGTGAAGGTGAGACCTATACTTTTAATTTGAAGCCCCTTAGCGTAGACTTTAGGTGGCTTTTGGAATTCATGTATACATATGCTGGGGAATGTTCCTCATGTTTACTTAAGGCCCAAAGATTTGTATTTTTGATTTGCGGAATACTGCATATGTTTATCATAAATTGTTTGATCAAGTAACATAATTAATTATCTTCGTAAAATAATAGGAAGTTGTATTCTTCCCTTTGTCATTTAAATTTATTAAGATGGTTCGTAATAAGCTTTGCTTGACATTGATTTCGCAGCATAAATAGCGTGTTCAAATCTGTAAATAAAGAGAAGTGGGGATGTCTTGGCTATTTTAAGCCCCCAATTTCAGGCAAAGAGCGGAAAAATTATACTATTTTCGAGTATTTTAGTTTCCAAATGGGAGGGATCATCCCGACTTACCCCCTAAAAAAGAAATGAACAAAAATGACGGATTTGTATAAAAAGGAAGGGGAATCCAACTTTCCTATAGAAGAATAAAGAAAGAAAATTAGACATGTTTTCGAAAAACAAGGATTATTGACTTAATATTTTAATCATCGTGATGACTTGGCAATGAGGTATACGTGTGATAGCGATAACGATAATTTTTTTCATGTAGCTGTCATGTTCAATCAATGTTCCTCGCTTAAAGAAGATGGAGATATCCCATGCAGGCGGACATATTAGTTGCTCATGATTTTTGAGAAGACCAATGCTCAAGAGTTGTGAAAGACATCTAAAGTTGACGTCAAGGCTGTCGATATATCAAATCAATTTATTGTGTTAACTCTTTTTCTTTCTAGGCAATGTATATAGAACCTGAATTGCCTTGGTAATAAATATCCCTATTATTAAAAGAAAATAAGATGATTTTTTTAAAAAAAGTGATAATCATCTCATTTTTCTTTGGCAAAAGATATGGAAAACATCAAATTTAGTTTGATTCGATTGCTTTACTAACATGATATAATCAAGCCAATGACTATTAAATCATCCAAATCATTTGAATTTTTTTTTTTATATGATCTTGAAATCGTAACTCAACACTTCATGCATTTTATATATGGGCATGAATACTCAATAGTAGGTTCATATATTCAAAGGCCTAAGATTGGCCATATTTTCATGGAATGATGATTTTGGTATATGGTTATGGTCTACCTCAAGGAGGGCCTTTCCCAGGTTGCTAGGCTTGGGGTTATGACCAATGGACATGCTCAAGTATACTCCCAAAATCCCTTACTTTTGGTGCTTCTCAAATTTACACTTTTCTTCTTTGTGTGGAAACTTCCTACATTAGGTGCCTTTTCCTTGTCATCTCTCTTTTGTTTTAATTTTTTTTTTGTTTTTTTTTCCAACAAGTTTTGTTTTGGTTTTAGAACAATTTTTCTTTTTTCTTTTTCATTTGATCTTTCCTTTTGAGTTTAGACTAACTTTGTGTCCCCCTCTTATGTTTCGTTCCCCCAACTTCCTATTTGTATCTTTGCACCATTCCCATCCCAAGTTATGGAATAATGTAGGTTGAATAACTAAGGCTCAGTTGATGAGGCTTAAAAGGGCTGCCAAAAAGATGGATTTTCTCTAAGGTTAAGAACATGGGATTATATTTGTGGAGTTTCAAGTTGCCTCCTGTGTTGGTGAAATCATCATATCCTTTCCTTGTAGGCTAAAGACGGGCCTCTTTTTGTTCAATAAATCTAGTAAGCCAAAGTTTATCAAGATTCTGAAAGTGTTGAGTATGTATGCCTTATGATATTGCATGTTTGTATGTATACGTTTTATTTAATGTGAGCCAATAACAATAAAGAGATTGAAAGGAGAACAAGATAGACGTACTTGGAAATATATATTTTTATTCATTAATTAATGAGAGTACAAAATAAGTAGATTCGACAACATGAATTTCTTAGTCTACCATAAAAAACAAAGGAAAGAAACAAAACAAGACCTAGGGTGCTACATCTTTAATTGTTGACAAGTTCTTGAGATCGCGTCTTCGAGCTTTGTCCGTTTCCGACGTAGGTGAAATCCTCTCTAAAAATCAAGTCCATCTATATGATTTATGGTTTCATTTATCAAGTCCCTTTCAATTAATATTCCCGCATTATAGACTTTTTGAAATTATTCTAAACCAAGGTATTGTAAATGGCACTTGTATGGTTGAGACATATTGTCTATGAACTTTGGGACGAGTTCATGATCCGGAGGTCTTTGTGGAATAAGAGAAACCTTTGATCGCCCTCTAGAAAAGAAGTCAATGAAGCCTTCTTCTTCCCCTTGCTTAAGCAATTTGAGATCGCGCAAGGTAGTTGTGAGCTCGATGTTATCTCCATATTGTGTTAAAAACGGTTTTACAACGTCACTCCAAGTGGAAGTTTGTTTTGCATCAAGGTTATAAAACCATGATCTAGCAGCTGGGTCTAATAAAAAAGGAAAAGTACATGCATATAAGCTTGGCTCTACCCCTTTCAATTCCATAATTCCAGTAAAGCTCATTAAGTGAGTCCTAAGATTGTCTGTAATCTTAAAGGTTGGCAAATCCGTAGTCAAGAACTTTTTTGGGAGAGTCTTGCCACTAGGTTGTGGTGCAAGCTCATAATTAAAGTACTTATTCCCTAAGTTAGCTCGAAGGACAAGTTTCTCCAAGGACCTCTACTCTTTCGGCTCTTGCTTTTTCTTGCTGAATGTTTTCTTTTTCTTTTTCTGCTTTTATTTTAGCCTTTTTCTGCTTTTTTATGATCCTTCATTTGAGCTTCTTCTTCTCGTAGGGCCTTTAGGTTTTGGAGTTCCTCTCTATGTTTCTCCAATAATGCTTTGTCACCCATGATTAGACTAGTATGCGAATGTGGAAGATGATATAGTAATGTGTATCACAAGAAATTGAGCGCGTTCACTTAAACCTTTTCTGCCAAGCATTCAAACAATGAACCAAATTCAAAATAATTGTTTTATTTCTTTTTTTTTAATCCTTGTAATACGAATTCACTTTAAGAAGTTTGTTGATGAAGAATGTCAAAAAATTCACGAACAATCATTAATGGAATGTCATGATTTTTGTTGCTTTCAACAAGGTAGTCATCTAAGGTAGAAGAGAAAGTTAAAAAAGTTGGACTGAAAATGCTCATCAAATTTTAGGAATTTTAATCAACCCGAACATACTCCTTAAAATGATCAAATATACTATGCTATTTGTTGATCACTTAGATTGTAATAGAGATCTAGATCATTTTTTTTTAATTATGATTCTCATATTTCTCATCTTTAAAGGGTAATATTTTACTATTTGCTTAAAAAGAATGACGACCTCCGAATGTGAAATCCAAGAAATAAATAAATCATTTCTTTTTTTTTTCCGTTCTATTTCTCTCTTTTTTTTTGTGTGAGGCAATCACCCCAAGTAAAGTTCTCGGGATTTTCTTTTTAAACCATAGAAGAGGTAAATAAATTATACTCTTAAATAAAGGTTGACCAACTACAACTTAAAAAAAATGATGAACACGAAAATAGGCACGTTTAAGAATAAACATATTGATGACGTCTTATTAAGAGATGCGAACTTCTAATGACGAACCTCATAATAAGTAATGTCATTAGCTCGATTATAAAGTACCTAAATGAATCATCATAATAAAAAATAGTATCGCACGCATTTTTCCATCTTGCGCTAAGGTGGAAAGTGCAACTTCAAGAGTAGCATCTGCCACATACGTTTTTTTTTTATTTATTTTTTGCGAACACGCAAAAAGAACGATAATATATATTTTGTTTTTTCGAAAACGCAATAAGAAAGATAAAAAAAAACGTGTTTTTTCGAAAAAAGACGATCATAGTAAAAGTTAGACAACATTGTTAGCCAAAGAGATATTTTTAAAACCTACTTAACGATTAACCTTGAAGTGGTAGTATCGTTTTCTCCATATGATATTGCTCGTAACGAGTCAAAGTCAACGTTGAACAGTTGGCGCGCGCAAGACACAGTGTTGAGCGGAGGTGCCGCGCGCAACTTTTGAACTTGCGTTAGGAGGGTGCGCACAACTTTGACAGTTGCGCGTGCCACGTGGTAGATTCGACATTTTTTTTTATCAAAACGCAAAAAGAACGATAAAAAAAAAACCTTTTTTTTCGAACCATAATTTTTGCGATTTTATTTTTATTATATCTCTAGGTAACAAGTTGGAATTAGTTAGATTAGACATGAAGCACATATTCATGTAGTCACATCAGCACATAAAAGGAACCGTCAAAGCATACAATGTCATTCTAAGGTCAAGGCTTGGGTGTCCAACGGTACCATATCTTAAGGGACGATGCAAGAATCAATCTCTCAACGTGTTGTCCCACGATATAGCCCTTCCAACATTTTGTTAGCGATAAGGGTGAGATGATTGTTGTTGATTTTGGGATAGAAGCCTAGTGTTGACAACCTCTAGTCAATGAGCCAATCCCCAATGGTTAAACTGTGCTATGATTATGCATGATGCAATGTTTCTTTTTTGATTTTTTCTTTTGTGAAAAAGGAAGATATTATGCGTTCCAGTCTCGCTCTCTAACTAGAGAGTATCAGAGTTAGTTCTCGTTACAATCCATAGGCAACCTAGTGTTGGAAACCTTGAACCATAACTACGAACTAATCTTGTAACCTCTAAGTCCCCAGTAAAGTCACCACTGTAAGGTGAGTGATCCCATCGTAGGGGGGTCCTTACTTGTATCCCCATGGCCATTTAAAAGTCTAGGACTATACACTTGTTATGGTGTATTAGGATTTGAATTCCTGGCTGTTTGTGAGACCTTGAATTAGAAATGATACTCTCATCACACTTTTTGTAAGAAACAAGTAGGAGTCGCTAATGAGTTTTAGGAAAACTCATAAACCTCGTTCATGCCTTTCTTCCATGTGGAGTTCATGGAATAATTAGCACGAATCGTAAGTTTACCCATGCCCAAATTGGTCTACATAAACCAGAAATGAGTTCGGGAGCGAGGGTACTAAAATAACGTTCCTTTTAGAGAGGAATCGCTATTCTAGCCCTAGTACGGCCTCTACTAGTTCTTCCTTTTTTAAAATTTCATTACAAGCAATATATGTAACGTGATACCTAAAGACTAAGTTAGTTGATTTTATTTACAAGCATTAATCACGTAGGAATTACATTGCAAAAGTCGTTATTCTTTGTTTAATCAATATTCGTGTAAAGAACAAAATAAACAATATTCGCCTTATCTTAAGTGATAAAACAACAATTTATTATCAAATTCTATTCTTAATTAACAAAACAATACTAATTTAGCTTTGTTGTTACTAGGTTTTCCTAGTCTAGTTTTGTTCCTCTTTGGAACTTGGTTGTAAAGTGTTCAAAGTTTTTTGGCAATAAAATCTCTTAATAACCAAAAAAAAAAATTAAATAATACTATGTAAATTAATTAATTTAAAGTTTGTTTAAAGTGGTCAAACAACACTATTTATTCAATTAAAGTTATTAAAACAATAAAGGAAAAGTGATTTATCTAAATGTTCAGGAAACTGATTGAGTTGCGCTGGTTTGCCGCACGCACCTGATAGGGTTTTAAATCTCTGAGTCGCGCTGGGTGTCGCGCGCATCTTAATGAGTCGTGGCTCGCACAATTGATTGAGTTGCGCTGGTTTGCGGTTGGCCTTATGCTAAAGCGCGTTTTTCAAACTTCCATAACTTTTGATTGTGGGGTCGAATTAAGGCGTGTGAGATATCATTGGAAAGCTCTAAATGTTTACTTTCCAAGGCCGTTGCAATTAGGTTAAAATATGTTATGGATTTAATTTTATGGACGTTGGAGTGAAAGGTTTCGGTTTTAGGGCCCGGTTTAGTGTTTTGATCATAACTTCTTCATTTTGGCTCGGAATTGGGCTTATAATATATCGTTGGAAAGATCTTTAAAACGGATATCCATTTGTATAGGCCTCTTATGGGAATTTGATGGTTAGTTTATCTATTTGGCTCGTTTTCCAACAATGTAGGTTCCATTGGATCCAATCACTGCATTTGACGCAGTTGGGTCCGTTATTAATCAAGTTTAAACATGTATGATAACGTTTTACGCCTAATTATTAATCAGACAAGGCGCTAAGATAAATTTGTCTCAAATATGGGTTTTAAATTACTTCAAAATTCTTTATCATAGTCCATAAACACTTCAACTTTGATCTAGCATGAAGAACGGGTTTTTGTAACATCATCACACTTCCTTTCGGGACTAGAGGCCAAAAGTAGATGTCTACATTTATCGCCCACTTTGATCAAGTCTAGAATAGAAAATTATCAAAGTAGTCAAGGAAATAAATACGAGACTCATTCCGCGAAGATCTCAAACAATAGAGAATCTTTTAGACATGTTAAGGATGTGGAATCAATCCTTTGTTCGCTAAGTGTTCGAAACAAGTAGCTATTAAGGTTAGGAAAAGTTTTTTCCTTGTTTTAACGCGCTAAAGAATCTAGATTGATCCTTTGCAATTGTAGAACAATTTTATAAGTAAAGGTGTTCTGGGTGATGTCAAGTCATGAGAAGAGATCAGTTATAAAAAAGAATAAAAGAGGATTATTTCCTCTCAATCGTGTCATCGTTGGTCTAAAGTCCCTCGATATGTCATTGAAACTTTAGCCTAACTTTAACAAGTAAAAAGATGAAAAAGGTGTTTTTGGTGTTCGAGTCGAAATGGTCCGGTATTCGAGCCGGATGTCCACAAGATAGATATACATGTCTCAGGACTGGAGGCATATATCCAAATATAGTGAAAGGGAAAAAAGTCAACAACTCTCTTAGTAGTTTTGTCCACAAGATGAGTACACGTGCCTTAGGAATGGGGGCACGTGACTACATAGGCGCGACATCGTCTCGTTGCTTGTTTATACAGGGGGTGAACGGACACCATAAGTGTCCGGTAAGCTAATAAGCTCACTAACTACATTATTCGCTTCCAATCAAGAAGTGCTTGTTCCTGATGGTTCGCCGCGGCTGTCGACTCGTGAGCTACTGCCTAAAGTAATCTTCTACCTTTTAGTTCCGAGAGGTAGATCTCGTAAATCTTAGGCTGAAGGGAAATTTTACGCAACACCTACGCCATACAATTTTGTGCCGTACGATACACCTTTTGCATTTTTACGTTGCATGACAACTGTAGGGAATATTTCAAGCATTACCTCAAACTTGAACCCCACTGTGATCATACACTAAAGTACGGTGGCGTCCAAAGGGAAAGAAGATAGAGAAACAGAGTCACCAACAAGTTTTAGGAACTTGTAAACCGTTCACGAGATGAAGGTTGCACCCCTTAACGACCTAGGAGATCGTAAACTCTAATAGGTTTGGAACCATGACTGGTAGTTCGGGGATCAAGGTACAAATCCAACCTAAAAGAGACTGAACCTTCCCTAATAATAGCTTTTACTTTATTCAGATTGTATTTTTCTGACTAACATGCAATCAATAGGATTAACCCTAAACCTGTTTAATCTATGTTGGTTAAATATTAATGCACAAATAAAACTATTATTGGCGATCACTTGAATTATAATCAAATTATCCTAAACAAGATTATTAATTATCTCATTAAGCGTGATTACAAGTACCAATTCCCTTTAAACATGCATAAAAGGTGTGATCAAGCAATAACAATAAATATTAAGCAACATAATAATAATCAATAATAATCATAATAACAATGATCATAACAATAATTATGACAATTATAAAAATAATCATAATCATAATTATCATAATGATGTTAAAGCATAATAATAGCAAGATCCTAAGCATGATACTAACAAGATTAATAACAAACCCTAGCATGTCACTAAATAAAAAAAAAATTAAAGCTTTAACCCTAACATGATACTAACATGATATTAGGAAAGACAATAAAAGGCATCATAGAAATCATAATTGATATAAGGAACTTATTCTTTACCCTAAACATGATACTAGGAAGATCAAAACTCCCTAACATGATACTAGGAATCAAAATAACAATCTAGACATGATTTCTAAAACATAATATCAATAAACCAATTAAAGCACTTACTTGGATGCCTCGTATATCTTTTTAATAACAAAATACACAATTTAGTAAGTTCATGGAAAATAAAAAAAACAAACAATTTAATTAAATAATTGAAATAGAGATTTGGGACCAAACCCTGAGAAATTAAACCTTTCATGTCTAGGGCGAAGACAACTTTGAACTTGGCTAGGTGTGTCTAGTGCTAATGTATGAGGAATTGTATTTGTAAAATGATTGGTTTAGAAAGAGAGAGAGAATCAAGAAATTCTTGATGAAAGTTGATGAGAAGAATTAGATGAAAAGGATTGATGAGAATTGATAGTTGTTGATGATTGAAAACGGAGGATTTAGGAAGCTATTTATAGAAAAAATCAGCCGGATGGTTAAAAAAACGAATCAGAGTTTCGAATAGAATAAAATGGCTTGGCGCCAAACGTTGGACCCTAGCGCCAGACGCCATGCCAGGTCTAGCGCCACACGCCAATCCTGGCGGCAGGCGGTGGTCTTGTCGTCAGGCACCGGAAAACAATTTCCATGCATTTTCTTAATTTGATAAAATATAGCCGTACAGGAGGGTAAAATCGTATTTTCCTTAAAAATACTTCTTTTATTCTGATTAAAACCCTAACAAGTCAACCTAAAGTCAATTTATCAATGCTAATGACATTAGGAATGAAAAGAATCTTCTAGAAGCATCTAGAAGACTATAATCAATTCTAATTGCATTAGGAATGATAAATCAATATTAGATCCTCTTCTAGATGATTGGGCCGTATTTAAATATCAAACCGAACCTAGTTTAGTATTTTGGCCATAACTTCCTCATTATTCATCAGAATTGGACTTATAATATATCGTTGGAAAGCTCTTTTCGAACCCGACCCAAATACACTATTATTGGACCCTTTCCATGGACTAAACCAAACTGGATTGACTGTTTTCTTAAAAATTGGTTTTTAATAACAAAGAGAAATAAAAGAAATAAAAACTAATCGCAACACTAGACTTTCCACACTTTCACTTCATTCTATTATGATTCAACGTGAAAGGTACTCATCACTAGGTTTGTTTTTGGGGAGACACAAATGGGTGTCTATAGAAGCCCCCACTTTGACTGAGTTTGGAGAAACGCAAGTTTCGAAAACAAAAGTCAAAGTATCGATAGGGACGGAGAATGATTCAAAACGTTCGACGATGCTAAATCATTCTTGTAACGCCGATACCTGCATATCTAGCATTAGTTAAACAGGTAAGAGAGTTTAAGAAACCCGTATCTTGCATCGTCGAGCACACGTCTCTGGGGGTAACCGATTGTTGCATTTGCTGTTGTTGTGACAACCTTCCGCAAGCTAGGTAACGCCATCCTGCTGCTTGGTTTGACGATCTTCGGCAAGCTAGAGAATACTGCTTGAAGACTGCTACGCTTGTAATTGCCTCCAATTCCGTTGTGATAAAATTCTGCAAGCTAGAGAACCCCATAGAAGATTGCTTCGCCTGAAACGACCTTCTAGCGCTTTGTGACCATTTTTCGCAAGCCAGGGAACACGATCGAAGATTGCTTCGCCTGAAACTAACCTCTAGTTGTTTTTGACAACCCCCGCAAGCTAGGAAATGCTGTTAAAGATATCCTCGCCTGAAGTCATCCTCATTTGTTGCGAAAATATTCCGAAGAAAATTACCGAAGACCAATGCCTGTCGATGTTTTAAAAGCTCGCTTGAGCTTTGCTTCCGTTATCAAGTACGTCGACGCTTTTACTTCTTGTGAACCATTACGTCGGTGCTTCCGCTGTTTATGAACCATTACGTCGGTGCCTCTAATGTTTATGAACCAATAGGTCGGTGCCTCTGAGGAGCCAATGATTAGGCGCTTTAAGCTAAGTGAGACAATCATTCATCAGGTTGATCACTTAATGCAATTGTAATCTAGCCGATTACTAGATCATGTCAAATTTCTTAGAGAGGCTAACTGGCATACCAAAGAACCCAAAATTGCTATAAGAGGTCGAAATAACCGTTCTGTTCTGTCTCCACTGAAAAGTTGCTGGCGCCATGATTTGACTCTGGCACCAGACGCTGGATCTAGCACCAGGCGCCGAACTCTAGCGTCTGGCGCCGAAGTTGTCGTTTGGCTCCAGTGTTGGGATTTCCGTATTTATCCCCTTTCTTCCTCATTTCGCCGCTACTGTTGCTCTTCTTCGTAAAATCGCCGCGAAACTTCTCTTTAGTCGTTCTTGCTCGTTTCTCAACCAAATTTTCCCAAATATGTTGCAAATCGAAGCTTTTCTCATCTACTTTCCCGATCTATGTAAGTTTTCTTCAAACTCACTCCAGTTTTTGATGAATTTGACATTCTTGTTCATTATTTTTGAAAAATTCAAACCTTAAATTTCTTAATTCGCTTTGTTTGTCAAATTTTATGCCATGAAATTGCTTGATTATGTTAATATATTGCCTTGGGAGTATTTTGAGACTTGTTTAACTCAATTTGGTGAAGAAACGAACAAATCACAATTGTTAGACCTCTTAAGTTCGGGAAGACAATGTGGCTTGTTCTTGATGTTTTTGCTAGCAAATCTTTTCCAATTTATCAGAATAATTACCATAGTATTGCAAGAAATTGTTTGGATGCTTGAAAAATGCCGTATATGCTCATATTGAAATTGTGCTATGTTTTAGTACTTGTACTCTTCTTTTTTTAACATAGTATCATGCGGCTAGGCGAACCTTAGATACTATAAAACCTTAATTTATTTTGATTTTGCACAATGTAGTATGGCTAGACAGCAAGGTTTGGGTTCACGGTCTCGAGACACACGACGGGAGCACGAGCCCGTAGAGGAAGACACCGACCCATCAACTTCTCTCGTCCCCTCCTTGAGTGGGATGAGCGGACTTTGTACTTTTCCCCTGACCACCACATTTCTGAGAGGGTGCGTCGTGGAATTACATGGTAGGACGCGTTGCCATGGTTCGGGCAACGATACTCTGGGCGACCTGTATAGGATGTACATCAGCGTCGACGGAGAGTTGAGACTTCTCTGGGAGTCTTATGGGCTGACTGTGCTGTTTGAGGCTACAGAGGCCATGAGTTCTTCTTACGGGGGTCACCGCATGGCTCGCGCCCTAGTGCAGTACTTCTAGGACACAACCAACGCTTTCACTTTCCTTGGGTTAAGATGATGGTCACCCCAACCGATTTCAGTATCATTACGGGGCTGGAGATGAGATCTACTACGCTGTCGTTCGACAACAACATCAGCGTCTACTCTCCTGAGGTTGAGGAGCTGCTGGGTCCGATTGATGTTCGGGATCGTGCTAAGGTGGAGTCAGCGCATTTCAGTGCCAAGGGTATTCCCCGGTCAACTCTGGCGGCAGTTTTGAGGATGATGCGACCACCCGAGAGCAGTGGGTGTGCATCTTTGCGCTTATCTTGTTGTCAGGGATGTTTTCCCCTAACAAGGGTCGTAGAGTGCTGCTTTACTACCTGCCTGCAGTCTGTGATCTTTACGTGATCGGGCTTATGCTGATTTTGTTCGGGCGTTGCGACACTCGTGTCGACATCGGTCCTACACGGGGAATGTCGCTCTATCCACCTCTGGAGAGTCGTAGAGGTATACTTTATCTCCTATAAAGTTAGCTCTAAGCTTTTGTTAGAATTTGATGATACTTTTTTATCCTTTGTAGATCTAGTTCTACAAGTATTTACCTTAAGTCGCGCCGACGATACCTTCGCCTCGCGGGTTTCCCGTGAGCGCCTGCTGGGGAGGCCGCCATGTTCGGATGTCTACCGCCTATGTTCGAGAGCAGATCCTCTCGGTATGGTTTCTTGCATAGTTAAAAACTTTTTTATTACTTTGGTAGATTCTCATCCCATAGGCATTGTTCGTAGGAGCCTGATGTGTAGTACTGGCCGTGGAACGACTTGGTTGTCCCGGGGTTAGCCACGTAGTACACTGCTGAGTGTCGCTACTTCTTAGGGACGTATGGAGTTGTTGCATACCTTGGAGAGGGGGTTTCTATTTAGCAATCCTCATATGCTTTTGTTGTTGCTACTCCTCAGCCGTGTCATATGTTCAATGACGCGAGGCTACTAAGCATGTCGGAGAGGGCTGGTACCCCTTGGCGATCTCATGCGGTCCTAGGGCAGTGCTATGAGGAGGAGATGCGGCCATTGTTAGCTCAAACCCTTGTTTTGTGTGAGGAGGCAACGGTATGATTTTCATCTTTTACCTTTTGCTAAGTAGCCCCCAAGTGATATTTTACTAACTTTGATTTATTTTGGTTAGGCTGGGCCTATTGAGTTCGTGCGACCTCGTATGTCCATCCATTACCAGGGGACATACAGGCCTATCGAGGAGATGATTCCTCCTGCTCCTAAAGATCAGCGCTTCGTGGAGCGGTCGATTCCTCGCCAGCAGAATCAGGTAAGTTCATTTATTTGCAATTTGTTCATATCTGTTATGCATTGTTATTGACTTTATTTCATTGACATTTCTCACGCGAGGTGGTCATGGCGATGGCACGGCGTATAGATGCCTTTCGAAGCCAGCTCGTCCGAATGAGGAATGTGGCTACGTGTCGTCTCAAAGACGCTATTCAGGAGGTAGCCTTTTCTCCTTATTTCTGTATTGTTATGCTTCTATTTTGATTGTCTTTGACTTGGTTTCTTCTTGCAAGGTCAGCCCGTTCCTTCTCGTACCCGGACGAGACCTGAGGTCCGGAGAGATTCGGCGAGGTCTAGCTCGAGACGTCGTCGTACTGGTTATGGCGTTCGGGGTGGTCGTTATGAGGCTGCCCGGACTTAGGCAGTGGAGGGCTCGGGCTCTTCATCTGAGGGCGCACGTGCTGAGTCGGTAGTCCAGGTAGAGGCTACCTCAGCTTCTAGAGGTGGTGGGATGTATGAGGTCGGCTCGTTATTGCAGCAGCCTCCGCAGTTTGAGCCTCAGGGCGACCTTGGGTGGACGGGTCCTGTGCTGAGTTTTCCTCCTCCCGGGGAGATTGGAGATGGAGCTGGTGGAGAGCATACTCCTCGTACTGCGCAGTTCTATGATATGATGGGCGTCTCTCATCAGTTGCGTCCTCCAGCGCCGTAGTTTATACCTGTGTTTTGTTTTTTCTTGACTTGTATAGAACTTTGTCTAATTGATTCATTTATTTAGACATATTTGTATATACATATCATTATCTATTTATTATGACTTTATTTATTTAGCCTGCATTTATTTTTCATTTTTATGTGCATATTTGTGTGTGCAAAGAATTGTGATAATTAATTATTTTTGCGCAAAAATTTCGTCAACTTATTATTGATGGAGGGTATCCGACTTTCTCCCCCAAAAACGAAAAAAATGAAAAATAAAAATTGGAATTACAACAAACTTAAAATTAAGTCTGAATAAAATCCGTAAAAGGAAAAAATTGAATTTAATATATGGAATTAATTTATAAGGGTATAAGAAGGGATAAAATCGTAAAGCCATCGTAAAGGTTTGAATCGTAGCCGAAAAAATGCGGTTTTAAAATAGCTCGCTTGGCGCCAGACTCTGGCGCTAGATGACAGAACCGTGGTTTGGCGCTGGAGAGCGCCGACTCCGAATCCTTTCCAGATTGAAACTATATCGATGTTATGTATAAATAGCCCCCTGGTCTGCCGATTTTCTTCATAATTTCAACAGGTTAAACATAGTCTTAGTTTTTGAAAAAATAATCATGTCTTTAATTACTAAGAGTTTTACCAACTTCACTCATGAATGGTGTCGATCTTTAACTACCAAAGAGAGAAAAGAATTAGACATTTTCATATTGGAGGTATCCATGGTGTTAAGGGGGTAGATCTTAATATAAACTTCATTCATACCGCCTTAGAATATTGGGATACGAATTCTCATTGTTTTAAACTAGGGTATGATGAAATTAGCCCTTTACCGGAAGAATTCGGTGCTATCTTAGGCTTCCCTGGATCGGATCTTGTAGTAATCCCTAGAATAAATGAATATTATTATAAAGATTTTGAGCGCTTCTTTAATTTTAGAGACAAAGTTCTAACAAATATTGTAGATGGTAGCATAGTTAATTTGAAAGAATTTGCATGCCATTACCTTGATAGACCTTATTCTGAATCTTTTTATGTTTATAGAAGAAGGGCTTTTCTCTTTTTCATGCTTAACTGTTTTGGAGCAGATCGAATCTGGGAGAAACCCAATGCCATTAATTGTTGGAGGGACTATGCTTAGTCTTGATGAATTGAAGAGAAATCCAAAAGCATCTTTTCGGGGCTCTCCAATTTTATTACAGGTAGAATAATAATATTTTTAGTTACAGAAATCAAAAACATATTTTTGTATAGTAATATTAATTTATTTGCATTGAAATTTTGCAGATGTGGCCCAACCTTGCAACCTTTCTATCGTTTTCCAAGCTTAACCAAGATGACTTTTTATTATCCATGTAGGGTAAAAAGACAGTACGGCCTACTTCAAACAATTCCTTCTGGGAATCTTTGTCGTCCCTATGAATTCCCTATGTCACAAGAAATAGAAAAATTTGATACATATTGGAGAGCTAGACCTTTATGGGAAGTGATTTCCCAAAAAGTTCCTCCTTCCTTGCCCAATGAAAAGAGGTGGCTTCTCAAAAAACCTTCAAAGGACATGAAGAAAAATCAGAGTAAAACTAATGTGAAGAGTCGTCTAGGTGACAAGGAGATTGCTATTAAGGAACGCTTGGGTGAATAGATTGTATTCAAAACACCTATGATGCCTAAGAAGAAGAGCTCTACAAAAGATAAAGGGAAAAGAAAAGCTGACACTTCAGAGAAGAAGGCTTGGGTAGAGAAGAAACATGGAGTCCTAGCTAAGGGAGAAACTATTTACTCCAAAATTGAATGTAGGTTCTCTAAAAGATGCCTACTAGCTAAAGCCATGGACGATGAAGAGGATGCAGAAAAAATTGGAAGAAAGCCAAGAAAGAGAAAAAAGATTGAAGCATCGCTTAACTTTCAATTTATTAGACTTAGTTTTAAATTTAAAGTTAATTTGTTTTGTTAAGATTTATTTAAATTCCATTAATAATGTAATTTTTAGTTTATTAAAGAAATTTCAGCTTTTTAATTAAATAAACTTCTTTGAATTTAATTTATTAAAGCAATGAAAACAAAAAAATTTATTATTCCAGAAAATTTTTCGAGTACGAAAGACGAAAATTTTCCGAAAAACATTGAAATATGCCTAGCTACTCCCAGAAGTACGGCGTCGCTACTGTACGAATGGTGCCGGCTACTGGTGTTTGTTGTCTGGCGACAGGCTCCGTCGCCCGACACTGCAATCCATCGTCCGAAAACAAGGTCTTTTGTGTGACGCCGATGTTTCGTCGAATTTTTGTCAAATTTCTTTTTATACCTGGGATGCGAGGTTTGCGAAAATTAAAGTGGTTGCACCCGTAAAGGGTTGCCTATGTATCCTTTCTTAAGGAATCAAGCCAAACGTAGCTCTCTTGAGTATCTTACTCACGTAATTATGGTCAGTAATTTTTAAGTTGGTCAAGATTTGTCATGTTCGAGAACTCTTTGCCATCCATATCAGTTAATTTTGCTGCACCTCCTAATAGGATTGTTTTGACAATATAAGGTTCGGACAATTTAGGCCTAAATTAGCCTCTTGGATCCAAAACATTTGTCCTTAATGCTTTTAACACCAAGTCTCCTACTTTGATGTTCATTGTCTTCACCTTCTTATTAAAATGCCTAGCCATACGAATTAGCTCTTCATATCTCGCTCTAGTCCATTCGACTTCATCGAGTTTACTTTCTAGTGCAATGCGTAGAGATGGTATCTCTTTCTCCACAGGTTGTACGATATCCATTCCATAAACCAAGAAGAATGGGGTATTTCTTGTTGATGTGCGAATTGACGTGCGATAACTCCAAAGTGCGGAATAGAGTTTGTCAGGCCAATCCTTGTAATTTTCTGTCATTTTCTGGATGATAGTCTTTAGATTTTTATTAGCTGCTTCAACCGCTCCATTTGCTTGAGGTCTATAAGGAGAAGATGATGGTGTTGAATGCCATATTTTTGTAACAATTCTTCACACACAGCTTGGAAGTGAGTTCCATTGTCACTTATCATTTCACGTGGGACTCCATATCGACAAATAATATTCCTTTTGATAAAGAGCGCTACATGTTTTGCAGTGAGTTTAGCATATGATTGTGCTTCAACCCACTTTGTGAAGTAATCAATTGCTACTAGGATGTATTCGTGACCGCCTGTTCCTGGAGGAGTAATTTTATCAATAATATCAATTCCCCATGTACAGAATGGCCATGGTGAAGTGTAGGTGTAGAGTAGAGATGGAGCAACATGTTGTAAATTAGCGTAGATTTGGCATTTAGGGCATCTTTTTACATATTGATGATAATCCCTATTCATGGTAGTCCAATAGTATCCTTCTCGCATTATCTTTTGGACTAGCATCTTGCCATTAACATGGGTTCCACAAATGCCTTCGTGGACTATCCTCATAGCTATTTGAGCATCCTTTTTCCCTACACATAAGAGAGCTCGACCCTTAGGTACCCTTTTATGTAAATCGCTGTCTATGAGTACGTATTGGGAAGCCAAAAGTCTTAATGCTCGTTTGTTCTTTTTTTGGCATGAGGAGGGTATTCTCCTTTGGTGACATAGTTAAGTATATCTATGTACCACGGTTCTTCTTCTTCTTCTTCTTCTTCTTCTTTATCTTGGATTACTTCATCGTCTTCTATAGCTTGAATATAAGCCTATTTCTGTCTTTTCTCTATAGTTAGAGGCATTTTCTCGATTTCCGTAGGAGTCCTAACCATTGAGGCCAGTCTTGCCAAGGCATTGGAAAATTGGGTTTCCTCTCTAGGTAGATATGTGTATTCTACCTTTTCTAAATAATTGGTGAGAGTTTCTAGATAAGTTTGGTAAGTGGCTAGATTTTCGCTCCTTACTTTCCATCTTTTAGAAATCTGGTTGATGATCAATGAAGAGTCCCCGAATATTCGTAATTTTTTCACTCCCAGTGCCAAAGCTGTTTGAAGGCCTACCACACATGATTCATATTCAGCAGCGTTGTTGGTAACGTCGAAATCTAGCTTTATGGAAATTGGAACATGCTTCTCTTTGGGTGATACTAATAATACTCCAACGGCACATCCCTTTTGGTTTGAGGCCCCATCGAAGTATAATGTCCAAGTATCGTCTTCTGTGACCACCAAGTCTTCGTTTGGAAATTCATTGTCGTGTATTGGGCGTTGAATCTTCTAGTGGAAAATCTACTAGGAAATCCGAGACCACAGATCCTTTAATAGCCTTTTGAGGCATGAATCTTTCATCGAACTAGGCTAAGTTAACTATCCATCTTGATATGTGCCCATTGAGTGTAGACTTCTCGAATAAATACTTAAGTGGATCCATTCAAGAGACTACAAAGACTGTATGCACGAGCATGTAATGTCTTAACTTGGTTGTGGCCCACACCAATGCGAGGCACAATTTCTCAAGCGGTGTATAGCGTACTTCATACTCGAGTATCTTTTTTCTTAGATAGTAGATTGCATTTTCTTTACCTTCTACTTCTTGTGCAAGCATGGATCCCATTGTCTCCTTGGTGACTGTTAGATACAACCTAAGAGGTATTCCCGGAACTGCTGGTGCTAATACGGGAGGATTTGCGAGATAAACTTTGTTCTTTTCAAAGGCTTTTTGACACTCATCGTCCCATATTACTGGCACACTCTTTTTGAGCTTTTTAAATATTGGTTCACATATTGTTGTTAATTTGGATATGAACCTACTTATATATTGCAACCGGCCAATAAATCCTCGAATTTATTTCTCGGGTTTGGGCGGTGGCATTGACATGATTGCCTTGATCTTGGTTGGGTCTATCTCTATTCCTCTAGAGGTTATGACATATCCCAAAAGCTTGCCTGAGGTGACTCCAAAAGCACACTTGGTTTGATTCAACCTCAAGTTGTATTTCCTTATGCTTTCAAAGAATTTTCTCAAGGCTGCTTGATGGTCTGGACAATCTTTTGACTTTACAATCATATCGTCCACATATACTTCAACTTCTTTGTGCATCATTTCATGGAGTAAGGCAGTCGTTGCTCGTTGGTAAGTAGCACCCACGTTTTTCAACCTGAATGGCATTATCGTGTAACAGTAAGTACCCCATGGTGTTATGAAAGTTGTTTTCTTCATGTCTTCTTCTGCCATGAGAATCTGATTGTATTATGCGTATCCATCCATGAATGAGAGAAGTGCATGGTTCGCTGTATTATCTACCAGAATATCGATGTGTGGTAAAGGGAAGTCGTCCTTTGGACTTGCCTTATTTAAGTATCGATGGTTGACACACATTCTTACCCTTCAATCTTTCTTCGGAACTGGAACGACGTTTGCCACCCATTCGGGGTATTTTGATACCCTGATAAAACCTACTGTTATTTGTTTTTGAACTTCTTCTTTTATTTTAAGAGCGACGTCGGATTTCATTCGACGCAACTTTTGTTTTACAAGTTTCATTCCTGGAGTTAGTGGTATAGCGCTTTGAGCTATTTCTCTATTAATACCTGGCATATCTTCATATCACCAAGCAAATACATTGATAAATTCTTTAAGTAGATGAATTAAACCGGTTCTTTCTTGTTCATTAAGTGTTAATCTGATTTTAACCTCTCTTTTAATGGTTAAATCATTTGAGATATCAACCGTCTCTTTTTCCTCAATTATCGGTGTTTTCTTTTCAAGTGTTTCCATTACTTTAATAATTTCTTTGAAATTTTCATTGTTAGTTAAGCAATTCTCATCATCTTGGGTTAAAGAAAAACACGAGGAGTAAGCAGAAGAAGATAGATTATTGAATTCGAAAATCATTACATCAAAAAGGGAGATGTCCTTAGGGACTGGATTACTAACTATCCTAGGATATGAAATAGAAGAAAGAGGGGGTGATACAACTAAGGACTTGGATGACTCTACAGGAAAAGACTCTGAATCTGACTCTGACTCAGACGACTCTTCAAACATCGGTCCTTGCCCTGTCGTTATGGAGATTTTCCTTCCACAAAGAGTAGTCACCTTGATTGTCTTGCGCCACCCTTGTACTAATCCTTCTGCTGGAGTGATGAGCTTTGAGGGGTCAAAGTTCTCGCTTTGTAAGACCGTTTGGATGAGCATAGAGTTATCCTCTATGTACTTAGGCTCATATTTTTCTCGCCCAAATAGTAATCCCATGACATAAAAGTCAAAGCATGTGGGTGCTTTCTCCTTGTGGATAGGAGTTGGGATTTTATCCAGAAAGTAGCAATCTAAGAAAATTTCGAATCCCGGTTGCCTTATGCCATTTACAACCAAAGGTTCGGGAAATTCATATCATGGATAGTCCTCTCCTTCTTTTATGAATTGTCCATTGAGAGTAAGAGGATATCGATCCATTAGGATTGCTTTCTTTTGGATGCGAGGGTTCCTACGCGCCTTAGACCTTTCCTGGGCTTGCTTAAGATCTTCCTGAGTCGGTTTGAAACCAAGTCCGAAAGTGTCTAACTTAGGCAGGCTAGGTAATTCCAGCTGATTTGTATTCCCTTCTTCTTTCCTAGAGTCATTCCAGGAAAATGACCTTGTTTCTTAAGAATATCATTTATCGTCATATTACAGTGGGGGTTGTGGCAGAGAGGGGTCCTTTCATCCTCCTCAACTAAGGAAACCTCTTTATTAAAGCCCTACAAATCTTAATCGTCTTTATCGTGCTCCACGTTAATGATTGGATTTTCTATAGCTTTAATCCTCATGGGTGAAGCATCGAACGTGATAGGAATTCCTTCAACTATAGATCTTACTTGTTGGTGGAGAGATGAAGGGACGACCTTTAGGTCATAAAGCCAAGGGCGTCCCAACAATAAGTTGAATGAAGCCTTAATGTCTACCACTTGAAAAGTAATAGCATATTCTATTGCCCCTGTCGTTATATTCATGGTAGTCTTACCAAGAGCTTAGAGACGAGTGTTGTCATAAGCTCTTATTCCTTGTGTTAAAGGGGTTAAGTCTTCATCCTTTATGCCTAATATTCTCGCAGTTCTGAGTGGACAGACATTAATTGTCGATCCATTGTCTACAAGAGTCATTGGGACGTTCATTCTCTTGCAATCTACTGTGAGGTTTAGTGCCTTATAATTCTTGTCACCTTTTGGAGGTAAATCTTTGTCAGAAAAGGTTATCATGTTGATAGGACTAGGGAGATCACTCATAAGGAAGTTAGCCAACCCTTTAGGAATTGTGTCAGAATCTATCCCTATCTTATTCAAGTTATTCATCACTTCCAACCTATGTTCAAAAGATGTAGCTAGAAGCTTCCATACGTTCATCTCGACCTTGGTCTTCTTGAATTGTTTGACAATATCATTGTCTTCTATGATAGGTATGGGAACTTGCTAGTCGGCATAGGTTGTGTTGAGATGGGAGGTTGTGTTCTCCCTGAGCTTGTGAGGACGTCTATAGGTGAATCCTCTTCAACCCAGAAATCATCTATTGAATATGACACTGAAGGTGGAGGTCCTTCCATGTCTTTTAGATACACGTCTTCTTCATCACTATCCCAAACCCCATTAATGCTTATGTCTTCTTGTTGTGGGATTTGAAATAGCTTCTTATCATAAATCATTTTCTGAATTAAATCTTTAAATTTAAAACAGTTTTCAATAGTGTGTCCCCCTGATTAATGGTATTGACAGTATAATCTATCTGTCCTTTTTAGCGATTCAAATGGTCTCGGTTCGAGAGGTTTGACCTTACCATTCTCGGAGAGCATTTTGCACATTTTAGCATACTAAGTCCCAATTGGAGTATAGAGTCTAATACTCTTCTTGGGTCCGTCAATTACTTGTAGAGAGAATGCTTTCTTCTTTGTGGGTGGAATTTTATCAATATTTTTCTGAAGCTCCTCTGCTTGTTTCTTTTCGAATTCGAGAGCCTCACGTAGCAAATCTTTTCCCTCCCACATGGACTATATAAGCATTCGTACATCTTCCTTGGTTGCTGATTCAGGAAAGTCATCAATGGCATCGAAAAAGATCTCCTCCTCTTCTTTGATAGCATGAGTTTCTTTAATAGGCTCGATGAGAGATGAGGGATCAACCTCATTTTCCTCATCAGAGATGGTCAAGGAATGATCAAGAGGTGCATTGTCAATGCTTGGATTCTTGTTGGTAGGGGGCAATGGTAGTTTGTTATTATTAATTAAATCTTGGATAGCTTCCTTAAGCTTCCAACAATTTTCGATGAGATGGCCCCTACCTTGGTGATATTTGCAGTGTGCATTAGGGTTCCAATTTGCCATCCTCTTCACAACTGGTGGGTTCCCAAATGGTCTAATAGGAGTTATAAGACCATTTGCATTTAGTCGGTCAGATGTGGTGTCATAACTCATACATATAGGAGTAAAGTTCTTCCTAAATGGTTTCTTTTGTCCTTGGTTGTTCATAGAAAGGAATTCACTCAAATTAAAGGTGCTAACATTGTTTGAGTGGGTGGTTTTGGAAGAAGAAGGATTGTTGTTCTTCTTTCCTTTCCAGCCACTGTTGGAGTTACTGTTAGCAGCTTTCAACTTAGCCAGGTCGTCTTCAATATTAATTCCAATGTCATAGACGACCTTGAAGGTATGTAGATTGTTTTGATACTTCAGATGCTGGGAGTACTTCTCTTGAAGGTTATTGATGAACAACCTCACAGATTATTTCACGCCAGGTACTTCAATAATCCTAACAGAGGTTTCTCTCCATTTGTGTAAGAAAGAAGTGAAGCCTTCATTCTCTTTCTGCTTGAGTATTTCAAGTTTTCTGTAATCACTTTCAACTTTAATGTTGCACTATTGATTCCCAAGTAGATATTCTCTCTTTTTCAAGGGAGAAGAACCATTGTTGGCAAACGGTTTTAAGAGATAGAAAAAACAAAGAGGGAAACACTTTCTTATCAATACCCTTAATACTCATTATTGTTTCAAAAGCTCTTAGATAAAAATAAGGGTTGTCAGTTGCTTTGAATTTCGGGATGTCGTTGGCATTGAACTTCTGCAGAAGAAGCTCCTTATCCACCGAGACCCTTTGTGACCTAATGGCTTGAAACTTGTAGTCACTAGATAGCTTGCTCGAACTTTCTTGCATGAGGTCCATCTATTGTTGCTTCATAGGGTCATTGATTTTGAGGGTTAAAGCCTTAAACGCCTCAGTCACATCAGTCAATTGGTTCCTAAGTTCATTAACTTCCTCTTGAGTTGCCATTATCTTCTTAGATTTCCTTTTTTCGAGCGATTAGTTTGTCGAAAAGTTGAACTTGAATGAAAAGATTGTCTTTGATCAAACGCCCTTCCTTTCTTGACCACACGCTGTAAATTAAATCATTTTTGTTTTTAATGACTTGACTCAAATTGTCTTTGACTTTACGGGTTTATAATGAAAAAGAAAAAAGCAAGAATAGGGTGTATATTTTCGGAAATCAAGTATAGGGTTCAAACAAGTAGTTTTATTGGAGGATTAATATCCGAATTTACCCCCTAAAAAAGTGACGGAAAACAGAAGCATACAAGACTTTCTTAGACATGGGTCAAAGTGTACATACATATTAGTGTGTGCTTTATATGGTGAGTGCAAGTGACATGCATTGACTCTTGTGTAAGACCATGGAACTTGTGCCTAGACTCGATTAGGGACTTAACAAAGTATTACTATTAATAAAGCAATCGAATTGATTAGCAAACTGTTTAATTAGACACAAAGTGATGACTCGAGCAACATACCTAACTGTTGCGAAAACGACAAGACTGGCATCGCACTTTGCAGTGTAGCGCCAGACGATAGAGTGGTCGCCGGCGCTACACTCCACATTGTGGAGCTGCAGTCCAAATCTCGGCGCCATTGCTGGAACGTTAATCTGGGACTGCTTACGGTATTATTACTCTATAGGGTATGCCTAAAGTCGTACTAAGTCGATTCTGATTAAATTATTAGACTTTAATTACTCTAATTAATTAATTAATTAATCATGAAAAATTATTTTAGTAATTAATAAGTTTATTTAGTCTTAACACAAGTCAAGCAAACGATTAGGATAAACACATAGAGTATGCACAACAAATAATGCACAGTTAGTCAAGTAGGCACAATATGATGCAATGAGTACGCAACCTAACCATGGCTCTTGTTATCTAAAGTTCGGAATATGGGTTAGTCAAAGAGGGTCCATGGTTAATTGTCCGGATGCACCGTGCGAAGGCCTTACCTTTAAAGAGTTGGCGTGAGTGGATGGGACACCGCAAGTTAAAAAAAACTCGCTTCCATGGTTTTGTGAATTCACCATTCTCGGATGTACCCTTTGTTGCATAGAGCGTTCAATCAGGTAGATGGAGCATGAATTCCAAGAGGGTTATGTCCATATGTAGAACACATATGGGTTTCAGAAAAGTGAGAAAAACTTAATCAGGAAGTAGAATCGAGAAAATAGTGCTAAAAACTGGTCAAAGATAGAACGCATATTTCTGGCTCGGTATTGGAAGAACTTAGCGCAAGCAAATAGAGGCCAACACCGCAATTTGGCTCTGGCAACTGGAGACAGGAGTTTCGCCTGGCGCCAGAGTTAAATATTCAATGCTAGACTCTGTTTTCTGACTCTAGTTCCTACTTGCCTCAGCAGCTTTCTGTGCTCGATAAAATTTTCCAGTTTTGCGCAACATTATTTCGATTCTAGTTGTGAAAGATATTCCTCAAATTTCCTACATGTAAAAATCCTACGTTTTTAACTCATTACGGATGGTCTTTCCAATGAGATCTTTTTTATGCATATGACAATAATGTTAATTAAAATTACACACATGAAATACTTAGAACTTTTCGAGTCTCATCCACTCATTCTAAATCATTGCAAAAATAAATTTTAGGAATTAAAATATATATCCTCCCCAAGTGAGTTGCCAAAAACTGTAGGTAATATTTCAAGCATTACCCCAAACTTGAACCCCACTATGATCATACACTAAAGTACAGTGGCGTCCAAAGGGAAAGAAGATAGAACAAAAGAGTCGCCAACAAGTTTTTGGAACTTGTAAACCATTCACGGGGTGAAGGTTACACCCCTTAACGACCCAGGAGATCGTCAACTCCAATAGATCTGGAACCATGACTGGTAGTTTGGGGATGAAGGTACAAATCCAACCTAAAAGAGATTGAACCTCCCCTAATAATAGGTCTCTACTTTATTATGATCGTATTCATGGGCGCTTTCTGCCTACATGTAATCAATAGGATTAACCCTAAACTTGTCTAATCTATGTTGGTTGAATATTAATGCACAAATAAAACTATTATTGGCGATCACTTGAATTATAATCAAATTAACCTAAACAAGATTATTAATTATCTTAATAAGCGTGATTACAAGTACCAATTCCCTTTAAACATGCATAAAAGGTGTGATCAAGCAATAACAATAAATATCAAGCAACATAATAAAAATCATCATAACAATAATTAAAACAATTATAAAAACAATCATAATCATAATTATCAAAATCATGTTAAAGAATAATAATAGCAAGATCCTAGGCATGATACTAACAAGATTAATAACAAACCCTAGCATGTCACTAAACAATAAAAATCAAAGCTTTAACCCTAACATGATACTAACATGATATTAGGAAAGACAATAAAAGGCATTATACAAATCATAATTGGACAAAGGAACTTATTCTTTACCCTAAACATGACACTAGGAAGATCAAAAGGCCCTAACATGATACTAGGAATCAAAATAACAATCTCGACATGATTTTTAAATCATAATATCAATAAACCAATTAAATCACTTACTTGGATGCCTCTTATCTCGTTCTAATAACAAAATACACGCGTTAGTAACTTCAAGAAAAAAAAAACAAACAATTAAAAAATAATTGATATAGAGATTTGGGACCAAACCCTGAGAAGTTAAACCATTCACATCTAGCGCGAAGGCAACTTCGAACTTGGCTAGGTGTGTCTAGCGCTAATATATGAGGAATTGTGTTTGTAAAAGGGTTGGTTTAGAAAGAGAGAGAGAATCAAGAAATTCTTGATGAGAGTTGATGAGAAGAATTAGATGAAAAGGATTAATGAGAATTGATAGTTGTTGATGATTGAAAACGGAGGTTTTAGAAGGCTATTTATAGAGAAAATCAGCCGGATGGATAAAAAAAACAAATCAAAGTTTCGAAAAGAAAAAAACAACTTGGCGCCAAACGCTAGACCCTAGCGCCAGACGCCAGGTCTAGCGCAAGACGCCAATCATGGCGCTAGGCGCTGGTCCTGTCGTCAGGCGCTGGAAAACAGTTTCTACTCGTTTTCTTAATTTGATAAAATTTAGCCGTACAGGATGGCAAAATCGTATTTTCCTTAAAAACACTTCTTTTATTCTGATTAAAACTCTAAAAAGCAACTAAAGTCTATTTATCAATGCTAATTAAATTAGGAATGGAAAGAATCTTCTAAAAGCATCTAGAAGACTATAATCAATTCTAATTGCATTAGGAATGATAAATCAATATTAGGCCCTCCTCTAGATCATTGGGTCGCATATAAATATCAAAACGGGCCTAGTTTAGTATTTTGGCCATAACTTGCTCGTTGTTCATCGAAAATGGGCTTATAGTATATCGTTGGAAAGATCGTTTTGAACCCGACCCAACTACACTATTATTGGACCGTTGCCATAGACCAAACCAAACTGGATTGGCTATTTTCTTAAACATAGGTTTTCAAAAACAGAGAGAAAGAAAAGAAATAAAAACTAACCGCAATACTAGACTTTCCACACTTTCACTTCATTGAATTATGATTCGACGTGAATGGTACTCATCACTGGGTTTTGTTTTTGGGAGACACAAATGGGTGTCTACAACAACGCCTTCCTTTTTGCTTCGGACGTGAAAAAAGAAGAAAATCTTTACATTTATAACGTTAGTTCAGTAAAATGACAAACCTGTCTATGGGTGCTTTTACGTAAAGCACCACCACGGAATGTCTTAAGACGCTCTTTCGAAAAACGTTCAAAACGTATGCTTAGGAAGGCACAAAGCACGGTGTGCATGCAAGAATGATGCAAAAAACTAACCAAAAAAAAACAAACTACAAAATGCAAAGCAATTTAAAATTTTTTGATAATTTGTGCGCCATTAAGTCTAATAACGAGCAAAGTTCGTTAGAAAATGATTAAACGGATCAAAATCTAGATACTAGTCATTTAGTGACTAGTATGCGCGTGCAACTCTGTAGGTCGCGCTGGCCAGGCGCGCGCATCATTCTGAGCGGCGCTGGTCTGTCACGCACATCATTCTGAGCGGCGCTGGTCTTTCATGCACAACTGATTCAGTTGCACGCGACACTTACTTCAGCAAAAAGAAAATCGTAGAGCGCGATTCTTCATTTCGCTCTCTCTTTCTCCTTCCTTAACGAATTTTGCCTCTTTCTCTCTCTAAAGAACTCGGATTTTATTGTTTATTTAAGCTAAAGGAAGTAGATCTCGTCCCTTATTCATATTTGCCATAATTAAATGTAAGTTTTTTTGTTAAATTTCGTTTGATTTTGGCTTAATTGGACAACTTTTGGGTTTTCAATTCGATTTGTTGTCATGAATTTGTTTGTTTATAGTTGTCACATGTTTAAGAAATATATTGCAACAAATTTCATGTGAAGTGATAAGGTATTGATCCTGTATGAGCATGTCAAGCATATATGTGTTTTTTTTATCGTTCTAATTTTGACTTTGTGTTTGATCTTTATTTCACTCTTTTTTTTCTCGCATAGACTATACTTGTTAATTTTAAAGTAAATTGAAGTGTTTGTAACAACAATTATTCATTAAATTTATAATTGGAATTTTAAACTTTAATAATAGCATGAATTTGTTCTTGCGACTCATATATATTTTTTTCATGCGTAAGATGCAAAATTGGCTTTATCAATGATAAAAATAACCGATGGTTATTATTATTCACTTATAAAACCGTGATTTCAAGATTTGCACAAAACTAGTTAGTTTAGTAAATTCTTGAACAAATCATCAAACTGGTGTAGCTTGGTTATATCTCGGGTTCGTAAGCTCCCATTTTACATTTTCGGTTATTCTAGCCCCCAGTGTAGGGTGACTTAGATGATTTGCTTGTTGTCAGTAATTAGACCCTTTCATGTTGCTTAAAATGGGTCTATAAACCCCGTGTTTCGTCTTATTATGATAACAACTAGGATCTTGGAAACGATTAAGCTAGTGTGTTTAAAACGTTTTTTTTACCATTCATAGTTTTAACAAAGAAAGTTTCCAAGTCTAATAATATTGGTTATTCATTAGAACAAGTAAAGGAGAAAAATGAAATGTCTTTCATATTTTTCGTCTATTCTTGCTAATTTTGAATTCTTTCTTTAGATTTCAAATTTTGTCAATGTTTCGAAGCTCGGGGAAGTAGATGTTATCCTTATTTCAAAATTCCAATGTGTGCAATAATTATTGCGAAATTCCAATGTGTGCAATAATGGAGAATAATTTTAAATGAAGACTCCTTAATTTCGAATTTAGGAGTCTTTTGTTTACATTCGAACTTATGAAATTATTTGTCTTATGTTAATAATGTGTCTTGATATAATTTTCATGATGAATGATTGAGTACTAAACTTTCATATGATCAAGTATCATGACTTTGTTGCTCTATACTAGTCATACTCTCTAATCTTTAGAGTAAATTGAAGTATTGAAACAACAATTATGTACTAAGATTAGTTCTTGAAGTTTAACTTGAAAATGGCTCAAATATGTAACTTGTTTCATGGCCAAGTTCAGTTGAAAACTTAGTTTTCAAAGGAACAGAATCATTGTGATGCATTTGAAAATTATAAGGCTCGAGATCTACAACTATTTAGGCGTTTGTCGGAAGTAGCTCGAATGGCATATATATCTCATTTTATTCCTTTGTGGATATTGAAGTCCCCATGTGTCGGGTTATGCGCATTCTTAATATTTCCCAAGTCTTGGAACCCCCAATTTTGGGTAGTTCTAATGACTTGCTATTGTATATGCCATTCATATAGTCATGATATTGAGATGGAAATATGTATACGTCCTATTTTTGTTTTGAGATATTTAGGACAATGACATGGCTTTCACATTTTAGTTAAAGTCATGTTTGAGTAAGAAAGTTAGTTCTTTGCTTGTTTATAAACCAAAACAATTGTTTTTAAGGTTTATTATATCATACCTAATGTCTAAAAGTTTATAAAGATCATTGTGGTGATTTTATTCTCAAAGTTGTTTTAGAACATCAAATATTTTCTTTGTTTTTATAAATATTTGATTTTGGTCTTGTAGGTGGTTCATTTACCATCCCTTAGCCAATATTCATGGGATAACTAAGAGAGAACAAGTTTGAGTCAAGAAGAAGTCGAATCTTATTTCATTCATTTTTTAAATATTTATGTACATACATGTATTATCCAATCGGTTATTGAGAATTTGAAAATTTATTTGAGAAAACAAAAATTCAGAAAGGAAAGTTTGAATATTATTTTTATTAAAACATGTTGTTTTGAATTAGAATTCAAAATTTGAAAAGGGTCCAACGAAAGTTTGTTTTAAAAAGCAACTTTCTCTAGTAGGAAAAAATCATAATCATATTATTTTCAAAACTGGACCCAAAATGGAAAGAAAAGTCTAGCTCGTAATTTAGTATGACTTTTTTGTCTAGGATTTATGAAGGTATGTTGTAATTTACAACTTATTTCAACAAAGATATGAAAATGTGACAAAAACATTCGTATATCTAATTTTGTTTATGTTTTTTTTATTGTCATCATTGCCGTATTTTTCTAATTAAAAGTGAAGTTCTTTTAATTAAATAAGTACCGTAGTTTGAAAATGAATGGTTATCAAACCTAGGTTTGGTGAAGTGTTAGAATAATTTATAAAATCATTCAAATCACTTTCTAAAATATGGTCTCATTTTAAAATGAAAGTTAAGGTGAGACCTATATTTTAATTTGAAGCCCCCTAGCGTAGACTTTACATGGCTTTTAGAATTCATGTATACATATGCTGGGGGGTGTTCCTCATGTTTACTTAAGGCCCCAAGATTTGTATTTTCGATTTGCGAAATACTGCATATGTTTATCATAAATTGTTTAATCAAGTAACATAATTAATTATCTTTGTCAAATAATAGGAAGTTGTATTCTTCCCTTTGCCATTTAAAGTTATTAAGATGGTTCTTAATAAGCTTTGCATGACATTGACTTCGCAGCATAAATTGCGTGTTCAAATCTGTAAATAAAGAGAAGTGGGGAAGTCCTGGCTTTTTTAAGCCCCCAATTTGAGGCAAAGTGCGGAAAAATCATACTATTTTTGAGTATTTTACTTGCCAAATGGGAGGGATCATCCCGACTTACCCCCTAAAAAAGAAATGAACAAAAAAAACGGATTTGTATAAAAAGGAAGGGGAATCCAAATTTCCCTTAGAAGAATAAAGAAAGAAAATTAAACATGTTTTTCGAAAAGCAAGGATTATTGACTTAATATTTGAATCATCATGATGACTTGGCAGTGAGGTATACGTGTGATAGCGATAACAATAACTATCTTTTTTTCCATGTAGCAATCATGTTCAATCAATGTTCCTCCCTTAGAGAAGATGGAGATATCCCACGCAGGCGGACATATTAATTGGTCATGATAAGTGAGAAGACCAATGCTCAAGAGTTGTAAAAGACATCTAAAGTTGACGTCAAGGCTGTCGATATATCAAATCAATTTATTGTGTTAATTCTTTTTCTTTCTAGGCAATGTATTTAGATCTTGAATTACCTTGGTTATAAATATCCCTATTATTAAAAGAAAATAAGATGATTCTTTTTTTTTTTAAAGTGATAATCATCTCATTTTTCTTTGGCAAAAGATATGGAAAACATCAAATTTAGTTTGATTCGATTGCTTTACTAACATGATGTAATCAAGCCAATGACTATCAAATCATCCAAATCATTTGAATTTTTTTATATGATCTTGAAATCGTAACTCAACACTTCATGCATTTTATATATGGGCATGAATACTCAAAAGTAGGTTCATATATACAAAGGCCTAAGATTGACCATATTTTCATGGAATGATGATTTTGGTATATGGTTATGGTCTACCTCAAGGAGGGCCTTTCGAAGGTTGCTAGGCTTGGGGTTACGAACAATAGACATGCTCAAGTATACTCCCAAAATCCCTTACTTTTGGTGCTTCTCAAATTTACACTTTTCTTCTTTGTGTGGCAACTTCCTACATTAGGTGCCTTTTCCTTGTCATATCTCTTTTGTTTTAATTTTTTTTTGTTTTTTTTTCCAACAAGTTTTGTTTTGGTTTTAGAACGATTTTTCTTTTTTCTTTTTCATTTGATCTTTCCTTTTGGGTTTAGACTAACTTTGTGTCCCCCTCTTATGTCTCGTTCCCCCAACATCCTATTTTTATCTTTGCATCATTCCCATCCCAAGGTATGGAATAATGTAGGTTGAATAACAAAGGCTCAATTGACGAGGCTGAAAAGGGCTGCCAAGAAGATGGATTTTCTCTAAGGTTAAGAACATGAAATTATATTTGTGGAGTTTCAAGTTGCCTCCTGTGTTGGTGAAATCATCATATCCTTTCTTTGTGGGCTAAAGACGGGCCTTTTTTCATTCGATAAATCTAGTAAGCCAAAGCTTATCTAGATTCTTAAAGTGTTGAGTATGTATGCCTTTTGATATTGCATGTTTGTAAGTATACGTTTTATTTAATGTGAGCCAATAACAATAAAGAGATTGAATGGAGAACAGGATAAACATACTTGAAAATATATTTTTTATTCATTAATTAATGAGAGTACAAAATAAGTAGATTCGACAGCATGAATTACTTAGTCTATAAAAAAAACAAAGGAAAGAAACAAAAAAAGACCCAGGGTGCTACATCTTGAATTGTTGACAACTTCTTGAGATCACAACTTCGAGCTTTGTCCGTTTTCGACGTAGGTGAAATCCTCTATAAAATTCAAGTTCATCTATGTAGACACCCATTTGTGTCTCCCCAAAACCAAACCCAGTGATGAGTACCTCTCACGTCGAATCCTAATCGAATGAAGTAAAAGTGTGGAAAGTCTAGTGTTGCGGTTAGTTTTTTATTTTTTTTCTTTCTCTCTGTTTTTTAAAAACCTATTTTAAGAAACCAGCCAATCTATTTTTGTTTGGTCCATGGCAAGGGTCCAATAATTGTATAGGTTGATGAAGCTTGAAAAGATCTTTCCAACGATTTATTATAAGCCCAATTCCGATGAATAATGAGGAAGTTATGGCCAAATTACTATTTTGGGCCCGATTTGATTTTTATATGCGACCCATTGATCTAGAGGAGGGCCTAATATGGATTTATCATTCGTAATGAAATTAGAATTGATTTTAGTCTTCTAGATTCTTCTAGATTCTTCTAGACGGTTCTTTTCTAATTCAATTAGTATTGATAAATTGACTTTGGTAGACGATTCTTCTAGACGGTTCTTTTCATTTCTAATTCAATTAGTATTGATAAATTGAGTTTTAACCAGTTTTATTCTAGTCGAAACTCTGCTTTGTTCTTTTATCCGTCTGGCTGATTTTCTCTATAAATAGCCTCCTAAAACCTCCGATTTCAATCACCAACTCTTACCAACAAAATTCTTGATATTCTCTCTCTCTCTCTCTTATTCTAAACAAGATTTTCTCACACAAAATTCCGCATTTACAAGATCTAGAAACACCTAGCCAAGTTCGAAGTTGCCTTCGCCCTAGACATGAAAGGTTTTAATTTATGAGGGTTTGGTCCCGAATCTCTATTTCAATTATTTAATTTAATTTTTTGCTTATTATTTTCCTTGAAGTTACTAACGCGTGTATTTCGTTATTAGGAAGGAGTACGAGGCATCCAAGTAATGCCTTAATTGATTTATTGTTATTATGATATGGAAATCATGTCTAGATTGTTATTTTGATTCCTAGTATCATGTTAGGATGTTTTTCTTATTTCGGTGTTTAGAATGACAACAATAAGTTCCTAGTATCATGTTTAGGCTAAAGAATAATAATGTCAATTATGATTTCTATGATGCCTTTTATTGTCTTTTCTAATAGCATGTTAGTATCATATTAGGGCTAAAGCTTTTATTTTTATTAGTGACATGCTAGCGTTTGTTATTAATATTTTTAGTATCATGCCTAGGATCTTGCTATTAATATTATGCTTTAACATGATTATTATAATTATGATGATTATTCTTATGATTATTATTATGTTGCTCTATATGTTTATTGTTATTGCTTGATCACACCTTTTATGCATGTTTAAAAGGAATTTGTACTTGTAATCACGCTTAATAAGATAATTAATAATCTTGTTTAGGGTTAATATGATTATAATCAAGTTATCGCCAATAATAGTTTATTTGTGCATTATATTCAACCAACATAGATAAACAAGTTTAGGGTAACCTATTGATTGCATGTTAGTCTGAAAGCGCACATGAATATGATCTGAATAAAGTAGAGGCCGATTATTAGGGCAGGTTCAATATCTTTTAGGTTGGATTTGTACATTCATCTATCCCCGATCACCAGCCATGGTTCCAGACCTATTGGAGTTGAATATTTCCTAGATCGTTAAGGAGTGTAACCTTCACCTCGTGAACAGTTTATAAGTTCTTCAAACTTATTGGCCACTCTTTTGCTCTAGCTTATTTCCCTTTGGACGCCACCGTACTTAAGTGTATGATCACAGTGAAGGTAAAGCCAGGGATAATGCTTGAAATATTCCCTACAGTTTTAGGCAATTCCGCTGGGGATGATTTCTATTTTAATTCCTGAAATTTATTTCGGCAATGATTTAGAATGAGTGGATGAGACTTGAAAAGTTCTAAGTATTTCATGTGCGAAATTTTGATTAACATTATTGTCATATGCATGGAAAGACCGTTCGTAATGAGTTAAAATAATAGGATTTTTACACGCAAGAAATTTAAGGAATATCTTTCTCAACTACAATCGGAATAATGCTGCGCGAAACTGGAAAATTTTATCGAGCACAGAAAGCTGTTGAGGCATGTAGGAACTAGCATTAGAAAACAGAGTCTAACGCCGCTGATTTGACTCTGGCGCTCCAAAGCCTAATCTTTGTGCCGGCCTCTGTTTGCTGGTGCTAAGTTTTTCCAATACCTAGCCAGAAATATGCGTTCTAATTTTGACCAGTTTTTTGCACTGTTTTCTCGATCCTACTACCTGATTGAGTTTTTCTCACTTTTCTGAAACCCATATGTGTTCTACATATGGACATAACACTCTAGGAATTCATGCTCTATCTACCTGATTGAACGCTCTATGCAACAAAGCGTAATCCGAGAATGTTGAATTCACCAAACCATGGAAGCGAGTTTTTAACTTGCGGTGTCCCATCCACTCGCGCCAACCCTTCACGGTTAGGCTTCCGCGCGGTGCATAAAGACAAGTAACCATGGACCCTCCTTGACTAATCCATATCCCGAACTTTAGAGAACTAGAGCCATGGTTAGGTTGCAAACTCATTGCATCATATTGTGACTACTTAACTAATTGTGCATTATTTGTTGTGCATACTCTATATGTTTTTCGTAACAGTTTTTTTGACTTGTGCTAAGATTAAATAAACCGCTTAATGGCTAAAAGGACTATGTTTAATTAATTATTTAATTTATTAATTTTTAGTAATTAAAGTCTAATCATTTAATCAGAGTTGACTTAGTACAACTTTAGGCATACCCTGTAAAGGAATAATATCAAAAGCAGTTCCAGATCAACGTTCTAGCAATGGCGCCACGATTTGGACTGTAGCGCCACCCTGTGGAGTTTAGCGCCTGGCGACAGCTCTGTCGTCTGGCGCTACACTACACAGTGTGGCGCCAATCCTGTTACTCTGGCGACAGTTCGGAATTATGCTTGAGTCATCACTTTGTGTCTAATTAAACAATTTGCTAATCAATTCGATTATTTTTATTCCTCGTTAAGTCCTTAATTCAGTCTAGTCACATAATCTAGCCACATGGTCTCACACAAGAGTCTTAATATTTTACCTACACTCATTACAATCATTGGTCTTAGACACACTTTGAGTATATGTCACCATGACCATGTCTTAGGTTCATGCATGAGTCGGTTTTTTCCGTCATTTAAGTTGGGGGTACAGTTTATTCCTAATTTCTTCATATCTCTCTATCTACATAATCTTTCTTCACATCACAACCTTCATTCTTCTTACCTTCTCCCATCTATGCGTGTTGAATAGAGTTTGAGTCAAATAATTAACAGTCGACATCCCTAATTTCCCTTTCCATAGTACTTAGTCAAGGAAAGAAGGGCGATTATTCAAGGACAACCTCTTTGTTCAAGTCTTACTTTTTGATACATTGATTGGTCAAAAGAGGGAAGCTAAGAAGATAATGGCAAGTCAAGAAGAAGTCAATGAACTTAGGAATCAGTTGACTAACGTAACTGAGTCATTGAAGGCTTTAACTCTCAAAATCAATGACCCTATGAAGCAACAACAAATGGAGCTCATGCAAGAAAGCTTGAGTAAGATATCTAGTAACTATAAATTTCAGGGCATTAGTTCACAAGAGGTCTCGCTGGACAAGGAACGTCTTCCGCATAATTTCAATGCCAATGACATCCCTAAGTTCAAGGCAACAGATAATCCTTACTTTCACTTACGAGCCTTTGAAACATTAATGAACATTAAGGGGATCGCTAGGGAGGTCTTTCATTCCTTATTTTCTTTATCTCCCAAGACCATTTGTCAACAATGGTTCTTTTCTCTTGACAAAGAGAAAATCTCTTCTTGGGATTCAATAACAAACGCTTTCATAGATAGATATAAGTGTAACATTCAAGACGAAATAGACCCCAGAGAACTTGAGATGTTAAAAAAAAAACGAAGGGTTCATTTCTTTCTTTAACAAATGGAGGTAAACTTCTGCTAATATGGTTAAGGATGTTCATCAAAAACCTTCATGAAAAATATGCAAAGAATTTAAAATATCAACACAACCTAAATACTTTCAAGGATGTGTATAATATAGTGCTAGAGAAAAGAAGAACGACCAACCTTCTTCTTCCTCTCCCATTAATGAAGTACATGCTACGAACGCCTCTAAATCATAAATCCAAAGGTTGAAAAGAGTGTTCACCCACTTGGTATAAGTTATGAAACAGCTTTCGAAAAACTACACCACAAAGGTCTAGTAATGCCCTTAGGACCCATCAAGGATCCAGTTCCAGCAGCCAGACCACCCAAGTGGGATCCTAAAAAGCACTGAAAATATCACCAAGGAAAGGGTCACAACACTGAGGAGTGTTGGAAACTCAAAGAAGCTATTCAAGATCTGATTGATGACAATAAAACTTCCGGAATTCTAGCCATCGCAGAAGATCAAACATCCTTCAATCCTTCACTCCTTATCACACTTGTAGGTGAGCCCATGATCGAGACAACTTATATAACCTCTCTTGATGAAGTGGCCATGATTGAAGAGGATGAAAGTCTTTTCTTAGATAATACTAAGGAAGACTCGTCAAGTCTAAAAGAGGACGTTAAAAAACTTCAAGATGTCATTACCATGCTCTTGAATGTGGTAGAAGGATTAGCAAATCGGTTGATAGTTATTGAACAAAATTAAGAACTCAATGCTCCTAAGCCACGAGCAAAACAGACCATTGACGAATACACACCAATAGGAATGACTTACAATGAAGCTTTTGACTGTCTTCACGATCAAGGTCTCATTCACCTCGTTTGTCCTAGTCAAGACCCTCTGCCTAAAAAACGGTATCCCAATTGGAACCCAAAATCTTATTGTCGAGATCATAGAGGTCGTGGTCACACTGTCGAGGTATGTCTTCCTCTCAAAGATCGTGTTCAAGACCTCATTGATTCAAATCTCCTTCATGTTCCTCCGCGTGACAAGAAGGCCAAGATTAGTAACGATAACAACAGTGGCTATAAAGGAAAGAAGAACGACTATCCTTCTTTTTTCGAAAACACCTACTCTAGTAACAGTGTTGGTACTTTAGACCTTAATGAAATCTTAGCCATGGATAATCTAGGATTTAGAAAGCAACTAAGAAAGGATTTCACCCTATTAGAATTAGCTACGATAATGCTTTCGATCGACTCCATGCAAAGGGACTCATTACTCCTATTGGAACCATTCAAGATCCCCCACTTGAGAGGAGATTGCCTAGTTGGAACCCAAATGTACGCTGCAAGTACCATCAAAGTAGGGGTCATACTACTGAGAGCTAGTGGAAGCTAAAGGAAGCAATCCAATATTTGATCGACAATAACATGCTTCCAATATCTTTAGCGGCAAGAAAACCAAGTGATTATAAGCCAAGGGACGAGAGGCAAGCTTCAACGACAAGATTTCATGGTCTTTTTCTATTTTTTATTTAACATTTCCCCATATGTTTAGCATAGACACCTGTCTTTTCCCTTAAATTAATTTTGAAGATTCTTTCTATTTACCCTTTTAATAAAATGAGCATTTTATTTGATCGCATTGCAAAAAAAAAAAATAATTCCATGTCAAACTAAGCACAAGGTATTCCAATGATTTGAGGCACCCCTTGTAGCCACATCATATTGCCTTTCACCTTTCTAATTTACAATCCTTTCTTCATAAACCACTTTAAGCCTTGTCTAACGATAGACCTTTTAGTTTTCAACCTACATCTACCTAACCTTGGGATGGGATGGTGCGTAACTTATGTAACTTCAAAAGGCTTGAGTGACTTCAAAATATTAAAATAGCAAAAAATAAGCAAATAATAATAATAAAAATAATAAAATTGTACAAAAGGGTAAGTGTTCCAATGTCTTTGATATGAAAATGTCTTCGATATGAACACGTCTCAGATTGCGTCTCTTATCGAGTGCTCGGTACCGTGCCTGAGAAACATGAATGCCAAGTGAGTGATAAGCCACATGATCGGGATTGCGCACACTTATAAAAGTAAAAAAAATGCAAAAGCAAAAAAAAACAAGAGAGCAAAAATAAAATAAAAAGAGCTAAAAAAGTGTTAAAACCCTCAAGCGTAAAAAGATAAAAATTCAAAAGCAAGGTTGCACACCTTGGGGGCTTATCTAGGGTCTTGAGTCTTTATCCCTTTCTTCTTCAACCTTTATCCTAACCACGTTACAACCCTTAAAAAGACCTTTTTGAGGTATACACACACTTGTGCGAGGTTCGGCTAGAGCTACGATCGGCCTGATTCTTAACGGATACGTATGCAACCTCACATCGAGGTGCGGCCGTAATAAAAATGCATTCATATTCACATTCACACACCTTGACGATATCTAGGTATCTCCTATGCTCATCCCTATCTACTTAAAGCTAGACTTAGGGGCTTGATCCTTACAACATTAGCTTACCTAGCCTAAAGAGTCACTATCATTTGACTCTTCTTGAAATAACATTTTCCCACACACATAGCCTTTGCGGCCTAATTTCAGGGTCACTTTCACACACCGCACAGATGCATGACCAAATATAATTTCCCTTAGGAACCCTTTGTCATCAAATCTTAACACAACGCTGAAGCATGCCTTGTCATATCAACATCACTCGTCAATCAATCATCATTGCATCACAAAGTATGAAGTGCTTAGCCTCCGCGCCTAAGTAACCTAAATACTTTCATTATCGAAACAATAAGGATATTCTAAGATGTTGCAATCCTTATACCGTGAGAGACAACATTAACGAGTTAAGCTCATTCAAAATGCACCTCCAAAAACATCACTTGAATTCTTTTTTGTGTCTTTCTTTTTCGGGAGAAAGTCGGTACCCTCCACAAAAATGACGGAAATTTTTTACTTTTTTGCATTTTCTAGTCGCACGATCACAATACAATGCATACATGGGCCATGAGTCACACGTGTCAATTCACCTTGGGTCAACCTCAAGTCAATCAGTCGCGTAGAGTCAACCTCGAGGCAATCACAGCGAGTCAAGTTTATACCTTGAGTTGTGTCAAGTTAATGAGTCAAGAGACATTAAACCTTAGGTCAGCTAAGAGATTAGCAAAGTCCGATAGTCAAAGATAAATACAGGTGCATCCCAGCAACAGCAAGAGTAGAGTAGGGAAGACCCTACTCCAGCGGCAGACGACAACATTTAGCGTCTACTAATAGATTTCAGCGCCTGGTGCTAGATCCCAGCGTCTGGCGACAGAACCAAATCGCGGCGCCAGAAGCATTGCAGCGGCGACATAACGCTCAACCACTCAGAGCAGTTTTTTTCAACCTCTTTCAACAATTTCGGGTTCCTTGGTACGCCAGTTATCCCGTCTAAGAAATTTGACATGATTAAGTGGTCGGCTTGATTACAATTGCATAAAGTGATCGACCTGACAAAAGATCTTCTCACTTAGCTTATAGTACCTAAACATTGGCTCATCGTAAGACACTGACATACTGGTTCAAAAAACAGCAAAAGAACCGACATACTAGTTCATAATTTACAAGCAGCAAAAGCGTCGACGTACTGGCATAGCGGAAGCAAAGTTCAAGCGAGCTTTAAAGATCAACAAGCGTTGGTCTTCAGAAGTTTTCTTCGGAATATTATCGCAACAAACATTCAAGTATCAAAGCTCCATTATTTAGAGACGCGTGGACATATCATCAAAGCTCTTTTGTTCAGAGACGCGTGGACATATCATCAAAAGCTCTTTTGTTCAGAGATGCGCGGAAATATAATCAAACCTCTTTTGTTCAGAGACGCGTGGACATATCATCAAAAGCTCTTTTGTTCAGAGACGCATGGGCATATCGTTAAAGCTCTTTACTCAGAGACGCGTGGGCATATTATTCAAAGCTTTTGTTCAGAGACGAGTGAACAATCCTCAAAAGAAGATCTATTGTTCAGAAACGAGTGAACATCAAAATAGCAAGATGGCGTTCTACAGATTTTGGAAGGTTATCACAAATACAACAACAATGCAGCAACAAATCGGTTACCTCTAGAGACGTGTGCTCGGCGGTGCAAGATACGCGTTTCTTAACTCTTTTATTTGTTTTAAATAACGTTAGTTTGCAGGTATTGACATTACAAGAGAGATTTAGGATCGCAAAACATTCTAAATCATTCTCCGTCCCTATCGATACTTTGCTTTTTGTTTTCGAAACTTGCGTTTCATAAAAATCAGTCAAAGTCTAGTGTTGCGATTAGTTTTTTATTTCTTTTCTTTCTCTCTATTTTTTGAAAACCTATTTTAAGAAAACAACCAATCTAATTTGGTTTGATCCATGGAAAGGGTCCAATAATGGAATAGTTTGATGGGGCTTGAAATGATCTTTTCAACGATATATTATTAGCCCAATTTGGATGAATAATAAGGAAGTTAAGGCCAAATTACTAAACTGGGCCCGGTTTGATTTTTATATGCGGCCCAATGATCTAGAGGATGGCCTAATATTGATTTATCATTCCTAATACAATTAGAATTGATTTTATTCTTCTAGATTCTTCTAGAAGGTTCATTTCATTCCTAATTCAATTAGCATTGATAAATTGACTTTGGTTGAATTTTTAGAGTTTTAATCAGAATAAAACACTGTTTTTGAGGAAAATACGATTTTGCCCTTCTGTACGGCTAAATTTTTTCAAAACTAAGAAAACGCGTGAAATTAATTACTAGCGACTGACGACAGGGATTAGCGCCTGGCGCTAATGCTTGGCGTCTAGCGCTAGCCTTAGCGCCTGACGTTAAAGTCTAGCGTCTAACGCTAACCTGTTTTATTGTCGTCGAAACTCTACTTTGTTTTTTTTTATCGATATTCTCTCTCTCTCTCTCTCTTATTCTAAACTAGCTTTTATCACACAAAATTCCGCATTCACAAGATCTAGAAATACCTAGCCAAGTTCGAAGTTGCCTTCGCCTTAGACGTGAAATGTTTTAATTTCTTAGGGTTTGGTCCCAAATCTCTATTTCAATTATTTAATTTAATTATTTGTTTATTATTTTCCTTGAAGTTATTAATGCGTGTATTTTGTTATTAGAAAGGGGTACGAGGCATCCAAGTAAATGCCTTAATTGATTTATTGTAATTATGATATGGAAATCATGTCTAGGTTGTTATTTTGATTGCTAGTATCATGTTAGGATGTTTTTCTTTCTAAGATGCCTTTTATTGTCTTTCCTAATAGCATGTTAGTATCATGTTAGTGTTAAACCCTTGATTTTTATTAGTGACATGCTAGGGTTTTGTTATTAATCTTGTTAGTGTCATGCCTAGGATCTTGCTATTAATATTATGCTTTAACATGATTATTATATCTATGATGATTATTATTATGTTTCTTTATATATTTATTGTTATTGCTTGATCACACCTTTTATCCATGTTTAAAGGGATTTTATACTTGTAATCACGCTTAATATGATAATTAATAATCTTGTTTAGGGTTAATCTGATTATAATTCAAGTGATCGGCAATAATAGTTTATTTATGCATGATATTCAACCAACATAGATAAACAGGTTTAGGGTAAACCTATTTATTTCATGTTAGTCAGAAAGCGCACATGAATACGATCAGAATAAAGTAGAGGCCTATTATTAGGGTGGTTCAATATCTTTTAGGTTGGATTTGTACCTTCATCCCTAAACTACCAGTCATGGTTCTAGACCTATTAGAGTGGAAGATCTCCTAGATCGTTAAGGGGTGTAACCTTCACCCCGTGAACGATTTACAAATTCCTAAAGCTTGTTGGCGACTCTTTTGCTCTAGCTTCTTTCCCTTTGGACGCCACCATAATTAAGTGTATGATCACAATGGGGTTCAACCTAGGGATAATGATTGAATATTCCCTATAATCTATATGATTCATGGTTTAATTTATCAAGTCCCTTTCAATTAATATTTCCACAATATAGACTTTTTGAAATGTGTGTAAACCAAGGTATTTTAAATGGAACTTGTATGGTGGAGATATATTGTCTATGAACTTTGGGACGAGTTCAGGATCCGGAGTTCTTTGTAGAATAAGAGCAACCTTTGATCGCCCCCTAGAAAAGAAGTCAATGAAGCCTTCTTCTTCCCCTCTCTTAAGCAATTCGAGATCGCGCAAGGTAGTTGTGAGCTCGATGTTATCTCCATAATGGGTAAAAAACGGTTTTACAACGTCACTTCAAGTGGAAGTGTGTTTTGCATCGAGGTTATAAAACCATGATCTAGCAGTTGGGTCCAATGAAAGAGGAAAAGTACAGGCATATAAGCTTGGCTCAACCCCTTTTAATGCCATAATTCTAATAAAGCTCATTAAGTGAGTCCTAAGATTGTCTGTAACCTTAAAAGTTGGAAAATCCGTAGTCAAGAACTTTTTTGAGAGAGTCTTGCCACTAGGTTGTGGTGCAAGCTCATAATTGAAGTACATATTCCCTGAGTTAGCTCGAAGGAAAAGTTTCTCCAAGGCCTCTACTCTTTCGGCTCTTGCTTTTTCTTGTAGAATGTTTTCTTTTTCTTTTTCTGCTTTTATATTAGCCTTTTTTTGCTTTTTTATTAGCCTTCATTTGGGCTTTTCTTCTCATAAGGCCTTTAGGTTTTGGAGTTCCTCTCTAAGTTTCTCCAATGCTTCTTTGTCACCCATAATTGGACTAGTATGCGAATGTGGAAGATGATCTAGTAATGTGTATCACGAGAAATTGAGCGTGTTCACTTAAACCTTTTCTGCCAAGCATTTAAACAATGAACCAAAGTCAAAATGATTGTTTTATTTCTTTTTTTTAATCATTGTAATACGAATTCACTTTAAGAAGTTTGTTGATGAAGAATGTCAAAAAATTCACAAACAATCATTAATGGAACCAAAGTCAAAAAAATCACGAACAATCATTAATATCAGTGTGCGCATACAAGACACAGTGGTGCGCGGAGGTGCTGCACGCAACTTCTGAACTTGCGCCTGGAGGGTGCGCGCAACTTTGACAGATGCGCGTGCCACCTGGTAGGTTCTAGTCCATGATTTTGGGATAGAAGCCTAGTGTTGGCAGCCCCTAGTCAATGAGCTAATCCCCAAAGGTTAAATTGTGCTATGATTATGCATGATGCAATGTTGCTTGTTTGATTTTTACTTTTGTGAAAAAGGAAGATATTATGCGTTCGAGTCTCGCTCTCTAATTATTGATTATCCAAGTTAGTTCTCATTACAATCCATAGGAAACCTAGTGTTGGAAACCTTGAACCATAACTACGAACTAATCTTGTAACCTCTAAGTCCCTAGTAAAGTCACCACTATAAGGACGGTGATCCCATCGTAGGGGGGTCCTTCCTTGTATGCCCATGGCCATTTAAAAGCCTAGGACTTTACACTTGTTATGGTGTATTAGGATTTGAATTCCTGACTTTTTGGGAGACTTGAATTAAAAATGATACTCTCATTACGCTTTTTTGTAAGAAACAAGTAGGAGTCGCCAATGAGTTTTAGGAAAACTCATAAACCTCGTTCATGCCTTTCTTCCATGTGGATTTCATGGAATAATTAGCACGAAACGTAAGTTCACCCATGCCCAAATCAGTCTACACAAACTAGAAATGAGTTTGGGAGCGAGGGTACTAAAATAACGTTCCTTTTAGAGAGGAATCGCTATTCTAGCCCTAGTACGACCTCTACTAGCTCTTCCTTTTTCACAATTTCATTACCAAATAATATATGTAATGTGACACCTAAAGACTAAGTTAATTGATTTTATTTACAAGCATTAATCACGTAGGAATTACATTGCAAAAGTCGTTTTTCTTTGTTTAATCAATATTCTTAAAAAGAACAAAATAAACAATATTCGCCTTGTCTTAAGTGATAAAACAACAATTAATTATCAAATTTTATGCTTAATTAACAAAAGAATACCATGTGAATTAATTAATTAAATTTTTTTTAAAGTGGTCAAACAACACCATTTATTCAATTAAAGTTATTTGAAAAATAAAGGAAAAGTGATTTATCTAAGTGCTTAGGAAACTAACCGTTCTACTTTTATGTTAAATCTCCGTTTAATGTGTTTATGGAATTTCTTTCTTCTTCGTACCTTCAAGAGCTTCAATGGATGGATTAGGGTTGAAGAGTAGTTGGGAAGAAAGAGGGAAAAGTAGTATGATAGTAAGAGAAGTAGAGAGATTTGGGTTTTGAGAGTAATAGGGTTTTAATTATGATTTTTTCGGTCCCCGTAATGCTGAACGAATACCCCTATATATAGGCGTAGGGATATAGTTTTACGGTTTTCGAGCCGCGCCGTCAGATGGCGTGCGCAACTCTCTGAGTCGTGTTGGATGCCGCGCGCATCTAACAGAGTCGCGCAAGCCAGACGCGCGCAATTGATTGAGTTGCGCTGGTTTGCGGTTTGCCTTTTACGAAAGCGCGTTTTTCAAACTTCCATAACTTTTGATTGTGGAGTTGGATTAAGGAGTGTGAGATATTATTGGAAAGCTCTGAATGTCTACTTTCCAGTGCCATTCCAATTATATTATGGATCAAGCGTTATGGTCCTTGGAGTGAAAGGGTGTCGATTTTAGGGCCCGGTTTAGTTTTTTGATACTAACTTCTTCATTTTGGCTCGGAATTAGGCTTATAATATACTGTTGGAAATCCCTTTAAAATGGATATCCATATGTATAGGCCTTTCATGGGAATTTGATGGTTGATTTATCTATTTGGCTCAATTTTCAACAATGTAGGTTCCGTTGAATCTAATCACTTCATTTGACGCATTTGGGTCCGTTATTAATCATTTTTAAACATGTATGAAAACGTTTTAGGCCTAATTAGTAATAAAACAAGGCTCTAAGATAAATTGGTCTCAAATATGGGTTTTAACTTACTTCATAATGCTTTTCATTGACCATAAACACTTCAACTTTGATCTAGCATGAAGAACGGGTTTTTGTAACATCATCGTACTTCCTTTCGGGACAAGAGGCCAAAAGTATGTGTCTACACTGTCCTCCATGAAAAATTTTCCACACTTAGGCAGCACATGGTCATGCTCAATCTTGGTGTTAAGCTTGGGAAGTTTCTCGGATTCCTAATTGATCAAAGGGGGATAGAGGCCAACCTTGAAAATATACAGGTGGTCATTGACATGTAGCCACCCCACACTATCAAAGAAGTACAAAAACTAACAGGTTCTCTAGCGGCCCTGGGGAGATTCCATAGCCGGTTAGGTGACAAGTTCCTCTACTTCTTCCAGGCGACAAGAAAGAAGACTATGTTTAAATGGGGGGATGATGATGAGGCGGCCTTCCAAAAAATTGAAGCAACATTTGCACTTTTTGCAAAGGCTGGTCAGCCCTATGCCCAAAGGGATGATCTACATGTACTTGATTATCTCAAATCATGCCCTCAGTGTCGTTCTCCTTGCTGAAAGAGAGGACACCCAGCTCCAAGTCTATTTCATTAGCCACGTTCTCGAAACGCGGAGCTTCTGTACCCCACGGTTGAAAATTTTGGCCTTGTTCTTTACATGGCTGTCAAGAAGTTAAAATCTTACTTCTTAGCACATCCGTCAGTTGTCCACACGGACCAACCGATCAAGCGTCAAATGATGACCCTAGAATTATCAGGCCGAATGCTCAAGTGGTATATTGAATTACATGGTCTTAAAATCACTTACGAACCAAGGAAGACAATAATGGGGCATGCATTTACCGACTTTATTGTGGAAATGAGAAGGCCGGTTGCGCCGGATAACACTTATCAGGTATGGAAAGTATATGTGGACGTGAGCTCACCTATGAACTACTTTGGTGTAGGAGTTATATATCATTCCCTTAAGGGGGATAAGTACGAGCATGCACTAATGTTATAGAAATTTAAAAAAATGAGGCAGAGTATGAAGCCCTGGTCGCCGGCATCCGCATGTGCAAGGTGGCAGGGGCAACTATGATTGACGCCTGCTTTGACTCTCAGTTGGTCGTGAGCTAATACCATGGTGATTGAAGCCACCCGTCCGACAATGATCAAATACTTGCAGGCTGTCAAAGCTAAGGCGAGACACTTGAAGATTTCAAACTAAGTCAAGTGCCTCGGTCCAAAAACAACCAGGCGGATTCTCTATCTAAGATGGCATCATCCGCCTCATGTGATACACATCGGTTAGTCTTCTGGGAAGTAATGGAAAAACAAGGTATTTAAGAAGATCCCATTGGAGTACTTGACTTAATTCTCCTTGAATGGACAGTATCCAGGCGTACTTGCTAGACGACACGCTGACGAATTCAACTCCAAAAGAAGCCGCACTGAAAAAACGTGCGGCTAATTTCAAAATTCGTAAAAGAGAGCTTTTTAAGAAAGGGTTCCTACTATACAACTACTCTTAAAATGCATCACCCCCGAAAAGGGTAGGAAATTCTGGAAGACCTACATGCGGGCTTTTGTGCCTTAAATATAGGCGGCATGTCTCTAGCTGAAAGGACCAAAGGCAAGGCTATTTTTGGCCTACCTTGGAGAAAGACGCCATGAAATTGGTGAAAAAGTGTGACAAATGCCAGAAATTCGGCGAACTTATACACCATCCTGCCATGGATCTGACGACTATTCACAGCCCAGTTCCATTCGCCAAGTGGGGCATGGACATCCTTGGGCCATACACTTCTGCGTTAAGCGGACGGCGGTATATCTTTGTTGCCATAGATTATTTCACCAAATGGGTAGAGGCAGAAGCGGTCCTCAGTTTGAGACACCTCCACTCAAGACTTGGTTGGGAGATCAAGGGATCTTAAGTTACTTTGCATTAGTCGGCCGACCCAAAGCAAACGACAAGGGTGAAGCCTTCAACAAGTTAATCTTAGAAAGCATAAAAAAAAATTCGAAAGAGCTGGCAGCCTATGGGCGAATGAACTATCACACGTCCTATGGGCCATCAGAACAACAACAAAAGGGGCAATTTGAGTGACCCCATTCCTCATGGTGTACGGTGGAAGGTCGTCTTGTCCATCGAACACTAGGAGCCGACTCTTCGAGACATGTTGTATGACAAAGAGGCAATTACGAGGCCATGCGGCTAGCATTTTACTCGCTTCCAAAGCGCAGGGGCAATGCTCCCTTGCGCCATGAGATCTACCAACAGAGAATTAATAGAGCCTACAACAAGAGAGTGCACAAGCGGCCCCTTAAGGTTGGGGACTTTGTGCTACAAAAAATGGAGGCATTTGGTAGGTCGAATGAGCAAGGGAAGATAACCCTAAATTGGAAAGGCCCCTACCAAATCTATATATGAAGAAGTAAGAGGTGGCATAGAGTTTGGAAACACAAGACGGAAGGAAGCTACCCAATACTTGGAATGTAGATAACTTGAAAATGTACTACTTCTGAAATTTTGTAATTTTTTTATTCAAACTCATTAATTAAAAAATCTGCCTTCTTTCAAAAATTATGCCTACTTTTTACATTCAAGAGCATCATCGATTTGGGTTGGTACATTGCTCTATAAATCGAAAACGAACGGCCCTACCGACTACTTGGATTAAGATGACGCTTGTAGCCGTTTGACGTAATCTTATTTGAAATCTAAAAAGTGTTAGTTTTTCCAACTGTTTTAATACAGACGGAAAGCGGCTACTGTTTCATTTTAAAGGCTACACTATTTACGTATCACCGCCTATTATTACTTTGGGGCAATACAAGCTGACAAATTATGCTTTTAAAAAAAAGCTATGTTCAAGGACATAGCGGCTTAATAGTGTCTAAATGTCTGATTGAGGCCTTTGGTCGGATACTCTCAAGTGCCTACCTGTTTGCTCAAGATGGCCGTCTATCGCTTGGTTAGGGGCAATCACCATAGTGATTGATTGACTATGAAACCAATCATACTCTTTAAAGTATTAATAATTTCTAAGTCAATCAACCCGTTTTTGAAACCAAGCAAACATCCGGTTAGGGGCAAGGACATCAGGTAAAACAAACAATTTCATAGTATACAGGCAAGTTAAATACTTAGCTAAAATATGTGCATATCAAATAAAATTGAAAAATTAAAATCTTATATACATATACATACATATATATATATATATGTGTGTGTGTGTGTGTGTATGTATATATATAGACACATATATATATATATATATATATATATATATATATATATATATATATATACATATATACATACACATATATATACATATATATATGTATATATATACATACACACACACACACACATATATATATATGACATTATATGATTGTAAAGGGGGTTTCATGTCCTTGAAGGCCGCAAACGATGGATACTAAATCGAGCTTGTGTTCGATGGAGGGCTTTCAAGACTATACTAAGAATTAGGTGGTTGTATCTCAAAGATGGATCAATTAAAAATACCACATTTGAAATATCCTTTTATAACTCCAGATGATTGGGGGGCATTACCTTTCTATTTTATTTTTTGTATGCCTTTAGAAATTTAATGTTTGTGTAAAATAACTTTGAATGTGAACTTAATTGCATAAATTGAGTGAAAGTAATTGTGAAAGTTCTGAAAAGAAGACCTCAAAATATCGAGGTGGGAGACTTGGCTATCAATATTTTGAAGAAGAAATTGTAAGTATATGTTGCTTTTATTTTGCCCTTGATATAATCTATACTAAAGTGCCTGTTGTGATTTTGATTGTTTTGTCTTTTTGCTATACTTCCCCTCTGTCTTGTTGGTGTCCTTCTGTCACTAAGCCTTCTACATTTCTGTTGTCCTGCTCTCACTAAAATTTGCTTTTATTCTATCGTTTTGCTATCGTGTTGTCACTAACATTTGCAGCCACCTGTTGTCCTGTTTTGTATGTGGTTGATTGAGTTGCATTATCATATATGAGAGTTTCATAGCATATAGGAGGTGTCTTGATCTTGGTCATGAAAGTTTAGCTAATATTGTTAAGGTTAGAAGCATATGGATAGCTCTTTTGTTCCCCCTAAAGCTAGAGAGACTTTGTTTCTTAAAATCTTTGATAAGGCGTGATATGTATAATATCAAGCCTCTGCTGAGTGTGAGTCTTTGATATGCCTGAGTTCATATGCCTCATGTTTTTCTCCATTATACCTGGTAATCATCTTTGTTTAGATTTTATGCTTGTTAATATTGGCATTAGATTCTGATTCGCATTAGGTTATTATTGGCATTATCTATCATGACAACACACAACCCTTAATATTAACTCCTTCATGAAAAGTACAAGTTGCTTATTGCTGCTGTAAGTATACTCTGATTTAACTCCAAAGTAGAAACTATAGTATTGCTATTTTAATTTAACGAGGTTGATAATTAACATGTATATCACTACTGATTTTGTTAGATGATGCATACTCCTACTGATGATATCTGCCATTTTTTCTAGTTTGCTTTAGTTCATTAGTGTCCATTGTAAAAAAAGTGTCCTGGTCTGGTCCTGTAGCTGAAGTAGTGGAACTTGAATATATGCTATTTTGTTCAACCTCAAAAGTAGGTTCTAATGGTGCTTGCTTCATATATCTAAATTTTTTTTTAAAAAAGTAAAATCTAAAGTATAGCTTCAAAAGCAACTTCATGTGACTGAAGGAAAATAGGAGTATATCTATCGTAAACTCATTAGTAGAATCCTTTACTGCTTTTAATCAAATTTTGTTGAACAAAATATGATAGAATGATAAACTTGCACTATTGGTGAATTCCCCCTTCCCCGAATGTATGAAATAGGATCAGTAGAGAAATATGAAGTAGGCTAAGTTTTTATGTCACTAGGATCTCTAGTTTGGAGATTAGGTGTTGCTAGATTTATACCTGCATCTCTACCATTATGCAGCATGTGAATTTTGTGTTCCCACATTGAATTGTAGAAGGTAATGTCCCTATATGATTGTCGATATGGCTAGTAAAATTTTGGTTACTCAGATGTAAAATTTGAAAAGGTTTCTAGCATCTTTCTTCCATCAGAGTGCTTACCAATGAGCAACATAGTACTAAAAAAGCAGCAAATTTTGCTTTCTCTCAACAGTTTTAATTCATCAAACTAAGGAATCAAGTTATGCACACAACATCTTCATAGCCAGTAGACAAGATGTGAAAGAATGCCTCTTACCTCTTAACTTTGGATTTCTCAGATCCTTTCCAACAGTATCTCCATGAAATGCATCAAAGAAACAATATAGTTCAAGTAAATAAACTGGAATTGTATGAGAAGGGGGATTACTCTGATATTTTCTGCTTTAGTGATTATTGCATGTTTGTGTTAGGTATAAACATTTTTCAAAGTAAATTATTTTATGATTTTGTATTTTCACAATGTAGGAGAAAGATCTCGAAAAGCAAAGAATACATGTCTCAAACGTGCCTCGACATTTTACTTGGATTAAAGCTCATTCTCACGTCAAGAATGGAGTTCCAACTATTGACAATCCCGCTAATAAAGAAATCCATGATGCAGTAGTAAGTTAGCAACAATCTGATGCAATTTCTTGGTGTTTTGGTAAACACCCTAATGTAATATAAGTTCTTTTTGGCTAAAAATAGATACTAACCCTTTATGACCTTGGCCTCGTTTTACAGATTAGATTGGAGGCCCAAGTACAAAAAGGTGAAATAGTTTCTACAAGTCGAGATGATATCTTGTCAAGAGCTTTAAACAAACCACAGCATGGAGGTTCTGTTAAGGCTGTTGGATCAAGCCTAACTAACAAGGAGTACTTTGGATACAACAAACCAACCGCACCTAGCGAATTACATGCTAGAATGAATGCAATGAACTCAAGGATGGCAACAATGAGGAAGCAGCAAAACTTTATAATTTCCTTCATGATGTCATGCTTAACCCAAGAGCAATTAGGAGCATTCATGGCTGGTGGTGCTCAGCAAGGTGTTTTTGGTGGAGATCTTGCAAATTTAGGTGGGCTGCTTGGTGGGGAGGCAGCAGGTTTGGGTGGTTTCCTTGGTGCTTTTTGGAACCATTTTGGTTCTGGTGACATAAGTGGTTCTGGTAGCCAAGGGGCAGCTGAAAATGGGTTGGATGCTGCTCATTTAGACAGCTCATTTGGTAATGGTGTCCCTCTTACACATCTCTTGATGGGAGGTATGGAAAGGCATGACATTGAAGGGTATCACTTTGGACATGATTCACCTGTGGATAAATCTTACGAACAAGCCTATAATGAGCAAAGAATTGCGACAAACTTAGAACCTCAGTACATAAAAACCACAATCGTGGTCCATCCTCAACTTCAGAACCTCGAGACAGCGGCAGAGGTAGAGGCATACCATGTTCCTTAGCCTGAGGTGAACCATATGAATCCAGTTGAGCATACTCCAATCCCCCAAATCAAAGTCATGTTGTGAATACCAAAAGCAATTATACATTTCCCGAGGTATTACCTGCTTGAATTATGGGCTTTGTTTTCAAGTCTCATATAATGCTAAGGTCATTTAAGCGAGATTTCATGTTTGATATCTGGTTGAGCCTTTTGTTTTCAGGGATGGAGTGATTGTCGCTTGGCAATTGAGGAAAGCGACAAAGAGCTACAAATTGTTGCTAACGGAAAAGTCTACATAGAAAACAACACGGAAGTTCTTGGTAATCATACCATATCGTTGCCTCGTGGTCATCGTCGAGTAACCATTAAAAAAGATTTAATGCCTTCTGCTCCCTTGCCATGTCCCAACGATGAATTAATATTTGTTTGTCAAGCTAAGATGGCTTTAACAGCTTAGCCAAATCGTTTGAAACTCCCCCCGCAAGTAAAGATGCAAATCTACATTCTTTTGCTACTATGATGTTGATACTGCTTCTGCATTCTGCATTATGGTAATCATAGAATCTTCCCTAGAGTCCTTGAAATGCTCCATGTTGCTTCTGCATTCTACATTCTGCTTCTGCATTCTGCATTTGGATTCTACATTCTGCTGCTACCCTTTCTTGTTAGCATAGACATGAGTAGGTTTTTTTCATGTTTATTTAATGTTATGGACAAGAACTACCTCAATCTGGTAAAGTCAGCTCTGGGACAGCTGAAAATTTTTGCTGACACTCTTGTCTACCCTCATCAACATTAAGAGTCACAACAAGGAATTGCAAAAGGAAGCATCTGGTGCATACTTTTAGGTAGACATGTAAAACCATGACGTTTTGGAGGAAGGTCTGTAAGGGTTGCCAATTATGAAAGTTTCAAATGTGTGTGTGTGTTAAACATGAATTTTTCTAGATTTTAATTGATTCCTTAGATTACATTTCTGTGAATTGTTGTATTAAAGTAACAATTGTAACACACATCTGCTTGCCATTGAATGTTTAAGATGTGCGCGATGTGCATAGGAAAGCTGCTCATGATAGTATAACCGGTTGTCGTACATTTAAATTACTAGCATGCCCTAATAGCCTTAAAAAAGCAAAATCTACAACAAGACAATTTGCATGTAAGTTAGTGAATGAAAAAGAAAGATAGAAACAGTGAAATAGCATAAGATCAAGAGCCAAAAATTTGTCCATACTTATGATTCGTCCATCAACTTATGTCACTTTTTCGAAAGAAAAATTCATTCTGCAAAATTAGCCAATAGAAAAAAGAATCGAGTCAAGACTCAAGATGCTAACTAAGCTAATTACACAACCAAAAAAATAAAAAAAGGAATTGAAGCTAAAATAGCTTTTTCAGTGCCATGCATACCATTATACACAAGCACTTTACACTCTTACGAAAGAAGTGCTTTTTTTTTAAACAATGGTTGGACTAAAATTTATATGATCCCAAGAAATATATACTTGTTAGCTGATCAAGTGAGTAATAAAAATGCCTTGTTCAGACATTCCTTTTATCTTTACAACTTGGTCCCTTCTTACTTCTTAGCATCGAGACTCGATATTCTTATATGCGACCCTAGTCCCTTACTACATAACATTTCACTTTTTTTAAAACTTCATTTTATGCTTCTAATGTAAACAAACTTGATAACTTGGCCATTATTTGTACTTGGCCCTATTGTCATAAGGATGTTGATTGCGAGATCTTGTTCTTTTAGACTTATTAGGTTAAGTAGTTTCAACAAAATGAAAATTTAATATTTAGGTTTATGTAAATTGAGACAGTAAGTTATACCAGCAGGCTATATGCTGTTAAATCATCTATTATTGAGAAAGTAAGTTGTACACTAGCTGATTGCATTTCCTATTCAAGTAGTGCATTATTATAGTTTTAGTTTTTCTTTTCATATTCTGCTAGTATGTTATTGTTCTTCTGTTGTGTTGTAGTTGTCCTAGGTAGATAACAACGCATAGATTATGCTAGCAAGGGAAGCAGCCATAACTTTTGTTTTTGTCTTCCCTTTTAGATTCATGTGCAAGTTTTCTTCTTCTAAAGCTTACATGCGTGTTATTTTTGTGTGAAACCATATTATTAAGGCGGACATGCAACTTGATAAGGAGTTGAATATGATCCCCATGATCAACATCTTCCCAAGGATCAACCACTCGTAGCTATGTTATTACCGACAAGGATAGTGAGAAGTTAACGTCTACTTGGATGCGTGTTATGAGAAAAAAAGCTAAGGATTGCAAAAGACGGGTGATACCATCTCCATAACTATCCCGGAAAGCGTGTTTCTTAACAAAAATGGGTGATGTTTCACTTGACTTTGAAGACTTGCTTGATTGGTGTTTCCAAAGGGAGGTCGGAGAATCGCAAATGAATGTCTTCATGAAGTAAGTTTCCATATAGTATAGGTTCTAATTTTAATGTTTTTTTTTTTGGCCCATTAACTAATATTCATATGACTTTTCATAGGACAAGGCACCTAAAAGAACGTTGTAAAAAGAAGGTATCTCAGCAATGTATGGGTTCTGTTACTGTAATGTTCTTTCACCATTGACACCGACAACGGATGAGCAAGTTCAATCTGACTACTTAGCCCATGTTTTTTGAACTAATGTGGGGAAAAATGTTAATCAATTATTCTTTGCTCCTTATAATGACAAGTAAGTGTAGTTTCTTTTTATTTATTTTTACAGATCTGAGTTATGTTAAATCCACAAATTTTAATTGATTCCATTACTAAGTATTTATTTTACAATATGTCTAGTTTGCATTGGACGTTAGCGGTGATTAGTCCATGGAATGGGTTGGTGTATTGGTTAGATCCACTTGGAGCTGGAAAACAAAATCAACTCATTTGCACAAAAAATCATCAATGAGTATTTACTACTAAAATATTCACATGGTTAACTTCTTGTGCTTTTCTTAATGTCTAATAAAAAATAATGCAACCGTGCCATCTTGAAATGATTTTGTAGGGGAATAGTTAAATTCAATATGGATCATCGAAAATATATCAAGAAAATAAAAAAGAATCCAAAAATAGGGTGGAAGCAATCACGTGTAAGTCATTATTATTTTTAGCATATTTCATACTTAGTAGTGTAAAATCAGATCCAAAACTGTGTTGATGGTTACTTTTTTGTATCAGTGCCCTCTACAATCTGCATTCAAAAAGCATTGTGGTTACTTTGTATGTCGCTTTATGCTGGACATTACACAGAACAGAGTATTATGGATTTTTGAGCAGGTATATTCAACATACATGTCATTTAACTTGGTATTATTTATGCATGCATATGTTAACCCCTCTATCTTCTCCCTCTTCTTGCATTTCCTTTGGTAAGTGATGAAGCCTTGGGGTTGCACTACTGGATTGGTTACACCAAATATTGACATTAAATTTTTTTTTTTTCTTAGAAGCTTTAATTATAATTTATATATAAGGATATAAATCCTGCATTCACTATGGAATATGGAAACTTAACTTATTAGGTTGTTTTCTTGATAGAAAAGTTGAAACTGGTCTAAATGGTTGTTATTCTCTTTATCCTTTCCCTGTGCTATTCTTCCTTAAACAAATTGTTAGAAATCAGTATAAAGCATTGAATTTTAAGCAGAAAAGGGGATAAAATTGTCACCCAAAACTGATAAATTGTATTGAAGATTAGTGTAAACTGACAATACAACTCCTATCTTTCGAATCTGATCTGAAATGCCATCTGTTCTGTTTCAAATTGCTCAAATGCCATTCGTTCTGTTTCAACTCAGCAGTTTCCATTAACAAATATTGCTTCTGCAATCTGTGATCATATATCTCTCACTATAATTTAGGTTAGAGACGCAAATGCTCTGATTTCTCCAGTTAGTTTTTTTTCAAAAAAGCAACCGAGCTAGGTAGTTGCTTTGGGCAGGTAGTTGCTTTGGACCAATAGTCTTACTCAGTGAGGTAGGTTAAGCTCTTCCTTCTCTTGTTGAATCTTAAATAGCATTTGCTGGCCTTTTTTTTAGGCTAAGTAAGCATACTTATATCAAATCGATTTCCGCCAAAGTTATAAGGCTTTGGGGAAAGGAATCCGTACAAACAACTTCCGAGTCAGGTTCCGTAACCCATCTAGCAACTAGGTGCACCAAGGAATTACCACTATGTTTAATAAGCTTACATTGGAAAAAGCTAAGAGAGAAGCTAATTGAAGAAATGTCTTCATAAAAAAGGATTACTGGTGCACGGCCATTCTATTTTGTCTGAATTGTTCAAAAAACTTGCAATGCGTCATACTCAAGGAAAACAACATAAAATCTCAGCCTTCGATCCAGCTTCAAGCCATATCTAGCAGCTCTTGCTTTTTCCATCAAGGGTGTCCATCTAACAGCCTTGTGCTTCACTACTGCCACCAGAATTTGCCCCTAAGACCCACAGATAACAACACCAAATTTTACCCCACGAGTATGCATTATACGGCCATCAACATTGATTTTCACCTTACCATCAAATGGAGGACGCCACGAAGCTCTCAGTATAGGTCTTGTCCCCCTACCAGGAGCACACACCTTAGCATTATAAGTACAATAGTCAAAGAAAAGCTTCACAAACCCGACCCCCACACGCACAGCATCAACACTGTTTTCACCCTTGAAAATACAGTTATTCCTACAATGCCAAATTGCCCAAGTAAGAGAAGAAAACACACCCAATCGACCCTTGTTCACATTTGATGCCATCCACCGTAGTCTCACATCAAAAGAACCTAAGGGAGAAGCAGCTAAGAGATCCCCAAAATCACTAGTTTCCTGCCCTTTTCTTGCTTCTGATCTGGCATTTAGTTACCAAATAGTAAAATCTATGCATACCAAAAAGATTAACTCGGCAGACCCTGAATATATCTTTCAAGTAAAAAGAGAATTAAGTGTGCCAAAAGATAACATTGTATTGATGATCCTTGTCTATAAAAAAAAAATAACAAATAAAAAATAATAAAAAAAAAAAAAAAAAACTTGATTAAAGGCCCTTGTTCATGTTGCAACTAATAACGGTGTTGAAACTAATTTTGTAATCTAATTTGTTGTTATTTCATAACTTTTATTTAATTATATATCTTTCTTTACTCATTAAGTAATGGCATATGTTGTAGATATTTCCCAAAGATCCTTGCACATATTCTTCAGAAGATATTGACGAGATTAGAGACTTATGGATTTAATAAGTTCTTGATCATAAGGAGCCGGAAGAACCTTAGTGATTGGTGATTATAGCATGATTGTTTTTAGTCTTGATACTTGAAAAATCTCTACATTTTGTATTTTGATACATTGGCAATTAGCTAGTATTGTGTACATATATTAGTACTGCGTTGGATATACATACATATATATATATACATATAAATATATATATATATATATATATATATAAATATATATATACATATATATATATACACACATATATATGCCTTCTATTTCGGAGTACACATTTATTTGTATATATATATATATATATATATATATATATATATATATATATATATTTTGAATGCTATTTGTATATAATATATTAGCAGGTTCAAGGATTATTTTTGGTGCAATTTAATAACATTGAGTAGGATATATATATACAAGATTATTTTTGGTGATTACATGTTGGATAAAAAAAAAGGATTTATATAGGAACTTTATATGTTTGGCGCAAATATTTAATGCAGAAGGATTTAAAAATTTGATTATTCCAAAAAAAATATAAAATTATAAAAAAAACACCTATTGTGAGACCGGTTATCATACATGCAGGTCTCTACACATATGTTGTAATTTTTAAATAAAAATTAACATAAACTGCCAAACTATGAAAGTGGTCTTAGTTATTTCAAAAATAGAGACCGCCTAAGTTAAAAAAGTGGTCTTAGTTTGGTATACGAAAGACCGCTTTACTGACAAAAACGATCTCTTATGCTTCTACAATTTTAAAATATAACCTAGCTAAAGAGACCGTTTTTCTTAGATAATAGGTCTCTGGTATAGCAACTTAAGACTGCCTCTTTACAAGTAGTCTCTTAGACAAAGAGACTGCTTAGCCATAGAGCGCCTCTAAGGCAGTCTCTTTGGCTAATTTGGACAGGTCTCTTTGGCCATTTTTGTAGTAGTGAAAAATGAAAAACAGCCATCCCTGTGGACGACTAGAAAATTTAGCCGGTAAAATCAGAAGAAGTTGTTGATTTACCCAATCCTTGGTCAGTAAAGATACATGGATACTCAGCACGCAGGCCGAAAATTGAAAAATTTAGCCATCCGGTCGCAAAAGGATACCTAACAAGCTTAAAAGGATCAGGGGAGGTCTTCAGCATTAATGGTCGCATCATCCTTGTTGTTCCTTTGCGGCTGCTCATTGTCGTACCCATCCTCTTCCTGATCCTCATCATCCCCTGAGGACGACTCGTGTGAGGAGTCAGATTCCTCAATGCCCCTAGCCGCCTCATCTTCCACCTCCTTCATGAGCCGGTTGTTAAACTCATCACTAGCTACCTCAAACTTGGCTTTCCAAATTTGGTAGTCAGAGCCCAACTGTAATGAATCCCAAGCCACCCGCCTAATAGATTAATAGCCCTCTATCATTCGTTTAACTAGGGCCTTTTTCTCTTCCTCGGCTAAGGACATGTATTTAGACTTGAGTTGGGTCTCTTAGTTATGCAGCTGCCCCTTGAGCTTATCAACCTGCCCCAGTAGGTGGTCGACCTTCTTTTTTGCCACTTAGAGGGGCTATAGTTTGTCATTGAGGCCCTGAAACTCCTTCTAAAGCTCAGAATTCCGCCCCCTCGTTGCATTCAAGTTGGCCTGCAAATAGGACAACACCTTGGAAAATACATCATATCAATTGTTAGTAGTTCATTTTGGGCAATCTCAAACTAAGAAATGTCTAAGGAGGAGGCGGCCTGGGCTTTAGCAGCCTTTACCTTTTTGGACTTGTTGTTGAGTGGCTTTCTAAGCCCACTTACGCGCAGCGTAGCCTAAATTCGACCAACATTAAGAATGGTCAACATTAAACGGCCATAAGCATCACCCAAGGAGAAAAATTACAAACAATAATCACAACCATCTTACCTCATAGAGAAGCGTCAAGATAATGTCAAGGTTAAGGGTGTCGACTCTTCTCACGGACGCCTTATCCTCAAGATCAAGCGCCCCCAGCATCTTCTTGGCCATTTGTAGGATAGTCGTCCTTTGGGGGCTCTCTGCATAATCAAACATTGTAAGTAAATTAGTCAAAGGGTTTGGAGCTTTTTAATGTACCAGGCACCTATTTACTTTACTCAACAGCCTAAGGTAGAAGGTTAGTGATTATATCTTCCGCCACCTCCTCTCGGGAGGTTTTGCATCTACCTGCTGTCGAGCCGACAACAGTATTGAGTGGCTTGCCACACTTTGATACCCTAGGGGCACCCAGCTTCAGGGTTGTCTTGATGGGGGTGAAGCCGTCATGGGCCATCTTAGGCTTATAGGAAATGTGCTTCCTAGGCTTCCTAAAAGTGCTAACATCACCACCCGACTGCTTTTGAAACTTCGGATTCGGCTGTTTGGAGGGAGAAGGTTTGGACGAACCACCATGCATAGAATACAAAAGTTAGTATACCTGTGATCTCAAGGAGTCTCCATCCGAGTATAGTGGGAAAGTATCTCACCTTAGGAGTTCCGCCTGTCGGCTGCTCCTCATTAGTCCATTTGCCTAAAATCAACGAACGGTAATAGGCTGTAGTATGTGCGGCCGACTTCTTTGCGGCCGAGAGCTTCTTCATTGCTTGGTCTGTACACTACGTGAAAAAATAAAATTGGCACCGGTTCAAACCCGGCCTAAGGCACCGGTTTAAACCGGTGCCAATGAGGGGGGTGCCAATTACCCCCTTTTTTATCCGGTGCCAAAAATACTCAAAAAAACATTTTATCCCTGCTTTTGGCACCAGTTAACCGGTGCCAAAAATGTATTCACTTTACAATTAAATCAACTAAAAAAAATAACATCACAATATAAATCGAATTGGTTTCAATATAATCCAAAATTTACAATATATAATCAAATCCAAAATTAAAATATACAACAATTACAACTAACATATAAATAAATTTAAAAAATTACATTATAAATCATAAAAAAATTACAATATACTCGTGAATCAAAAAGAAAATAACAATATGAATACATCAATATTCTTGTATAATCTGTACTTGCACCAATTAAAACTGAAAAAAAAATCAACTTGTTAAAATAAGCTTAAGAATAAATAAAAAAAACCCAGAAATTCAATCCAAACCATTCAAACCCAGAAAAAAAAAAGCATTAATTTAAACCAAGGAAAAAAACAGATGTTGAAATCAAAATTAAAAAATATCAAAATCGGAAAAAAAAACCAAAATTGAAATCGAAAAAAAACCAAAAATCGAAAAAAAAATCAAAACCGAAAAAAAAAACAATTAAAATTGAAACCCAAAAAAGCAAAATCAAAAACAAAATCCCAGAAATCGAAAACAAAAACCAAAATAAAAAATCAAAATCAAAATCTAAATTGATACCTAAAAAATAAAAATCAAAAACAAAATCCCAAAAATCGAAAAAAAGTTAAAAAATAAATAAAAACCAAAATCAAAATTAAAACCTTGAAAACCAAGATTGAACAAAAAAACTAAATACGAAAAAAAAACCAAAATCAAAAAAATTAAATCGAAAATAAAACAATTAAAATCGAAAAAAAAAACCAGAATTTGAAAAAAAATCCCAGAAATTGTTGTTGATGTTGATGCCGGTGGTGGTGCTCGAACCTTGTGGTGGTGGTTGCGGCTGTTGTTGCGGTTGCGGCTTTGGTTGCTGCAGATCTAAGGGGAGAGGAGATCAAAGGGAGATGAAAGAAGAACGAAGAGAGAGAGAGAGGAGATCAAAGGGAGATGAAAGAAGAAGAAGATGAAGAAGAAAGAAGAAAGAAGAACGAAGAACGAAGAGAGAGAGATGAGAGAGAAGGGAGAGGAGAGAGAAGGAGAGGAGAGGAAATAGGGAATGGAGGCGGAGAGAACCAAGTTATTAGGGGGTTTAGGGTATAAATGATCCTTTTTTTTAAAGGTTGTATGGGTTTAGTGGCACCAATTCAAAACGGTGTCTTTTGTATTTTTGGCACCGGTTTGAGCTGAACCGATGCAATTACTCTTGGTCTAAAATCCCACCAATTTTTAGGGCGGTTTTTTCCACCGGTTTGGTCAGAACCGGTGCCATTTGGGGGTTGCCTTTTTGTATTTTTCTACTAGTGGTACAAAAAGTAAAAAAAGTTAGAAACTAAAGAAAAAATCAAGATCAACGAAGTAAAATATAACAAGCGACCAACTATGTCTCGTCAGATAGCCACACATGACGGGGAATGTAGCTCTTTGGGGTAACCTCCTTTTCCCCCGTCTCCTCATTGGTTCGAACAGCCACGGTAAGGCCTTGATCTAGTATCTCCACCTACGCCGTCCTCGGGACAAGTGGTAGGGCTTTCTTTCCTGCAAGGAGAGGAGGGTTCTAGTTCTACTTATTATATCTCTTGTTCAGCAGGCGGTCAGGGGAGGATACTATGTAAAATTTCTTCCTCCAGTACTTCCATTTGTTCTCCTTTCCCAACGTTATCATATAGCCCTTGTGGCTGGTCAAGGTGAATCGTCTGTCACTACTTGATTTAGGCATTTTACTCAAGTAGTGCATATAGGAAAATGCCTCAAAACTGGGAGTTACTCCCAACATTTTACAGGTGGCAACATAGCCCATGATGTTGACCCAATAGTTGAGGAATAGTTTCCAGATACCCATTTGGTATCCGTCTAGAATCCTCTCCATGGCCAAATGGAAAGGGAAGCGCAGACCAGCTTGAATGGATGCCACATAGCAGCCGAAGTATTGGTCACCATAGTTGGCCTTCTCTGGCTAGACGATTGTATCCTCAGCGTCCGGCACAGAGAGAAAAAACTTATGTCCCATGACATGGTTGGAAATGAACTTCCCAAAGTCCTCCGCCATTTTCTCCCGCATGCCTTTGGGAACATGCAAATTAAATAATAAGGAGAATGTTCCAGCTGGCGCAAAGCAGACGGCTCCATTCATCCTTCCCCCTGTCCATTGACAAATATTCCCTAGAAGAGTTCAAGTTTTAGCGCGCCTGCGCCGAGTCAATGGAAGCGCTATCAGAAGATGATGAATCAGAGTCATCATTGGAATTATCATCCAAGCTAGGGGCCTCCTGGCTCGTGTCAGCAGTGTCTTCTCCCATTTCCTTATCTGGCACCGATCCACTCGGCTCGGGAATATGTTGTTCATCATCCGACTCCTCCAGAATCGAGGAGCTCTAGAGCTCGCTATGTTCTAAAGGTGCTAAGCGGGTGATCATAAACCTCAAAAACATGCGCCCTAATAGAGCCTTCCGAGTATACATTTGAACTCTCCGAATGGTACCAAGAACCATCCGCCTTATACATCTAAGTGGTTTGTTTTGTTCTAGCCATGTTATCATGTAGGGGCACAAACATGGTCGGATTTGGAGAAGTTCTCATAGGGGAGTCCTGAAATGAGCATTTGGAAATCCTGGTTCTAAATTCAGCCTTCCTTGGTGACAAGCTGATCACTAACCTAGGTCGTGTCGGGTGCGTTTGGGAAACCATTTTTGAAAAAGAAAAGGAAAAAATAAGAAAAGAGAATATAAGACGGTTACCTTAGACGAAGTTACAAGAGCCGCTTAGTCTAAAAATCTTCTTACAGGCGGATGAACGGCCGAGTGTTAGATGTTATCACAGAAAAAAAAAATTCTCAAAAGACAAAGATTTAAGATTCTCTCTTAAGATTCACCTAAATCTGTGAACGCAATGAAGAGGTCAACCCCTATTTATAGAAAGGGTAAAAATATAGGGTAAAAACCTTAGACTCTACCCATGGTACACAGTAAAAAATCGCTCCAATGAAAGGCCAACACCTGTCATAGTCGTCACGTGGCGACCCATGTCACCCATGTGAGGAGCAAATGATTTGGGTATTTCACGCCATTCTCATAGTCATAGCGGGGCGCTTCGAGTTAGCGAAGCCCTGTAGGCCGAAGCCCTATTCATATAGGTGGTAAGAAAGAAGATTATAGAACAACCTATTTTCTTCCTGATGCCCGTGGGTGTGGGACTAGTCATTCCCGCTACGCACCTTGCCTTCAACCTCGCCAAGTGGCCCAATGAGAGTGCGACACGTGTCACAAAAAGCGGCGTCCAATTGGACTTTCAAGATGAAAACACGTGTCATGCAGATATGGCTCTTGGGAGTGACGGCCTTCAAGGCCCAAATCCCAAGGAGTCGCAAAACTACGCTGCCCTAAATCCTAGGTCATCAAACCCTAAGATAGGGCACATCTTTCTAGGACCCTATAAATAGGGAGATTCTCCCATTTATTGGGGCACATGTTAATCATTACATCATTTATTGTCCTCAAAAACAGAGAACACGCGATCTCGGGATTCGAGAAGTTACTTACTTTGCGCACGCTTTACTCTGAATCCGTACTAACTTAATGTTCGGAGGCAGACCTTCAAACATCCGGAGCTCCATTCTTTTGCAGGTACAGGTGGCGTCGTTGGATCCAGTCTTCAAGTTGTAACTCTCCTAAGGGAAAAAACACCCGATGTAAGACCCATTAATAATTAATACTACTAATTGTATATAAAACATAAACACATAATCACATTAAAGGGATAAGAGATTACACCCTAGACACATGCTTTGCCGCTACACGAACACGAATCCTGAACACCTCTGCTACGGTGAAAGAATCACAATCAGATATTCCTCCTACGATATCCACCCTTGTGCCTAAACTTTGTCGTGATTATTGACTAACGCGACTTATAGTTTTCATTCTAAAGATTTTTCCACAATTATGTGGAGATCATTAGAGTCCAACTCTTGTGTAAGTCCCCAACAACTAGTTGGGTATTTATAGAGGGGAGATTATAAACCTAAAAAAACTTTACCTAATTAATTTAAATCAAAAAATTTATTAAACATCTTTGCTAAATTATCAAACAACACTTGTTAAAAATGTAAGAGTTAGGTGAGGACCATCAAGGCCTCGTATGCTCCTCAAGCCAAACCGTCCCCTATGAGAAATGATAAGTTGGCCGCTTAGCCTTGGGCACCAAGGCGCGCCTTATTGGCGCCCTGGTGTCTAGTTGGGCCTCCAAGCAGCAAGCCCACGCAAGCTAGCACTCGCAAGAAGGCCTCGCGAGTTAGCGGGCTGGCAAGCCAGCCTAGGAGCATGCTATTGATATGTCCAATTTATATAGTGTTTTACCCTCGTCCCATAGTCATAATTATTAGTGTTTTTGGCTCTTTAGGGTCACTTTTATTACTAATTTGTGTTTTCTAGTGTATTCGTATTTTTAGTTGAGTTTTAAAGGAAATTGCACTTTTGGAGCATTTTCTCGGGTTTTCATGGATCAACTACGGAAGCTAGAAGGACACGACCACTCTTTAAGCCCAAGTTCGGTGAGAGCCGGTGATTAAGGGCTCGGTATGAGATACCGGGGCTATAGGATTGATTAATCAAGACCCGATGAGGAAATCCAGATTAGGCCGAGGAATTGAGCCCAATCGAAATCCAAGCCTCGAAGAAGAAGACCGGGCCCGATAGGGCAAGCATACGCCCGATTTGTTTTTATTTTTATTTTGAGGAATGTTTAAGTACGAATTATGTACGTAAATTCTAATTTCCTTCTTCTTTAAATTTTCTCTCTCTACTTAGGATATTTTCTCTCTCATAAATTCTCTCTCAACTTTTGTTCTTAATTACTTTCATTAATCCAGATTTCTTTTGGTAACAATTTCTTCTCTTTTAATTTCAGTTTTTTTATTTACTTCTTTGATTATGTTTTGCTTTATTAATTTGATTAGGTTAGTTATGATGATGCTTGAGCAATTTTATTTCTAGGGTTTATGGGGATCTAATAAATAATATGAAGGGGTAATTTTGATGTTAAAAATGGTAAACTAACCCATTATATTAGGTAGGCCTTTTCTCCATACTGCAGGAGCAATTATTGATGTTAAAAATGGTAAAATAACCCTTTCTGTAGGTGACGACAATGTTACTTTTAATTTAGGGAATGTTTTGAAAGGGCCTATGCAAGAGGAAAATTGTTGTTATATTGATGTAATTGATATAATGGATGATACTTGTGATGATAGCTTGCCACAGGTTCTTGCAAGGGATCCCCTAGAGGAAGTTCTCTACGGGAATTTATCTAAAGACAATGCAAGCGTTTGGGGTAATGAGGTACAGGATATTGAAAAAACTCTTTCCTTAAAAGAGTTAAGCCCTAAGGAAACAATGAAGGTAGTAAATTTAGTTTAGGAATCGAAACCTGTAGAGGTCAAGAAACCTGTACAGTATTGATGATCTTAAGGTTATTAGCCCTGATTTTTGTATGCACAGGATAAATCTAGAGGACAACTATAAGCCCTGCATTCAACCCCTACGAAGATTAAATCCCAACATGCAGGAAGTGGGAGGTTATGAAACTACTTGATGCAGGTATTATCTATCCTATTTCTGACTCCAAATGGGTAAGTCCTATGCAGGTAGTGCCAAAAAAAGGTGGGATGACTGTGATAACTTATGAAAAAAAAATGAATTAATTCCCAATATAACTATAACGGGGTGGCGTATATGCATTGATTATCGTAGATTAAATATCGCCACTAAAAAGGACCACTTCCCTCTTCCCTTTATAGATCAAATGCTTGAGAGGTTAGATAACCATAAATTCTTGTGCTATTTGGATGGGTATTCGGGATTTTTCCGAATTCCGATTCACCTTGAAGATCAGGAAAAGACAACTTTTACATGCCCTTATGGCACTTTTGCATATCGTAGAATGCCTTTTGTTTTATGTAATGCACCCGCTACCTTTCAACGTTGTATGATGAGCATTTTTTCTGATTTCATAGAGTCTATTATGGAAGTCTTTATGGATGATTTTAGCGTGTATGGTTCTTTATTTGATTCATGTCTAATTAATCTCGCTGAAATTTTGAAACGATGTGAAGAATGCAATTTAGTCCTAAATTGGGAAAAATGTCACATTATGGTGACAGAGGGAGTAGTTCTAGGTCACATTGTATCTGATAAGGGCGTACAAGTAGACAAAGCTAAGATATCAGTGATTGAACATTATTTCGCCCGATCAGGCAAGGAGTCCCGATCGGGCGCGAAATATCGAATTTATCGGAGCTTAATTTTGCCCGATCAGGCGAGGAGTCCCGATCGAGCGTGCACCTAAGGGTCCAAATTGCCAATTATTTCGCCCGATCGGGCAAGGAGTCCCGATCGACGCGCAAGTTAGGAAAGAAATCGAGGGAAACTTCGCCCAATCGGGCGGATTTTTGGAGAAATCGAGTGCCAAAAAAGAAATATCGGGCGAAGCTCGCCCGATCGGACGGGCGAATTGGCGATTTCCAAGTTCGAGTTCGCGCCCGATTAGGCGGAGGTCGCCCGATCAGACGCGCACTTTACAAATTACCCTGAACCAATGCCCCTTATGACTTTTCGGTTTTTAGGAGCCAATTGGACCGTATAGAGATGGGGCAAAGGAGAGTAGAGGGCATGGTGCAAAACTTGGATTCTAGGTTAAGCACCTTGGATAGTCGGGTAGGATACATAGAGAGGAATCTTGGGAGGGGTCTATACCCCATGTACGATGACTATGCACGCCGAGGGGCTATCCCCCCTGAGGCATTAGTTCCTGACTGGTTCCAATACCCCCAAGGAGGGTATTCTCACCCTGGAGCATTTAGTACTTATGTGGACTACTCTTCAGTCCATGGATATGGGGGTGACGCTCCTTTTGGGGGTATGGGGGGAAATGTGAACCCTAACTACTTTGCAGGTGGTTCGGGTTATGGTGGTGCTGGAACGAGCCAGGGTGGTGCCGGCTCGAGCTATGGAGGAGGGTATGAGAGGATGGCTGATGATGAGGAGTAGCTTCTCCTAGCTACCCTCCCAAGTCAATGAGGGCATTGCTTGATTTGGCTTGGGGAGAGATTTCTTGTATATATGGTAAATTTCTTTCTCTCTTCTCTATTTATTGCTTTCCTAGTGTAGTTTTTATTGCTTTCCCTTATGAAAAAAATACAAAAAAATTTGAAAAACAAAAAAAAAAATTCAAAAATACGTTCCAATGAATTGTAAATCATGCTTCCCTGTGTCCCACACTTAGAAAATATTGTTTTGATTCTTGGTATATGATAATGAGCTTTGTGAATTTGTTGATCATGATTTGAAGTTTAATTGTTTAAATTCCTAAACATGCGTCAATTTTGCCAATTATTTGTGAATATAGTGCTTGACTAGTTAATTTGGTTAGGAATGTGTGATAGTTCTGGTATGTCAATGAATTTGAGTATTGGTTTGCAACTATTAGTAATGTTTATATAACTCAATATTATGCACATTGAGGAGGACGAAGGCATTTGTTCTCTTAGGAAGCCTTCAGACGTTATTAGATACATTTGTTCCCTTCTTGTTACCCATGTTGTTGCTTGTGCCCTTTTATTGTTTATTTAGCCACATTACAAGCCTATATGAGCCTCATTGGTTACTAGTCCCAAGCTAGACTTGGGGGAGCTATTAGTTGGTGAGGTGAGGGAGTTGTGGTGTGCACATTATTTGCACAATGTGGGAATAAAAGAAGAGTGACTGTTCTTTGATTTTATGATTGCAAAATATTGATATGTTGTGTTACAAAGTTGAAATTTCCAATATGAGGTAAAAAGAAAAAAAAGAAGAGCAAAGAAAAAAAAAGTTGTTTCATATGTTCAAATGTTCTATTTGAAGGTTGTTCAAGAAGAAAAAAAGAGAAAAAAAAAAATAAGTGGTTCAAAGTTTGTTTTAAATTCACTCTATTCCATATTATCATATTTTGTGAATGAATATGTAAGTGTTGGGATTGTGTTGTATATATGATTGTTTGGTGAACTTTTGTGGAGTTGAGTTGTGATTGGAGATGTTTTGGTCATCACTTGTTGTGACCTTGGGTTCTATTAGGATATGTCTCCCTTAAGTATGGCTTTACTCTCACTTTTTTCCAAATTTATCCTACCCTTTACCCTAGCCTTACATTACAAGCTTTAAAGACCTTCCGACCATTGTGCATAGAGTTGTATGAATGTGAAAGTGTTCTTTATCAATGCAAGTTATGACTTGACATATTTCGAGTCGACTAGTAGGTTGAGCGTTCAATGTTTTAAACACACGAGAGTGTGATATGGGAGGGCATTGTTCACAAATAAAGGGGTTGGTTGGAGAGCGATCGAGTACATCTTTTACTCGCCACATAGATGAGAGTTGAGTGCGTGAGCACTAGTCTTGAATTCTATATGCTCATGTGGTTTGCTTTGCTTGACAATTGTTAGGGATGAAGGATAATTAGATGAATGGGATTGATTGACATTAAAGCATGTTCATTAGATTTATCTTGAATCGTTAGTGCTTGATTTTGTTTATTGAATGAGGCATGTTTTATGTGTTCATTGATGAGCTCTTTGCTTAGGGACAAGAAAGATTTTGCTTGGGGGAGTTTGATCTGTCTAATTTATATAGTGTTTTACCCCCATCCCATGGTTATAATTAGTAGTGTTTTTGGCTCTTTAGGGCCACTTTTATTAATAATTTGTGTTTTCTAGTGTATTCGTAGTTTTAGTTGAGTTTTAAAGAAAATTGCACTTTTGGAGCATTTTCCCGGGTTTTCATGGATCAACTACGGAAGCTAGAAGGACACGACCACTCTTGAAGCCCAAGATTGGTGAGAGCCGGTGATTAAGGGCTCGGTATGAGATACCGGGGCTATTAGATCGATTAATCAAGACCCGATGAGGAAATCCAGATTGGGCCGAGGAATTGAGCCCAATCGAAATCCAAGCCTCGAAGAAGAAGACCGGGCCCGATCAGGCAAGCATACGCCCGATCGGGCGGATGCGCGCAAAAGAACCTTCAAAGAAGAGGCGCGCCCGATGGGGTGAGCGTAAGGCAAAAGAACCTTCAAGGAAAAAGGCGTGCCCGATCTGGCGCGTGTTTTTCTTAGGAGACTGATTAGATTTGTTTTAATTTTTGTTTTGAGGAATTTTTAAGTACGAATTATGTACGTAAATTCTAATTACCTTCTTCTTTAGATTTTCTCTCTCTACTTAGGATATTTTCTCTCTCTTAAATTCTCTCTCAACTTTTGTTCTTAATTACTTTCATTAATCCAGATTTCTTTTGGTAACAATTTCTTTTCTTTTAATTTCAGTTATTTTATTTACTTCTTTGATTATGTTTTGCTTTATTAATTTGATTAGTTTAGTTATGATGATGCCTGAGCAGTTTTATTTCTAGGGTTTATAGGGATCTAATAAATAATATGAAGGGATAATTTTGTGATTGTTGATTATCAATGCTTGGTTAATTTCCTATTGATTGATTTAATGCTATGCAATTAGGTTTGGCCAGATTTAATTGTATGAGTTTAGCAAAATTAATTCGAGATTCGACAGATGAGAATGGATATTGAGGCTTAGTTCAATAGGCGGATTAATTTATAAATGGTTAAGTCGAGATTTGACAGATGAGATTTAATACCGATAAATTAACTCTTTGATTATAATACGTAGCGAAAGCCCTTTATAATCTGATTAATCAATGCTTGATGATTGCTTATTATAATTTGCCCTAGAATATTGTTTATTAGTGAACCTATGCCCTAGGTCTTTTAATAATTAATTTCTCCCTACTTTATTTCCCTCGATCTTATTCTTCGTAGTATAGAATTTATTTGCAACAATATTGGTTACTTTGATAATTTAGATTATAATAATTAATTAGGAGTAGAAAGACTTGTTTCCCTGTGGAGTTCGATCCTACTTCCCTATCTTCTTTAGTTAGAGGACTTAGGTAATTACTTTTGATTGGGGGATACGACTTTACCCTGTCAGCTATGCTTACTAACGCCTGGAAGCCATAGTGCTAGACATGCCAGCTTGCTACCATGCTCAACCACCATGCACAGTGCACACGCGCAGCATGTTTGGCTTGCAGGCAAGCCATACCTTGCGACTGTAAGGTCAAGTCTTACCTTGGCACGCAAGGCATGTACCGGCCATCCTTATGTGTGAGCTTCTACGTACACGCATGTCTGTACGTGTGAGGTTCAGGTGGCACTTATTTATTAGTTTGTTAATGTATTAATCGTATTTTAGACACCTGATTGTGTCTCTCCAAAAATCGAACCTAGTAATGAGTATTTTTCACTTGATTGTCGAGAAAAATGAAATGTTAATGAGTCTTATGAATACCCCTTCTCTAAAGAAATGTTTTATATAAAAATAATTCTTTTTATATTTCAAAATATCAGTCATTTTGTATCCTATTTGTGAAAAACATCCAATCAAGTTTAGTTTGGTCCCTAATCAAAGTCCAATAATAGTGTAGTTGGATAGGGATTAAAAAGAGCTTTCCAACAATATATTATAAACCAAATCTGTGGAGGGTTCATTAATATTAATTTATTTCTAAAACGATTAGGGTTTATTAGGAGCTTTTAGAAGTCTCTAGAAGTTTCTAACATATCCTTTTCAAAAAAAAAAATTAAAGAGTCTGAAATTGAATAAAACCTCTCTTTTTGAAAGTCTCAATTCTATTTAGATTAAAGGACGTTCAAAGATATTCAAATATGATTTTTGTGTCTCTCAATTTTTAACAAAATCTAAGATGGTAGGAGATCCCCTGAAATTATCTTTGCAATGATACATTATAATATTAATTCCGAGCTATAACGGAAAATATATAAAAGAAATACGGAAAATATTCTGCCATATCCTTTATTATAAAAAATAATTTTAATCTTATTCTAATAGAATTGGAAAGTAGACTTCAAGAGCTTTCCAACGACATATTATTTGCCTTATTTCGATTTACGGATCAAAAGATATGATAAAAAAAATCTGCAAAATATTGTTTTTTATGGAGCCGCGATGATTTTATCACGTCGTGATAGAAAGAGTTTTATTCTGATTTGAATTTTAATTCTTTTGTGATCATTTTTTGTCGTTTTCTCTATAAATAGGAATGATTTTCCCCATTTCTATTCACCTAGAATCATCATCTCTTCTCTCTCTAAGTTAAAACTTATTCTTTTTCTCTCTCTCTCTCTCTCTCTCTCTCTCTCTCTCTCTCTCTTGATTTTCTAGTCATAGCCTTACAGATACACGTCATTTTTTATTTTATTGATTTTGGTCACAATTACTCATTCACAAGACTTGAATACACCTAGCCAAGTTCGAAGTTGTGTAAGACCTCGACGTAAAAGGTTGATAGTTCTGAGGGTTAAGTCCCTAATCCATATTTCAATTACTTTTATTGTTTCGTTTAATCTTTCTTGAAGTCACTAACGTGTGTAATATTTTAATAAAAATAGGTACAAGACTTCAAAGTAAGTAATTTGATTACTTAATTATTCTTTTGATAAAGAAATCATGCTTTAGATATTATTTTAATTCCTAGTACCATGTTAGGATGCTTTTATTGTTTCCTAGTATCATGTTAATCTAGTATCATGTCAGGGCTAAAGCTTTTATTTTTAATATTTAGTGACATGCTAGGACTTGTTATTAATCTTTTTTAGTATCATGCCTAAGATCTTGCTAATATTATTATATGCTTTGATGAGATTGATATTATGATGATGATTTTTGTGTCAACATATTATTATTATATTTCTTGATTATTAATGATATTACTGTAATTGCTTGATTACACTCTTTCTTGAAGGTTTAAAGGGAATTTGTACTTGAAATCACGCTTAGTATGATAATTAATAATTTCATTTAGGCTAATTTGATTTTAATTCAAGTGATCGCCAATAATAGATTTATTTGTGCATTAATAATCAACCAACATGGATTAAACATGCTGAGGATTAATATAATGATTGTATGTTTATCAAAAAGCGCACATGAATATGAGAAGAATAAAGTAGATGTCTATTTAGGGGAGGTTCAATCTCTTTTAGGTTGGAGGTGTACCATCATCCCCGAAAATCCAGTCATGGTTCAGGACCACTATGGAGTTAGCGATCTCTGCAATCGTGGATGGTGTGTAACCTTCACCTCGTTGACGGTTTATATTTCCTAAAACTTTTTGGCAACTCTTTTTGCTCTAGCTTCCTTCCCTTTGGACACCACCACACATAAATGCATGATCACAGTGGGGCTCAAAGTTTGGTGTTTGAAATATTTCCTACACCTATTCTTACTAGGTTTAACTAAAGGAGGTTTGTTATTATTATAAATAGACCATGACATATTAGGATCCTGTTCTCATACAATTATTTTCAGTTCAATTAAGTTCCACTCTAATAAGTTCAGTTTAGTTCAGTTCAGCTCAGCTCTAATAAGTTCAATTCAGTTCAATTTAGTTCAGCTCCTAATTTCCTTCTCTTATAAAATATTCATTTTAGTTTAGTTAAGTTCAGTTCATCTCTAATAAGTTCAGTTCAGTTAAGCTCTAATAAGTTCAGTTTAGTTCAGTTCAATTCAGCTTAGTTCAGTCAATGAGAACATGCCTTAGATCATCATACAATGAATTGAAAATGAATATAGCTTCCTCAAAAGTAAAGAGGTTTTGTTTAGAGTAGGTTATGTGATGTGTTTATTCTTTTGAATTATACGAGGGTCTTGCAATAGAGTTTGTTTCCACACTTGTAATTAGCGTAGGGTAAAATAACCTAGCATACCCATCTTTTCTCGATACTACTTGAAGATGATCTAAACCTAGACCATCACTACAAAAATTAAGCCATATACCAAAGGCCCAAATACATCGATAAAAAATATTAAAAACAATCAAGATCACATTTACCAATGGTTGTCATCGGTATTTTTCCAGTGGAAATCTATTTGTCGTTAAAATAGAAAATACAAATGGATTTTGCATCGGTAAACGAGATACCAAAGGTTTTATATTTTTACCGAAGGCCACAAGTGTAATACCCCGTATTGTTAATGTATTTTATTAATTAATTTTTTAATTATAATATATATAAATATATATATATATATATATATATATTGGGTCAAATTATTTAAATTATTGGATTATAAATAAAAGAAATATTCATATTTAGTTCAATAGATATTTAATACAAATGTAGCCCATCTTCATAATAGACCCAATCATTCTATTTTCATATTTGGGATACCTATTTTATTATTCAAGTCCACAATTTTATGAAGTCCAAAACCTACCCTAATCTACTCTACACTATAAATACTCCTTCAATCTCCAAATTTTTCCCAGACAAAAGGTTAGTCTTTTTTTCTTTATTTTTCTTTTCTTTTTCTTTCTTCCTTCTTCCTCCTTTCACGTGAGAAATTCTCATGATACTATTATATGCCGCCCCCTGCCAGCCGGAAACCGGTGCCGACCACTAACAGTTTGCCCAACAGCCGTTGGTCACATGCCGTGGCCCTCCTCCCCTTCTTCCTCCTTTGTTTCTTATTCTTTTCATAATGTTTATGTAATAAATTTTGGATTTTGTTTTTATTATTTAAAACTGATTTAATTCGTATGAAAAACTATATTTTGATTATTTAAAGTAATAATTTCATATAACAATTGTGTTTTAAAATATCACATCTTGTACTTTATAAACCTAGGGTTTTAATTTATGAAAGATAGGATATCTAGGGTTCTTCCATAAATTGATTTAGGGGTTTTGAATATCCATTAATTTTTATTATCAACCAAGTATAAATATATGATTTTGATGAGTTTTTAAGGAGTTTTTAACAAAGTATTATTGCTGGAATTTTACTTAAAGTAGTAGAATTGTGATTTTAATAAAAGGGTTTAATTACCCAATGAAAGAGTGACTAATTAAGGGTTTTTAAGATAATATTCAGATTATTATAAGTTTCTAAAAGTGAGTTTAAGTTGCTGGAAATTGTGTATACAAGGTTAATTAATATAATATTAAAATGCTTTTATGTAGGACTCTTAGTTCGGGAATTGTTGTAGTGTACTTAGCTATTTTAAGATCTTATTTCGGAAATTTATTAAGCATGTAGAAACATGGGATGATTTATTTAAGTGATTCCAAGTTACTGTCATGCTAGGAATTGGTTAGAATGGTTGAATTAAAATGAGATTGGTGATATGAATTGGATTGATTAGAATGGTTTTGGTGAATTATTTGTGAAGCATGAATGGTTGAAATGAATTATTTATTGGATTGGTGATTGGAAATAATTATTTTGGCATGTTGTTTATGAACCACACTTTTATTATTGGCATCATAGAGAGCATGTTTAATTAAACTAAATGTTTAATTTGGTTTGGAATATTAAAAATGAATTTTATTATGGTTCATATATATTTTTATTGATGCATTAAGCATGAGGAAAGAGCTATTTATGTATCCTTGTACACAAGGAATAAATTATATATTGGTGCCTTAGTGCACTTAAGGTGTTTAAAACACCGAGGGATAGGAATTTTGAAGCATTATGCATTTAAGGTGTCTTTGACATTGAGGTAGATTTAAAAAGGGTTCAAGATTAAACATTATGTAGTGAATAATTACTCAAGAATTAAATTGGTATGTTTAATTTTTGAATAATTATAATGTTTGATTGTGTTATGGTTTGAGGTCATCACCGAGTCGAAAAATATCAAAATAACGCAAAGTGAATACGCACCAAAACTCTTGGAACGTATATATCTTGAGTATGAACATATGGGGGGAGTTATGGGGTTTTTTTTTAACCATAACTTCTACTGAGAGTACAGGACGCTGTAATTTCCTTTTATTATTATGCACAGGAATTCCGCCACTTACTTGTGGTTATTTTATAATGGCACGGTTAGCTCCCGTGTTAGTACCACTTTATTGGAGCAGGTTAGGGGAAAACTCATTTGATGCGTAACCAATGCTAAATGAATCAATTAGTTATTTTAATTGATAGTCATGTTGTATGTTGTATACTTGTAAACAGGTGCAATAAGGTGAGTTGTGTGTTGATAGGTGATAGCATGTTATTGTGTTTAGTTACACTAATGTACTCAGCATTGCTGATTGTGTGTTTGTGTGTTTGTTTGGCCTTGTCTTACCTTGTCCCTATAATGACCCATTTTCAATGGAGAGTAGTGGAAACAAGTGGAGAGAATCTTTTTAGGTGATGAAGCATATTCATAATGGGCATGAGTGAAGAGCGTATCATACTAGTTTCCATAAGTTTACGATGTGTGACTAACACAAAGGCTTTGAGTTGGTTCGGTTTTGTTAAGGGCCTACAATGGTTCCAAGTTGTAGGTTGACTTTGTTTTACTTTGGTTTGACTTTACTTTTGTTTGGTTGACTTTTTCAGTTAAATGGGTTTTGAATGTTTTAAAGATAGTCTTTTGTTGTGTGTCTTTGATAGTTGCATTAGTCGTTTTCACGGTAACAGTAATGTCTTAAATTTTCCTATTTTGATCAGTTTTTAAAAGAGAAAAACAGGTATTTTAAAGGAAAGAAATTTTTAGGGTGTTACAAAGTGGTATTAGAGTTTTTGTTAAGATTTTATAACCTCTAAAGCCAAAAACGTGTTTTCAAGTGTTTTGTTTTGCAACTTGGCCAAGTACATGTTTAATTGTGTAATTTTTAAAGTCAGTTATTTTATTTAATTTTGTTTTAAGAAGATCGAATATTTTATTTAATTAATTTAAAAATCCTAATTTTTTTTATGAGGAGAAATCTAAATTTTTTTTATTTGGGGATATCCGAAAAAACATTTATTTGTTGAGGGTGTCCGAATTTTTTTTTAAAAGGGCCAAAATTTTCCAGTCTTTTCGGAGCTTATTTTTATTATTTTTACTTTGTTCATTTTTCAGGAAAGCAAGGATTGAGGTAAGTATAATGTGTTAAAAGTTTTTAAAATCATGTTGGTGGGATTGGGTAGGAAAGAATTTGGGAATATAAGTTAGAAATAATCATGTTCTTGTGTGCATTAATATTTAGGCTGTGATGTTTAATCATGAGAATGGATTGCTTGTGAGCATGTAATTATGTGATTAGACATAAGAAAATTGTTTGATTGAACCTTGAACCTAATTCATGCTAGAACTATGTCATTTTTGCTTTCTTTGGGAAGGGAATCCTTTTCTAAGTCTTTTCCTTTACAAGATGTCGAACCTCCCTTGCAAAAACAACCAAATTGGTACTCTTGTTATGAAAAAATAATGAACACCCCTATAATTATTACATGAGTAATGTCCTCAGAAACAAACTTTATGTCCTTCCTAATCGTATCTCTGCTATGATCGTTCATTGCCTTTCGGATGAGCCACCATATCTTGTTGTTAAAGCAATGTTCTCTGATTTCTACCTTCCTGGGGACATCCCAAACTACTCCGACAATAAGGATTTCTTTGGTCAGTTATATTCGGATTACCGATTCTTCATTACTTATCTCATTAGATTTGAGAAAGCTCATTTTCGTCGTATGCATATCCCATATCCAAAATACTACTAAGACAATTCAGTGGGGAATAATCCCTCTTCTTCTAGCCACTAGTCAGGTAGTTGTTCTTCCACGGGAAATCGAGCAGGGGCAAATGGAGAGCAAGAAGAGGGAGAAGCGATGGAAGAGAGTAACAACACTGTAACCAGTTCCCTTATGGAGCCTTATGGATATTTGTGATCCAAATCCATCTCCAACCCTAATTATAGTTGATATTTCATCTGATGAGGAGGAAGAGGGAGAGTTCAATCAAGTGGAGCCTGAACCAAAGTCAACTAAACCATGGTGGAGACAGATAGTCTCGAGTTCGATCCTGTAAGCTACAAACAGTCCACAGATAAGAGGGACAATGTTCAAAAGGATTATATTTTTGTGGTTTCATTTATTTTAAGGATTCTTAGTTTCATTTTTGCTTGTCATTTCTTTCAGTTTTAGTAAAGTAATAAGTGGCATGACCAGAGTGAGTTAGTGAGCTTATGTAATGCAAAAGATTTTAGAAATCATTTTATTTTAGTACTCTATTCAATTTCCTTAATTATTAATAAAATTCTATATATTTCCTTGTCAATTAATTTATTTTATTGACACTTAATTCATTTCACTTCCCAAAATTATCCATTTCATGTCACTATCCCAAAGAGCCAATCCTCACCCAAAAGCAATCCAATGAGTTATTTCTAAGCTATAGAGATTTATTGGAATTATTTTTATTTATCTATATGATGCTTTATTAAATGTATGATTGGTTAACAATAAAAAAATGGATTCACAAAGCTACAAATTTAAGGGAATTTTTAGCTCTAGCTATCCCAATTTGTTAGCTTCAAATTTTTACGAATGTTTCAAGAGTGTTAGTGAATAGATGAGTACATCTTGAGTACTAACAAAGACCATATTTAATATAAATCCTTATTTCAATACAGGAAAAGAAGGATGATAGGGGGAGGTGGTAACAACAATGATGGAGGAGAGTTGAGTGAGGAATTGATAAATTAGCTAACCATAACCATAATTCATAAAGACACCTTAAGAGCTAATGCAAGGGAATGAAAGAACGATGAAGTGATGGACACGCCCAAGTATAATTGCAAGCCTTAGGGCATAACTCAGAAAATGTTTGCTTGTCCATGGTTGTTTTTTATAAGAAAAGGTATCAAAGTTAAAATGGATTTGGAAGTAAAGGATTGTCTTTGACAACAATAATAATAGTTAGAGTTCATAGAGTTACATAGAGTTACATAGAGAACACTTGAGGAAGTGGTTTCTGTTAAGGAGGCTATGATGAACAAGTGAACAAACTTGGAAGAGGATTGAATATGGATTTCAATCGATAGAGTTGTTTAGAATAAGTCTTTGCGACAAGATTATATATATGAAGAGACATCTTGTTTATATTCTTTTAGAAGTACAAGTGTTAAGTTTGAGGATGGAATAGAAATAAGGCGTCTAGGAATTAAATGGTAACAACCAAGAAAATGGTCAAATGAATTCTTATGAACAAATATATAAGCATTGTATTTTCAAGGCGAAGATATGGAAGAGTTAACGTGAACGATTCTTGAACTTTAAAAATTTCTTGAATTAATAGAAAATGGTACACTTCAATGGATGAGGATTGCTTAATCGGGAATTTGGGATTTTATTTGGAGGAAGTTTAATGTCGAACTCGATAGAGGAAATCCTGACATGGTGATTATTCTATGAGAGTCTTGGTGAGCCACGAATGATTTATATAAAAGAAACATCAAATAAAGGAAAGCTTGTGACTTGTTGAAACTTTATAGAGTTAAGGTGCTAAATTGCGAGAAGCAAATTATGGAATTTAAAGATTTAGAATGAATATGGGCATTGTTATAGAGAAAAGGACAAAAGTTTATCGGCTGATGAGAAATTAAGGGAGCTGAGAGTAAAATTGTCATGAATTTTTAAAAAGAAGTTGCATCGCTTAGGGAAGCGTTTGTATAGGCGTGATTGATTAAAGGATAAGGGTGAAGGTAGGAGGTTGTGTAGGAATTTTAAGGAGCTGAACAAGGTGCTAATAATACATGAGTAATTTCTACCAAAGATGCGCACTTGGTTTATCAATGGGAAAGAATAATGATAGTTTTGAGGATGTAACGAGGTTGAACATTAGTAGAACAATGAGTTAAGATTAATATCGTGTTTTTTGAGTCGGTGATTACATTTCCATTGTTATGATTTGAGTAATCGAGTATCTTTATTCTTGGAATAAATTCACAGAGTTTATCAAGGACATTTTATACGTTTTGGATATGGAACATAATGCTAGGGATATAGACAGTTGTGTGGGTTTTGAATGGAGAAAGCGGAATTTCAAATGGTACTTGTTGCGAAAAGGAAGGCACAAATTTAGACCAAGGAAAGATGAAAGCTGTTAAGGATTAACCTACACTTTTATGGGTGTTTGGGATTCAAATTTCTTGGTTCAGTATGTCACGATTGGAAGTAGAGAGGGATTACATAACGAAAGGTTCTTGGTGTGATATTTAAAATCTCACGAGGATCACAAGAATGAAAAAGTGTACTTTTGTGAAAGAAAGATACTAACAAAATTAATTGAAATGGTTAGAGCCATTAAGGAATACTAGTTGGACATTCAATATCACGAAGGGAAGTCCTACGCAGTTGGGGTTGTCGCAGTCTGAAGTTGAGTCTACAGTGAATACAATGATTGTAACTTGGAATTTGTGTAAGAAATGAAAAGGTTAAAGCTTGAAATAGTGGATAAAGAGATCATTAGAGAATTGCTGCGAAATTTGGTAAAGGAAGAGATCTTTGCTTAATTGGAGGAGATAAAGGAAAGCTAATTTCGTGTGTTGAAGTCGGTCAGCATTATGAAAAGTTAATCAAGGAAGGGTAACAGTAATATTAATGAATATGGAACCTTGGTATAATAAAGCAGGTGGTAAATGTGATGAAGTTAAAGATAAATCTCATGGATGAAGGACACAACTCATTATATTTTAGTGCACCTACAAGGAGAAGCTAGAAGTGTATGAAAAGTTGAGAAAGTGTATTGGCAACCTTGAATTATTAATGAACTAGAAATTTTTTGATCAAACATTGGATTTGGCAAGAAGTAAAGATTGAGTATAAGAGAATGTTATACATCCACTCGAGATATGAGTACAGGATAGGATTTGCATCTCAATGGATTTGAATGCATATTGATTTACTTTTAAAAAAAGGGGGGGATGATGAAGTTCAATTGCAGTGGATGAATTTGTAGGAAGTTATGTCAAGAAGGTGATGAAGCTCCATGGAGCACCTACAAATGTTGTCATAAACGACATAACTCTTTTTGAAATTTTGAAGAAGTGTGCAAAGAATATTGGGTGAACGTTAGGAAATACATATCGTGAGAAGACATATTAAGGGCCTTTGTAATGGATTTTCACGGAGATTGAAGAGGCATTTTGGTCTTACTTGAATTATTCTAATAACAGACACTGCGCTAGAAGCATAGACATGATAAAATTTGAAAATTATCATGAGAAGAAGTCAAATGTGTTGAGTAACTGTAGGGAATATTTCAAGCCATCCCACACTTGAGCCCCACAGTGATCATACACTTCAGCATGGTGGCGTCCAAACACTAGTGGAAAAAATCTCATTCGTAACAGCCTATTTGTAACGGGCAAAGCTTTGCCCGTTACGATTAAGATATTCGTAACGGACAAAATAGTGTCCGTTACGAATACTTATTTATTCGTAACGGGCAAAATAGTGTCTGTTACGAATACTTATTTATTCGTAACGGGCAAAATAGTGTCCGTTACGAATATAATGTATTCGTAACGGACACTATTTTGCCCGTTATGAATAAATAAGTATTCGTAACGGACAATATTTTGCCCGTTACGAATACTATATTACATAGATGCCCAAACTTGGCCCAAATAATGAGAGGAGCCCAATACTTTCTTTTTAGGGTTTCACCTCTCTTTCTCATCAGTTTCTCACTCCCTCTCTCTCTCTCTCATCAATCGCTCACTCCCTCTCTCTCTCCTCTCCTCTCCTCTCCTCCCCGTCATTCACCTCTCCTCTCCTTCCCTCCCATCTCCAATACTTGAGTAGCGATTATGTTCATCTTGAGACAAGCAACTTGACCGGCGGCTTCATATAAGAGCTCCCAAGCGGCGTCGTTTTGGGCGGAGGTGTAACCGGCGGTGACAGAACTCTTGCTCAAAAACCCACTCCGGTTCGACTAGGGTCCGAACCCGGTTAGCGTCGATAATGGCGACGTTGAGAACAACCAAGCCCGTAGGCTTCTTCATCTTTAGATCTAAGTCATTGAACGAACTGATGCTAGGTAAGATTTTTGTCTTTGTAATCATCGAATATTAAGGTGGAAGATTTATCAATTTGAATGTGGTAAACGATGATTGTTTGAGTTGATTCAACTTTATTTTTTGAAATTTATGTTGTTTTTAATTGATTTAAGTTTCTGGATACTGGATTTTTGGGATATTTTATGCTGAAATTTTGCAATTTAGGGTTTAATTTTAATTTAATGGTGAAGAAGTTAACAATTTTCCCCAATTTGATTTTGAACAGAAGGAAAGAAAGCGAAATTGACATGGAATAATGTCAAGAAAGGTATTGATTTGATTTAATTGAATTTGATTTGGCTTTTGAACATCTATCGGGGATCATCCCTAATTTCTAGTATGTTTGATTGAATTTGGCTTTTGAACCTTGGAATTTATTAATTTTAGGGTTTTTTGAATAATAATATGAGTCAAATGTTTATATTATACTGCGTTATATTTGTTTATTATAGTGTATTAGTAGTGCATAATGGACCAATAAATTGTTGTATCGCCTTATGAAATTGGTTAAATTGCCTTGTGAAATTGGTTAAATTATTCTGTTTTATATTTGTCTCCTACTTGTTGTTGTCCAAGCCTGCTAAGGGTGACTTAACTTGTATCTCAAACAAATAAATTTATGTCGCCTAATAAAGATGTTTGGCTGACTTAATTAGTTGTTCTTTGCATGCAGACAAGCTTGTGGTCTCCACTTCCTGCTCACTTCTTCACACTATTGTTGATCTTGTTAACGAGACTTAAAGCTTGATGATGAAATCAAGTCATGGCTTGCATTTGCTGCACAGAAAGTTGTTGAAGTTAACGCTTTGGCCAAGGCATTGTCTGGTTAGAAGGATGAGGTAACCCCAATGCTACTACATTTTGCTTGCCATAAGTTTTTCTTATTTCTTTTTTTATTTATTATTAACACTTACTTTTTATATAGTTTTGTGACAATTACTTTGGTTGTGAATATCATATTAGATCCTCAGAAACTGGGATTATAATAAAACTCTGTTCAAATAGATTGTTTTGATTGTGGCTCAATTTCTCATATATTTATTTGTGTTATTGTGTATTCAGGCAAGAGACTTGCTACCAAATTGCTTTGGCCATCAAGGATGAGGTTAAGGATCTTGAGAAGGCTGGTATCAATGTTATCCAAATTGACGAGGTTGCTTTGAGAGAAGGTTTGCCACTCAAGAAGTCTTAGCACGGTAGCTACTTGAAGTGGGTCGTCCACTCCTTCCATATCACCAATGTTGGAGTCCAAGACCCAGGTAACGTTTTCTACATTGTGACTCGTGTTGCTGAATTTTGGGTGAGGAAGTTCTTGTGCTATAAAAATGAATTTTAATGCTCATCTCTGTATTTCTGCTTAAATGATTGAATTTATTTCTTGTACAGTTAATTTCCCACTTATATTTCAAATAATTGAGCTCAAAATGTAAGATATTGTAGCAATTTGAGTAACCCCATTATGTATGGTTGTGAATATATGAATGAGAATGGATGAAAAAAGAAGCATTTTGCTGTTTTCTGGCTTTTTGGATTTTGAAATTGAAATGTACAGGCTTAACCTCGTTCCATCTTATAAAATAGATGGGCCATGACGCTCAGACGGGGAGGTGGGGATTAGTAGCTAGGCATACTATACCCCTTTCTTAGTTCTTGTGCTATGAAAATGAATTTCAATGCTACTTGAGAAATTATCAGTTAACAAACCTGGACTGGAAAAACCAAATTAGTTTTCTGGTTCCCATCCTATGTTTTTTACAGTTAGCTAGTAAAATTCTTCTGATTTTAGCTCACTATATGTGTTCATATTGTGGTCTTCCTATTAAAAATATCACTGTCGTGTGTCTAACAAAAACATAATTATGCTGAAGATTTCCCCATTGCCCAGGAATTTACACTAATGAGCAAGTCGAAGCAAGGAAGAAAGTGGTTAATGTTGTTCACACAAAGGGTGCATTCATCTTCTATCAGTTGGTCGAGCCTCGCATACAAATTAACTATTCACTCTATATAGTTATAAATTTTCATGTTGTATTAAGGACTATTATTTATATAGTAGCTTTTGACTCATGTTAGGGAGTTGTTGTAAAAATGTATCTTTGATTTTATAATTAATTAAATTTTACATTTATTATTATTGAATATTGATAATAGTAATTAAAATTTGGCATCATAAAATGTTATCAGGTTAGTAGTGTAGCAGGTATCACCTGCTGCATTTTTTTTTAAATTTGGGTTCAATTGTATTTGTAACGGACAGTTTGACTGCCCGTTACAAATAACGGGTTATTCGTAACGGGCAGTCAAACTGTCTGTTACAAATAACGGGTTATTCGTAACAGGCAGTCAAACTGTCCGTTACAAATAACATGTTATTCGTAACGGGTAGTCAACCTGTTATTTGTAACGGGCACTGCCCGTTCCGAATAACATAACCTATCCGTAACGGCAGCATACGTAACGCCCGCTGCCTGTTACGGATAGGCTATTTTTGCCCGTTACGGATAACTATTTTTCCACTAGTGAAAGGGAAGGAAGCTAGAGCAAAAGAGTCGCCGACAAGTTTTAGGAAGATTACACCCCTTAACGATCAAGGAGTCGTTAACTCAAATAGGTCTGGAACCATGACTGGAAATTCGGGGATGAAGGTAGAAATCCAACCTAAAAGAGATTGAACCTGCCCTAATAATAGGCCTTTACTTTATTCTTCTCGTATTCATGTGCGCTTTCTAACTAATATACAATCAATAGGTTAACCCTAAACTTGTTTAATCTATGTTGGTTGAATATTAATGCACAAACAAATCTATTACTAGCGATCACTTGAATTATAATCATATAAACCCTAAAAAAAATTATTAATTATCTTATTAAGCGTGATTACAAGTATAGATTCCCTTTAAACATGCATAAAAGGCGTGATCACGCAATAACAATAATAAACATCAAGCAACATCATAAAAATATTGAATAATCATAATAATAACAATTATAGGAGTAGTCATGTTAAAGCATAATATTAATAGCAAGATCCTAGGCATGATACTAATAAGATTAATAACAACCCCTAGCATGTCACTAAACAATAAAAATCAAAGCTTTACCCCTAACATGACACTAACATGATATAAGGAAAAACATAGGAAGCATCATAATAATCATAATTGATATTAGAAATTTAATTAATCCTAAACATGATACTAGGAAGCAATAAAACATCCTAACATGATACTAAAAATCAATAAAACATCCTAAGCATAATTTCTATATCAAAACAGCAATAAAAAAATTAAAGTACTTACTTCGATGCCTCGTAACTCTTTCTAATAACAAAATACACACGTTAGTAACTTCAAGGAAAAAAATAATAATTAAAACAATTAAATTAAATAGTTGAAATAGACATTAGGGACCAAACCCTCAGAAATATCAAACCTTTCACGTCTAGGGTGAAGGCAACTTTGAACTTGGCTAGATATTTCTAAAGCTGACGTTTGAGGAATTTTGAGAGAGGGAAGGTTTAGAAAAAGAAAAGAGAGAAAGAAAGCTTTTAGCTTTTAGAGAGAGAATTAGAGAGTTCTAGGTGTTCATAGATGTAGATGATTTGAAAACAAGGAGATACGACCCCTATTTATAAGAAAAATATCACGGAATCAAAGAAAATCATATTCGGAATAAAACTCCTCATGTCGCAAACGACAGAAGCCAGCGCAAAACGACGAGCTCGTCGCCAGGCGACAAAGGTCAGCGCCTGGCGACGACTCTGTCGTTTTGCGCTGGTCCAAAAGTCAACGCGCTTTTCCACGCGTAATTACCTTTAACACCAGTTGCAGGTAATTAAGCGTCCGAGCACTTTGCGAAATAAGATTTATAAAACATTCTTTTAAAATAATAGTTAATAGGCCCTCCTCTAGATCATCGGGCCACCTTTAAAAATCATTGGGCCTAATTTAATATAATTCATAACTTCCTCCTAAGTCATCGGAATTGGGCCTATAATATATCATTAGAAAGCTCGTTTTGAGCCCAATCCAACTACACTATTATTGGACCCTTATTATGGATCAAACCAAATTGGACAGGATATTTTTCATAAAATAGGAGTAAGAAAAGAAATATTTTTGGTAAACAGAAAGAGAAATATTTTAATAAAACAGCCTCATCATTATACTTTCCACACTATTACCTCGTCTGATAATCAAATGACGTGAAAGGTATTATCACTGGGTTTGGTTTTTGGTAGACACATTTGGGTGTCTACAGAAGCCCCCACTTTGACTGAGTTTTGAGAAACGCAAATTTCAAAAACAAAAGTCAAAGTAACGATAGGGACGGAGAATGATTCAGAACGTTCTGCATACCTAAATCATTCTTGTAACGAACGCCGATACCTGAAAACTAGCATTAGTTAAAACAGATAAGAGAGTTAAGAAACGCGTATCTTGCACCGTCGAGCACACGTCACTATAGGTAACCGATTTGTTGCTGCATTTGTTGTTGAGACAACCTTCCACAATCTAGGGAACTCCATCATGCTGCTTTGCCGCTGCTGATGTTCACTCGTCTCTGAACAATGAGCTTTCGTTTGTTTGACTATCTCCCTCAAGCTAGGGGATACTACCTGAAGACTGCTACGTTCGTAACTGCCTCCAATTTCCGCTGTGATAGTCTTCTACAAGCCAAAAAACACTATTGAAGATTATTTTATCCGAAACGATGTTATATCGCCTTGTGACCATTTTCATCAAGCCAGGGAACATGATCGAAGATTGCTTCGCCCGAAGCCATCCTCAATTATTGCGATAATATTCCGAAGAAAATTACCGAAGATCAACGCCCGTCGATCTTTAAAGCTCGCTTGAACTTTGATGTCATGACATTTGCTGAATTTTCCGCGGTGCTAGTATGTCAACGCTTTTGCTGCTTGTGAACCATTATGTCGGTGCCTTTGCTGTTTATGAACCATTATGTCGGTGCCTCCGTGATAAGCCAATATTTAAGCGCTTTAAGCTAAGTGAGACGATCTTTTAGCAGGTCGATTACTCAATGTAATTGTTATCGAACCGATTACTTAATCATGTCAAATTGCTTACATGGGCTAACTGGCGTACCAAGGAGCCCGAAATTGCCACATAAGGTCCACATAATCATTTATGAGGTCCACGTGTTCTGTTGCCATACCAGCGCAAGCTGAAAATCATCAACGCCACATTTTTCCTCCGTCACCTAGCGACGAAGGCCAGCGCTTGGCGACAAAGTTATCGTTCGGCGACGGGGTTGGGTTTTCGAAATAAAACCCCTTTCTTCCCTATTTGTCGTGAAAGCTGCTGCTGCTGCCATTTGCGTTCGCTCGGGACTTCAAAACACTCATTCTCGCTCGTTTGCGCACCCAATTCACTTCAATTTGTTGCAAACCAAAGCTTGTTTCATCTAATTTCCGAATCCATTTAAGTTTTTCTCAAACTTAAACCAATTTTTGCTGAATTCAGAGATGTTTCTTGTGTAGGTATTCGAAAACTTCAAACCCATATTGTTTAATTCACTTTATTTATGGATTTTTATGCCTTAAAATTGCAGGATTATGTTTCTATATCATGTTTAGAGTGTTTTGAGACTTGTTTCACTCGATTTGGTGAAGAAACAAGCAATTCGCCATTGTTGACCCTCTTGAGTTCGTGAGAACAATGTGGACTGTTCTTCGTGTTTTTTCTTGCCATTTTTATCAAAATTTGTCACAATATTTATCATAACATTGCAAGAAATTGTTTGATCGCTAATATTTGCTATTTATGCTCAAATTGAAATCGTGCTCTGTTTTAGTACTACGTACTCTGTTTTTGCGAACATAGTATCATACGGCTAGGCGAACCTTTGATACTATAGAACCTTAATTTTCTAGTTTTTTTACATAACATAGCATGGCAAGATAACGAGGCTTGGGTTCTCGTCCTCGTTCTAGGGAGACTCGCCAGGAGGACGACCCCGTAGGCACCTCCTCTTCTCTTAGGGAGTTTCTAGGGTGGGATGAGACACTCTATATTTCATGTCGTTGTTCCATATATCAGAGCGCGTTCGTCGAGTGATCCTTAGCGGGAGGCTCCGTAGCCATGGTTCAGGCAACACGACCATCGGCTCACTGTACGACACCTATTTTCGCAACGACATCGGTTTGCGCCTACTGTGGGAGTCATGTGGTTTGAGTTCATTATTGCGAGCCACCCGAGCTACGTACTCTTTCGGACAGAGTCAACACGTAGTCCGAGCTTTGATGGAGTTCTTTTAAGACACCACCAAAACTTTTCACATTCCTTGGGGTGAGCTGACCGTTACCCTTACTGACTCAGTCTCATTACGGGATTAGAGTTAACTTCTGTCCATCTTCCTTTTAATAGCGATATCACCGTCTTCTCTCCGGAGGTGCTTGAGCTGTTGGACCCCATAACTATTCGGGCTCGTGCCGAGGCTGACCCAACTCAACTCAGCACTAGATGCATCCGCCGGAGCACGCTTGTTATAGCTTTTCAGCATCATGCTACCACCCCAGAGCAGCAGGTGCGCATTTTTGCTCTGATCCTATTGTTAGGGGCCTTCTCTCCTGACAGAAATAGTCGAGTGCTGCTCTACTACCTACCTGCTATTCGCGGCCTTGATTTAGTTGGGTCGTATGATTGGGCCAGCTTAGCCTATGTAATAACCCATATTTTTATACGTATTTTATTTAAAATATGTATTTTATAAGGGTATTTAAATAATTTTAGTGTTTTAATTACGATGTTTTAATTATTTATCCCATGTAAGTTGGGAATATTTTACTAATGGAAAGTTGGTTTAATTAATTATTTAATAGAAGTTGGGGTTTTATTTTAAGAAATTATGATTTTAACAAGTTTTTGTAGGGAAGGGATTAGGAAAAAACTAAAGGTGGAAAGGTTAGGGTAAAAAGAGGTGATAGAGAAGGAGTATAAATATCCCTCTTATGAGGCAATTCAACTTTGCCCAGAGTAGAGAAAACCCAAGGTAAACTTCTCTCCCTTTTCTCTTTATTTTCTTCTTTCTTTTTCTTTTTCTCTCTCCTTCCCTTCCCCTTCTTGCTTGCGCACCACCACCACCGGCAACCACCACCACCAGTGGGCCGCCAACCACCAGCAGCAGCGGCGACCATCGGCGCTGGCACCAGCCGGCAGTGGCGCCAGCCTCCTGTCGGCAGTCACATCTTTTCAAAAAAAAAAAAAAGTTTAAAAAATCAAATCTTTCTTACCCAAATCTAATCTATGCTTTAATATAATTGTAAATTATGAGTTTGGAGATTTAATTTTGATGTTTCGTTATTGTAATTATGATAATTAATTTTCAGATTTTGGTTTTTAATTAAAAAGCCCCAATTTTTAAAACCCTAGGTTCTTTATTTATGTATTATTGAAGGATTATGATGTATAATGGGGTAGACCATTGTTTTAAGTGATTTAAAGCTTAATTACAGCAAGTTTTAATTATAATAAAGTGCTGGAATTTTATGTAGAACAGTTAATATTATGTTTCTTGAAGAAATTTTTATTACCCATTAATTGGGACTTAATTATGGTGTTTTAAATATAATTTCAGCTTACTTTAATTGAATTATGAGGGGTTTTAAAATAGTATATATTGCTGGAAGGTACGTACGCGTACTTAGCATATTTTTGGTGATGTAGTATTATGCTAGACTTGATTTAATTAATCCTAAATAGTATCATGCTAAGATTTACGATTGGAAATTGTGGATTATTGATATTGGTGATTAAATTAGAAAGTATGATTTACTTGAGATGGGTTAATAGTTGAAAAATCAATGTTTGGCATGTTGTGTATGAACCACACTTTTATTTATGTCATGTTAGAATGCATGATTAATTAAACTACATGTTTAATTATGTTAGGAATATTGAAAAAGAATTTTATTATGGTTCAAATACTTTTTATTGATGCTTTAAGCATGAGGAAGGAGCTATATAAGTGTCTATGTACAAAAGGAATAAATTGTATGTTGGTGCCTTTGTGCACTTAAGGTGTTTTTAACACCGAAGGATAGGATTTTTGGCGCATTATGCGTTTAAGGTGTCTTTGACACTGAGATAGAATTAAAAAGGGTTCAACATTAAATAATATGTGGTCAATAATTATTCTAGAATTAATTTGGTATGTTTGGTTGATTGAATAATTATTGTTGATTGTTTTATTATGCTTTGAGAGTCATCAACAAGTCTAATAAAAAGTAAATAACGTAAAGTGAAAGAGATTACGCACCAAAGCTCTTGGAACGTATATACCTTGAGTGTGAACAATGGGGGGAGTTATGGGGTTTTATATTTAACCATAACTTCTAATGGAGTACAGGACGTTGTACATTCCTTTTTAATTATTATTATGCGCAGGAATTCCGCCACCTTTGAGTGGTTTTGTCGCTGGCACGGTTAGCTCCCGTGTCAGTTAACCTCATTTTATTTGGGGGATGATAGTTAGAAACCCGTTCGATGCGTAATCAACGCTAAATGAATTATTTAGTGTCTAGTCATTGTGTTTTGTTGATTGATGTGTGTGCTTGTAAATAGGTGCGATGAGGTAAGTGTGTTGATAGGTGAAAGCATGTTAGTGAGTTTAATTTACGCTTATGTACTCAGCTTTGTTGATTGTTTGTGTTGTGTGTTTTGCCATGTGATAAACTTTACGCTTATGGCCCTCTGATGACCCATTTTTAATGGAGAGTAGTGGACACAAGTAGAGATAAACTTTTCAGGTATTGAAGCAAAATCATGATGGGGCATGAGAGAAGAGTGAATCTTTCTAGCTTTCATTAGGTTACGATGTGTTTTATGTTTTATTTATTTATTACATATTTTATGTGGACTAACACAAAGGTTTGGTTTTTGGAACGGTTTTGAATTAGGGCCTTTAATGGTTCCAAGTTGTAGTTTGATTTTATTTGACTTTGTTTTTTTGGTTTTAAACCTTACTTTCGTTTGGTTGACTTTTGAGTTGACTTGTTTAAACGGTTTTTAATTCTGAGTCTTCCGCTGTGTATCTTTGATAATTGCCTTAGCCGTTTTTACGGTGGCGGTAATGTCTTAGATATTCCTAAATCGTATTTTAAAGAGTGGAATGGGTATTTAAAGGAAAGGAATTTCTAGGGTGTTACAAAGTGGTATTAGAGCCTAAGTTGAGATTTTAAATTACCACTAACCCGAAAACGTTTTTCTTACTGTGATTTAAACTTGGCCAAGTGTTAATTTAATTATGCAACATTATTTGTTCCGATTTTATTTTTTTATACATATGTATATATTTTTTTAAAGCGGCCGAAATTTTTTTTAATTATTTATTTATTTTATTTGATCCGATATTTTTTTAAGGGACACTCGAATTTTTTTTAGTGTCGAAAATTTATTTCCTTTTTTTTGTAGGGCCGAAATTTTGGCCCTCTTCTCATTAAATTCGATTTTTTTTAAAAGGGTAAAAATATTATTTTTTAAGTATTGTAGGGAGCAAGGATTGAGGTAAGAATTATGTGTTTAAATCTTTTATTAACATGTTGGTGAGCTTGGGTAGGAAAAAAAAAGGGCATATAGGCTAGAATTTAATTTATTCCCTATGTGCATAATTTTATTTTGAGTGTTCAAGCATGTTGGTTGACTAGATGTTTGTTGATGAAAGGATGAAATATGTGTATTATTCTATGTGACCCTTCGAAATTGTATGATTGAACACCGAACTTAATTTCCTACAAGACTATATTATTTATTTTATTTTATTTCTTTTGGAAAGGGAATTCTTTTCTAAGCCTTTTCTCTGCAGGATGCCAATCTTTCCTAGCAAATTTACACAAATGGGATCTCTTGTAAAGAAACATAATGAACACCCCTACGACTTTGTAGAAAAGATAAGATACTTTTGTTCCTACATGAGCAATGTCTTATGAGACAGAGTTTATGACACCCCTGATCGTATTTCGGCTATGATTGTCCATTGTCTTCCAGAGGAGCCCCCTTACATTGCTGTTAAAAAGAGATTTTCTGATTTTTGCCTTCCAAGAGACGTTCCGAATTACCATAAATACAAAGACTATTATGGCCAGTGGTATCCAGATTATATTTTCTTAACTAAATATCTCGTAAGAGTGGAGAAAGCTCATTGTCAACACTTAAATCTTCCCTACCCTTACTATTACTACGATAACCCAGTAGGGAACAATCTTTCTTTCAATCAACAATCAGGAAATTCTTCTTCTTCGTTAGGGGGTGGTCAGGCAGAAAATGGAGAGCAACAAGAGGGAGATAGTTCACTTATGGAGATTTCTGATCCTAATCCACCTCCAACTCCAATAATAATAGACATTTCATCGGATGAGGAGGAAGAAGGGGAGTTTGTACAAGTAGAACCTTAACCTAAGTCACCTGAACCAATGGAAGAGTAAAATGATTCTGATTTCCATCTTTCAAGCTGCAAACAATCCACTGACAAAAGGGACAACGTTCGAATGGATTAGATTTTAAAACTTTCCTCGTCACGAATTCATAGTCTTTAATTTAATTATTATTATTTCAGTTTTAAATCAATAAGTGGCATGACCACACAAGTTTCTAGAAAACAATTTTTATTTTATTAATTTCAGTCTAGTTTAATTAATAAGACCTTATTTATTTCCTTGTCAAAATTTCTTTTTAAATAAATAAATTCATTTGTTTTCCAAATCTCCCATTTCACATCACTATTCCAATGACCAAAATTCCAAGAAACTTAATCCCAACGAATATTTCTAAGCTATGGACATCTATGGGAATTATTTTTTTTTTTATCTATGTGATGCTTTATTAAATGTATGGTTGGTTAGCAATCAATAATTGATTGATAAAGCTACAAATTAAGAGAATTCTTACCTTTCGCTATCCAAAATTGTTAGCTTCAAATTTTACTGTGAATGTTTAAAGAGTGCTAAGTAATAGATGAGTGTATGTCTTGAGAGCTAAACATAGCCATTTCTAATATAAACCCTTTTCCTCAATTCAGGAGAAGCAAAATGGCAGGGGGAAGAGGTTCTGGTAATGGTGGAAACGATTTGAATGAAGTAGTAAGGCAATTGGCAGCAGTTGCCCAACAATTGGCAAGAAACTCAACTAGTAATGGGGATGCTCAAGGAGAGCTCTTTAAGAAGGTGGCACAAAGTAAGCCACCAACATATCAAAGCGAGCCTGACCCTATTATATTGGAAAACTTGTTGAGGGAATTTGAGAAACTATTTGGAGCTGTGGGATGCCCTGAAAACTCAAAAGTGAGTTGTGCTACTTACTATCCGAGGGGTGAAGCTGACCTTTGGTGGCAACAAAACGAGACTACCGTTAGAGCGCTACCTGGGTTCAACTGGACCAAATTCCAAGAGAAAGTAAGAGACAAGTTTTATCCTAGCTTTTTGCGGAAGCAGAAAGCTGAGGAATTCTCAAACCTTAAGATGGAGAAGATGTCAGTTACGGAATACTATACCAAGTTTATTCAGTTGTCCCTTTTTGCTGAAGGGTCTGTCTCTACGGAAAAAGCAAAAGCTAGGATGTTTGATAGTGGCTTAACTACTAATTTGCAGTTAAAGCTGTGCGGGCAAGTATTTGAGATCCTAGATGAAGTATATGGAAGGGTCGCACACCTTTATGCCTTAGAAGAAAAGAAGAAGAAGGAGTTAGCTGAAATAGAACGAAGAGAGAAGAGGAAGGAAGTGGGGCAGGTTTCTGGAAACCAACAGGGAAACCAGAATGGTTTTAAGAAGCAGAAGTACCACTATAACAATAACTTTCACAATAATAATAACTTCCAGGGTAATAACCGTCAAGGAAACTGTAACAACAATGGAGGGGCTAGAAACAATAACCAGGGGAATAACAAGAATGGGAGAATTTATTTGGTCGCCTGTCGTGTTTGTAATAAACTTGGGCATAGGGAATATGAGTGTTTCTCCAAGAATAGCAATGGGAACAGGGAAAACAACAATAATTCAGGAAGAAACAAGAGGAATTTCTAAGGGAACAACAACAACTTTACTAGGAAAAAGGGAGTGCAACGGAATGGGTCGAAGAACAGTAACACCACCAGTGGAAATAGCCAACAGTAGGGTGGAACTGCAGGGAAACTGAATGTTCTAAGTAAGCATGAGGCGGATGCCACGAAAGATGTTATCACTGGTACTTTTTCTATTAACTCTACTCCTGTTAAAGTATTGTTTGATTCTGGTGCAACTTTTTCTTTTGTTTCTAAGGGTATTGTTTCAAAACTTAAAGACTGTTTAAAGACAGTAGAAGTAGTAGATTTACCCATAACCACTCCGACAGGTGGGGTAGTGAAATGTACCAAAACCTTTAGAAATGTTCCTTTAGAAATAGTAGGAAAGATATTCCCGTCAAAACCTATTGAGTTTGGGCTGAGCGACTTTGATCTTATTCTAGGAATGGACTGGTTGAGTAAGTATAATGCTGAGATTAGTTGTAGATCACAAAAAGTGAAGATGGTCACAAGCGGAAATGAATCAGTGACTTAATGGATGAATGGTAAAACCAAGTTCCCAAGGGTAATATCAGTGCTAAAATTAGCAAAATACATGAAGAAGGGACATCCAGTTTATTTCTGTAGTGTTAGGAATATGAACCATGAACAAGTGACAAATCCAGATAACATAGAAGTGGTCAACGAATTCCTGGATGTATTTCCGGAGGAGATCCCTAGAATGCCACCTAAGAGGGAAATCGACTTTACCATAGATTTAGTTCCCGAAACAGCCCCAATATCCAAGGCACCATATCGTATGGCACCTGCAGAAATGAGTGAATTAAAGGAGCAATTGCAAGATTTATTGGACACGGGATACATTAGACCAAGTGCTTCTCCTTGGGGAGCACCAGTTCTATTCGTGAAAAAGAAGGATGGAAGTATGAGGTTGTGCATTGACTACAGGGAACCATAAAGATTAAGTATCCCTTACCAAGAATCGATGATTTTTTTTACCAACTAAAGGGTGCCATAATGTTTTCAAAGATCGACTTGAGAACTGGGTATCACCAATTAAGGATTTCCGACGAAGACATTCCTAAAACCGCATTTAGGACAAGATATGGACACTACGAGTTTACAGTTATGCCTTTTGGATTGACTAATGCTCCAGCAATCTTTATGAATTTGATGAGTATGGTATTTCATCAATTTATGGATAAGTTTGTAGTCATGTTCATAGATGACATATTGGTGTACTCAAAGAGTAAGGAAGAGCACGCAGAACACCTAAGGGCAATTGTGCTAACACTAAGAGAAAACCACCTCTACGAAAAATTCTCTAAGTGTGAGTTTTGGTTGGAAAAGGTAGCCTTCTTGGGACATTTCGTGTCCAAGGACGAAGTAGAGGTAGATCCAGCCAAAATAGAAGCTGTTAAGAGTTAGCCTACACCCAAGACAATATCTGACGTGCGAAGTTTCTTAGGTTTAGCAGGGTATTATAGGCATTTTGTCAAGGATTTTTCCAAGATTGTTAATCCTATGACCACCTTGATGAAGAGGGACAAGAAGTTTGAGTGGGACAATAAATGTGAAGGAGCGTTCCAACTCTTGAAACACAAACTAATTACAGCACCAGTACTTACACTTCCGGATGATAGTGGACTGTATGATGTGTACAGCGATGCATGAAAGAATGGTTTAGGGTGCGTGCTTATGAAAAATGGGAAGGTGATTGCATATGCATCGAGGCAGTTAAAGACCCACGAAGTAAACTATCCAACCCATGATTTGGAATTAGCTGCAATCATTTTTGCACTAAACATTTGGCGCCATTATTTGTATGGAGTGAAATGTAGAATTTACACAGACCATAAAAGCTTAAAGTACATTTTCACCCAAAAGTACTTGAACTCTCGTCAACGGAGATTGTTAGAGTATACGACAGATTATGATTTAGACATACAATACCATGAAGGGAAAGCGAATGTGGTTGCGGACGCTCTAAGTCGTAAAACTAGTCATGGAATCAACTCGTTAGTAGTGGCTAATGAATTATGTAGAGAAACGATGAAATTGAATCTAAAGGCTGTAGAATGGGGAGTACCAGCGGGTATTCTTGCGATTCTAAGCATCCAACCAACAATATTTGACGAGATTTGAGCCAACCAAGAGGGAGATGTAAAGTTGGATAGGTATCGCGAGAAAATTAAGCAGGGAAAAACTACAGACTTCAAGATTCACGAAGATGGGAGTTTGAGGTACAAAGATCGATGGTGCGTACCACAGAAATGTGAGGAAGTGAAGAGAAAGTTGATAGAAGAAGGCCACAATACACCTTACTTTGTACACCCGGGAGAAGACAAGCTATATTAGGATTTGAAGAAGATGTTTTAGTGGCCTATAATGAAAAATGAGGTTACAGAGTTTGTGGCAAAGTGTTTAACATGTCAAAAGGTGAAGATAGAGCATAGGAGACCTCTAGGGACTGTGCAATCATTAGAAATTCCAGGATGGAAGTGGGATTGAATTTCAATGGATTTTGTGACTTGCCTACCTAAGTCAAAGAGTGGAAATGATACCATTTGGGTAGTGGTGGATAGACTTACAAAATCAGCAGTGTTTATACCAATGAAAGAAACTTGGAAGATGGAGCACTTTGCGAAAGCTTACATCAAACATGTTGTGAGGTTACATGGGGTTCCAAAAGATATTGTATCTGACAGAGATTCCAGGTTTCTCTCAAAATTATGGAAAAGTGTACTAGAAAATTTTGGTACAATACTTAAGATGAGTACGACATTTCAACCTGCCACAGATGGGCAAACTGAGAGAACCATTCAAACCTTGGAGGACATGTTGAGAGCTTGCGTAATAGACTTCCAGGGAGGATGGGAAGACAATTTGGATTTATTGGAATTTTCCTACAATAATAGTTACCATGCGAGCATAGGAATGGCACCATTTGAGGCTTTGTATGGGAGGAAATGTCGTAGTCCAATTTGTTGGATTGACATTAGTGAAAGGGCCTCAAATGATTGAAGATACAGTTAAACAAGTAAGGGAAATTCAAGCTAAAATTTAAGCAGCTCAAGATCGCTAAAAGAGCTATGAAGACTCGAAGCGAAGGGAAGAAGAGTTCGAAATTGGTGATAAAGTGTTGTTCAAGGTGTCACCAATGAAAGGAGTGATGAGATTTGAAAAGAAAGGAAAGCTCAGTCCAAAATACATTGGTCCATATGAAATACTACAAAGAATAGGCAAAGTAGCTTATATGTTAGCCTTACCTATGGAGCTTAGTAAAGTACATGATGTATTTCATGAGTCCTGATTGCGAGGGTACATTCCTGATAAATCCCATGTGCTACAACCCAAAACCATTGAGTTAGATCAAAGCTTAACTTATGAAGAGAGATTTGTCAAGATTCATGACAGTAAAGTGCGTAGTAAACGCAATAAGAACGTTAACATTGTGAAAGTACTTTGGTCTAACCAAGAATATGAGGAAGCCACTTGGGAGGCAAAAGATGAAATGAAAAAGAAATACCCGAAGCTATTTCAGGTATGTTAAGTTACGGGGGCGTAACTCGTTTTCTTTAAGGGGGGTAGAATGCGATAGAATTTCGCGCTTTTTCCCTATATTTTACATATTTTTGGTGCTTTTTGCACAAATTCTATTAAGTATTTTAATTATTAGTGCTCTCAAAGAGACATAAAGGAGTAAAATAATGACAAAAAGTACAGCAATACTATACATAAAAAGGAAAAGTTTTGAATTTCGTTTCCCAAGTTTCAGGACAAAACTTTTTTTAAGGGGGTAGACTGTAATACCCCGTATTTTTATACGTATTTTATTTAAAATATGTATTTTATAAGGGTATTTAAATAATTTTAGTATTTTAATTATGATGTTTTAATTATTTATCCCATGTAAGTTGGGAATATTTTACTAAAGGAAAGTTTGTTTAATTAATTATTTAATAGAAGTTGGGGTTTTATTTTAAGAAATTATGATTTTAACAAGTTTTAGTAAGGAAGGGATTAGGAAAAACTAAAGGAGGAAAGCTTAGGGTAAAAAGGGGTGATAGAGAAGGGATATAAATATCCCTCTTATGAGCCAATTCAACTTTGCCCAGAGTGGAGAAAACCCAAGGTAAGCTTCTCTCGCTTTTCTCTTTATTTTCATCTTTCTTTTTCTTTTTCTCTCTCCTTCCCTTCCCCTTCTTGCTTGCGCACCACCACCACCGGTGGGCCGCCGACCACCAGCACCAACCGGCAGTAACGACGACCACCGGCGCTGGCAGCAGCCGGCAGTGGTCCCGACCTGCTGTAGGCAGTCACAGCTTTCGAAAAAAAAAGGTTTTAAAAATCAAATATTTCTTACCCAAATCTAATCTAGGCTTTAATCTAATTGTAAATTATGAGTTTGGAGGTTTAATTTTGATGTTTGGTTATTGTAATTATGATAATTAATTTTCAGATTTTGGTTTTTAGTTAAAAAGTCCAATTTTTGAAACCTTAGGTTCTTGATTTATGAGTTATTGAAGGATTATGATGTAAAATGGGGTAGACCTTTGTTTTAAGTGTTTTAAAGCTTAATCACATCAAGTTTTAATTTTAATAAAGTGCTAGAATTTTATGTAGAACACTTAATATTATGTTTCTTGAAGAAATTTTAATTACCCATTAATTGGGATTTAATTATGGTGTTTTAAATATAATTTCAACTTACTTTAATTGAATTATGAGGGGTAAAATAGTATATATTGCTGGAAATTTGTTTAGAGTGGATATTAATACTCTATTATGAATTTAATGTGTAGGAGACTTTGAAGTAAGCAATTTCTACTAGTCGTGGCAATTTTAAAATCGTACTCAAGGTACGTACGCGTACTTAGCATATTTTTGGTGATGTAGTATTATGCTAGACTTGATTTAATTAATCCTAAATAGTATCATGCTAAGATTTATGATTGGAAATTGTGGATTATTGATAGTGGTGATTAAATTAGAAAGTATGATTTATTTGAGATGGATTAATAGTTGGAAAATTAATGTTTGGCATGTTGTGTTTGAACCACACTTTAATTTATGGCATGTTAGAATGCATGAGTAATTAAACTACATGTTTTATTATGTTGGGAATATTGAAAAAGAATTTTATTATGGTTTAAATAATTTTTATTGATGCTTTAAGCATGAGGAAAGAGCTATATAAGTGTCTATGTACACAAGGAATAAATTGTATGTTGGTGCCTTTGTGCACTTAAGGTGTTTTAACACCGAGGGATAGGATTTTTGGCGCATTATGCGTTTAAGGTGTCTTTGACTCTGAGGTAGAATTAAAAAGGGTTCAACATTAAATAATATGTGGTCACTAATTATTCAAGAATTAATTTGGTATGTTTGGTTGATTGAATAATTATTGTGATTGTTTTATTATGCTTTGAGAGTCATCACCAAATCCAATAAAATGTAAATAACGTAAAGTGAAAGAGATTACACATCAAAACTCTTGGAACGTATATACCTTGAGTATGAACAATGGGGGGAGTTATGGGGTTTTATATTTAATCATAACTTCTAATGGAGTACCAGACGCTGTACATTCCTTTTTAATAACGGTTAGTTCCCGTGTCAATTAACCTCAATTTATTTGGGGGAGGATAGATGGAAACTCGTTCGATGTGTAATCAATGCTAAATGAATTATTTATTGTCTAGTCATTGTGTTTTGTTGATTGATGTGTGTGCTTGTAAACAGGTGCGATGAGGTAAGTGTGTTGATAGGTGAAAGCATGTTAGTGAGTTTAATTTACGCTTATGTACTCAGCTTTGCTGATTGTTTGTGTTGTGTGTTTTGCCATGTGATAAACTTTACGCTTATGGCCCTCTGATGACCCATTTTTAATGGAGAGTAGTGGACACAAGTAGAGATAAACTTTTCAGGTATTGAAGCAAAATCATGATGGGGCATGAGAGAAGAGTGAATCTTGCTAGCTTTCATTAGGTTACGATGTGTTTTATGCTTTATTTATTTATTACATATTTTATGTGGACTAACAAAAAGGTTTGGTTTTGGGAACGGTTTTGAATAAGGGACTTTAATGGTTCCAAGTTGTAGTTTGATTTTATTTGACTTTGTTTGTTTGGTTTTAATCTTTACTTTCGTTTGGTTGACTTTTGAGTTGACTTGTTTAAACGGTTTTTAATTTTGAGTCTTCTGCTGTGACTCTTTGATAATTGCCTTAGCCGTTTTCACGATGGCGGTAATGTCTTAGATATTCCTAAATCGTATTTTAAAGAGTGGAATGGGTATTTAAAGGAAAGGAATTTCTAGGGTGTTACAGCCTATGCTGACTTCCTAATTGGACTGCGACTTTCTAGTCGTCACATCTCCTTCGAGGGAGACATTGCGCTTTCTAGCTTTTGGAGAGTCATAGAGGTACGCCTTATTCCTTCTAAAGTTAGCCCTAGACTTATTTTATCATCTGTTGACATATTTTATTGCTTCCGTAGATCTGGTTCTATGAGTACTTTACATCTCTTGCGCCGGCGAGACCTTCACCTCGCGAGCTCCCATGTTGCTGCTAGTTAAGGATGTCGTCATAGTGCAGGGATCACTTCTAGGAGCGTTCAAGAGTGGATCCTCTCGGTATGTTTTTTTTTTCAGATTCTCGTGAAAGGAATGGTGTCCTTCGAACAAGTGTATTATTCTGATAGCGGGTTCAGAATTATTAGAAAGCTAATATATTCAGTAAGGTCAAGTGATTAGAATGCCTGGGTGGAGGTCGTTTCCGATTAGTTTTATTAATGTATAATTAATATTACAACTTAATCTTGACTGAACCCTTCGGGTCACACCCTAGAAAATATACGAACCGACTCGACGAATTAATTCGGAAGAAATTAATTCGTCGATCGAGTGTTAATTATTTAAACGTCGAGAATTCGAGCTTGGAGCATCGAAACCAAGGGTCGGAGAATCTCAAATGTCGAGCCAAAATTGAAGATTTGGCGAGCGGGAAAATGCTTCAAGTAACAAGTAAAATCCCAGCCACGCGAAAAGCTAGGAAAGTGCGCCCAATAAGTGCGTGCCACATGGCAGCACACATAGCAAAACGCCATGTGGCAGCACACGTGGTACCCACGTTGGCAGTCGCCAAGTGGAAGAGTGCCACGTAGGTAGCGTGCCACGTGGCAACACGCCATGGTGGCGGCACGTGTGGCAAGAGGTCGTGGACCCGGATGACGGGTCATGGACACGGGCCAAAATAAAATGGCCCAACCGAACCCAACTTGGGGCTCTAGGTTGGGTGACACATGGTTAGTTCACATTGCATGTGAAATGCCTTGGGGATCAAGTAGGAAAGTGGTCCTCACCTAACCATGTGACACTTGTTACTTGTTCCTTGGTTTATTTAACTAAGGATTGAATTCATCAATCTTTCCATGTGGGTTCTTTTTGTGAAAAAGTCCCACTTTGAAAGATGAGTGGAATTCACAAGCTATCCTTCCTTATAAATAGCCAAAGCATGGCTTGAGAATTCTTTGCTTGAGTGGGAGTTAAAAAGAGCATTGCATTTTGGCAAAAACTCTTAAACTCCATTAACACTTGGGTTTTGGTCGGACCTTGCTAACTCCAAGATAGCGGACCTAAAAGGTCGGTGTTCGTCCTTTGTGTGTGGATACCGTTGGAGGCTCGGTATTTTCGGAGCTAAAGCTTTCAAGTAAGATCCCATTAGGTCGGGCGAAGAACGCGTCAAAGGTAAATTTCGATTTTATCCTTTTATGTTTATTTGTTATGCTTTATGGTTTTATTAATTGCGAGTGATTCTTTGGGTTGGGGTCGTTTCCGCGGTAAGTTGGACTTACCAAACCCCAACAGCGGTATCGGAGCCACTCTCGTTTATTTTTAAAATCATAATATTTTTTCAAGGTGATTTTTACGGCTTAATTTTCTGGTTTAAGTTACTAATTAGATTAGTAGCTCGTATTATCTATTTTAACCTCGTATTTAAGCTACCTTCAGCCCCGAACCAAGATTTCGACCCAAAAATAGTGAATTTTGGGTGGAAAATGAGTTCTAAAAATGGTTTTTCCCTGTGAGGACTCGATTTTTAGCCAAAAAACGACCAAAAATGCTATTTTTGAGGGTTTTTTCGTTTTAACGAAATTTTTTTAAGTCTTTCTAACCTTTAAAATTAATTGCATATTTATGGTGGTTATGTAATTGGTTCAATACATATTTTATATGCAATTTTAAACCTCTTTAGGCATGATTACTTGGTAGTAATTTGTGCTTGAATGCTTGGTTTTATTTTTTCACATAATTGAAAACTAATTGCATTAAGTGTGAAATTGTTGTTCTTTGAGGCTTCCAAGTATTAAAGATTCAATCTTTAATTATTTAAGTGATTGAAACTTTGAGTTACCGAATTCCATGAATTTTTGTTAAACTTGTTGATTTAATCATTTTTTTAGTTGATTGGAATCTTAAAGTTTGAAATTGTGTGATAGAAAATTATTTATATTCACATTGGAAGATATAATTTTTTCAACGATGCACAAGTATTAAAGTTGGAATCTTTATTGAACTTATGTTCATTTTTTCCAACTCCCTTTTATTTTGTCAAAAAAAAACTCAAGATTAATTTAAAATAATTAAATTAATAGTGAGTAATTGCCCTCTAATTATTTTTATTGCACCAAGTTATTAAACCAATTTAATTAAAGAATGGTTCTTGGGAATTATTTTTGTTAGATGCACTTTGAAAATTTTATTTTAAGTTAGACTTGTTTAAATTTTCATTTTTGCTCAATAAGTTAATTCTAAAATTAATTTAGAAGGGATTAGAGATGTCACACAAAATCGGGAATTAATCCCGAGGCATAAGCACACAAACCAAGGCATAATAGCCATGTGCATCCCTCGGCCAGCTAGGCTGCTCGCACAGCCCGCACGTGGCTGCCGAGGGACGAGGCTGCTACGCTTGGTGCGTGTGGTGCTAGGTGTGTGCGAAGAGCTGTGTGCTGACTTGGTGCATAAGGGGCGTGCGAGATGATGCTAGGCGTAGAAGAAGTGCTAGGCAGCTGTAGCTAGACGCGCATCGAGTGCGCGCTGCCAAGCAGCGCCCAGCAGCATCACAGCACACAAGGACGAGGCTGCTAGGCAAGCACTCAGCACTTGCGCGCGGGTGAGTGCTCAAGGGTGCTAGCCTTGGGTAGTCGATGCACTTTTCTCTCGGTTTTAATTTTTCTTTTTTACCGTTTTGTTTATTTTAATTTATTTTAATTATTTTATTATTTTAATTAAAATTTTGGAGGCTAGGCCTCGGTTTTGAGTTGCATTGGCAAAATTTATTTTGACAAATTTTGGGAATTACTGGCTTAATTAATTAGATTAATTAATTTGGATTTGGAATTTAGTGGGGGCTTCAAATATTAATTACGCTTATTTACATAACCGGTTAAAATAACTTTGACTAATTTTAATTAGGCGTGTTAATTAGATTAACCACCTAGATTAGTTACTAGTTCACGCTTGTTTTTGCATTGTTACTTGTTTATCGTTGTAGAATGCATGGGCCATTTACAAATAGTGAATGGATGAATGGAATATATTATCTCATAGGTTTTATGAAATGGCAACTAGTTGGGCCCGATTAGGATAGAAAATACGGACTACGATCCGTGATGTATTTTTGTAAACCTAAATACGGTCTGCGTACCGTTGAGTATTTTTGTACCACAATATTTAGATTAGTCCTAATCGTAGATACTAGTAGTTGCATTTATTTATGGTCAAGTCTTGAAGATGGAGGTGAAAGGAATGGTGTCCTTCGAACAAGTGTATTATTTTGATAGCGGGTTCAAAATTATTAGAAAGCTAATATATTCAGTAAGGTCAAGTGATCGGAATGCCTAGGTGGAGGCCGCTTCCGATCAGTAATATTAATATAATTAATATTACAGCTTAATCTAGACTGAACCCTTCGGGTCACACCCAAGCAAAATATACGAACCAACTCGACGAATTAATTCGGAAGAAATTAATTCGTCGCCCGAGTGTTAAATATTTAGACGTCGGTAATTCGAGCTTAGAGCGTCAAAACCGATCGTCGGAAGTCGAGTCTAAATGATAAGAGACGAGATAATTACTAATAAATCAACAAAATTACCAAAATACCCCTTGCATCGAGAAAACCGAGTGCTAGGGGAAAATGGCCTAGCAAGGTGGCTAGCAAGCACTCCAAGCCGAGCCTAGGCTGGCTGGTGCGTGCTAGCGCGCCTTGGCTAGCTAGGATGGCAAGCAGCTCCCACATAAGTGCGTGGCATGCTAGCAGGCCTTGGCCAGCAGCCAGCACAAATGTGCGTGGCGTGCTAGCAGCCTCGGCCAGCAGCCCGCACAAATGTGCGAGGCATGCTAGAAGGCCATGGTCAGCAGCCCGCATGTTGGTGCGTGGCATGCTAGCAGCAGGCCTCGACCAAGCAGCCAACACACATGTGCGTGGCCTTGGGACGTAGGTATGGCAGCAGCGATCAGCCCACACTTGGGGTGCCTTGGTGCCCAAGTGGGGGTTGCCATGTGGCGCAAGGTGAGGGAGAGAGTGGGGAGCAAGTTTGGTCCCCATCTCCAAGTGGTCCTCACCTACTCCCTCATGTATGCTTGACACTTGTTGATTTATTACTAGTTTGCTTAATAATTTTATTTTAGCTTTAAAATAAAATGTGAAAATCTCATTGTCCCACATTGATGGGAGAGATTTTCATACTCTCATCATTCCCTATAAATACCCAACTTGGGGCATTGGAAATGATGCTTGAGTGGGAGTTAAAAAGAGCATTCCATAATTTTGGGAAAACTCTTAAACTCATATAACACTCGGGTTTTGGTCGGACCTTGCTAACCCCAAGGTAGCGGACCTTAAAGTTGTGTTCGCCTTTTGTGGGTAGATACCGTCGGAGGCGTGGCGCTTGACGTGCTCGTAGCTTTCAAGTAAGAGCCCCGGTTTTTGGGCGAAGCTCGCTTCGAGGGTAAGATTCGTTATCTTTCCTTTGTGATTATTTATTTATGCTTTATGATTTTAATTATTGCGAGTGGTTCCTCGGGTCGGGGTTTGTTTCCGCGGTGAGTCGGACTCACTAAACCCCAATAGGAGGTTCTTGGAAGACGTAGCCATGAAGTTGCAAATGAAGACCTTTTGATGATTTGAAGATCTCAAGGGGTCATGCTATTTTCCGAATGCATCTATATTTATGTTTTTCAATATATATATATATATATATATATATATATATATATATATATATATATATATATATATATATATTTATATATATATATATATATATGTATATATATATATATATATATATGTATATGTATATGTATATATATATATATATGTTAATGTATATGAATTATATGTTAGATGCATGTTTAGGATTTCGAATGTTGTGATGATTAATTAAGTTCACTTAAATCAACCAACATAGAAACCCTACGTCCTTAAATATTGAGTAGAAACTTGCAATTCCAAAACAACATTTACCCGAATGAGGGTAGTGGTGGGCTATGCCAAAGCGAGGCATCACTACCTCTTCTAGGAAGTAAGGCATACTGGGCATGCGAGTTGGTTTTGGTTGTACTCAACGATATGAGTGATGGAGTTCTAACATGTCGTGGCAAAGTGAATAAATTTTTGAGAGAGCATTAGATTTATTCAACCAGGAGTGGCTTGGAGCCATTAACAAAGCGTTGCTTACCTTAGGAGATTGAATGTTAAGACAAGCCAAAGCATGCTTAACCACTCTTTGTTTCTTCGGATCTTTGAATCGACTTATTCTCGCCAAATGGGGACAATTTTAATGCGTGGATAAGACGTTAAAAAAGATTGAAGATTTGCATGAATACCTTTTAATTTTCAAACTTATTATGTTATTTACTTGATAAATGGTTATACTTTGCACTTATATTTGTATAATTCCAAATAAAACTGTATTGTTTTCCATGAATGGTAAAGGAAATCTTTGAGAATGGTTCTCAAAGAAAAATAAAGCATTTTTAAAATATAATTCCCATAAATGACTTTTACAACAAAATCCGAAAGGACGGTTAGACATCTTGTATTGATAAAACATGAAGTATTGAGTTGCAAACTCAAATTATCAATATTGACAACCAACATATCTTTTCGCTTAATGTATAGATGAGTAGGACTCATAGATGGAACTTTGTTTTACGGCGCATTAGATGCTTAATTATGCCTAACAAAGTATAAAAGTCAAAGACTATTAAAAAAATGGTTATTAAAAGATTATGAGATAAAGTATGATAAAAAATATATAGGAAACGAGGAACGGAGAAAAGGAATAAGATTCCATTTCAACCCATGAGTTCATATTATTGTAGTTAACATAGCAATTCTTTATCTTCGCAAGTGTCGGATAATGCTTGAGTGTTCCACTTTGAAAGTGACCTCAAACTATTGAAGATAAGCTAAGTTATTGACTTACAAGCTAAGAATGAAGCAAGTGGTGCTACATCAGTTGTAAGGTCATATTCTTTGTTTAAAGACCTGCAAGCTAAGGCTGGAACAATTAAATTGTTATTGTGTGCCATAATCAGCAATTCCTCCGTTTACACTCGGAAAGACTCACATTTAAAGAAATGAGCAATAGTTGCAAATTTATTTGAATGGCATGGTTGTCTGAACCATGAGTCAAGATGCTTGATTATAAACAAACATTATCTTAACATGATAAACTAGCAAAAGCTCAAATTCATGGGCATGATTTGCGTTCCGAACATCTTTAGCAATGTCACATCGACAAGAACGTACTCAAGGCTCTATTAGATAGGCTCTTGATAGTTAATCGATTCGGAATCGTTCTAAGACAAGCAAGTCTTACTTGTTGAAACCGACAATGTAAAGAGCTATTGATCTTGGTATAGACAATTGACTCCGAAAGCTAAAGAGGATTCACTTACTTCAACGTCGCACAAAGAATTTGAAAGAATATGGCTATATTCATCAAATGTGAAAAAACTTGACCTTGAATAGTTTAAGAGTTCAGTGAAGTACAGAATCGACTTAGCAAGATATCAAACGTCTAGATTAGATCGAGCGATGTTTTCTTGAGCCAAGCGTGACCATCACAAAGTTATGAAAATGAAATTTTCTTAAACAACTCCGAAAGAACATAGTGTGTCTTCATGGAGACCTCGATGCCATTAAAAATGACTCGAACAATGGTCGATCACATCCCTTCCTATAAAGTTCTAAAGATTTGCACGAAGGACTAATGTTACACTAAACAAAATGTCGAAGCTAAGAAAGGACACCATATTCAGTTATAGATAGAATTATCTTCTAAATGTCTTTTCAAGTGTATGTCTAAAACTCTTAGCCACAGTGGGGGTTCTTCGGCTCAGTGGGAGCTAAGTGACTCAGTGGGAGCTCACTAGCTTAGCAAGAGCTAGGTGGTTGAGTGGGAGCTTAATAGCTCATTAAAGGCTAAGATAGCTCAAGTGGGAGCTAACTGTTTGTTTCATCACAATGAACTTTTACCCAAAGACAATATACATGTCTCTTTGTAAGCATTCAAGTGAGACCATGGGCATTACCTCCACAACCTAATTGAGAACATAGTGTTTGTTGCTCTAAGTGGTGTCTTTCTAGAAAGTAACACGTTTCCAAAACGACAAGTGGGAGGAAAATGAACTCGATGTCCGTCGAGCTTAGCAACAAACTTGAACTGAGAATCTCGGAAGACCTTAAAAGGGCTTCGTGAGAATGCTTGATGAAGACTACACAAAAGGAATTTACAAGTGCCTTAAAAGAGAATTAATTACTCACAAAACATCAGAAATGATGGAGTAAGATCAACATAATAAAAGGGCTTTGGAAGCGCCTTGAAACTCAGTGGTTGATGCATATGCAATCACCTTCCCATTTTTCATAAGCACGCACCCTAAACCATTCTTTCATGCATCGCTGTACACATCATACAGTCCACTATCATCCGGAAGTGTAAGTACTGGTGCTGTAATTAGTTTGTGTTTTCTTCGCGTAATCCCTTTACCCGTTTTAACTCCCGTAGGTTAATTATTTCTCGCGTCGCTCCAAACTATCCCGCGTCACACTAGGTTTCCCCGTGTCACGGGTTTTTGTGCCGTGTCGCGGCAGTGTTTTTAGGATTTTTATCCTTTTTGGGGCTTCGTGTGTTCCCTCTACTCATTTTCCCTATAAATACCCCCTCAATTCTGATGTACAAGGCATCAATTAATTCTCTACTCTCTTCTATGCTCTAGCCTAAACACTAGCCTAAACACTAGCCTACCTTTCTTTCAAAATTCCTTCCTTAAGCACTCTAAGGAGTCTGTACTTTACTCGAGGTTTTGTCCTTAAACCAAGGCGTGAAAGTTAAACTGTTTGAGGGTTTGGCCCCAAATCAACAATATTTATTTCCTTGAAGTTACTAACTCTAATTATTACTTTATTTATTTCCTTGAAGTTACTAACTCGTTTATTGTTTTATAGTTGCTAGCAAGCAAAATCAATGTAAGAATTATGTTCCTTTTACTTCTATTATTTTCCTAACGATTTTATATTGTTGGATTATTGTTAAATTGCTTCCATTATTAATATATATTCTATTATATTTATTGATCACCATATTGCATGTAAAAGGGAATATGTAATTAAATATCACGCTAAATAAGATAATTTGGACAACCGGTTTAGGTTCCTTTTTAATCTTGTTGTTTAATCAAAGTGATCACTAATATTTTATAATTATATGTTGCATTAATATTCAACAAATTTAGCATAAGAATAGTTTGGAGCAAATTAAATCTTTGTTTGTATGCCTTTGAGATTGCAGGAATCAATTTTCACTATAAGAATCGAGTAGAGGCCAATACGGGCGAATGTGACTCCATGACTCACTTCGTACAATTATCCCCGATCCTCCTTTCGTGGTTCCAAACCACATGGAGTTATTAATCTCATGTAATATGAATGGGGTGTAACCTTCACGGGTCAATCGTTGTTGCCGATCGTTGTCCCATTATCGTGGTTGCCTTTTATGATCCTTGAACGGTTTACAAGTTCCTTAAAAACATTTTGGCGGCTCCCTACTTTCCTTGTCCCTAATCATATATGTCAATTCCCACTTCCTATGAGTGCCAAGCATATTCACCACATGCTTTAACGTAGGCACACTTCAAACAACGCCTACACCGAGGGATAGAAATTTTGGCGCATTATGCATTTAAGGTGTCTTTGACACCGAGGTAAATTTAAAAATGATTCAACATTAAATATTATGTTGTCACTACTCAAGAATTAAATTGGTATGTTTAATTGTTTGAATAATTTTTATGTTTGATTGTGTTATGGTTTGAGAGTCATCACCGAGTTTGAAAATATGTAAATAACATAAAGTGAAATAGATTACGCACCAAAATTCTTGGAACGTATATACCTTGAGTATGAACATATGGGGGACTTATGGGGTTTTATATTTAACCATAACTTCTATTAAGATTACAGGACGCTATATTTTCCTTTTATTATTATGTGCAGGAATTTCGCCACTTACGAGTGCTAATTTTATAATGGCACGATTAGCTCCCGTATTAGTACCCCTTTATTGGGGCAGGTTAGGGAAAAACTTGCTCGATGTGTAATCAATGCTAAATGAATCAATTAGTTATTTTAAGTGAGAGTCATGTTATATTTTGTATACTTGTAAACAGGTGCAACAAGGTAAGTTGTGTGTTGATAGGTGATAGCATGTTAGTGTGTTTAATTACGCTTATGTACTCAGCATTGCTGATTGTGTGTTTGTGTGTTTATTTTGCCTTATTTTTTACCTTGGCCTATGATGATCCATTTTTTATGGATAGTAGTGGAAACAAGTGGAGTGATGCTTTTCAGGTGATGAAACATATTCATGATATGCATGAGTGAAGAGAGAATCATGCTAGTTTTCATAAGTTTACAATGTGTTTATTGCTTTAACTATTTTATTATATTATGCATGTGAGACTAATGCAAAGGTTTTGAGTTGGTTCGGTTTTGTTAAGGGCGTACAATGGTTCCAAGTTGTAGGTTGACTTCATTTTACTTTGGTTTGACTTTACTTTCGTTTGGTTGACTTTTTACTTTAATGGGTTTTGAATGTAATTTTAAAAGATAGTCTTCCGTTATGTGTCTTTGATAGTTGTCTTAACCATTTACACAATGGCAATAATATCTTAGATTTTCTTATTTTGAGTTTTTAATAAAGCAAAACATGTATTTTAAAGGAAAGGAATTTATAATGTGTTACAACAAGCCATTCTTATTTCAAGTTTACCGATGGAAAAGCCATCAGTAATTTTTAAAAAAAAATTATAAATTATAACTTTTGAAGCCACCTACAACCACCATCCTACACCACCCCGAACACCCTCCACTGCCCTCATGTCACCTCAAACTGCCCCCTATGCCAACAAACACCCACTTACCACCACCACCAGCACCGACTGCCACCCCTAGGTATGACAATTCTAAATGGATATCCGCAAATCCGATCCACCTAAAATAAATAAATGGACGAAAATCCGCATTAAATGGATGAAGGGCGGGTGATGGATGAAGCGGGTGACGGATCGGGTCGGATTCGGGTGGGGCTCCGTTTCATCCGTCACCCGATCCGTCATCCGTTTATCACCCGATCCGCAGTCCATCCGTATATATATATATATATATATATATATATATATATATATATATATATATATATATATATATATAAAAATCCCAATTTTCTTATATATTAGTATACTACACTATGTATGTAATGTATATTTCTAAAAAAAAAAAATCTAAAAATTCTTTAATTTTATTTTAAAAAATATAAAACCTCCCTCAATTCCTAATTATGTAGTACCGAAATAAGTTCATGATTCCGTTAAAAAAAAAAGTAAGTTCATGATTATTTTTATTGCTATAGTTTGGAATACAAATTTAATTAATCGTTTACTTTTTAAGTTTAAAATTGGCTAAAAGCTTTTTTTTTTATTCTAACGTATTAGATTTTATAGTTAGAGTAGGATTGTAATTATCACCCGTTAAGCATCCGATCCACCCATTTCATCCGCGGATGACGGATGGATCAGATACGGGTGATGGGTTTTGCGGGTGACGGGTGGATCGGGTGGAGCGGATGATTAATTCGGGTGGATGCGGGTGGAGCTCCATCCGACCCGAATCCGATCCGTTGCCATTCCTAGCCACCCCAAACACCCACCTACCACCACCACCCACTGCCGCCCTAAAATATGAAAATCAGCCCAAATAACGAAAACAACAATAAACGAAAATCAATTTTTAAAAAAAAAAAAACAAAATCAACCAACATACCAAATACCAAATCAATGAAAAAAATTCAAAACCAAATCAATAAACCAACAAAATACACTAAAAACAAAAAATCAACAAGAAATCAACTAAAAATGAACATAACTTTGTTTTTTTGGTCGAGATGAATCAGCTGATGGTTTAAATGGTCAAATTTGATTATGAAAACTCAAGATCTGAAGTTTTTATGGTCGAATTTGACTAAAAAGACCACAATGACACTGGTGTTCCCATGAAAAGCCCATAAATTGAACACTGTAGAGAAAACCCATGAAGACCAAGATAAAGGGAAAAATAGAGTGGGGGATTGATAGAGAACAGAGCGAGAGAAAGAGAGAAGCACGAGGTGAGAGGAGACAGGAGAGAAAAAGAAGGTGGAGGCGTGGAAGAGGAGAAAGAACGATAGAATAAAGATAATAAGAGGGATGGGGGCGTCAAGCTAGGGTTTACTCCAAGCTTTTTGCTTTTTTTGTAAAAATATTCTGATGGTTAAAAGCCATCGGTATTTATTTTTTATCGATGATTTTTTTTATCGATGGTTTCTTTTAAAGATTAAGATTTTATCGATGGATGAAAAGCCATCGGATAAAATATACTGATAGCTTCATAAAACCATTGGTAAATTATATTTTTACCGATGGATCTTAATGTTCATCGGTATTTCCCATCAGTTAACGTGCATACTCTATCTTGTAGTGCAGGTATGTGAAATGCAATTTCCGCACCATTCATAAAATGAACTTTGATCCCTTGGAAATCTTCAGATCGCCTAGATTAACCACTTCAATTAGGTTAATAAGGCCCTCTTTCATTGAAAGATATATTTGAAACTGAAGAGTTGGTGATTGAATTCCTAACGAGCGAACAAATGAATAAGGGATCAGAGTTTTAGAGAGAGAAAAGTTGGTGAGCGAAAGAAGTGAAATAACTATAGCTACTTTTGAGTCACTTACCCATATTCTTTCTTAAGTTAGACGATTTTGTTATAACAATAGTGTATTTATCCATGGCTAACACTTTATTTATACATGTCATTTTGATTACTTTTACTTAGGAGGATGTACTTACATCGTTTCATGAAAATTCCTCCACAATTTTGTGTAATTTCCTCAAGTAAAGAAATCATTATCTAGAATTTAATCAATCATCATAATCAAGAAGAGTTTTTTCGTTTAAATGGTAATAAATATTATTGTCTTTAACTTGATAAATCGAGATAAAATTTATAATTGTTACCCATATATTATAATTTGGTCAAATAATATATTTGTGTGGGTATTGTTAGAATAATTCAAATTAATAAGGTCAAGAAAATGAAGCGAGGTATATGAACTATAATAACATGTTTGTTAAGAGTATTTAAATCATTTTTGATACCAAGTGTTTGATTAAAAAGCTTGGGTATACCTAAGAGTAATGGTTTCTACCCATTTGTTACCTCTCTAAAAGCTAAAGTAGCAAATATCTTTACCCTCAAACTAGAATAAAGAGAGTTGGGTTTAGGTGATTTTTTTTCAAGTTTAAACCAAACAATTAAGGTAATTGTTAAATGATTCTTTTTCTTCTCCTTATCTTTCCACTTTCATGTCCAATATTCATACCAAACACCCCAACAATATAGAAAACAAATTATATATATATAAGTCTATCTAAGATTCAAACACTAGATTCTTCCAACTAAATTCCTCATGAAATCACATTCTACCACATTCTATTTATACATGTAAAATATATACACAAAAAGTAAACAAGAGGCCCCATTTAACTTTGGGCTTTGTGATGTAGAAGCAGTTGAACCAGTTTAGAGCAGGCTTGGTACGATTCAAAAAAAATAAAAATAAAAATAAACAACAAATATAGGGCTTGTTTGACATTGTTTTTTGTTTTCAGTTTTTAGTTTTTTTAAAACAAAAAACCTAAAACAGGGAACAAGAAAAAGGTGTTTCCACTTTTCTGTTGTCAATTTTCAATATTATCATGATTTTAATGGGTTTGTCTAATTTTTGTTTTATTATATGACATATTTCATATGAGTTTGAAAACCAAAAAAAAAAAAAAAAAAAAAAAAGACATAAAACCACAATGATTTCAAACGAACCCATAATTATTTTTTTTACGAAACTATAAATATAACTTGAAAATATCAAATATTTCTGAAATAAGCATAAATTAAATTAAATAGGATGTATTTCTCACAAAATTTGGATTTAAGTTGGTGATTTCTTTTTTTTTCCATAAAAAAAAAGAAATCACCAACTAAAATCCAAATTTTGTGAGAAACTACCTAATAAAAAATTGTTATCTTACAAAAGGTAACATGTTATAAGAAAGTATCTAAAAAAAGATAAAATTTGGTAAAATACAACCTCTGCCGGATTTCCAACGTTGACCCACCTCAAAACACCCTCGGAACCACCAATTTCATCCCCATAACCAACTGAAAGCACAAAACTATCTTACCAATTCGATAATCCTCCAACCACCCTTAATATAATCTTACCACCTTGAAAACCAACCTAGGTGGTGGTTTCAAGGGTGTTTTGAGATGGGTTAACACTTTAAAATTAAGTCAATGGTGGAAATTTAGCCAAATTAGTAGACCTGTACACATGGACGGGCCCCCACTAAAAGCCCTGATCCAACCCTAAATTAAAAGGGCTGAGCCCGTCCATTAAATAAACGGGCTGGACTTTTAAAGGGGCATCAAGTAATGGACTTTTAAAGGTTGGGTAAGGTTTTAAAAAGGGCCCTAAAAGGGTCAGCCTTATAGGGCTTTTTATCCTCAATATACTTTTAGTCATGTTGATTTTCTGATTCTCTATCTTCTAATTCTCTCTCCTCACTAAAATATAAATCCCCAAAACATACCCAAATTATAAACCCTAAAATTCGAGCTTCAAGCTTCAACATAATCTCTCTCCTCTACTCTCCTGTGCAAGATCTGAAGCAGAAGCATAACACTTCATACTAAATTCGTCTTCGCCACATAAACCGAATCTCCTCTCGACTAAAAACACACAAAAAAAAAAATACCAAAAAAACCCTCAAAAATGGCGGAAATGGATAGAAAACCTATGATTAAACGGGTCATCAATCATTTGGTTGTGGAGAAGGTGGTTTCAATTGGGTAATATGAGAATATATTTGTTGATTATTTGGCTAATTTGTACTATTATAAAAAATGAATTATGAAAGGTGGTTATAATTGGGTGAAAGGATTATATTTGTTGATAAGTTAAGTTCTTTATGTCTCATAAAACATTCTAGAAAAAGCTGCCAATTGTAGTTGCAAATTGAGCAGTAATGAGCACTGGTGTTTAGTAAAGACGAAGAACCAAGTTTTAACTTATTAACATCTTTTAACTTACAAGTGAACTTGTTTGCTCTAAAAGGCCCTTTAAAGGCCCATTTAAAAATCCTTTACAACATTTATATGGGGCGGGCTGGGCCGGACTCAATGATCCATAACTCCGCCCGACCCATTTTAGATTATCTCTGTCCCTAGTCCAGCCCAGCCTGGTTTAAGTAAGGCCCAGTCCAGCCCAGATTCGGCCCGTTGAACAGGTCTACAAATTAGTATCTTACAACATTTTATATTGATCTATTTGGTAGTTTTTTACAACCTTTTTTATATTAGATGAATTTTCACAAAATTAGAGTAGTTTCTATCAAAAACACCCTTAAATAAAAAAAATTATTGTTAAACCCATTGTATTGACATAAACCCAAATACATGGGGTTAGACTAGAGACCTAAGTTATGATTTCTTGACTCGTGACCCGAAATGACCCACACCCAAAAATTAATGCATACATGTATTGCTTCAACAAATTATAAAGTTCCCCTTCAAAATAATAATAATAATTACCCCTCCATGTTTTAATAAGTGTTACAGTTTTACCAACACATAATTTTAGGCAATTGAATTGAATTAAATTAAATAAGAGGTAAGTGGGGTAGTTGGAGTATTAAAAAATTGTAAAAGAAATATAGTGGGGTAAATTTTTTTTTATTTTTTTTATTTTTTTTTTTTTTGTGAAAGGGAGGGGAAGCCCCAAAAGATAGCACAGAAGCAAAAACTATAGAATGAGATAGTTGTATCACTTATATAGAGAATAGTGATAATGGTTTTGGGCCACACCCATCATGTGTAGAGGTGATAAAAAAGCGGGTCGGGCCGGGCCTTATCACAATATCTCGTACCCAAACTTGTAAAAAAAGTAGCGGGCTTATCGGGCCAAAACGGGCTTTTCGGTTTTTTCGGGCCGAGTTTGGCCATTTTAAGTAACAATGCATTTTTATGCTTGCCCGAACCCGCCCTATTTTCGGGCCGGCCTAGCGGGTCATATGACTAATGGAAACGAATGAATGTGAGAGGAATTATATAATTAAAAAAAGTATTACAGTAGTATGTTTGGGTATGGATCATGAAAGGAGAGAGATAATAGTTAAAGATAGTTTTTTGCCAAAAAAAGTATAACACTAATTAAAATACGACCGGATTTAATAAGCGTAAAACTTATTAAAACACGGACAGAGAAAGTTCACTTCCATACCACATCATCCATCATCTTTCAAAGCAAGAAGGGCAAGAACTAGAAGTGTAGAACGGATATTCGACAGAAACTCAAGTGGATCGTTCGTAGGAAATTGCGACACGAAGAGGTAAACCACGTGCATATTCGCAAATATCTCAAGGAATAATTAATATTCAAAAATATACTTTGTAAGTTCGTATAATCTGTTAATTCCCATAGAAAATGACAAAAAGGCATATTCAGGAATTAAACACAAAGAAAGTGTATTAAAATAACGTGATTCGTGATTCGTGATTTATGATTCAAAACAGTACCACTTACGAAGTAGCTGTAGAAAGTGTATTAAAATAATGTGATTCGTGATTCGTGGTTTGTGATTCAAAACAGTACCACTTACGAAGTAGCTGTAGAAACCACAATTTTGTTGATTTTGAGGTTTCAAATTTAGGTATATAATGAAAAGCAAACTATTGGGTGTGGGCACCCGCACTAAAAAGTTTGTGCGGCTGCTCTCCATTTTCTCTTTCTCTCTCCTTCTCTTGCTACTTTTTCTCTCATTTGCTCCTTTTTTTTAGATTAAAATTAAAACAAAATTAGAATTTCACATCAATTGTATTGCATAAAAACAAGGAAAATTTGCGAGGAATGTCCTTTTATGAGGTCGATTTTGTGTGGAAGGTCCTTTTATGAAAAAATTTACACGAAAGGTCCTTATATGAACATTGGGTTGCGAGGAGGGTCCGTTGACCGTTCTCCGACGTTGACCAAAATTTTCCAACCATTTAAAATCACGTGCAAATCACGTGACCCTTTTAAGTTCCACTTCAATTTTTCCTTTCCCCTCTTTTTTCACGGTTTTCCCTCTTTCCCCCATTTATCCTTTAGGAAACCCTGATTTCAGAACAAAATTAATCCCAATTCGTCAATTCTTATCCCTGAAATTACAATTGAAGGCCAATCAAAGCCATTCAACCATAGCCGGTGCTGCGTGCTCTTCTTTTCTCCTCACCTTAGTGTTGTTGCTTGAACTTTTCCCCATCGTTTTCTTCGTTCTTTAATTTTCACCGGTTATTGGTGGGTGGGTGTTCATGGGGTCGTGGGATTGGATTCTAGAGGGGTGGATGTTCGAGGTGTGGGTTTTAATGGGTGGTTTTCGTAGGTGGCCGATTCTCACTGAGTATGGGTAGATCTGGGTGGTTGGTTGTTCTGGATCGGTGGTTCTTTAATTAGATCGGTGGTTCTGGTGAAATTAAATACCATAACAACCATAATTCTAATTCTAATTATTGTTTCCAAGCGTAATTTAAAGGGGGGAAAAGGGAAATCAAGGGAAAAGAGGGAAAAAGGAAAAGAAAAAAAAAAACCTCATTTAAGTGGTCACGTGCAATCACGTGATTATTTTTGGCCAGAAAAAATTGGTCAATGCCGGAAATTGGTCAAAGGACCCTCCCCACAACCTAATGTTCATATAAGGACCTTTAGTGCCACTTTTTTCATAAAAGAACCTTCCACACGAGGTCGGCCTTATAAAAGAAACTTCCTCGCAAATTTTTCTAAAAACAATCATAAATTAATCAAAATTGTCCACTTTCTTGTCGATTAGTGTTCGTTCTTGACGGCGAATTTGATGACGGAGTCGATGACTGAAACTACGAAGCTGAAAAAGCTTATTGTTTTCTTTCTTGGGCTATTTTCTCAATCACAGCCTGGAAAGGGACTCAATTATTAAGCATAAAATTCGTTGGTTATGCCAATGCAATGAATATGTTTCGTCACGTTCATTTTTGAGAACAAGTTCACTCAATTGAGATCGTTTGTTGAAAGAATGGTTTTGAAACTCCATTGTTTTTTCTGTTGTTGTAAATTTGAGTGGTTTATTTGATTTAAATTGTGAAATTTTTGGGGTTATTGACATATTGTATACTTGTATCTTATATGCAGTTTTATAGGATTAGGGGAGATATTGTGATGAGGATGGTCGACCGAAAGAAGTAAACTGACTTATTTTGATTTTTTTTTTATTTAAAAACATAAAATAGATGAAAACCGACTTATATCAGCGAACAAGAGAAGTATATAGACCAACAAAAGATACACATAAGCCAACAAGAGTAGTATATCAACCAACAAAAAATACATATAAGCCAACAAGAGAAGAGAAGTATATCAGCCAACAAAAGATACATATCATCCAAGAAGAGGAGTATATTAGCCAACAAAATATACATATAAGCCAACAGCGCAGGAACATATTAGTCAACAGATGAAGTGTACGTATCAGCTAACAAAAACAATAAGTAAGCCAACAAAAATGAAACATATAAGTCAATAATTAAAATATACATATCAGCTAACAAAATAAATATATCAACCAATTAAAGAAGCATATAAGCCAAATGATGTCTGATATCAGCCAACAAAAGAGAAAAAAAATAAACATGTCAGTCAACAAAAGGAATATATTAGCCAACTCAAAAATAATACCATCCTACAAATGAAACATATCAATTAACACATGAAACATACGAGCCAACAAGTAAAATATATCAGTCAAGCCTCCTGCACCAAACACGCACTCCGTGCGTCTGTCTGCACACTATACCTTCTCATAATGAAATAATATCAAGAGAATTGATATATAATACTCTAATACGTTTAAAATTTTGACCAGATTGGTACATAAAAAAGACCTCGAGCGACAACTTGGTGAAAAAAATAACTCATCTTGTTTTTTTGTATGTACTAAATGTAGGGAATATTTCAAGTCATCCCACACTTGAGCCCCACTATGATCATACACTTAAGCATGGTGGCGTCCAAAGGGAAGGAAGCTAGAGTAAAAGAGTCGCAACAAGTTTTAGAAACTTGTAAACCGTTCACAGGGTGAAGGTTACACCCCTTAACGATCCAGGAGAATAACTCTAATAGGTCTGAACCATGACTCGAAGTTCAGGGATGAAGGTACAAATCCAACCTGTTTTGGGTGTTTTTGTCCCTTGGGAGAGTTTGAACACAAAGACTGATCCGGCGTGAGATGTACCTGCAAAACAAACGGAGACACCGGTTGGGTGGTGCTCCGCCTCCGACGCACAAGTTAGAAACTTAAAGGGAGAAAAAGGTCCGGAAATTAAGGTGGGGATCTGCTCGGATTCCAAGCTCAGGATGTCTCTATCAAAGAGTAAAATGTGTAATAAATGGTAAAACGTGCCCTCAAAAAGAGGGACATCTCCCTATTTATAGGGTCTTTGGGATTTGTGCCCCTGATTAGGTCACTGAACCCTAATCATTGGTGGGCTGCGCCGCTTTGCGGCTTTCTCGGGATTTGGGCCTGAAGGCCGCCTTTTTCCCTTAATTTCTGGAGTGACACGTGTCGAGCAGGAATTAGTCCACTTTGGGCCATCCTGAGGCTGACACGTGTCACCCTCTGATTGGACCACGTGGCGGGGTAAAATTACCCTAAACATTTCCCCCTCACAGACGTGACGTGGCACGCCACGTGGCATCTGTGACATGTTTCACACTCCTATTGGCGGTAATTTTACCATTAAAGAGTAACCGTTCACCTTCCGAGTTATTACGGAAATGCCCCCGTATTTACCCTCTATATATAGCCATTTTACCCTCATAATCTTGTACGTTTACAAAAAAAAATTCTACAGAGAACTTTAAGAGAGCAGAAGTCATCCGTTTGAGTCATGCGCAAGCAAGAAAGTTCGTTTTCCATCGACCCAGCCGGACCCGCCTAGTTCCAGATATTACATCAAAAGGTACCGTCTCTGCCTCTCTTAGCTCTTTTTCTTTTTCACCGTTTGTACATATTTCTTGCAATAAATGGATGCATCACCAACACACACGGCACAACCTAGGTAAGAGTCCAGCCGGTCACCAGGGACGGTTGAGTCTAGGACTGGGAGTGCCGTCTCAGGGTGTTGGGACCACCCTTTGCCATGGATTCCGACCAGTTACGTGTCTGTGCAGGACACAATGGCTCGGATAATGCAGACGACGACTGATCCAAATTACAAGAGCGAAGGCTCAGGCGGCCAAACGCCTGAGGGAGAAACGTCTGGTCAGGAAGGCCAGACGGCTCTGGAGAGATCCCCTCCGCGCGCCCCTTCAACCCTCGCTGACTCTTTTTTGGAAGAGTGCGACCAAGGCGGCGACGAGGCCGTCTCTGCCCCCTTGACCTTGAATGAGGAAGAGAAGGAGAGCGACAGCTCCGCCTCTACCTCTGAGAGCAGTGAGTATTTACCCCCGCTTCAGGATAGCGAGGAGGAGGAAAGGAAAAAAATGGAACGAGAAGGACGATCCCTTCAATATCCACGTATCCTCCAAGGACCAGATCCAAATGGAAGAAAACTTAAAGAATTTTACTCAAATGCACCCGCTTGGAGACGGGTATAGGATCCGGGTGCCGCCTGAGAATGGCACCATCGCCTGGGAGGACGATCAAGAGAACGCCAACAGCTATTTCGGCTGTTATGAGGCGGCGTTCAAGGCTGGCCTTCGCTTCCCCCTTCATCAAGCGGTGAAGGAAATTTTAAGAGGCTACGGCCTCGGAGTCTGACAACTTACCCCCAACTCTTGGACAAACATTCTGGGGTATGTTGCCGCTTGCGAGTTCCAGGGGCTTAACCCCGGTTGGGAGGCTTTTGCTAGCATGCATTATCTTAGCAGAAGCCCAGGCGGCTAGAGGGCGTGGTATACTCTAACCACGCATCCCCAATACATGATGACCTTGGACAAGGTCTCAAAATTCGACAGCTGGAAACACAGGTTCTACCTGTTGTCAGATCCTACCAGACGGGATAATTATAAATACCGTATGTACAATAAGAAGCCCGACTTGATGGGCTGGAAGTGCGCTCTTCCCTGGATCCCAGAGGAAGATTTTGAAAAAATCATTGAGGCACCCTTTTTTGGCCACACAAACGCGACCTTGTCAACCGGGGAAACAATAAAAGTCCCAAAGAACTAGATCCCTAAGAGCTCCTGGTTCAGGGACGAGTGTTTCCTAGCTGCCTGCGGGCTAGGACACATGTTTACCAAACGTATGCGCCTGAGTTTATATCCGTCTGTAGTATCTTTCTATCAGAATTGATTTATGATATTGATCAATTTCTCTTTTTGCAGAAGAAGCATTAAATATGTTGCAGACGGAGAAGACTCCCAAGCGGTCCTCTGCACTCATCCGCAAGCAACTTGCGGAAAAAGTTGCGGCTGAGGTCAAGGCCAACGTAATAAACGCCTGACCCTTTCGTAAATTGATCTAAATAATTATTTTTCCCGGATGCTAACTTTAACTTTGTTATTTTTGCAGGGAGGAGAGGTTGGAAAGACGTTTGAGAAACAACCCAAATGGGCTAGGGAAGAGACCCCCTCCGTTCTCAACAAAATCAAAAAATCCACCTCCGCGTCAACTCCTGGCGCCTCAGCAGATGCGGATAGCGGGACGAAACGAGAAGATAGGCGGCAGCCTGTGCCTTGATCTCGTCAATCCCTTATCAGCAGCCACGGGGTTCACCATGCCTGCATGCGATTCCTACTTGGCCGGCTCTGAAGGTAAGATCTCTTTTGAATCCCCGCTTGAGGTGGGGTGGCCTTTGCGGGTGAAATCCCACTCTCAATAGACGTCATCTTCAGACGGTCGGCAACAAATAGGTGTTGCCTTAGTTTCGCACTCATCACGTATTGATTGTGGTGCAGATCAATCTCCCCGTTGGCCAGACGTCCAGAAGCATGCCAAGGCCATGCTTGACGCTGTCCGGAAGAAATAAAGACAACATTCTTGGGATAGAGACGTTCAATTCGGAACGCATTCTATCCCTTCTAGCTGAGGTAAAAAACTTGTCAATTCAATTTATTTTTTCCAACCGTTTTATCCCGCCTGCAATACTTATACCGCCTTCTTTTTTGCAGGCCATGCAGCGGGTGGACGAGCTCAAACGTCCTTATTCCCGCAAACGGGAAGAGGTAAAAAGGGCCAAGAAGTCCGTCTTAGACGCTGACAATATTACTTTACACTCGACTATCGTAAATGAACTTGAAACTAAAGCAATCATTATGACACAGGCGTCTAGAATCCGGCAGCTAGAGGCGGATCTGGAGACGGCCAAACATCGGGCGGGTAATGTTGAGACGACCCAGAAGAAGGCAGAGGAGGGCCGGAAGAAGGTGGATGAGAGCGCTAAAAAGGCTGATGAGGCGCTTAAGAAGGCCCAGACGGACCTTGGCACACTTCAGGGTGTTTCTATAGAGAACACCAAACTGAAGACCAAGGTTGAGAGGCTAGAGAAGGAGGCTGCTCAGGCTCAAAAGAACTTTGCAGCAACCATGAAGGTGGAGCAAATCCGTCTAGACGCTGACAATGATGCCCGAATGAAGATCGTCTGGGCTACCTTGTACCCAAATGCGGATTACAGCATCTGGGCACTGGCTCACAGGTATGCCGAGAACGTGGTGTACCTGAGAGAGAAGGGTTAATGGCAACAATGAGCCCCCCGCGCCTCAGCTACCTGGTCCGGGTGAAGCATAGGAGATACCCTCAGATGATGAGGAGGAGGACCAGGAGGCACCGTTTGCAGGCAAGAAGTGACCTTTCAGCGGCAGTATGCCAATCTCTGTTTTTTATCTTTTCTTTTATTTATTCAGCGGCAGTATGCCAAAACTTGTTTTTTCGGCCTACGTTACGAGTATATTTGTATTTACCGGCTAAGGAGCCGGATTCATTAACAATTTCTCTTTCTCCCGGATGGGGTCCGGTTAACATTTAATCCACTACAACCGTTTGGTTGGGTGGACTTTAATGAATGCACCGACTGAGTCGGTTTTGATCATTTTGCGTTTGCGTTTGAATTTCAATTTTTGTGAGTTTTAATTTTTCATTTTTGCCCAACTTATCAAAAGCATGCGGTGATTTTTTGCCTAACTAATCAATAGTCCGGCTGTCCTTGCCCCTGGACGGTTGTGTGATTGGATTCAAGTGGAGTTGGTTGATTGACTTGGAAACGTCTGATGCTGCAAAGAGCATGATACGTTTTGTAGGTCAATCAATCACAATAGTGATTGCCCCAAACCAAGTGCACAGTCGTTCACCAACAGGCATTCCAGGTACTATCTGTGCGGCGTTTTGTCCGTCCTGGTAGAGATTTCATAGCCATTGAACAACTCTTTTCCCCTGATTGGGATAGAGAGTGCAATTTTGGAATAAATAACCTGTGAGAACTTCAGCCGGAGACCGATTGATGCCCCAGGGCATCCGGTATTTGGTAACTTGATTGTTCATCATAGATCATTCTTGTCAGACGGCTATGAGTTGACCAATTCGGTCGTTCAATTTTTACCGTCTGCATAGGTACGTAGAACCGACAAATAGTCTGTTCTCTCCGACGATTGCACCCGGAGGGGTGTCGCTGGACGCCTTTTTCCATGCTGGGACAGGCGATTTTATAAAATGAGAAACCATCCGGCCATTTCAGCCTCTGATCTAGTTTAGGACCGGTTGTATAGCCACTAAGAGTTTTTGTGCTTAGTTTTGAATCGGAGCATTGGCCGATTTACACCAAGTGTCAAACTTAGTTGTTAAAACAAACGAGTCTGTCTGGGTATTACCCAGACGGACAGGCAATTATTTAATCATACCAAGTATCAAACTTAGTTAGGTAAATGAAAAATCCGTCTGAGTATTACCTAGGCGGATAATCAAACTTAGTTAAATAAACAAAGTATCAAACTTAAATAAACAAGGGATCCAAGTATTACCCAGGCGGTCAAACAAATGTAACCTTTACTAAGTATCGAACTTAGTTAGGTAAGTGAAGAATCCGTCTGGGTATTACCGGGATAGATAATCAAACAACAAATCAATTTTGCAAACAAAGTTTGAATCTTCATTAACTGACTCACTGTTTACAAAAAATTTATATTCTCAAAAGTAGTAATTTTTCAGATTGTCTACATTCCAAGTTCTAGGCAGGCGCCTGCCGTCTGGAGTTTCCTGGCGGTACGTGCCGTCCCTTACTTCTTCATAGATCCGGTAGGGGCCTTCCCAATTTGGAGTTAGCTTCCCCAGCTCATTGGCCCTACCGGTTGCCTCCATTTTTCGTAACACTAAGTCATCAACTTTCAGAGGACGCTTGTGTACTTTTTTGTTGTTGGCTCTTGTCATTCTCAGGCGGTAAATCTCATGACGCAAGGCGGCATTGCCCCTGCGTTCCGGGAGTGAATCCAATGCCAGGCGCATTGCTTCCCAGTTTGCCTCTTCATCATATAGCATGACTCTGAGAGTTGGCTCGTAATGTTCAATGAGCAAGACGACTTCAGCACCGTAAACCATGAGAAATGGGGTTTCACCTGTTGCCCCCTTTGCTGTTGTCCGGATGGCCCAAAGGACATGGATTAACTCTTCTGCCCATAAGCCACCGGCTATCTCTATTTTCTTCTTAATGCTGTCTGAGATGAGTTTATTGAAGGCTTCAACTTGGCCGTTTTCTTGGAGCCGGCCAACAAATGCAAAATAGCTTGAGATCCCCCGATCTCCCAACCAAGTTTTTAGTCGAGGCATCTCAAACTGAGGACCATTATCAAACACCATAGACATAGGTACCCCATACCGGGTGATAATGTTTTTCCAGATGAAGGAAATCACGTCTGAGGTTTTGATGTTTTTAACCGCCTCAGCTTCTACCCACTTGGTGAAATAATCCACAGCCACCAAGATGTAGCGCTTTCCGCCTTGAGCAGGCGTGTAAGGACCTAGAATGTCCATGCCCCATTTTGCAAAATGGGATTGGGCTGTGGATGGTCGTCAGATCAGTAGCCGGACGGTGAATGAGTCTTTGAATTCCTTCAGCAGAAGGTGCAAGTCTGCACCCAAAGTAGCATGAGCAACTGTCCCAACCTTTACAGTACGTTCCGGACGGCTATCATCTAGAACGAGATCAATGCTTTCACCAGCCGGTTGGGGACGGAGCTCATCTGACCGTTCACCGGTCAGTGATTGCTATTTTTTCTCTTTCTTTACCTCCACCAGCAGAGGTGCCTTTCTTTTCTTTCCGGCTGCTGGTGGGGCAGGTGCTAGATTGGCATCCTTGACATTGTCAAGGTCAATTGGTTCCTGACTGCCTGGTGATACGGTATCTCGGACGGCTGAGAGATATCACTCTCGGACCGTCTTCTGATCCCCATTCAGGGAACAAACAGAACCGTCATCCCTCTCATACTTGATGAGCTTGAGAGACGGGATGATTACTGGCTTGGCTACGTTGAGGGTCGACCGACCAAGGATGATGTTGTAGGCGGTTAACTCCTCAACAACCAAGAATCTGACGACAATATGTTATCCCTGGCCTTTCTCTCCCAGCCGGATGGGCCAGTCAATTCTTCCGGCAGGGTAGACCATCCCACCCCCAAAACCAACCAAGGGGTGGGTGACCAGATGCATGCTGCTGACATTATATTTTTGCTTTTTCAGACACCGAAGGCTGATGATGTATGATGAGCTGCTGGTGTCAATAAGGATCTGTCCAACCATCTGGTTGGAAACCTTACATTCAATGACGACCAGGTCATCATGCGGACGGCGCACACTGCCCTTGTCCTTCTCAGTGATCAAGACGTCTGGGAAGGAGGTGCTTGCAGACGCCTCCTCATCATCATCCTTGTCCATCTTTCGAAGATGGCTCTTGGTGCCCCGGATGGTAGGGCCACCACAGGAGAACCCGCCTGCTATTATGTAGATCGGCTCCTTGTCGGTATCCGAGCTAGTAGCGGGCTGGGGGGTAGTCTTGGAGGACTGACCCTTATTCTTCTTCTTTGCCTCGGTTGGGGACTTGGAAATGTAGGACTTCAACATTCCTTTGTCAGCCAGACGGTCCAACGCTCTTTGAAGGCTAAAGCAGTCGTTGGTGTCATGGCCAACTTCCTCATGGTATTGGCAAAATTTATTTTTGTTCCTTGATTGAATGGAACTTTTTATTGGATTCGGCTTCTCTAGGGACATTCGGTCCTTAATTTCCATGAGGATGGAATTGCAGTCCTTGTTAAACTCGTACATGGGGACGTACAATTTAAACTCTTTCTTCTTCTTCTGGGACGGCTGGTCAGAATCACTAACCGCCCAGATTTCTTTTCTCTTCTTGCTGTCTTCTTTCTTTTTGGCCGGCTGGGCAGGCCGACTGTCTTTCTGCTTGTCGGACCTCTTTGAGTCCGATTGGCTGCCAGGCGAGGAGAGGTCGGTAGCTTGAATGTAACTTTCCGCCTCCCTCAGGGCCGCCTGTAAGGTGAAAGCTCCTTTTCTGACTAGGTCGAACTTAAAAGTTGACCCATCTCTCAGACCTTTGAAAAAGTCTGTAAAAGCTACCTCATCAGATAGTCCTTGAATCTGAATTCTAATCATATTGAACCGCCTGACATAAGAGCGCAGCCCTTCCCTTTCCCCCTGCTTAATAGTACTCAAGTCCAAGCTTGTTTTCTTAGCAGGGATGTTCATTGAGAAGTTGGAAGCAAATAAGAAGGCAAGCTTCCTAAAATTGTCAATGTACCCCGCTGGCAGATTACCAAACCATTGTTGGGCGTTGCCCTTCAATGTAGCGGGGAAGCAAAGACACCAAGTGACATCATCTAACCCCTGCAGATACATGAGGTTGGTATAAGCCATGAGATGATCTTCCGGATTGGTGGTACCGTCATAGGTACCAACTAACATATTCTTAACCTTGGACGGCTGTGCCGCCTCGGTTATCTCCAGGGTGAACGCAGAAGGTTGTTCACCAGGCGAAGCAGACGAAGCTGCCAGTCCAGTGGTTGGACATTTTGGTATGCCGCCTGACCTCCAAAGAGGGCTGACTGCATGAAATGAGGGGGATACTGGCCGTAGACCTGAGTAGGCACATACGGTACAACTCCAATCATATGAGGGCCTAAATGGACGGTATTACCGCCTGTCTGACTCTCATGTAAGGAAGATGCATTCCCGGCAGAGGTATTGTTAAAGCTGTTAGGAACGTTCGACGTGGAAGCCGACTCAGACAGCTGCTGATTTCTCTTCCGGTTGATGATCTCCCAGGCATTAAGAGATGACTTCTTACTTCTCACCAGCTGTTGAGTCCGGCGGGGGTTATTGTTATTCCCCTTGGGAAAAAGAATTTTGGACCAATCAATGGTCCCGGCTGCCTTCTCCTTTGGATGAGGAGTGGGCTGCCTATCTTTGACTGACTTCCCCTTTTCCAGAGGAGTCTTCTTGGCCGACTGACCTCTACTTGGGCCAGCCCGGCTCTGGGTGATCAACTCTTTAATTTCACCCTTAAAACTTGTCATGAATCTTATGAGCTCGTCTCGGGTGACCGGCGCTGATCCAGCTGCCGTATGGGTTTCCCCTTCTGGCTGTCCAGGGTGTCTACTTGCACCCACCTGGGAGGCACCCCGCTCTAGAGTCTCTCTGGGCCGGATGCGCTTGAAAGAGAACCGTCTTCGGCTGTAAAGGTTTCGCCTTGAGGATCTTCATCCTTATAGTCTGTAAAGACTTCAAGGTCTTCGCCCAGAAGGTTAGGGGGTGGTACAGACTCTTGAACCACCTTCGAGGTACTCTCCCCACAGACGGCGCCAAATGTTTTGGGTGTTTTTGTCCCTTGGGAGAGTTACAACACGAAGACTGATCCAGCGTGAGCTGTACCTGCAAAACAAACGGAGACACCGGTTGGGTGGTGCTCCGCCTACGACGTAGAAGTTAGAAACTTGAAGGGAGAAAAAGGTGCGGAAATTTAGGTGGGGATCTGCTTGGATTCCAAGCTCAGGATGTCTCTATCAAAGAGTAAAATGTGTAATAAATGGTAAAACGTGCCCTCAAAAAGAGAGACATCTCCCTATTTATAGGGTCTTTGGGATTTGTGCCCCTGATTAGGTCTCTAAACCCTAATCAATGGTGGGCTGCGCCGCTTTGCGGCTTTCTCGGGATTTGGGCCTGAAGGCCGCCTTTTTCACTTAATTTCAGGAGTGACACGTGTCAAGCAGGGATTGGTCCACTTTGGCCCATCCTGAGGCTAACACGTGTCATCCTCTGATTGGACCACGTGGCGGGGTAAAATTACCCTAAACACAACCTCAAAGCGATTGAACCTGCCCTAATAGTAGGCCTCTACTTTGTTGTATTCATGTGCGCTTTCTGACTAACATGCAATCAATAGGTTTACCCTAAACCTTTTTATCTATGTTTGTTGAATATTAATGCACAAACGAAACTATTATTGGCGATCACTTGAATTATAATCATATTAACCCTAAACAAGATTATTAATTATCTTATTAAGCGTGATTACAAGTGCGAATTCCCTTTAAACATGTATAAAAGGTGTGATCAAGCAATAATAATAAAAACATTAAGCAATATAATCATAATAAATCATCATAATAATAATCATAATCAAAATAATCATGATTAAACTAATCATGTTAAAGCATAATATTGTGGAAAAATTGATGGAAAATCCCACGTTTTGAGCGTCGGAGATTAATAATCCCGCCTTTGGGATTCTTTTTAATAATCCCACCTTTATACCTAATCAGCTCCTAATAGTCCCAGGTGACTAGTAAACGGTTAAAGAGGTAATTTTTTTTATTAAGTTTATTTTACACGTGTTATAATTTGATTTGTCCAAAATATAAAAATATTTTAAATGTAAAAATAAAAAAGAAAGAAAACTAACACCACATCCACGCCATCTCCACCACCATCCCCACCACCATCTAACTCAGACTAGAAACCACCGCCACCAGACGCGAAACCACCGCCACCAGAAACCACCGCCACCAGACGCGAAACCACTGCGACCCGAAACCACCACCACCAAGACCCAAAACCACCGCAATCCACCCCAGCCAACCTAATCCCAAAACCACCTTCGAAAAATCAAAATCCCACCAAACCCAATTTCACCTTCAGTAAGTCGAAAAACCCACCAAATCGGCTGAATCGAAGTCAGGGAAAGGGGAGGGAGGTCGTGATTGGAACGAAGGAAAGGGAGAGAGGATCAAAAAAGGGGAAAGGGAGGGGATCCGTGATTAGGGCGGAGAAAGGAGGCTGGATATGGTTGGTTTTTGAGGGTTTTCATGACGGTGGATGGGTGGCTGGTGGTTCGAAGGAGGCGGAGAAGGGGCGTCGGCGCTAGGGGAGTTGATCTGGGTGGTCGGCGTCGTGGGGCAAAACACTTTGGCGGCATTGACCGTGGGATCGGGTGGCGGGGAGGGTGGTTGGGGATTGTTGGTGGTTTTTTTTAATTATACAATTTTTTTAGTTTTTCGACCAATCACAGGCCGACACGTGTGTGCTAACTTGTAATAACAAGTTACTTGACCGGTTGGGACTATTAGGAGCGGATAAGGTATAAAGGTGGGAATATTAAAAAGAATCCCAAAGGTGGTTTTATTAATCTCCGACGCTCAAAAGGTGAGATTATTCCCATCAATTTTTTCTAATGTACTTCAAACTTGGCTAGGAGTGTCTAGAACTAATGTTTAAGGAATTTTGAGAGAAGGAAGGTTTAGAAAAAGAATAGAGAGAAGAAAGTTTCTAGCTTTTAGAGAGAGAGAGATGATTGTAGATATTGATAATTTCAAATTAGGGAAATACGACCCTTATTTACAGGGAAAATAGCACAGGATCGACGAAAACCATATTCGGAATAAAAATACATCCAGTCGCAAACAACAAGAGTCAGCGCCAGACGACAAGCTCGTTGCCAGGCAACGAAGGCCAGCGCCTTGCGACGAATATGTCGTCTCGCGCTGGTCTAAAAGCCAACGCGCTATCCCACGCGTAATTACCTTTAACACCGGTTACAGGTAATTAAGTTATCTAAGCAGTTTTCGAAATCAGATTTAATATATTTTATTCTACATAAAACATCTTTTTAAAATATAATTAATAGGCCCTCCTCTAGATCATTAGGCCTCATTAAAAATCATTGGGCCTAATCTAATTTAATCCATAACTTCCTCATAATTCATCGGAATTGGGATGATAATATATATCATTGGAAAGCTCTTTTCGAGCCCAATCCAACTACACTATTATTGGACCCTTAATATGGACCAAACCAAATTGGACTGGTTATTTTTCATAAATAAGGTAAGAAAAGAAATATTTTTGACAACATAAAGAGAAATATTTTAATAAAAAACACCCTCATCACCAGACTTTCTAAATTTTCACTCTATTCGATAATGAAGCGACATGAAAGGTATTCATCACTAGGTTTGTTTTGGGGAGAAACATTTGGGTGTCTACAGAAGCCCCCACTTTGACTGAGTTTGGAGAAACGCAAGTTTAAATAATAAAAGTCAAAGTAATGATAGGAATGGAGAATGATTCAGAACGTTCTGCGATCCTAAATCATTCTTGTAACGCCGATACCTGCAAACTAGCATTAGTTAAACAGATAATGAGAGTTAAGAAACGTGTATCTTGCACCGTCGAGCACACGTCTCTTTAGTAACTGATTTGTTGTTGCATTTGTTGTTGTGACAACCTTCCACAAGCTAGGGAATGCCATCTTGCTGTTTTGATGTTGTGGTCGTTCTTTGCCGCTGTTGATGTTCACTTGTCTCTTAACAAAAGAGCTTCTTTTTGAGGATTGTTCACTCGTCTTTGAACAATGGAGCTTTTGGAAGAAATTTCCACGCGTCTCTAAATAAATGAACTTTAATAGGATGCCCACGCGTCTCTGAGCAAAAGAGCTTGAAAGAAATGTCCACGCGTCTTTGAACAAAAGAGCTTTGATAGGATGCCCACGCATCTCTTAGCAAAATAGCTTGAAAGAAATGTCCACGCGTCTCTGAACAAAAGAGTTTTTTGATATGTCCACGCGTCTATGAACAATAGAGCTTTGATACTTGAATGTATTTTTACGATCGTTCGGTTGGTTGCGAACCGGAGCTTTGCTGAATGGTTGTATCCTGTAAAAATCAAAAGTTTTCCAAAAGACTTTGCTAGTGTTTTTCTTAGGGTTAACCTAAGGCTTGACTGACTTAAGGTTGACTCGATGTGACTGATTGACTTGAGGTTCACCTAAGGTGAAATGACACGTGTGACTCATGACTCGTGTGTGCATTGTATTGTGATGTATACTTGACTCAAAATGTGAAAAAGCAAAAAAAATTCGTCATTTTTGTGGAGGGTACCGACTTTATCCCTAACAAGAAGGACGTGAAAAAGAATTGAAGTGTTTGATGGTGCATGTTGAATGAGCTTAATCTGTTAACGTTGTCACTCATGGTAAAAGGATTGTAACATATTAGACTATCCTAGTTGACTCGATAATGAAAGTATTTAGGTAACTTAGGCACGAAGGCTGAGTAATTCATACTTTATGATGCAATGATGATTGATGTTGATATGAAAAGGCATGCTTTAGCGTTGTGTTAAGATTTCATGACAAAGGGTTCCTAAGGGAAGTATATTTGGTCATGTAACTGTGATGTGTGTGATAGTGACACTAAAGTTCGGCTGCAAGGTCTAAGTATGTGAAAAAAAAATATTATTTCTAGAAGAGTCAAATGATGGTGACTCTTTAGTCTAGGTAAGCTAATGATGTAGGGATCAAGCCCCCAAGTCTAGCTATATATGAACAAGGATGAGCATTGGATATAGCCTTGATATGATCTATAATGAACGTAAATATGAATGCATTTTTATTACGGCCGCACTTCGATGTGAGGTTGCCTACGTATCCGTTAGGAATCAGGCCGAACGTAGCTCTAGCCAAACCTCGCACAAGTATGTGTATACCTCAAAGAGGTCTTTTAAGGGTTGTAACATGGTTAGGCTAAAGTTTGAAGAAGAAAGAGATAAAGGCTCAAGACCCTAGATAAGCCCCCAAGGTGTGTAACCTTGCTCTTGAATCTTTGTATTATTATGCTTGAGGTTTCTCACTTTTGAGCTCTTTCTTTTTTTATTTTTTCTCTCATTTTTTTCTTTTTTACTTTTGCATTTTTTCTTATTTTGAACCTTTTTTTTATAAGTGTGGGCAATGCCGATCATGCAGTCTATAACTCACTTGGCATTCATGTTTCTCAGGCACGGTACCGAACACTCGATAAGAGACGCAATCTGAGACGTTTTCTTATCAAAGACATGTTCATGTCAATGACATTGCAACACTTGCCCGTTTGCACACTTTTATTGCTATTTTATTCTTTTGAAATTTTTATAAAATCACTCAAGCTTTATTCTTTGAAAATTGCATAAATTGCACACTATCCCATCCCAAGGTTAGGTAGATGTGGGTTGAAAAAAGAAAGGCTTATTGTTAGATGAGGCTCAAAGTGGTTTATCAAGAAATGATGTATATCTAAAGGGTGAAAGGTGATATGATGTGGCTACAAGGGGTGCCTGAAATCATTGATATACTTTGTGCTTAGTTTGACATTTTTTTTTGGCAATACAATGCAATGATCATATGCAAGAAAACAAATGCTCATTTTATTAAAGGGAGAAAAGAAACATAAAAAATCTAAGGAAAATAAAAGTTTCCTATTGCTAGACTTTTTAGGGAAAGGAAAAATGAAAAAAAAGAAAAAGAAAAAAAAAGAGGTCACGAAATCTTATCGTTGAAGCTCGCCTTGTGTCTTATGCTTGATCATCACTCGGATTTCTTGCCGTTTAGAGATATGGGAAGCTCGTTATTGTCAGTTAGATATTGGATGACTTCTTTTAGCTTCTAACTGTTCTCAGTAGTATGACCCCTACCTTGATGGTATTTGCAGTGTTTATTTGGATTCCAACTAGGTAACCTCTTCTTAGGTGCAGGATCTTGAATAGGTCTGTAGACGTCGTTCGAAGTGCGCCTACGTTAAAGCATGTGTGAATATGCTTGGTACTAATAGGAAGTGGGAATTGACATAATACGATAAGGGACACAGCAAAGTAGGGAGCCGCCAATACGTTTTTAAGGAACTTGTAAACTGTTCACGGATTATAAAAGGCAATGACAATAAGGGACAAGGATAGGCAACAACGATTGACCCGTGAAGGTTACACCCCATTCATAATCCATGAGATTACTAACTCCATATGGTACGAAGTGAGTCATGGAGTTACATTCGCCCGTATTGGCCTCTACTCGATTCTTATAGTTAAAAGTGATTCCTGCGATCTCAAAGGCATACAAACAAAATATTCAATTTGCTCCAAACTATTTTTATGCTAAATTGGTTGAATATTAATGCAACATATAATTCTAAAATATTAGTGATCACTTGATTTAATAACAAGATTAAAAAGGAACCTAAACTGGTTGTCCAAATTATCTTATTAGGCGTGATTTTCAATTACATATTCCCTTTAAACATGCAATAAGGTGATCATAATAATAATAGAATAAAGATTAATATTGGAAGCAATTTAAAAATAAATCCAACAATATAAAATCTATAGAAAAATAATAGAAATAAAAGGAAAATAATTCTTATTTTGATTCTGTTTTCTTGCAACCATAAAATTTAAACGAGTTAGTAACTTCAAGGAAAAATAATAAAACAATAATTAAATTAAATTAAATTAAATAGAATTGATTTGGGGCCAAACCCTCAAGCAGTTCTACCTTTCACGCCTTGGCTTAAGGACAGAATCACGAGTAAAGTATGGACAATACTTGAAGATGGAATTTTGAAAGAGAAAATGTAGTCTAGTGTTTAAGCTAGAGCATAGAAGAGAGAAAAAGAGATAATCAATTGATGCCCCGTACATCAGAAATGAGGGGGTATTTATAGTAAAAAAGAGTAGAGGGAACACACGGAACCCTAAAAAAGATAAAAACCCTAAAAAATAGCACCGCAACACGACAAAGAGCACCGTGACACGGTGCCAGGCACCGTCAGACGGGGGAAATTCCCGTGACACGGTGGACAACAGTGTGACGCGGGAAATATTTAGGGTACGGGGAATAAAATACGTGAAGGGTTTACGCGAAAAGGACACAAAATTTCCCTGTGTCACGGGGAATCCCACCGTGGCGCGACACTTGATCCCGTGACACGGTGCTAACTACCGTGACGCGGGAACCTGTTGTCCGTTTTTCCGTCTAAATTCATTTTTACCCTAATTTCGTTCAGTATTTTTAATTGTTGATTGATAATTTCGGGCTATTTCTGATTTATTATTTATTAGTTGGCCTAAAATAATAAAATAATTAACAAATAAAAGGTTTGGACTAAAATAATAAAATAAAATAAATTAAAAAAGTTTGGGCTAAAATTAAAAATAAATTATGCTTTAACTAAACATTAAGACTGATCCATGGGCTATTTAAAAATTTAATTTAATTAAACACGATTTTTTAAGTACTCTTGGGATAAAATATTGAACTCGACCAATAATGGCGGTGAAAGATTGTTCATCATCAGGTTTGGTTTTGAGGAGACATTTTTAGGTGTCTACAGAAGCCCCCACTTTGAGTGAGTTTGTAGAAACGTCAGTTTCAAAAACGATAGTCAAAGTAGTCGATAGGGACGGAGAATGATTTAAGACGTTCTGTGATCCTAAATCACTATGTATACGCCGATACCTGCAGAAAAACGTTAGTTCCACAGATAAAAAAGTAAAGGGATAGAACACATATCTGACACTAGTGTATCGGTGACAAATGAGTTTGGCAGCTTCCTATGCTTGAAGGAATCCAGTGGATGACGTTTATCAAAATGCTTTCCATGCCTGAGGAAAGCCGACTGATGAATTTGGTAGCTCTCTAAGCCTGAAGAAACCTATCGGATTATAATTTCCATGCCCGTGGAAAGTCGACATATGAATTTGGTATTTTTCTATGCTTGAAGAAATCCACCGACAACGCTTTCCATGCTTGAGGAAAGCAGACTTGGCGGTTTTCTATACTTGAAGAAAAATCCACCGATAACGCTTTCCATGCCTGAGGAAAGCCGACTTGGCGGTTTTCTATACTTGAAGAAAAATCCACCGATAATGTTTTCCATGCTTGAGGAAAACCGACAACCAATATAATCGCTAAAATTTGCACGTGTATGATGGTTCGGTTATCCCCAAACGTGGGCCACAGATTTACCTTCAAGTCAACTATCTGACTATATTAGGTGCCTAAAGTGTCAACAATGCAACCCTAATGCTTGTTAGTGGTAAATTGGTAATTTTGGTACCCTTTAATTAACCATTAAAAATTTTCACGCAATTCCGGTGAGTAAAAAACTGACCAAAAGTTGCGGAAAATCGTTCCAACTTGGTCAAAGATGTTAAAATATCTTCCAGAAGGTTGAAAGAGCGTGCAGGACAGAAAGATTGGCACCGCGCCACGTGGACAAGTCACGCGACACGGTGCTCCAGTCCCGTCAGACGATGCGATTCACCGTGTCGCGGGGTTTTGTTTTTTCTCAAAATGTCCACGTGCCTCATACACTACACCATGCCACGCGCGGGAAAGCTATTACACGGTAACGGAATACGTGGCACGGGAACGGGGTCGCGTAATTGTCGTTTTTTTTTGCTTTAAATTTTAGCCACTACTTCCATTTTTGTCACTTCTTATTCACCATTTTCATCCTCTATCTTCTTCTGTTCTCACTCCTTTTTTTTATTTTTTTGTTTTTCAAGTCACCGTGCCACGAGTTTTAGCACCGGCGTGCGGAGTTGACCACCATGTCATGGTGTCTCGTCCCGTTGAACGACCATTTTACTCGCTGTTTTTGCTTCGATATTGCCGTTGTTTATCGTCGTTGCTGTTCTTAGATCGTCGCTTCTTCACACCGCTTCTGTCTAGAGTACACCGTGACACAGACATCGCTCACCGTGTCACGGCGGCAGGTTCCCGTGCCGCAGTTGTTGTGGTTGTTGTGCTGCAACATTTCCTCGATCTTTTTAGCTTTTGGAGCTCAAGTCTCCACCAAATTTGCTACGATTTTTTGCTAGTTTTTCATTTTCGATTTCCCACAAGGATCCATGTAAGTTTCCCATGCTTATGTCTCAAATTTTGTTATCAATTCCATACTTGCTTCAAACCCCAAAAAATCAAATTGGGGGTTTTTGATTTGGAGCTTCCATGTCAAAATTTCTGCTATGAATTGACTTGTATATGAATGTATGTTTGTTTGTGAGCATTTGAGACCAAGTTTGTGTGTTTTGGTGAGAAATTGAGCAAATCACCATTTTTTTGGTACTACTTGTATGAAATGGTGTTCTTGTTGTTAATGTTATTCTTTTGCACTTGAAATGGAGATATATTGGTCGTAGATCTTGTAAAATATGCCATGATGTGCCGATCTATTGTTCTTGTGCAATTTTGAAACATGCTCTGTTTTGTGTATGTACTATATTGTCATGGAGAACATAGTATCATGCAATTAGGAGAACTGTAGTATTAGTTCGTCATGGAGAAACTAAATATTAGACATAATTCCATTAATCTGCTAATTTTTATCCTCGAGGTAAAAATTTCGCGTATAATAGAAAATGCAACTTGAGGTAGCTGTTAAGTCGCTTTTGAATAAACAACTAAATGACTTAGGAAATGATGCTAAGGATTTAGAATTTTTATTTTTGTAATAGCATGATGTAGGGAATTTTTCAAGCATTACCCCAAACTTGAACCCCACTGTGATCATACACTAAAGTACGGTGGCGTCCAAAGGGAAAGAAGATAGAGCAAAAAAGTCGCCAACAAGTTTTAGGAACTTGTAAACCGTTCACGAGGTGAAGGTTACACCCCTTAATGATCCAGGAGATCGTCAACTCCAATAGGTCTGGAACCATGACTGGTAGTTCGGGGATGAAGGTACAAATCAAACCTAAAAGAGATTGAACCTGCCCTAATAATAGGCCTCTAATTTATTCTGATCGTATTCATGTGTGCTTTCTGACTAACATGCAATCAATAGGTTTACCTCTAAACCTGTTTAATCTATGTTGGTTGAATATTAATGCACAAATAAAACTATTATTGGCGATCACTTGAATTATAATCAAATTATCCCTAACTAAGATTATTAAGTATCTTATTAAGCATGATTACAAGTACCAAATTCCCTTTAAACATGCATAAAAGGCGTGATCAAGCAATAATAATAATACATAACCACATAATAAATCATAATAATAATAATAATAATAATAATAATAATAATAATAATAATCATAATCATAATCATAATAATAATAATCATGTTAAAGCATAATAGCAGGATCCCAGACATGATACTAACAAGATTAATAACAAACCCTAGCATATCACTAAGCAATAAAGATCAAAGCTTTAACCCTAACATGATACTAACAAAAATATTAGGATGAGAATAGGAAGCATCATAATAATCATAATTGTCATATTTGATATTATAAATTATAGTTATTACCCTAAACATGATACTAGGAAGATCAAAACATCCTAACATGACACTAGGAATCAAACAACCTAAGCATGATTTCTATATAATAATATCAATAAATCAATTGAAGAACTTACTTGGATGACTCGTATCTCTTTCTAATAACAAAATACAGACGTTAGTAACTTCAAGGAAAATAATAATCAAAATAATTACATTAAATAATTGAAATTGAGATTAGGGACCAAACCCTCAGAAATATCAGACCTTTTACGTCTAGGGTGAAGGCAACTTCGAATTATGCTAGGTGTGTCTAGATCTTGTGAGTGCGGAATTTTGTTTGTGAAAAGTGGTTTATAATAAGGGAGAGAATATCAAGATTCTTGATAGAGTTGGTTATTGAAAAATAGGAGATATGACCTCTATTTATAGAGAAAAAAGAGGGTCGAAGAATAAGAAAAGAATCCGAATTCGAATCGACATAAAACTCGCTGGACAGCTGTTTTTGCGGATTTTGTTTTTATCATATCTTTTGATCCAGAAGTCCAAATAAGACATATAATATGTCGTTGGAAAGCTCAAGTCTACTTTCGAAATCAATTAGAATCCGATTAAAATCTTTTTTAGATATAAAGATATGGCTGAAATAGTGGAATAGTATCAGTTTTGAATAGAGTTTCGTATCTCATTCATATCTTTTTCGTTATAGCTCGGATTTAATATTATAATATATCATTGGAAATATAACTTCAAGATATATCCAACCATATAAAATTTGGATAAATATTATGCGGCACGAAAATAAAATATGAATATATTCCACTTCGTACAAAACAAGGATTCTAAAAAGGAGTAGTTTTATTCAATTTCAAACTCTTTAGAACATAATTATCAATCCTAACTCCATTAGGATTTAAGATAACCATCTAGAGTATTCTATAAGACTATAATCAATCCTAATAGCTTTAGGAATGAGAATTAATAATAGGCCCTCCTCTAGATCATTGGGCCGCATATAAAAACCAAATTAGGTCCAATTTAGTATTTTGGCCATAACTTCCTCATTATTCCTCGGAATTGGACTTACATTATATTGTTGAAAAGGTCTTTGCAAAACCTATCCAACCACACTATTATTGGACCCTTATCATGGACCAAGAAAAGAAATATTTTAAAAAAAAGAAAGAAGAGATATTTTAATAAAAACATCCTCATCACTAGGCTTTTCACACTTTCACTTTGTTCGATAATCAAATGACATGAAAGATATTCATCACTGGTTTTGGTTTTGGGGAGACACATTTGGGTGTCTACACATGCCTAGACAACGGGCTCGCAATCTTTTTACTCGTGGCTAGCGTTAGGCTTTTCGGGAGGACACTCCCATAATTCCTGAGGGCATGGACGATGATGCCCTAGAGACCAAGCCTCGCCCTTTTTCGAGTTGGGGTAGATGGATTCCACCTCCGTGGACACGAGACGACTTGGTTTTCTGTTGTGAGAAACAAGTTTCTCACCATCCACTTGCCAGCATAGTCGATGGCACGCATCGCCATCATGGATCCGGAGCTAGATTTTTGATTCCCCGACTATATGGGATTATCATGAGGGATCCTGTTACGAACGCCTTGTGGGAGTCTGCTGGTTTAGGAGATTTTTATTCGGCGATCGTAGGGTTTCGCAGCCCCCGGGGTTGTGGCCTGACAGTCGTTCTTGCGTTGTTAAAGTGTTTTTGGGATACTGCCAACACTTTTCACTTCACTTAGGGGGAGATGACAGTGAACCCCCTAGATTTTAGCATGATCAGCGGCTTACGCTTCACTGAGCGGGTCGTAGCGCAGATTCCTGACCTCCTTGGGGGGCAGCTGAGGTACCAGATTTGTTAGGTTCGGTTGTTCAGCATATCAGGACTCAGTCGGTGCCTGGAGGTGGTCCTAAGAGCGGGCAATCAAAGTTGGCTTCTGTTCTGGCCTGTGTCTTTGACATGGATGAGACATCACCTGAGCAGCGAGTGCGGATCTTTATCTTGATTCTCATTTCCGTGACTCTTTCTCCTGATTGGTGTTCAGGTGCGCTCGTTCGCTACCTTCCTTCTTTGGTCAGGATCGACGAGATAGGATCCTATAGTTGGGCCAGCCTTGGATATGTCGATCTTCTCTCGTCACTACGTCATGGCTGTAGGCAGTTGAATGACCAGGCCCCTGTCATTGTTTATAGTTTATGGAGAGTCGTAGAGGTGACGATCTTTCTTCTTCTTGTTTTGTTTTAACATGTTTAACACATGTGCTTAGAGATTACTTTTCATTGCGGCAGTAGTACTATGAGTACTTTCTGGGATTGGACCCTCGACGGCGTCGTGGAGCGGTCCATGACTTTCCTGTTGGAGCTGGCTGGCGTGACCGAGGCGAGTCACAAGTAGAGTCCGTCCCTTCGCTGCGTGGGATGCTGTGCCGAGGCACCTCTTCTGTTGGTGTAAGAATTGATTTTGCAGCATTTTATTCCCTACCTTGATGTTATTTTCGGCGTTCAGTGCAACTTTTTATGGTTTTCAGGTCGCTGTTGAGATCCAGTATCGGCCTTGGGCTGGGATGACTGATCTTCCTTAGGCCTTGCGGCTTTCGGCGTACCGTACTGTTTTTGTTGGTACTGGACTCTTTGCTTGGTATCTTGGGGAGCGCGTTGATCGTCAACACATCGCTGATCGTTTTGTGGTGCCCTTGCCTCCACCGGAGTCGATGCTAGACTCTCATTTGCTTGGGGAGTTGATAACCAGAGGAGATCGCTACACTTTTCCATGGCAGGAGCTTGTGCGTATGGAGGGCGATTATTCGCAGGACTTGCTTCCGTCTTTGGCTCCTCTACCTCGTCTTCCCGAGGTATAAGTTCTTTCGAGAATTTTGTCGGTAGTCTCTATTTAAACAGTCGAATAACTTGATTATTCGATCGTATTTTCAGGCGACTGTTTGCCGTATGGGGAAGATTGAGGTCCCGCCTCATTTTGTCTGTTACCCGGGGCCGATTGGTATCACTGATGATCATATTGCTGACGCGCTAGAGGGTTTCAGATAGGCACAAGAGTCTTTGCCTGATGTGTTTGAACCGGTAAGCTTTTTAACACATTATTCATCCTTTTTAATACCGCTTGTTACTGATTTTTTTTGCTTTGTTCTCAACTTACGCACTCGACCATGATGGGGTTCATGAAGCTAGTTGACGCTTTGAAGTACTGCATCATCAAGCTTTGACGTGGCGCAACTTGTCGGGGCGGTTCTTGCGATATTCTCGAGGTATATTCACCCTTTTCCCCATATTTACCATTTTTTCGATCTTGCACCATTGTCATCTTTTAATTTTGTGCTTTTCAGGAGCAACGGAGGTCTCACTCGCGCTCGAGGCACAGAGGCTCGGACGAGGGGGAGCCTAGTCGTGGCAGACGATCTTCTGAGGTTCTTCGGCATTCTCAGTCTTAGCGACAACGTCGACATTCTCAGCCGTTTCAGGAGGCTTAGTGGCAGCAGCCTCACCCTTCTCAGCCATTCTCAGCCGTTTTAGGCCAGTCATTACTCCTGTGGACCAGGGTTTATACTCAGTTCCATTGTCTGGGGCTCTTCCTCCACCGGTGCCCGACTTATTTTCAGTTCTAGTGTCTGGGACGATGCCTTCACCGACGCTTCCTACCTATTGGAGTCATTCTACGCCGTTTGCCAGCTGGACGAGTCCTACTTTGAGTTTGTCTGCTACAAGAGTTACAGGGACTAGTAGGGATACTACTCCTCGTAACCGAATGATGGAGGGACTCTTTAGTTCACCATTCTCGTATTCACAGGCTGAAGATAACACTTATCCTCACTCTTCTAGTTCTACAGATTTTTGACCGAGGGTTTTTATTTTGTACTTTGGTTGATGACACTTGACACTATTTATGCATCATGATTCACTTTGTATATTATATTCACAATTTATGCATTTATTAGTGTGTATTAGTGTGTGCTTGAGACTCATTGTGTGTGATTGTATATTTATTAATGACGCGAAAAAAAACGTAAGTGGAGAGTACCGAACTTCCCCAAAAGAAAAAACAAATAAAAAAGAAAATGGGACAAGTTTTAAAACTCCCCCAAAATAATAAAAGAAAAATAAAAATAAACATGAAAATGGGACAAGTTTTACAACTTCCCCAAAAGAAAAAAGAAAAAAAAAACAATAGAAATAGAAATAAAATAATAATAAATAATAAATAATAAAGATAAAAAAATAAAAAAATAAAAAAAATAAAAAATAAAATAAATGGAGAGTTTTATTAGGAATGAAACTGTCGAAAATAGAATTAGAAGATAAACGGTGAAGACAAAACAACAAAAAATCTGGATAAAAAATGAAAACGCGTGGGCACCGCAACACGGAAGTGTGCACCGTGTCACGACAAAGTCTGTCGTGTCGCGACACTATTTCCCTGACACGGTGGAATTTCCCGTATCACGGTGCGCTTATTCTGCAGCGATGTAGTGTGCGCGCATAGAAAGATAGATTTTGAGTATTTCCAAGTGTTTTGGTTATAAAATAGGACCAGTTTATTCGTGATATGCATAATTACAAAACATAAAATAATTAGAATTTCATATTTCAATAATAACGTCTCAAATTTTTGATAAAACATTGCGCGACTAGTCTTATTCTTTAACCAATGCTAACAAAAGAGAGTTGGAGTTGTTTCATGTCAGAGGCTTATTAGCTTTGAGGCATTTAGCAATTGAACATGATTTTCTTGGGGCATCTTTAGACTATTGGAGTCTAGAAACACATTGTTTTAAATTTTATTATGATGAAATTTGTCCCCTACCGGAGGAATTTGGTGCCATCTTTGATTTTCCAGCCAGAAATCTTAGTGCCATGCTTACCCTACGTGATTATTATCACTAAGACTTTGAACGCCATCTGAATCTGACAGATCCAGATTTATATAAAATTGTGTGTGGTAATGAAGTAGATTTAGAAAAGCTTGCAAATTTGTATTTCAATCGCCCTGTCTTTGAGTCTTATAATGTATACCGTAGAAGGGCTTATATTTTTTGCATGTTTAGCAAGCTTTTATTTTCAACCAGTAGAGTAGGATATGCTTGTTTAGCGTCTATGCTTGAACATGTTGAATCTAGGAGATCTCCTATGCCTACTTGCCTTGGAAAAACTTTGCGCGGCCTTGACGAAGCAAAAGCTGACCGGAAAGCCGCCATAAAGGGCTCTCTAGTACTATTGCAGGTAAAAAAGCGCTCTGATTAGCCCCCGTGAAAAAAAGCAGGCACCGTGTCACGGGCATGTCTGCCGTGTCATGGTGGTTTTTTGCAATTTTTTTTAATATTTTTTATTTGATTTTTTTTATTTTTCAGATTTGGTTGATGGATCGTTTAGAACTTTTTGAAGCCCCCGACAATATTGAAAAATATGATCCCAACGATCTAGTCCGCAGGAAAAAGAATTACTCTACGAACATGTCATATGATGATTAGAAGATTTTCTTTGCAAAGAGAGAATTTTCCATTCGGTGGGTGGTGCTTTAGTGGAGGCTTCTAGGATGGTTGGTACAAATGATACTCCGTATTGTCGTATTCCTAGTATCTCAAGGCTGACTTTTTATTGTCCTTCTCGATTGATGCGATAATATGGACTTAAACAAGTAGTTTCACGCTATAACGATAGTCCTCGTGAAGTATCGTTGCATGATAGTAACGTTCACAAGTACGAGGCTTATTGGATTGGAAGATTTTTGTGGACCGTTTCTGCAAGTAACCAAGCTCCTCCTCCCTTATCTAGTGCATACAAGGCATGGTTGAATCCTAGATGTAAAAGGGATCGAGTCGGATCACGCAACTTTGATATGAAGGGACATCTTGGAAGTAAGAAGGTGCCTCCCAAAGATCGTCTAGGTCCGAGAACACTAGGAATTGAGTTTATGACTCCTATAATGCCTAAAAAGAAGAATTATGTGAAAGGAACGGGTAAGAAAAAGATGGTTTATAGAGAGAAGCAATCGAAGATTCTAAGAAAGAGGAAAGGGGTGAAAGTTCAACTAGGGGTGTGACGGTTCGGGCTACAAAAGACACATTAATAGTGAAGGCCGACCTAGTTGAAATAGAGAAGAAGGTTCCTAAAGTGAAAAAGGATTAGGTCAATATTGCTTTGCATATATGATTTATAATTTATAATTTTTAAATAAGGCGCATGATGCCAATAATTGTAGTCACATTTATTTCAATAATAATAGTATATTTATTTTTGCCTTAAATAAAAATTACAATGACCCATTTTTTTTTTTAATATCTGAGTCAAGAAGTCGGACGCAGTGGAAGAATAATAACAATCATCGAACAAATAACAGAATTCGCAACGTCCAGTTTTGCCATGCCACGGAACAATTCACCGCGTCACACTGTAAAATACCGTGATGCAGGGAATACCGGCTGATTTTTTTATGCTGGAAATCCACCATGCCACGGTGAAAATTGCCTTGACACGGTGAAACTTCTCGCGGCAAGGCATTTTTTTTTTATTTTTTTTTTGCTGAAATTACACCGTGCCAAGGTGGAAATAGCTGTGAAACGGTGAACATTTCCGTGGCGCGAGGAACGCTGACGTGGCGCGGCATATTTTTTTATTTCCGTGCCACGGGGTACTCTACCGTCTGGCGGTGGGGTCTTCCGTGGTGCGGTGAATGCTGAGCTGGCGTAATGTATGATTTTCTTGATTTTAGCTCCGTTTTGCCGTCTTCTGTGTTGTACTTGATCGACGGAGGAAGGATTTTATAATTTAAAGTGGTCGGGCCCCCTTGAGGGGTTGCCTACGTATCCTTAAAAAGGAATTAGGCCAAACGTAGCTCTATCGGTCATGAACCCATGCAACTAGGCATAAAATTTCTTGAGTTGATCCATGTTGGTTAAATTGTGGAAATTGTTACCGTCCATGTCTACCAATTGTGCTGCTCCACCAGTCCAAATGGATTTAACAATGTACGGACCTGACCTATTTGGTCTAAATTTTTCTCTTAGATCCAACACATATTTGCAAAGTGCCTTAAGCATCAAGTCACCTACCTTGATGTTCCTAGTCTTGACTTTTTTATTGAAATGTCGCGCCATACGCTGTTGGTAGGTTTGGACATGATGCAAAGCTGCCAAGCGTTTTTCGTCAAGTAAGACTAGTTCATCATATCTTGCTCTAATTCAGTCGACTTCATCTAGTTGGCTTTCCAACACGATTCGGAGAGAAGGGATTTTGAGCTCTTTTGGTTGTACAGCTTCAACTCCATAGACCAAAGAGAAAGGGATAGCCCCCGTTGATGTACGAGTAGAGGTTCGATACCCCAAAGGGCAAAATGTAGCTTACTTGGCCAATCCTTGTAATTTTCCGTCATTTGTTCGATGATAGTTTTTTTATTCTTGTTGGCCAATTCGATCGCACCATTTGTTTATAGTCTGTACAATGATGATCTGTGATGCTTGATACGATATTTATTTAATAGTTCTTCGCACTCGGCTTGAAAATGCGTTCCATAATCACTGATCATCTCATGAGGTACCCTATAGCGGCATATGGTATTTCTCAATGAATTGAGCTACATGTTTTGCTGTTAGCTTGGCATATGAAGCAACTTAGACCCATTTAGTAAAGTAGTCGATCGCTACAAGGATGAACTCATGTCCCCCTTGTCCTAGTGGCGTTATCTTTCCAATGATGTCGATACCCCAAGTAGAGAAAGGCCATGGCAAAGTATATGTGTAGGGAAGCAAAGGTGGAACATGCTGTAAATTTGCGTAGACTTGACACTTCATAAATTTCTTGACGTATTCGTGACAATCTCTCTCCATAGTAGTCCAATAATAACCTTTTTGTTGAATCTTTTGGACTAACATCTTAGCATTCATATGCGTTCCACATATACCGCCGTGAAGGTTTTTCCTTGGTTTTGTGTCCTTCTTTCTTAGCTATGCATAAGAGATTTCTCCCTAGTGTAGTCCTTTTGTGGAGTTCTCCCCTGATGAGCACATGCTGTGAGGCCAGGACCCTCAAAGCACGACGTGCCCTTTTATCAGTATTAGGAGGGTATTCTCCCTTCTTCACGTAATTAAGGATATCTGTATACCACAATTCTTCATCTTCTGCTTGTGCTTCTTGTTCATCATCAAGTGCGTGAACATAAGCCGACTCATATCTTTTTTCTATGGTCAACGTCATTCTGATTGTGTCCGTTGGAATTCGCACCATTGATGCTAATTTAGCCAGTGCGTCGGCAAACTGGTTTTCTTCTCTAGGCAAGTACGTATATCTACTTCATCTAGTTGCTTCGTGAGAGTTTCCAGCTGAGCTTAATACGTAGCGAGACTTTCACTTCTTACCTTCCATCTCTTGGAGATCTAGTTAATGATTAGTGAAGAATCACCGTAGATTCTGAGCTTCTTAATTCCCAAGGCCATAACTGTTTCTAATCCCAAGATGCATGCCTTATACTCAGCGGCATTGTTGGTGACATCAAAGTCGAGCTTCATAGAAATTGGGATATGCTCTTCATTGGGTGATACGAGCAAGACCCCTACACCACAACCCTTTTGGTTCGAAGCTCTGTCAAAATAGAGTGTCAAGCTATCATCTTCGGTCATGAGTAGATCTTCATCAGGGAAATTATACTCATCTTCTTCTTTCTCAACTTCTTCTAGTGGAAAATCTGCTAAGAAGTCAGAAACCGCATAACCTGTTATGGCTTTTGTGGTACAAATTTCAGGTCAAACTGAGCAAAGTTGACTATCCACCTTGATAATCACCGTTGAGTGTTGCTTTTTCGAACAAGTATTTTAGGGGATCCCTCTTGGACACGACATGCACAGTATGAGTGTGCATGTAATGTCTTAATTTTTGCGCGGCCCACACGAGTGCGAGACACAACTTTTCAAATGGTGCGTATCATGTCTCATATCCTTGAAGCTTCTTGCTCAAATAGTAAATTACATTCTCCTTGCTTTTGATTTCTTGTGCTAGCATTGCCCCCATCGTTTCTCTTGTGACCGTAAGGTAGAGTCGAAGAGGAAAATCAGGCATTGCTGGCGCTAGCACGGGTGGATTTGCCAGGTACTCTTTGATTTTGTCGAAAGCTTTTTGGAAATCATCATCCCATGTGACTGAAACATTTTTCTTGAGCTTCTTGAATATAGGTTCACATATCCCCGTGAGTTTTGATATGAACCTACTTATATATTGCAGCCTTCCAATGAAGCCTCAAATTTCTTTCTCAGTCTTGAGTGGTGGTATGGCCATGATTGCTTTGACTTTTGTAGGATCTATTTCAATCCCTTGAGAACTGATCAAATAGCCAAGTAGCTTGCCAGATGTAACTCCGAATGCACATTTTGCTGGATTTAATCTCATGTTGTACATGCGGAGTCTTTCAAAGAACTTGCGAAGTGCTATGATGTGGCCTGGGCGATCCTTTGACTTGACGATCATATCATCAACATGGACCTCTACTTCTTTGTGCATCATATCATGTAACAATGTTTTAGCTTCTCTTTGGTAGGTGGCACCTACGTTTCTCAACCCGAATGGCATTACCGTATAGAAATATGCACCCCATTGTGTGAAGAATGTGGTTTTCTCTATGTCTTCCTCGGTAATAATACTTGATTATATCCGGCGTAGCCGTCCATGAATGATAGGATTGCATGGTTTGCTGTGTTATCGACCAGAATGTCAATGTGAGGTAGAGGGAACCCATCTTTCAGGCTTGCCTTATTGAGGTCCCTGTAATCAACACACATTCTAACCCTTCCATCCTTCTTCGGAACTGGAACCACATTTGCTATTTATTCTGGATGCTTTGATACTTTAATGAAACCTGTAGCTAGTTGCTTTCTGATTTCTTCCTTGATTTTGAGAGCCACATCCTGTGTCATATGGTGCAGCTTTTGTTTGACAGGCTTCATACTTGTAATGAGCGATATTGTATGCTGAGCTATATCCCTGTCTATTCCTGGCATATCTTGGTATGACCAAGAAAATACATCAACAAATTCACTAAGCAAGTTAATTAGCTCTTTCTGTTCGTCTTGACTTAGTGTTAATCCAATTTTTACTTCTTTGATAGTCGTATCATTGAAAATATTAACTGTTTCTTTATCTTCAATGATTGCTGTTTTATTTTCGTGTTCTTCCATTGCTTTTATTATTTCTTTGTCATTTTTATCATTAGCAAGAAATATTGATCAGGATTAAGGGAATGACACACATTGTAAGCAAAGGTACTTATTTCATTGAATTCATTGGTCATTACATCAAGGAAGACAAGGTCAGCTGCGACCTCGCCGGAATTATTTCGGATAGAAAGAGGAGAATCAACAAGAGACTCAGCATTAAACTCTATAGTAGAAAGGGGGTCAGCCTCAGATCCTTAAGACTCGTCTAAAGACTTAGACTCAGACTCGGACTCGGACCCAGACGACTCAAATTCATCAAACATAGGACCTTCGCCAGCGGTCACTTCCACCTTCTCTCCACTTGGCGTAGTGATCTTCACCGTCTTGCGCCTTCCCTTTAAAACATTAACAGTCGGGACGATTAACTAAGAGGGGTCAAAATCCTTGCTTGATATGACAGCTTGAATGAGCTCGGAATCATCATTGCAGAAAGGCTTGGGTTCATTCTTTTCTAGTCCAAAAAGAAGATTAATGCTCATATCATCAAAGCTTGGACTAGCTGGTTTCTAAGTTGTGAAGAGCTCATCGCCTTCATCGACGAAGTCACAATCAAGGAACATCTCGAAACGCTTCCCATTGTGGACGAAAGGCTCAGGGAATTCATAGCATGGGAAGTTTTCCCCTTCTTTGATATACTGGCCATTGAGAGTGAATGAATATGGGTCCATCGCCATTTCCGTCTTCATGATTCGAGCATTATTGCGAGCCTTCGTTTTCATGAGAGCTTGTTTCACATCTTCTTTTGTTGTGTTGAATCCCAAGCCAAAGGTATCCTTCTTAAGTGCACAAAGATGGCCCCAAAGTTCATCCATTTTCTTTTTGAGTCCGAGGGTCATTCCAGGGAAATGCCCTTGCTTCTTCATAATGGCATTAACATTGGTATTTGAATAAGGCTCAAAGTCGAGTTGTCACTTCTCCTCTTCTTCGATCATGAGAATATCATCCAACGAAAACCCCTCGAGAACTTCATCTTCCTCGTAATGTTCGACATGGACGATGGGAGTATCGATAACTTGAATGCGCATGAGGGAGGCATTAATGGTAATTGGAACCCCTCCAACTATAGCTTTCACCTTTTGGTGCAACGACGATGGGATCGCCTTTAGCTCATGAAGCCAAGGACGACCTAACAGTAGATTGAAAGAAGCCTTAATGTCCACAACCTGAAACTTGGTGCGACATTCGATGGCTACAGTAGTTAGCATGATAGTACCCACGGCTTGACGTCGACTATTATCGTAAGCACGAATCCCTTGAGTAGACGGAGTCAATTCTTCATTTTTTATGCCCAACTTCTTTGTAGTGCGGAGTGGGCATACATTGATTGCAGAGCCAGTACCAACAAGGCTCATAGGGATATTCATCTGCCTACACACCACAGTGAGGTGTAAGGCCTTGTTATGTTGGTCCCCTTCCGGGGGCAGATCCTTGTCAGAGAAAGAAATCAAATTGCTGGTACTTGGCAATTCAGTAGTGAGAAAGTTGACCCGTTCTTGAGGAGTCATATCATTATTAACTCCTATTTTCACCAGAATATTCATCACCACCTTTCGATGCTCGTGAGAGGTGGCCAAAAGCTTCCATACATTCATTTCCACCTTAGTCATTTGTAATTGTTTGACCACATCGTTGTTCACAGGGTCGATGGGATCAACTATTGGTTGTGATTGCAGTGGAGGTGGAGGTAGACTAGGCTGTTAGAACCATCCACTTCTAGTGAGAACCTTGACCTCAGGTCTCCCTAAACATCTTCACTTGTGCCAAGAGACAAACATGCTATATCTTTGAGATAGACGTCTTCATCGTCACTATCCCAAATTCCATTCACTTCTTCACAGTTTGAAACAAATACAACTTTCGGCAGAGGTTCATTCACAGGTTGAATGAGTATTGACGGATCAAAGGAGACTTCATCTCCCATAATAGCCAAAGCATCATAAACGGGACCTGCTTGAATATTAGGCTTCTTGTCCCCTGGAGGGACATGAAGTTGATTAGCATCAAGCAGGTCTTGGATCGCATCCTTCAACTTCCAACACTTCTCAGTAGTATGACCTTTGCCTTGATGAAACTTACAATGATCATTGGGGGCATAACTAGCAGTTCTGTTCTCTGGTCGAGGTTTTGGAAAAGGTCCAATTGGCATAATCAGTCCTTGACTATGCAAGCGATCAAAAGCAGCATCATAAGTCATTCCCAAAGGCGTGTAAACCCTCCTTTGCCTTTGGACTCTCTTAGGGGAGCATTAAAAGCTAGCACATCATTGACATTGACATTGTTGGTAGCATTATTGGGCTTGGAAGACAAAGAAGATGGAGTGTCGTTCTTCTTGTTTTTCCAAGTCTTGTTGTTATTATTATTGCTACCAGCAGTCTTCATCAGTTCATCTTCGAAGGTATTCAAAGGCAGAAACCTCAACTGTTGCTTGTACTTATGAGTCAGATTTGCAATGAACAACAAACCATCTCTTCTCCTTAGGAGGATCCACCAAGACTGCAGCTATTTCTCTCCACCTTCTTAGATAAGTAATGAAGCCTTCATTCTCCTTCTGTTTGAGAATGGAGAGTTCACGTTCAGAAGTCTTATCTTGGATGTTACACTTGTAATGGTTCATAAAGCTTTCAGTAACGTCCTCCCAGGTCGCAACATGTTTGGATTCCAAAGAGTAGAACCACTGTTGATAGGCATGCTCCAAGGAAAGAGGGAACACAGTAGGGAAAAGTGTCACATCTAATCCCTTAAGGGCCATGGTCGCAAAAAAGGCCTTCAAGTGGAACAACCGATTATCCGTAGGCTTGAACTTGGGAATGTCAGCAGTGGAAAACTTCTCAAGAAGTTTGTTCCTTATGGACGAAGAGGTGACAGGTTGCTCCACATAAGTTAACTCTTGAGAGATCTTGCTCGTCTGTTCTTTGATCTTTTCCATTGCAGTGGGAGTGACATTGTTTTGATTGTCTTGCTCTACCGTGTTGACTCTAGTGGTGAGTGTTTGCATCATGTTAGACAACATCTCAATGGTTTTGTTGATGTTCTCAATATCCTCCTTAGTAGCCATTGGTTGAAAGTAGACTGAAGACGGACTTTGTGGATATGATTGTGGTGGTTTCCTTGTACGCCTCTTTGGTGTAAGAGGTTGTTGAGGTATTGACTCGAACCGTAACAATCTACCCCTACTTCATGACCAACTGCTATGACATCGAAATAAACACACCTTTAACGACTAAACTTAACCTTGACCCATCCGGAAAAGAAAAAAAAAATTATTTTGAAATTTGCTTTATTTTAAAAAAAATTATGGGAGGATACCATCCGACTTACTCCGAAAAAAAAACGAAAAAAAAAGACGACACAAGACCATCCTAAAGTACAATCATGAAATGGTGCACGACTAACGGAAAACTGTGTGAACACGACATGTGAGTGATTAAGTGAAGGTTATGGACACGTGTTATGACCGTACAGCTAGACAGGACACCAAGCCAAACATACGAACCACTTAAGCATGCACATAGACATAAATAGACTGACTAGACAATCCTCCTGGGCACCGTGTCACGGTGCTGACTGTCGTGACACGGTACAGTGCACGTTAGACAGGACAAAGCACCGTGTCATGACATTTCACACCATGACACGGTGCGCAATTCCAGGCCTAAATTTGCGTAATTTCCAGGTTATAATCAATTTTAAGTCCATACTAATTACTATGTCGAAATAAAAACCCTCGGTCATAGGTCAAACAAAATGAGCAAACACATGTAGGTTAGCACCAAATAAACCACGGAGCATTTAGTCACGATGATGTAAAAAGAGTTTGCAACCTAAAGTCAAGATCTATGTCCAACTATTGGTCAAGCTTTGGGTTTCAAAAAGGTACCTTGGTTAAGAGTTTGGACGTGTTAGCAAGGCAGCCTCCCTTGAGGGTGTATGCCAACGGGCGGCTCCACGAGTTCGTGATGAAATCGAACTCAACTCAATGGTTTGGGTGGATTTAATAACTCGGATCAACCCTTATTTCCATGAGTGTTTTTGGGATGATAGAGCTTAAATCCCCCGGGGCTAAGATGCATGTAGAACACACACGTGTTTTTAGAAAAACCGAAGGAAGTTGACTGTGAGAAGAGAAAATAAGCCACCGGACTAATTTAAGAATTGTCGTGACACGGCAGAGAGCACTGTGGCACGATGCTGCACACCGTCTAATATTGTACTGCATCGTGACACGACAGATTCTAACGTGGCGCAGCAGTTTAAAAATATAACTGGTGCCCCGTTTTCCTTCGTACGCAATCAAGTTATTCAACTTTTCCTACGAGACAGACCTAAATACGACGTTAAAACGTCTATGCTTTTGCAAAAATTCCAAATTATTCACAAGAATATTTTCAAGAATCTTTCAAGTCTCATCCACTCATCTTAATTAAATACCGATCACTCAAATCGATAAATAACCAAGAATCCTCCCCAGTGGAGTCGTTAAATTGTAGGCGTCATTCGAAGTGCGCCTATGTTAAAGCATGTGTGAATATGCTTAGCACTCATAGGAAGTCGGAATAGACATAATACGATTAGGGACAAAGCAAAGTAGGGAGCCGCCAACAAGTTTTTAATGAACTTGTAAACAGTTCACGGATCATAAAAGACAACCACGATAAGGGACAAGGATAGGCAACAATGATTGACCCGTAAAGGTTACACCCCATTCATAATCCATGAGATTACTAACTCCATATGGTTCGAAACCACAAAAAGAGGATCGGGGATGATGGTACGAATTCAGTCATGGAGTCACATTCGCCTGTATTGGCCTCTACTCGATTCTTATAGTGAAAAGTGTTTCCTACAATCTCAAAGGCATACAAACAAAATATTCAATTTGCTCCAAAATATTATTATGCTAAATTGTTTTAATATTAATGCAATATATAATTCTAAAATATTAGTGATCACTTTATTTAATAACCAGATTAAAAAGGAACCTAAACCGGCTGTCCAAATTATCTTATTAGGCGTGATTTTCAATTACATATTCCCTTTAAACATGCAATATGGTGATCATAATAATAATATAATAAAGATTAATATTGGAAGCAATTTAACAATAAATCCAACTATATAAAATCGTTAGAAAAGTAATAGAAATAAAAGGAACATATTTCTTACTCTGATTATGTTTGCTTGCAACTATAAAATAATAAACGAGTTAGTAACTTCAAGGAAAAATAATAAAACAATAATTAAATTAAATTTAATTAAATAGAATTTATTTGGGGCCAAACAATTCTACCTTTCACGCCTTGACTTAAGGACGGAACCACGAGTAAAGTATGGACTCCTTGGAGTGCTTGAAGAGGGAATTTTGAAAGTGAAAAGGTAAGCTAGTGTTTAGGCTAGAGCGTAGAAGAGAGAAAAGGAGAGAATCAATTGATGCCCCGTACATCAGAAATGAGGGGTATTTATAAAAAAAAATATTAGAGGGAACACACAGAACCCAAACAAGATAAAAACCCTAAAAAATAGCACCGCGACATGGCAAAGAGTACCGTGACACGGGAAATATTTAGGGTACGGGGATAAAACGCGTGAAAGGTTTACGTGAAAAGGACACAAAATTGCCCCGTGTCACAGCACAGGCACCGTGTCACGTGGAATCTCACCGTGGCGCGGCACTGGATCCCGTGACACAGTGCTTACTGTCGTGACGCGGGATTCTGTAGTCCGTTTTTCCGTCTAAATTCATTTTTACCCTAATTTCGTTAAGCATTTTTAAGTCCCGATTGATAATTTCGGGCCATTTTTGATTTATTATTTATTAATTGTGTTAAAAAAATAAAATAATTAATAAATAAAAGGTTTAGGCCAAAATAATAAAATAAAATAAAAAAGGTTGTGGGTGAAATTAAAAATAAATTATGCTTTGACTAAACATCAAGACTAATCAAAAACTGAGTTTAATTAAAAACGATTTTTTAAGCACTCTCGGGATTAAATACTGAACCCGACCAATAATAGTAGTGAAAGATTATTCATAATCGGGTTTTGTTTCGGGGAGACATTTTTAGGTGTCTACAAGGTCAAATGGGATTTATAAGACCTTTAGCATGAAGGCGATTGATTGTTGTGTCATAACTTATGCCAATAGGTGTAAAGGTTCTCTTTTTCTCTCCTTTTTTCATGGCAAGGACCTGATCCAAGTTAAACGTGCTAACGTTGTTGAAGTGGGTAGTTTTGGAAGAAGAAGGATTGTCGTTCTTCTTTCCTTTCCAGCCACTGTTATTATTGTTACTATTCTTGGCCTTCCTATTGCTAAGAGGAACATTAAGGTGATTTGAATCAATGAGGTCTTGAACGCGATCCTTGAAGGTGAAACACTTTTCGCTGGTATGACCATGGCCTCTATGATATTTACAATAAGAGTTTGGATCCCAATTGGGAGATCGTTTCTCAGGTGGTGGGTCTTGACTGGGGCCGACGGGATGAATGAGACCATGATCATGAAGATAGTTAATAGCTTCATCGTAAGTCATTCCTATTGGTGTGTATTCTTCAATGGTCCGTTTTACCCGTGGCTTAGGAGGATTGAGTTCTTCATTAAATCCCTGGTGGGAATTTTGTTCGATAACCATCATCTAATTTGCTAGTCCTTCTACCACATTTAAGAGCATGTCAATGACATCTTGCAGTTTTCGAACGTCTTCTTTTAGACTTGAAAAATTTTCCCTGATATTATTAAAGAAAATTTTCGAACGTCCTCAATCATGGCCACTTCATCAATAGAGGTTATATAAGCTATCTCAATCATGGACTCACCTACAGGTGTGATAAGGAGTGAAGGATCGAAGGATGTTTGATCTTCTGCGATGGCTAGAATCTCGAAAGTTTTATTGTCATCGATCAGGTCTTAATAGCTTCTTTGAGTTTCAACACTCCTCAGTGTCGTGACCCTTTCCTTGATGATATTTACAGTGTTTATAAGGATCCCACTTAGGTGGCCTGACTTCTGGAACTAGGTCTTTGATAGGTCCTATGGGCATGATTAGTCCTTTATAGTGTAGCTTTTCGAAAGCTGTTTCATAACTCAAACCAAGTGGAATGAACACTCTTTTCGTTTGGATTCGTGGTTTAGAGGTGTTCGTAGCATGTACTTTGTTAGTGGGAAAGGAAGAAGAAGGATAGTTGTTCTTCTTCCCTCTCGCACTATTATCTTTCAGAAGGTCATCTTCAATGTCAATGCCTATATTATACACAGCCCTGAAAGTATTCAAGTTATGTTGGTATTTTAGATGCATTGCATATTTTTCTTGAAGTTTCTTGATGAACATCCTTACATACTCTTTTTTGGTAGGAACCTTAACCATATTAGCAGAAGTTTCACTGCATTTGTTGAAGAAAGAAGTGAACCCTTCGTTTTCTTTTTGTTTTAACATCTCAAGTTGTCTGTGGTCTGTTTCATCTTGGATTTTGCACTTTATCAATCTACGAAAGCGCTTGTTATGGAATCCCAAGAAGAGGTTTTTTATCTTTCAAGAGAAAAGAACCACTGCTGACAAACGGTTGCTGAAGATAGTGAGAACAAAGAATTCCTATCAACCCCTTTAATGTTCATTATAGGTTTAAAGGCCCTTAAGTGAAAGTAAGGATTGTCAGTTGGCTTTAACTTAGGGATGTCATTGGCGTTGAACTTCTGTGGAAGAAGCTCCTTGTCCACTAAGACCCCTTGTGAGCTAATGCCTTGAAATCTATAGTCACTGGATATTTTCTCAAGCTTTCTTGCATAAGATCCATTCGTTGTTGCCTTATAGGGTCATTGACTTGAAGAGCTATACTCTTCGTTATTTTAGTTAGGTTGGCCACATCCTTCTTAAGTTCATAACTTCTTTCTGAGACGCCATTATCTTCTTAGCCTTTCTTTTCTGACTAATTGGTTTGTCAAAAAGGAGAACTTTAACGAAAGTGTTGTGCTTAATTAATCGCACTTCTCTCCTTGACCAAGTGTTGTGGAAAGGGAAGTTAAGGGTAAGTTTTTCTTCATTTTTGACTTATGATCTATTCAACATGCGATAGATGGGAAGAGATCATGGAAGAAAGGGGAGAATGATGGGTATGAAAAAGTATGTAAAGAGTGAAAGAATGATGTATATGGGAATATATAGAAGAATTTAGGAATGAAGTGGACCCCCCAACCCAAATGACGGAAAAGACGCGCATAAGAGACTCTCTAGACATGGTCAAAAGGTGACATATTATGTTTGTTCTTTAATAGTGGTGAATGTGAGTGACATACTTTGACTGTTGAGACCATGGGACTATGTGTCTAGACTCAATTAAGGACAAAACATGATTACTGTCATTAATAAAAAAATTAAACCGTTTTAGCAAATCGATTAGACAGACTCATCGTGAAGACTTGAGCAAAACTACAAGTTGTCTCCAGACGACATTACCGTCGCCAGACACCAAGGGTCAACGCCAAACGACGAGATCGTCGCGTGGCGCCGGTCACTAGCGTGTGGCGCCACAATCCAAATCTTTGCGCCGTTATGGAACATCGGCGTGGGATTGTTTCCAGTATTTTGCTTGATAAGCCGTCTTATCAAGGGTTGAGAGAAGAGTTTTAGGGTGTGTTTTGATGTTGTGCATGAGTTTTTAATAGCTTTTGTGAGTTTCGGGCGGTGATCTCACTTGTGTGCAAAAGCCGGGATTTATAGGTGTTAGTGAGTGAGTTCGGGAACTAATGAGGAGGATTATAGAGTATGGTCCTTAGCTCGTGATTTGAGAAGCGTGATGGAGCTTGGAAGAGCAAGGGAGAAAGCTTGAGTAAAGGTGAAGCAAAGCTAGAAGAAAGAGCAAAGAAGACAGCAGAAGACAGCAGAACCGCTGCCAGAGCCGCTGGCAGCGGGTCAGCCAGAGAGGACGAAGTGTTTTGCTGCTTTAGCCGCTGCCAGCGGGTCCCGAGCAGCTGGCAGCGGGTCTTCCAGATTTCGGGGCCTGTTTTGGTTATTTTTCAGTAGTTTGCTTTGTCTTGGCTCGTGTTTTGTATTTATTTATTATTTTTATTATTGTTTTATGTTATCTTAATTATGGAAACATATATATAGTCTATTTTTATGAAGAGTTGGAGGAGGTTAATTAGTGAGAATTAAGTTAGAGAGAAGTAAAAGTTTTCTAGGGTTCTTGGCAAATTTCAGAAATCTTTGTTTTTGAATTAGAATCCATGGAAGCTTAATCTTCCGGATTCTTGGTTAAAGATTGAAGCTTTTGGCTACGAATTGTGAGATTTCTCTTCTCTTTATTATCTATTGAATGTTTATTATTCCTTTGAATTATTTCATGATTTGCTTTAATCAATTGCTAGGTCAGAATTGTTAGATTCGCTTGCATCTAATTAATCTTTCCAAAGTAGCAACTTTGGGTTATGAATGCATGCTTTTGATTGATAACCTAAAGAGGGAATAATATTATTGAAGAAATTAGACCGCTTGTGTTAATTTATTCAATCCTTGTTGATTTCTCCGTTTATGTTCTTCTTGTGGATGATTTAGAGCGCTTGTCTTAAATTATACATTAAAAAGGGTTAGAAAGGAGCGCTTTGCTATTTCTAACTAGCTTATGAGAATTTAGAATTTAGAATTCTACAACAAGGTGTTCAATAGTGTTTGATTGAAGAGGCTTCTATGATCAATTTGTATGTTCAATTGTGGATTTCGCATAACCAAGACTGTTATTCTCATTGATTGCATACTATTTACGTTCATTGTTCTGATTTAGTTTAATTGTCACCATTGCTTGTCAAAACCCCCTTGTTACTTAGATTACTACGTTCCTAGAGTAATTCCACTTAGGTTTGCAGTTATTAGTCCCTTTTTCCCTGTGGATTCGAACTCGACTCCCCTAACTACGTTTATTTGCAGTTAGCTTAGTTGTGATATTTTTGGTTGCATACGACTGAGGCACACCAAATTTTGGCGTCGTTGCCGGGGAATTAAGGCGTTACTTTTAAATTGTTTATCTTAGTAGAATTTATTTTAGGACTGTTCTTAGCTATCTTTCTTTGTTTGTTCGCTAGGGTATGATAAGTACCCGTTCTGCTAACAAAGAAGTTTTGCAGTTTGATCCAGAAATTGAAAGGAATATTTCCAGGTTGCGAAAAGAGGTAAGAACAACCCCCAGTGAATCAACGTACTCCTTCAATATTCAAGAAGAAGAGGAGATGGCTGACAATCGAACTCTAAGGGAACTCACAGCTCCCAACTTGAACCAACAACCGTTGTGCATTGCATACCAGCAGTTGGAGGAAGGTACTAATGTTGAGATCAAATCCGGTCTAATTCATCTATTGCCGGCATTCCATGGCATGAAAGGCGAAGATCCGAATAAACATCTGGCAGAATTCCATGTGGTTTGCACTAGCATGAAACCGATTGGGATGACTGATGAACAAATTCAGTTGAGAGCATTTCCTTTTTCTCTCAAAGATGCAGCAAAGGATTGGTTTTACTATCTTCCCCCAGGTAGCATAACAACTTGGGCAGATTTAAAGAAGTGTTTCCTTGAGAAGTACTACCCAGCCACTATTTCTGCAAGCCTTAAGAAAGCTATCAGCAATGTGGATCAGAAGGAAGATGAATCCTTGTATGAGTATTGGGAGAGATTTAAGAGATTGTGTGCTAGTTGTCCTTACCATGGGTATTCCGATCAAGACCTCATCCTATACTTCTATGGAGGTCTAACTGATGATGACTTGAGGATGGTGAATGCAGCAAGTGGTGGAGGGCTAGTGAATAAGACTCCAGGAGATGCAACTAGGTTGATTGCAGAGCTAGCAGAAAATTCTAGGTAATTCAGTCAGAGAACTCCCACGCGCCGGGTGAATTTAGCAAATTCGAATACAACTGAGTTAGAGAGTCAAGTAGCTGATTTGACTTCTATGATGCGTGAGTTCATGGTGAACTCAAGGAATCCACAGCAACTGAATGCTTGTGGTTTATGCACCTCCATGGGACATCCCACTGATGCATGTCCTCAATTACAAGAGGAGCAGAATGAGCAGGCCAATGCAATGGGTTTCCAAGGGCAAGGTCCTTAGAGAAGATATGATCCATATTCAAATACATACAATCCAGGTTGGAGGGATCATCCAAATTTGAGATATGGGAATTCCCAGGGGAACCAACAACAATAGCAAAATGCTCAAGGCTAGCAGCAATATCAGCAATATAGGGCGCAATTAGCCAAACCTCAAGGCCAAAGCTCAAATTCGAGTAATATGTCAACTGAAGAAATGATTAGATCACTAACTTCTAATGTTTCTGCTATGCAGCAAAACATGGTGCAATTCCAGCAAGAAACCAAATCCAGTATTCAGAATTTGGAAAGTCAAGTGAGCCAAATTTCAAGTGCAGTGAGCAGACTTGAAGCTAAAGATTCAGGAAAACTTCCATCTCAAACGGAGTTGAATCCTAAGCAACAAGCCAACGCTATTACATTGAGGAGTGGCAAGGAGCTGAAAGAGACTGAAATTGCAACCAAGAGGGCTGAAGAGTCGATTGGAGCTGAAGAGAAGGAAGTGGAACATGAAGCTGTAGCAAATCCTCCCACTTTTCCATCTTATGAACCCACACCACCTTTTCCTGAAGCTTTGAAAGAAACAAAGAGGTATGAGAAAGACAAAGACATCTATGAAACATTCAGCAAGTGTGAGGTAAACATTCCCCTTTTGAATTTAATAAAAAGTGTTCCTCGATTTGCTAAATTTTTGAAAGAACTGTGTACTATAAAGAGGAAGCACAGGTTAGGAGGGAAGGAAAAAGTGAAAGTGAGTGCTCATGTTTCTGCAGTTTTCCAAAAGAAACCTCTTGAAAAATGCAGTGATCCTGGTATGTTTACTGTTCCAGTTACAATAGGGGACACCACTTTTCATAGAGCTATGTTGGATTTAGGTGCATCAATTAATGTTATTCCATATTCCCTGTTCAAATCTTTGGAACTTGGACCTTTACATGAAACCGGGGTAGTGATTCAATTAGCTGATAGGTCAAATGTTTACCCTAAGGGAGTGGTGGAAGATGTGCTTGTGAAAGTTGATGAACTAATTTTTCCTGCTGATTTTTATGTGCTTGATATGGAACATGATAGACAAGCAGTTCCCATCTTGTTAGGAAGACCCTTCTTGAAAACTGCTAGGACTAAAATTGATGTTTTTACTGGTTCTTTAACTATGGAGTTTGATGGGCAAGAAATTGTGTATAAAATCTATAATTCCATGAAATATCCTGTTGACACTCATTCTTTGTGTTCCATTGATATCATTGATCCTATAGTGCAGGATGTCTTCGATGTTGAGGGCGAGGATGCGCTCCTCACTTCCATTTCTAATGATTTATCTGCTGATTGTTTGGATATCCCTTTGCCTAATAGTGTGCAGATGATGGTAGCAGAGTTGAATAGCCATTCCAAGCTCCCACTTAGACCACCAGGTTCGACACCTACCCCATTGACAGTGCCTACTGATAAACTCTTACCTTCTGTTTTGCAGGCACCCCAGGTGGAGCTAAAACCACTTCCTGATCATTTGAAATATGTGTTCCTTGGTCAGAACGATACTTTACCTGTTATAATTTCAAGCAAATTGACCAAGGAGCAAGAGGACAAGTTGGTGACAGTACTGAAAGAGCACAAGTTAGCTATTGGATGGACCATTGCAGACATTAAGGGAATAAGTCCATCCACTTGCATGCATCGTATTCTGCTAGAACATGATGCCAAACCTGTGAGGCAACCTCAGCGTCGCCTGAATCCTCCCATGATGGAAGTGGTAAAGAAGGAGATCATAAAATTATTGCAAGTAGGAATGATATTTCCTATATCTGATAGTAAATGGGTCAGTCCTACGCAGGTGGTTCCTAAGAAAAGTGGTGTGACTGTGGTAGAAAATCAACAGGGTGAAATGGTTCCTACTAGAGTTCAAAATGGTTGGCGAGTTTGCATTGATTATCGTAGGTTGAATGCAGTAACTAGGAAAGACCATTTCCCTTTACCTTTTATTGACCAAATGATCGAAAGACTTGAAGGGAAATCTTATTACTGTTTCCTTGATGGGTATTCTGGGTACTTTCAAGTGCCCATTGCACTTGAAGATCAAGAGAAGACAACTTTTACATGTCCTTTTGGCACATTTGCGTATCGACGTATGCCTTTTGGACTATGTAATGCACCTGCAACCTTTCAGCGATGCATGATGAGCATCTTTTCTGAGTTCGTTGAGCATTTCATGGTAGTATTTATGGATGATTTCACTGTTTATGGGGATTCTTTTAATAAATGCTTGCATCACTTATCTATGGTCCTTAAAAGATGTATTGACTCTAACCTCGTCCTAAATTCTGAGAAATGTCATTTTATGGTCCAACAGGGCATTGTGTTAGGTCACGTAGTCTCTTCTAGAGGTATTGAGGTTGATAAGGCTAAGATTGATACTATTCAGTCTCTTCCTTATCCTACTAATGTGCGTGAAGTGCGTTCTTTTCTTGGCCATGCAGGTTTCTATCGTAGGTTCATTGAGGGATTCTCAAAGCTTGCGAATGCTATGTGCAAATTGCTGCAGAAAGATGTGAAATTCCACTTTGATGATGATTGCAAGAAGGCTTTCGACGAATTGAAGGCTAAGCTCATTTCTGCCCCTATCATTCAAGCCCCAGATTGGTCTCTACCATTTGAGATAATGTGTGATGCGAGTGATTATGCAGTTGGAGCTGTGTTAGGCCAGAAAGTAGGGAGGGCATCTCATGTGATCTATTATGCCTCAATGACCCTTAATTCAGCCCAACGAAACTACACTACCATAGAAAAAGAGTTGTTAGCTGTAGTATTTGCTCTAGATTAGTTTCGATCTTATTTGCTTGGTACTAAAGTAATTGTTTTCACTGATCATGCAGCTCTTCGCCACTTGATGACGAAGAAAGAAGCCAAACCAAGACTAATAAGATGGATTCTGCTCTTATGTGAGTTTGAGTTGGAAATCAAGGACAAGATAGGCGCGGAAAATCTAGTTGTTGATCATTTGAGTCGTTTGTCCCATATTGTTGATCAACCATCATTTCCATACCAATTCCTAGGAGAATTTCCGGATGAATCTTTATTTGCTCTTAAGGATTTGCGGCCTTGGTTTGCTAACATTGTGAATTTTCTGGTTTCTCAACAGTTTCCTCCAGGTTTCACAAAGTCTCAAAAGGACAAGCTTCGAAATGATGCGAAGTACTATGCATGGGATGATCCATACTTGTGGAAGTTCTGCTCCGATCAAATCATTCGCAGATGCATTCCCGAAAATGAGGTGATCCCTATTCTCACCTTCTGTCATTCTCATGCTTGTGGCGGACACTTTGGAGCCAAACGCACAGTAAGGAAGGTTCTCGACTGTGGTTTTTACTGGCCAAGTTTGTTTCGAGATTCCTATGGATTTTGTAAATCTTGTGATAATTGCCAGAGAGTAGGTAACATTTCCCAGAAAAGTGAAATGCCCCAATCCTCTTTACTATATTGTGAAATATTTGATGTTTGGGGTATAGATTTCATGGGACCATTCCCTATTTCTCACGGTTTTACTTATATACTTCTTGCTTGTGATTATGTGTCGAAGTGGGTGGAAGCAATACCCACTAGGACTGACGATTCTAAAGTGGTTTCAGGTTTTATCAAATCTTACATATTTTCTAGGTTTGGAATCCCGAGGGCGTTGATAAGTGACCGAGGAACGCACTTTTGCAACCGTACAGTGGGTGCTATGTTGAGGAAGTACTCCGTTCACCACAAAATCTCCACGGCTTATCACCCACAAACCAATGGGCAAGCCGAGGTGTCCAATAGAGAGGTGAAGTCAATTCTGCAGAAAACGGTGAATCCGGATAGGAAGGATTGGAGTTTGAGGTTGGAGGATGCTCTATGGGCGTACCGCACCGCATACAAAACACCTATCAGGATGTCCCCTTACCGCCTTGTCTTCGGAAAACCGTGCCATCTTCCGGTTGAGCTTGAGCATAAAGCATATTGGGCGGTTAAGTCATTTAACATGCAATTGGATGAAGCGGGTGAACATCGGAAAATGCAACTCCAAGAACTAGAGGAGATCCGGCTTGAGTCCTATGAGAATGTCGATACTTATAAAGCAAAGACCAAGCTATGGCATGATCGAATGATCACGCGGAAGGAGTTCAAAGTCGGTGACAAAGTACTCCTATATCAATCCCGACTTAGATTATTTCCGGGAAAACTTCGGTCCCGTTGGGAAGGCCCTTTTCAAGTGTTGAACGTATATCCGCATTGAGCAGTTGAAATTCAAAGCCTCGAGACCGATAAGGTTTTCAAAGTCAATGGACAAAGGCTCAAACCCTACTTCGAGGGTTTCAAAACCGAGAACGTGGAGAGCATCGATCTCTACGAGCCATCAATGGAGTAGCGAAGTGGGATGAGCCGCGTCGAGCCAACGACGTAAATCAAAGGCGCTAATCGGGAGGCAACCCGATCGAAAACTCTTCCCCATTTCTTTTCGTAGTTTATTTTTTTTTTTTAATTTTTCTTGTGATGTGAAGAGTGTTTTTGTTGTTTCTATGTAGGTGGAGGCCTCGGGAGCATCTTTTATGCCCGAAACACAGCAAAAACAAGCTGAAACAGAGCCAAAGGGGACATTCCCTGCTGAAGCCGCTGGCAGCTGCTCTGCAGCCGCTACCAGCGGGTCTTCAGGCAGCCCAAAAACCCCAGGCTCTGTCCCAGCCGCTGGTAGCTGCTGCAGAGCCGCTGCCAGCGGCACCCCCCCTCAAAAAAAAATAAAGGAATCAGTATCAGCCGCTGCCAGCGGGCCTCAAGCCGCTACCAGCGGCTCCACCAGCCTCCCCGATTTTTTCCCCCTTATTTCCCTCTTTCCAACTCCTACCTTCATTACTCCTTTCGTAAACCCTAATTCCCACAAACCCTTACTCCTTTTCTCCTCCTTCTCTCTATTCTTTCATCCCCTTACTCCAATTGCACCGATCCCCTACCAATCTCCCTTTCCCAAGTCCTTGCCTTTCATCCACTCCTCAATTCCCATCACAATTACAACCTAGATTTTCCATTTTCTCTTGATTTCAAGTTTGACATTGAGTTGGTTGTGCAGTTGTGCAAGTTGAATTTCTCGTAATTGAAAGTGAAGGTAAAGGTACAAGCATACAATTAGAGTCATGGGTGGGGATAACAAGAGGTCTAAGGCATCATCTCCATCAAGACCCCCAAGGGGCAAGAAGCAAGGTGCTTCTTCTAGTCAAGGTGAGGCACCTCCATTGCCTCGAGGGGATGGATTCATGGGTATGCGGTTGAATTCCAAGGAGAAAGGGATATGGACTAAGCTTCAACAACCACGACGAACGGTGCAATGCACCAAGTTTTTTGACTTAGAAGCTTTGCAAGAGCTAGACATGGAGGAAGTAGTGCGGCTCTTGCTACGGAAAGTGGGTCTGGAGAATTTCATGACCAAATGCGCCCCCACCTATGTCAGGTATACCTATGAATTCCTTTCAACTCTTACTAAAGGACGTGATCAAATATCCTTTAATTTGAATAATAGGAATTATGTTGTGTCTTATGACGATATGCGAATGGCATTTGGTTGGGATGCACCCCCATTGGTGAACCATTGGGGTGATTATAGCACGTACTCGTCCCGAACATTTTTGAGGGCTATAACTGGTTGTGAAGTTGACCCTCATGGTGATCATAGCTTCAAGATCACTCACCCATGCCTTAGACTCGTTCCTAGGTTTATTTCGTCCACCATACTATGTCAAGGAGAAGCTACTAATGTTCCCAAAATTACATTGTCTTATTTGTGGGCGATGACCCCGGAGGGTGTCGGTACTCCCAATAGGGTCGAGATTTTTGTTGACAGTTGTGTAAAGGTGCGGTCAACCTCCAGTGGCCACATTAGCATGGGTGGCATGGTCTCTTTGCTTGCTTGTTATTTGAATGTTCCACCCCCTGAGGATCTTGTGCCAGTAGATTCGGCATACTTCTGGCGTTACGGACCACAGGGTTTGAACTATTTGAGACTTCCTCGTCCCGAGGGACGAGCATTACCTTTTGGCCCTGCTGCCGCAGACTTTTTCCTTGCGCCCGATCCGGATGTTGCCCCCTATTTGGGAGATGCCGAAGTAATAATTGAGAACATGGGAGAGGAGAATCCCGATGTTCATATGGGCGGAGAGTTTGTTGATGAGGAAGGGGGTGAGGATGCTGCTGGAGTGCAGCACGATGATTGGCCTCACTGGAGGGCTGATGTAGATGATAGACTAGAGGAGGTGTGCGATGGGATGCAAGAGCTGCTTGCATATCAGAGAAGCATGAGTCGGTTTTATACCGCTCAATATCCACAGTATGAGCCCCCAACTGAGGCGTTCATGGATCATCTGGCATCCCGTGCTTTGCGTCGTTCCGAGAGGCGTGCTTCTCGGGGTGATGCCGGCTCTTCTGGCTCTGGAGGTCCCTCTCATTGAGATGGTAACGATTTTCTTCCTTTTCCCTTACTTTTGGTTTCATTGTAGTTGTTCTTGCATCGAGGACAATGCCCATTTAAGTAGGGGGGGAAGCTTTTCATTGCATATTTTTGAAATTTTGTATAGTTATCTTGATTTCATGTTTTGTATAACTATCTAAATTGTGGTTCAATGAAAAAAAAAATGCAAAAAGAAAAAGAAAAAAAGAAAAAAAAATTGAAAAAAAAAGAAAGAAAAAGAAAAAGAAACCCGCTAAGCCGAAAACCTGAAAAGGCGGCTTAGGCAAAAATGGGGGCCCGGTTAGGTTGAAAACCCGAAAGGGCGACCTAAGCAAAAAAGTGGCTAATGAGTGGGTGAGAAAGTGAGATTTGGAAAAAGATGAGAGGCTAGGATGAAAACCCGAAAGGGCTCCTAGGCAAAATGAGAGAAGAGAGAGAAAAATTCGTGAATTTTCTCATCTAATTGCCGGAGTCGGTGTCATAAGGGGAGGAGAAATATGGAGGTGTCGGGTAGGTCTCATCTTGATGTTTTCGGGAGATAGTTGATGTTCGGGAGAAGTGTTGATCATGCTTAGAAAGCTAGAGTTATTTTTCTTGACTTTTGAGTGTGGAAGTGTTTTTTTGAGCAGTGGACTTTTGGTTTAGTTGAGTCTTGTTTTCCCAATTTTATCAAAAGTTTCGTGTGGTAGGATAGTTGAGAATATTTATGCTCTTGGCTATGTGCTTGTTGTTCTAGGTTGGTTTTGGGGGATGAGTTGAATGTAAGAAAAAAAAAATGAAAAAGGGAGTTTGTTAAGTGAGAAGGCGGTTAGTTGGTGGTTGCTAGGATGTCTTCTTGAGTTTGAATGCGTAGAGCTTGTTCGGTTCCGCCATCTTCTGTTTTGAACCTTAATGGGGAGATGTGTTCTATTCTCTAAGTTTACTCGAGGGCGAGTAAAGGTTCAAGTATGGGGGAATTTGATAAGCCGTCTTATCAAGGGTTGAGAGAAGAGTTTTAGGGTGTGTTTTGATGTTGTGCATGAGTTTTTAATAGCTTTTGTGAGTTTCGGGCGGTGATCTCACTTGTGTGCAAAAGCCGGGATTTATAGGTGTTAGTGAGTGAGTTCGGGAACTAATGAGGAGGATTATAGAGTATGGACCTTAGCTCGTGATTTGAGAAGCGTGATGGAGCTTGGAAGAGCAAGGGAGAAAGCTTGAGTAAAGGTGAAGCAAAGCTAGAAGAAAGAGCAAAGAAGACAGCAGAAGACAGAAGAACCGCTGCCAGGGCCGCTGGCAGCTGGCCAGAGCCGCTGGCAGCGGGTCAGCCAGAGAGGACGAAGTGTTTTGCTGCTTTAGCCGCTGCCAGCGGGTCCCGAGCAGCTGGCAGCGGGTCTTCCAGATTTCGGGGCCTGTTTTGGTTATTTTTCAGTAGTTTGCTTTGTCTTGGCTCGTGTTTTATATTTATTTATTATTTTTATTATTGTTTTATGTTATCTTAAGTATGGAAACATATATATAGTCTATTTTTATGAAGAGTTGGAGGAGGTTAATTAGTGAGAATTAAGTTAGAGAGAAGTAAAAGTTTTCTAGGGTTCTTGGCAAATTTCAGAAATCTTTGTTTTTGAATTAGAATCCATGGAAGCTTAATCTTCCGGATTCTTGGTTAAAGATTGAAGCTTTTGGCTACGAATTGTGAGATTTCTCTTCTCTTTATTATCTATTGAATGTTTATTATTCCTTTGAATTATTTCATGATTTGCTTTAATCAATTGCTAGGTTGGAATTGTTAGATTCGCTTGCATCTAATTGATCTTTCCAAAGTAGAAACTTTGGGTTATGAATGCATGCTTTTGATTGATAACCTAAAGAGGGAATAATATTATTGAAGAAATTAGACCGCTTGTGTTAATTTATTCAATCCTTGTTGATTTCTCCGTTTATGTTCTTCTTGTGGATGATTTAGAGCGCTTGTCTTAAATTATACATTAGAATGGGTTAGAAAGGAGCGCTTTGCTATTTCTAACTAGCTTATGAGAATTTAGAATTTAGAATTCTACAACAAGGTGTTCAATAGTGTTTGATTGAAGAGGCTTCTATGATCAATTTGTATGTTCAATTGTGGATTTCGCATAACCAAGACCGTTATTCTCATTGATTGCATACTATTTACGTTCATTGTTCTAATTTAGTTTAATTGTCACCATTGCTTGTCAAAACCCCCTTGTTACTTAGATTACTACGTTCCTAGAGTAATTCCACTTAGGTTTGCAGTTATTAGTCCCTTTTTCCCTGTGGATTCGAACTCGACTCCCCTAACTACGTTTATTTGCAGTTAGCTTAGTTGTGATATTTTTGGTTGCATACGACTGAGGCACACCATTGCTCTAAACGGATTAGTCTAAAAGTCGTACTAAGTCAAGTTTGATGAATTTATTAGTCTTTAATCAATATTTAATTAATTAATTAATTAATTAAATTAGAAAAGTTCTTTAGTCATTAATTTATTTATTTAACTTATACACAAGTCATACAAACGGTTAGGAAAAAAACACATAAAATATGCACAACTAGTAATGCACAAGTAGTCATATAGTCACGATATGATGCAATAAGTTTGCAACATAACCATGGCTCTAGTTCTCTTAAGTTGAGGACATGGGTTAGTCAAAGAGGGTCCATGGTTATGATTCCGGATGCACCGCGCGGACTTTGTAAGGGTTGGCGCGTGTGGATGGGACCCCGCGACTTAAACTCGCTTCCATGGTTTGGTGAATTCAACAATCTCGGATGTACCCATCGTTGCCAGGAGCATTCGATTGGGTAGATGGAGCATGAATTCCTAGAAGGCTATGTCCATATGTAGAACACATATGAGTTTCAGAAAAAAGGGAAAAACTCAATCAGGAAGTAAAACCAAGCATACAATACTAGAAATCTAGTCGAAACAACAAGGTAGATTTCTTGCTCGGTAGTGGAAGAATTCATCGCGAGAAAATAGCGTCGTCTCCAGACGTTGGTACCGTCACCAGACAGCGCCATCGTTTGGCGCCGACACTTTTTTCTCAGCGCTAATTCCCACATGCCTTAGTAGCTTTCTTTTCTTAAATTTTATAGTTTTTTTTCGTAGCATTGTTTCGACTTTAGTTGTGAAAGATATTTCTCTAGATTCCTACGTGTAAAAATCCTATATTTTTGACGCATTAAGGATGGTCTTTCCAATGCGAACCTTTTTATGCTTATGCCAATAATGTTTATCACATTACGCACACGAAATACTTAGAACTTTTCGAGTCTCATCAACTCGTTCTAAATCATTGCCAAAATAAATTTTAGGAATTAAAATAGAAATCCTCCCCAGCAGAGTCGCCAAAAAAACTGTAGGGAATATTTCAAGCCATCCAACACTTGAGCCCCACTGTGATCATACACTAAAGTACGGTGGCGTCCAAAGGGAAGGAAGCTAGAGTAAAAGAGTCGCCAACAAGATTAAGGAACTTGTAAACCGTTCCAGGGTGAAGGTTACACCCCTTAACAATCAAGGAGATCGTTATCTCCAATAGGTCTGGAACCATGACTGGAAGTTCGGGGATGAAGGTACAAATCCAACCTAAAAGAGATTGAACATGCCCTAATAATAGGCCTATACTTTATTCTTCTCGTATTCATGTGCGCTTTCTGACTAACATGCAATCAATAGGTTTACCCTAAACCTGTTTATCTATGTTGGTTGAATATTAATGCACGAACAAAACTATTATTGGCGATTACTTGAATTATAATCACATTAACCCTAAACAAGATTATTAATTATCTTATTAAGTGTGATTACAACTACGAATTCCCTTTGAACATGCATAAAAGGTGTGATCAAGCAATAAAAATAATAAACTTCAAGCAAAATAATCATAATAATAATCATAATCAAAATCATCATGATTAAAAAATCATGTTAAAGCATAATATTATTAGCAAGATCCTAGGCATGATACTAACAAGATATAAAGAAAGAAATAGGAAGCATCATAACAATCATACTTGATATTAGAAATATTAATTAACCCTAAACATGATACTAGGAAGCAATAAAAGCATCCTAACAAGATACTAGGAATCAAAATAATAATCTAAGCATGATTTCTATATCAAAAGATCAATAAAACAATTAAATTACTTACTTCGATGCCTCGTACCTCTTTCTAATAACAAAATACACGCGTTAGTTACTTCAAGGAAAAATATAAAATTAAGCAATTAAATTAAATAATTGAATGAAAAGGTTAAAAAGTTTAGATTGGATTTGGGACCAAACCCTCACAAATTATTAACTTTTCACGTCTAGGGCGAAGGCAACTTCGAACTTGGCTAGGTGTGTCTAGAACTAATGTATGAGGAATTTTGAGAGAGGGAAGGTTTAGAAAAAGAATACAAAGAAGAAAGCTTCTAGCTTTTAGAGAGAGAGAGAGATGATTGTCAAAAAAGGGAAATACAACCCCTATTTATAAGGAAAATTGCACGGGATCGACGAAAATCATATTAGGAATAAAACACCTCCTGTCGCAAACGACATGAGTCAGCGACAAATGAAAATCTCGTCGCCAGGTGACGACGGCTAGCGCCTGGCGACAGCTCTATCGTCTCGCGTTGGTCCAAAAGTCAACGCGTTTTCCCACTCGTAATTACCTTTAACACCGGTTAAATGTAATGGAGAGTCTAAGAAGTTTTCGAAATCATATTTAATATATTTTATTCTAAAAAAAACATCTTTTTAAAATGTAATTAATAGGCCCTCCTCTATATCATTGGGCCACATTAAAAATCATTAGGCCTAATCAAATTTAATCCATAACTTCCTCATAATTTATCGGAATTGGGCTTATAATATATCATTGGAAAGCTCTTTTCGAGCCCAATCCAACTACACTATTATTGGACCCTTATAATGAACCAAACCAAATTGGACTGGCTATTTTTCATAAATAAGGTAAGAAAAGAAATATTTTTGACAGCAAAAAGAGAAATATTTTAATAAAAAAACATCCTCATCTCTAGACTTTCCACACTTTCACTTTTTTCAATAATCAAGCGACATGAAAGGTATTCATCACTGGATTTTGTTTTAGGGAGACACATTTGGGTGTCTATACTGACAAATCTACATCATATCCTAAGAGGAGGAAGAGATGGGACTTTTGCGACTTATTACATCATAACGTCATTAAACCTTGAGAATAATATAATTACATGCCAATTCACCAAATTAGTAAAAAAAAAAAGACACCTAGCAATAATTTTATAAAAATATAACTCCGACAATATGATGAAAAATTTAACTCAATACGACAACTTGGTAAAAAAATTAATTATTGGCGACCTTTAGGCCAAAATATCAAAATTTTCACACAGTCTTAAAATTTCCTAATTTAATAATGTGTCTCCTCTAAACCAAACCCAGCGATGAATACCTTTCACGTCATTTGATTATCGAACAAAGTGAAAGTGTGTAAAGTCTATTGATGTAGTTGTTTTTATTAAAATATCTCTCTTTCTGTTTGAAAATATTTCTTTCTTTTCTCTATTTATGAAAATAGCCAGTCCAATTTAATTTGGTCCATGATAAGCATCAAATAATAGTGTAGTTGGGTTGGCTCGAAAAGAGCTTTCCAACGATATATTATAAGCCCGACTCCGATGAATAATGAGGAATTTATGGCCTAAACAAAATTTGGCCCGAATTGAATTTTATATGTGGCCTAATAATCTAGAGGAGGGCCTATTAATTATTGTTCCTAAAGTTAATATGGTTGATTTTAATCTTCAAAAATAATATAGAAGGTTCATTTAAGTTCTAATGGGATTAGGATTAATAATTATTTTTTAAAGAGTTTTATTTGAAATAAAATAAGTGTTTTATCACAAACCTGATTTTAATCTGATCAACACGGAATTAGCTGCTTAATCGTATTAAGAAGAGGATTCCGCGTACAAAGCACTTTTTCTTTCTGACTTTGCACAAGACGACAAGTCTGTCACATGGCGCTAACTCCTATCATTGGCGACAGGAGGTATTTTATCCCGAATAGGACTTGATTTGTTTTTGGATTATTTTTTCTATAAATAGGGGTTGTATCTCCCCGTTTTCATGGATTCACAAACATCGTCTCTCTCTATTCTCTCTCTAAAGCTAGAAGCTTTCTCTCTCTCTATTCCTTTTCTAAACCTTCCTTCAAACAAAATTCCACATACATTAGTTCTAGACACACCTAGCCAAGTTCGAAGTTGCCTTCCCCCTAGATGTGAAAGATTGATAATTTCTGAGGGTTTGGTCCAAATCTCTATTTCAATTATTTAATTTAATTGTTTAATATTTTCCTTGAAGTTACTGGCGTGTGTATTTTGTTATTAGAAAGAGATACAAGGCATCCAAGTAAGTAATTCAATTATTATTATTTTGATATAGAAATCATGCTTGGATTATTTTGATTCCTAGTATCATGTTAGGATGTCTTTATTTCTTCCTATCATCATGTTTAGGGTATTAACTAAAATTTCTAATATCATGTAAGTTTTTTTATGCTTCCTATTCTTTCTTTCCATGTATCATGTTAGTATCATGTTAGGGCTAATGATTTAATCTTTAATGTTTGGTGACATGCTAGGGGTTGTTATTAATCTTGTTAGTATCATGCGTAGGATCTTGCTATTAATATTATGCTTTATTGAGATTAAGTATATATAAATCTATATTTTTATGTTGTTTATTATTGTTGTTATTGCTTGATCACGCCTTTTATGAATGTTTAAAGGGAATTTGTACTTGTAATCACCTTAATAAGATAATTAATAATTTTATCTAGGCTAATATGATTATAATTCAAGTGATCGCCAATAATAGCTTTGTTTGTGCATTAATATTCAACCAACATAGATAAATAGGTTTAGGGTTAACCTATCGATTACATGTTAGTCAGAAAGCGCACATGAATATGAGAAGAATAAAGTAAAGGCCTTTTTTTAGAGCAAGTTCAATCTCTTTTAGGTTGGATTTGTACCTTCATCTCCGAATATCCAGTCATGGTTCTAGACCACTATGGAGTTAGTGATCTCATGGATCGTGAAGGGGTGTAACCTTCACCCTGTGAATGGTTTACAAGTTCCAAAAACTTGTTGGCGACTCTTTTACTCTAGGTTCCTTCCATTTCGACGCCACCATGCTTAAGTGTATGATCACAGTGGGGCTCAACTGTGGGATGCTTGAAATATTCCCTACACTTTTTGGCGATTCCACTAGGGAGGATTTCTATTTTAATTTCTAAAATTTATTTTTGCAATAATTTAGAATGAGTAGATGAGACTCGAAAAGTTCTAAGTATTTCATGTGCAAAATTTTGATTAACATTATTAGCATAAGCATAAAAAAGTCTGCCTTGGAAAGACCATCTGTAATGCGTACAAAACATAGGATTTTACACGTAGGAAATTAGGGAACTATCTTTCACAACTAAAACTGAAATAACGCTACAAAAACTTGAAAATTCAAGAACAGAAAGCTGCCAAGACATGAAGGAATTAGCGCTGAGAAAACAACGCCATCGCCAAGCGATGGTTCTGTCGCATAGCGATGGTTCTGTCGCCACATCTGGTGACAAGCATTGTTGTCTCGCGCCGAATTCTTTTAATACCGAGCCAGAAATCTAACTTCTTGTTTCGACTAGTTTTTAGTACTGTTTGCTTGGTTTTACTTCCTGATTGAGTTTTTCCCTTTTTTCTAAAACCCATAAGTGTTCTACTGTAGACACCCATTTGTGTCTCCCCAAAACCAAACCCAGTGATGAGTACCTTTCACGTTGAATCATAATCGAATGAAGCGAAAGTGTGGAAAGTTTAGTGTTGCGGATAGTTTTAATTTCTTTTCTCTTCTCTTTGTTTATTAAAACTTATTTTAAGAAAACAGCCAATCCAGTTTGGTTGGTCCATGATATGGGTCCGATAGTAGTGTAGTTGGATGGGGCTTTAAAAAAACTTTCCAACGATATATTATAAGCCCAATTCCGATGAATAATGAGGAAGTTATGGCCAATTTACTGAACTGGGCCTGTTTTGAGCCTTATATGCGGCCCAATGATCTAGGAGAGGGCCTAATATAGATTTATCATTCCTAATGCAATTAGGAATGGTTTTAGTCTTCTAGATTCTTCTAGAAGGTTCTTTTCATTCCTAATTCAATTAGCATTGATAAATTGACTTTTGTTGACTTTTCAGAGTTTTAATTAAAATAAAAGAGCATTTTTGAGGAAAAATACAATTTTATCTTCCTGTACGGCAATTTCTATCTGATTTTAAGAAAACGCGTGAATTTCTGAATCAGCGCCAAACGCCAGCTGTAGCACCTGGCGCTACGTTTGGCGCCTGGCGCTAGCATTGGCGTCTGGCGCCAATAACCAGCATTGGCGCTAATTCAATTATATCTGCACCAGAACTCTGTTTTGATATTTTATCTTTTAGCTGATTTTTTTTATAAATAACGTCGTAAAAACTCCGTTTTCATTCATCAACAATCATTAGTTTTCATCCACATTCATCTACAATCACTAATGCTCACCAACTCTCATCAAGTTTTTCTTGATGATTCTTTCTCTCTCTCTTTTCTAAACTAGATTTTCTCAAATACAAAATTCCGCATTCATTAGATCTAGATACACCTAGCCATATTCTAAGTTGCCTTCGCCCTAGACGTGAAAGGTTTAATTTCTGAGGGTTTGGTCCCAAATCTCTCTTTCAATTATTTAATTTAATTGTTGTTTGATTATTATTTTCCTTGAAGTTACTAATGCGTGTATTTTGTTATTAGAAAGAGGTACGAGGCATCAAAGTAAGTATTTTGATGGTTTTTATTGATGTTATGATATAGAAATCATGTCTAGGTTGTTATTATGGTTCCTAGTATCATGTTAGGATGCTTGATGTTTTCAATGGAAACAATGATTCCTAGTATCATGTTTAGGGTAACAACTATAATTTCTATTATCAAATGTGACAATTGTGTTTCCTGTGATGTTTCCTATTCTCTTCCTAATATTCTTGTTAGTATCATGTTAGGGTCAAATATTTTATTTTTATTGCTTAGTGACATGCTAGGGTTTGTTATTAATCTTGTTAGTATCATGCCTAGGATCTTGCTATTATTATGCTTTAACATTATTATGATTATTTTTATGATTTTTGATTATGATTATTATAATTATTTGTATGATTATTTTTATTACAATTATTATTATTGATTATTATTTTGTTGCTTGATATTTATTGTTATTGCTTGATCACACCTTTATGCATGTTAAAGCATAATAATAGAAAAATCCTAGGCATGATACTAACAAGATTAATAACAAACCCTAGCATGTCACTAAACAATAAAGATCAAAACTTTAACCCTGACATGATACTAATAGTCATATATATTAGGAAGAACATAAAAGGCATCATACTTTTAATCATACTTGATATTAAAGTTACCCTAGACATGATACTAGGAAGATCAAAACGCCCTAACATAACATTAGGAATCATAATAACATCCTAATCATGATTTCTACATAATAACATCAATAAAAACCATTAAAGCACTTACTTGGATGCCTCGTACCTCTTTCTAATAACAAAATACACACATTAGTAACTTCAAGAAAAATAATAATAAAAACAATTAAATTAAATAATTGAAAAAGAGATTTGGGACCAAACCCTCAGAAATTAAAACCTTTCACGTCTAGGGTGAAGGCAACTTCGAACATGGCTAGGTGTGTTTAGGTCTTGTGAATGCGGAATTTTGTATTTTGAGAAAAGGCTAGTTTAGAAAAAGAGATAGAGAGAGAATAATCAAGAATTTCTTGATGAGAGTTGGTAAATGAAAACGGAGTTTTTAGAAGGCTATTTATAGAGAAAATCAGCAAAAAATATAGAAAATCGAAACAGAGTTCTAACGCGTAAAACAAGGTTAGCGCCAGACGCTGACATTAGCGCCAGGCGCTAACGCTAGTGCCAGGCGCCAAGCTTAGCGCCAGGCGCTAATGACTGGCGTTTGGGGCTGATTAAATTTCTGACGCATTTTCTAAAATCAAATAGAAATTTACCGTACAGGAGGAAAAAATCGTATTTTCCTTAAAAACATTCTTTTATTCTGATTAAAACTCTAAAAAGTCAACAAAAGTCAATTTATCAATGCTAATTGAATTAAGAATGAAAAGAACCTTCTAAAAGAATCTAGAAGACTAAAACCATTCCTAATTGCATTAGGAATGATAAATCCATATTAGGCCCTCCTCTAGATCATTGGGCCACATATAAGGCTCAAACCGGGCCCAGTTTAGTAATTTGGCCATAACTTCCTCAATATTAATCGGAATTGGGCTTATAATATATCGTTGGAAAGCTCTTATCAAGCCTTATCCCACTACATAATATTGGACTCATATCATAAACCAACCAAACTGGATTGGCTGTTTTCTTATAATAAGTTTTCAAAAGTTAAAAGAAAAGAAAAGAAATTAAAACTACCCACAACACTAGACTTTCCACACTTTCACTTCATTCGATATGACTTGATGTAAAAGGTACTCATCACTGGGTTTGGTTTTGGGGAGACACAAATGGGTGTCTACAGAAGCCCCCACTTTGACTAAGTTTGGAGAAACGCATGTTTCGAAAACAAAAGTCAAAGTATCGATATGGACGGAGAATGATTCAGACCGTTCTGCGATCCTAAATCACTCTTGTAACACCGATACGTGCAAACTAGCGTTACTTAAACAGATAAAAGAGTTAAGAAACGCGTATCTTGCACCGTTGAGCACACGTCTTTGAAGGTAATCGATTTGTTGCTGCATTCTTGTATCTCTATACTCTTGTATTTTTGACGACCTTCCACAAGCTATAGAACGCCATCCTGCTTGAAGACTGCTTTGCTTTTAACTGCCTCCAATTTTCGCCTTGATCATCTTCCGCAAGCCAGGGAACACTATCGAAGATTGCTTCGCTTGAAATGATCCTCTTCCGCTTTGTGACCTTCTTCCTCATCTTAGGGAACACGATCGAAGACAACTTTGCTTGAAATCACTTTCAGTTGTTTGTGACAACCCTCCGCAAGCTAGAGAACGATGTCGAAGATATCCTTGCTTGAAGCTACCTTCATTTATTGAGATAAGATTTCAAAGAAAATTACCGAAGACCCACGCTTGTTGATCTTTAAAAGCTCGCTTGAACTTTGTTTCCGCTATGCCTCTACGTCGGCGCTTCTGCTGCTTTTGAACCTGTATGTTGGTGCCGTTCGCTGAATGAACCAATATGTCGGTGCCTTTCTGAATGAACCAGTATGCCGGTGTCTTTTGCGATGAGCCAATGCTTAGGCACTTTAAGCTAAGTGAGACGATCTTTCATCAGGTCGATCACTTTATGTAATCAAGCCGGTTACTAAAAATCGTGTCAAATTTCTTAAAGGGGCTAACTGGTGTACCAAGGAACCCAAAACATATTGAACAAGGTTGGAACAACCGTACTTAGTGGCTGGGAAGTCTGGCGCCGCTGAAATAATGCTAGCGCTGCTTATTTGGCTGTAGCGCCAGACGCTGGTACTAGCGCCAGGCGCTAAGACTTATCGACTGTTGTTGTTCATTTCAGCTTTCCTTAAATACCCTTCTCTTCTTCATTTTAGCTGTTGTTGTTCGCGTTTCTGCTTCAAGAATTCTCATAAATTCATTTGATTCGTTCTTTCTTGCTCGTTTCTCAACCGAATTCACTCAAACTTGTTGCAAATCAAAGCTTATTCCATCCATTTTCTCGATCAATGTAAGTTTCCTCCATACTCACGCCGGTTTTAATGAATTTCGCATGCATTTGTTCACAAATTTCTTAAAAATTCAAAATTAGAATTGCTTAAATTCTCTTTGTTTATCAAATTTTATGCCATCAAATTGCTTGATTATGCTTATATATTGCCTTGGGAGTAATTTGAGACTTGTTTGACTCAATTTGGTGAAGAAATGAACAAATCACCATTGTTGGACCTCTTAAGGTCGGGAAGACAATGTGGCTTGTTCTTGATATTTTTACTAGCAATTCTTGTCCAGTTTGTCACAATAATTACTATAGTATTTCAAGAAATTGTTTGATTGCTTGAAAAATTTTGTGTATGCTCAATTCGAAGTTGTGCTCTGTTTTAGTACTATGTACTCTGTTTTCTGCGAACATAGTATCATGCAGCTAGTCGAACCTTAGATACCATAGAACCTTAATTTATAATGGTTCTTCACAATGTAGCATGGCTAAACAACGATCTGGTTCACGATCCCGAGACATTCGACGGGAGCATGAGCCTGTAGAGGACGATGCTGATCCGTCCACTTCGCTCGGCCGACTCCCTGAGTGGGATGAGCGGACCTAGTACTTCTCTCCCGTCCATCATATCTCTTAGAGGGTGAGACGAGGTGTTACAGTTAGGAGGACACGTTGTCACGGTTCCGGTTGCGACGGTTTGGGCGACCTGTAAAAGATGTACATCGCCAAAGACGACGAGACGAGACTTCTATGGGAGTCTTGCGGACTGACTGCACTGTTTAAGACCTCAGAGGACATGATTGCCTCTAGCGGGGGTCACCATGTAGTCCATGCTTTGGTGGAGTTCTTTTGGGACACCACCAACACTTTCCACTTCCCTTGGGGGTGAGATGATGGTCATTCCGACCGACTTCAGTCTCATTACGGGACTAGAGTATAGCTCTGTGGCGCTGCCGTTCGATAGCGAGATCAGTGTCTTTTCTCCTGAGGTCGAGGAGCTGTTGGGTTCGATTGATGTTCGGGCTCGAGATGATGTGGAGTCGACTCAGATCAGTACTAGGGGGATTCGCCGCTCGACTCTAGAAATGAATTTTGATGATGGTGCGACTACCAGAGAGCAGCGGGTGCTCATCTTTGCACTTATCTTGTTGTCAGGGACGTTCTCTCCTTATAAGGGTAGTAGGGCACTTCTTTACTACCTTCCTGCTTTCCGTGATCTACACCGGATCGGGACTTACGACTGGGTCAGCTTGGCCTATGCTGATTTCATCCGAGCGTTGCGAGACTCGTGTCGACATCAGTCCTTCGCGGGGAACGTTGCTCTTTCCGGCTTTTGGAGGGTCGTAGAGGTATACTTTATTTCCTGTAAAGTTTAGCTCTACATTTTAGTTAGCACTTGCTAATAACTTTTGCTTCTTGTAGATCTGGTTCTACGAGTACTTCCCCTCATTTGCGCCGGCGAGATCGTCACCGCGCAGGTTTCCAGTTAGTGCTTCATAGGGAAGCCGACGTGTGGGGATGTCCAATGCCTATGTCCGAGATTGGACCATCTCGGTATGAATCTTTTCTTATTTGAACATTTTGTGATGCCTTAGATAGATTCTTGTCTGATAGACGCTCTTTGCAGGAGCCTGATGTGCTGTACCGACCGTGAGTCGACTTGGCAGTCCCTGGGCTAGCCGCGCAGTATTCTGTTGTGCGTCGCTATTTCTTGGGGACCTATGGAGCGGCTGCGTATTTTGGAGAGAGAGTTTCCATTCAGCATTCTTCATATACTTTTGTCGTTTCTGCTCCTCCACCACGTCACATATTTAACGCCGCGAGGTTGGTGAGCATGTCAGAGGGAGCTGGTACCCCTTGGCGATCTTACACGATCCCTGAGCGATGCTATGAGGAAGAGCTACTTCCGTTGTTAGCTCCAGCTCCTATACCTGCTGAGGATGTGGCGGTATGATTTTTAGCTTTTACTTTAAGTAGCCCCCGAGTAATAGTTTACTGATTTTGATTTTCTTTGTCGGGGTGGTTCTGCTGAGTTCGTGCCACCTCGTATGTCTATCCACTATCAGGGGACATATGGGCCGATTGAGGAGATGATTTTTCCGACTCCTGAGGGCCAGCGCTTTGTGGAGCGGTCGATTCTTCGTCACCAGACTCGGGTACGCTTATTCATTTGCAACTTTTGACCATATATGTTATGTATGTTTACTTACTTTTTTCTTTGACAGTTCTCACGCGAGGTGGTTTTGGCGATGGCACGATGCATAGATGCCTTCCGTAGCTAGCTCGTCCAAAAAGGAACGTGGATACATGCCGTCGAGACGACGCCGTTCAGGAGATAGCTTCCCTTCTTATGTTTTTGCATTACCACTTCTACTTTGCATGTTTCTGATCTTAGTTTCTTTTGTATGGTCAGCCCATTCCTTCTCGTACCCGCACGAGACCCGAGAAGCGGAGAGAGCCGGCAAGGTCTAGCTCGAGACGTCGCCGTACTAGTTCGGGTGGTTGGGGCAGTCGTTCTGAGGCTGCCCGTACCGAGGCGGTAGAGGGCTTAGGCTCTTCATCTGAGGGTGCACATGTTGCGCCGGTAGGCCAGGGAGAGGCTACCTCGGCTCTTAGAGGTGGTGGGATGTACGAGGTCGGCTCATCATCGCAGCAGCCTCTGCAGCCTCAGGTTGATCTTGGGTGGACGGGTACTGTGCTGAGTTTTCCTCCTCCCGAGTAGACTGGAGCTGGAGCCAGAGTTGGTGGAGAGGTTACTCCTCGTACAATGCAGTTTTATGAGATGATGGGTTTACGTCCCCCAGCGCCGTAGTTTGTTCCTGTGCTTTTTATTATTTTATTTTGACTTTGTATAGAACTTTGCCTTTAATCAGACTCATTATTTAGACATGCTTTGTATATACATACTATTATGAGTTTATTCATCATTTATCGTAGTTTTTCATTTTTTATTATTGTTATGTGCATGTTTGTGTGTGCAAAGAATTGTGAAAAATAATTTTGCGCAAAAATTCCGTCATTTTTATTATTGATGGAGGGTATCCAACTTTCTCCCCCAAAAATAAAATAAATGAAAAATAAAAGTCAAATAAAAAATATTGGATTTATAAAAACTTGGAAGTTAGTCTAAATAAAATCCGAAACATAATATAATTAATATAATAGTTATAAAATGAATTTTTAGAAAAAGATATAAAAGAAGAATAAAGAAACCGTAAAGTCATTGGCAGATTCGAATCAGGTCAAAAACGCGATTTTTTGGAAAGCTCGTACGATAAGATACATTAGCGACAGCTGGCACCACGCGTTTTAATATAGCGTCAGGCGCTACAATTAGCGTTTGGCGCAAGGCTCTGGCATCAGGCGCCAATATTTGGCGTCTGGCGCTAATGAGCGCTGACTCCGAATCCTTCCTGAATTAATACTGCGCCGATTTTGTGTATAAATAGCCCCCTGCCCATCCGATTTTCTTCATAATTTCAGCAAATAAAATATTCTCTTAGCTTTTAGAAAGGAATAACAACATGTCTCTAGTCTCCAAAAGTTTTACCAACTATACTCATGAATGGCGTCGGTCTCTTAATGCCAAGGAGAGAAAAGAGTTAGATGTGTTTCACTTGGGAGGTATTTATGGTGTCAATGGGGTAGATCTCGATTGAAATTTTATTTATACCGCTCTAGAATATTGTGATGTAGATACTCATTGCTTTAGATTGGGGTATGACGAAATTAGCCCTTTAGCGGAAGAATTCGGTGCTATTCTAGGCTTCCCTGCACTAGATCTTGTAGTAATCCCTAGAATAAACGAATATTATTATAAGGATTTTGAACGCTTCTTCAATTTAAAAGACAGAGATCTATCAAAAATAGTAGATGGTAGCATAGTTAATTTGAAAGAAGTTGCTCGGCATTATTTTGATAAACCTTATTATGAATATTTCCATGTTTATAGAAGAAGGGCTTTCCTCTTTTGCATGCTTAATCAATTTTTTTCTCACTAGTGGTAAAAATAATAAGGGTCAATCAATTATATCCACTGTTTTAGAGCATATTGAATCTGGGAGAAATCCAATGCCCTTAATAGTTGGAGAGCCTATGCTTAGTCTTGATGAATTAAAGAAGAATCCAAAAGCACCTTTTCGGGGCTCTCCAATTTTATTACAGGTAGAAAAATAATATTTTTAATTACAGAAATCAAAAATATATTTTTGTATAGTAATAATAATTTGCATTGAATTTTTTTTTTTTTTTGCAGATGTGGCTAATGAAGAGACTGGAATTAATTAGCCCTCCAGACAATGTTGAGAAGTATACTCCAAATTGCTTCGTGAGAAGGAAGAAACACTTCTCTAAGATGGGGCGCCACGAATGGAAGAAGGTCTTCGAGTCATGTAATTTTTCCATCAAGTGGGTCATCCCTTGGTGGAAAATTGAAAAGATGGTTGGTGTCAACAAGCAGCCTTTCTGCTATCTTCCAAGCTTGTCCTGCATGTCTTTTTATTATCCCTGCAGGGTAGAAAGACAGTACGGCCTTCTTCAGACTATTCCTTCCGGTGATCTTCGTCGTCCCTACGAGTTCCCTGTCTTTCAGGAGGTAGACAAATTTGATGCTTATTGGAGCGCTAGACCTTTATGGGAAGCAATTACCCAAAAGGTTCCTCCTTCTTTGCCCAATGACGTGAAAAAATGGCTTTTGAAGAAACCATCAAAGGACGTGAAGAAAAATCAGAATAAAACTGATGTGAAGAGTCGTCTAGGTGACAAAGTGATTTCTGTTAAGGAACACTTGGGTGAAAGAATTGAGTTCAAAACACCTATAATGCCTAAGAAGAAGAGTACTGTGAAAGATAAAGGAAAAAGGAAAGCTGACACCATAGAAAATAAAGCTTGGGTAGAAAAGAAGCATGGGGTCCTAGCTAAGGGGGAAACTATTTACTCCAAGATTGAATGTAGGTCCTCTAAAGGATGCCTACTAGCTCATGTTATGGATGAGGAAGAAGACGCAGACAAGAATTGGAAAAGGGCTAAGAAAGAGAAAAAAGATAAAGAGCATTGCTTAATTTTTCAATTATTAGACCTAGTTTTTTTTAAATTCAAAGTTAATTTATTTAAGCTTTATTTAAATTTCATCAATAATGTAATTTATTTTATTAATGAAATTCCAGCTCTTTAATTAAATTATTTACTTTAAATTTATTTTATTAAAGCAATGAAAATCGAACAATTAATTTTCCAGAAACTTTTTCGAGTACGGAAGTCGAAAATTTTCCGAAAAACACCAAAATATTCCCAGACATTTTTCAGCAAATTGGCGCCACAATTCTACGCTGGCGTCGGCTACGGCAGTCTGGCGTTAGGCGACGGAAGCTGTCGTTTGGCGCTAATGTTCTTCGGCTGGCGCCAGAATCTTTTCCGTGACGCCGATATCTCGTCGATCTTCTGTTGATTTTTTTTATTAAGTCTGGGATGCGAGATTTGAAAAAAAAATAAAGTGGCCGCACCCGAAAAGGGTTGCCTACGTATCCTTTCTTAAGGAATCAGGCCAAACGTAGCTCTCTTGAGTATCCTACTCAAGTAATTATGGGTAGTATTTCTTAAGTTGGACAAGATTTGTCATGTTCGAGAACTCATTGCCATCCATATCAGTTAATTTTGCTGCACCCCCTGACAGGATTGTTTTGACAATGTAGGGTCCAGACCAATTAGTTCTAAATTTTCATCTTGGATCTAAAACATTTTTCCTTAATGCTTTTAACACCAAGTCTCCTACTTTGATGTTTCTTGTCTTGACCTTCTTATTAAAATGCCTAGCCATACAAGTTTGGTAACATTGAGTGTGATGTAGAGCTTCTAGTCATTTTTCATCAAGTGGAATTAGCTCCTCATATCTTGCACTAGTCCATTCAAGTTCATCGAGTTTGCTTTCAAATGCGTTGCGTAGAGATGGAATCTCTAGTTCGACAGGTTGTACGGCATCCATTCCATAAACCAAGGAAAATGGTGTAATACTTGTTGATGTGCTAATTGACGTGCGATAACCCCATAATGCGAAGTAAAGTTTGTCAGGCAAATCCTTGTAATTTTCCGTCATTTTCTCGATGATAGTCTTTAGATTTTTATTAGCTGCTTCGACTGCTCTGTTTGCCTAAGGTCTATAAGGGGAAGAATGATGATGTTGAATGCCATAATTTTGTAGCAATTCTTCACATTCGGCTTGAAAGTAAGTTTCATTGTCAACTATCATTTCATGTGGGACTTCGTATCGACAAATAATATTTCTTTCGATAAAGAGTGCTACATGTTTTGCGGTGAGTTTAACGTATGATTGTGCTTTGACCCACTTTGTGAATTAATCAATTGCCACTACGATATATTCGTGGCCTCCTGTTCCTGGGGGGAGTGATTTTGCCGATGATGTCAATTCCCCATGTAGAGAACGACCATGGCGACGTGTAGGTGTAGAGCAAGGATGGAGGAACATGTTGTAAATTGGCATTGATTTGGCACTTAGGGCATCTTTTTACGTATTGATGGCAATCCATATTCATTGTAGTCCAGTAGTATCCTTCTCGCATTATCTTTTGGACTAACATTTTTCCATTTATGTGAGTTCCACAAATTCCTTCGTGGACTATCCTCATTGCTCTTTGGGCATCCTTTTTTTCTACACATAAGAGAGCTTGACCCTTAGGTACCTTTTTATGTAGCTCCTTGTCTATGAGTACGTATTAGGAAGCCAAGAGTCTTAATGCTCGTTTTGCTCTTTTGTCAGCATGGGGAGGGTATTCTCCTTTCGTGACATAATTAAGTATATCCGTGTACCACGGTTCTTCTTCTTCTTCGTCCTGGATTACTTCATCATCTTCTATAGCTTTAATATATGCTGGTTTGTGCCTTTTTTTATAGTTAGAGGCATTTTCTCGATTTCCGTTGGAATCCTAACCATTGAGGCTAGTCTTGCCAAGGCATTAGCAAATTGATTTTCTTCTCTAGGTAGATATGTGTATTCTACCTTCTCTAACCGATTAGTAAGGGTTTCCAGATAGGTTTGGTAAGGGGCCAGACTTTTGCTCCTTACTTTCCACCTTTAAGAGATTTGATTGATGATTAATGAAGAGTCTTCGAATATCTGTAACTTTTTTTACTCCCACTTCCAAAGCTATTTCAAGGCCTACCACGCATGCGTCGTATTCAGCAGCGTTGTTGGTAATGTCGAAATCAAGCTTTATGGAGATTGGAATATGTTCTTCTTTAGGTGATACTAGTAATATTCCAACGCCACATCCCTTTTGGTTTGAGGCTCCGTCGAAGTACAAGGTCCAAGTATCATCTTCAGTGACCATTAAGTCTTCTATTGGAAAGTCCGCTAGAAAGTCTGACACCACAGATCCTTTGTTAGCTTTTTGTGGCATGAACCTTAAATCAAACTGGGCTATCCATCTCGATATGCGTCCATTGAGTGTAGATTTCTCAAATAGATATTGAAGTGGATCTAATCGGGAGACTACAAAGACTATATGCACGAGCATGTAATGTCTTAACTTGGTTGTGGCCCACACCAAGGCGAGGCACAATTTCTCAAGTAGTGTATAGCGTGCTTTATATTGAGCATTTTCTTGCTTAGATAGTAGATCACGTTTTCCTTGCCTTCTACTTCTTGTGCTAGCATAGCTCCCATTGTCTCTTTGGTAGCTGTTAAGTACAGCCTAAGAGGTATTCCCGGAAGTGTTGGTGCTAATACGGGAGGATTTGCGAGAAAGTCTTTGATCTTTTCAAAGGCTTTTTGACACTCGTCATCCCATATAACTGGTAAATTTTTCTTAAGCTTTTTAAAGATTGGTTCACATATTGTCGTCAATTTTGATATGAACCTGCTTTTGTATTGCAACCGGCCAATAAATCCTCGAATCTGCTTCTCGGTTTTGGGCGGTGGCATTGACATGATTGCCTTGATCTTGGTTGGGTCTATCTCTATTACCCTAGAGCTTATGACATAACCCAAAAGCTTGCCTGAGGTGACTCCAAAAGCACACTTAGATGGGTTCAACCTCATATTGTATTTTCTTAGCCTTTCAAAAAATTTTCTTAAGGCTACTTGATGGCCTAGGAGATCTTTTGACTTTACAATCATGTTGTCCACATATAATTCGACTTCTTTATACATCATGTCATGGAGTAAGGCAGTCGCTGCACGTTGGTAAGTAGCACCTGCGTTTTTCAACCCGGATGGCATTACCGTGTAGCAGTAAGTACCCCATGGTGCTTTGAAGGTTGTTTTCTCCATGTCTTCTTCTGCCATGACAATCTGATTATAGCCTGCGTATCCATCCATGAACAAGAGAAGTGCGTGATTTGCTGTGTTATCCACCAGAATATTGATGTGTGGTAAAGGGAAGTCGTCCTTTGGACTTGCCTTACTTAGATCTCAATAGTCGACACACATTCTTACCCTTCCATCCTTTTTCGGAACTGGGACAACGTTGGCGACCCATTCGAGGTATTTGAATACCTTGATGAAACCTGCAGTTATTTGTTTTTGAATTTCCTCTTTTGTTTTAAGAGCTACATCGGGTTTCATTCAACATAACTTTTGTTTTACATGTTTCATTCCCGGAATTAGGGGTATAGTGTGTTGAGCTATTTCTCTATTAATGCCTGGCATATCTTCGTATGACCAAGCAAATACATCGATGAATTCTTTAAGCAAGTTAATTAAATCGGTTCTTTCTTGTTCATTAAGTGTTAGTCCGATTTTAACTTCTCTTTTATTGGTTAAATCATTTGAGATATTAACCGTCTCAGTTTCTTCAATTATCGATGTCTTCTTTTCAAGTGTTTCCATTGCTTTAATAAGTTCTTTGTCTTTTTCATTGTTAATTAAGCAATGCTCGTCATCTTGGTTTAAATCAAAACACAAGGAGTAAGGAGAAGAAGTCATATTATTATACTCTGAGATCATTACATCAAAGAGTGATATGTCCTCAGAGACTTGATCACTAACTATTCTAGGGGAAGGGATAGATGGAGGAGGTGCTATAACTAAATACCTAGATGACTCTATAGGGAGAGACTCTGATTCTGTCTCAGACTTAGACGACTCTTCGAACACCGTTCCTTGCCCTGTCGTGATGGAGATCTTCCTTCCACTTGGAGTAGTCACCTTGACGGTCTTGCGCCACCCTTGTAGTGATCCTTCCGCTGGAGTGATTAGCTTCGAGGGATCGAAGCTTTTGCTTTTTAGGACTGTCTGAATGAGCGAGGAGTTATCCCCTTTGTATGTCGGCTCATCCTTTTCTCGCCCAAATAATAATCCCATGACATTAAAGTCAAAGCATGGGGGTGCTTTCTCCTTATGGACAGGAGTTGGGATTTCGTCTGTGAAATAGCAATCTAAGAAAATTTTGAATCCCGGTTGCCTTATGCCATTTACGACAAATGGTTCGGGAAATTCGTAGCATGGATAGTCCTCTCCTTCTTTTATGAATAGACCATTAAGGGTAAGAGGGTACTGATCCATTGGGATTGCTTTCTTTTGAATGTGAGCGTCCCTACGTGCTATCTACTTTTCCTGGGCTCGCTTGAGATCTTTTTGAGTTTGTTCAAAACCAAGTTCGAAAGTGTCTAATTAAGGAAGGCCAGGTGATTCCAGTGGTTTTGCTATTCCTTTCTTCTTTCCTAGGGTCATCCCAGGAAAATGTCCTTGCTTCTTCAGAATAGCATTCACCATCATGTTGGAATGGGGGTCGTGGCAGAGAGGGGTCCTTTCATCCTCTGGGATTAAGGAGACCTCTTCATTAAAGCCCCACAAATCTTCATCGTCTTCATCGTGCTCCATGTTAATTATTGGATTCTCTATAGATTTAATTCTCATAGGCGAAGCATCGATGGTGACAAGGTAAAGTCGTATCCCCTAATCAAAAGTAAATACCTAAGTCCTCTAACTAAAGTAGATAGGGAAGTAGGGTCGAACTCCACACGGAAACAAGTCCTTTTACTCCTAGTTAATTATTATAATCTAAATTATCTAAGTAATCAATATTTTTTGGGAATAAATTCTATACTACGAAGAATAAGTTTAGGGAGAAAAAAAATAATAAGAAGGCCTAGGGTCACAAGTTCACCAATAATTAATATTCCGGGATAAAACATAATAATTAATAATTAACATTGCACAAATAACATGATTAACAGGCTCTCGCAATTTATTAATCAACATAGATCTAACAGGCTCTCGCAATTTACTAGATCTAAGTTCCTATTAAAAATAGCCTTTAATATTAAATTAACATCTGCTCGATTCATCAATTCAATATTGCTAAATATTCACAATCAAATTACATCTGCTCGATTCATAATCTAATTGCAAAGAATTAGAACAATTCAATAAAAAATTATCATGCAATACCAATAATCAATAATAACAAATTATCCCTTCATATTAATTATGGATCCCCATAAACCTTAGAATTAAACTACTCAGACATAATCATAACTAAACTAATCAAATAAATAAAACAAAACATAATCAAAGAAGTAAATGAAATAGCTGAAATTAAAAGAGAAGAAAATGTTACCAAAAGAAATCTAGATTAATGAAAGTAATTAAGAACAAAAGTGGAGAAAGAATTTAAGATAGAGAAATATCCTAAGTAGAGAGAGCAAATCTAAAAAAGAAGTTAATCCAAAATTACGTACATAATTCGAACTTAAACATTCCTCAAAACAAAAATTAAAACTAATCTAATCAGCTCTGAGAAAAACACGCGTTCGATCGGGCTAGAAGCCGCCCGATCGGGCGCGCCTTTTTCCTTGTGCCTCTTCTCAGCAGCGACGCCCGATCGAGCTAAATGCTCGCACGATCGGGCGCGCCTTAAACCACGCACCAGCAGTTGCATGCCGCGCCCGATTGAGCTAATGCTTTCCCGATCGGGCCCTTGCTTCTCTTCGAGGCTTGGACTTCAATTGGGCTTGATTCCTCGGCCCAAATACCTAGGTATCCCGATTACCGAGCCCTTAATCACCGGCTCGATGACTCTAACCGGCCTTGGGCTTCAAATATGGTCGTGCTCTTCTAATTTCCATAGTCGCTCCATGAAAAACACGAGAAAACGCTCCAAAGGTGATATTTCCTACAACACTCAACAAAGACAACGAAAACACTAGAAAGCACCAATTAGTAATAAAAGTGGCTCGAAAGAGCCAAAAACACTACTAATTATGACCAAGGGACGAGGGTAAATTACTATATAAAATGGACATATAAAACTCCCCCAAGCCAAACCTTTGCATGTATCTAAGCAAAGAGCTCACCAATGAACATATAAAACATGCCTCACCCCAATACTCAAATTAAGCACAAACGATTCAAGGCAAATCTAATGAACATGCTTCAACATCTATAAATCTTATTCATCCAATCACCCTTCCTCCCCAAAAATTTTCAAATAGAGCAAACCACAAGAGCATATAGAATTCAAGACTAGTGCTCACACACTCAACTTTCATTTATTTGGCGAGTAAAAGATGTACTTGATCGCTCTCCAACCCAACCCCTTTAATGTGAACAATGCGCTCCCAAACTCACACACTCGTGTGTTTAAAAAGATATACACTCAACCTAATAGTCGACTCGGAATATGTCAAGTCATAACTTGCATTGATAAACAACACTTTCACATTTACACTACTCTATGCACAAGGTCAGAAGGTCTTTAAAGATTGTAATGTAAGGCTAGGGTAAAGGGTAGGATAAATTTGGGAATATTTGAGAGAAAAGCTATGCATTAAGGGAGCCAAATCCTAATAAACCCATAATCAAAATAAATGATGATCATACATCTCCATCAACATAACTAACTCCAACAAGAATCCACCAAATACAACTCCAAACAATATAAACAATCCCATTACTTACAAAATTCACTCATAAAAATATGATAATGTAGAAATTGAGTGAAATACAAACTTTGAAATCAATCTTTTTTTCTTTTTTTTTTTTCTTCTTGAACAACCTTCAAATAGAACATTTGAACATATGATACAACTTTTTTTCTTTTGCTCTTTTTTTTCTTTTTAACTCATATTGGAAATTTCAACTTTGTAACACAACATATCAATATTTTCCAATCATAAAATCAAAGAAGAATCACTCTTCTTTTATTCCCACATTGTGCAAATAATGTGCACACCACAGCTCCCTCACCTCACCAACTAATAGCTCCTCCAAGCCAAGATTGGGACTAGTAACCAATTGGGCTCATATAGGCTTGTAATGTGGCTAAATAAACAATAAAAGGGCACAAGCAACAACTTAGGTAACAAGAAGGGAACAAATGTATCTAATAACGTCTGAAGGCTTCCTAAGAGAACAAATGCCTTCGTCCTCCTCATTGTGCATAATATTGAGCTATACAAACATTACTAATAGTTGCATACCAATACTCAAATTCATTGACATACCAGGAACTATGGAACTATCACACATTCCTAACCAAATCAACTAGTCAAGCACTATATTCACAAATAGTTGGAAAAATTGACGCATGTTTAGGAATCCAAACAATTAAACTTCAAATCATGACCAACAAATCAACAATGCTCATTATTAATAATCAAGAATCAAAATAAATTTTCTCAAGTAAGGGGCACAAGGAAGCATGATTTATAATTCATTGGAATGTATTTTTGGATTTTTTTATTTTTTTAATTTTTTTTGTATTTTTCATATATAAGAAAGCAATAAAAACTACACTAGGAAAGCAATAAAAAAAAGAAGAGAAAAGAAAGTTACCATATATACAAGAAATCTCCCCCAAGCCAAATCAAGCAATTCCCTCATTGACTTGGGAGGGTAGCTAGGAGGAGCTACTCCTCATCGTCATCCATCCTCTCATTCCTCCTCCATAGCTCGAGCCGTCACCACCCTGGCTCGGTCCAGAACCACCATAACCCGAACCACCTGCAAAGCGATAAGGATTCACATTCCCCCCCAAACCCCCAAAAGGAGTGTTACCCCCATATCCATGGACTAAAGAGTATTCCACATAAGTACCATACACATCGGGGTGAGAATACCCTCCTTGGGGGTATTGGAACAAATCGGGAACTAATGCCTTGGGGGAATATCCCCTCGACGTGCATAATCATCGTACATGGGGTATAGACCCCTTCCGAGGTTCCTCTCTATGTGTTCTACCCGCTCATCCAAGGTGCTTAACCTATAATCTAGGTTTTGCATCATACCCTCAACTCTCCGTTGCCCCATCTCGATACGGTCCAATTGGCTTCTAAAAGCCGAAAAGTCATAAGGGGCATTGGGGTCGACGTTATAGTTGACCGAGGAAGTGGGAACGCCATAGGTGAAGGGTGGAGGTGGTGGGTAGTGTGGTGAATGGTGATGGGGGGAGTGGTCTTGGGGAGATTGGTGGGGTTGTGGTGAAGGGTGAGGTGGTTGAATCTCACCTTGACTGTTAATCTCAATAGTATAAGAAGGCTTCCCCTTCTCAAATTTGGTCAAGGCGGGGTTGGGTAAGGTAAAGGCTTGGTCCCTCCTACCCGATTGTCGGTGGACTATCCACCAAGTGTCACCCCCCACGGGTTGCACCCAGTTTAGACTCCCTAAATAGGCCAAGTCCATGAGGTTTGAGCCTACAACTTTCCTATGCCCATCTGGGTTCCAATCTAGGTGTTTTTTGGCAATGTGGGTCACTAACCCCCCAAAATAAATAGGTGCCCTAAATCTACTATCTTCGGCCGCATTAGCCACTCTTTGGAAGTGATTGGCTATCCTATAGGGTATATTCAATTTTTCAGCGTTAGGAATTACATAGGATGCCAATAGTTCCAGTTCATCTCTCCTCACATTTGCCGTTTCATGCCTCCCAAAAATAGTGAGGCCGGCAAATCTTTGCCAAAATTTTGGGACGGGATGTTGAATACACGTCCCTTTGGCATGCTGGAGGTTAACCAAATCCTCCCCAGGTAGCCTCTTGTAGACCACGACAGTGTGGTCTTGAGAGGGTTCAATTGGTTTATCCGATTTTAAATCAAACAACTTTCCAAATTCTTTAAGAGTTAGTCTCACATCGTTGTTTAATAATCGGAATTGTACATGAGTGATTAATGCAGTCATTTTAATAACATTAAAACTTGAAATAAATTCTAATGTCAAATAGTCATACGTATCATAGCACATTTGAAAGAAACCACTCATGCCTATACCTTTGAACAATTTTTCCAGATATTTATCTACACCTAATCTAGCTAGTGTAGGATGATGAACAAAACGGGTAGAAATTACCTGTCGATCAATGAGGTTCAACATCCTAGCCCGTTTCTCCTCCGAGGTGATGACAACCTCCTCCCATCCCGGTATTTTAAGGTCTGGGTTGACCGTTGGTTGTGGTGCCCTCGAACTTTCACCCCTTTGTGTCCTTGAACGCTTTGAAGCCATTGTATGTGGAAAATTGGGTATTTAGAGCTTTCTCTCTCTAAGGGTTTGAAGGAAGTATGAGAGAAAGTGGGAGAAAATAGGTGGAAGATGTAGAGGAAGTTGTGAGGATTAAGAATATGTAAGAAATTTGAGGTTTTGATGGGTGAATTTGAGGAGATCTTGGATTGAAGGTGGAGTTGAAGGTTTGAAAATTGAGTTTTAGAGAGAGAAAGTGTGAAGGAGAAAGAAGAAGTCAGGAAGAAAAAAAAGAGAAAGGGAAAAGGGGGTTTAAAACCCCGGATAGAAATAGGCGCGCCCGATCGGGCGTAAGTAGTTCAGGGAAATTTGTAAAGTGTGCGCCCGATCGGGCGACCTCCGTCCGATCAAGCGTGAATCGAACCTGGAAATCGCCCTTTGCTCGCCCGATCGGGCGAGCTTCGCCCGATATTTCTTTTTGTTGCACTCGATTTCTCCAAAATTCCTCTCGATCGGGCGAGTTTTCCCTTGATTTCTTTCTTCCCTTGCGCGCCCGATCAGGCGAAATTTCGCCCAAATCTGACTGCAGATGCGCGTCCGATCGAGACTCCTCGCCCGATCGGGCGAAATAAAGACGAACTTTGGATCTTTGGTGCGCGCCCGATCGGACGAGCCTCGCCCGATCGGGCCTGTACCCGGATCTGGAGGTTCTCCTTCTTCGCCTCTTTTTCTCTTAAAACCTCCGTACTTTGTGATCTAAACCTGTACAAAAACACTCATGAAAGGTTAAATTTCACTCTTCTCGCCTCTCTATAGTAAAAATAAAAATAAAGAAAAAGGAAAACTAGTCTAGAAAGCAAGAAATACGGGTTGCCTCCCGCAAAGCGCTAGTTTATCTAGGTCCCGCACGACTCTCTTACCATAGTATAATAACTAGGACCCTTGGCCTAACGGTTGATCGGGTGGTTTCTCACTTGGTCTACCGGTGTTTCGGCTGCGATGCGGCTTCTTGACATGCCCTATGGGACGCCAATTCACCTTATCTGGTGGATCCTCCTTGACTTCGACTGGGAGATCTTCAATGCTACGCACTAAAGATCCTTATTTAGTTGAGGGTTGCTTAAAATTGTCATTGCAATCAACACTTGCAACTCGATCTGGCAGAACACTTACCGAAGGCTCAAATTGCACAACTTGCTTGATCGGTTCCACCTTTTCATCCTCGAAACCAAGACCAACAGTGTAAAGTGCTCTTTCTATTGCATCGACTCCCTTCTGCCATTTGTCTATCTCATCTGAAAGGGATGCAATACAAGATATCGCCTCCAAGGGATCTTTTTCAAGAGCTTGGGGCTTGTTAAAATAATTCTCAACCACATTAACACTAAAACATTTTTCCTCAGTCATGGTGCTTTTAGAGGTATTATTAAGATTAAAAACAATTTTTATCATCCCCTACTGATAGTGTTAACTTACCACTTCTCACATCTATGATTACTCCTGCAGTGTTAAGGAATGGTCTACCCAAAATAATTGAGGTTTGCACATCCTCAGCCATATCATGAACAACAAAATCAACAGGTATATAGAATTTACCTACTCTAACGGGGACATCCTCTAAAACACATAAGGGGTATTTGAAAGAACGGTCGGCCATTTGTAGAGTAACATTAGTAGCTTTTAATTTACCCATATTCAACTTGGAACACACAGGTAATGGCATGACGCTAACGCTAGCACCCAAATCACACAATGCATTATCAATCATTAGATTGCCTATATGACAAGGGTTAGAAAAACTACCCGGATATTTTAATTTAGGTGGAGATTTATTTTAAAGTACGGCACTACACTCTCCAGTGAAAGCTACCGTCTCTACCTCACTAATAGACCTTTTTCTTGTCAATATTTCTTTCATAAATTTTTCATACGAAGGAATTTGTGTGATTAATTCAGTGAAGGGAATTGTTACCTTCAAATCTTTCACCATGTCCAAGAACTTACCAAACTGCTTATCCAAGTTTGTCTTCAAGTGACGATTGGGGAATAAAAGTTTGATAATTTGATTTTGAGCATTGTTGCTCTTGTCTGGAGTAGCCACCTTCTCTGGAGTCGTACCCTGCAATGTAGAATCAGATATGTTAGTAATATGCTTTAGCCCTGTAGGGCTATTAAATACATTGTCAGGTTTTCCGGAATCAAGATTAGCATTATTTAATAAAACAAGTTCATCAACTCTGGGCATAGGGGCCCTTCATAGTTTGAACCACTCTTTAGAGTAATTGCATAGGCTTGATCCGTGGGCCTGGTCGGCTGTGCCGGCAGAGCTCCCTGTTGGCGGGCTTGTAGAGTAACGGAAAGTTGCGCAATTTGATTATCTACAATTTTATTATGCGCTAGAATTTGATCAATTGTCGCATCTCTACTCTCCATGTGCTTTTGCATATTAACCAACATTGCTCTAATTTCCACCAGAGAATGGTCGGAAGATGAGGAGGGTTGTTGTGGTTGGTTCTTCTGGCCAGCATTGGGATGATAATATTTCTGCTGATGTTGTTGTGGCGCCTGTGGTTTTTGTGGTGGTGGGTTATTAACATTGGTACTCCGGTTGGAAAGGTACGGATGGTTTCGATACCCGGGGTTTAGGTGTTGGATTATGGGTTATTCTGCCTATAAGCTTGGAAGGCATTAACTTGCTCCACGGAACTCCTGCAATCTTGTTCCCAATGACCTAAAATTCCACAATTTTCAAAGAAAGCCTCATTAGAATTATTATTAATCGCAGAAATATTAGCTACATTAGCAGTGCTCAGATTATCTAATTTTTGGCAGATAGAGGTCAATTGAGCTTGCAAAAAGGATACAGAGTCAAAACTATGTTTCCCCTTGTTAGAAAATCCTCTAGGATTCCCATATTGGGAATTATGTATCGCCATATCTTCAATAACCTGACCTGCATCATCAACATTAAGATTCATAAATCTTCCACTACCCATTATAAAAGGCTTGGATTAACTGCCATTGTGCTAAATTATGGTGGGGGCATTCTCTTTTTAAGTCCTTGAACCTCTCCCAAGCCTCATATAAAGATTCATCGGCTTCTTGGGCAAAGTTCTGAATCGCACTCCGTAGTACGGTTGTTCTCTCTGCAGGATTATGATTGTTATAGAAATTCAAAACAGGATTTTCCCAGTCAGTTATACCAAGTGCATTTTTATTTAAGCCATTAAACCACAATTTAGCTTTTCCAGTTAAAGAAAAGGGAAAAAGAATCTCCCTGATTTGGTCTTGAGTGACCCCGGCTTGCCTGATGGTATTACAATATTGACAATAGTCGGCAATGTGAAGATTCAGGTCTTAACCCTTAGCTCCACTGAATTCCTTCCTCTCTATCATCGTTATAAAATTGAGGTTTACTTTCAAATTGAACCCCATCAAGAGCCGGAGTGGGGGTGAGATGTTGAAAATCTGTAAGCTTTGGTTGTGATTAATCACTAAGCTTCTTTGGAACCGCCATCTCTGATTATGCGTCTGATGATACCTCTGAATCGCTAAAACCAGTCGGAGGATCACGGTGATTATTATTATTATCACCCGCCAGGATTTGCTTGTAGAGATTTTTCTGTCTATGGAAGGAACGTTCGATCTCAGGATCGAATGTGATGTACCCTGATCTGGAACACCTGGGCATAAACAAAACTAGAAGCAAATATGAGATTTGCCTCAGAGAACTAATTTTCTCTGAGACAAAAAGAAAATAACCTAGACTACAAAAATAATCAGAAATAAAAATAAAATCGTTTCCCCGGCAACGGCGCCAAATTTTGACAGGGTAAAGTCGTATCCCCTAATCAAAAGTAAATACCTAAGTCCTCTAACTAAAGTAGATAGGGAAGTAGGGTCAAACTCAACAGGGAAACAAGTCTTTTTACTCCTAATTAATTATTATAATATAAATTATCTAAGTAATCAATATTTTTTGGGAATAAATTCTATACTACGAAGAATAAGTTTAGGGAGGAAAACAATAATAAGAAGGCCTAGGGTCACAGGTTCACCAATAATTAATATTCCGAGATAAAACATAATAATTAATAATTATCATTGCACAAATAACATGATTAACAGGCTCTCGCAATTTATTAATCAACATAGATCTAACAGGCTCTCGCAATTTACTAGATATAAGTTCCTATTAAAAATCTCCTTTAATATTAAATTAATATCTGCTCGATTCATCAATTCAATATTACTAAACATTCACAATCAAATTACATCTGCTCGATTCATAATCTAATTGCAAAGAATTAAAATAATTCAATAAGAAATTGTTTATGCTAATTTTTGCTAAGTGGGATTTAGTATCAAAATCTAGGCTACGGATCAACTAAGCAAAATTAAATGTAAGGCGAAACATAAAAAGAGAATAAACGACACAAGAAATTGGTGACGCGGAAAACCCGATGAAGGTAAAAACCGCGGGTAGAATGAGGATCTACCAAACTTTCACTATGCAAAAAATAATATTGGTTTACAAGGTTTAGTGTATGATGAATGTTGTGAGATGATGGCAATACTCGTTGCTACTATGACCCTTATATAGATGATTTGTTAGGTCACATGCTAGCAGTTGCAAGGAGATAATATCGTGCCCACGATTTTAGGACGTTAGTTGCGGAGGTTACTTCTCTTCTGTTTTGAATTCCAACGGACTACAGTGGCTGAAGTTGGACTAAGTCTGAGCTTATCCTTCTCTAAGAAATAGGAGGTTGTTACTCGACTTGGTCTTTAGTCGATGCTTCAGGCTTCGTCGAGGGAAGTCTTCGTCATTGACCTTCGTTGACTATCGTTGACTTAATCTTGGATATTTTTACCCATAACAATTTTCCCCTAATTGCTAAAATGTGGACGACTACACACTTTTGGCAATTAATTATAGAATAAAAATGCAAGACAAAAAAAATGACAAAAAAATAAACACAAATCAAATAACTGAAAAATTTCAAATTATCTGGACGGCGTTTTCGTCCTTTACCATGCACGTCCTTCAGAGCAGTTATTCCTCTTCTCCCACTCCCTTACTCTAACCGTCATTTCACTCTTTATTAACTGCAACCCACTTCGCGCTTCCCCAAACATCTACCCTCTTCTACTTTCTTCTCTCCAATTCCTCTCTCTCTTGCGAGGTTTTTCTGGCGGTTTGGTGGCAGCGTGCGGCGGCGGTCTCAAACTATCGGCATCTTCAATTACCAGGTAATCTACTCTATTTCCTTCTGCATTAAACAATTTTAGGCGCAATGTCGAACTAAATTCCAAAAATTAGAACTAGGTTTTCTCTTCGCGTTGTTGAAAAACGAGGAACAATTGTTTCACAACAGAATTCAAAGTCTCAGTCTAAGTCGTTGATGGATCCAAACATGACGAGTGATTTCATCAAGATGGCGGGTTTCCCCGGCACTACCTTTGCCTATATTCCGGGACCTGGCCAGACAGTGGCGGATTGTCCTGAGGATTTCGTTGTTTTCTTTAGATATCCTTTTGCTGAAACGACGATTAAATTCCCTTTCCCGCCCCCGGTTCGTTCTGTCTTTGAAGTTCTAGGCATTAGTCCTGGACAGCTGATGCCTTTTGGTTGGAGAATTTTATCAGTAATAGTAGAATTGACCAAAGATTGGGAGGATCCCTTTACTTTGGAAGATTTGGCGGCAGGGTATGAGATGAAGATGGCGGAAAGTGGTTTCGTCAGTCTGTGCAAAAAAGGAGATCGGTTGGTTTTGAATACTGATGTAAATGACAGGGGTTGGAAGAAGTGGTTCTTGTTTGTAAAAAGGGTGCCGTTGGATAACGATGGTTTGTGGTTGATGGAAGGATGGCCGACGAAGGGTAAGTATTTCTATGGTATTCTTGTTCTCATAGCTTGATTTTAGCTAAAATCGTTTGATCTTTTCTCCCATAATGCAGAGTTGGACTTAGGCTTTCTTGAGTCGTCGGAGACCTCTTCGCAGAAGGTGAAAGAATTTCTTGCCATCAATCCTTCAGCAAGAACCTTTGTGCGAAATAAGAAACCGACGGGCGATGAAGCGGGGCAAGAACAGAGCACTCCAGTGAGCACACCGAATCAAGCAAAAGATTCCGAAGAAACAATGTCAACTCGTAAGTATTTACTTATTTTCGTTGCGTCGTCATTATGTCGTTACTTTATAGTTAACAGTTTCTAACGCTTTGTTAGAATCGGCCGCTCAAGGCACTCGTCGAAGTCGAAGCTTGACTAAGCAAGAGGCTGACTTGCGAATGAGGAGAAAGCGAGGGTTAGCGTCTCGAGAACAACAGCTGGCACCTGTGGTCGAGAAGGTGGAGCGTGTCCTGACTCCGCCACCTGAGAGGACGGTTGATGAGTCGGGGACTATTACGCTGTCGGCGACCCCTCCACGCAAGCAGCAGAAGACCGACGACGAGCCCCCGGTTCCTGATATCTTGATGCGTTTTCCTGCTGACTTCCTAGATCGCCGCAAGGATGATCAACAATCTTTGTTTCCCGCCCTGAATCAACTACTATTTCCTAAGTGCAGGGAGGTGTTAGCCGGATCCTCCGTCCTGGACATAGCTTCTGAAGCGTCTTCGGTTCACTTATACGTAAGTCTTTATTTTGGTTTCGTTTTTACTTGTTAATTGTAATATTCGAGGTTTGTAATTGGGGATGTGTTTGGCCAGTATCTGCAAAACTCTTTGGTGTTGAGGGACAGGGTGCTCGGGCTGGCTAAGGAGATGCAAAGGTTGGACGGTGCTGCCAAGAACAGTGAGGCTTAGCGCAAGACTGCGGTCAATGTGTTCCAGATGACCAAGAAGGATTTGGACGAGACAAAGAAGAAGGTGGACAATCTGGAGAAACAGCTACAGGTTCAATCGAAGACGATGGAGGAGGAAACTCAGAAGCTCAAGGATCAGCTGAAAGAACAAGCTAAGCATTTGGAAGATAAGGTGGGGGTCATCGCTGCCAAGGATGAGGCTTTGTCTAAGGTTCAGGATGAGTTGGCATCGACCCAGAAGGAATTGGACGACGCGCTGGATGACTATGCCGAGCTGGATATCAAAGTGAGGGCATAGCTGATGAAGCAGTTTTTGGATGGAAAGGCTTCAGAATGGCGTCCTCAAGAGGTGATCGACCGTTTCATTGCAAACGGCGGGACACTTGACGAGCTGGAAGAGGACGCTGCAGTGGCGTCGACTGCGGATTCAGGTCCTGGTCCTTCCGTCACTATTGCTTCGTCTGTCGCTGCAGTTGATGTCAAGTCTACCGTCGTCGAGGATCAGCCTGTGATTGCTGACGACTAGCCGTCTGTTGTTGAAGATCAACCTACTAATGTTGTCGACCAATCCGTCGACGGTGGTGAGGAGCCGCGGGTTGAAGTTGTCGATGACAATGTCCGAGGTAATGAAGTCGTCAAGGAGGTCGTCGATGGGTTCCCTGCTAATGGGGCCGATGTTTAAAGGTCGTCGTTTGTGACGGTTTGAACTTTGCTTCGTATGTTTTAAATGATGTTTTGCTTTTTCTTCAAGAACTTGTATTTTGATTTGGTAGCTTGTATCTTTTGTTCCACTTGAGGGCAAGTGGTTCTTTTGACAATTTGTTATTGTTTTATATGCTAAGTATTCCTTCGCTTTTGCTCAAGTTGTTATCTGTGGACGTAAGGCAAAAAGCAATTAAAGTTTGTTTGCCAAAAATGATAACTCAATAAGTAAGAAAATTTGTTTACTAAATATGATAAGTCAACAAGTAAGATTATTAAATTCCAAAAGACATCGAAAAAAAATTTTATTAACTTTTTAAGACAACATGACTAAATAATAATTGACGTTTTTAAATACAGATGTGTAGCTACACAGTATGCCTCGTTGAAGACTTTGTGATTTTAGGCCTATCGTTGCATTATTTGCCAATGCCCCTTGCGTCCCAGCGTCAACGCTGAACCCTAAAGACTAGTTCGTGGCTCAGGTGTCGGGTGTTTGGCGTCAGACGCTAAGGTTAAGTGTTGCCCCGGGCTTTGTTGTGCTTTCGATTGTCGATTGTACGATGGCTTTGCTCGCTTTTTGAAGGATGCTAGTGTAGCTGACGTCCGTCGTCGTCTGTTTCCTTCTGCTGGTGATAAAGCCGTGTTTTTCTTTTTCTTAGTGGAATGTCTCGTCGGTTGTTTGGACTACAAAACAAACGTGGTTAAAGCACCGTTGGTGCCAACGACCCTCCGATGCTTAAGTCAGTACACTTAGTCATAAATAAAAACTTTGAATGAAGGAAGTAAGCAGAGTGTTTTATTTAGAACATTACCGTTTTGTCGACGGACGCTTTCGACTGTCTGTTTAAAAGTAGTATTTTCTGAGATGGGTTGCGTTCCAACTTCGTGGAACGAGGTTACCGTGCTGGTCGGTTAATCGATATGCACCGTTGCCGATGACTTGGGTAATTTCATATGGTCCTTCCCATGGGGGGGCAAGCTTTCTGTTGGCCGGATTCTTTATATTCTGGAATGCTTTCCTTAGTACCCAGTCTCCTAATTGAAACATTTTGGCTTTGACGTTTTTGTTGAAGCTTCTAGCGACGATTTGTTGTTGTGCTGCCATTCTGATTAGCGCTGTTTCTCTTAGTTTTTCAACTGCATCTAAGTTATCTTCCATTTGCTCTTGATTTCTCTCCTCTATGATGAGACCGAACCTCGACGTTGGGAAGTCAGCCTCGACTGGTAGAACGGCTTCGCACCCATAGACAAGGGAGAAGGGCGTTTGCCCCGTTACTTCTCTTGGCGTCGTGCGGTTGGCCCACAGGACTGATGGGAGCTCGTCAGCCCACTTGCCTTTTGCTGATTTTAGCCTTTTCTTAATGGCTTCCATGACGACTTTGTTGCTGGACTCAACTTGTCCATTGGCTTGTGGATATCTTGGCGTCGACGTCCTCAATTCTATGCGAAATTTCTGCAAAAAAGAATGAGTTTTGTCGCTAATAAACTGTGACCCATTGTCACAGACGATCACCGATGGAATTCCAAACCTGCATATAATGTTAGTCCATATGAATGTAATGGATTCCTTGTTCGTCACTTGTTTCAAAGCAACTACTTCAATCCATTTAAAAAAATAGTCGGTTAGTGCTAACATATATACTCTTTGTCCTGGCGCCGCGGGTAGCTTCCCTACGATGTCCATTCCCCACCTCATGAAGGCCCTCGGAGATAATGTCTGGTGGAGAGGCTCCGACGGCTTATGGACTGTGTTGGCGAATCGCTGACATCTATCGCATTTGGTCACATATTGTATTGCGTCTTCATGATTCGTTAGCTAAAAATATCCTTATCGCTTCGCAATTTTGGCTAGTTTTCTCACTCCGACATGACTACAGCATATTCCATCGTGCAAGTGGCTAAGGATGGACTGTTGTTCATGCTTTTGGATGCATCTTTGGGATAACCCCGATGCTGATTTGTGGAATAGGACTCTGTCAATGACGTGGTATCGGGAAGCTTTGTATTTTACTTTTCGTGATTCCGCTTTGTCATTGGGTAGGATATCTTTGGTCAAATAGTCTATGATAGGCTTGGTCCAGTCGTCGCCGGATTCAGGGTCGTCCTAATATGGCATTATAGGCTTATGGGCAGTCGACGATGTTGAATTTGGTTTGAGGGTTTAGGCCTCCTGCATAGGTTGGAAGGGTTATGTCTCTGAGAGTTGACATGCTTTCTCCACTGAAACCGACCAGAGTCGTCGACCTTCTGGTGATGTCACTATCTTTTAATCCCATATCTTCTATTGCCCTTCTGAACAGGACATTTGCGGAGCTTCCTCCGTCGACCAGCACCCTTCGAAGCAGACGATTCCCGACGACCAAAGAAATTACCAAAGAGTCTTCATGCTCTCTGTTGATGTTGTTGACGTCGTCATCGTCAAAAGTAATTGACATCGCTTCAAGCTTCTTTTCCAGGGGGTCTCTGATCTCGTCCGGGACATCTGCATTTTCTATCGTCGACTTTGCGATCCTTTTTGCTGCAGAGTAGGTTAGTCCACAAATATCGGAACCACCAGAGATAACATTAACTATTACCTTAGGTACAAGGGGCTGGGAGGTCCAGCTGTCGTCGTCTTTTCTGGCTCACGGCGACCAGCGTCATTGCTTTTCTTTTTCCCCAATAGATGCTTGAGGTTACCTCTCTTCACCTGGAAGGCGATTTCTCTTCGCAAGGCATAGCAGTCTTCCATATTATGGCCATGATCGCTATGGAACTCGCACCATTTTCTCATATCTTTCTCTGATTCTGGCTTGTTACTCTTTGACGGCTCCAATTCTTTTACCACCGCTACGATATTCACGTCGAATCCATACTCCGATATCTCGGGGTATTGGGGGGCGTCGAGGATATCTTCTACCTGCACAGCATTAATAGAACGTGATCTACCTGTTGCCTCGTAAGGTTGATTCCGCCACGATCCTCTTGGGTTGCTAGCGGCCTTCCGATCGGACGAACTTCTGGAACTTGGATAGGAACTGCGATTGGCGATATCTTCGTCGAAGCGCATTTGAGCCACGGCTCTAGTCTGGACTTCTTCGAACGTCGAGCATGGATATTTGACCATATCTTTATACAGATCCGAGTCCATATGCAGTCCGCGGAAGAAGGCTTCAATGGCAGTCCTATTGTCGACATTCTTGATTGAGACTTTCTCTTTGTTGAACCGAGACCAATAAGCTCTGATGGTCTCCTTAGGACCCTGGACGATCCGATACAGATCGCTCGTCTGCTTGTCGAACTGCCTGCTACTTTCAAAATGGGAATAGAATTTGTTAACTAACATAGCAAAACTAGTTATACTACCTGGTTCAAGTTTGCCAAGCCACTTGAGGGCGGGGCCTGTCAGCGTCGCACCAAATGACTTGCACATGCATGCTTCCCAGCACTCGAACGGGATCGTAGCTTGCCACATTCCCTGCTTGTAGTACTCGACATGTTGCTCTGGACAGGTCGTTCCATCATATAGCGATGTAAACGTTGGGAGCGACAATCTTCTGGGAATTCGGGCCAGGGTCAACTCGTCGCAGAAAGGGGTAGCTGCGTATCCATCTGGAGCTTCTTGCTGGACGAGGATCGGCACGCCGGGCATCTTTTTCATCATTGACAGGACCTTAGAATTCTGCTTTTCTAAGGCAACCAGCCTCTGGAGTAGGATTTCCGTCTGATCGGGCTGCGGGCTACCTTGATCGTCGCCTGAAGTGCAAATGGTTCCTTGCCCAGCATTCCTAATAGGGGGGTCCACGTTCATTTCTCTGTCACTGGTTTCAGTATCAGTATCATGGGGGGACTCAATGACATCCAGCGACGGCATTCTAGGAATCAGGCCTAGCTGCCTTGGCCGGCGACGACGATTACTTTGGGCGGATTCCAATTGTTGGCGGAGAGTGGCTGCATCGGAGTCTGACGCTTCTTTTTCCTTGCTGAGACGCTCATTAGATTCCTTAGTTTCTTCGAGATCGGTCTGAACTTTCTCATAGGCAGCTTTTAGTTGTGCTGAGGTCATTTCGTCGGCTAACATGTTGAAGGTTTGGCAAGGAATTTTTATATTTTACCTAGTTGTAGCCCCACGGTGGGCGCCAAATTGTTTATGCTAATTTTTGCTAATTAGGATTGAGTATCAAAATCTAGGCTATGGATCAACTAAGCAAAATCAAATGTAAGGCGAAACATAAAAAGAGAATAAACGACACAAGAAATTGGTGACGCGGAAAACCCGATGAAGGTAAAAACCGCGGGTAGAATGAGGATCTACCAAACTTTCACGATGAAAAAAATAATATCGGTTTACAAGGTTTAGTGTATGATGAATGTTGTGAGATGATGGCTATACTCGTTGCTACTATTACCCTTATATAGATGATTTGCTAGGTCACATCCTAGCCGTTGCAAGGAGATACTATCGTGCCCACGATTTTAGGACGTTAGTTGCGGAGGTTACTTCTCTTCTGTTTTGAATTCCAACGGATTGTAGTGGCTGAAGTTGGACTAAGTCTGAGCTTATCCTTCCCTAAGAAATAGAAGGTTGTTACTTGACTTGGTCTTCTGTCGATGCTTCAGGCTTCGTCGAGGGAAGTCTTCGTCATTGACCTTCGTTGACTGTCGTTGACTTAGTCTTGCTTATTTTTACCCATAACAGAAATTATCATGCAATACCAATAATTAATAATAACAAGTTATCCCTTCATATTAATTACAGATCCCCATAAACCCTAGAATTAAACTACTCAGACATAATCATAACTAAAATAATCAAATAAATAAAACAAAACATAATCAAAGAAGTAAATGAAATAGCTGAAATTAAAAGAGAAGAAATTGTTACCAAAAGAAATCTGGATTTATGAAAGTAATTAAGAACAAAAGTTGAGAGAGAATTTAAGAGAGAGAAATATCCTAAGTAGAGAGAGAAAATCGTAAAAAGAAGGTAATCCAAAATTACGTACATAATTCGTACTTAAACATTCCTCAAAACAAAAATTAAAACTAATCTAATCAGCTCTGAGAAAAACACGCGCCCGATCGGGCTAGAGGTCGCCCAATCGGGCGCGCCTTTTTCCTTGCGCCTCTTCTCAGCAGCGACGCCCGATCGAGCTAAATGCTTGCACGATCAGGTGCGCCTTAGGCCAAGCACCAGCAGTTGCATGCCGCGCCCGATCGTGCTAATGCTTGCCCGATCGGGTCCTTGCTTCTCTTGGAGGCTTGGACTTCAATTGGGCTTGATTCCTCAGCCCAAAAACCTCGGTATCCCGATTACCGAGCCCTTAATCATCGGCTTGATGACTCTAATCGGCCTTGGGCTTCAAAGATGGTCATGCTCTTCTAATTTCCATAGTCTCTCCATGAAAAACCCGAGAAAACGCTCCAAAGGTGCAATTTCCTACAAAACTCAACAAAGACTACGAAAACACTAGAAAGCACCAATTAGTAATAAAAGTGGCTCAAAAGAGCCAAAAACACTACTAATTATGACCAAGGGACGGGGGTAAATTACTATATAAAATGGACATATCAGATGGTAATAGGAATTCCTCCAACTATAGCTTTTACTTGTTGGTGGAGAGATGAGGGGACGGCCTTTAGGTCATGAAGCCAAGGGCGTCCCAACAATAGATTTAATGAAGCTTTAATATCTACTACTTGGAAAGTAGTAGCGTGTTCTATTGCTCCCGCCGCTACATTCATGGTAATTTTGCCAAGAGCTTGACAACGAGTGTTGTCATAGGCTCTTATTCCTTGCGTTAAGGGGTTAAGTCTTCATCCCTTATGCCTAAAATCCTCGCAGTTCTAAGTGGATAGACATTAATGGCTGATCCATTGTCTACAAGAGTCATAGGGACGTTCATTCTCTTGCAAATAACTGTGAGTTTTAATGCTTTATAGCGTTTGTCACCTTCTAGGGGTAAATCCTTGTCGGAAAAGGTGATCAAATTGATGGGACTAGGGAGTTCACTCGTGAGGAAGTTAGCCAACCCCTCAGGAGTGGTGTCAAAATCTATCCTTATTTTATCCAGGCCATTTATTACGGCCAACCTATGTTCTCGAGACGTTGCCAGAAGCTTCCATACGTTCATTTCAACTTTTGTTTTCTTGAATTGTTTGACGATGTCATTATCTTCTATGATAGGTATGGGAACTTGTTGTGTGGTTGGCATGGGTTGTGTTGAAACAGGATGTTGCATTTTCCCGGATCATGTGAGGACGTCTATTGATGAATCTTCTTCAACCCAAAAGTCATCCATCGCATATGACACCGAAGGTGGAGGTCCTACCATGTCTTTTAAATAGACGTCTTCTTCGTCGCTGTCCCAAACTCCATTAATATTTACATCCTCTTCTTATGGAACTTGGACTAGCTTCTTTTCATCAATCATTTTCTGAATTAAATCCTTGAATTTAAAACAGTTTTCAATAGTATGACCCCCTAATTGATGATATTTACAGTAATATCTATCTGTCATTTTCAATGATTTAAATGGTCTCGGTTTGAGAGGTTTGATCTCGCCACTCTCGGAGAGCATTTTGAACATTTGTACATATGGGATCCCAATTGGAGTGTAGAGTCTATTACTCTTCTTGGGTTTATCGATGACTTGTAAAGGAAAGCGTTTCGCCTCATAAGTCGTTCCCATGGGTGTAAACTCTTTCTTGGGTTTACTTTTCAAAGGTGGAACCTCGTCATAGTTCTGTTGAAGTTCTTTTACAACTTTGAGTGCTTCACGTAGAAAGTGGGATCATGTACATATGGGATCCCAATTGAAGTGTAGATTCTATTACTCTTCTTGGGTTTATCGGTGACTTGTAAAGGAAATCGTTTCGCCTCATAAGTCGTTCCCATGGGTGTAAACACTTTCTTGGGTTTACTTTTCGAAGGTGGAACCTCGTCATATTCCTACTGAAGTTCTTTTACAACATTGAGGGCTCCACGTAGCAAGTGTGATCCTTCCGTCATAGTCAGTGTAAGAAATTGTAAGTCCTCTTTGCTTGCTAATTCTGGGAGGCTATCCATGGCATCAAAAAAGACCTCTTCCTCTTCTTCGATAGCATGGATTTCTTTAAAAGGGTTGATGAAAGATGAAGGATCAACCTCGTTTTCCTCATCAGAGATGGTCAAGGAGTGAGCGAGGGGCGCATTATCAATACTTGGCTTCTTACTAGCAGGGGGCAATGGTAGTTTGTTGTTGTCGATTAAGTCTTGGATAGCTTCTTTAAGCTTCCAACAGTTCTCGGTAAGATGGCCCCTACCTAGGTGATACTTGCAATATGCATTGGGGTTCCAGTTATCCGTTCTCTTCTCAAATGGTGGGTCCCAAAATGGTCCAAGAGGAGTTATAAGACCTTTTTCATTTAATCGGTCAAATGCGGTGTCATAACTCATGCCAATAGGAGTAAAGTTCCTCCTAAATGGTTTCTTTTGTCCTTGATTATTCATAGCAAGGACTTCATTTAGGTTAAAAGTGCTAACATTCTTTGAGTGGGTGGTTTTGGAAAAAGAAAGATTATCGTTCTTCTTGCCTTTCCAGCCACTGTTGGAGTTATTGTTGGCAGCTTTCAACTTAGCCAGGTCGTCTTCAATATTAATTCCAATGTCGTAGACGGCCTTGAAAGTATGGAGATTATTCTGATATTTGAGATGCTTGGAGTACTTTTCTTGAAGCTGTTTGATGAATAACCTTACGGACTCTTTTTCACTGGGCACCTCAATCATCTTAGCTGAGGTTTCTCTCCATTTGTTAAAGAAGGAGGTGAAGCCTTCATTCTCCTTCTTCTTGAGGATTTCAATCTCCCTATGGTTGGTCTCAACTTGAATATTACATTTGTATCTATCAACGAAAGCGTTTGCTATGGACTCCCAGGTGGAGGTTTTTTTTTTCTCGAGAGAAAAGAACCATTGCTGGCAAACGGATTCGATAGATAGTGAGAACAGAGAGATGAACACTTTCTTGTCGATACCCTTAATAATCATTATCGTTTCGAAGGCTCTTAAATGAAAATAAGGGATATCAGTTGCTTTGAATTTCGGGATGTCGTTGGCATTGAACTTTTGTTGAAGAAGATCCTTGTCCACCGCCCTTGTGAGCTAATCCCTTAAAACTTGTAGTCGCTAGATAGCTTGCTTAGACTCTCTTGCATGAGGTTCATCTGTTGTTGTTTCACGCGATCATCGATCTTGAGGGTTAGAATCTTTAATGCCTCAGTCACGGTAACCAATTGGTTTCTGAGCTCATTAACTTCTTCTTGTGTTTCCATTACTGTCCTAGCTTTCCTCTTACGAGTGATGGGTTTGTCGAAAAGTTGTACTTGTACAAAGAGATTGTATTTGATTAACCGCCCTTCCTTTCTTGACCACGCGCTGTAATTTAAACCATTTTTGTTTTAATTATTTGACTCAAATTGACCTTGACTTTACGGTTTTAAAGAGGAAAAATAAAAAATAGGTGCATATTTTTGACAAAAATAAGGTATATATTTTTAGGAATCAAGTATGGTATTTAATCAAGTGATTTAAATTGGAGGATTAATATCCGACTTACCCCCCTAAAAAAAATGACGGAAAAACGCGCATACAAGACTTAGACAAGGTCAAAAGTGTGTATTGGTGTGTGCATTATGTGGTGAGTGTAAGTGACATGCTTGGACTTATGTGTAATACCATGGGACTTAGTGCCTAGACTCAATTAATTACTTAACAGTACATTATTAATAGTAAAATTAACCGAATTACTTAGCAAACTGTTTAATTGGACACAAAGTGATGACTCGAGCAATAAACCGAACTGTCGTCAACACGACATGAGTGGCTCCTCTCTTTGTAGTGTAGTGCCAGACGACATGATTTTTTCCAGGCGCCACACTCCACAGAGTGGCGCTATAATTCAAACTTTGGCGCCATTGCTGGAGCGTCGATCTGAAACTGTTTTCGGTATTATTGATCAACAGGGGTATACCTAAAGTCGTACTAAGTCAACTCTGGTTAAAATATTAGAATTTATTTACTCAAATTAATTAATTAATTAATTAATTAATTAGGCAAAGTTCTTTTAGTCATTAATTTATTTAATCTTAGAACAAGTCAAACAAAGAGTTAGGAAAAACACAAAGAGTATGCACAACAAATCATGAACAATTAGTCAAGTAGGCACAATATGATGCAATGAGTTTGCAACCTAACCATGGCTCTATTTCTCTAAAGTTCAGGATTCGGGATATAGGTTAGTCAATAGAGGATCCATGGTTAATTGTCCAGATGCACCGCGCGGAAGCCTAACCATGAAAGGTTGGCGCGAGTGGATGGGACACCGCGAATTTAGAAAACTCGCTTCCATGGTTTGGTGAATTCACCATTCTCGGATGTACCCTTTGTTGCTAAGAGCGTTCAATCAGGTAGATGGAGCATGAATTCCCAGAGGGTTATGTCCATATGTAGAACACATATGGGTTTCGGAAAAGTATGAAAAACTCAATCAGGAAGTAGGATCGAGCAAACAATGCTAAAAACTAGTCGAAATTATAACGCATATTTCTAGCTCGGTATTGGTAGAACTTGGCGCCAGCAAACAGAGGATGGCGCTAGCTTTTGGCTTTAGCTCCTGGCGACAGAGGCTGTCGTCTGGCGCTAAAGTCAAAATACTGGCGCTAATCTTTTTTCGTTGACGCTAGTTCCTACATGCCTCCGCAGCTTTCTGTGCTCGATAAAATTTTCTAGTTTTGCGCAGTGTTATTTCGATCCTAGTTGTGAAAGATATTCCAGAAATTTCCTACGTGTAAAAATCCTATTTTTAATTCATTACAGATGGTCTTTCCAATGAGATCTTTTTTATGCGTATGACAATAATGTTAATAAAAATTACGCACATGAAATAATTAGAATTTTTCGAGCCTCATCCACTCATTCTAAATCATTGCCGAAATAAATTTCAGGAATTAAAATAGAAATCCTCCCTAGCGGAGTCGCCAAAAACTTTAGGGAATATTTCAAGCATTATCCCTAGCTCGAACCCCACTGTGATCATACAATAAAGTACGGTGGCGTCCAAAGGGAAAGAAGATAGAGAAAAAGAGTCGCCAACAAGTTTTAGGAACTTGTAAACCGTTCACGAGGTGAAGGTTACACCCCTTAGCGATCTAAGAGATCGTCAACTCCAATAGGTCTGGAACCATGACTGGTAGTTCGGGGATGAAGGTACAAATCCAACCTAAAAGAGATTGAACCTGCCCTAATAATAGGCCTCTACTTTATTCTGATCGTATTCATGTGCGCTTTCTGACTAACATGCAATCAATAGGATTAACCCTAAACCTGTTTAATCTATGTTGGTTGAATATTAATGCAAAAATAAATCTATTATTGGCGATCACTTGAATTATAATAAAATTAACCCTAAACAAGATTATTAATTATCTTATAAAGCGTGATTACAAGTACCAATTCCCTTTAAACGTGCATAAAAGGTGTGATCAAGCAATAACACTAAATATAATCAAGAAATATAATAATCAATCATAAACATAATTATAATAATAAAAATAATCATAATCATAATTAAAATAACCATGTTAAAGCATAATAATAGCAAGATCCTATGCATGATACTAACAAGATTGATAACAAACCCTAGCATGTCACTAAACAATAAAGATCAAAACTTTAACCCTAACATGATACTGATAGTCATAAATATTAGGAAGAACATAAAAGGCATCACACTTTTAATCATACTTGATATTAAAGTTACCCTAGACATGATACTAGGAAGATCAAAACGCCCTAACATAACATTAGGAACCATAATAACATCCTAAGCATGATTTCTACATAACAACATCAATAAAAACCATTAAAGCACTTACTTCGATGCCTCGTACCTCTTTATAATAACAAAATACACACGTTAGTAACTTCAAGGAAAATAATAATCAAAACAATTAAATTAAATAATTGAAAGAGAGATTTGGGACCAAACCCTCAGAAATTAAAACCTTTCAAGTCTAGGGCGAAGGCAACTTCGAACTTGGCTAGGTGTGTTTAGGTCTGGTGAATGCGGAATTTTGTATTTTGAGAAAAGGCTAGTTTAGAAAAGAGAGAGAGAGAGAATAATCAAGAATTTCTTGATGAGAATTGGTGAATGAAAACGGAGTTTTTAGAAGGCTATTTATATAGAAAATCAGCCAAAAAGACAGAAAATCGAAATAGAGTTCTAACGCGTAAAACAAGGTTAGCGCCAGACGCTGACATTAGCGCCAGGCGCTAACTCTAGTGCCAGGCGCCAAGCTTAGCGCCAGGCGCTAATGACTGGCGTTTGGCACTGATTAAATTTTTGACGCATTTTCTAAAATCTGATAGAAATTTACCGTACAGGAGGAAAAAATCGTATTTTCCTCAAGAACATTCTTTTATTCTGAATAAAACTTTAAAAAGTCAACAAAAGTCAATTTATCAATGCTAATTGAATTAGGAATGAAAAGAACGTTCTAGAAGAATCTAGAAGACTAAAACCATACCTAATTGCATTAGGAATGATAAATCCATATTAGGCCCTCCTCTACATCATTTGGCCGCATATAAGGCTCAAACCGGGCCCAGTTTAGTAATTTGGCCATAACTTCCTCAATATTCATCGGAATTGGGCTTATAATATATCGTTGGAAAGCTCTTTTCAAGCCCTATCAAACTACACTAATATTGGACCCATATCATGTACCAACCAAACTGAATTGGCTGTTTTCTTAAAATAGGTTTTCAAAAACAGAAAGAAAAGAAAAGAAATTAAAACTATCCGCAACACTAGACTTTCCACACTTTCACTTCATTCGATTACGATTCAACGTGAAAGGTACTCATTACCGGTTTTGGTTTTGGGGAGACACAAATGGGTGTCTACACTATGGCGCCACGCGCTAGTGATTAGTGCCAGGCGACAATGTTGTCGTCTGGCGATGGTCTTTAGCGTTTCGAAACAATCCAATATTCTACTCGAGTTTTCACGACAAGTCTAAATAATTTTTCTTAATCGGTTTAATCAGTTTATTAATGACATTAGTCATGTTTTTAATTTAGTCTAAGAACATAGTCTCATGGTCTCACACAAGAGTCAAAGCATGTCATTCGCACTCACTATTAAAGCACACACCCAATATGTATGTCACACTTTGACCATATCTAGAGAGTCTTGTATGCGCTTGTTTTCCATCATTTTTGTAGGGGGGTAAGTCGGATATTAATCCTCCAATTAAACCATACTTGTTTGAACCTTGTTTGAACCATTACTTGATTCCCAAAAATATACACTCTATTTTTGCCTATTTTTTAAAAAAACCAATAAAGTCAAAGTCAATTTGAGCTAAGTCATTAAAACAAATAAATGGTTTAATTTACAGCACTTGGTCAAGAAAGGAAGGGTGATTAGTCAAGGAAAACACTTTTGTTCAAGTATTACTTTTTTACAAACCATTTAGTCGGAAAAGAATAGCTAAGAAGATAATGGCAATTCAAGAAGAAGTCAACAAACTTAGGAAGGACATGGCTGACAAAACTCAATTGATGAAGGCTATGGCCCTTCAAATTAATGACCCTATGAATAAACAACAAATAGAGGTCATGCAAGAAATCTTGAGCAAACTTTCCAATGACTATAGATTCCAGGGCATTAGCTCAGAAGAGTTCTCAGTGGATAAGGAGCTTCTTCCGCAGAATTTCAATGCCAATAACATCCCTAGGTTCAAGGCAACAGACAATCCTATTTCCACCTAAGGGCTTTTGAGACCATAATGAATATTAAGGGGATTGATAGGAAAGTTTTTCATTAATTGTTTTCTCTATCTCTTGAAACTGTTTGTCAACAATGGTTGTTTTTCCTTGACAAAGAGAAAACCTCTACTTGGGAAGCTATTGTAAACGCTTTCATTGATAGATACAAATGTAATATTCAAGTTGAAACTGATCAAAGGGATCTTGAGATACTTAAACAAAAAGAGAATGAAGGTTTTACCTCTTTTTTTAATAAGTGGAGGGAAACTTCCGCTAAGATGATTGAGGTGCCTACTGAAAAAGAGTCTGTGAGATTATTCATAAAGTATCTCCAGGAAAAGTATTCCAAACATCTCAAGTACCAAAGCAAATTGAATACTTTCAAGGCTGTTTATGACATTGGAATTAATATTGAAGACGACCTTGCGAGGCAAAAAGTTGTTAACAATAACTCCAACAGTGGCTGGAAAGGAAAGAAGAGCGACAATCCTTCTTCTTCCAAAACCTCTAACTCAAATAATGTTAGCACCTTGTAGACACCTAAAAATGTTTCCCTTAAACCAATCCTGATGATGAACAACCTTTCACCGCCACTATTGGTCGGGTTCAGTATTTAATCCCGAGAGTGCTTAAAAAATCGTATTTGATTAAATTTGTATTTTTGAACAGTCCATGGATTAGTCTTGATGTCTGGTAAAAGCATAGTTTTAATTTCAGCCCAAACTTATAATTTAATTTTAGCCCAAACCTTTTTTTATTTATTGTTTTATTATTTATTTTTGGCCCAAACCTTTTATTTATTTAATTATTTTCTTATTTTAGCCCAAATAATAATAAATCAGAAAAAGGCCCGAAATTATCAATCGGCACTTAAAATGCTGAACGAAATTAGGGTTAAAAATGTATTTAGACGGAAAAGCGGGCTGGGAATTCCCGCGCCACGGCAGATACCCACCGTGTCATGGGAATCATTCCCGTATGACGGTGGAATTTCCCGTGACACGGGAAATCTGCCGTGACACGGGAATTTCCGTGTCTTTTCCGCGTAAACCCTTAACGCGTTTTCTTCCCCGTTGACTAAAAATTTCCCGCGTCACACTAAAAATGCACCGTGTCACGGGAATGTTTCCTGTCTGACAGTGGGATTTCTCGGGTCACGGTACAGTTTGCCGTGTCGCGGGATACTTTATTAGGGTTTTTTATCATTTTAGGGTTCAGTTTGCTCCCTCAGTACATTTTCTCTATAAATACCTTCTCATTTCTGATGTACGGGGCATCAAGGATTCTCTAGTTTTTCCTCTCTCCTATGCTTTAGCCTAAAAACTAGCCTACCCTTTATTCTTTCAAAATTCCTTCTTCAAGAACTCCAAGGAGTCCATACTTTACTCGTGGTTCTATCCTTAAGCCAAGGCGTGAAAGGTAGAACTGTTTGAGGATTTGGCCCCAAATCAACTGTACTTTATTTAATTTAATTTAATTGTTTTTTTATTATTATTTCCTTGAAGTTACTAACTCGTTTATTATTTTGTAGTTGCAAACAAACAGAATCAAAGTAAGAATTATGTTCCTTTTATTTCTATTATTTTTCTAACGATTTTTATATTGTAGGAATTATGGTTAAACTACTTCCAATATTAATGTATATTTTATTGATCACTATTTTGCATGTTTAAAGGGAATATGTAATTGAAAATCACGCCTAATAAGATAATTTGGACAACCGGTTTAGGATCCTTTTTAATCTTGTTATTTAATCAAGTGATCATAATATTTTAGAATAATATGTTGCATTAATATTCAACCAATTTAGCTTAATAATAGTTTGGAGCAAATTGAATATTTTGTTTGTATGCCTTTGAGATCGCAGGAATCACTTTTCACTATAAGAATCGAGTAGAGGCCAATACGGGCGAATGTGATTCCATGACTCACTTCGTACCATCATCCCCGATCCTCCTTTCGTGGTTCCAGACCATATGGACTTAGTAATCTCATGGATTATGAATGGGGTGTAACCTTCACGGGTCAATCGTTGTTGCCTTTCGTTGTCCCTTATCGTGTTTGCCTTTTTATGATCCGTGAACGGTTTACAAGTTACTCAAAAACTTGTTGGCGACTCCCTACTTTCCTTGTCCCTATTCGTATTATGTCAATTCCCACTTCCTAAGAGTGCCAAGCATATTCACCACATGCTTTTACATAGGCGCACTTCGAACGACGCCTACAATTTGGCGACTCCACTAGGGAGGATTCTTGGTTATTTATCGATTTAAGTGATCGGTATTTAATTAAGATGAGTGGATGAGACTTGAAAGATTCTTGAAAAAAAATTATGTGATTAATTTGGCATTTTTGCATATGCATATACGTTTTAGCGTCGCATTTAAGCCTATCCCGTAGGAAAAATTGAATAACTTGGTTGCGTACGAAGGAAAACAGGGCACCAGTCAGATCTTCTGACTTCCGTTCCACGGTACAGTGCACCGTTTGACGATGCATAGTACCGTGGCACATGAATTTTTGTCGTGTCACGGCAGTCCTAAAATCAGTCCGGTGGCTTATTTTCTCTTCTCAAAGTCAACTTCCTTCGATTTTTCTGAAAAAACGTATGTGTTCTACATGCGTCTTAGCCCCGGGGGATTTAAGCTCTATCAACTCAAAAATGCTCATGGCAATAAGGGTTCATCCGAGTTATTAAATCCACCCAAACCATGGAGTCGAGTTCGATTTCATCACGAACTCGCGTAGCCGCCCGTTGGCATACACCCTCAAGGGAGGCTGCCTTGCTAACGCATCCAAACTCTTAACCATGGTACCCTTTTGACACCCAAAGCTTGACCAATAGTTGAACATAGATCTGGACTCTAGGTTGCGAAATTTTTTTACATCATCGTGCTTAAATGCTATGTGGTTGTTTGGTGCTAACATTCATGTGTTTACTCTTTTGTTTAACCCATGACCGAGGGTTTTTATTCTCACATAGTAATTAGTACGGACCTAAAATCGATTAAAATCTGGAAAAATCACAAAACTAACCTGGAACTGCGCACCGTGTCACGGCATGTTCTGCCGCGCCACGGTGAACAGTGCCGTGACACGGGGCTTTCTACCGTCTGACGGTAGACTGCACCGTGTCACGACAGTCAGCACCGTGACACGGTGCCTTGGAAAAGTGTCCCGTCAGTCTTTTTTCGGTTTTTGTGCATATGTATGTGGTTTATGTGTCCAGTTTGGTGCCATGTCTAGCTATACATTCAAAACACGCGTCCATAACCTCACTTAATCACTCGCATATCGTGTTCACACACTTTTTTTCCTTAGTCGTGCACCACTTTTTTACCGTATTTTTTAGGGTAGTCTTGTTTTTTGTGTCGTTTTTTTTTTCGGAGTAAGTCAGACAGTATCCTCCCATTTTTTAAAAAAAAAAGACAAAAAACACAAACAAACAAATAGTATTTCAAAATTATAGATTTTTTTTATCCGGATGGGTTAAGGTTAAGTTTGGTCATTAAAGGTGTGTTTGTTTCGGTGTCACAGCACTTGGTCAAGAAGTAGGGGTAGATTGTTACGATTTGAGTCAATACCTCAACAACCTCTTATACCAAAGAGGCGTACAAGGAAACCACCACAATCATCCCCACAAGATCCATCTCCAGTCTACTTTCAACCAATGGCTACTAAGGAGTTCATCGAGAACATCAACAAGACAATTGAAATGTTGTCTAACATGATGCAGACACTCACCACTAGAGTCAACACGGTAGAGCAAGACAATCAAAATAATGTCACTACCGCTGCAATGGACAAGATTAAGGAACAGATGAGTAAGAAATCTGAAGAATTCGCTTATGTGGAACAACCTGTCACCTCTTCATCCATAAGGGACAAACTTCTTGAAACGTTTTCCACTGCTGACAATCCCAAATTCAAGCCTACTGATAATCCGCTTTTCCATTTGAAGGCTTTTTCTGCAACCATGGCTCTTAAGGGAGTAGATGTAACACTCTTCCCTACAGTGTTCCCTCTTTCCTTGGAGCATGCCTGTCAACAGTGGTTCTACTCTTTGGAATCCAAACATGTCGCGACCTGGGAGGATGTTGCTGAAAGCTTTATGAATCGTTACAAATGTAACATTCAGGCTAAGACTTCTGAACGTGAACCCTCCATTCTCAAACAGAAAGAGAATGAAGGCTTCACCACTTACTTAAGCAGGTGGAGGGAAACAGCAGCGCTCTTGGTGGATCCCCCCAAGGAAAAAGAAATGGTTCACTTGTTCATTGCCAATCTGACACATAAGTACAAGCAACACTTGAAGTTTCTGCCACTAAGTACCTTTGAAGCTGTATACGATATTGGGATCAATATCGAAGATGAACTGATGAAGACTGCTGGTAGCAACAATAATAACAACACTTGGAAAAACAAGAAGAACGACACTCCTTCTTCTTTGTCTTCTAAGCCCAACAATGCTACCGACAATATTAATATCAATGATGTGCTGGCCCTTAATGCTCCTCCTCAAATATTCCAAAGGCAAAGGAGGATTTACACGCCTTTGGGAATGACGTATGATGCTGCTTTTGGCCGTTTGCATGGTCAAGGATTGATTATGCCAATTGGACCATTTCCAGAACCTCGACCAGAGAATAGGACCGCTAGCTATGACCCCAATTCTTATTGCAAGTTTCATCAAGGCAAGGGTCATAATACTGAGAAGTGTTGGAGGTTGAAGGATGCAATCCAAGACCTAATTGATGCTAATCAACTTCCTATCCCTCCAGGGGGCAAGAAGTCTAACATTCAAACAGGTCCTCTTTCTGATGCTTTGGCTATCATGGGAGATGAAGTCTCCTTTGATCCGTCAATACTCATTCAACCTGTGAATGAACTTCTGCCGGAAGTTGTATTTGTCTCGAGTTCTGAAGAAGTGAATGGAATTTGGGATAGTGACGATGAAGACGTCTATCTCAAGGATATAGCCTGTTCATCTCTTGGAACAAGTGGAGATGTTTGGGGAGACTTTGAGGTCAAGGTTCTCACCAGAAGTGGACGGTTGCAACAACCTAGTGCACCTCCACCTCCACCACAATCACATCCGATAGTTGATCCCATCGACCCTGTGAACAGCGATGTGGTCAAACAATTGCAAAAGACCAAGGTGGAGATGAATTTATGGAAGCTTCTGGCCACCTCCCACGAGCATCGAAAGGCTGTGATGAATGCTCTGGTGAAAATAGGAGTTGATGATGAAATGACTCCTCAAGGACTAGTCAACTTTCTCACTACTGAATTGCCAAGTACTAGCAATCTGATTTTGTTTTCTGACAAGGATCTACCCCCGGAAGGGGACCAACATAATAAGGCCCTACACCTCACTATGGTGTGTAGGCAGATGAATGTTCCTATGAGCCTGGTTGATAATGGCTCTACAATCAATGTGTGCCCACTCCGTACTGTAAAGAAGTTAGGCATAAAGAATGAAGAACTGACTCCCTCTACTCAAGGGATTCGAGCTTATGATAATACTCGCCGTCAAGCCGTGGGAACATAGCTACTGGAGCCGTTGAACGTCGAACCAAATTTCAGGTGGTGGACATTAAGGCCTCTTTTAATCTGTTATTAGGATGCCCTTGGCTTCATGAGCTAAAGGCGATTCCGTCATCGCTGCGCCAGAAAGTGAAAGCCATAGTTGTAGGGGTTCCAATTACCATTGATGTCTCTCCTATGCGCATTCAAGTTATCGACACTCCTATCGTCCATGTCGAACATGACGAAGAAGACAAAGATCTTTGGGGGTTTTCACTCGATGATGTTCTCATGATTGAAGAGGAGGAAAAAAGCCATCTCGACTTCGATCCCTATTCAGTCACCAATATTAATGCCATTCTGAAGAAGCAAGGGCATTTCCCTGGAATGACCCTCGGACTCAAAATGAAAATGGCTGAATTTTGGGGCCATCCTGGTGCACTCAAGAAGGATACTTTAAGCTTGGGATTCAAGCCGACAAAAGAAGATGTGAGACAAGCCCTCTTGAAGATGAAGGCTCGCAACAACGCTCAAATTTTGAAGACGGAAATGGCCATGGATCCATATCCATTAACCCTCAATGGCCAGTACATCAAAGAAGGGGAAGACTTCCCATGCTATGAATTCCCTGAACCATTCGTCCAAGATGGGAAGCGTGAACCAGGATTCGAGATGTTCCTCGATTGTGACTTTCTTGATGAAGACAAAGAGCTCTTCACAACTGAAAAACCAGCTAGCCCAAGCTCTGATGATCTAGGCATTAACCTTCTTTTTGGAATGGAGAACAATGAATATAAGCCCATCTGCAATGATAATTCCGAGTTCGTTCAAACTGTTATAGCAAACAAGGATTTTGACCCCTCCGAGTTAATCGTCCAAGCTGATAATATTTCAAGGGGATGGTGCAAGATATTGAGGATCACTACGCCAAGTGGAGAGAAGTTGGAAATAACCGCTGGAGAAGGTCCTATGTTCGATGAGTCTGAGTCATCTGGGTCCGAGTCTGAGTCTGAGTCTAAGTCTGTAGACAAGTCCTTAGAGTTTGAGGCCGACTCTCTTTCTGCTATAGAGTCCAATCCTGAGTCTCTTGTTGAAGTTTCTCTTTCGGTGAGGTCGCATCTGACCTTGCCCCTCTTGATGTATTAACCAATGAATTCAATAAAATGAGTACCTTTGCTTACAATGCGTGTCATTCCCCTAGCCCTGATCAATATTGCTTTGCTAATGATAAAAATGACAAAGAAATAATAAAAGCAATGGAAGAACACGAAAATAAAACTGCAATTATCGAAGATACAGAAACAGTTAATATTTCCAATGATATGACTGTTAAAGAAGTAAAAATTGGATTAACACTAAGTCAAGATGAGTGCAAAGAGCTAATTAACTTGCTTAGTGAATTTGTTGATGTATTTGCTTGGTCATACCAAGATATGCCAAGAATTGACAGGGATATAGCTCAGCATACAATACCACTCATTCCAGGAATGAAGCCTATCAAACAAAAGCTGCGCCGTATGAAACCGGATGTGGCTCTCAAAATCAAAGAAGAAATCAGAAAGTTGTTGGCCGCAGGTTTCATCAAAGTATCCAAGTATCCAGAATGGATAGAAAATGTGGTTCCAGTTCCAAAGAAGGATGGAAGGGTCAGAATGTGTGTTGATTACAGGGACCTCAATAAAGCAAGCCCGAAAGATGGGTTCCCTCTACCTCACATCGACATTTTGATCGATAACACAGCAAACCATGCACTCCTATCATTCATGGACGGTTACGCCGGATATAATCAAGTATTGATGGCTGAAGAAGATATGGAGAAAACCACATTCATCACAAAATGGGGTACATATTGCTATATGGTAATGCCATTCGGGTTGAAAAACGCAGGTGCCACCTACCAAAGAGCAGCTACAGCATTGTTACACGACATGATGCACAAAGAGGTGGAGGTCTATGTCGATGATATGATCGTTAAGTCTAAAGATCGCCCAGGCCACATCATTGCACTTCGCAAGTTCTTTGAAAGAATCCGCAAGTACAACATGAGATTAAATCCAGCGAAGTATGCATTCGGGGTCACGTCAGGCAAATTACTCGGATATGTGATCAGTTCTAGCTCTAGGGATTGAAATAGATCCCACAAAAGTAAAAGCGATCATGGCCATGCCACCGCCCAATAATGAGAAAGAGATTCGAGGTTTCATTGGAAGGTTGCAGTATATAAGTAGGTTCATATCAAAGCTCACAGCGATATGTGAACCTATATTCAAGAAGCTTAAGAAAAATGTCCCAGTCGCATGGGATGACGATTGCCAAAAGGCTTTCGACAAAATCAAAGAGTACCTGGCAAACCCACCCGTGCTAGCGCCAGCAATACCTGACTTTCCTCTTCGACTCTACCTTACGGTCACTAGAGAAACAATGGGGGCAATGCTAGCACAAGAGATTGAAAGCAAGGATAATGCAATCTACTACTTGAGTAAGAAGCTTTAAGGATATGAGACGCGATACACACCACTTGAAAAATTATGTCTCGCACTTGTGTGGGCCGCACAGAAACTAAGACATTACATGCTCACTCATATAGTGCATGTCGTATCTAAGATGGATCCTCTCAAATACTTGTTCAAAAAAGAAACACTCAATGGCAGATTATCAAGGTGGATAGTCAATCTTGCTCAGTTTGACTTGAAATTTGTACCACAAAAGGCCATCAAAGGTTCTGCGGTTTCTGACTTCTTAGTAGACTTTCCGCTAGAAGAAGTTGAGATAGAAGAAGATGAGTACGATTTCCCTGAAGAAGATTTACACATGACCGAAGATGATTGTTGGACGCTCTATTTCGATGGAGCTTCAAACCAAAAAGGATGTGGTGTCGGAGTCTTGCTTGTATCACCCAATGAAGAGCACATCCCAATTTCCATGAAGCTCGACTTTGATGTCACCAACAATGCCGCAGAATATGAAGCATGTATTTTGGGGTTAGAAACAGTTGTCGCCTTGGGAATTAAGAAGCTCATAATCTACGGTGATTCTTCACTAATCATTAACCAAATCTCCAAGAGATGGAAGGTGAGAAGTGAAAGTCTCGCTACGTATCAAGCTCATTTAGAAACTCTCACGGAGCAACTAGATGATGTGAAATATACGTATTTTCCGAGAGAAGAAAACCAATTCGCCGACGCACTAGCTAAATTAGCATCAATGGTGCGAATTCCAACGAATACAATCAGAATGCCGTTGACCATAGAAAGAAGATATGAACCGGCTTATGTTCACGCACTCGACGATGAACAAGAACCACAAGAAGAAGATGAAGAGCCATGGAATACAAATATCCTTAACTATGTGACAAGAGGAGAATACCCTCCTAATACTGATAAAAGGGCACGCCGTGCTTTGAGGCTCCTGGCCTCACAGTATGTGCTCATCAGGGGAGAACTCCATAAGAGAACTGCAATGGGGAGAAATCTCTTATGCATAGCCAAGAAAGAAGCACACAGAATCATGGAAAACCTTCATGCCGGTATATGTGGAACGCACATGAATGCAAAGATGTTAGTCCAAAAGATTCAACGTCAAGGTTATTATTGGACTACTATGGATAGAGATTGTCATGAATACGTCAAGAAATGTATGAAGTGTCAAGTCTACACAAATTTACAGCATATTCCACCTTCGCTTCTCTACACATATAATTCTCCATGGCCTTTATCAACTTGGGGCATCGACATCATTGGAAAAATAACACCACCAGAACAAGGGGGGCATGAATTCATCCTCGTAGCGATTGACTATTTCACCAAATGGGTCGAAGCTGCCTCATATGCTAAGCTAACGGCGAAACACGTAGCTGAATTCATTGAGAAAAATATCATATGCCGCTATGGGGTACCTCATGAGATGATCAGTGATAATGGAACGCATTTCCAAGCCGAATGCGCGGAATTATTACAGAAATATCATATCAAGCATCACCGATCATCACCCTATAGACCACAAACAAATGGTGCGGTCGAATCGGCCAGCAAAAATGTTAAAACTATCAACGAAAAGATGACAAAAAATTACAAGGATTGGCCAAGTAGGCTACATTTCTCCCTTTGGGGTTATCGAACCTCTGTTCGTACATCAACAGGGGCTACCCCTTTCTCTTTGGTCTATGGAGTTGAAGCTGTAAAACCAATAGAACTCGAAATCCCTTCTCTTCGAATCGCATTGGAAAGCCAACTAGATGAAGTCGACTGGATTAGAGCAAGATATGATGAACTAGTCTTACTTGATGAAAAACGCTTAGCTGCTTTGCACCATGTCCAAACCTACCAACAGCGTATGGCGCGACATTTTAATAAAAAATTCAAGACTAGGAACATCAAAGAGGGTGACCTGGTGCTTAAAGCACTTCGTAAAAATGTGTTAGATCCAAGAGGAAAATTCAGACCAAATTGGTCAGGTCCGTACATTGTTAAAGCTATCTTGTCTGGCGGAGCGGCGCAATTGGTAGACATGGACGGTAACGGTTTCCACAGTTTAACCAACTTGGATCAACTAAAGAAATTCTATGCCTAGTCGCATGGGTTCATGACCCAATAGAGCTACGTTCAGACCTAATTCCTTTTTAAGGATACGTATGCAACCCCTCAAGGAGGCCCGACCACTTTAAAAAATAAAAATCCTCCCTCCATCGATCAAGTATACGCGTCGGTTCAGCATTGTGTCACGACAAAAAAAATAGGGATTTCTGCCGCGACACGGTACATTCCATCGTGTCACGGTACAGTCCACCGTGGCACGGTGGACCTGAGCAAAAAAAAAAGGGGGGATTTCTACCGCGACACGAGACATACCACCGTGTCACGGTACAGTCCACCGTGGCACGGTGGAATTTCAGATTCCCGATTTTAGTTTTTGCGAATTCATTATTTGTTCGATGATTTCATTCTTCCATTGCGTCCGACTCCTTGACTCGGATAAATAAATAAAAAAAGTCATTGTAATTTTTTATTTAAGGCTAAAATAAATATGCTATTATTGAAATAAATGTAACTACAATTATTGGCATCATACGCCTTATTTTAAATAAAAAATTATAAATCATAAAAGCAAAGCAATACTGATCTAATCCCTCTTCACTTTAGGAACATCATTCTCTTTTTCAATTAGGTCGGCCTTCCCCATTAATGTGTCTTTTGTAGCCCGAACCGTCATACCCCTAGTCGAACTTTCACCCCTTTCACCTTTCTTAAAATTCTTCGGTTGTTTCTCTCTATAGACCATCTTCTCTTTACCTTTCCCTTTCACATAATTCTTTCTTTTCGGCATTATAGGAGTCTTAAACTCAATCCCTTGTGTTCTTGGACCTAGACGATCTTTAGGAGGTGCCCTCTTATTGCCAAGACGACTCTTCACATCAGATTTACGTGATCCGAATCGTTCCCTCCTACTTCTAGGGTTCAACCATGCCTTGTATGCACTAGATAAAGGAGGAGGAGCTTGATTACATGCAGAAACGGTCCACAAAGGTCTTCCAATCCAATAAGTCTCGTATTTGTGAACGTTACTTTCATGCAACGATACTTCACGAGGACTATCGTTATGGCGTGGAACTACTTGTTCAAGTCCATACTGCCGCATCAGTCGAGAAGGACAGTAAAAAGTCAGTTTTGAGATACTAGGAACACGGCAATATGGAGTATCATTCGTACCAACCATCCTAGTAAGCCTCCACCAAGGCACTACCCAACGAATGGAAAATTCTCTCTTCGCAAAGAAATTTTTCCAGTCTTCATACGACATGTTCATAGAGTAATTCTTCTTCCTGCGAACTAGATCGTTAGGGCTATATTTTTCAACATCGTCGGGGGCTTCAAATAGTTCTAAACGCTCCATCAACCAAATCTGAAAAAAAAAAATGCAGATTCCCGTGACACGGCAGACTTCACCGTGTCACAGCAGAGAGCCACCGTGACACGGTGCCTGTTTTGTGTCACGGGGGCTACTCGGAGCGTATTATTACTTGCAGCAGTACCACAGAGCCCTTCCTGATGGCTTTTCGGTCAGCTTTTGCTTCATCAAGGCCACGAAATGTTTCTCCGAGCCACGTAGGCATAGGAGATCTCCCAGATTCAACATGTTCAAGCACAGACGCTAGACAAGCATGCCCTACCCTACCGTTTGCAAATAAAAGCTTGCTAAACATGCAAAAAATATATGCCCTTCTACGATATACATGATAAGACTCAGAGATAGGGCGATTAAAATATAAATTTGCAAGTTTTTCTAAAGTCTACCTCATTACCACACACAATTCTATTTAAATCTGGATCTGTTAGATTCAGATGACGTTCAAAATCTTGGTAATAATATTCACGTAGGGTAGGCATGGCAATAAGATTTCTAGCAGGAAATCCAAATATTGCAGCGAATTCCTCCGGCAGGGGACAGATTTCATCGTAATCAAATTTAAAACAATGTGTTTCTGGACTCCAATAATCTAATGCTGCCCTAAGAAAATCATGGTCAATCGCTACATGCCTCAAGGCTAGTAAACCCCTGACATGAAATAATTCTAACTCTCTTTTGTCAGCATTGGTCAAAGAATAAGACCAGTCGCGCAATGTATTATCAAAATTCTGAGACATTATTATTGAAATATGAAACTCTAATTATTTTGTGTTTTGTAATTATGCATATCACGAATATACTGGTCCTATTTTATAGCAAAAGTGCTCAAAAATACTCAGAAATTATCTTTTCGTACGCGTAAACCACACTATTGTAGAATACGCGCACCATGACAAGGGGAATCCCACCGTGTCACGGGTTTTTTTTTGCCGCGACACGGCAGATTTTGTCGTGACACGGTGTACAGTGTCCTGTCGCGGCACCCACGCGTTTTCTTTTTTTTTTTTATCTTTTCCTGTATCTATCCAGATATTTTTTTATAATTTTTTTTTATCTTCACCGTTTACTTTTCTGTTTTTCGAGAGTTTCATTCCCAATAAAACTCTCAACCTTTTTTTATCATTTTATTTTATTTTTATTTATTTATTCATTTATTTATTATCTTTTTAGTATTTTATTCATTTTATTCCTATTTTTTCTTTATATACTTATTTATTTATTCTTGTTTTTTTTATTTCTTTTTCTTTTGGGGAAGGTCGGTACCCTCCACTTACTCCACTTACGTTTTTTTTTCGCGTCATTAATACATACATAGTCACACACAATGAGTCTCAAGCACACACTAACACACACTAATAAATACATAAACTCATCATAATATACAAAATAAGCCATAATAAATAAGCAGCGTCAAGTGTCATCACAGTATGTACAAATAAAGACCCTCGGTCAAAAGTCTGCAGAACTAGAAGAGTTAGGATCAGTATCATCTCCAGCCTGTGAATACGGGAATGGTGAGCCAAAGAGTCCCGCCATCATCCGAGTACAAGGAGTAGTGTCCCTACTACTCCCTGTGACTCCAGCAGCAGTCAAACTCAAAGCAGGACCCGTCCAACTAGCAAACGGTGTAGACTGACTCAAAAACACGGGAATCGTCGGCGGAGGCATCGTCCCATACATCAGAACTGAAAACAAGCCCGACACCGGTGACGGAATCCCAGACGATGGAGCTGAAAATAAACCAGGATCCACGGGAGTCAAAACAGGCCTAAACTCAGGCTGTGAAGGCTGTGAAAACGACTGCCGCTGCCCCTGACCCTGACCTTGAAAGCGGTGGGAAGACTGAGGCTGCTGCCACTAAGCCACCTGAAACGGCTAAGTAATTTGAAGCTCTCGCTGAGACTGAGAATGCCAATGAACCTCAGAAGATCGTCTACCACGACCAAGCTCCCCCTCGTCTGAGCCTCTATGCCTCGAGCGCGAGCGGGACCTCCACTATTCCTGAAAGATACAAAATCAAAAGACGTCAACAATACAAAATAAAACAAATGGTAGAAGTGGAAAAAATGAGCATACCTCATGAACATCGCTAGAACTGCTCCGACAACTCACACCACGTCGAAGCTTAATGATGCAGTACTTCAGAGCGTCAACCAGCTTCATGAATCCCATCATCTCCGAGCGGTTAGGCTTAGAACAAAACAAAGAAAAATCGGTAACGAGCGGTGTTAAAAGGATGAATAATGCATCAAAAACTTACCGACTCAAAAACCTCGGGCAGAGACTCCTGCGCTTATCTGAAACCCTCTGGCGCGTCAGCAATATGGTCCTCGGTAATACCAATCGGCCCTGGATAATGGACAGATTGAGGCGGAATCTCAATCCTCCCCACGGGGCGAACAATCGTCTGAAAATACGATCGAATAATCAAGTTATTCGACTATTTAAATAGAGACTAGTGACAAAAATCATCAAAATAAATCATACCTCAGGAAGGCGGGGTGGAGGAGCCAAAGAGGGAACTAAGTCCTGCGCATAATCACCCTCCATGTGCACAAGCTCCTGCCAAGGAAAAGTGTAGCGCTCTCCCTTGTTTATCAACTCCCTAAGCAAGCGCGAGTCTAGCATCGACTCCGATGGAGATGAGGGCACCACAAAGCGATCACCACTGTGCTGACGAATGATATGCTCCCCCAAATACCAGACAAAGTGTCCGGTACCAACCAAAACAGTGCGGTGCGCTGAAAGATGCAAGGCCTCGGGAAGATTAGTCATCCCGGCCCAAGGATGATACTGGACATCAACGGCAACCTGAAAACCATAAAAAGTTGGCATGAAACACCGGAAATAACATCAGAGAGAAAGTAACATGCAAAAAAACTAATTCTTACGCCAACAGAAGAGGTGCCTCGGCGTAGCAGCCCGCGCAGCACAGAGACAGACTCCACCCGTGACTCTCCTCTATCACGCCAGCTGGCCCCGACAGGGAAGTCATGAACCGCTCTACGACGCCGTCGAGGAGCCAATCCTGGGAAGTACTCTTGGAACCATAGCTGCAATGAAAACTAATCTTTGAGCACATGAGTCGAACAAATTAAAATAAAACAAGAAGAGGAAAGGATCATCACCTCTACGACTCTCCATAGACCGTAGACATTGACGGGAGACCTGTCGTTCAGCTGCCTACAGCCATGACGCAACGACAAGAGAAGGTCGGCGTATCCGAGGCTGGCAAAGCTAAAGGATCCTATCTCACTTATCCTGACTAAAGAAGGGAAGTAGAAAAGGAGTGCACGTGAACTCCTATAAGGAGAAAGAGTCATGGAGATCAGAATCAGAATGAAGATCCACACTCGCTGCTCAGCCGATGTCTCCTCCATGTCAAAACCACGAGCTAGAAACGAAGCCAGCTCCGATCGCCCGCTCCTAGGACCACCTCAAGACACTGGCAGGGTCCTGATATGCTGAACGATCGGACCTAACAAATCGACTGCCTCAGCCGCTCCCCAAGAAAGATCAGACATATGTGCTACAACCCGGTCAGTGAAGCGCAGACCACTAATCATGCTAAAGTCCAGAGGGGTCACTGTCATCTCCCCCAAGAAAAGTGAAAGGTGTTGGTAGTATCCCAAAAATACTCCAACAATCCGCGAACGACTGTCGCACCGCAACCCCGGGGGCTGAGAAACCCTACGACCGCCGAATAAAAATCCACTAAACTAGCCGATTCCCATAAGGCGTTCGTAGCAGGATCCCTCGTGATAATCTGGTAAAGTCGAGGAATCAAATCTCCAGCTCCAGAACCGCGGTGGTGAAGCGTGTCGTCGACTATGCCGGCAAGTGGGCGATGAGAAACGTGGTTCTCACGACAGAAAACCAACTGGTCTGGAGTCCACAGAGGTGGAACCCACCTACCTCTACTCGTAAAAGCCCGAGGCTCAGACTCTAAAACGTCGTCGTCCATACCCTCGGGAATCGTGGGAGTGTCATCTCGAAAAGCCTGACGCCGGCCATGGGTGGAAAGATCACGATCCCGTCGCCTAGGCATGCTATTATAAAAATAAAAATCTAAATGCTTAGCATCATTTCCTAAGACATTTAGTTCGAGTTACATTTTAATAAAAAAATCTAAATGCTTAGCATCACTTCCTAAGTTATTTAGTTATTTATCGCATTATACGCTAAATTTTTACCTCAAGGCTAAAAATTGGCAAAATAATGGAATTATTTATAGTATTTAGTTTCTCCATGACGAACTAATACTATGTTCTCCTAATTGCATGATACTATGTTCTCCATGACAATGTAGTACATACACAATACAAAACATGTCTCAAAGTTGCACATAAACAATAAATCGACGCGTCATAGCATATTTTACAAGATCTACAACCAACATGTCATCAATCCAAGTGCAAACGAACAACATGAACAACAAGGAACACCATTTACCACAAGTAGTACCAAAAATGGTGATTTTGCTCAATTCTTGTCATGCAACATGTCATGCAATTTTTGTCTCAAACCGCTCACAAACACGCATACATACATGTGCGAGAAAATTCATAGCAAGAATTTCAACATAAACTACAAAATCAAAAAAAAATCTCCAAATTGATTTTTAAGGTTTTTTCATGAAATTACTCATTTGAGGCAAATTCGAGGCAAAATCAAGGGAAACATACATAGATCCTTGTAGAGAATCAAAAATGAGGAAAGTAGCAAAAAATTAGACCAGAATTGATGAAGATTTGAGCTCCAAAAGCTCGAAAAACCGTGAGGATCAGAGCAGCCGCCGCAACACGGTCAGGCGACACCGCGACACGGTGAGCAATGGACGTGTCACGAGGATAAAATTCCGTGTCACGGTGAGTCCAAGGGTTGCCGGAACTCCGATAAACAGTAACAGCAGAACGACAGTGAGCAGCGACGAGCGGCAGCAAATTTCAGCAAAAAAAAAAATAAAAAAAAAAGAAAGAAGAGGAAAATTTAAAACTGCCGTGACACGGGGGTAATCTCCGTTAGACGGGGAACAGCTCCGAGCGTCGATGAAACTTTGTCGCGGCTCGGTAGTTTGAGCTGAAGAAAAAAAGAAAATGGAGAAGGGGAGTGCGGAAATGGCGAAAAATGGCAGAAGCAACTAGAATTTAAAGCCAAAAAAGCATCCCGTTACATCCCGTTTCCCTTGCAACGGATTCCGTTACCATGTAAGGATAATATATTGGCGTGGCACACGTGGTTTGACTGGTCAAAGATGCCAATTGACTGGTTTTCAGCCAACACACTTCCCGCGTCACGGGAATCTGCTCTGCGTCACGGGGACCCTTTCCGTGTCACGCGAATTCTTTTCGTGACACGGTGGTTTTGAGCCTGCCCTACATAACTATTTGCGAATATTCCTGCACGATTTTCCGCGCAAATTGGACAGTTAATTTTTTAGTAAAATTACGCGGAAAATTCTAACTGACGGTTGGAGGGTACCAAAATTACTATTTTGCCCCTAGAAGCATTAAAGTCATTTTATCGATATTTTAAACACCTAATATGGTCGGATAATCGACTTGAAGGTGTGAATCATCTGCGGCCCACGTTCGGGGATAATCCAACCATCATACACTTGCAAATTTCAGCGATTATAGTAGTCGTCGGCTTTCCTCAAGCTTGGAAAGCGTTATCGGTGGATTTTTCTTCAAGTATAGAAAACCGCCAAGTCGGCTTTCCTCAAGCTTGGAAAGCGTTATCGGTGGATTTTTCTTCAAGTATTGAAAACCGCCAAGTCGGCTTTCCTCAAGCATGGAAAGCGTTATCGGTGGATTTTTCTTCAAGTATAAAAAACCGCCAAATTCCTTTGTCGGCTTTCCTCAAGCATGGAAAGCATCATCGGTGGATTTCTTCAAGCATAGAATGACACCAAATCCATACGTCGACTTTCCTCAAGCATGGAAAGTGTCATCCGGTAGGTTTCTTCAAGCTTAGAAAGCTACCAAACTCATCTGTCGGCGTTCCTCAGGCATGGAAAGCGTTTCAACGAACGTCATCTAGTGGATTCCTTCAAGCATAGGAAGCTGCCAAATTCATTTGTCACCGATACACTGGTGCCAGATACGTATTCTATCCTTTTACTCTTTTATCTGTGGAATTAACATTTTTCTGCAGGTATCGGCGTATACAGAGTGATTTAGGATCGCAGAACGTCTTAAATCATTCTCCGTCCCTATCGACTACTTTGACTATCGTTTTCGAAACTGACGTTTCTACAAACTCAGTCAAAGTGGGGGCTTCTGTAGACACCTAAAAATGTCTCCCCAAAACCAAACCCGATGATGAACAACCTTTCACCGCCACTATTGGTCGGGTTCAGTATTTAATCCCGAGAGTGCTTAAAAAATCGTATTTGATTAAATTTGTATTTTTGAACAGTCCATGGATTAGTCTTGATGTTTGGTGAAAGCATAGTTTTAATTTCAGCACAAACTTATTATTTAATTTTAGCCCAAACCTTTTTTTTATTTTATTGTTTTATTATTTATTTTTGGCCCAAACCTTTTATTTATTTTATTTAATTATTTTCTTATTTTTGCCCAAATAATAATAAATCAGAAAAAGGCCCGAAATTATCAATCGGTACTTAAAATGTTGAACGAAATTAGGGTTAAAAATGTATTTATACGGAAAAGCGGGTTGAAAACTCCCGCGCCACGGCAAGAATCCACCGTGTCACGGGAATCATTCCCGTCTGATGGTGGGATTTCCCGTGACACGGGAATTTCCGCGTCTTTTTCGCGTAAACCCTTAACGCGTTTTCTTCCCCGTTTACTAAAACTTTCCCGTGTCACGGTACAGTTTGTCGTGTCGCGGGATACGTTTTTAGGGTTTTTATCATTTTAGGGTTCCGTGTGATCTCAGCACATTTTCTCTATAAATACCCCCTCATTTCTGATGTACGGGGCATCAAGGATTATCTAGTTTTTCCTCTCTCCTATGCTTTAGCCTAAACACTAGCCTACCCTTTATTCTTTCAAAATTCCTTCTTTAAGAACTCCAAGGAGTCCATACTTTACTCGTGGTTCTGTCCTTAAGCCAAGGCGTGAAAGGTAGAACTTTTTTAGGGTTTGGCCCCAAATCAACTCTACTTTATTTAATTTAATTTAATTGTTGTTTTATTATTATTTCCTTGAAATTACTAACTCGTTTATTATTTTGTAGTTGCAAACAAACAGAATAAAAGTAAGAATTATGTTCCTTTTATTTCTATTATTTTTCTAACGATTTTTATATTGTTGGAATTATGGTTAAATTGCTTCCAATATTAATGTATATTTTATTGATCACTATTTTGCATGTTTAAAGGGAATATGTAATTGAAAATCACGCCTAATAAGATAATTTGGACAACCGGTTTAGGATCCTTTTTAATCTTGTTATTTAATCAATTGATCACAATATTTTAGAATGATATGTTGCATTAATATTCAACCAATTTAGCTTAATAATAGTTTGGATCAAATTGAATATTTTTTTTGTATGCCTTTGAGATCGCAGGAATCACTTTTCACTATAAGAATCGAGTATAGGCCAATACGGGCGAATGTGACTCCATGACTAACTTCGTACCATCATCCCCGATCCTCCTTTCGTGGCTCCGAACCATATGGAGTTAGTAATCTCATGGATTATGAATGGGGTGTAACCTTCACGGGTCAATCGTTGTTGCCTTTCGTTGTCCCTTATCGTGGTTGCCTTTTTATGATCCGTGAACGGTTTACAAGTTCCTCAAAAACTTGTTGGCGGCTCCCTACTTTCCTTGTCCCTATTCGTATTATGTCAATTCCCAATTCCTAAGAGTGCCAAGCATATTCACCACATGCTTTTACGTAGGCGCACTTCGAACGACGCCTACACACCTTTAATCTGAATGAAATCCTCGCCATGAATAATAAAATATAAAAGAAACCATTTAGGAGAAACTTTACTCCTATAAGTATGAATTATGACAGCGTATTTGACAGACTTCATGCAAAAGGTCTTACAACTCCTATTGGACCATTTGAGGATCCACTAGTCGAATGGAGAACGGCTAATTGGAATCCCAATGCACACTGCAAATACCATCAAGGTAGGGGCCATCTTACTGAGAATTGCAGGAAGCTAAAGGAAGTTATCCAAGACTTAATTGATAGCAAAAAGCTCCCTGTGCCTCCCGTAAGCAAGAAACTAAGTATCAACAGTGCATCACTTTCTGATGGAAAATTTGATTCTAATAATCCCACCTTAGACCGGTTTACTGTTCATAATCCCACATTTAGATCATTATTTAATAATCCCACCTTTATAGGTTATCTTCTTCTATTGGTCCCTTATTACCGGCTACCTGAACTTTGGGTTAACTTTTTTTATTTTAATTTGAGTGACACGTGTCACTAAATAATTGGTCAAAAAATTGTAAAAAAAAAGAAAAAGAAAGCCTATTTTTTTTTTTAAAAAAAAAAAAAAAAAAACCATCCAGCCCCAACAACCACCCTAGCCCCAACCTTAGGCATCCTCTCCTCCACCGCCAATCCTCCATCTCCACCGTTGAAACCTCCATTCCCACCCTTAACTAGCAAAAACCGACTCAATTCCAACCCCCACAACCACAAAAACTATCGAAACCCTAAATTTCAATGAATAAAAAAATTAATGAATCAATTTCAATGGATGGCTTGAGGTAGAATTTGGGTAAGATTTTAGGGTTTTTCGGTTGTTGTTGGGGGTTAGAGGGGGTTTTAGGTGGTTAAAGGGGGGTTTCGGTGGCTGGGTGATGAGTGACATTTATGTCACTCTTAGGGAGTAGTATAAGAGTCATTTTCGTGTTCATTTTATCTTATTTTCCCTTTATTTCTCTTGTTTTCTCTTTAATAACATTTCATGTTTATTTGGTAATTTTTTCGTGTTTTATTTCTTTTCGTAGTTTTTATTAGAATTAGTTTATTTTCGTATTTTATTTGCTTTCGATTTATTTTATTTCGTTCCTTTCCTTTGTTACTTTCATAGTTTTAATTAGTTGTAAGTTTACTTTATTTACTTGTATAGTTTTATATCTTTATTAGTTTTGTTTTATTTCTCTTATTTCTATTTTACTTTTATTTATTTTAATTAGTTTTAGAGTGTTTTTCATATTTTATTTGTTGTGTTTTATTTAATTTTGTTAGTTTTAGCTTTAATTCTCTCATTTCCTATTTTAGTTTATTTAGTTTTATTTTATTATTTAGTTCTATTTTATTTTTCTTAATCCCTTTTCTCGGTTTTGCGTGTAGGTGTTCAGGTTTTAAGTCAAGTGAGTTCGATTTCCGAATTCATGTCAAAAGTTAATCGCTCCCTCACGCACCAATCAACCACCACGCAGCCACCTCCTATCATCCTCCACCACACCATTTCCCCTGCTCCCTCACGCAACCCCTGCACCACCGTCCACCCAATCAACTCCACCTCATAGCTGCTGCCTCCCTCACGCAACCCCTGCACCACCGTCCACTCAATCCACACCGACCTTAGCAGCTTCCCCTATTCCACTTCGAACCAGTAGCCACTCAAATTAGCGTAGAAACACCACTAAAACCCACCATTTCCACCCACCTAACGACTCCCCTACTGCCACCACAACCCAATCAACTCCACCTATTGCAGCCTTCACGCAAACCACCAAAATCCACACCAATCAACCACCTTTAGCCACCCAAATCGGCGCACCCAATCAACTCCACCTCTCAAATTCCCTACTCCACACACCTAGCAGCCTTAGCAGCCACCCAAATCAAACCATAGAAGCCACAACAATTAACCGCACCTGAACCACCATCACCCACCAATTCCACTCACCCTCACTAACACAAGCTGCAACCCAGACCACCCAATTTCATCAATACGACTACCAATTTACAGCAGCCCTTCACCGCATCTAACAACCACCAGCACCACCGTCAACAACCAGCAACAACCTGCAAATATTAATCCAATCACCAATTCGCACGGGCAAAATGAATTGCAATTGGGTTCGAGCAAAGCGTTGAGAGTTCGGTCGAAGTACGAGTCACAGACTTTCAAAGTTCTGTAAATTAAAGAGGTGTGGTCGAACACACCCATGGTTCGATCGAACCAACCCCGTAGTTCGGCCGCACCAACCCAATGAAGATCGAACGGTTTTTATTTGATGCTTGATGATAAACAAGGAGGATGAGCGGTGACGATTTGATGATGATGGTTGATGAACGGTGGTGATGGTGAGGCTCTTCAATGGAGTTCAAAGCAGCTAAATTCGAAGAAGAAAAAAAAAATCTGATGTGTTTTGGGATTTTTGTTTTATTTTTATTTTTCTTTTAATTTTATTTCTTTTATTTTCCTTTTCTTATTTCTTTCTTTTATTTTATTTTTATTTTATTTTTCCTTTTCTTTATTAATTTCCTTCCTTTATTTTTCTATTTTTTTATTAGTTTTGTATAAATACCCGTTTTGGGGTAATTAGAAAAAAGAGAATTACCATCTATTCAACTCTCTAATTAGTTTTAGGGGAGCTTCTCTCTAGGTTTAGGGTAGGATTAGAGTAGTTTAGAGAGAGAAAGTAAGGGTTTCACCATTGTTGAGCTTGGATATTGAAGAGGAAGATTGATCATCTTGCTTGTAGATTTTCACATTCAATCAATGAGAATCTCTAACTCTCTCTCCTCTATTTTTATTTGCTTTATTTTGATTATTATTTTAGTTGTTGGTATTTCTTGTTAATCATGTTTATTCTTGATTATTTGTTAATTAATCTTGTTATTAGCATGATTAGTGAGTAATTTCCCCATTAAGGGGATGGTTGTGGTGTAATTGGATCTTGAGCATGTTCTAGGATTTAGAATTAATTTATTTGTGATTAAAGTCTTTATATGCTTGATATTCTTTAATATTCTTGTAAGTGCACATTATTGGTTGATTAAAGGTGAATCTTTGCTAACAAGGAACATAAGTTGACTTAGTTAAGGTTCATTACTATCGATTGTTATTTAATAATACCTCCTAGTATATGGTTTTAATGTGGAAACATAGAGGCTATGTTAGGAGAAGCCAATTGACCCCGGAAGGCGGCTAGATTGGATCCTTTACTTCGATATTCGAGCATGTTTAGTTCATAATTAATTCAATTTCTATGCCTTTGTTTATGTTCAAGTGAATGCTATACCTAAACCATTTCCCTTAATGTTTTATTTCTTGTTTTATCATCTTTAGACTTTAGTTATTATTTATCTCCTATTCCGGACTAGCTTAATTGTCGATAACATTTGGTGGTGTTTATCCGTTCTCTGTGGTTCGACCCCTATGCTTGCCTTATACTCGTATTAGGTTTGTTTAGGTTGTATAAATTGTATTTGATCTAGGGATAGACAATTGACGACGCGTTTATTCCCTTGTCACTGGGTGGGATTAAAAGGATGGTGTTTGTGGTGGTTATGGTTGTTTTGAGGGTGGTATTCGAGGGGTGCTTTTGGTCGGCGGGGATGAATTCGGTACTGGGGGGGTTCCGGCCAGCCGTTTTCGGTGGTTTATGGTGGCGGCCGACCGGTTTAAGGTGGGGCTAGGCTATGGTTAGGGTTCATGATGGGGGTGGGTGGGGGTGATTGGTGGGTTTAGTTTTTTTATTTTTCAGTTTTTTTTACTTTTTTTTTTAAATAAAAAATTTCAACTAATTAAAAAAAACACATGGCCTCTTAACCTATCAAAAATGGTCACCAACAGGTTAAGGACCAATAGAAGAAGATCCCTTATAAAGGTGCGATTATTAAATAAAAATCTAAAGTGGGATTATTAACATCGAACCGACCAAAGGTGGGATTATTATAATCAATTTTTCCCTTTTTGATTCCTTGGCTATTTATGATGAAGAAAATTGTGTTGACCCCTCATCTCTAATCAAACCAGTCGAAGAAATTCATGCCATTGAAGAGGAAGAGGAAATATTTTTTGATGCCATGAGTAATTGGGCCCCAAATCAACAACCTGCCACTAGAGAAGACGTTTTGATCTTCATAAATACATTGGGGAAAACAATAGACATGTGTAGAAAAGTTCTTGAACGCACAAAGTTAGAACAACTTAAGCATGTCAATAAAGAGGTGACACATATAGAGAGTCTTTTAATCTAAAAAGGATTTTAATATGATTCTAATTGTCTTAGAAAGTAGACTTCAACATCTTTCCAACGACGTATTATTTTTCTTATTTCGAATTCTGAATCAAAAGATATGATAAAAACAAAAACCGCAAAAATGATTGTTTATCGCAAGAGTTTTATTCCGATTCGAATTCGATATTTTCTTGATTCTTCAACCCTTCTTTTTTTCATGATAAATAGAGGTTATATCACCCTTTTTTTTTTAATCATAAATAAGCTTGATCACCAAATCATTCTCTCTTCCTCTCTTCTACACCAAAAATCATTCTCTTCTCTCTCTCTCATATTCTAAGCCTTAAACCTATATTCCTAACTACATTATTCCTTCCTTAATAACTCCAAGGAGTCCATACTTGACCCAAAGTTGTATACTTAAACCAAGGCGTGAAAGGTAGAATTAATTGAGGGTTTTGACCAAATCAATTCTGCTTTTTATTTAAATTAATTGTTTTAATTTGATTTATTTTTATTGAATTTATTAGCAGTTTATTTATGATGTAGCAATTCAAGGAAACGCGGAAAGTGAGTAATTAATCACTTAATTACTCTTATCTAATTTTATTCTTGTTGCAGGTATCATGATTAGGTTTATTATGATTAAATTTGACTAACATTTTTATTGTTAAATTGCTTCCAAAACTAATGTTTATTCTATTATATTATTTATTGATCATCATATTGCATGTTTAAAAGGAATGTGTAATTGAAATTCACGTCTAATAAGATAATTTGGACGACCGGTTTAGGTTGCTTTTTAATCTTGTTATTAAATATAGAGATCACGATATTATATAATTATGTGTTGCATTAATAGTCAACCTATTTAGCATAATAATAGTTTCGAGCGAATTGAATCTTTGTTTGCATGCCTTTGAGATCGCAGGAATCACTTTTCATTATAAGAATCGAGTAGAGGCCAATATGGGCTAATGTGACTCCATGACTCACTTCATACCATCATCCCCGATCCTCCTTTCGTAGTTCCGAACCATAAGGACTAAGTAATCTCATGGATTATGGGGTGTAACCTTCACGGGTTAATCGTTATTGCCTATTTTTATCCTTTATCGTGATTGCCTTTTTATGATCCGTGAACGATTTACAAGTTCTTAAAAAACTTGTTGGCGGCTCCCTACTTTCCTTGTCTCTAATCGTATTATGTCAATTCCCACTTCCTATGAGTGTCAAGCATATTCACAACATGATAAAGTACGCGCACTTCAAACGACGCCTACAATCAGCCTATCCTGTCACTAATATGAGAGACTTGTAAAATTATCAAGAAATCTAGGATGGTATAAATTATTAGAATAAAGTAATTTTTTGTATATTTTCTGGCTTATTTAGTAGTTTATTACCCCACTCACCTCTTATCTATAACATTGACAAAAAATGAAGGTAGTAACAATACTTCACATAATATTTAGATTATAAAAAGGAGTTAAAAAAATGTTTGCAAATAGTGTAAATTCTCAATATGTTTAAAAAGATAAAAAGTGCTCCTTCCTTCCCATAGTACTTGGGACATTTAGGTGGGCACTAAGGGCATGTTTTGATTTATTAATAGAGCTAAATTGAATTGAACTAAACTGATTAGAGCTAAACTGAATTGAAATTAAGCTGAAGAGAACATGCCCTAAGAAGTACTCCTTCCGTTCCATAATAATTGGAACGCTAAGGTGGAAACATAGTTTAAGAAAACTACAAGTTAGTCCATTTAAAAATATTTGTTAATTATATGAAAGATTCTCTTTTGTATTTTTATATTGTAAGAATAGAACAAGTGGGGTAGATGAGGATAGAGAAAATGTGGGAAAATATTTTTTAGTAGTACTCCTTCCGTTTTTTTTATATGCATCACTTGGGAATGCACATAGTTTTAGGAGATAAATATAATATTGTGAGTGGGTGAATAAATTATTATAATAAAAGTATGATGGGGAACATGATAGAGAAAGTACGTGAGAGAGAATATATATTTTATTATTTAAGTGGGGACATAGAAGAGAGAGAAATGATAAAATAATTTGAGCGGGGTTTAAAGTAAGAGAGAGAAATAATAAAATATAGTATAATTTTATCAAATATAGAAGTGATGCATATAAAAAAAAACACCCATAAAAGGAAAGTGATGCATATAAAAAAACGGAGAGAGTAATTCAATTTCATATTTAGTAACGTGTCAAGTATTCTGAAATCGGACGAAAAGATGAAATGGGAACAATGTTAAGTATTATGGGACGGAGGAAGTAATAATAAGCCTTACTCCGTACTCAATTATTTTTTAATTGGTCAATTTTGACTTTTTTTTCAAAAAAAAATATTTACACAATCAATTTGATCATAAGAAAACAATCACATAAGTTATTGTTTGAATTGTGAGTAAAAAAAAAACAGTTATTGTTTGAATTGTTCCAAAAAATTGCTATCCGAAAAGATAAATTACTACATCCGTTACAGGTTATGTGCAACGATTAGACATTTTTTCTCTCTGCTTTATGTTAAATCGTTGCACATAACTTGTAACGGAGGTAGTAGAAAAATAACATGAAGCAGTAATGAAGACTGACAATTCTGTTTCCTCAAAAAAATAAAAATAAAAATGACAATTATGTCACAATTTATATACGACATATACCATTAGAACATTATTACTACCTCCGTATTTTTTAAAGTGTTATAGTTTGATCGGCACATAGTTTTAGGAAATTTAATTGACTTAAATAAAATAAGAGGTAAGTGAGGTAGTTGGAATATTAAAAAATTGTAAAAGAAAGATAGTGGGGTTTATATTTTATTGAAAAATAATAAATGTGAGGAAAGTTATAATGAAAAATAGTAGTGAGTTTGGGTGGAGATCATGAAAGGAGAGAGATATAATTTTTTAATATACTCTCTCCGTTTTTAAATATTTGTTCCATTTCTCCACGCGCGGAGTTTTAGGAGAAATTGGAAAAAGTAATAAAATATGGATGTAGTAGGGTAGTTGAGAAAATAAAAAATTGTAAAAAGCAAAAGTAGTGGAAGAATAGGAGGAGAGAGAGTATTATGTTGAGTCCACTAAGTGTGAGGAATGAATTAAATATTGTAAAAAATTTCCAAAAAAATAAATATAGCAAGTATATAAAAACGGCCGAAAAAGGAAAGTGAGTAAGTATTTAAAAATGGAGGGAATAGTTTTTTGCAAAAAAAGAAAGTGTAACACTTATTAAAATACGACTGAATTTAGTAAGTGTAACACTTAAAAAAAAACACAGAGAGAATAAAAAAGTTCAATATTGTATTTTTTTTAGTGCTTACTTAGAGAGTTATAGCTTATAGGCGGACAAAATGTTCAATATTGTATTTTTTTTTTAGTGCTTACTTAGAGAGTTATAGCTTATAGGCGGACAATAAACCGGGGCCGAGCACAAATCTTGGTCATTTTACTTATTTTACTGTTTTCGGGCAAAATTAAATTTCCAATTCCAATTTTCCAAAATTCATCATCACAATTCACAAATGAATAAAGATAAATTTCAATTTCAATTTTTCAAAATCCGTCAATAATCACTTACTACCTCTGCTTCGAATTATTCGCAACAAACGAATATTTTATATCTCACAAATAATACACCTTTGTTGCGAGTAATACGAAGCGAAGGTAGTATTACACTATTGAGAAATAAATAAAGATGTGTAAATCAAAACCGAAAGTAAAAATCCTACCAAAAAAGGCAATACCAATTTTCCAACCGTGTATGATTAATTTTCCAATTTCATACTAAATACAACAACAAACATCTTTTACTAGTAAACTATTACCAATTCACTATTACACTTACAAAATTTATCTATGCACAATCGAAATAATAAAATGCATTAAATTAAGTTGATTAACTCACGACAAAATGAATACAAAACAAAAGCAAAAAGCAAAAAGGAGAAAAAAAAAAAAAAACAGCAAAATTAACCCAAAGATCCCACTACTTTTCAACCCAAAATAAACCAACACATTTTCATCAGATCTACTGTAATAGTCAATCATCAGAATCATCGTCACCGCCGAAGAGCGACATACGATTGTAAACAAGAAAGAGGACGATAGCAAGAACGAGAGCGACCCCGAAAGGAGAGCCACTAGCAAGGTGAATGGAGTCGGGTTCACCAGTAGCAGTAAAGATTGAAGTGAAGAAGTTACCGCGATCCGAAGATAGAAACTGGATTATAAGAAGAAGTATTATTGGTAGTAGAAGAAGTCCAATGGGACTTATAAGCTCGGAGATTGATTCAGTAATGGCTTCCCAATCACCGATTAACATGGGTCCGGAAACTACGAGGATTACTACTGCTGCTAGTAGAATGCCGTGCGGCGGACCCCGTGCTGCTTCTTCTATCATTGTATTTTGTTTGTATTTTATTTTGTGGGTTTGAAGTTTGGTTTTGATTGTAATGGAGTTTTGAGGGTTGAATCTTGGTTTGTTTGTTGGTTTTTTTTATTGATGGGAAGTGGTTGATTAGAGGAAGAATGGGTTTGAAAAAATAGAAACAAAAGGGGTGAGTTGAGATTTGTTTTGATGAAGTTTAGGTTTGAAACGAGGACGTAGGAATTGATGGTGGGGTTAGGTTGTTTATTAAAGACGGGGGTGTGTCAGCCTACGCGCGTTTTGGTTAAAACTAAATGGAGTAGTCTTTAATCTTTACTTCTTGAGTTTTTTTTTTTTTTTTTTTTTTTTTTTTTTTTTTTTTTTTTTTTTTTGGATGAAGTAGTAATTTTCATGAAGTAGTATCTTTACTTCTTGGATGAAGTAGTAATTTTCATGAATTTTCAATGCATGTAGAGTTCTACTTTCTTACTTTTTAGTTGACACGTTTCTTTAGTCACGTTTGTAAATACACTTATTCAATCATAAATATCTTTAATTATTGATAAGCAAAAATTATGAAAAGTTGATATTTTGAAAGTATATAACATGACAAATCTAACAAGACCCCACATGACTATTTTTTTCATTACGTATAAAGCACAAAATACAGTCAAAGAAAGGTAGATGAATAGTGCTAAAGTCAAAACGTGTCAACTAAAAAGAAACAGAGGTAGTACTTTTTCTAGAAACATAGTAGTAATGTGTAAGGTCTTGTTTAGTTCACCTTATTTTAGCTAATTTGATCTGGTTTGGTTTGATCAGATTTGGTTCGGTCTGATCTGATATGATCTAATTGTCCTGTTTGACCAAATTTTTACCTTAAGTGTATGATAATCTATAAGGAAAAATTATATAAAGTGTGATTTTGTTAGATTCGTAATTAGGGATGGCAGTGGATCTGGACCTGACCTGGATCCATATTCGTTTCTCACGGATCTGGGTCTTCAAAATTTGGATCCATCAGATCCTGGTCATATCTGGTTCCTGCTATAAAAAACGATCTGAGTTCGGGTCTGGCCCCTCGACTTGAACCCAGTTTGTTTACCCGTTTTTTTAATTTTTTTTATTAAAAAACTAAAATTGTGTTTTTTATTAAAAATGTTGATGATGTTAATTGTGATAAAAATTAGCCCTTTCAAGAGATGAATTTTGGATGCTCATATCGGATACATCATCGTTATTTTGTCACTTGCTCATTTGTAACATCGTACTTTTTTCGTTGTTTATAATTTTTATTTAAAAATATAAGTGTATAAGGTGTTTACTTTGTATTTTTAGATTAGTTTTATAACTTTAATTTAGGTTGAACTTAATAACCCCTAACGAAAGTTTGAAATACATTTTTTTTACTCAAACATAACATTTATAGAAAAAAAAAATTAGGCAAAATATATTGGACTCGGATCCAGACCCATATCCGTTGGACCCATAAGATCTAGATCCGGGTCTCCATTTTCCAGACCTGATGGATCCGGGTCGGATCTGGATTCTTGTTACAAAAAGGATTTAGATACTGGTCCATCCGGACCTAGTCCAGATTCGACCCGTTGCCACCCCTTTTCGTAATAATGTCTATTTTATTAATATATAATTTTCATAATTTTTTTCATTACGAAATTAAACATAATAGGAGATATATAATTGCACATAAAACGATAATCTGATCTTAACTTTCTTATTTTTCTGATCTGATCTAACCTGAACTTATTTTTTATGAAATAATTAAAAATAAGGTGAACTAACACAAGGCCTAAGGTTATGTTCTGATTTACTGAATTGGGCTGAAGTGAACTGAACTGAATTGTTTATGAGAGAATAAAATTAGGAACTAAATTGAAATGAAATGAATTGAAACGAAATTAAGGTGAAGAGAACAGGTCCTAAGTTCTTGTTTAATTCACCTTATTTTCACATGTTTAGATTTTTTTATTATTCTGTTCGTGTTTTAATAAGTGTTATACTTTTATCGTCATATAATTTCAGGAAATTTAATTGTCTTAAATAAAATAAGAGGTAAGTGGGGTAAGTGAAGTATTAAAAAATTGTAAAAGAAAGATAGTAGGTTAATAATTTATTGATAAGTAATGAATGTGAGAGGAGAGAAAATAATAAGAAAAAATAGTAGTGGGTTTAGGTGGTGACCATGAGAAAAGAGATACTCCTCTGTTCTTTTTTACTTGACCTGTTTCTTTTACACATTTGCCAATGAAAAACTTTAACGATTAATAACTTAAATTCTCCATAAGTAAAAATTATAAAAGTTATATATTATGATAGTATTTATTGAGACGAATCCAAAAAAATCATACATTAATATATTTTTCGTTACATATTATTCACAAAAGACGGTCAAAGGAGGGGTGGTGAATAGTCTAAAAGTCAAAACGGGTCAAGTAATAAATAACGGAGGAAGTATATATATAATATTAATATGTAGCTTTTTGCCAAAAAATAAAATTTAACACTAATTAAAACACGAGCACTTTTGATAAGTGTTACACTTATTCAAACAAAGGAGTATAAATAAGATATGGTTATACTTCCTCCGTTTTTTTTAATTGACACCGTTTGAATTTTACACTATTCACAGAACATGTTTTGACTCGCTTTTGTGGTTTATAGATAGGATAAAACATATTCATGTGGGGTTTTGTTTGAATCGTTTCAGTGTATATTTTATTAATATCCACATTTTATAATTTTACAATGTTGATAATTAGAGATATTAATCGTTAAAAACATGCGTTAGCAAACGTGATAATGGAAAGGTGTCAACTACAAAAGATTATATATATATATATATATTATTTTATGAATGGTTTAGATTTAGGGTCCCAAGGCTAATATAATATTACGTAAAACATTGATTACATCATATTGTTATATGTTCATATATGTAATTAATTCTTCACTTGTTTTTGAAGGTATTATACTACTTCCTCCGTTCCCAAAAATTCGACCCTTTTGGCCTATTTTAGTCCTCAAATGATAAATCTATTTGCATTAAAATACCCACCAATTTACAATAATATTTTTGCAAAATTAGCTTTCATATAAATTTTGTTTTGTCATGTATTTTTAAAACTTTATCTCTCTACTTTCTTACAAACCCCATGTAAATTTATCTTTCCAATATGTTTTTATTTCTTTTATTTAAGTTTCTTAATAACCATAAAATAAACCCAAAAGGATCGAAGTTTTGGGGACGGAGGGAGTATGTAATTATAGGTTAAGCTAGGTTACTAATACTATTACGTAAAATTATTTATCCATATTATTTGTAGTATAATAGAAATTTTTATATGGAAAATTGGTCTCAACACTATGAACTATCAATTTAATTTATTGGCTCCGGTGATAATGATGGTCAAAAAACTTCACTAAAGGTGCGTTTTACACCCAAGTCATTAGTTTGAGTTGTTTTATCCATTAAGCAAAGTATAGGGTGTTGGGTGCACCCAAGGCATAGTTTAAAATGTTGAGGCCAATTTGCTGATTTTTATATTATGTATATATAGTAGATTATTTTTGTGGCAATTAAAATAAAATTAAAGGATACTTAACATGACCAAAGATTTTTAGAGTGGTCAGTCACACCGCGTGGTAAGCTGACACACACTAAAACATTAATCGGGTTACCCCTGATCGACCAAGTAACCCTTCACCGACTGAGTAAATCCTGACTGAATAACTCCTGATCAACTTAGTAATTCATGATCGATTAACCCCTAACTGACCAAATAACCTGGACCACTCTATGTGACCAGCAATATTACAAATTTTGTGTAACAAATATAATATATTATTCAGAAAATGCAATGAATTTTGGATGCATGTGAAGTTTTATTTTCTAGAAAATGCAATGAGTAAGTTTTATGTTGGTTAGATGTATTGACTTTAAATAATTGAGTGTACAATAAATATTGTCCATTTGCTATAAAGTTGCTAAAAAAAATTATCAAAAGTTACCTTAGTATAATTGAAAGTTATTCTAGTTTAAATAAAAGTAATCTATAATTTATCAACATAGTTACCCTCTTTAAGTAAGCCAAAACTAGTTTATATGGCATTGTTTTTAAATTGAATGTAATTTACTAGTAAGTCGTAACCAATATTAAACAATTAAATGCGAACTTCCATCACTTTAATGTTCAAAACTTTTAACAATTTTACCTGAATAATATCACCTAATGATTATAATTTTATAATATGATCTTTAACAACCATTTTCTTTTATTTTATGTGGCCTGGACAACTAGTGACTTGATGAACAAGTTAAACCTTTTTTAAAAAAAATAAAAATTATACATGTTACATGTGTATTTGTCTAAAAAAACAAAAAAAAAACCCTCTTCCCAGCCCCACCCTCCTCATTGGAAACCACCAAATTTAATTTCGACCGCCTTCCCTGCCTCATTCTAGATTATGGGGTACCTTCCCTCACTCTCCCTCCATGATTTTGGCCCCTCTTACCCTCACGACTCGATTCTAACCCCTCTTATAGAAACCCATTTGTGTCTCCCCAAAATCAAACCCGGTGATGATACCTTTCACGTCGAATCATAATCGAATAGAGTGAAAGTGTGGAAAGTTTAGTGTTGTGGTTAGTTTTTATTTAAATTCCATTCTTTCTCTCTGTTTTCGAAAACCTATTTTATGAAAATAGCCAATCCAATTTAGTTTGGTCCATAACAAGGGTATAACAATAGTGTAGTAGGATGGGTCTTGAAAAGACCTTTTTAACGATATATTATAAGCCCAATTTCGATGAATAATGAGGAAGTTATGGCCAAAATACTAAATTGGACCCGGTTTGGTTTTTATATGCGGCCCAATGATTTAGAGGAGAGCCTATTATTAATTATCATTCCTAAAGTTATTAGGATTGATTATAGTCTTCTAGAATACTCTAGAAGATTCTCTTAAATCCTAATGGAGTTAGGATTGATAATAATGTTTCTAAGAGTTTGAAATTGAATAAAACTAATCCTTTTAAGAATCCTTGTTTTATACAAAGTAGAATATATTCAGATATTATTTTTGTACTCATAATCTTTATCCAAATTTTATATGGTTGGATAAATCTTTAAATTATCTTTCCAATGATATATTATAATATTAAATTGAAGATATAACAAAAAATATATGAATGAGATACGAAACTCTATCCCAAACTGACACCCTTCAACTATTTCGGCCAAATATTTTTATATACAAAAGATATAAATCTTATTCTAATTGGGTTGGAAAGTAGACTTCAAGAGATTTCTAACTACATATAATATTCCTTATTTGGACTTATGGATAAAAAGATATGATAAAAACAAAATCCGCAAAAACTGTCTTGCAGCGCCGGACGACAGGCTCTGTTGCGCGGCGACAGAGGCTGTTGTTGAGACAGGGGAAATTGCGGCGACAACGTCGTGTTTTATTCCTTCTCAAACTCTGATTCTTTTTTATCATATCCGGACTATTTTCATTATAAATAGCGTCCTTAGACCTCCGTTTTTAATCATCAATTCTCATCAACTCCTAACCAACTCTCATCAAGAAATTCTTGATATACTCTCTTTCTCTTTCTAAACCAACCTTTTTACAAACAAAATTCCGCACTCACAAGATCTAGACACACCTAGCATAATTCGAATTTGTCTTCGCCCTAGACGTGAAAGGTTTGATATTTTTGAGGGTTTGGTCCCAAATCTCTATTTCAATTATTTAATTTAATTGTTTTGATTTATTATTTTCCTTGAAGTTACTAACGTGTGTATTTTGTTATTAGAAAGAGGTAAGAGGCATCCAAGTAAGTATTTTAATTGTTTAATTGATATTATGATGTAGAAATCATGTTTAGGATGTTTTATTTCTTCCTAGTACCATGTTTAGGGTGATTTACTTATATCAATTATGATTTATGTGATGCTTCCTATTTCCTTCCTAATAACATGTTAGTATCATGTTAGGGTTAAATCTTTGATCTTTATTGTTTAGTGACATGCTAGGGTTTGTTATTAATCTTGTTAGTATCATGCCTAGGATCTTGCTATTAATATGATGCTTTAACATATTTTAATTGTTATAATTTATTATGATTATTATTTTGATTATTATTATTATTGTTGCTTGATATATTATATTTTTATTGCTTGATCACGCCTTTTATGCATGTATAAAGGGAATTGGTACTTGTAATCACGCTTAATAAGATAATTAATAATGTTGTTTAGGGTAATTTGATCATAATTCAAGTGAACACCAATAATAGATTTATTTGTGCATTAATATTCAACCAACATATATAAACAAGTTTAGGCCAGGGTTAACCTATTGATTGCTTGTTAGTCTGAAAGCGCACATGAATACGAGAAGAATAAAGTAGAGGCCTATTATTAGGGCAGGTTCTTTCCCTTTTAGATTGGATTTGTACCTTCATCCCCGAACTTCCAGTTTCTGTTCCAGACCTATTGGAGTTGACGAACTCATAGATCATTAAGGGGTGTAACCTTCACCCTGTGAACGGTTTACAAGTTTCTAAAACTGGTTGGCGACTCTTTTGCTCTAGCTTCCTTCCCTTTGGACGCTACCATGCTTAAGTGTATGATCACATTGGGGTTCAAGTTTGGGGTAATGCTTGAAATATTCCCTACACCTCCCCATTCCCAAAGTTGAACTCATCCCCTTCACGCAACAATTTCGACATCCTCTCTCTTTCTCTCCCTCCTCCCCCTCTCTCTCTCCTTCTCTCTATTTCTCTTTTCTGACAATTTTCTCGAGGTGGGACAAAGGGTTTCACAGGTGGGGAATTTTTTCGGTGGTTTGCACGAGGTGGGACAAATGGTTATGCAAGTTAAGGGAGTGGATGGAAAGGGGTGGTTTTGCAAGGGCAGGGGTGGGAGGGAAAGTGATTTCAAGGGCAGAGTTGCATTGAAAGTACATGGTAGTTTTGTGGGAATAGAGGTTGGTGTAGACACCTACTTTTGGCCTCTTGTCCTGAAAGAAAGTGCGATGATGTTACAATTGAAAGGAATGGTGTCCTTTGAAAAAGTGTATTATTCCGATAGAGGGTTCAAAATTATTAGAAAACTAATTATTCAGTAAGGTCAAGTGGTCGGAATGCCTGGGTGGAGGCCGCTTTCGATGAGTAATATTAATGTATAATTAATATTACAACTTAATCTTGACTAAACCCTTCGGGTCACACCCAAGCAACTAATGAACCGAAGTGACAAATTAATTCGGAAGGAATTAATGCGTCCCGCGATTAGTTAATATTTAGACGTCGGACAATTCGACCTTGGAGCGTCCAAACCGAGCGTCGGAAGTCGAGTCAATAATGATAAAAAGACGAGACAAAAAAATAACTAATAAATAAACATAATAACCAAAATACCCCTATCATCGAAAAGCCGTGTGCTAGAGGCATGGCCGAGCTAGCAGCCCACACCAAGTGCGGGGCTTGCTAGCAAGTCGAGGCTAGCAGCCCGTACAAGGTGCGAGGCCTAGGCCTGCTGGCCAAGGGTGGCATCAGCCATGGCAGCCCACTTGGGGTGGCTCGGTGCCCAAGTGGGGCTGCCATGTGGCGTATGCTAAGAGGAGAGTGGGGTGATGTGTTGTGCAGTTTTTAGAGAGGGAGTGGGGAGCAAGTTTAGTCCCCCCCTCTCAAAATGGTCCTCACCTAACTTCTCATGTGAGCTTGATACTTGTTGATTTATTAGTAGCTTGATTATTTATTTTATTTTAGATTTAAAATAAAATGAAAAAATCAAATCTCCCACATGGAAAGATGATGGGAATTTTGGTGAGCTTTTGCCTATAAATACCAACCTTGGGAGTTGGGATTGTTCGATTGAGTAAGTGTTGAAAAAGGCATCAAAGTGTGAAAACCTTTGAACACAAATTACTCGGGTTAAGGTCGGGCCTTGCTAACTCAAAGGCAATAGACCGAGTTCGGTGCTCGCGTTGCGGGTGGACTTCGTAGGAGGTCCCCGTGTAAGCGGGGCTAAGGGGCTTTCGAAGGAAGAGCTCAATTAAGTGAGCAAAGCATGCTACAAAGGTAATAATCTCATACTTAGTCTTGTGTTTATGTTAATTATTCATTAAAGTTATAATTATTATGAGTTTGGTTTTGGGTCGGGTTTCTTTTCGCGGTGGGTCGGACTCACCGAAACCTAACAGTAGTATCAGAGCCTTTCTCATCTATTTTTATAATCATATTTTCAAGGTGTTATTATGGCTTAGTTTTTCTTGTTTTAAGTTGCTAATTAGATTGGTAGCTCAGTTTTATTAATTTTAAACCCGTATTAGAGCTGATTTCAACCCCCGAACCCAGATTTTTGCCCAAAAATAGTGAATTTTGGGTGGAAAAGGCGTTCTGGAAATAGTTTTATTCTTTAGGGCTGTGTTTTTGGCCAAAAAATGACAAGAAATGCACTTTTTGAGCGATTTTTCGTTTTGACGAAATTTTTTACTTTCTAACCTTGAAATCTTATTGCATATTTATGGTGGTTATGTATTTGGTTCTTTCCTTAATTTATATGCAATTTTAAACCTCTTTAAGCATGGCTACTTGGTAGTAATTGGTGCTTGAAAGTTTGTTTTATTTTTCATATAATTCCAAATTAATTGTATTAAGTGTGAAAAGTTTGTTCTTTGTTGCTTCCAAGTACTAAAGATTTAATTTTTAATTGTTTTAAGTGATTGAAACTTTGAGTTACTAAATTCCATGAATTTTTTGTTAAACCTTTGATTTAAAGTTGGATTTTTTTTTGTTAAACATTTGAAATAATCATGTAATAAGTTGATTGGAATCATAAATTTTGAATCTTGTGATAGAAATTTCATTTATCTTCATATTGGAAGATATAATTTTCAAGGATTCACAAGTGTTAAAGTTGGAAGTTTTATTGAACTTGTGTTCATATTTCCAACTCCCTTTTATTTTGTCAAAATCTCATGATTAGTTTAAATTAATTACATTAATTGTGAGTTATTGCCCTTATTATTTTATTGCACCAAATTAAACCAATTTTAAAGAATGGTTCTTGAAAATAATATTGGTTGTATGCACTTTTATGAATTTTTAATTAAAGTTGGACTTGTTTAATTTTTCATTTTTGGCTCAATTTTATTAATTCTAAAATTAATTTGGAACTAATTAATTAGTCACTCAAAAATGAGGTTAAAAACCTATGGTTTTGCACGCAAATTGAGGGCAAAAAGACCCTAGGCGAGCCAGGCTGCATAGCAGCCCGCATGTGGCTGCCAAGGGCAGCCCTTGGCGTTGGTGCAGCCATGCGTGGCTGCTGCCATAGCCAGCAAGCACGGCTGCCAAGCCGTGGCAGCAACAACACCATGGTACGGCAACAAGCCGACCATGTGTGGGCCGTGTGGTCGAGCCTTGTGGTGCGGGGCGTACTACGTATGTGTATGTACGTTGGTGCTTAATAGGGGTTAGCAAGCGTAGGCATTCCTTGCGAAGTAATGCAGTGCAATGAGTTCGTACAACATGGCCATCAAGGGCCACGACTTGGTGCATGAAAGTTCGTTGATGTGAACGGTGTAAAGCTTTGTAACATCGGACCACTCCCACGTTCATTGAGAATCAATCGGTTGTGCGAGTAGTGAGAACTCTAAGTCTTGGTGCTAGACATTTGGACATTTTGGACTATGTAATTTTTGCTTAATTTTTCCCTTTTAATTATTCTTATTAAATTAATTTGGTTTTAATTATTTTGATAAATGTTGGAGGCTAGGCCTTGGTTTTTGAGCGGCATTTTCAAAATTTAATTTTGGAAAATATTTTGGTTTGTCGGCTTAATTAATTGGATTAATTAAGATGGATGCGGATTTTAGTGGGAGCTTCAATTATTAATTGTGCTAAATTACATAATTAATTAAACAACTTTGACTACTTTTAATTAGGCTTGTTAATTAGATTAACGACCTAAATTAGTTACTAGTTTACGCGTGTTTTATGCATCATTACTTGTTTTATCGTTGTAAAGTGCATGGGCCATTCACAAATAGTGAATGGATGAATATAATGTATATTCTCTCACAGGTTTTACAAAATGGCAAGTAGTGTGGCCCGATTAGGATAGAAAATACGGATTGCCATCCGTGATGGTATTTTTGTAAATCTAAATACGGTCTGCGAACCATTGAGTATTTTTGTACCTTAATATTTAGATTAATCCTAATCGTAAATACTAGTATTTGCATAATTATGGTCATGTCTTGAAGACAGAGGTTCTCGGAAGACGAAGCCATGAAATTGCAAAAGCCGTCCCTTGAAGATTTGATGATTCAAGGGGTCATGATAGTTTCCAAATACATCTTTATTAATGTTTTCAATATATATTTATGAGTATTTATATGTGAATTATATGTTAGATGCATGTTTAGGATTTCGAATGTTGTGAGTATTAATTAAGTTCACTTAAATCACCCACATAGAAACCCTAGGTCCCTAAAATATTGAGTGAAGTTGTCACTCCAAAACAACACTTATCGACCTATTGAGAGTAGTGATGGGCTACGCCAAAGCGAGGCATCACTATTACTCCTTAGGATTCATAAGGCATACCGGGTATGCAAGTTGGTTTTGGTTATACTCACAAATATGAGTGATGGAGTCCTAACATGTCGTACCAAAGAGGATAAGTCGTTGAGAGAGCATTAGATGCGACGATTTATCCAACTAAGAGTGGCTTGGAGCCATTAGCAAAGCATTGCTTACCTTAGGAGATTTAATGTTAAGACAAGCCAAAGCATGCTTAACTACTCTTTGTTTCTTTGGATCTTGGAATCGACTTATTCTCGCCAAATGGAGACAAATTCTATGCGTGGAATAGACGTTTAATAAGATTGAAAATTTGCATGAATGCTTTTTTTTTTTTTTAAAATTTCAAACTTATTATGTTATATTCTTGATAAATGGTTATACTTTGCACTTATATTTGTAGAATTCCAAATCAAACTATATTGTTTTCCATGATTGGTAAAGGAAATCTTTGAGAATGGTTCTCAAAGAAAGGAAAAGCAATTCTAAAATACATTTCTCATAAATTACTTTTACAAGTTTGAAAGGACAGTTGGACATCATGTATTCAAAATATTAGGTTTTGATAAACATGAAGTATTGAGTTGGAAACTCAAAATTGTCAATGCTTGACAACCAACATATCTTTTCACTTTATACGCTGGTGAGTACAACTCATTGATGTATTAATTCAAGTATGAATTTTAAGGAAAAGATGGAACTTTGTTATACGACGCATTAGATGCTTAATTATGCCTAACAAAGTATAAAAGTCAAAGACTGTTAAAGAAATGTTTCTGAAAGATTATAAGATAAAGTATGACAAGAATTATAGGAGACGAGGAACAAAGAAAAGGAATAAGATTCCATTTCTACTAAAGAGTTCTTATTATTCTAATTAACTTAGAAAGTTATTATCTTCACAAGTGTTAGATACTACTTGAGTGTTCCACTTTGAAAGCGACCTCAAACTATTAAAGATAAGCTAAGTTATTGACTTACAAGCTTAGAATGAAGCAAGTAGAGTTACATCAGTTGTATGGTCGTATGCTTTGTTTAAAAAACTTTTAAGCTATAGCTGGAACAAATAAATGGTTATTGTGTTCCTAATCAGCAAACAATCCGTTAACACATGGAAAGACTCGCATTCAAAGTAAAGAGCAATAATAGTTGCGAATTTATTTGAATGACATGGTTCTCTAAACAATTAAATAAACATTTCCATAACATGAAAACTCACAAAAGTTCAAATCATAGGCATGATTTGTGTTCCCAACATCTTTAACAATGTCACATTAACAAGAACTTACTCAAGGCTATATAGGCTCTTGACAATTGATCGATTCTGAATTGTTCTAAGACAAGTAAGTCTTACTTGTTAAAAACCGACAAAGTAAAGAGCTGTTGTTCAAGGTATAGAAAATTGACTCCGAAAGCGAAAGAGGATTCAATTACTCCAACGTCTCAGGAAGAATTTGAAAGAATATGGCTATATTCATCAAATGTGAACAAACTTGACCTTTTGAATAGTTAAAGAGTTCAATGAAGTATAGAATCCACTTTGCAAGATATCAAAACGTCTAGATTAGAATCGAGCGATGTTTTCTTGAGCCAAGCGTGACCATCACAAAGTTATGAAATTAAAATTTTCATCAATAACTCCACAAAAAACATAGTGTGTCTTCATGGAGACCTCGATTCCATTTAAAAATGACTCGAACAATGATGGATCACACCCCTTCCTATAAAGTTCTTAAAGATTTCACAAAGGACTAATGTTACACTAAAAAAAATGTTGGAGCTAAGAAAGGACACCATATTCAGTTACAGATAGAATTAACTTCAAAACGTCTTTTCAAGTATATGTCTAAAACTCTTAGCTACAGTGGGTGTTCACTAGCTCAGTAGGAGCTAAGTGACTCAGTGGGAGCTCACCGGCTTAGCAAGAGCTAGTTGGTTCAGTGGGAGCTTAATGACTCATTAAAGGCTAAGATAGCTCAAGTAGGAGCTAATTGTTTGTTTCAAACGAACTTTTACCCAAAGACAATATACATGTCTCTTTGTAAGCTTTCAAGTGAGACTACGTGCACTACCTCCACAACCTAAATGAGAACATAATGTTTGTTGCTCTAAGTGGTGTCTTTCTGGAAAGTAACACATTTCCAAAATGAAAAGTGGGAGGAAAATGAACTTGATGACCATCGAGATTAGCAACAAACTAGAAGTGAGAATCTCGAAAGACCTTTAATGGGCTTTGTAAAAATACTTGATCAAGAATACTCAAAAGGACTTTACAAGTGCCTTGAAAGAGAATTCATTACTCACAAAACTATTGAAAAGTTGGAATAAGATCAAAATAATCAAAGGGCTTTGGAAGCGCCTTGAAACTCAGTGTTTGATGAAATAACCCCGTATAGGTAAATAATTCACCAAAGGCTTGGATTGAATCCTATAAATTTTCTATTAAGTTAGAAATAAACCTAAGACTTACAAGCATACTATTTACTATTATATAGTAAGGGAAAAATGCCTTGTAAGATAGCTACGACAAATCCAAATTCCAAATAATGGTTAGAGGCCATAAGATCCGAAATAGACTCCATGTTTGAAAATCATATTTAAAACTTGATTAATTTGCATGAGGGGTGAAAGACCCATCGATCGCAAATAAGTTTTCAATGAGAAAACTAACAAATGTGGAATTGTATATGCATACTGTAGACACCCATTTGTGTCTCCCCAAAACAAAACCCGGTGATGAGTACCTTTCACGTCGAATCATAATCGAATGAAGTGAGAGTGTGAAAAGTCTAGTGTTGTGGTTAGTTTTTAATTCTTTTCTTTCTCTCTATTTTTGAAAACCTATTTTAAGAAAACAGCCAATCCAGTTTGGTTTGGTCCATGAAAATGGTCCAATAATAGTGTAGTTGGGTCAGGTTCGAAAAGAGCTTTCCAACGATATATTATAAGCCCAATTCCGATGAATAATGAGGAAGTTATGGCCAAATTACTAAACAAGGACCGATTTGATATTTATGTGCAGCCCAATGATCTAGAGGAGGGCCTAATATTGATTTATCATTCCTAATGCAATTAGAATTGATTTTAGTCTTCCAGATTCTTCTAGAAGGTTCTTTTCATTCCTAATTAAATAAGCATTGATAAATTGACTTTGGTTGACTTTTTAGAGTTTTAATCAGAATAAAAGAAGTGTTTTTAAGGAAAATACGATTTTGCCATTCTATATGGCTAAATTTTATCAAAATTAAGAAAACGCGCAAAGTTTGTTTCTAGCGCCCGACGACAGTATAAGCGCCTGGCGCTAATGCTTGGCGTCTAGCGCTAGCCTTAGTGCCTGGCGCTAATGTCTGGCGTCTGGCGCTAAGTCGTTTTATTCTCTTTGAAACTCTGATTCATTTTTCTATCCATCCATCTGATTTTCTTTATAAATAGCCTCCTAAAACCTCCATTTTCAATCATCAATTCTCATTTAAAATCAACAACTATCAATTCTCATCAATCCTTCTCATCTAATTCTCATCAACTCTCATCAAGAATTTCTTGATTCTTTCTCTCCCTCTTTCTATCCTAGCCTTTTACAAACACAATTCCTCATACATTAGCACTAGACATACCTACCATAATTCGAAGTTGTCTTCGCCCTAGACGTGAAAGGTTTGATTTCTGAGGGTTTGGTCCCAAATCTAGTCTAAACTTTCTAAATCTCTCTTTCAGTTATTTAATTTAATTGTTTGATTTTATATTTTCCTTGAAGTTACTAACGCGTGTATTTTGTTATTAGAAAGAGGTATGAGGCATCCAAGTAAGTACTTTAATTGATTTATTGTTATTATGATATAGAAATCATGTTTAGATTGTTATTTTATGTTAGGATGTCTTTATCTTCCTAGTATCATGTTTAGGGTAACAACTATAATTTCTAATTTCAAATATGTTTATTATGATTTCTACGATGCATTTAATTTTCTTTCCTAATATTCATGATAGTATCATGTTAGGGATAAAACTTTGATCTTTATTGTTTAGTGACATACTAGGGTTTGTTATTAATCTTGTTAGTATCATGCCTAGGATCTTTCTATTATTATACTTTAACATGATTATTATGATTATTATTGATGATTATTATTATGTTGCTTGATATTATTTATTGTTATTGCTTGATCACACCTTCTATTCATGTTTAAAGGGAATTTGTACTTGTAATCACGCTTAATAAGATAATTAATAATCTTGTTTAGGGTTAATATGATTATAATTCAAGTGATCGCCAATAATAGGTTTATTTTTGCATTAATATTCAACCAACATAGATAAAATTGTTTAGGGTTAACCGAATGATTGCATGTTAGTCAGATTGCGCACATGAATACGATAAGAATAAAGTAGAGGCCTATTATTAGGGCAGGTTCAATCTTTTTTAGGTTGGATTTGTACCTTCATCCCCGAAATACCAATCATGGTTCTAGACCTATTGGAGTTGACGATCTCCTGGATCGTTAAGGGGTGTAACCTTCACCTCGTGAATGGTTTACAAGTTCCTAAAACTTGTTGGCGACTCTTTTGCTCTATGTTCTTTCCCTTAGGACGCCACCGTACTTTAGTGTACAATCACAGTGGGGTTCAAGCTAGGGATAATGCTTGAAATATTCCCTATAGTTTTTGGCGACTCTACTGGGGAGGATTTATATTTTAATTCCTAAAATTTATTTTGGCAATGATTTAGAATGAGTGGACGAGACTCGAAAAGTTCTAAGTATTTCATGTGCGTAATTTTGATTAACATTAATGTCATATGCATAAAAAAAAGATCTCATTGGAAAGACCATCCGTAATGAGTTAAAAACATATGATTTTTACACGTACGAAATTTGAGAAATATCTTTCATAACTAGGATCGAAATAATGCTGCGCGAAACTGGAAAATTTTATCGGGCACAGAAAGCTGCTGAGGCATGTAGGAACTAGCGTCAGAAAATAGAGTCTAGCGCTGATGATTTGACTCTAGCGCCAAGCGACAACTTTTGTCGCCAGGCGTGAAAGCCAAATTGCGGCGTCGGCCTCTGTTCGTTGGCACCTCTTCCAATACCGAGCCAGAAATATGGGTTCTAATTTTGACCAGTTTTTAGCACTGTTTGCTCAATCCTACTTCCTGATTGAGTTTCTCTCACTATTCTGAAACCCATATGTATTCTACATATGGGCATAACCCTTTGGGAATTCATGCTCCATCTACCTGATTGAACGCTCTGTGCAACAAAGGGTATATCCAAGAATGTTGAATTCACCAAACCATGGAAGCGAGTTTATTTTAACTCGCGGTGTCCCATCCATTTGCGCCAACCCTTCACGGCTAGGCTTCCGCGCGGTGCATCCGGACAATTAACCATGAACCCTTTTTGACTAACCCATATCCCGAACTTTATAGAACTAGAGTCATGGTTAGGTTGCAAACTCATTGCATCATATTGTGCCTACTTGACTAATTGTGCATTATTTGTTGTGCATACTCTATGTGTTTTTCCTAACCGTTTCTTTAACTTGTGTTAAGATTACATAAACTGCTTAATGACTAAAAGGACTTTGCTTAATTAATTAATTTATTTATTAATTTTGAGTAATCAAAGTCTAATAATTTAATCTGAATTGACCTAGTACGACTTTAGGTTTACCATGTAGAGTAATAATACTGAAAGCAGTCCCAGATCAACGTTCCAGCAATGGCGCCGAGATTTGGACTGTAGTGCCACTCTGTGGAGTGTAGCGCCTGGCGACAGTTCTGTCGTTTGGCGCTATACTACACAGTGCGGCGCCAGTCCTGTCGTTTTGGCGATAGTTCGGTATGTTGCTCGAGTCATCACTTTGTGTCTAGTTAGACAGTTTGCTAATCCACTCGATTATTTTTATTAATACTAATACCTTGTTGAGTCCTTAATTGAGTCTAGTCACATAGTCTAGCTACATGATCTTACACAAGAGTCTTAATATGTCACCTACACTCACTAAACTCACTAGTCTCAGCACACACTTTGAGTATATATCACCATGACCATGTCTCAGGTTCATGCATGAGTCGGGTTTTTCCGTCATTTGAGTTGGTGGTACATTCTACTCCTAACTTTTCATATCTCTCCATATACATCATCTTTCTCCATATCACAACCTTCATTCTTTCTACTTTCTTCCATCTATTGCATGTTGAATAGAGTGTGAGTCAAATAATTAACAATGAATATCCCTAATTTCCCTTTCCACAGTACTTGGTCAAGGAGAGAAGGGCGAAATCAAAGACAACCTCTTTTTTCAAGTCTTACTTTTTGATGAACCGATTCGTCAAAAGATGAAAGCTAAGAAGATAATGGCAACTCAAGAAGAAGTCAACGAACTTAGGAATCAGTTAACTACCGTGACTGAGGCATTGAAGGCTTTAACCCTCAAAATCGATGACCCTATGAAGCAACAACAAATGGACCTTACGCAAGAAAGCTTGAGCAAGCTATCTAGTGATTACAAGTTTCAGGGCATTAGTTCAGAAGGGGTCTCGGTGGACATGGAGCTTCTTCTGCAGAAGTTCAATGCCAACAACATCCCGAAATTCAAGGCAACAGATAACTCTTACTTTCATCTAACAACTTTTGAAACTATAATGAACATTAAGGGGATTGATAAGAAAGTCTTTCATTCCTTTTTTTCCTTGTCTCTTGAAACCGTTTTCCAACAATGGTTCTTCTCCCTTGATAAAGAGAAAATCTCTACGTGGGAATCAATAGTAAACGCTTTCAATGATAGATACATGTGTAACATTCAAGTCAAAACCGATTATAAAAAACTCGAGATGCTAAGACAAAAAGAGAATGAAGGATTTACTTCTTTCTTCAATAAGTGGAGGGAAACTTTTGCTAAGATGCTTGAGGTGCCCACCGAAAAAGAATCCGTAAGGATGTTTGTCAAAAACCTCCAAGAGAAGTATTCGAAGCATTTAAAGTATCAACATAATTTGAATACTTTCAAGGCCGTTTATGACATCGGAAACGAGATCGAAGACGACCTTGCAAAGCAAAAAGCTACTAACAATAGTAACCACGGTGGCTGGAAAGGAAAGAAGAACAACAATCCTTCTTATTCCGAAAATGCCCACTCTAGTAACAATGTTAGTACCTATGATCTCAGTGAAGTTTTAGCCATCGATAACCAAGGACCTAAGAAGCAACTAAGGAAAGACTTCAACCCCATTGGGATGAGCTACGATACTGCCATCAATCGACTCCATGCTAAGGGACACACTACTCCTATCGGACCTATTCAAGATCCCACACCTGAAAAGAGATTTCCTAGTTGGAATCCAGATGAACACTGCAAGTGCCATCAAGGTAGGGGTCATACTACTGAGAGCTGTTGGAAGCTAAAGGAGGCTATCCAACATTTGATCGATAATAACAAGCTTCCCATGCCTCCAGCTAACAATAAGAGTGAGTGATGATAAAGAAAACGACAAAAGATAAGAGGCGTCGTTCGAAGTGCGCCAATTTTAAACATGTTGTGAATATGCTTGGCACTCATAGGAAATGAGAATTGGACATAATACGATTAGGGACAAGGAAAGTAGGGAGCCGCCAACAAGTTTTTAAGGAACTTGTAAACCGTTCACGGATCATAAAAGGCAACCACGATAAAGGGACAACGATTGGCAACAACGATTGACCCGTGAAGGTTACACCCCATTCATAATCCATGAGATTACTAATTCCATCTGGTTTAGAACCACGAAAGGAGGATCGGGGAAGATGGTACGAAGTGAGTCATGGAGTCACATTTGCCCGTATTGGCCTCTGCTCGATTCTTATAGTGAAAAGTGATTCCTGCGATCTCAAAGGCATACAAACAAAGATTCAATTTGCTCCAACCTATTATTAGACTAAATTGGTTGAATATTAATGCAACATATAATTCTAATATATTAGTTATCACTTGAATTAAATAACAAGATTAAAAAGGAACCTAAACCGGTTGTCCAAATTATCTTATTAGGCGTGATTTTCAATTACATATTCCCTTTAAACATAAAATATGGTGATCATAAAAAATAATAGAATAAGCATTAATATTGGAAGAAATTTTACAATGATAGCGTTAACCAAATTAAATATAAAATTAACCTAATCATGATACTAGCAATATTAAAATAAAATAAGAGTAAGTAATTTAATTAATTACTCACATTCCACGCGTTCCTTTAAATTGCTACATCATGAATAAATTGTTAGTAACTTCAATAAAAAAATATAAAGGAAATGAAAATTAAATTAAATAAATGTAGATTTGATTTGGTCCAAACCCTCATTTATTTGTACCTTTCACGCCTTGGTTTAAGGACGGAACCTCGGGTTAAGTATGGACTTCTTGGAGTGCTTAAGGGAAGAATGGTGTAATTAGGAATATAGGTTTAAGGCTTAAAATATGAGAGAGAGAGAGAAGAGGATGATTTTAGGGGTAAAAGAGAGGAAGAGAGAATGATTTTTTGATGCCCCGAAGTGCAGAAAGGGGGGAGGGGAGTATTTATAGGGAAAATGAGTAGAGGGAACACGCGAAACCTTAAAAAGATAAAAACCCTAAAAAATAACATCGTCACACGACAAAGAGCACCGTGACACGGTGCCAGGAATCGTCAGACGGGGGAAAGCACCGTCAGACGGAGGAAAATCCCGTGACACGGTGGACAACTGGAGTGACGTGGGAAATATTTGACCAACGGGAAGTGAAAACGCGTGAAGGGTTTACGCGAAAAAGACACGAAAAAATTCCATGACACGGTAGTTTCCACCGTGGCACGGTACACTACACCATGTCAAGGTATGGAAAAAGGCGGAAATTACACGGAAAAAGCACCGTGACACGGTGAAAAATACCGTGTCACGGCAGCAGGTACTGTGTCACGGCAATAGGTACCGTGCCATGGTGGAATTTGACGCGAAAAAGCTTCAAAAATGGCAGTATCGTGTCACAGCATTAGGCACCTTCAGACGGGGAAAATCACCGTCAGACGGGGCACACTCCCGTGACACGGTGCTTTTGCACTGTGTGCGGTGATTTCAGTTTTTTTGTCCGTTTTTAACATCATCATAACTTTTGATCTGTAACTCGGAATAAGGCATATAATATATAATTGGAAATCTTATCAAGTCTACTTTCCAACCAATTAAAATCAGGTCAAAATAATTTGTAGATTTTATGAGATGGCCGTTTTAGTGGAAGGGTGTCGGTTTTGGGCTGAGTTTAGTGTTTTGCTCATATCATTTTCGTTATAGCTCGAAATTGGGATTATGAAATATGGTTGGAAAGCTTATTTCAAGGCCTATCAAAAAAATAATAATTGGATAAAAATTATATATCCATAAAATCAGTCTCTCTCGGTTTTGCGACGTGGATACGAAAAAGTGGAAAATAGGTTATGGTTTATGGAAATGAGCTAGAAATTGGATTGGTTCTTGAAATATATTGGGTAGAACATGGATTTAAGCACTCCAAAGATTAAATACTCAACCCGATCAATAATGGCGGTGAAAGGTATTCATCATCGGGTTTGGTTTTGGGGAGACATTTTTAGGTGTCTACACCTAGGCATCTTTCTTTTCCCTTAGATTAATTTTGTAAATTCTTTCGTTTTCCCTTATAATAAAATGAGCGTTTATTTCCTTACATATGATCATTGCATACATTAAAAAAAATTGTCGAACTAAGCACAAGGTATACCAATGATTTGAGGCAACCCTTGTAGCCACATCATATAACCTTTCACCCTTCAAATATGCAATCCTTTTTTGATAAAACACTTTGAGCCTCGTCTAACGATAGATCCTTCATTTTTCAACCCATATCTACCTAACTTTGGGATGGGATGATGTGCAACTTATGCAATTTTCAATTTCATAAAAAGCATAAGTGACTTCAAAAGATTAAAAATAAATAAATAATAATAATAATAATAAAAGTCTACAAAAGGGCAAGTGTTCCAATGTCTTTGACATGAACATGTCTTTGATATGAACACGTCTCAGATTGCGTCTCTTAACGAGTGCTCGGTACCGTGCTTGAGAAACATGAATACCAAGTGAGTGATAGACCGCATGATCAGGATTGCCCACACTTATAAAAATAAGATAAATGCTAAAAGCAAAAAAGAGAGCTAAAAAAGAGTAGAAAGCCTCAAGCATAAAAATATAAAGATTCAAAAGCAAGGTTGCACACCTTGGGGGCTTATCTAGGGTCTTGAGCCTTTTATCCCCTTCTTCTTCAACCTTTAGCCTAACCACGTTACAACCCTTAAAACGACCTTTTTGAGGTATACACACACTTCTGCGAGGTTCGGCTAGAGCTACAATCGGCCTGATTCCTAACGGATACGTAGGCAACCTCAGTAAGGAGTGCGGCTATAATAAACATCATTCACATTCACATTCACACATCAAGGGATCTTCAATGCTCTCCCTATTCACTTCGAGGTAGACTTGGGGGCTTGATCCTTACATCATTAGCTTATCTAGCCTAAGAGTCACCATCATTTGACTCTTCTTGAAATAATATCTTTCCACACACTTAACCCTTGCAGCCTAACTTTAGTATCACTTTCACACACCGCACCGATACATGACAAAATATACTTCCCTTAGGAACCTTTTGTCATAAATATTAACACAACGTTTAAGCATGCCTTGTGTTTCGGGGGTTTTTGTCCCTTGGGAGAGTTACAACACTAAGACTGGATTCAACAAAGGACGCCTGTACTTGCAAAGCAAACGGACCGCCGGATGGTCGGTGGTCCACCTCCGAAGATTAAGTTAGTAAGTATTCGGAGTAAAACGTGCAGAAATAAAGTTATCTGCTCGGATTCCAAGCTCAGGTAAAGTGTTGTCTGTTCCTTGAAAACGACAGCTCTGTAATAAATGTGAAAGTGACGTGTTGTCTCGTATTGCGTGTATATCCTGTCATAAATGAGAGAATTGTCCCTATTTATAGGGTCTCATGGAAAAGTGTGCCCTCCCAAGGATCTGGGGACCTAGGGATTAGGTCACGCCGAAAAGCGGCGCCTCAAGGTTTGGGCCCTTGAAGGCCGCCATTCCAGAAACAATGCTTGAGTGACATGCGTCACTGAGCCCAAAGAGTATTTGGGCATTGCTTAGGGCGACATGTGTCACCCTCTTAATGGTCCATGCTGGGTCATCAATTACCCCAGATTGGTGAGATGGCTGCCTACCACGTGTCGTCATCCTAATGGTCAAGATGGCACCTTTACCTATGACACGTGGCGGCTTCTGATTGGGCCACTTGGCGGGTATAAAAATACCCAAATCATTTGCCCCTCACAGGGGTCACGTGCAATGCACATGACACTTGTGACAGGTGTCATCATCCGATTGGCCGGATTTTCAAATTACATTTTGGGGGGAAAATTAGGGTTTACCCTTTCTATAAATAGAAGGGTTTGACTTCCTTTTAGATTCACATTTGCGTGAATCTTCAAGGAATCTTGAATCTTCTGACTTTCAAGGACTTTAACTTTCCAGAGCATCCGACAGCCGGCCCCTTTAGTTCGCCTGCTTCACCAAGTGCCCAAGACCGACGTCTCTCGTTACCTTCTTCTAAGGTAACCGCCTGATCCCTTTTTTACTTATTTTTTGCAATTTTCTTTTATCGAAATGGTTTCCCAAACGCACACGGCACGACCTAGGTTAGCGATCATCCGGTCACCGGGGACGGCTGAATCTAGAACTAGGAGTGCCGAATGCTCGTTCGAGAACTTTCCTTTAAGTACATCTCCAAATCCGACAGTGTCTGTGCCTCTGCAGGACACGATGGCCAGAAAAAAGTAGACGACTAGGAGATATAGAGCGGATGGTAGCTTTTACCATTCGGACAGTGAGACTATCAATTTAGATGGCTCCATTAGGGTGCTTGTCTTTGAGGTTAGCAGAGACCCGCCTAGTACCGTCAGCACTCCAAATGACTCATTTTTGGAGGAGTGCGACGAGGAATCCGAGAACCCCGGGACGAGTGGATCGGTGCCGGATGATGAGTTGGGGGAGGACACTGCTGGCAACAGCCGGCAAACCCCCAGCTCCGATGAAAGTTCTGATGACTCGGTGTCATCGTCTTCCAACTGCGTCCCCCTTGACTCGGAGGAGGCGCATTCCAACTTAAAGGCTGCCAGAGAGTTCCTCTCCGTTGAGAAAGGAGAGGGTTGGGCCGATCCGTCTGCTTCCAGGCGGCATGAACGTGCGCCTTATTATATGCACGTTCCGGAAGGCAGTCGGAAGATCATGGCGGATGATCTTCCCAAATTTCTTTCTACTCATATCATGGGACATGGGTTTCTTCTGTCTGTGCCGGATGGTGAAGACACGGTCACCTAGCCTGAGATGACTGTTTATGGTGACCAGTGTTTCGGCTGCTACGAGGCGGCCATCCGACATGACTTCATTTTCTTCTCCATCCGGCCGTGGAGAGGATCTTAGACGGATACCAGCTGGGTATCTAGCAACTAGCCCCCAACTCTTGGATAAATATCTTGGGCTACGATGCCGCCAGCGAGATGTTAGAGGTGGATCCCAGCTTTGAGGCGTTCGCTCATATGCACTATCTGAGCAGAACGCCCAATCCAAGTGGTATCGGCTGGTTTACGCTGACTAGCCATAACAAATACATGATGACGCTTGGGAAAGAGAACAAATGGAAGGACTGGCGGACCAAGTTTTATAAAGTCTCTTACGCCCAAAGGAACAGGCGGTACAACCGCTGGACTCAATATCCTTTCCTCTTGGCTGGGAAAAAGGCTCTTCCTCCTGTTCCCAAGCGGGCTCAAGAGGATATCTTTGACCGGGGCCTCTTTTCTGTGGCCGTTCGCACAAACAAAGAGACGGGGGTTAAGGAGGTCACCCCCCAGAGTTATATTCCCCGATTCAAGTGGCTCACGGACGGGACGTACTTAGCCGCCTGTGGGCTTAGTACTGAAATGCCGAGAGGTAGTTGGCCGCATGATTTTATTACCTTTGCTTACTTTTGATTATTTGTTTCTTTGCTAACACTTGGTTTCTTGATGCAGAAAAAGCAATGGCAAAGCTTCCGGCCCACAAGAAACCAGCCCTCTCCGCCGCCTTCTACCGCGCAAACATAAAGCAGACGGATGAGTAACCGCAAGGCGACACTCCAAAGGTAATGAGTCTGCAAAGGTTTCCCTTAGTGAAATGTTATTCTCATACTTTGTTTATGAAACTCATACTTGGACTTTCTTTCAGGGTGCTTCATCAAAGCCTCCCCTTCCTCTCAGCCGGACCCCAAGCTCCGGAAGCTGGCGGCTGGTGACGTCTCCCAGAGCCGGAGGAAACACGTCGCCAGCAAACCTGCCAAGAAGGGGACAGACGCCTCTTTGCTCACCAAAACACCATCAAAGCCGGATGCTCTTCAACGAGTTTCGAAGAGTGGAAAAACGCCACTCACCACTGCTGGCCAATGCTTAGTATATAAAGGGAGGTAAGCCATCCAACCATTCGACAATGCACTTTATAAAGGGCACAATGCTCAGTTTCTGACTTAGATGTATTTGTTTTATAGATGCCCCAGCGAGGCCAAGTGTCCTCCAGATGGCCAGGCGGATGCTCAGGTCGCTTGACCCTGATGACAAGGCGTCCATCAGAAGAGTTGGCACCCTTGATCTGGACGACATTCTGGCGCTTCTTGGCGAGGTACAATTCCTTACAACTTAACTTATTTACATATTTTGTCGAATGGTTACTGACATGTTTCTTTGATCGGGGCGCTTGCAGTCTATGCTGCGCGTTAGTGGTCTCAAAGGGCCCCTCAACAAGAAGACCAGGGAGGTAAAGGCAGCGAATGCTCGGGCCACCTCTACTTTGGACAAAGCTCAGTTTGAGATTGCTCAAAATGAGATTTTGACACTTGATATGTTGTATTCCCAAGCGTCTGCCAACCTGCAAGTTCAGCAGAACTTGGACGCGGCCAAGCAGCGGGTGAGGGAGCTCCAAGATCAGGTCAAGGGCCTCAACAAGCAGTTGGACAACCTCAAGGAGGCGGAGTCCAAAGCGACTAACCTAGAGGCGACGGTTAAGAGACTCAAAGGTCGGCTGAGCAACCAGGAGAAACCACTCCGGACCAAGTATAGGTCCTTGATGGAGGAGGAGAAGCAAGCCCTGGTCAAACAAATGATAGACGACAACGAAGTCATCATGCGTGCGGCTTGGGCGGCTGCTTAGCCGTCTGCCGATTATCAAACCTGGAAGGTCCAGTTTGATAAAGCTAATGACGAGTTCAATGCCCGTCTCCTTAGAGAGGCTCAAGAGGCGGCCGAGAAGGATGCGGCTGCCAAGAGTCTCGGGGGAGTCTAGATCGTTTGGCGGCTCATCTGGGGACGAGGAGGAGGATGATCAGGAGGAGGGTGAGGAAAATAGAGAGCATGCCCTGGAGAAAAACGCGGATGCCGATGCTGAGAAGCTCCCCTGATCTTTAAGATTTACCTGTCTTTCTGCGGCCGAATGGCCATATATTTATCTTTCCGGCCTGCGTGCCGAGTATATGTGTATATTTACCGACCGAGGGGTCGAGTAAATTAACAATATTTATGGCTTTGCCAGCAAACAATTTTACCCAGTCGTCTGGTGGCGATTAGGCTTTTTAATTTGAAATCATTCGGCCGTTTGGCTGAAGTTATTCATATTGTTGTTCTTTAAATTTTTTTCATTGCATGTTTTTTGGCTAGGTATTATAACCTGTATACCATGCAAATATTCTTGCCCCTAGACGGATGTCGAGTGGTTTCGGTTGAGTGGATTGATTGATTTAGAAATTATTGATTCTTAGAGAGAGTATGCATGGTTTCTAAGTCAATCAATCACTATGGTGCTTGCCCCAAACCACGCGACAGACGACCATCCGGAGCTAATGAATAATTGTTTTCATTCCGCCATTGGCATAAACGAAATACAAAATTCTTGACTTAGCAAATTTGCTAAAAAAGAAAACCTTTTCCTGTTTTTCCCCAAGAGCTAAAAGCAGGCGCTTCCGGCCATATGCCTTGTCGAGATAAGATGATAAGTTTTAACTTAGTCTTAATTTTACTTAAGAAGAATAATCCGCCTGTCTTGCCCCAAGAGCAAAGAACAGGCACATCCGACCCACAGGTCTTTTTTTTAATCTGCTAAGTATTTTAGCTTGCTTTCTTCGTAAGTAATAGTCCGCCTGTCCTGCGTTTGGGCAGAAACAGGCGTATCTGGCCAAATGCCTCATAAGTTAACTTGACTTGTATATCAGTTAAGATTTTCCGCCTGTCTTGCCCAGAGAAAAAACAGGCGCATCCGGCTTAATGCCTCAATAGCCTCTACTTATGAAACAATGACCCTTTTCCGACTGCGCTAGAACAGTGAGAAAACTCTAGCCTTTTAGATTTCACTTTCGATTAAATCAAACGACTGCGAATGCTGCCTTAGCATTCGGTAGGGCCGCTTGATTTATTTGTAGAGCAATATGCCACCCAAAAGGGAGATTCTTCTCCTCGACGAATTTGCCCGAATGGATGTCGCCGGTTATCTAACTCATGTTGAAGCAGACGGTCATACTCATGTTGGAGCAGACTGTGACCATTCGGCCTGTATTTGTTTTTTAATATCCGGCCATTGGCCTCAAAATGATTTTATCTGACCTTAGGCCTTTTAAATAATTAAGCAAATATTCGTTAAGTTTTAGCATAAACTTAAAGAATTTCGTAGGAACAGACGCTTTCCAAATACATTGGCCGTCTGTATTTTGTACAGGCGAGACTAATAAAAAGACAAGTTGGGAAATGAAGGCATATTCTCATTAGCAAAATTTGACATGACAAAATTTGAGGTATTTACATTCGTACTTAGAAATAGTACTTTTTCAAGTTGTCTACATTCCAAGTTCTAGGCAGCTTCCTGCCGTCTCTTACTTCCTCATATATTCGGTAGGGGCCTTCCCAATTTGGGGTTAGCTTTCCCTGTTCATTCGCCCTACAGACTGTCTCCATTTTCCGTAGCACAAAGTCCCCTACTTTGAGAGGACGCTTGTGTACTCTTTTGTTGTAAGCCCGTGTCATTCTCAAACGGTAAATCTCATGGCCCAAGGCAGCATTGCCCTGCGCTCTGGAAGTGACACTACAAAAAAAATGAGAATAGGCAACACTTAAGATTGCAACACTTACAGAAATGTTACTCTTAATAATCTAATGCAACAATACTTATTTGTTACCTTGAACTAAAGTAACAGAAAAAAAAGTGTTGCTCTAGACTATATAAGGCAACAGTCGCTTAAAGTGTTATCTTTTTCTTGGCTAAGACAAAACATATAATAATTATTGCATGAAAAGATAACAATAACCAAACTATTGTTTGAAAAATGTAACATTAAGTTTGGTAGAGTTGGTGGGGAACTCACCTTGTGACTCTGAGGTCACAAGTTCGAGCCCTACCAACTACTAACATTTTTCATTTGTTGTTTTTGTTAAAGTGTTGCCTTATGTATCATTTTACCTAAGCTTTCAAAATTGTTGCCTTTGAATAAAAATGTGTTGCCTTATGAACAGACAATGGGGGCATAAATTACGCCTCATATGTGTTGTCTTAGCTACAAGGCAACACTTTTTTTATATTAGGCAATGGTTTTGCATTGTTACCTTTGATTTATTTTGTTGAGTCCAATGCCAGCCGCATGGCCTCCCAGTTTACTTCTTCGTCATATAACATGACTCGAAGAGTAGGTTCATAGTGTTCAATGGGCAGGACAGCTTCTGCACCATACACCATGAGGAATGGGGTTTCTCCAGTCACCCCTTTAGCAGTCGTTCTGATGGACCAGAGGACGTGTGGTAATTCATCCGCCAAACGGCCAACAACCCGTTCAATTTTCTTTTTAATCCCGTCTGAGATTAGCTTGTTGAAGGCTTCGACCTGGCCGTTTGCTTGAGGCCGACAGACTGATGCAAAGAAGCTTGAGACCCCTTGGTCTCCTAGCCATGTCTTGAGTCGAGACGTCTCAAATTGTGGACCATTGTCAAAAACCATAGACATGGGCATCCGGAAACGAGGAATAATATTCCACCAGATGAAGGAAATGACATCTTTTGTCTTGATGTTTTTGACCGCCTCCGCCTCTACCCACTTGGTAAAGTAATCCACAGCTACCAATATGTAGCACTTGCCACCTGGTGCTGATGTGTAAGGCCCAAGTATGTCCATGCCCCATTTGGCAAAGGGTATTGGGGTGTGGATGGTCGTCAGGTCTGTGGCCGGACGATGGATGAGCTTGCCAAACTTTTGGCACTTGTCACATTTTTTGACCAATTCCATGGCATCCGACTCCAGAGTAGGCCAGAAATAGAGCCGCCTGGCCTTGGTAGCTAGGGACCTGCTGCCTATATGGGAGGCGCAGAAACCCGCATGCAAATCTTCGAGGACCTCTTTACCCTTCTCTAGGGTAACACACTTCAACAGGGGTTTCAAGAAACTAGTCTTGAAGAGCTCTCCTTGTCTCAGCTCGAAGTTCGCCGCTTTCTTCTTCAGAACAGCCGCCTCCTGGGGTGAATCAGGGAGCGTGCTGTCTGCAAGATAAGCCCGGATGCTGTCCATCCAGGTAGAGCTTCGGTTGAGAATTCCAATGGGAGTCTTCATTAGATATACTTCTCTTTTCCATGACTTCCTAGAAGACCGACCGAGGCGATTCACAGAAGGCGGATGATGCTAGTTTTGACAGAGCGTCCGCCTGATTGTTTGAAGATCTGGGCACCTGAGTTAGATGGAACTTCTCAAGTGTCCCAACTTTACTTTTGTTCGCATGCAAATATTTTATCATGGCCGGATGAGTGGCCTCGTACGTTCCATTGACCTAGAGTACGACTAGTTGAGAATTAGAGTAGGCGTCAATCTTCTTTGCCCCTGCCGCCTTGCAATACCGAATGCCGGCTAGCAGGGCCTCATACTCGGCCTCATTGTTAAAGACTTGGAACTTGAACCGTAGTGCATATTCGTACTTATCTCCCTCAGGAGATTGACAGATAATCCCTGCACCACAGCCGTTCGCAGTGGAGCTCCCGTCCACATACACTTTCCAAACCTAGTCAGTATTGTCCGGTGCAACCGGCCTTGTCATTTAGAAAATAAAGTCGGTTAATGCTTGCCCCTTTATTGCCTTCCTTGGTTCGTAAGTGTTTTCTAATCCTTACATTTCAATCGCCCATTTAAGCATTCGTCTAGAAGACTCCAAGGTTGTGAGTGGCCGCTTGATCGGTTGGTCAGTATAGATCTCTACCGCATACGCCAAGAAGTAGAGTTTTAGCTTATTGATGGCCATGTAAAGGGCAAGGCCAAAATTTTCAACCATGGGGTACCGAAGCTTTCCGTTCCTTAGAACATGGCTAATAAAATACACCGGGAGTTGGATGCCGTCTCTTTCAGCTAAGAGAACGGCACTGAGGGCATGATCAGAGACGGCTAAATACATGAAAAGCTTCTCTTTGGGCAAAGGGCTAACAAGCCTCAGCAAAGAGTGCAGATGAGTTTTCAGCTTTTGAAAGGCCGCCTCTGCATCACCACCCCATTCAAAGTTGGTCTTCTTTTTGATTGCCTGGAAGAAGTAGAGACACTTGTCGCCTAACCGACTGAGGAATCTCCCCAAGGTCGCCAGGTAACCTGTTAACTTTTGCACTTCTTTCACAGCACGGGGCGACTGCATGTCGATTACTGCCTAGATTTTCTCAGGGTTGGCCTCTATTCCCCTTTGGTCAATAAAAAATCCGAGAAACTTCCCAGACTCAACGCCAAAGACACACTTCTTTAGGTTTAGCATGACCTTGTGCCGCCTGAGTGTGGCGAATGTTTCTCGGAGATTAACAAGATGATCCGCCTGTTGTTTGGATTTGACTATTAGGTCATCAATGTATGCCTCTACATTCCTTCCGATTTGATTAATGAAGACCGTATTAATCATTCGTTGGAAAGTAGCAGGCGCATTCTTCAAACAAAACGGCATCACCGTAAAACAGAACAACCCCTGATCAGTGACGAATGTCGTCTTCTCTTGATCTTTTTTCCACAGGGGGATCTGATGGTAACCTGAATAGGCGTCCATAAAACTCATCAGGGCATGTCCGGCTATTGAATCGACCAGACTATCAATCTTAGGCAGTGGATAGCTATCCTTTGGACGTGCCTTGTTGAGGTCTATGTAATCAACACACATGCACCAAGTTCCATTCGGATTTTTTACTAACACAACGTTAGCTACCCATTCAGGGAAATTGCACACCCGAATGAACTTTGCGTCTAGCAGTTTTTTAACTTCGGCGGCTGCTGCCTGACTTCTTTCCTCACCATGGTTTCATTTCTTTTGCCGGATGGGCTTCTTATTAGCATCCACGGCGAGTTTGTGGACAGCGAGATACGTGTTGATGCCAGGCATCTCTTCCACTTCAAAGGCAAAGATGTCTTTGAATTCTCTCAACACATGGTGCAGGCTCTCACCCAGCTTTGCAAATGCAACTGTCCCCACCTTAACCGTCCGCTCTAGGCGGCTGTCGTCCAGAGGGATATCAATGAGTTCGCCAGTAGGCTGGGGACGGAGATCATCCGACCGTTCCCCGGTCAGTGATTGCTATTGTTTTTCTTTTTTGACCACCACCAGCTGACCAGTCTTTCTTTTCTTTCCGGCTGGTGGGGCCGACTATTCTTCCTCGACATCGTCGAGGTCGATCATTTGCTTGCCCCGGACGGATGCCGCGGCCGCGGACTTGACATCCGAGAGATAACACTCTCGAGCCGTCTTTTGGTCCCCATTGAGGGAACCGACTGTTCCATCATCCTTCTCATACTTGAGCAGCATGAGAGCAGGGATGATGACAGCCTTACACTCATTTAGAGGGGGTCGACCAAAGATGAGGTTGTAAGCTGTGAGCTCTTTAACCACTAGGAAACGGATGGTCATGTGCCAACCGTCTCCCCTGTTACCCAGGCGGACACGTAAGTCAATTCGTCCGACTAGGTGCACAAGCCCTCCCCCAAACCCAACAAGGTTGTGGGAGACCTCCATTATGCTATCCGGCTTGTATTTGAGATTGGATAAGCATTTGAGGCTGATGAGGTCCGAGAAGCTTCCTGTGTCAATCAGAATTCGACCAACCAGCTGGTTGACCACTTTGCATTCAATGACCACAGGGTCATCATGCGGCCGATGGACTTTGCCTCTGTCCTGCTCGGTGATGACAACTTTAGGGAAGGCGGATGTGCCTGTCGCCTCTCCTTTCTCAACAGAGTTGACCTTCTTTCTCAGATGGTCCTTGTTGCCCCGAATGGTCGGGCCACCCCCGGCAAATCCGCCTGCTATTGTGTATACCGGATCTTCATCAGTTTCGGCACTCACAGCAGGCTGGGGAGTCTTTTTCTTGGACTGCCCTAAATTTACCTTTGAAGCAACTTTGGAATTCACATAGGACTTCAGCTGTCCTTTGTCGGCCAGACGGTCAAGCTCCCGCTTGAGAATGAAGCAGTCGTTCGTATCATGGTTGACATCCTCATGGAAATGGCAATGCTTGTTTTTGTTCCGATTTTCAGCGGAACCTTTCATAGGAGTCGGCTTCTCAAGAGTCAGCCGATCCTTTATTTCCAAGAGGATGGAGCAGGAGTCCTTGTGGAACTCGTACCTTGGGACGTACGGTTTCCACTCTTTTTTCTTCTTCTAGGCCGGTTGATCATAGTTATCAATGGCCCATATTTTTTTTTCTTTTTTCTCTCTTCTGGCTTAGGAGCCGGCTGAGCAGGCCGACTCTCCTTCTGTCGGTCGGACTTCTTAGGGTCCGACTGCTTATTGGAGGAGCAGAGTTCGGTCGCCTGTATATAGGCTTCCGCCTCTCGTAAGGCTCCTTGCAGAGTGAAAATTTGTTTGCGGACGAGTTCATACTTAAAAGTAGACCCGTCCTTTAGACCCTTAAAGAAGTCTGAGAAGGCGACCTCATCAGACAGCCCATGAATCTGGATTTGTACCAGATTGAACCGCCTGACATAGGAACGCAGGCCTTCTCTATCTCCCTGCTGTACATTGCCCAAATCAAGGCTTGTCTTTTTGACAGGGATGTTCATAGAGAAGTTTGAAGCGAACAAGAACGCAAGCGTCTTGAAGCTATTAATACAACCAGCCAGCAGATTGACAAACAATTTTTGGGCTATGCCCTTCAGGGTGGCTGGAAAACAACGACACCATGCGGCATCATCCAACCCCTGCAAATACATGAGGTGGGTGTATGCTAGCAGGTGGTCTTCTGGGTTGGAGGTCCCGTCATAGGTTCCAACCAAAACATTTTTAACCTTGGCCGGCTGTTCGGCTTCGGTTATTTCCTTGGAGAAGGCAGAGGGTTGATCTGCAAGGTGTTGCAGCCTGAGCTGCCAGTCCATCGGCTGATAGCCGTATGCCGCCTGTCCTCCAAAGAGGGCAGGCTGCATGTAAGGAAAAGCCGGAGACTGGTACACTGGCGAAGTGATCGAGGGTTAAAAGTAGGTCGTTGGTACTACTAACCCTAACCAAATTAATCATTTATAATACCTAAACTTACACTAAACTAGTTAGTGGCAAGTAAAGGGTCGAACCCAAAAGGACTAAGTGTATCAATTTGTGCTAACTAGACTAGCAGGAAAGCTTGTGAGATAGAGAGAGGTTCAACTAAACACAACTAAGAATAAATAACTAAAACTAGGGAAAGTGGAATCCAATTATATCAATACATTCAATAACATCATACAATTAGATGAAAATGACCTTGAATAGGAACAATCAACACATTTAACTCACTCTCGCACAATTAAGCATGTTAATTATCCTACTAAACTAATTCACTCTCGTGCAACTAGCCTAGAAAAGGTATGGAAGAAATTAGGGCTCTCTACCAACTCACTCTCGCACAATCGATTGAAAGCACAATTAAGAATATAGAATCAATTAGCTAGAAAGATTCTAATCCATAAAAGCATCACCCATAGACAATAATCAAGAAACAATTTCATACTAATCACAATAAATCATTCAATTCATTAATATAACCTTCATCCAATTCCCTAGAACAAAACCTAAGTTAACATAATGAAGAAAGACATAGAAAACAAGGTAAAATAAGAATAAAAACAAGATTAAATAAACAAACTAATTAATCTACTCAAATCAACAAACAAAATGCATAAAACTAAGAATTAAGCAAGAAATAAAGATGACAGAAAGTTAGAAAATGCTCATTGAATAGATAAGAAGAAGTTCCACAAAGTTTCTTCTCCAACCTCTCAAAAACTCTACGGAAATCCAAGCTTTATCTCTCTACACTACTCCTAAACTAACCCTAAGAGAGAGAAAATAAAGGCTAAACTAAAACTAATCTATCTAAAATAAAATGGTGATTGATAGTCTTTAGAAAATAACCCAACGAAGGTATTTATAATACAAACTAAAATAATGTAAAAGAAATTAAACTAAACTAAAACAATTAAAATACTAAACAAAAAACAAAAAAAAAACTAAAAATAAAATAAAATAAAAGGAAAATGAAAAACCCCCAAAACCCACAAAATTCCCCATTCAAACCACGAAACACTAGACTACCAATTTCCCCCCTTCACTTTCGATCTTGGCTGCTTCTATTCACTATATCAACAACAAACAACCATCCTCACCGTTCATCAACACTATCATCATCTAGCATCAAATTGTGGCCGTCCGATTTTTATTAAAATCACATGAAAAGCTCGTGATTGACCCACAATTGCGCGCCCGCACAGAAGTCCCACAGTAAGTCGCGCAAAGCTACTGCCTCAACTCGATTTTGGACTCAATTTTGTGCGCTTTCTGACAGGGTTGTGCGCGCGTTTGAGGCTTGAGATGGTGAGTTTTGGTGTTGTGAGTTGCGCGACTATGAGGTGAGTAATTTGGTGGTGATTTGGGTGGTTGTTGTTATGTGTGGTGAAGGACGGTGGAATAGGGGAGAATTGATGGTGGATTTAAGGTTGTAGGTAATTGATTCGGTTGCTGGTGCGAATTGGTGAAAGGGCAGTAAGTGAATTGGAGTTGAGGTGCTGGGTTTGAGTGGCGCTGCTGATTGAAACAGGGGAGTTGCGTGTGGAAGCAGGGGAAGGTGGCGGATGTGAGGTGCTGGTGGTTGTAGTTGTGGTGGCTGTTGATGGTGAGTGTGAAGGAGGCTGCGGTTCTGTGTGGTGGTGGTAGAACAGGGGAGAATTGCGTGGTTGTGGAGGCTGTTGGTGTTGTGGTGGGTTGCTGGGGCTGGTTTGGTTGGAGTTTGGTGATGTTGGTTGCGGGTGAGAGTGGTAAAGGTGGCTGAAATTGAGTGGCTGGTGAGTGTGGTAATATGCGGCTGTTGTGGTTGATTGTGGTGGAGGTTGTAGGTGGAGCTGGTGGCTGGTGAGTGGTGATTTTGGTGGTAGGTTGCTGGTGGTTGTTTGGTGATGGGGCATTGGTTGGTGTTGTAGGTGGGCTGTTTTGCGTGAGGGAGCAGGGGAGAATTGGTGGTGATGCTGGCGGATTGGTGGTTGATTGTGGTGATGGTATGAGTTGTGCTTCCAGGGGAGTTGGTTGATGTGAGGGATGCTTGGAGCATGTTGTTTGACTCAATTCTCGGACCTTGAACCCGATCGACCAAAGACTCGAAAACACCTACAACCAAAAACAACACGAGGGGATTTTTAAAAGATAAAATAAAATAAAATAAATTAAATTAAGATAAGATAAATAAAGTAAAATAAAAAGCTAAAACTAAATAAATAATAAAATAAAATGAAATAACATAAAAAAAAATAAAACAAACTAAAAACTAAAAGAAAATAAATAAAATAAAAAGAGAGAAGCGAGAAATTATTAACTAAAACTACAAAAATAAACTAAAAACTAATAAAAACTACTAAAATACTCGAAATAAAGATAAAAGACGACAATAAGCAAATAAAAGAAATAAAGAACTAAATGGGCTAAATTATTGTAAAATAAGCCGGAAAACGACTCAATAAACACCCTAAAAGTGACATAAAAGTCACTTAACACGAAGCCATGTACTAGGCCGACTGGATCATATGAGGGCCAGACTGAACCCGTAGGCTGCTTGTTGGGGTCTCATGTACAGATTGGGAATTCCTCACAGAGGTATTCCGAAAGCTATCATGGTAGGTCGACGTTGAAGCCGACTCTGATAGCAGGGTCTTCTTCTGCTCAATGTATTGTCGAGCATCAGAGAATGTTTTCTTGCTACTATCCGGCTGTATGTGTCGGATGGCTTTTCTTGTGCCCGTTTCTGGGAAACGGAGCCTGGTAAGGTCAAATTGGGGCCGAGCCTTCTCCTTAGGGGCAGAATTAGGAGTCGGCTGGCGGTCCCTGACTGACTTCTGTTTGCCAGCTTGGCCTGGCTTCTTGGCCGACTGCTCCTTTCTAGGAGTAGGCGACTTCTTAGAGGTGAGTTGTTTGATTTCACCCCTGAGACTGCTCAGGAGTTTCATGAGTTCATCTCGAGTGACGGGAGTAAATCCTGCCGTCTGGGAAGGATCACCCGTCCGCACCGAGGTCTTTTTTGGCTGACCAGCATTTTTGCTTGGCCCCGCCTGATCAGTGTGACGCTCCCACTTTTCCCTACTTCGGATGCGTTTTGAGATGAGGGACCCGTTAGGATCCACATAGGTTTCGACGTCAGCGTCGTCCCCTGAGTCAAGGTCTGTCTGGACCACTATGTCTTCTGGAGGCCGATTGGTCTCACGATTCGGTACAGGGACTTGTGAAGCCATTTAAGAGGTACTCTCCCCACAGACGGCGCCAAATGTTTCGGTGGTTTTGGTCCCTTAGGAGAGTTACAACACAGAGACAGGATTCAGGAAAGGACGCCTGTACCTGCAAAGCAAACGGACCACCCGATGGTCGGTGGTCCGCCTCTGAAGATTAAGTTAGTAAGTATTCGGAGTAAAACGTGCAGAAATAAAGTTATCTGCCCGGATTCCAAGCTCAGGTAAAGTGCTGTCTGTTCCTTGAAAACGACAGCTCTGTAATAAATGTGAAAGTGACGTGTTGTCTCATATTGTGTTTATATCCTGTCATAAATGAGAGAATTGTCCCTATTTATAGGGTCTCATGGAAAAGTGTGCCCTCCCTAGGATCTGGTGACCTAGGGATTAGGTCACGCCGAAAAGCGGCCCTCAACGTTTGGGCCCTTGAAGGCCGCCATTCCAGAAACAAAGCCTGAGTGACATGTGTCACTAAGCCTAAAGGGTATTTGGGCATTGCTTATGGCGACACGTGTCACCCTCTTAATGGTCCATGCCGGGTCATCAATTACCCCAGAATAGTGAGATGGCTACCTACCACGTGTCGTAATCTCAATGGTTCAGGTGGCACCTTTACCTATGACACGTGGCGGCTTCTGATTGGGCCACTTGGCGGGTATAAAAATACCCAAATCACCTTGTCATGTCAAAATCGATCATCACTCATCATTGCATCACAAAGTATGAAGTACTTAGCCTCCGTGCCTAAGTTACCAAAATACTTTCATTATCGAGTGAACTAGGATAGTCTAAGATGTTACAATCCTTGTGTTGTGAGAGAGAAAGTCGGTACCCTCCATAAGAATGACGAAATTTTTTTACTTTTTTGCATTATTGGGTCGTACGATCATATTACAATGCACACACGAGTCATCTACACATTGAGTCATGTTATCACATTGAGTCAACACTATGCACACACGAGTCACACGAAGTGAGTCATCATTGAGTCAAGTTTATACCTTGAGTCACGACAAGTCAATGAGTCAAGCAACACTAAACCTTAGGTCAAACCTAAGATAATTAAAGCGATTAGCAAAGTCCTATAGTCAAAGCTAAATACAAGTACATCCCAGCAAGCAAGAACATTCTCGGATTTTTTCGAAAAATCACCAATATGACCGTAGGAGATTCCTCCAAGATAAGAGGAGTTACATAGATCAGTAAATTAGAGATGAAGAGCTTTAATTTACAAAACATTTGAGCGGAAGGAAATGACCAAGCTCAAAGTTTGGAGTAGAACTAAGCAAGAGCAGAATAGGGAAGACCCGACTCCAGCAACATCCAATGTCTGGCAACAAATTTCAACGCCAAGCGCTAGATCCCAGCGTCTGGCGACAGAGCCAATTCTTGGCGCCAAAGATATTTCAGCAGCGACAGAGCTCGAAGCCTATCAGAACGGTCATTTCGATCTCATACAACATTTTCGGGTCCCTTGGTACACTAGTTAGCCCCTATAAGCAACTTGATATGATTCAGTAATCGGCTTGATTACAATCGCAAATAAGTGATCGACCTGACGAAAGATTGTCTCACTTAGCTTAAAGCGCCTAAACATAGGCTCATTGCAAAGGCACTGACATACTGGTTCAGAAGCAACGACATACAGGTTCACAATTCAAGGCATCGACATACTAGTTTACAAGCAGTAGAAGCGCCGATGCACTGGCTAAAGCAAAGTTCAAGCGAGCTTTAAAGATCGACAAGCGTTGGTCTTCGGTAATTTTCTTCAAAATATTATTGCAACAACTGAGGATGACTTCAAGTAAAGTTATTTTCGACGACATTCGCTAAGATTGTGGAAGTTGTCACCAAGATTTGAGAAGATAGCACGAGATGGGAAGTCTTCGACAGTATTCGCTAAGATTGTGGAGGTTGTCACCATGATTTGAGAAGATAGCACGAGATGGGCGGTCTTCGACAACATTCGCTAAGATTGTGGAGGTTGTCACTAAGATTTGAGAAGATAGCACGAGATGGGCGGTCTTCGACGACATTTGCTAAGATTGTGGAGGTGGTCACTATGATTCAAGAAAGAGGCTCGAGATGTAGCAGAATTGATCGACGGCGTTCCCTATATTGCAGAAGATCGTCAAAACAAACAGCAAGATGGTGTTCCCTAGATTGTGGAGGGTTGTCACAAACAACAAGAGGTGATTTCAAGAGAAGTTATCTTCGATGGCGTTCCTTAGATTGTGGAAATTTGTCATAACAGCAAACAACAACAAATCGGTTACTCCAGAGACGTGTACTCGACGGTTCAACATACGCGTTTCTTAAATCTCTTATCTGTTTTAACTAATGCTAGTTTTGCAGGTATCGGTGTCACAAGAATGGTTTAGGATCGTCGAACGTTCTGAATCATTCTCCGTCCCTATCGATACTTTGACTTTTGTTTTCGAAACTTGCGTTTCTCCAAGCTTAGTCAAAGTGGGGGCTTCTGTAGACACCCATTTGTGTCTCCCCAAATCCAAACCTGGTGATGAGTACCTTTCACGTCGAATCATAATTGAATGAAGTGAAAGTGTGGAAAGTGTAGTGTTGCGGTTAGTTTTTAATTCTTTTCTTTCTCTCCGTTTTTGAAAACCTATTTTAAGAAAACAGCCAATCCAGTTTGGTTTGGTCCATGGCAAGGGTCCAATAATAATGTAGTTGGGTTTGGTTAAAAAGAGCTTTCCAACGATATATTATAAGCCCAATTCCGATGAATAATGAGGAAGTTATGGCCAAATTACTAAACTGGGCCCGGTTTGATATTTATGTGCGGCCCAATGATCTAGAGGAGGGTCTAATATTGATTTATCATTCCTAATGCAATTAGAATTGATTTTAGTCTTCTAGAAGGTTCTTTTCATTCCTAATTTAATTAGCATTGATAAATTAACTTTGGTTGACTTTTTAGAGTTTTAATCAGAACAAAAGAAGTGTTTTTATGGAAAATACGATTTCGCCCTTCTGTACGGCTAAATTTTGTCATAATTAAGAAAACGCGCGAAGCTGGTTTCTAGCGCCTAACGACAGGATTAGCGCCTAGCGCTAATGTTTGGCGTCTAACGCTAGCCTTAGTGCCAGGCGCTAATGTCTGACGTCTGGCGCTAAGTCGTTTTATTCTCTTCAAAACTCTGATTTGTTTTTCTAACCGTCCGGCTGATTTTCTCTATAAATAGCCTCATAAAACATTCGTTTTCAATCATCAATTCTCATCAAAAATCAACAACTATCAATTTTTATCAATACTTCTCATCTAATTCTCATCAACTCTCATCAAGAATTTTTTGATTCTTTCTCTCCCTCTTTCTATCCTAGCCTTTTACAAACACAATTCCTCATACATTAGCACCGGACACACCTAGCATAATTCGAAGTTGCCTTTGCCCTAGACGTGAAAGGTTTAATTTATGAGGGTTTGGTCCCAAATCTAGTCTAAACTTTTTACATCTCTCATTTCATTATTTAATTTAATTGTTTGATTTTATATTTTCCTCGAAGTTACTAACGCGTGTATTTTGTTATTAGAAAGAGGTACGAGGCGTCCAAGTAAGTACTTTAATTGATTTATTTTTATTATGATATATAAATCATGTTTAAATTGTTATTTTGATTCCTAGTGTCATGTTAGGATGTCTTGATCTTCCTAGTATCATGTTTAGGGTAACAACTATAATTTGTAATATCAAATATGTTTATTATGGTTTCTATGATGCCTTTGATTTTCTTTCCTAATATTCATGATAGTATCATGTTAGGGCTAAAGCTTTGGTCTTTATTGTTTAGTGACATGCTAGGGTTTGTTATTAATCTTGTTTGTACCGTGCCTAGGATCTTGCTATTATTATGATTTAACATGATTATTATTATTATTATTATTATTGATGATTATTATTATGTTGCTTGATATTATTTATTATTATTGCTTGATCATACCTTTTATGCATGTAAAAAAAGAATTTGTACTTGTAAGCACGCTTAATGAGATAATTAATAATCTTGTTTAGGGTTTATATGATTATAATTCAAGTGCTCGCCAATAATAAGTTTATTTGTGCATTAATATTCAACCAACACAGATAAACAGGTTTAGAGTTAACCTAATGATTGCATGTTAGTCAGAAAGCACACATGAATACGATCAGAATAAAGTAGAGGCCTATTATTAGGAAGGTTCAGTCTTTTTTAGGTTGGATTTGTACCTTCATCCCCGAATTACCAGCCATGGTTCCAGACCTATTGGAGTTGACAATCTCCTGAATCGTTACGGGGTGTAACCTTCACCTCGTGAACGGTTTACAAGTTCCTAAAACATGTTGGCGACTCTTTTGCTCTATATTCTTTCCCTTTGGACGCCACCGTACATTAGTGTACGATCACAGTGGGGTTCAAGTTTGGGGTTATGCTTGAAATATTCCCTAAACATACCTAGCTAGATTTGTTGAAAAGGATATAATTAAATTCACGGAATTGATTTAATAAAAACGTATTCACCAATCGGAATGCTCAAGTCTTTTCGTTTTTATTCTTGCAAAATTGCAAATATAAATTTGGCAAAGTAGATACCAAAACCGCCTTCCTAAAATAGGATTTTTGAAGTGACTAGTCTAAGGGTTTTCAAATCTACATAATGCTAGAATTGAAAACAAGCTCAAGAAATTCATTATGGGATTGAAGGAAGCATTGCATAAAGGAATTGGAACGTGTTTTCTCATAAAGTTAATAAAAGGATTTATTTATGAAGAAACATAGAAATTATTATGAATAAGAAGTTTAGTGGGAGCAAGAGTCAATCTTGTAGTGTTCAACAAGAATTTTACGAACTCTGTTGTAAATTCACTATCAAATGCTAAATGCTTAGATTTGAAAGTATTTTTGAGAATGAACCAAACAAAATAAGATACTTAGTACATAGTGGGTATTAAGATCTATTGTATATACTTAATAAAATGTTTAAACGAGTAAAGGAATTTACCGTTTTAAATATGAATTGAAGGACTTTGGAAGACTTTCAACCCATATGAATAAAATTAAGTTAGTGTTTGAACTAAGTGTGAGCTAGGATAAATACTAAATTAACAACAAAGACTCTAGTAGAGACTTTCAACCATATCACATAGAAAACAGTTTAGCAAGACTCAGTGAAACTGGATGAGCTAAAATGTAATGTGGGTGAAAAAGATTGAGAATCATTCTACACTTAAATCCATATTGTACACTACGATATGTAATCGTCACACAACTTAAATGCCTAGAGCATGTGTAGTATGTATATAGTACCAATCAACCTGAATCTATGTAATACATCGTTAAATTATGGCCAAGAACATCCAAAGTACTTGGAGAAGTAACAGGATGAGTTCTTTACTTGTGGAAACAAATACAATTTGAGAATGGATGATGCAAGCACAAACCTTAACAAGGAATATATCCTTAACAAGGAAGTCGTTTATAAGAACGAGCTAACATTGTGAATCTTTTGGAGTGAAACCCAAGCAAAGCATCATTAGGAAGTCTACTAAATATAAGTTGAGAATATTGTTGCATTAAAGGCAATAATAAGGAAGATGTTCTATGGAAAGTTCGTTGTTGAACGTTAATGATTGTAGGTTGTCAAGTTGAAGATCTCAATCATGAAATTGAGTGGGAGCCTTCACTTGGATCATAAATCCTAAATCACATTTAATCCATGGCACTCTAAAATTTTATCATCTTATTATGAAAGTGATCAGTAATGAAGATGTTAAGATTAGCAAAGTAATTATAACTAAACCTATGCAATAAGTGAACGACAACATTTACAATTTCACAAAAGAAATCAAGCAAATTAGATATGGGTGTCATTTCTATAGATGTTTTATAAAGAGTGTTACTCTTAAAACATTCAGAAAAACCATTTATCATAAGATGAACCATTCAGGTTTTGGAGTAATTTAAAAATTCATGCAATTTATTACTCTGTTTGCTATTTAATTATGGTTTTGGATTAAATAATGAGTCCATTCGCTTCAAAAAATATTCAAAATAGGGTATCATGACCATTCTTGATAAGGAAACACCTATTAAGTGAACATTGAACATTATAATCGAGAATTATCCCAAATCGAGGTCATTTAAATGATGGACGATTAATGACCACTTCAGATTAGTGAGTAGTTTTATTTATAGCACCTTTTCTTGTGCTACAAGGACATGATTGTCATAAATCATTTGCACAGGTATTGGTTTAGAACCATACTTGATCGACCTATGAGGATACTTTAAGAGATTAAAAATCATCATAAGTATACTTCTCATTATGGCTATTGGAACCTTTTACCTCGACCATGAGTATTGTGAGTTCTCTTGTTTGAGTACTAGTCCGCTTTGATGTTGTCAAACGTCTGCCATAATAGAAGATTACAACGATAACACTCGGGCGGCTACGTCCTCCCAGTAAGAGAAGCTACATTACAAGATTGGGAATGTACCCCTATTAAAATAGGGAAGATAGCTTTGTTGTTTACAAGGCCTCTCGAAGAGAGAGACTGTAAAATGCATGGTTGTGCTCGGATGGATTTTAGAAATCATCGGTTTATTGACAGTCGGATTCGAGATCGAGAAACACTTCTGGAATAATAAGGACGGGGAATAAATCTTACCTTATAGTTCATGAAGAGAGTGACATAGGAAAAGGCTATACACTAAATGCGCACTTGTCTAGAAGGACAAGTGGGAGATTGAAAAGAATGGTGTCCTTCGAACAAGAGTATTATTTCGATAGAGGGTTCGGAATCATTAGAAAGATAATTATTCAATAAGTTCAAGTGATCAGAATTCCGAGCTACAACGAAGAAGTTATGATCAAAACACTAAACTGGGCCCTAAAATCGACACCCTTGCACTCCAACAACCATATCTTTTGATTCATAAAAGATTTTAACCTATTCAAATGGTATTGTAAATTAGACATTCTGAGTTATCCAATGATGTCTCACACGCTTTTATCCAACTTTGCAATCAAAAGTTATGGAAGTTTTAAAAGCACGTTTTCGTATAAGACAAACTGCACCACATGCAAATGTCAGAGTTTCAGAGAGTTGCATGAGCCACCTAACGTCGTTGCTCCAAAACCCTAAACCTAGATTCCTACGCCTAGAAATAGGGGTCTATGTTCAAACCTAGATTCCCACACCTATAATAAGAATTCTAACCCTAGCATTCACAAAACCCTAATCTCTCAAGTTATCTTGCTATCATACTACTTTTCTCCTCTCTTTCCAAAAATTTCCAACCCTAATTGAATTTATTGAAATCCTTGGTGGTAAGAAGAAGAAAAAAGTCCATAAACATATTAAACGGATATTTAACATAAAAGAAGAATAGTTAGTTTTCTGAGAACTTAGATTAAACGGAGATTTAACATATTTAACGACTTTTGCAATGTAATTCCTACATGATTAATAATGCTTGTAAATAAAATCAAATTGTTGGATTTCGGTGAGTCCGACTTACCGCAGAAGGAAACCCAAAACCAAAACCAAACTCAATAATTATAACCTCATAATTAAAAGAAACATAAGACTAAGTAAGTAATTATTACCTTTGTAGCGTGCTTCGCTCACCAAAAAGAGCTCTTACTTGAAAGCCTTCAAGTCCCACTCACATGGCGACCTCCTTTAAGGTCTACCCGCAACACGAGCACCAAACCGATCTAATGCCTTAGATTTAGCAAAGCCGACTTAAAAACCCGAGTCATTAGTGTTCAATGGTTTTCACACTGTGATGTCATTTTAAACACTTACTCAAGTGAAGAATTCCCAACTACCTATGTTGGTATTTATAGAAAAAGGCTCTGCAAATTCCCATCATCTTTCCATGTGGGAGATTTTGATTTTATTCATTTTATTTTAAATCTAAAATAAAATAAATAAGAAAGCTACTAATAAATCAACAAGTGTCAAGTTACCATGAGGGGTTAGGTGAGGACCGTTTGGAGGAGCAGGGACCAAACTTGCTTCCCATTTTCCTTGTGAAAACCAGCCAACTGTAGACATCTACTTTTGGCCTCTTGTCCAAAAAGGAAGTGCGATTGTAGGCGTCGCTCGAAGTGCGCCTACGTTAAAGCATGTTGTGAATATGCTTGGCACTCATAGGAAGTGGGAATTGACATATGCGATTAGGGACAACAATTAGAGACAAATAAAGTAGGGAGCCGCCAACAGGTTTTTAAGGAACTTGTAAACCGTTCACAGATCATAAAAGGAAACCACGATAAAGGGACAACGAAGGCAACAACGATTGACCCGTGAAGGTTACACCCCATTCATAATCCATGAGATTACTAACTCCATATGGTTCGGAACCACGAAAAGAGGATCGGGGATGATGGTACGAAGTGAGTCATGGAGTCACATTCGCCCGTATTGGCCTCTACTCGATTCTTATATTGAAAAGCATTCCTGTGATCTCAAAGGCATACAAACAAAATATTCAATTCGCTCCAAACTATTATTTATCTAAATTGGTTGAATATTAATGCACACATTATTCTAAAATATTGGTGATCACTTCAATTAATAACAAGATTAAAAAGGATCCTAAACCGGTTGTCCAAATTATCTTATTAGGCGTGATTTTCATTTACATATTCCCTTTAAACATGCAATATGGTGATCATAATAACAATAGAACAAACATTAATATTGGACACAATTTAACAATAATTCCAACAACATAAAATCGTTAGAAAAATCAGAGGAATAAAAGGAACATAATTCTTACTTTGATTCTGTTTGTTTGCAACTACAAAATAATAAAAGAGTTAGTAACTTCAAGGAAACAATAATAAAACAATAATTAAATTAAATAAAGTAGAGTTAATTTGGGGCCAAACCCTCAAACAGTTCTACCTTTCACGCCTTGGCTTAGGGACAGAACCACGAGTAAAGTATGGACTCTTTTGAGTACTTGAAGAAGGAATTTTGAAGTGAAAAGGGTAGGCTAGTGTTTAGGCTAAAGCATAGAAGAGAGAAAAATCAACTAGAGAATTAATTGATGCCCCGTACATCAGAAATGAGGAGGTATTTATAGGGAAAATGTGTTGAGGGAGCACACGGAACCCTAAAATGACAAAAACCCTAAAAACGTACCCCGTGACATGGAAAACTGTACCGTGACATGGGAAGTCCAACCGTCAGACGAAAAACTTTCCTGTGACACGGTACATTTTAAGTGTGACGCGGGAAATTTTCAGAAAACGGGAAAGAAAACGCGTTAAGGGTTTACGCGGAAAAGACACGGAATGTCCCGTGTCACGGCAGACTTCCCGTGTCACGGGAAATCCCACCGTCAGACAGGAAGGATTCCTATGAACGGTGGCTGTCTACCGTGGCGCGGTAATTCCCAGCCCACTTTTCCTTCTAAATACATTTTAACCCTAATTTCATTCGGCATTTTAAGTGCCGATTGATAATTTTGGGCCTTTTCTGACTTATTATTATTTGGGTTAAAATAAGAAAATAATTAAATAAAAATAAACAAAAGGTTTGGGCCAAAAAAAAATAAACAAAAGGTTTGGCCTAAAATTAAATAATAAGTTTGGGCTGAAATAAAAACTATGCTTTCACCAACCATCAAGACTAGTCCATGGACTGTTCAAAAATATGAATTTAATCAAATACAATTTTTTAAGCACACTCGAGATTAAATACTGAACCCAACCAATAGTGGCGGTGAAAGATTGTTCATCATCGGGTTTGGTTTTGGGGAGACATTTTTAGGTGTCTACAGCGATGATGTTACAAAAATTCGTTCTTCATGTAAGATCAAAGTTGAAGTGTTTACGGACTAAGAAAAGCATTATGAAGTAAGTTAAAACCCATATTAGAGACCAAGTTATCTTAAAGTATTGTCTGATTATTAATTAGGCCTAAAAAGTGTTCATACGTGTTTACACTTGATAAATAACGGACCCAAATGCGTCAAATGCAATGATTGGATCTAATGGAACCTAGATTGTTGAAATAACGAGCTAAACAGATGAACCAACCATCAAATTCCCATTAAAGTCCGATAAAGATGGATATCTCTTTCAAAGAGCTTTCCAACGGTATATTATAAGCCCAATTCCGAGCTAAAATGAAGAAGCTATGATTAAAACACTAAATCGGGCCCTAAAACCGACACCTTTGCATTCAAATGGCCATAAAATTTGATCAATATCATAGTTTAACCTAATTCTAACGACATTGGAAATTAGACATTCAGAGCATTCCAGTGATATCTCACACGCCTTAATCCGACTTTGCAATAAAAAGTTATGGAAGTTTTAAAAACGCGTTTTAGGATAAGGCAAATCGCAAACCAGCACAACTCAATCAGTTGCGCGTAAACCTGGGCACGGGCCGGGTTGGCCCGCGTGCCGGCCCGGCACGGCCCGAAGTCAAGCACGGCACGGCACGAAGTTCAACTTCCGTGCCACGGGCCGTGCCACGGACACGGTTGAGAATTCCCAGGCACGGCCCGGCACGAGCACAGGCATGGCCCGCCGTGCTGGCCCACAGGAACGGCCCGCAGGCATGGCCCGCGGGCCAACGGTAATATTACCGTTTCATGTAGCTAGAAGCCAAAAAAACGGCTATAAAACGGCTAGTTTTTTGCCAATTTGCTCCCCAAAAATTCTATAAATACTCACCTCCATTTCATTCCCAAATCACAAAATCACAATCTCTTCTTCTTATCTCTTATATTCTCTAAATCTCTAATAATCCTTATTTTCTTAAATTCTCTAATTATTCTCTTAAATTCTCTAATTATTTTCCTAATATCGGAAAAAATTAAAAAGTTCGTAATCGTAATTAGTGGAGCGTTGAAGCACGGTTGTAAGATCTAAACTAATCTTAAATTTATTATTGTTTTATTGTTATTATTAGAATAATCTTGTTTAATTATTATTGTTGTTAATTGTTATTGTTGTTGTTATAATTGTTGTTATTAATTATTATTATTGTTACAATTGTTGTTATTATTTATTTTTGTTGTTATTGTTATTGTTATAGTTGTTGTTATTAATTATTATTATTGATATTTTTATTGTTAAAATTGTTGTTATTAATTATTATTATTATAGTTAACCACTTTTTATTAAAAAATTAATGGTTAATTATGGCATCGAACAACCCATCATCTAGGTCTAGGGGGAAAGGCCGACTTATCCGTAGTAGTAGTTCTAGGGAACCACCAAATACAACGAGCCCCCAAATTACGAGTCAAACCAATGACCCCATTTACTTCCCCCCGGGCTATGAGCCATATAATACGTCGGGATTTCCAGCACCACCATTAAACCAATTTCCACTACCACCATACCAATTTCCACCTAATTATATCGGTAATCAACAAAACTATTGTTCTAGCCAAGGTAGCCAAGAAAGTACCCGAATTCCCTCCGGTTCTACCCCTTCTACTGCCACTCCCACTAGTCCCACTACTAACCATCACACACATCATGAATGGTTAACCGAAACTGAGATGCTACTTTTGAAAAACCGAAGGAGTGAGGTATGGCGTTATTTTTTCCTAAGTAAAGATGGTGAACAATGGGCAAAATGTAAAACATGTAATAGTGTATTCACGGCAGTTACCAAAAACGGGACGGGACACTTATCTAGACACATGAAAGCTTGTGCAAAACCAGCTAGTGATCCAACCCAGCCCAAAATTTCCCAATTCCATCCATACGGCTTTACATACAACTATGAGAGGGATAGGGATGAACTAGGAAAAATGATAGTACACGCCGAACAACCTTTTCTTTTCTCGGAAAGTGACGCATTCAACACCTACATTAACAAAGCACTACAACCCCAACATAAAAGAATCTCTAGGAAAACCGTTCATTCTACCGCAATGAAAAATTTCCTAGAGTACAAAGTCCGGTTACAAGCCGAATTGAGTAACCTTAACTGTAGAGTATCTTTAACAGCCGATTCTTGGGATAGTGGTTATAAATATCACTATTTATGTGTGACTTGCCATTGGGTAGATGATCAATGGATGTTACAAAAAAGAATAATACATTTCAAAATGCTGGAATACCCACACACCGGCATTAACATTGCTCACCATTTAATGCAAGCAATAGACGAATACAACCTTCGAGATAAAATGATGTCTATGACTTTTGATAATGCAACCTCTATGACATACACAACTAATCTTATCAAACAAAACTTAACCGATGTACTATTAGACGGTGAAGCTCTTCATACTAGTTGTGTTTGCCATGTACTTAACTTATGTGTACAGGATGGAGTTCGGGCAATTGGCCCATACTACAGCAAAATCAGAGATGCTATTATGTCTATTAATAGCTCTAACATGAGATACCAAGAATGGAAGAGTTTTCTAAAACAACAAAAGATAAGGGTAATAAAAATTAGAACCGATTGCCCAACTAGGTGGAATTCCACCTATGACATGTTAACAAAGGCAATTGAGTACAAGGGCCCGTTAACATTATTTTACAACCAAAAATTTCCACAAAATGCTTTGTATGATGATGATTGGAAAAACTGTGAAAGATATATGCAATTTTTACAGTTATTATATAACATGACGTATTGTTTTCTACTGTTTACAATCCTTGTGCTCAAAACTTTCTTTCTAATGCATGCTTACTCGCCCAACTTTTCGCTGATCATCGCGATCAAAGTGATTATGATCAGTATCTTCCAGCAATGGAAAAAAAGTGGCGTAAATATTATAGTGAGATTCCTTTGATTTATATTTTTGCTTCCATATTAGATCCTAGGCAAAAGTATGAAAACACATTTATGTTAGTTGACATTTACTTTCAATGCATGTTTCTTGACGATGATGTAGAAAACTATAAGACTAATGTGAAGGATCAGTTTTTTGCTTTATATAGAGTCTATGAAGCCAAATATGGCACCGTTCCTCGCTCAGGGCCTTCCCAACCATCCAAAAACGTAAGTAAGAAGGCCAAACATTTATTTTCACAAGCTACTAACTTGATTTCAAGGTTTTCAGGTGATTCATCAATCAGGAGAACGCAAAGCGACGTCTCAGAGTTGCAGATGTACCTGAGTTACGACTTCACCAAAGGCATGGACGACGATGAGATAAACAGCCTCGACCTCCTTGCATGGTGGAAACAACAAAGCTCGAAGCATCCAACTTTGGCGGCAATGGCACGAGACATTCTTGCTATCCAAGTTTCCTCCGTCGCCTCCGAATGAGCTTTCAGCGCATCCTGAAGGGTTTTAGACGATAGAAGAACAAGTCTAAAACCCGAAACACTAGAAATGTGCGTGTGTTTCAAAGATTGGTTGGATGCGGAAAATCGCTCACAAGACCGTTCTTACGACCACAACGACAACGAAGAAGGAACCTCCGCTTCCGGTTCGGGTTCGGCTAGTTCCCAATCTATGCAACTAGCCGATGACCTTGAAGGCAAAGGCGAAGACGAAGACGAAGACGAAGACGAAGACGAGCAAGAAGAAGGAGAAGAAGAATAGACAATTATTGTATATTGTACGATTTTAAAAATATCAATTTTATCATTTTCCAATTTTTGTTTAATACCATCATTGTATGATTTTTATCATTGTTATCATTGTACATTTTTCTCAACTCAAGTAATAATAATATAAAGTACGCATTATTCACATCCAAAGTCCAATTTGCCTTTTTTCCCCGTTTTGTTACAATTTGTAAATTCATATTAAAAAAAAAAAATTATACCAATTACTAATAAATCATAAACATTAAATTTTAAAGTAATAGTATAAAGTAAATATATAAATATAAATATTGAATATACAAATTATAAAACATAAATATTCAACTTATAATTATAAAATTCATAACTTAATAACTTATAACTTATAAGTTATAAACTTATAAGTTATAAACTTATAAGTTACCTTATAAAACTTATAATTATAATTTTATAACTTATATACATTATAAACTTATTAATTTATAATGTTGTCATAAAAAACAAAAAAAAAAAAAAAAAGAAAAAAAAAAAAAAAATTGAAAACTGCACCAGCCCGCAGGCCGGCACGTGGCCGGCACGGCACGAGCCCGCCAGGCACGAGGGCCGTGCCGTGCCGTGGGCTGGCCTGTGAAAATGGTCGGCACGGCACGACACGAAATCCTGGGCCCGCCGGCACGACCGGCACGGCATGAACCAGCCCGTGGCCCGCCAGGCACGGCCCGCGGCGGCCCGGCACGGCACGGTGCCCAGGATTAGTTGCGCTTGCGCGCACAACTTAGTAAGATGCGCGCGGCACCCAGCGCGACTTAGAGAGTTTCCCGCGCCACTTGAAGGCGCGACTCTAAAACCCTAAACTTAGATCCCTACGCCTACAAATATGGGTCTTCGTTCTGCATTACGGGGACCGGAAAAATCAGAATTAAAACCCGATTATTCTCAAAACTCTAATCTCTCTACTTCTCTTACTATCATACTACTTTTCCCTCTTTCTTGCCAACTACTCTTCAACCCTAATCCATTCATTGAAGTCCTTAGAGGTATAAAGAAGAATGAAAGTTCATAAAGACATTAAACAGAGATTTAACATAATAGAAGAACGATTAGTTTTCTGAGCACTTAGATAAATAACTTTTCCTTTATTGTTTAAATATATTTAACTGAATAAATAGTGTATTTTGATCACTTTAAACAAACTTTTAATTAATTAATTCACATAGTGCTCTTTCGTTAATCAAGACTAGAATTGGAATAATTAATTGTTGTTTTATCACGAATATTATTAAAATAAGAATGACGACTTATGCAATGTAATTCCTACGTGATTAATGCTTGTAAATAAAATCAACTAACTTAGTCTTTAGGTATCACGTTGCATATATTGTTTGGTAATGAAATTGTGAAAAAGGAAGAGCTAGTAGAGGCCGTACTAGGGCTAGAATAGCGATTCCTCCCTAAAAGGAGCGTTATTTTAGTACCCTCGCTCCCAAACTCATTTCTTGTTTATGTAGGCCAATTTGGGCATGGGTAAACTTATGATTCGTGCTAATTATTCCATGAACCCCACATGGAAGAAAGACGTGAACGAGGTTTATGAGTATTCCTAAAACTCATTGGCGACTCCTACTTGTTTCTTACAAAAAAGCGTGATGAGAGTATTATTTCTAACTTAAGGTCTCCCAAACTGCCAGGAATTCAAATCCTAATACACCCTTACAAGTGTAAAGTCCTAGGCATTTAAGCGACCATGGGCATTTATGGAAGGACCCCCTTACAATGGGATCACCCTCGTTACAATGGCGACTCAACTGGGGACTTAGAGGTTACAAGATTAGTTCGTAGTTATGGTTCAAGGTTTCCAACACTAGGTTGCCTATGGATTGTAGCGAGAGCTAACTTGGATAATCTCTAGTTAGAGAGCGAGACTCAAACGCATAATATCTTCCTTTTTCACAAAAGTAAAAATCAAACAAGCAACATTGCATCATGCATAATCATAACGTAGTTTAACCATTGGGGATTGGCTCATTGACTAGGGGTTGCCAACACAAGGCTTCTATCCCGAAATCAATAACAATAATCCCACCCATGTCGTCAACAAAATTTTGAGAGGGCGATGTCATGAGTCAACACGTTGAGTGATTGATTTGTGCATCGTTTCTTAAGATATGGTACCCTTGGACACCCAAGCCTTGACCTTTGAATGGCATTGTATGCTTTGACGGTTCATTTTATGTGCTTATGCGACTACATGAATATGTGCTTCGTGTCTAATTTAACTAATTCCAACTTGTTACCTAGAGATGTAATAAAAAAAATTCACAAACATTATGGTTCGACAAAAAAAAAAATATTATCATTCTTTTTGCGTTTTCGCAAAAAATAAATAAAAAACTTGTCGAATCTACCAGGTGGCACGCGCAACTGTCAAAGTTGCGTGCGCCCTCCAAGCGCAAGTTCTGAAGTTGCGCCCAGCACCTCTGCGCAACTCTGTGTCATGCGCGCGCCCACTGTTTAACGTTGACTTTGACTCGTTACGAGCAATATCATACGGAGAAAACGATATTACCGCTTCAAGGTTAATCGTTAAGTAGGTGCTAAAAATATCTCTTTGGCTAACAACGTTGTCTAACGTAGTTACCTTTACTTTGATCACCGTTTTAGTTTTTTTTTTCAAAAAAAATAAATTAAAAAAAAAAATGTTTTTTATCGTTCCTTTTTCGTTTTTGCAAAAAAAAAAAAAAAAAAAAACCACATGTGGTAGATGCTACTCTTGAAGATGCACTCTCCACCTCAGCGCATAATAGAAAATTGCACGCGATACTATTTTTTGATTTTGATGATTCATTTACGTACTTGATAATCGAGCTTATGACATTATTTCTTATGAGGTTCGTCATTAGAAGTTCGCATCTCTTAATAGGACGTCATCAATTTGTTTATTCTTAAACGTGCCTATTTTTGTGTTCATAATTTTTTAAGTTGTAATTGGTCAACCTTCATTTAAGAGTATAATTTATTTTCCTCTTTTATGGTTTAAAAAGAAAATCCCGAGAACTTTACTTGGGATGATTGCCTCACACAAAAAAAAAAGAGAGAGAAAAATAGAACGAAAAAAAAAGGAAATGTCGTTTTTTTTTTAAAAAGAGAGTATGATACAAAAAAACAAAAAAAAATATTATTCTCAAATAAAAAGAGAGAAGATAATGAATGATAAAATCGAGAAAATGATTTAATTTTTTCTAGGATTTTACATTCGGAGGCCATCATACTTTTTAAACAAATTGTAATATATTATCCTTTAAAGATAAGCAATATGAGAATCATAATTTTTAAAAACGATATTGATCACTATTGTAATCTAAATGATCAACAAATACTATAGTATATTTATCATTTTAAGCAGTATGTTCAGGTTGATTAATATTCCTAAAATTTGATGAGCATTTTCAATCCAACTTTCTTGACATTCTCTTCTACCTTTTTCGAAAATAATTCATTTAAAGTAAAATCCTTAAATGATTACCTTGTTGAAATCAACAAAAATCATGACATTCGATTAATGATTGTTCGTGAATTTTTTTGACATTCTTCATCAACAAACTTGCTTAAAGTGAATTCGTATTACAATGATTAAAAAAAAGAAATAAAACAATCATTTGACTTTGGTTCTTTGTTTGAATGCTTGGCAGAGAAGGTTTAAGTGAACGCGCTCAATTTTTCGTGATACACATTACTAGATCATTCTTCCACATTCGCATACTAGTCCAATCATGGGTGACTAAGCAGCATTGGAGAAACATAGAGAGGAACTCTAAAACCTAAAGGCCCTACGAGAAGAAGAAGCCCAAATGAAGGCTCATAAAAAAGCAAACAAAGGATAAAATAAAAGCAGAAAAAGAAAAAAAAACATTTTGCAAGAAAAAGCAAGAGCCGAAATAGTAGAGGCCTTGGAGAAACTTGTCCTTCGATTTAACTTAGTGAATAAGTACTTCAATCATGAGCTTACACCACAACCTAGTGGCAAGACTCTCCCAAAAAAGTTCTTAACTACGGATTTTCCAACCTTTAAGGGTACAGACAACCCTAGAACTCACTTAAAGAGCTTTATTGGAATTATGGCATTGAAAGGGGTTGAGCCAAGCCTATATGCATGTACTTTTCTTCTTTCATTGGACCCAACTGCTAGATCATGGTTTTATAACCTCGATGCAAAACAAACTTCCACTTGGAGTGACGTTGTAAAAGTTTTTTTTAACCCAATATGGAGATAACATTGAGCTCATAACTACCTTGCGCGATCTCGAATTGCTTAAGCAAAGGGAAGAAGAAGGCTTCATTGACTTCTTTTCCAGGTGGCGAGCAAAGGTTGCTCTTATTCCACAAAGACCTCCGGATCATGAACTTGTCCTAAAGTTCATAGACAATATACATGTCTCCACCATACAAGTGCCATTTACAACACCTTGGTTTAGACACATTTCAAACAGTCTATACTGTGGGAACATTAATTGAAAGGGACTTGATAAATGAAACCATGAAACATATAGATGGACTTGATTTTTAGAGAGGATTTCACTTACGTCGAAAATGAACAAAGCTCAAAGACGCGATGTCAAGAAGTTGTCAACAATTCATGATCTAGCACCCTAGGTCTTGTTTTGTTTCTTTCCTTTGTTTTTTATGATAGACTAAGAGATTCATGTTGTCGAATCTACTTATTTTGTACTCATTAATTAATGAATAAAAAAATATATTTTCAAGAACGTCTATCTTGTTCTCTTTTCAATCTCTTTATGGTTATTGACTTGAATTAAATAAAATGTATACATACAAACATGCAATATCAAAAGGCATACATACTCAACAATTTAAGAATCTTAATAAGCTTTGGCTTACTAGATTTATCGAACGAAAAGAGGCCCATCTTTGGCCCACAAAGAAAGGACATATGATTTCACCAACACAGGAAGAAACTTGAAACTCCATATATATAATCCCATGTTCTTAACATTAGAGAAAATCCATCTTTTTGGCAGCCCTTTTGAGCCTCGTTAATTGAGCCTTAGTTATTCAACCTACATTATTCCATACCTTGGGATGGGAATGGTGCAAAGATGCAAGTAGGAAGTTGGGGGAACAAAAAAAAAAGAGGGGGACACAAAGTTAGTCTAAACCAAAAAGGAAAGATCCAATGTAAAAGAAAGAAAGAAATCGTTCTAAACCCAAAACAAAACTTGTCAAAAAAAAAAGAGAGAACGAAAAAAAAAGAAAAAAAGAAAGAGGACAAGGAAAAGGCACCTATTGTAGGACGTTGCCACACAAAGAAGAAGGGTTTTAATTTAAGAAGCACCAAAAGTAAGGGATTTTGGTAGTATACTTGAGCCTATCCATTCTTCATAACCCCAAGACTAGCCACGTTACAACCTTGGAAAGGCCCTCCTTGAGGTAGACCATAACCATGTATCAAAATCATCATTCCATGAAAATATGGCCAACCTTAGGCCTTTGCACATATGAACCTACTATTGAGTAGTCATGCCCATATATAAAATGCATGAAGTGTTGAGTTATGATTACAAAATCATAAAAAAAAAATCAAATGATTTGGATGATTTGATAGCCATTGGCTTGATGACATCGTGTTAGTAAAGCAATCAAATCAAACTAATTAAATTCGATGTTTTCCATATCTTTTCCCAAAGAAACATGAGAACATTAATCATCTTATTTTCTTTTAATAATAGGGCTATTTATTACCAAGGTAATTCAGATTCTATATACATTGCCTAGAAAGAAAAAGAGTTAATACAATAAATTGATTTGATATGTCGACAGCCTCGACGTCAACTTTAGATGTCTTTTACAACTCTTGAGAATTGGTCTTTACACTTGCCATGAGCAACTAAAATGTCCGCCTACGTGGGATATCTCCATCTTCTCTAAGCGAAGAGTATTGACTGAACATGACCGCTACACGAAAAAAATGATCGTTATTGCTATCACACGTATACCTCACTGCCAAGTCATCACGAAGATTCAAATATTAAGTCAATAATCCTTGCTTTTCGAAAACTTGTCTTATTGTCTTTCTTTATTCTTATATGGGAAAGTTGGATTCCCCTTCCTTTTTATACAAATCCGTCTTTTTTGTTCGTTTCTTTTTTAAGGGGGTAAGTCGGGATGATCCCTCCCATTTGGCATCTAAAATACTCAAAAATAGTATAATTTTTTTCGCTCTTTTCCTCAAATTGGGGGTTTAAAAAAAAAGCCAGGACATCCCCACTTCTCTCTATTTACATATTTGAACACGCTATTTATACTGCAAAATCAATTTCATGCAAAGCTTATTACGAACGATCTTAATAACTTTAAATGACAAAGGGAAGAATACCACTTCCTATTATTTGACCAAGATAATTAATTGTGTTACTTGATCAAACAATTTATGATAAACATATGCAATATTCCACAAATTAAAAACACAAGTCTCGGGGCTTTAAGTAAACATGGGAAACATCCCCTGACATATGTATACATGAATTCCAAAAGCCACCTAAAGTCTATGCTTGGGGGCTTCAAATTAAAAATATAGGTCTCACCTTAACTTTAATTTTAAAATGAGACCATATTTTAGAAAGTGATTTGAATGATTTTATAAGTTATTCTAACACTTCACCAAACCAAGGTTTGATAAACATTCATTTTCAAACTACGCTACTTATTTTATTGAAAGAACATCACTTTTAATTAGAAAAATATGACAATGATGACAAGCAGAAAACATAAACAAAATCAGAAGTTTGCTCACATTTTCATATCTTTATTGAAATAAGTTGCAAATTACAACTTATCTTCATCAATCTTGGACAAAAAAGTCACACGTAATTATGAGCTTGACTTTTCTTTACATTTTGGGTCCAGTTTTAAAAATAATATAATTATCAGATCCCTTTTCAACTTTTGAATTGTAGTTTGAAACAACATGTTTCTAATAAAAATAGTATTCAAAATTTCCCTTCTGAATTTTTGTTTTCTCAAATAAATAAATTTTCAGATTCTCAATAACCGTTTGGATGATACATGTATATACATAAATATTTCCAAAAGGAATGAATTAAGATTTGACTTCTTCTTAACTCGAACTTGTTCTCGCTTATTGGCTAAGGGATGGTAAATGAACCACCTACAAGACAAAAATTAAAGATTGACCATAACAAAGAAAATATTTGATGTTCTAAATCAACTTTGAAGAATAAAATCACCGCAATGATCTTTACAAACGTTTAGACATAAAGTAAGATTACTAAACCATAAACACAATTGTTTTTGGTCTATAAACAAGCAAAAAACTAACTTGCTTTCTTGAAAATAACTTTAACTAAAATGTAAAAGCCATATCACTGTCCTAAATATTTCAAAAACAAAAATAGCATATATACAAAGGTCCATCTCAAAATCATATGAATGGCCTAAACAATAGCAAGTTATTAGAATTTACCCCCAATAGGGGGCTCCAAGACTTGCGAAATAGAAAGAATGCGCAATAAACTGACACATGGGGGCTCCAATATCAACAAAAAACAAAATGAGATATTCATGTCATTCGAGCTACTTTCGAGAATCGCCTAAACTATAAATGATTTACGTAGATCTCGAGCCTTACAATTTTCAAATTTATCAAAGTGATACAATAATCATGTTGTTCCTTTGAAAACTAAGTTTGCAACTGAACTTGGCCATTAAACAGGTTACATACTCAAGCCATTTTCAAGTTCAACTTCAAAAACTAATTTTAGTGCATAATTGTTGTTTCAATACTTCAATTTATTCTAGAGATTAGAGAGTATGACTTTTATAGAGCAAAAGAAACAAAATCATACTTTCTTATACAAAAGTTTAGTACTCCATAATTCATCATGACAATTGTATCAAGACACATTATTCGAAATTAAGGAGTCTTCATTTAAAATTATTCTCCATTGTTGCACACATTGGAATTTTGCAAGGAGGATAACGTCTACTTTCTCGAGATTCAAAACAGTGACAAAATTTGAACTTAAAAGAAAGAATTCAAAAGTAGCAAGAATAGACGAAAAATTTGAACAACATTTCACTTTTTCCCTTACTTGTTCTAATGAATGACCAATATTACTAGACTTTGCAAATTTCTTTCTTAAAACTATGAATGGTCGAAAAAACGGTTTAAACACACTAGTTTAATCATATCCAAGATCCTAGTTGTTATCATAATAAGACGAAACACGGGATTTGTATACCCATTTCAAGCGACATGAAAGGGTCTAATTATTGACAACAAGCAAATCATCGAAGCACACAACACTGGGGGCTACAACATTCGAAAATGTAAAATAGGGGCATACGAACCCGCGATATAACCAAGCTACACCAGTTCGATGATCTCTTCAAGAATTTCCTATACTAACTAGTTTTGTGCAAATCTTGAAATCACAGTTTTATAAGTGAATAACAATAATTGTCGGTTATTTTTATCATTAATAAAACAAATTTTGAAACTTACGCATGAAAAAATAAACATGAGTAGCAAGAACAAATTCATGCTATTATAAAAGTGCAAAATTTCATTTATAATTTTAATGCATAATTGTTGTTCTAAACACTTCAATTTACATTAAAATTAATAATTATAGCTTATGTGAGCAAGCACAAAGTCAAAATTAGAACAAATAAAAAAAACACATATATGCTTGACATGTTCATATCGGATCAATACTTTATCATTTCATATGAAATTTGTTGCAATATATTGCTTAAACATGTCACAAAGACAAACAAACAAATTCTTGAAAACAAGTCGAATAAAAAACCCCCAAATTCAAAGTTTGGGGTTTAACGGTTCGAAAATCGCCCAAATTCAGTCCAGAATGAACGAATTATGGCAAATATGAATAAGGGACGAGTTATACTTCCTTTTGCTTTGAAAAACAGGAAAATCCGAGTTCTTTATAGAGAAAGAAGAGAAAACCGTGAAGGAAGGAGAGAGAAAGCGAAATGAAAAATAGCGCTTAATGATTCTCTTTTTGCTGACTTTAATGTCGCGCGCAATGATCACCTATTAGGGCAGACGTTTGACAACATTAAAGAGGACTAGTACTCAAACAAAAGAACTCACAATACTCATGGTCGAGGTAATAGGTTCCGATAGCCATAATGAGAAGCATACTTATGTCGATTTTTAATCTCTTAAAGTATTCTCACAGATCGATCAAGTATGGTTCTAAACCAATACCTGTGCAAATTATTTATGACAATCATGTCCTAGTAGCACAAGAAACGGTGCTAATATAAATCAAACTATACACTAATCTCAAATGGTCATTAATCTTCCATCGTTTAAATGACCTCGATTAGGGATAATTTTCGATTATAATATTCAATGTTCACTTAATAGGTGTTTCCTTACCAAGACTGGTCTTGATACCCTATTTTGAATATTCTAAGACTCAAATAGACTCATTATTTAATCCTAAACAATAATTAAATAGCAAACGGAGCAATAAAATATTGCATGAAATTTATATTACTCCAAAAACTTGAACGATTTTTCTTAGTGTCTTACATTAAATGTTCAAAATTAACTAAAATACTAAACAAGGAAATTAAAGCCAGTCTCCCACATCCATGATACCCATTGCCTCAATGTTCTTGTTGCGCTTCACTTGAGGCAAAGGTTTAGTAAGTGGATTGGCTACATTGTCATCCGTTCCAACTTTGCAAATTCTGATTTCACCTTCTGATTTCCATTCTCGAATCTTGTGAAACCACCGCTTCACATGTTTGACCTTCTAATGTTCCCTTAGTTTTCTAGCCTGAGCAATAGCTCCCTTGTTGTCACAATATAGGGCTATTGGACCCTTAATTGAGGGTACATCATCAAGTTCACCAACGAACTTACGAATCCAAATTGCCTCCTTAGCTGCTTTAGCAGTTGCTTTGTATTCGGCTTCAGTTGTAGAATCTGTAGTTTGTACTCTGCTTGTCACTCTTCCAACTAAGCGCTCCTCCATTTAAACAGAATACATATCAAGATTGCAATTAATAATCGTCTTTTTCTGTTAGGAATCTTGCGTCGATATAACCTTCTGTAACTAATTCCTCTGAACCACCATACACCAGGAATTTATCCTTGTTTCTTTTTAGGTACTTCAGGATATTCTTAGCCGCAGTCCAATGGGCCTCTCTTGGATATATCTGATTGGTAACAACTCTTAGCATTCAAAGAATACAATACATCTGGCCAAGTACATATCATGGCATACATGATCGATCCAATAAGCAAAGCATATGGAATCTGATTCATTCTTACCCGGTCATTATGTGTCTGTGGACACTACTTCTTGCTTAAGGTTATGCCATGTGACATTGGCAGGTGATCTCTCTTGGCCTCCCCCATGCCAAATTGTGAAAGTACCTTATCAATATAAGTACTTTGACTCAATCCAATCATCCTTTTCGATCTATCCCTATAGATCTTAATGCCTAGTATGTACTGAGCCTCTCCTTAGTCTTTCATTGAGAAGCACTTTCCGAGCCGGGCCTTTACGGACTCTAACAACGGATTGTTTTTTCCAATGAGCAATATGTCATTGACATATGATGTTACTCCCACTAACCTTCTTGTAAACACAAGATTCATCTTGATTCTTGATAAAACCAAAATTACTAATGGCTTTATCAAATCGTAGATTTCGACTCCTGCTTGCTTGCTTTAGTCCTTAAATGGACTTCTTAAGCTTAAAAACCTTCCCAGCACTGTTTTGGTCATTAAAACCTTTAGGTTGTGTCATATACACAATTTCTTACAAAATAACATTAAGAAAGGCGGTTTTAACGTTCATCTTCCATATTTCATAATTGTAATATGCAGCAATCGCTAGGAGGATCCGAACGGATTTAAGAATTGCAAGTGGGAAAAAGGTTTAATCGTAATAAATACCATGAACTTATTTGTAACCTTTTGCTACCAATCTAGATTTGTAAATGAATACATATCCATCTTTGTCAGTTTTTAACTTCAAAATCCACTTACATTCGATAGGTGAGTAACCTTTGGGTAAGTCAATCGCGTCCCAGACTTGATATTCAAACATGGAATCCATTTCAGATCTCATGGCCTCTTGCCATTTAGCAGAGTCAGTGCTTGCCATCGCTTGCTTGTAGGTTGCCGGTTCATCTCCATCCATGATCAGGATGTCATGGTTCTTCGTTAATACTAAACCAAGATATCTATCAGGTTAAGATCTCAGCCTCTAAAACCTATGTAGGGTAATGAACTAAGCATTTGCATTGTCGGTTTGACTTTGCACATTTTGATCATTTTAACTTGCGTCAACAAATGCTATTTGAGCACTTTGACCTGTTACAACATATGTTGTTTGAGCACTTTGACTGTGATTCTGATTTTGTTGCTCATCCTCACGAACTTCGTCAAATTCAATTTTCCTTCGATTTATCATTTTGGAAAGTTGCTCCTTCTCCAAAAAGACACCACCGCAAGCAACAAACACTTTGTTCTCCGATATTTTGTAAAAGTAATACCCTTTGGTTTCTTTTGGGTAGCCCACAAAGTAAACACTGTTAGATTTGGGATGAAGTTTGTCATAAATAAATTTCTTGACATATTCTTGGCATCCCTATATCTTTAGAAAAGACAACCTAGAAGGTTTCTTCGTCCATAACTCATATGAAGTCTTTTCTACAGCTTTTGATGGAGCACGGTTCAGTGTTAGTGCCGCAATTAAAAGTGTGTGTCCCCAAAAAGAGATAGGAAGATCACTAAGACCCATTATTGATCTGACCATGTCTAAAAAAGTTCGATTTCTCCTTTCGGATATTCCGTTCCATTGTGAAGTTCCTGGAGGTGTATGTTCTGAAAGTATACCCTTTTCTTTCAGATGGTCATCGAATTCTTGGCACAAGTATTCACTACCTCGATCCGATTGAAGGGCTTTGATTTTCTTGCCAAGCTGATTTTCATCTTCACTCTGAAATTCTTGTAAATTTTCAAATAATTCAGATTTATGCACATGAGGTAGACATAACCATATCAACTATAGTCGTCTGTGAAGGTGATAAAATATCGATGTCTATTTCTTATGGCGGAGCTCAATGGTCAACATAAATTGGTGTGTATTAGACATAATAAGTCTCCTTCTCTTTCTCTCAACTTGGAGAATGGTTGATTGATCACCTTGCAAAGTAAACACCCTTCGAAATTATCAAACAATTATAAATCGAAAGAGTCAAGAACACCTTCTTATAGAAGTTTCTTGATGCGTTTGATGTTAATGTGGCCATGACGACAATGCCACAAGTAAGTTTGATTTCATTCATGGTCTTAGGTATTTTGGTAGTATTATTCACATTATACACTTTTTTGTCCAACGAAAGCGCATAAAGACCATTTTCTGAATGTGCAAAACATATAAAACATTATTGATATAAAACGAACATCCATTGTCCTTTACTCGAAATTCAAAACCTTTGGCGTCCAACGCCGAAATCGAAATGATGCTTTTGGTAATGTTGGGAACATAGTAACAACTTTCAAGTTCCAAAACAAGCCCGGAGGGAAAAGACAAACTAAGAGTTCCTACGGATACGGCTGCAAGTCTAGCTCCATTGCCGACCTAGAGTTTAACCTCTCCCTTTGCTATGTTCCTAACGTTCCTTAGACCCTGAGAATTAGAACAAAGGTGTGAGCCACATCCAGTATATAATACCCATGATGTTGAGTTAGTGAAGTTTAAGTCTATAATGAATATACCTTATTCGGAAGCAACTGTTCCGTTCTTCTTATCTTCCTTAAACTTGAGGCAATCTCTCTTCCAATGGCCCTTCTTCTTACAGTAGAAACATTCGGATCAGATTGAGAAGATGCTACCTTCTTCTCCTTATTGTCTTTGGTAGCTTTAGACATAGGCGGAAAGGTCTTCTTCTTACCCTTCCCCTTAAAGCGTTTCTACTTCTTGCCTGAGAATTTGAACATCTTGCCCTTTTTTACCATGAGCATATCATGCTTTCCCTCATCCTTGAGCATTTTCTCGACTTGCTTCAACATACTATGAAGCTCGGTGAGGGTTTTCTCCATGCTGTGCATATTATAGTTCATCTTGAACTGATTATAGCCTTTGTGCAGTGAGTGAAGAATGATGTCAATTTCCATCTAGGTTGAATACCCTACATCAAGCCTTCTCATGTTTTTAAATAATCCTATCATTTTGAATACATGTGGACTGACTGACTCTCCTTTCTTGAGCTTGCTCTCAAGGATATGTCTATGGGTTTCAAACCTCTTAGTTAGGGCTTGCTCTTGGAACATATTCTGCAGCTCAAAAATGATCTCAAAAGCTATCTCCTTCTCAAATAAAGTCTTTTGAAGCTTGGGAGAAATTGGGGCCAACATGATGCATTTGATATCCGGATTGGCACTTTGCCATCGGTTTAGGGCAGCCTGAGTCACCTCTTGATTGGGAGCCTTGGGCATTTCCTAATTAAGGACATATTCCTTTTGCTCTTGCATGAGAACAATTAGCAAGTTCCTGTGGCAATCAAGAAAATTTGGCCCACTCAACTTCTTCTCGTCTAGAATTGAGCGTAACGAGAATTAGTTGTTTGAGTTATTTGAAGACATGATTATACAATTGAATGAATTTGAAATGAAAAAACCATTCATAATTTTTAAATTAGATTGAAATCATGAATTTTAATCAAACTTATTTAAAATGTCTTATTCACACATTAAAATTGTCCCCATTTTAGTGAGAATAAGTCGATTCCAAGATTCAAAGACACAAAGTGTGGTTAAGCATTCTTTGACTTATCTTAACACTCAATCTCCTAAGGTAAGCAACGCTTTGCTAATGGCTCTAAGCCACTCTTGGTTGAATAAATCGTCGCATCTAATGCTCTCTAAAAAATTTATTCACTTTTCCACGACATGTTAGGTCTCCATCACTCATATCGTTGAGTATAACAAAAACCAACATGCATTCCCGGTAAGCCTTATGAGTCTAGGGAGTAATAGTGATGCCTCGATTTGGCATAGCCCATCACTACTTTCAATAAGTGGATAAGTGTTGTTTTGGAATGGCAATTTCACTCAATATTTTAGGAACCTAGGGTTTCTATGTTGGTTGATTTAAGCGAACTTAATTAATCATCACAACATTCGAAATCCTAAGCATGCATCTAACATACAATTCATATATAAATTATCATAAATATATATCGAAAACAAAAATAATGATGCATTTGGCAACTAGCATGACCCCTGGAATCTTCAAGACTTCAAGAGATGACGTTTTCAACTTTATGGCTTCGTCTTCCAAGATCCTCCGTCTTCAAAACATGACAATAATAATGAAAATACTAGTATCTACAATTAGGACTAATGTAAATATTAAGGTACAAACATACTCAATGATTCGCAGACCGTATAAAAATTTAAAAAAATACATCAAAAATCGCAGTCCGAATTTTCTATCCTAATCGGGCCCAACTAGTTGCCATTTTATAAAACCTGTGAGAGAATATACAGTCTATTTATCCATTCACTATTTGTGAATGGGCCATGCATTTTACAACGATAAAACAAGTAACAATGCATAAAACGCGCGTAAACTAGTAACTAATTCAGGTTGTTAATCCAATTAACATGCCTCATTAAAACTAGTCAAAGTTGTGTAATTAATTATGTAATTTAATGAAATTAATTATTGAAGCCCACACTAAATTCTGCATCCATCTTAATTAATCCAATTAATTAATCCGGTAAACCCAATTTTTTGCCAAAGTTAAATTTTTCAAATGCCGCTCAAAAACCGAGGCCTAGCCTCCAACATTTATTAAACTAATTAAAACCAAATTAAATGAATAAAATATAATTAAAACGGCAAAATAAGCAAACAAGAAGCCAACCGCACTGAAGTGGCTCATGCACTACATGCGTGCCATATGCAATGCGACTTGGTGCCTGTGCCTCCACCACCCCACGTAACACTAGCTAGGTCGACCCTAGTAGTGTTTGCTACGGGTTACCTGGTGCTAGGCACATGCCCCACGGCTGCTTGCCCCTTCCCACTAAGAACCAAGCATCAATCATCAAGCATGAAGTAGCTGCCCTCGACCTACGCATCACCGCAGCCCACACGCACGCACGCACAGTCACAATGTGCTACTGCTTGGCCTGTGCTGCTGTGCGGCATTTGTGGCTAGTGTGGACTCGAATGAACAATACAAGAGGGGGGGGGGGGTGAATTGTATTGTTGAGGAATTAGGGTAATTTTTGCGGAATTCTTAAAGAAACTTATACAAAAGTTTAAAGTTCAAGAGAGATTTTACGTGGAAAACTTCTTGGCGCTAATCAAGAAGAAAAACCACGACCATAACGGATTTTAATCACAACTCTTAATAATAATAGGGCAAACAACCTATTACAAATTAAGACTTCTAAACTCAAGTTCCTCTACGAACTTAAGTTCCCCCTCAACTGATCCCTCAATCAGTTGAGCTCTCGAATCTCTCTCTTTCTCCTTGGTTCACTCAAAGCAATTTCACACTCTAGAGTTTACCGAAACTCTACCCCAATACAACTCAATATAAAACTACTAAGATGCTAAGTACAAAGAAACTCAAGGACTTAAGTGGATTTTTGACTCTTTTAGAAAAGCTAAGAATCGTAATGCTCAAGTGTACTTTTCAAAACAGAAAACTAATCCTATTTATACAGGAGGAAAGCAGTTGAAAACCTTACGTTTTCCTTAGCTCCCACTACACCACAACTTCCATGAAATAAGGAAGTGCAGTTCGTGGATGCTTGGGCAGCAAGCTGAAGCGCACAGCAAGGAAGTGGTTTCCTATATTTTCTCAACCTCCTTTACCAAGTAAAAGCCGTTTGAAAAATTGTTTTACCAAGTAAGATTTTCCAAAATGTTAGGATAAAATCAGAACATAAAATATTTTAATAAATAAGATATTTTACTTAAAATATATTTTTCCGAAATAAAATTAAATCTTTTTTAAAGAAAGGAAAAATAAAATCTTTATAAACTAAAATTAAATCCACTTAAATCCTATCAATTAACAATGTACTTAACATATATACAGGAAGCTTAAAATAAATAATAAAGATACAATAGACTCCTTGGAACACAGTGAAGCTTCGACTCTGGAGCTTCAGTTCCTCACTCAAGGAACTTGGCTTCTGATTGTCTTCTATGCTCGTCCATAGCTCATCCTTTAGACTTGTTCCATACTCCATTCTAACTCTAGAACTTCGTTGCATATAAAACCTGTCAATACATCATAGCTAATAGAAAAAAGTTAAAAACCCTATGGGTTTGCTTAGGTTCCTTGAGCCATCATCAAAACTTAAGATCAACAATATTCCCCCTTTTTGATGAATGACAAACCTAAGCAAAATCACAAAATAAAAAAATTTGAAAGACAATCAGAAAACGAAAAACTTAAAACACAAATGAACTAGATAAATTTAAACAAGGAACTGAATGAAGGTTATAGTTATACCTTCTATTGTAAATGGATGGAGAGCTTGTCAACAATTGAGTTTGCCTTCTTTTCCCCCTTTTGGCGTTCATCAAAATTAATGCACACAAATATACATATCTAAACACAGCACCATTTTATTGGTTTGTGTCCAAAGCATAGAACAAAGCACATATAGGCAGAAATAGTATGCAAATAGTCAAAAAGCAATCAAGCAACATCCATATAAACAAACAAATGTTCCTCCAGAACATCAAAAACAAATGAAAATACCCTGTTTAATTGTTTACAGACCAAAAGAAGCAAAATAAAACAAGTTCAAGTCGGATCAAGTTCAAGAAAATAAAGTCTTAAAGCTAAGAAAGAAGGAAATCATCAAGCTTTAGGGGCAGAGGACTGGGTCTCTTCTTTAGCATCATTTGCTGGCACCTCTTCAATGACCAAGTCCTCCAATTTCTTCAACAAGTCAGCCTACCCTTTGGAAAGAATTGATGTGTTCTGATGCATTGCTGAGGTGAGCTCTGTGGAAGCTTTCACCAAGTCTGACACTACCTTCTCAAGAGCTTCAATCCTTTGAATCAACCCTAGTTGAGTATCAACTAGCTTTTTTACTGTCTCCTTGAGAGCCTTAAGTTCCAAGGTGGAACTCACTATGTTGAAACTAGCAAAACCTGACCCTATAGGAAATGTTTTTTCAACAAAAGCTTGAAGGATGCCCTGTTCCCCCTGAGAACCAGTTTTCTCTTCAAGGTTCCCTTGATCCCCAGGTGCACTGTGCTCTCTTCGCTCAGATCAACCACTGCGGCAGACTCAGCCTTTTCCTTCCCTCTTGGCCTAATAACCAACCTAGTACTCTGTCTCTTCCCAGAGCTTTGAGTACTCTTTTGGTTTGGCATCACAATCACTCTTTCTTTTTCTGTTCACCTTCTTTCTCACTGTCCTCCCCCTCCAACCATTTATCCAACTCTTCATCCTCCTTTTTCTTCAAACTACTCTCATCCTGTTTAGGCTTAGAGATGGATTTTGAGAGAAATTGAGTAGTTCCTTCAACAACAATTAGGTTTCGGGCTTCAAGAGTTTTGGGTTGGACATAATGGTTTGTTTTAAGCTTAAGGGATTCATAGTTAGTCATGGAAATTCCACAACTTTCAAGAAGGGTGATTATCAAATTTGCACACCCAACCTTTAGATGATTGGAAAGACAATGGTGAGGCGGAATCATCAAAGATGGAAAATTTATCTGTATTTTTTTTTCAAGGCAATACATAAGCACGACATCAAGGTGATTAGCCTCATGTCTATGCTGGGTTCTTGGAATGATGGCTAGGTGAACAAAAATAAACAATAACTTTTAAATAGGTGAAAATAGGTTATGGTTGGTTCGGACTTTGGAAGCTTTACCCCCAATTGACTCAAAACTTTTCTCAATAGGAACACCCTCTACACTCAATTCAGTTTCTCCCTTAAAATACTCATCAAATCCCTCATTAGGGGTTCCAAACACAGCAGCTAAATCATCAGCATCAAAACTAATTTTCTTGTTTTTAACTTTGCTAACACAGAATCCATTCATATTCTTAAAATTCGCACAAAATTCCTTTAAAGGTGCATGTGCAATCACATTGTCATAGCATTCACTAAACAGCTTAATCCAATTTTGTGCTTCAAGAATATCAAGAACTTCAGAGTAATTACTCGATTCGCACCACTTTAGATTTATCCAAAACCCAGGAATGAAACGTTCAGAGCTGGCTTCAAGCCTTTTGACAACAGTGGACTTTAACTTTTCCCCTTGAATTGGTTCACCTAGTTCCTCATAGTCCAATTCTTCTTCAGCCTCGATCTTCCTCTTTTTCGAATTACTGCGAGCCATGGGTTTGTTTTGGGGTTTTTTAGCAACGGTGTTGACCGAGGTTTCAGTCTCTATTTCCATGGGTGATTCCTTTTGAGGAGAGTTTTGAATTTTTGGTGAGATTTTCATGGGAATTGGAGAGGTGTCACTAAATATGAGTGTGTATTTTACGGAGTGAGGTGGTGAGGAACAGTGGTTAGGGTTTGGCTTCATTTTATAATGGTGGAATTTAGAGGGGTGAATTTAATTGGTGAAAAGGTGTAGAAGGTTAATTAAATGGGGTAGGTGTCGATTGATGAAGAATAGCACAAAACTTTTCACTTGGTCAGATTTTAATGTGATTTAACATGAAGGGTTTAAGTTAAATGCAGATTATTTTTGGTCAGGAACTTTGAATTGAATGTTAAAGGTCACGGGTATTTAATCAACAATTTCAAGGAAAGAATTTGAAAAAGATAAGCAACGGAGGATAATTCAAAATAAAATATAAGATTTTAAGTAGATAAAATCAATCAACTGACTAGTTAATTAATTCACAAAAAGATAAAACAAAATCTTATAGATTATTTCAGAGGAACTAGGAACAAATCAACATAGTTTGTTAAAATACAAACATGCCTAATGCAATTCTATTTCTTCACATACAGCCACAATCCCATATGCAATGCCATACATTCTAATGCTTAGGACTATGTTTTCACATATATATATTGTGTAAGATACATATAATGCATGCATGATTGACTTATACCTTGGGGGAACTTGAGGTCTTCTTAACTCAATTGTATCATACCAAGTTCCATGCGCATCTTTTCAAATTTGTCCCTGCTCAAAGGCTTAGTAAGAATATCAGCAATTTGATTTTCAGTTTCACAAAAATCTAACTTAATTAAACCTTTTTCCACATTATTCTTAAGGAAATGATGCCGTATGTGAATATGTTTAACACGAGAATGATGAACTGGATCTTTTGAAATGCATATGGCACTAGTATTTTCAGTTGTTTTATCCAAAGTACTTGAGAACAGTAGGCAGCAGCTGCCACATATTCAGCTTGAGCAGTTGACAAGGCCACTGTATTCTGTTTCTTGGATCCCCAAGAAACTAGGCATGGCCCGAGAAACTGAATCATTCCTGATGTACTCTTCCTATTCACCAAATCTCCTGCATATTCAGCATCTGCAAAACCTTTTAAATCAAAAGTATCACTTCTAAGATAGAAGAGACAAAGATGGTCAGTTCCTTTGAGATATCGTAGGATCCTTTTTACTGCCGTAAGGTGTGACTCCTTAAGATTAGATTGAAACCTTGCACATAAGCCAACACTAAATGCAATATCAGGTCTGCTAGCAGTCAAGTATAAAAGGGATCCAATCATACCTTTGTATTTGGTTTGATCTACACTAGTTCCTTGTAGATCTTCATCTAACCTTGTTCCTGTTCCCATTGGAGTATGGTTGGTCTTTGCTTGGTCAAGGTTATATTTCTTCAGCAGTTCCTTGACATATTTTTGTTGGTGAATTGAAATACCTCTTTTAGTTTGTTTGATTTGTATTCCAAGAAAGAAGTTCAGTTCCACCATCATGCTCATCTCAAATTCACCACTCATTAGCTCAGCAAAGTACTTGCACAAGTTTTCGTTAGTTGCTCCAAAAATAATACCATCAACATATATTTGAACAACTAGTAAGTCAGTTCCTTCAGATTTTAAAAACAAAGTTTTATCTACTTTACCTCTTTTAAAATCTTTTTGAAGAAGGAACTTAGAGAGCCTCTCATACTAAGCTCTAGGTGCTTGTTTCAGCCCATAAAGAGCTTTATCAAGCTTAAAGACATGATTAGGAAATTGGGGATTTTCAAAACCAGGAGGTTGTTCCACGAACACTTCTTCTTTAAGAAAACCATTTAGGAAAGCACACTTAACATCCATTTAATATAGTTTGAAACCCATAAAAGAGGCAAAAGCAATTAAGATTCTAATAGCTTCTAATCTAGCAACAGGAGCAAAAGTTTCTTCAAAGTCAATACCTTCTTGCTGATTATAGCCCTTCACAAAAAGTCTTGCTTTGTTTCTCACAATTGTTCCATATTCATCCAGCTTATTCCTGAATACCCACTTGAGCCTTATAACCTTTTTGTATTTAGGTTTCTCATCAAGATGCCAGACCTTGTTCCTTTGGAACTCATTGAGTTCATCTTGCATGGCAATTATCTAGTTAGCATCCTTTAGTGCTTCATCATGATTCCTTGGCTCAATAATGGATAGGAAGGCTTGAAAGGCACATAAGTTCCTCAACTGTGATCTGGTCTGATTTCCTCTACCAGTATCACTTATAATGAGGTTTGTTGGATGAGAGCCTCGATATTTGAATGGCTTTGGTTGAAATTCTCTGGCAAGAACTGCTATTTGAGGCACTTCTTCTTCAGTTTCTTCTCCATTTTCTTTGTTACCACGTTCTCCATGATCTTGTTCCTCCATGTTTTCTTGATTCGGAACTTCAGCATTTTCTTTATGTTCCCGCTCAGGTTCCTCTCTTACTTCCTTGGTTTGCTTGGAGGTTTCTTCATCTTCTTCCCTGTCTCTAATCATGCCAATTTCATAATCATTATTGTCTTGTTCCTGCACATTCATAAACATATTATATTCATCAAATATCACATGAATGCTTTCTTCTACACACAATGTATTTTTATTGTAAACTCTGTAAGCTTTGCTATTTGATGCAAAGCCAAGGAACACAACTTCATCACTTCTTTCATCAAATTTTCCTATGTTCTTTTTTCCATTATTATGAACAAACCACCTGCATCCAAAAGCTTGAAAGTGAGAAATATTGGGTTTCCTGCCCTTAAACAGTTCATAAGGAGTCTTATTGATGATTGGTCTCATCATAACTCTGTTAATAACATAACATGCAGTATTAATAGCTTCAGCCTAGAAGTTTCTTGGAAGACCACTTGCTATGAGCATAGTTCTTGCCATGTCTTCTAAAGTCATGTTCTTCCTTTCAACTACTCTGTTCTGTTGAGGGGTTCTTGGGGCTGAAAAGTTATGATCTATACCATTTTCTTTGCAAAAGTCATCGAATCTTGAATTCTCAAACTCAGTTCCATGATCTGATCCATTGTGGATAATTTGATTTCCACTTGACTTTTGTATTCTTTTGGCAAAGGACACAAATTCATCAAAAGTTTTATCCTTGCTAGACAGAAAAATCACCCAAGTAAATCTAGAAAAATCATCAATAATAACTAAAACATATTTATTTCCACTTCTACTTTGAACACGCATGGGACCACACAAATCCATATGAATTAGCTCCAATGGATTTGTAGTGCTGACCATGTTTTTGCTTTTAAAAGAAGACCTGACTTGCTTGCCTCTCACACATACATCACAGATATGTTGCATGAGGAACTTGACTGAGGGAAGCCCTATAACCAAGTTCCTTGCTCTAAGTTTATCCATGAGTGAGAAGCTAGCATGTCCAAAACGTTTATGCCATGATAAGGGATCATCATTAATGGCACTCAAGCAGGTAAGGTTGTTCCTTGGAACAGAATTTAGATCCACAATGTATGTGTTCCCTTTTCTAGTTCCTTCAAGAACAACCCTTTCTGTTTTATCATTAATGATGTTGCATGAATCAGAGGTAAAACTTACAGAGTTTCCTTTATCACAAAATTGTGATATGCTCAGCAAATTGTGCATCAAACCCTCGACCAAAAGTACATCTTCTATTGAATGAGAACTAGACCTTTCTACTTTTCCTTTAGAAATTACTTCACCCTTTTTGTTGTCTCCAAAGGTCACAGTTCCTCCTGGATAGGCCTCTAGTGAGAGAAACTTTGATTTATCTCCTGTCATATGCTTTGAACAACCACTGTCGAGGTACCACGTGTTGTTCCCCCTCACTAGGACCTACAAAAGAACTTATTGGTTAGATTCAGGAACCCAAGTTTCTTTGGGTTCCTTGGACGTTGAAGCAATATCAGATTTCTTTACCCAAACTTGCCTAACATTCTTACTAACAGACTATTCCTTCTTGTAACACGTGGCAACAAGATGACCAGTTTTACCACAGAAGGTACATACTTTATAACTAGGCAGGTCCACATATTTTTTCTTGCCCTTATGCTTAGAACGTATGAATCCTAGACCTTCAGTTCTTTTGGTTTGAGCATTCTCTATCCACTTAGGAATTCAAAACTGGCTAATGCTTCTTTCTTTTCGAAGCTCAAGTTCCTTCTCTAATTTTGCCTTTTCAATTCTTAACTCGTTAAGATCATATTTTAATTTTTCAAAATCCTCATTAAATTTAAACAGAGATTCAGAGGAGAAACTTGGAGACACTTCAGTATTAGCAAGTTTGTATTGAGTCAATTCTAAATTAACCATGATATTCTCAAACTTGAGTTTCTCATTCATTTCTTTTAATAGAAGATTTTTGTTAAAAAGTTCAAATAATCTATTTTGAACATCAGTTCGTTGATTCTCAATCCACGTACTGTGTTTCTTGGTGACTTTGAGAGCTCTTTGACATTCACCTAGACGAATACTAGTGTGAGTCCAGTCATCTTCTAATTCAAATGCTAAATCAATGAGATCATCTTTAGTATGAGTTTTAAGCACATTAGAATCAAGGAATACCTCTTTAGCAAGCTCATCGTTGTAAGCCTTTTCATCACGTTTGTCCATCAGACATAGATGAGTTGTTTCTTCTTCAAGTTGTTTCTCTTCATCCTCACTTTCAGAATCTCCCCAGGCAGCAATCATAGCCTTCTTAATGTCTGTTTTATTGAAAGGAGTTTTGTTGTAGTTGCTCTTAACTTTTTCCTTTGCCTTCCCTTTACCTTTCTCTGTATCCCAAAGTGGACACTCACGAATAAAGTGTTCTAGAGATCCACATTTGTGACAACCAGAGTCAGTTTTTGAAGTAGAGGGTTTCTTGGTGAAGTTCCTTGACTTGTTGTTTCGGTTGAACATTCTTTTGAACCTTCTCACCAACATAGCAGCCTCTTCTTCATCGACTTCAGAGTCATCTTGATCTCCAGCATTGAGAGCAAAGCCTTTTCCTCGGTTTCCTTCACTGTTGCTTGTTCCTAGGTGCAGCTCAAGGGTTATAAGGGAACCAACAAGTTGCTCAATATTGAACTTTGTGAAGTCCTTTGATTCTTGTAAGGCTGTCACCTTGGCTCTCCATATATCATCTTGGAGGAGGCTTCTTAGAACTTTTCTGACCTGCTCATCAATAGGGATTTGCTTTCCAAGAGAAACAAGCTCATTAGTGATGTTAGTAAATCTAGTTAACATTTCCTAAATTGATTCTTTTGGTTGCATTTCAAACCGTTCATATTTTGACATAAGCAAGTCAATCTTAGAGCGTTTCACTTCGTTAGTTCCTTCATGAGTGACTTGAAGTAAATCCCAAATTTCTTTATCATTTTTACAACCCATAACACGGTTGTGTTCATTTGGTCCAAGTCCACAATGAAGTAATTTAACAGCAAGTGCATTAATTTCCATTTTCTCAAAATCTTCCTTATCAAATTCAGACATGGGTTTAGGTACTACCTCATTTTCACCAGTGGTTTTGGTAATTTCAAAATCACCAACATCGATCACTCTCCAAACGTGGTAGTTGTCGGCTTTGATAAAAATCTCCATCTTGTTCTTCCAATAGGTGTAGAATTTTCCATTGAACATAGGAGGACGCTGCGTAGAGTAACCTTCTTTTAGTTTCTCACGATTGTTCATCTTGATTCTAGGAACTAAACTCGTCAGGGTTTCCTGATTTCTTTGAGGAACCTTCTCTGATACCAATTGTTCACTCGAATGAACAATACAAGAGGGGGGTGAATTGTATTGTTAAAAAACTAGGGTAATTTTTGCAGAATTCTTAAAGAAACTTAAACAAAAATTTAAAGTGCAAGAGAGATTTTACGTGGAAAACTTCTTGGCCCTAATCAAGAAGAAAAACCACGAGCACAAGGGATTTTAATCACAACTCTTAATAATAATAGGGAAAACAACCTATTACAAATTAAGACTTCTAAACTCAAGTTCCTCTACGAACTTAAGTTCCCCCTCAACTGATCCCTCAATCAGTTGAGCTCTCGAATCTCTCTCTTTCTCCTTGCTTCACTCAAAGCAATTTCACACTCTAGAGTTTACCCAAACTCTACCCCAATACAGCTGAATATAAAACTACTAAGATGCTAAGTACAAAGACACTCAAGGACTTAAGTGGATTTTTTACTCTTTTAGAAAAGCTAAGAATTGTAATGCTCAAGTGTACTTTTCAAAATAGAAAACTAATCCTATTTATACAGGAGGAAAGCAGTTTAAAACCTTACGTTTTCCTTAGCTCCCACTACACCACAACTTCCATGAAATAAGGAAGTGCAGTTCGTGGATGCTTGGGCAGCAAGCTGAAGCGCACAGCAAGGAAGTGGTTTCCTATATTTTCTCAACCTCCTTTACCAAGTAAAAGCCGTTTGAAAAATAGTTTTACCAAGTAAGATTTTCCAAAATGTTAGGATAAAATCAGAACATAAAATATTTTAATAAATAAGATATTTTTCCGAAATAAAATTAAATCTTTGTTAAAGAAAGGAAAAATAAAATCTTTATAAATTGAAATTAAATCCACTTAAATCCTATCAATTAACAATGTACTTAACATATATACAAGAAGCCTAAAATAAATAATAAAGATACAATAGACTCCTTGGAACATAGTGAAGCTTTGACTCTGGAGCTTCAGTTCCTCACTCAAGGAACTTGGCTTCGGATTGTCTTCTATGCTCGTCCATAGCTCATCCTTTAGACTTGTTCCATACTCCATTCTAACTCTAGAACTTCGTTGCATATAAAACCTGTCAATACATCAAAGCTTATAGACAAAAGTTAAAGCCCCTATGGGTTTGCTTAGGTTCCTTGAGTCATCATCAAAAGTTAAGATCAACAGCTAGGCACACACATAACCACGCTACCTTGTGTGGCTCGCACCAAGCAGCCCACCTCGATAGCCACATGCGGGCTACACAGTAGCTCGACTAGCCAAGTAGTCTTGCTTGGTTTGCATGCCACACTCTCGGGATTAAAATCTGAGTTTTTGCGTGACTAATTTATTAATCCTAGTTTAGTTTTTAGTGAGCAAAAAATGAAAAATTAAACAACTCCAACTTTAATTAAAATTTCACAAAAAGTGCACAGAACCAAAATTATTTCCAAGAACCATTCTTTAATAAAATTATTTTAAATTGGTGCAATAAAATAATAAGGGCAATCACTCACTATTAATTTAAATTAATCATGAGATTTTGACAAAATTAAAGGGAGTTTGAAAAATGAACACAAGTTCAATAAAAATTCCAACTTTAATACTTGTGAATCCTTGAAAAAAATATATCTTTCAATGTGAAGATAAATTTAAATTCTATCATAAGTTTTAAACTTTATGATTCCAATCAACTTAATACATGATTAAATCAAAAGTTGAACAAAAAATTCTTGGAATTTAGTAACTCAAAACTTCAATCACTTAAAATAATTAAAGATTGAATCTTTAGTACTTGGAAGCAACAAAGAACAAACTTTTCAAACTTAATGCAATTAATTTGCAATTATACAAAAAAAAAACAAAAATTTCAAACACAAATTACTACCAAATAATTATGCTTAAAGAGGTTTAAAATTGCATATAAATTAAGGAATGAACAAAATACATAACCACCACAAATATGCAATGACTTGTAAAGGTTAGAAAGACTTAAATTGTTTCGTCAAAATGAAATATCCTTCAAAATAAAAGTGAATTTCTGGTCGTTTTTTTGGCTAAAAACACAGTCCTGAAAGGGTAAGACTATTTCTAGAACGCCTTTTCCACCCAAAGTTCACTATTTTAGGGTGAAAATCGGGGTTCGGGAGCTGAAGTCAACTTTAATACGGGATTAAAATTAATAAAACCGAGCTACTAATCTAATTAGCAACTTAAAACCAGAAAAATTAAGCCATGAAAACACCTTTTAAAATATGATTATTAAAATTTAAGAACAAGGCTCCGATACCGATTTTGGATTTAGATGAGTCCGACTCACCGTGGAAGGAAACCCGACCTCAAAACCAAACTCATAATAATTATAACATAAACATAATTAACATAAATACTATTTGGAAATAAAATAATTAATTAAGAAAGATACTAATTAATAACCAAGTGTTAAGCTCACATGAGGGGTGAAGTGGGGACTATTTGGAGGAGGGGGGACAAAACTTGCTCCCTAGTCTCCTTCTGAAAACCGACAACCTCATCTCTCTTACCCTCTCTTGTTATGTGCCACATGGCAGCCCCACTTGGGCACCAAGGCACCCTAAGTGGGCTGCCATGCTTGCTCCTTTGCTCGAAGCTACCCAAGGCCAGCAAGCTCAGCCAACATGCCTTGCACCATATGTGCGGGCTGTTTTCGAGGGCTGGTGCTGGCCCTATGTGCACATGGCCACGACAGCCATGCTAGCATAAGTGCGCTAGCACGCACCAACAAGCCATAGTCTTGTCTTAGTGCGCATGCTAGCCACCATGCCCCTAGCACTCGGTTTGCTCGGGGCATTCCGATGCTAGGGGTATTTTGGGAATATGTTGATTTAATAATTTTTCTCGTCTCGTCTTGTCTTTGTATTATTTTTTACTCGACTTTCCATGCTCCAAGCTCGAACTTCCGACGTCTAAATATTAATTACTTAGGCAACTAATTAATTTCTTATGAATTAATTATCCAATTCGGTTCGCTAGTTGGTTGGGTATGACCCAAAGGGGTAAGTCAAGATTAAGCTGTAATATTAATTATTCATTAATATTACTGATCGAAAGCGGCTACCACCCAGGCATTCCATTCACTTTACCTCACTGAATAATTAGCTTTTTAGTAATTCCGAACCCTCTATCGGAATAATACACTTGTTCGAAGTATACCATTCCCTTCAAAAATAACTTAGTTTTTAGGAGTCATGTTGCATATATTGTTTGGTGATGAAATTGTGAAAAAGGAAGAGCTAATAGAGGCCGCACTAGTGCTAGAATAGTGATTCCTCCCTAAAAGGAACGTTATTTTAGTAACCTCGCTCCCGAACTCATTTTTTGCACATGTTTTGGGAATTTTTGTCCCTCAGGAGAGTTACAGCTCAACGACTGGTCCAACAACGCATGTACATGCAAAATAACGGAGACTCCGAGAGGTTGGAGCTCCGCCTCCGACGATCAAGTTAGAACGTGTTGGAGAAAGTGAAAAGTGCGGAAAATAAAGTAAGGTCTTCTTAGATTCTGAGTTTAGGTGTTCTCTAATGAGAGAGAATGTAGGGTAGTGAAATAAATGATTGAATATGTCCCAAAAAGGGGGGATATCACCCTATAGGCGTCGTTTAAAGTGCGCCTACGTTAAGTGTTTTGGGTTTTTTTGTCCCTCGAGAGAGTTACAACACGAAGACTGATCCGGCGTGAGCTGTACCTGCAAAACAAACGCAGACACCGGTTGGGTGGTGCTCAGCCTCCGATGAACAAGTTAGTAACTTGAAGGGAGAGAAAAAAGGTGCGGAAATTTAGGTGGGTATCTGCTCAGATTCCAAGCTTAGATGTCTCTATCACAGGGATAGTGTGCAATAAATGATAAAACGTGCCCTCCAAAAGAGGGAAATCTCCCTATTTATAGGGTCCTCGGTATTTGTGCCCCTGATTAGGTCACTGATCCCTTATCATTGGTGGGTTGCGCCGCATTGCGGCTTTCTCGGTATTTGGGCCTGAAGACCGCCATTTTCCCCCTAATTTTTGGAGTGACACGTGTCAGGCAAGGATTGGTCCCCTTTGGGCCATCTTGAGGCTGACACGTGTCATCCTCTGATTGGACCACGTGGCGGGGTAAAATTACCCTAAACATTTTCTCCTCACAGATGTGACGTGGCACGCCACGTGGCATCTGTGACATGTGTCACACTCCGATTAGTGGTAATTTTACCATCAAAGAGTAAACGTTTGCCTTCCGAGTAAATTACGGGAATGCCCCCGTATTTACCCTCTATATATAGCTGTTTACCCTCATAATTTTTTACGTTTACAAAAATTTTCTAGAGAAACAACTTTGGGAGAGCAGAAGTCATACGCTTGAGTCAAGCGCAAGCAAGAAAGCTCGTTCTTTGTCAACCCAGCCGGACCCGTCTATCTTCAGAATCATATCTAAAGGTCCCGTCTCTGCTTCTCTCAGCTCTTTTTCTTGTTTCACCGCTTGTACATATTTCTTGCAATAAATGGATGCATCACCAACACACACGGCACAGCCTAGGTTAGAGTCCAGCTGGTCACCAGGGACGGCTGTGTCTAGGACTAGGAGTGTCGTCTCGGGGTGTTGGGACCACCCTTTGCCTTGGATTCCGACCATTTATGTGCCTGTGCAGGACATTATGGCTCGGACTATGCAGACAACCATTGATCCGAACTATAGAATCGAGGGCTCAGGAGGCCAAACGCCTGAGGGAGAAACGTCTTGTCAGAGAAACTAGACGACTCTTGAGAGATCCCCTCCGCGTGCCCCTTTAACTCCCGCAGATTCCTTTTTGGAAGAGTGCGACCAAGGCGGCGATGAGGCCGTCTCAGCTCCTTTGACCCAAAATGAGGAGGAGACAGAGAGCGACAGCTCCGCCTCCACCTCTGAGAGCAGCGACGACTTGCCCCCGCTTGAGGATAGCGAGGAGGAGGAGAGAAAGAAATTTAGAGAAAAGGGCGACCCCTTTAAAATTCACGTCTCCTCCAAGGACTGGATTCAAATGGACACCTGAAGAACTTTACCCAAATGCACCCGTTAGGAGACGTGTACAGAATCAGAGTGCCGCCTGAGGACGGCACCACTACTTGGGAAGACGATCAACAGAACGCCAACAGCTACTTCGGCTGTTATGAGGCGGCGTTCAAGGTCGGTCTTCTCTTTCCCCTTCACCGCAATCTTGAGAGGCTACGGCCTCGGAGTCTGGAAACTTACCCCCAATTCTTGGGCAAACATCCTGGCGTGTAAGGACCTAAAATGTCCATGCCCTATTTTGAAAACGGGATTGGGCTGTGGATGGCCATCAGATAAGTAGCCGGATGGTGAATAAGTTTGCCAAATTTTTGGTACTTGTCACATTTCTTCACCAACTCCTTGGAGTATGCCTCAAGAGTGGGCCAAAAATAATGTCGTCTGGCTCTGACGGCAAGGGACCTACCGCCTATGTGGGAGGCGCAGAATACCAAGTGCAAGTCTTCGAGAACTTCCTTCCCCTTTCTGGGGTGACACACTTCAACAGGGGCTTAAGAAACCCCGCCTTGAAGAGTTCTCCGTTTCTCAACTCGAATCTTGCATCTCGCTTCTTCAGGACGGCTACCTCCTGTGGCGAATAAGGAAGTGTACCGTCTGAAAGATAGGCTCGGATGCCATCCATCCAAGTAGAGCTTCGGTCCAGAATTCCAATGGGATCTTCATAGATGATTCTTTTTTCAAGAACTTCCCAAAAGACTGACCGAGGCGTATCATGGCAGGCGGAAGATGCCAGTTTTGACAATGCATCCGCTTGGTTTTTTTCCGACCTAGGCACTTGATTCAGACGGAATTCCTCAAGTGCCCTGGCCTCTTCTTTGACTTCCTGAAGGTATTTGATCATAGCCGGATGAGTTGCCTCATAGTTTCCCTCACACTAGCTAACGACCAATTGTGAATCAGAGTAGGCATCAATTTTCATGGCCCCTGACGCCTTACACATGAATGCCGGCTAGCAGGGCTTCATATTCCGCCTCATTATTAGAGGCCTGAAACTTGAAGCGTAGTGCATACTCAAATCTGTCCCCTTTAGGAGACTCGTAGATTACGCCTGCACCACACCCATTCATTGTAGAGCTCCTGTCTACGTACACTTTCCAAACCTGGTCGAGATTATCCGGAGTCACCGGACGAGTCATTTCAATAATGAAGTTGGCAAACGCCTGACCTTTCACTGCCTTTCTTGGTTCGTAAGTGATTTCAAGACTTTGCATTTCAATAACCCATTTCAACATTCTCCCGGATGACTCCAAGGTAGACATTGGCCGCTTGAGTGGATGGTTAGTCTAAATCACCACCGGATGTGCCAAAAAGTAAGGCTTCAGTTTTTTGAATGCCATATACAAAACAAGGCCAAAATTTTCAACCATGGGGTACCGGAGTTCAGCATTTTTGAGAACATGGTTAATGAAGTAAACCGGGAGCTACACGCCGTCTCGCTCAACAAGGAGAACGACACTGAGAGCATGATCTATGACGGCTAAATACATGTACAACGTCTCCCTAGGCAAAGGACTGACCAACATAGGTAGAGAATGCAAATGCTCTTTCAACTTCTGGAATGCCGCCTCAGCATCATCCCCCCATTCAAACCTAATCTTCTTCCTGATTTCTTGGAAGAAGTAAATGCATTTGTCGCCTGACCGGCTGAGGAACCTCCCCAAGGCGGCCAGGCAACCGGTGAGTCTCTGAACTTCCTTAACAGAACGGGGTGACTTCATGTCAATCACCGCTTGTATCTTTTCGGGGTTAGCGTCTATCCCCCTTTGGTCAATCAGGAATCCGAGAAACTTCCCAGACTCTACACCAAAGACGCATTTCTTTGGATTTAACATGACCTTATGTTGCCCGAGGGTGGTGAATGTTTCTCTAAGATCAGCAAGGTGATCCGTCTGTAGCTTGGATTTGACTATCATGTCATCAATGTACGCCTCCACATTCCTCCCAATTTGATTAATGAAGACCGTATTAATCATCCGTTGGAAAGTGGCAGACGCATTTTTCAAGCCAAACGGCATCACAGTATAACTGAACAACCCCTGATCAGTGACGAAGGCCGTCTTCTCTTGATCCTTTTTCCACAGGGGTATATGATGGAATCCGGAGTAGGCGTCCATAAAGCTCATCAAGGCGTGACCAGCTGTAAAGTCGACCAGACTGTCGATCTTTTGAAGTGGGTAATTGTCCTTTGGACACGCCTTGTTGAGGTCTGTGTAATCAACACACATTCGCCAGGTCCCATTCGGTTTCTTAACAAGGACCACATTGGCCAGCTAGTCAGGAAAATTCCAAGGCCGAATGAACCTGGCGTCTAGCAGCTTTTTGACTTCGGCAGCTGCCGCCTGACTTCTTTCCTCGCCGTTGTTGGGGACGAAGCTCGTCTAACCGTTCACCGGTCAGTGATTGCTATTTTTTCTCTTTCTTCACCTCCACTAGTAGAGGTGCCTTTCTTTTCTTCCCGACTGCTGGTGGGACAGGGGCTGGGTCGGCATCCTTGACATTGTCAAAGTCTATTGGTTCTTGGCCGCCTGGAGCCACAGTATCTTTGACGGTGAGAGGTAGCACTCCCGGGCCGTCTTCTGGTCCCCATTCAAGGAACCAACAGAGCCGTCATCCCTCTCATACTTGATGAGCATGAGAGACGGGATGATTACTGCCTTGGCTTCGTTGAGAGTTGGCCAACCGAGGATAATGTTGTAGGCGGTCAACTCCTCAACGACCAAGAATCTGACGAAAATATGTCGTCCCTCGCCTTTCTCTCCCAGCCGGATGGGTAAGTCAATTCTCCCGGCTGGGTAGACTATTCCGCCCCCAAAACCAACTAAGGGGTGGGTGACCGGATGCATGCTGCTGACATTGTATTTTTGCTTTTGCAGGCACCAGAGGCTGATGATGTCTGATGAGCTGCCGATGTCAATATGGATTCTTCCAACTAGCTGGATGGCAACCTTACATTTAATGACGACCGGATCATCATGCGGGCGGAAAACACTGCCCCTGTCCTTCTCAGTGATCAAGATGTAAGGGAAGGAGGTGCTTGTAGACGCCTGGTCATCATCATCTTTGTCCATCTTTCGAAGATGGCTCTTGGTGCCCCGGATGGTAGGGCCACCGCAGGAGAACCCGCCTGCTATTGTGTAGACCGGCTCCTTGTCGGTATCTGAGCTACTAGCAGGCTGGGGGGTAGTCTTGGATGACTGACCCTTGTTCTTTTTCTTTGCCCCGACTGGGGACTTAGAAATGTAAGACTTCAACATCCACTTGTCAGCCAGATGGTCCAACGCCCGTTGTAGGCTAAAGTAGTCGTTGGTGTCATGGCCAACCTCCTCATGGTATTGGCAGAATTTGTTCTTGTTCTTTAATTGAATGGAACTTTTCATTGGATTCGGCTTCTCTAAGGACAACCGGTCATTCATTTCCATGAGGATGGAGTTGCAGTCCTTGTTAAACTCGTACTTAGGAACGTACGGTTTAAACTCTTTCCTTTTCTTCTAGGACGGCTTGTCAGAGTAATTAACCGCCCAGATTTCTTTTCTTTTCTTGCTCTCTTCTTTATTTTTAGTCGGCTGAGAAGGCCGACTGTTTTTCTGAATGTCGGAATTCTTGGAGTCCGACTGGTTACCAGGCGAGCAGAGGTCAGTAGCTTGAATGTAGCTTTCCGCCTCCCTCAGGGCCGCCTGTAAGGTGAAAGCCCCTTTTCTGACTAGGTCGAACTTAAAGGTCGACCCGTCTCTCAGACCCTTGAAGAAGTCTGTAAAAGCTACCTCATCAGACAGTCCTTGAATCTGAATTCTGATCAGATTGAACCGCCTGACATATGAGCGCAACCCTTCTCCCTCTCCCTACTTAATAGTGCTCAAGTCAAGGCTTGTTTTCTTAGCAGGGATGTTCATTGAGAAGTTGGAAGCAAACAGGAAGGCGAGCTTCTTGAAATTGTCAATGGACCCGGCTGGCAAGTTGCCAAACCATTGTTGGGAAATGCCCTTCAATGTAGCCGGGAAGCATCGTCACCAAGTTGCATCATCCAACCCCTGTAAGTACATGAGGTTGGTGTATGCCAAAAGGTGATCTTCCGGGTTGGTAGTACCATCATAGGTACCCACCAATACATTCTAAAATTGGCCGGCTGTGCCGCCTCGATTATCTCCCGGGTGAACGCAGAAGGTTGTTCACCCAGGCGTAGCAGACGGGGCTACCAATCCAATGGTTGGACATTTTGATATGACGCCTGAAGAGAGCTGGCTGCATGAAGTGAGCGGGATACTGACCGTAAACCTGAGTAGGTACATACGGTACAGTTCCAATCATCTAAGGGCCAGAATGGACAGTATTACCGCCTATCTGGCTCTTTTGCAGGGAGAGAGCGTTCCCTGCAGAAGTATTGTTGAAGCTGTCAGGAAAGTTCGACGTTGAAGTCGACTCAGACAGCTGTTGATTTCTCTTCCGGTTGATTATTTCCCGGGCATCAAGAGATGATTTTTTACTTCCCACCGGCTGTCGAGTCTGGCGGGTATTATTGGTATTCCTCTTAGGAAGAAGAATCTTTGACCAATCAATGGTCCCGGCTACCTTCTCCTTTGGATGGGGAGTTGGCTGCCGATCTTGGACTGACTTCCCCTTTTCCAGAGGAGCCTTCTTGGCCGACTGACCTCTACTTGGGCCAGCCCGGCTCTGGGTGATCAGCTCTTTAATTTCACCCTTGAAACTTGTCATGAACCTCATGAGTTCGTCTCGGGTGACAGGTGTTGATCCTGCGACCGTATGGGTTTCACCTTCTAGTTGCCCAAGGGGTCGACTTGTTCCCGCCTGGGTGGCACCCCGCTCCAGAGTATCTCTAGGTCGTTAGGGGGTGGTACACACTCTTGAACCATCATCGAGGTACTCTCCCCACAGACAGCGCCAAATGTTTTGGGTGTTTTTGTCCCTCGGGAGAGTTACAACACGAAGACTGATCCGGCGTGAGCTGTACCTGCAAAACAAACGGAGACACTGGTTGGGTGGTGCTCCGCCTCTGACGAACAAGTTAGTAACTTGAAGGGAGAGAAAAAAGGTGCGGAAATTTAGGTGGGTATCTGCTCGGATTCCAAGCTCAGATGTCTCTATCACGGGGACAGTGTGTAATAAATGATAAAACGTGCCCTCCAAAAGATGGAAATCTCCCTATTTATAGGGTCCTCGGTATTTGTGCCCATGATTAGGTCACTGATCCCTAATCATTGAAGGGCTGCGCCGCATTGCGGCTTTCTCGGGATTTGGGCTCGAAGGCCGCTATTTTCCCCCTAATTTCTTGAGTGACACGTGTCAAGTAGGGATTGGTCCCCTTTGGGCCATCCTGAGGCTGACACGCGTCACCCTCTGATTGGACCACGTGGCGGGGTAAAATAACCCTAAACATTAGCCATGTTGTGAATATGATTGGCACTCATAGGAAATGGGAATTGACATATGCGATTAGGGACAAGGAAAGTAGGGAGCCAAAAACAAGTTTTTAAGGAGCTTGCATGTAAACCGTTCTCGGATCATAAAAGACAACCACGATAAAGGGACAACGAAAGGCAACTACGATTGACCCGTGAAGGTTGCACCCCATTCATGATCCATTTGATTACTAACTCCATATGGTTCGGAACCATGAAAAGAGGATCGAGGATGGTGGTACGAAGTAAGTCAAAGAGTCACATCCGCCCGTATTGGCCTCTACTCGATTCTTATAATGGAAAGTGATTCCTGTGATCTCAAAGGCATGCAAATTAAATATTCAACTTGCTCCAAACTATTATTAGTCTAAATTGGTTGAATATAAATGCAACATATAATTCTAAAATTTGTGATCAATTGATTTACACTAGTAGAAAAAAAGCATTAGGCACCCCCCATATGGCACCGGTTCAGGCTAAACCGGTGGCCAAAACCGGTCTAGAAATGGGCGGGATTTTACCAAAAGAGAAAAGGCACCGGTTTAGCCTGAACCGGTGCCTAAAATGAAAAAGGCACCGGTTTGAACCGGTGCCATTTAAACTGGTGCCAAATTAAAAAAAAAAAAAAAAAAAAAAACCCGGCTTTTTCCTTATTCTTCTTCCTCTCTTTCTCTTTCCTTCCCTTCATTCGTTCTATCCCTTCTTTCGTTCTCTTTCAGTCGTTTTGAATTGAAGTGCACAGAGGAGTCGAAAACCACCGCCCCTCACTGTCATTCCTCCCCTGCCCTTTTTTTTCTCTTTGCTGCTTGTTCCACCACAACCGCCACCTTCACCGGCCACAGCGGAGTCGTTCTTTCTCTTTGCTGCTTGTTCGACCACCGCGCACCTCCCATTGCTGCTTGTTCCACCACTGCACACCCATTGCTGCTTGTTCCACCACCGCGCACCGCCTCCACCACTCCACCGCAGTGCTGCCTCCACCATTGCGCACCACCACTGCTGCCCTCCTTGTCTCCTCCTAGCTGCTGCCCTCCTTGTCTCCTTCCATTCAAGGTTTATTTTTAATTTTATTTTCCAATTATATAATTATATATATATTAATTTGTTTTGCATTTTGAACCATTGTTAGTAAATTGAAATTTAGGTTTGAATATAATTTTTCTCAATTTTAGGTTTGAATATAATTGGGAAATTGTGAAAATATTAGACATTAGTAACCTTGTAACTCAATTAGTTGGATTTTATTATGTTTTAATGGTTAATTTAATGTGTTTTGGTGGATAATTTTGAAATAATTATAGAAAATATATTAACCTTGGTACTTAATTAAATAGGTTAAATTTGGTATTTTACTTTTAATTGTTAATTTGAAGTTGTTTTGATGGATTATTTTGAATAAGTTAGAGATTAGTTAACTTTGTTATTAAATAAGTTGAATTTTGGAATGTTTAAATGGTTAATATTAAGTTATTTTGATGGGTATATTTGAATTAATTTGAGATTAGTAACCTTGCTTGTTACTAAAGTAAATGAATTTTGGAATGGGTGAATGGTTACTTTTAAGTTGTTTTGATGGGTAATTTTGAAAAAATTAGAGATGAGTAACCTTTTTAGTTTAGCAATTGTTAGTTCAATGAATGACGTGTTTTAGCTTATAAATAAATTAGTGAATTGACATGTTCTGAGAAAGAGATAGTACATACCTTATATTTAACCTAATTTTTGTATATTGCTTTTTTTTTAACAGATTTGTGAATTGAAGCACGAGTTTAATTAGCTTGAGGACTACATATTGAGCTCAAGTGGGTAGTTGCTATATTGGTATGTCTTATAAACTTTACTTAGCTATATTTCTTTCTATTTATCCATTTACTAAAAGTTTATTCATGAAATTGCAACTTGTGTATTGTTTAATTGCAAATAAATACAACAATATATAGAATACTTGCATCATCATATGCCTAGATACCCGTTCAAGGCTTTCTCATTAGGAGAAAGTCTTGAATAGTCCCCGGTTGGGACTGTTATTGAATGTGTACTCTCACTTAGGTGGTGAATGTATGTTTTCTTTTCGATTTTAAGGAACATCTTGGCTTACCATTTCCTCACTATGTTCTTTGGGTACATATGTGGGTAATTAATTATCTACATCGTGTACTTGGAGAACTAGGGGGAAATGCTGCCGGATTTTCCTTAAAATTGGAAAGTTGACATACATTCACTAGTGAGAGTAGACATTCAAGGATGGGTTAGGTTGGAGTGATAAGGACCCTTTGGAGACATGCATTTTTTCACTATATGAATGGTATATTCACGTTTTGTACTTGAATTTGATTTACATAAAATATGTAGCACTTACACATTATAAATTATATGTTGCTATATATGTTTAGAGACAATTAACTAAATGGAGAAGGATCGTGGATGGATGTATGGTAGACGCGATACATTGGAATTTTGGAATGGGGTTCAAGAGTTTTGCGAAAGGGCTTTAGCTCATCAACGCAAACTGGGAGGCAAAGGCCACAACAGCCCCGATAGGTTGCTGCCAAGGCTGTAGCAGCCACGGCAGGTGGCTGCCAGTTTGCTGCAACCTCAACAGGCGGCTGTCATTGCTGCTGCTGCCTCGGCAGCACCTGCCTCTGCTGCTACAGCCATGGAAACCACCTATCGAGGCAGCAGCAGCCCAGGCAGGCTGCTGCCGAGGCTGCAGCAGACTGGCATCCACCTGCCGTGGCTGCTACAACTTTGGAAGCCACTTGTCGGGGCTGCAATGGCCTTGGCGTGGGCTGCCTTCGCTGTTCCGGCAGCGGGGGCGGCTCCCTCGGGTTTCCCGGGGCGGCGGAAGTTGCATATTTTTTTTAAAAAAAAAATTAAGCAACTTTAAATATATAAAGCCATTTGAGCCGAAATGGCAACTCACTTGCCTATTTTCTTCATTTCTCAACTAATAGACTTATACATTCTCAAACCATATCATAATTACATATGTATAATTTATTGTGAGTTGAAATTGCATAAAAGAATCAAAGTTCTAATTGTTTTTGGCGCATTTCATCAAATTAAAGCCACTTTGAGCCGAAATGGCTACTCACTTGCCTTTTTTCTTCATTTCTCAACTTATAAACTCCTTGCATCTCAAAACAACTCATAATCACATATTTATTAGTGTATCTCATTTGAAATTACATAAAAATTTCCAAGTTCTAAGGTTTTGGGTCCAATTCATCAAAATAAAGCCATTTTGAACCGAAATGGCTACTCACTTGCCTATTTTCTTCATTTCTCAACTAATAAACTTATACATTCCCAAAACATATCATAATTACATATTTATAAGTGATTGTGAGTTGATATTGCATAAAAGAAGCAAAGTTCAAATTTTTTTTGGCGCATTTCATCAAAATAAAGCCACTTCGAGCCGAAATGGCTACTCACTTGCCTATTTTCTTCATTTCTCAACTTATAAACTCCTTGAATCTAAAAAAAATTCATAATCACATTTTTATAAGTTTTTGTCATTTGAAATTACATTAAAATTGCCAAGTTCTAAGGTTTTGGGTCCCATTCATCAAAATCAAGGTCATTTTGAGCCGAAATGGCTACTCACTTGCCTATTTTCTTCATTTCTCAACTAATAAACTTATACATTCTAAAAAAATATCATAATTACATATGTATATGTGATTGTGAGTTGATATTGCATAAAAGAAGCAAAGTTCTAATTTATTTGGCGCATTTCATCAAAATAAAGCCACTTCGAGCCGAAATGGTTACTCACTTGCCTATTTTCTTCATTTCTCAATTTATAAACTCCTTTCATCTCAAAAAAACTCATAATCACATATTTATAAGTGTTTTTCATTTAAAATTACATAAAAATTGCCAAGTTCTAAGGTTTTGGGTCCAATTCATCAAAATAAAGCCATTTTGAACCGAAATGGCTATTCACTTGCCTATTTTCTTCGTTTCTCAACTAACAAACTTATACATTCCCAAACCATATCATATTTACATATGTATAAGTGATTGTGAGGTTAAATTGCATAAAAGAAGCAAATTTCTAATTTTTTTTGGCGCATTTCATCAAAATAAAGACACTTCGAGCCGAAATGGCTACTCACTTGCCTAATTTCTTCATTACTGAACTTATAAACTCCTTGCATCTAAAACAACTCATAATCAAATATTTATAAGTGTTTATCATTTGAAATTACATTAAAATCGCCAATTTCCATGGTTTTGGGTCCAATTAATCAGAATCAAGGTCATTTGAGCCGAAATGGCTACTCACTTGCCTATTTCTTTATTTCTCAACGAATAAACTTATACATTCTCAAACCATATCATAATTACATATGTATAAGTTATTGTGAGTTGAAATTGCATAAAAGAATCAAAGTTCTAATTTTTTTAGCGCATTTTATCAAAATAAAGCCACTTCGAGCCGAAATGGCTACTCACTTGCCTATTTTCTTCATTTCTCAACTTATAACCTTATAAATTCTCAAACCATATCATAATTACATATTTATAAGTTATTGTGAGTTGAAATTGCATAAAATAAGCAAAGTTCTAATTGATCTTCAATCGCTCTCTGCTGACATGACCTTTTTTCACAACCGTGCTTGTCATTTGGTCGATCCCATGGAAGTTGCACTTCCTAAGGCAATGTTCCACTATGATGAGGATGCAGTTGCATGGATCAGCAAAGAAGATGTGAAGGAATCTCTACGTGGTGCAAAGCTTAACATTGCCCTCATTCAAACATTCATGAGGTACTTCAATGCCCACATAATCTATACTTTTTTCTAGTTATTCAAATTGATGGTGATTATCCTACATCTGATAAATTATTCAATGTTCATGCACGCAAAGCACTACAGGAGCACTTAACTGACACTGATTCTCCTTGTAAGGTTGGGTGGTTATGCCCCGAGCAGTTATCCACTACTAGAATCATAGGCAACCCCCATGACGTGTTGTACTATGTTGAAAAGAGTATCAGGGAATCAGCGCGTGCGGGAGACAAGTTCATATTCGCCCCATGTTATAGAGAGAAAGTCTAACCATATCAAATTCAATTGATTTGGCCTTATTATATGTTGACTCCTAAATATTAATTTGCTTGTCTATAGTGAACTTATGTAGGGAGAATTGGAGCCTCATGGTGATTTGTAATTCCACTAATACAATTTATCACCTTGATTCAGCTCGATCATCGGAGAAGTGGCTCGTGAAGTCTATATTGCAAAAGTAAATATATATAGAAACCTAGTGATGATTATTGCTAATAGTAACTAATTTAGTAATCATACGACTAATCTATATTGAATGTACTTTTTTTTACTACAGTGTTATGAAGAAGCTACATTGTCGTGCTCCAAAGGGTCCAACATGGAAGTTACCGTTGGTAATTTACATGATATTGTGATTATCTTGATTATCTATGTTAGTAAATATTTGCTCATTTCCTTTCCATGTTTCACTGATGTGATTTGTTTGTCATATGCTAGTGCGCACAACAAGAGAATGGACTTGATTGTGCTTTGTATGTGATGAGATTCATGCTTGACATTGTGACTCATTGTACGGACACTCAACAGCTTGATGAGGTCAGTCCTAAAACTTATTGAAATGTTATAATGATGTGATTTCTAGCCTTAGACACACCTAATAATACCCAAAAATGGCATGTTATGAGAAACAAAAAGGTTATTTCACAAGAAAGGTAGAAAATGGGCTGAATAGAAGTCATATGGGCCATATTAGGGCCAATTTGTGTTAATATGCTCTTTTGATGTGATTTCTTTCCTTATACAGATATAACTAGATAATATTGACATGTTAGGAGATAAATAAAGTTCATTTAATAAGAAATGTAGGAAATAGGCAAAGTAAAGTCATATAGGCCATATTTGGGCCATTTTGAGTAAAAAGCGCCATAAACCTTAATAAAATGCTCTCCTATACAATTTTAGGGCTTACACACATACAACTACCCAACATTGACATGTTATGAGAAATAAATAGTTCATTTGATAACTAATGTAGGAAATGGGCTACATAGAAGTCATATAGGTAATATTTGATAAAATACATATTGTTTTGCCTAATTAATTAATTTTAACATAATGTTTTAGTATTTCAAGTTTTGCAAGGTCCAAAAGGATGGTTCGTTGACAATCAAGGAGCTTAATGAAGTTCGTGACATGTTGGTGTCTTTTATCACCTTCAACATGTAAATGGCATTGTAATTGTAAATTATTTATGTTAACTTTTGAACTATATAACTTATTATTCATTATATATGTACTTACTATTATTTGTATATGTAAGCAACTTTTTGTTTTTGTATTGCGTTTGGGAATATTTATATCTATATATATAATTGAATTGTTGTTTTTAATATTATTTTTGTATCTTTAATATAATAATAATATTATTAATTACTATATTTAATATAATTGCTGGAATTACAGGTTATTATTATTGCTGGAAACAGGTTTTTTTTTAAATATTATTGCACGAAAATTGGAAAAAAAAATGGTGAATAGGCACTGGTTAGGCAGCAACCGATGCCTAAATGAGCTACCACCAAAAATAAAATTGGCGGGAGAGCAGTTGAAGGCACCGGTTAACCGGTGCCTAAGTGGGCATATAGCACCGGTTAACCGGTGCCTATTTCACCCTATGGCACCGGTTTTGAACCGGTGCCAAAAATTAGGGTTTTGGCACCCCCCATAGAGGTAGCGGTTCAAACCGGTGCCTTAGACCGGGTTTGTACAGTTGCCAAACCCCTTTTTCACCTAGTGTTAATAACATTAAAGATCGACTCTTTAACCTTAACATGATACTAACATGATATTAGAAAGATTAGGTTGCAACTTAAACATGATATTAGAAATTTACATGATATTAGAAATCTTAGTTATTACCCTAAACATGATACTAGGAATCAATAAAAACATCCTAACATTATACTAGGAAATAAAATAATTAAAGCATGATTTTTATATCAAAAGATTAACAATTAAATTACTTACTTGGATGCCTCGTATCTCTTTCTAATAACAAAATACACGCGTTAGTAACTTCAAGGAAAATAATAAATCAAACAATTAATTTAAATAATTGAAATAGAGATTTGAGACCAAACCCTCAGAAATTATCAAAATTTCACGTGTAGGGCGAAGGAAACTTTAAACTTAGCTAGGTGTGTCTAGAACTAATGAGTGCGATATGGTGTTTGTGAAAAAGCTAGTTTAGAAAGCTAGAGAGAGAAAGAATAAGCTATTGCTTAAGAGAGAGAAGAGAGATAATTAGAGAATTTTGAGTGATTTGAAAATGGAAGTCTAGGACCCTATTTATAATAAAATAGTCCTAAAACCGATAGAGAAGAGTAAGAATTCGAATCAGAATAAAATTGGTAATGTTGTCTCGTGATAGACTCTGTCTCCTGGCGATAGGCAATGTCGTCTAGCAATAGACTCTGTCATATGACGACAATTAAAAGATAAAACGCGCTTTGTATGGAATCCATTTCCTAATATAATTAGCTGATTAGAATCCGCGTTAAACAGTTATAAGATCAGATTTATCATAAGACACTTATTTTATTCCAAGTAAAACTCTTTAAAATAATAACTATTTATCCTAATTCCATTATAATTTAAAAGAACCTTTCTAGTACTACATACATCTTTCCTTGCAGGGTGATGAGACAATATGGGATGAAACATATTATTCCTCCACAAGAATGTGAAGCCCCTAAGGATGTATTCTTTTAACCTGAACGGATTCCCGGTTGGATGGAATATTGGTCAAGTCTTCCTAGGTGGGTAGTTAAAAATCCCACAGCGAGAATTATACTATCTTCTTTTTACAAATCTTGGATGAATGCAGCGGATAAGGGAGAGATAAATAAGGCTCGATCACACAATCAAGCTGCTTTGTCCCACAATCAACCTATGCCTTTGATACATTTGGCCACCACTACTCCTCTTATGGCCAAAACGAAAGAGTGAGAAGAAAGTTAGACTTCTCCTCATCACCTTACGCTCGTTCATGGGAACTAAAAAGAAAGTCTCCTTCTAAACCCGCGCAAAATGGTGTGAATATTAAGAAACCTTCACCAAATCCTTGCAAAAAGGCTCCAACGAAGGATAAAGGGAAAGGGAAAAGAGTTGAAAAAGATCCTATTCCAAGGTTAAAGAAGAACATTACGGTTAAGAAGAAGAGCGAAAGGGAAAACTCTAAGGTTGCTGAAAGCATTGAAATGGAAACTAATCCATCGTCTACTGTGATAATTGAGGATATAGTAAAACCTTAGAAAGTTACACAATTATTAATAGTTTAAATTCGAATAAAGTGTAATCAATACTATGTTTTTTTTTAATTATTATCAAGTTCAATGATGCTTTTGTTTTTGAATTTTGAATAGAATACAAATGAGCTTTATTTTTATATGACCGAATCATAAAGATTGCCTACATATTCGTATTACGTAATCAGGTCTTTGCATAGTTCTTTGCAATATTTACTTATTATTTTTTTTAATAGTTTTCTTCAATTTTTCATGTAGAAATGAAATGAAAAATTAATTAAACTTTGTTTAACAACTTAAATCAATGTTTAATTTTTGTTTTTCGAGTATATGTGATTTTCGAGAAACGCCCCCCTTTTTATGAATAGTAAAATTTGGAATTTTATTCAAGCGTAAAATTTTGGGTTCATATTTCGTCATCAAGTGGCGCGCGCAACATCCAAGGTTGCACGTGCCTGCCACCCACAACCGATTTAGTTGCGCATGACATCCGCGCGCAAATTTTTAGTTACGCGCGACATCTGTACTACGAGTGTTTTCAATTTTTTTAATCATATTATTACCCCCTAAGTATGAAGAGTTTTTCGCGACGTTTGAAAAAAATCTGAACACTTTGAATGGTGTACGTATGTGTTTTTAATTACCCCCCAAGGGTTATGAATTTTACCGTGTTATTCGGTAAAGTGCATAGCACTTAGAACCTTTATTTGAATGCTAAAAAAATTATTGTTTAATGAATGAACGAGTTTATCAGGATTTCATATGTAATATTTTTTAGGTCGATTAATGTTTATTAATTAGCGAAATTCATCATCCCCGATACCCATTAATTTGACAGCTCCTCCTGATAGAATTTGAATTACACGATAAGGTCCTATCCAATTGGGTTTGAATTTCCCTCTTAGATCGGTTGGTGGACCCCTAGCCTCTTTTAGTACAAAGTCACCTTCTTTAATATTTCGGATTTGTACTCTTTTGTTAATGTACCGTGCAATGCGATATTGGTAGACTTGTACATGATGCAAATCTCTTAATCGTCGTTCATTGATAAATAGAAGCTCTTCATGCCTCGTTCTTACCCATTCAACTTTCGGTAGCTTACTTTTGAGTATGATGCTTAGGGATGGTATTTCCAGTTCAATTGGTTGAACTGCGTCCATTTCGAAAACTAAGGAGTATGGAGTTACTCCTATTGATGTTCATATGGATGTTCTATAACCCCATAGAGCGAAGTGTAGTTTATTCGGCCATTCCTTATAATTTTCTTCCATTTTGTTAATGATGACTGTTATGTTTTTATTTGCCGATTGTACATCTCCATTCAATGGAGGTCTATATGGAGATGAGTGATGATTTTTTACTTTATAATGAGCTTAGAGGGTCTCAATTTTGTTAAAGTGCGTACTAGTGTCCTCTTGTTCCTGTTGGAGAAATTTTACCAATTATGTCAATTCCCCAAGTTGAGAATGACCAAGGGGAAGTGAGGTTGTATAGTTCGGATTGTGGGAGATGTGATAAGTTAGAAAACATTTGGCACTCTGGACATTTCTTGACATATTGTATGCAGTCATGTTCCATAGTGGACCAATAGTACCCTTGTCGTGAGATTATTTTAACAAGAATTTATTTGTTCATGTGAGGTTCACAAACACCTTTGTGGGTGTCTTCCATAAGGCTGGTGGATTTTATTTGGCCTATACACAATACGCTTTGACAGTTAGGCCCCTTTTGGCATAATTGACCATTTAATAAACCATATTGGGCTACGAGTGTTCTCAAGGCTCGTTGGTCTTTCGATGAAGTTTTTTCAGGATATGTTTTGTGAGTAATATATTGTTGGATATGATCATACTAAGGATTGTCTCCTTCGATGTCGTTTATTCCCTCTATTGCATTGCAATACGTTAGTTCTTCTCTTCTATCAATGCATAGTGACATCATATTTAAGTGATATGGAATGTTGATCGTTGAGGCTAATTTTTCTAGCGCATCAACAAATTAATTCTCATCCCTTGGGAGATATTTGAAGTCAATATGATCAAAATTCTCAATGAGTTTCTATAGGTGTGCTTGGTATTATAACATTGTAGAGTTCTTTATTTTCCATTTTTTAAGTATATGATTTATTATAGAACTAGAATCTCCATGTACATCTAATGTTTGCACAACTATGCTAGCTGCTGCTTCTAGTCCTATAATCAACGCTTCATATTCCACGGCATTATTTGTAGCCTTAAATTCTAGTTTAACAGAGATTGAAGTATGTGCTCCCTCTAGACATATGAGTAAAATTTCCACTAAAAGGAAAAGTGTCCTTCGAACAAGTGTATTATTCTGATAGTGGGTTCTGAATTATTAGAAAGTTAATATATTCAGTAAGGTTAAGTGATCGGAATGCCTGGGTGGAGGTCGCTTTCGATCAGTTATATTAATGCATAATTAATATTTCAGCTTAATCTTGACTGAACCCTTTGGGTCACACCCAAGCAACCAATGAGCCAAAGCAACATATTAATTCATAAGGAATTAATGAGTCGACCGAGTAATATTTATTTAGACGTCGAAAACTGGAGCTTAGAGAGTCAAAAGCGAGCGTCGGAAGTCGAGTAAAAAATAATAAAAGATGAGGCGTGCAAATAGTAATAAATCAACGTATTTCCCAAAATATCCCTAGCATCGGAGTGCCCCGAGAAATCTAACTACTAGGGTCACAATGCGTTGCACGGTGGCTAGCATGCGCACCAAGTCGAGCCTTGGCTGGCTGGTGCATGCTAGCGCACCGATGCTAGCAAAGAAGGCAAGCCTCGACACTAAGAAGCAGCAGCAGCCCGCACTTAGAGTGCGCGGCATGCTGGCCGAGAGCAGTAGCAGCCCGCAACTCTTGGGTGCAGGTGGCTGGACCGAGACTAAGGGAGGAATAAATGGAAGCCCACTTGGGTGCCTTGATGCCCAAGTGGGAGAGGACATGTGGCGCAAGGAAAGGGAGGGAGTGGGGAGCAAGTTTGGTCCCCTTCTCCAAGTGGTCCTCTCTTGCTCTATCATGTATAGTTGACACATGTTTATTGATTACTAGCTTTCTTAAATAATTTTAATTTACCTTTAAAATAAATTGTGAAAATGTCACTATCCCACATTGATGGGAGAGATAATCATACTCTCATCATTTCCTATAAATACCCAAGTAAGGGAATTGGAAATGATGCTTGAGTAAGAGTTAGAAAAGGGATCACTATTAAGTTAAACCTTTGAACTCAAGAGTTGGAAAAGGTATCACAGTTAGTGAAAGCCTTTGAACACAATTACTCGGATTTTATCGGTCGGGTCTTGCTAACCCCAAGACATTGTACCTAGTCGGTGATCGTTGTTGCGGGTGGATCATTGTTGAAGGCTTCGTAATTTCAAAGGTAGCTTTCAAGTAAGATCCCAAGCGGTCGGGCGAAGCACGCTCCAAAGGTAATTGTTTTATCTTAATATTGTTGTTAAGTTAGTTATGTTTAGTGTTTTATTTATTGCAAGTGCGGTCTTGTTTTTTGGTTTGTTTCCGCGGTCAGATGGACTCACCAAACACCAACATCCACACCACATCCTTTCTGATTGGATCACCGTCGAAATACATTACTCATTTGACATCTTGTGTCATGAGAATCTCTTCATCCGGAAGATGAGTAGTTTCTGCATGACTTGTTTGAGTAGGATGTTAGGCTAGAAAATCGGATATGACTTTTCCCTTTATTAATTATTTAGGGATATATTTTGTTTTGAAATCACATGAGTAGTGTGTGGTAGCATATAATGTCGTAGTTTTTTAGTTGCCCACCCTAATGCTAAACTTATTTTTTTCCAAATTGCTATATTTTTTTTCATATTAAATGAATTTTTTATTTATGTAATATATTGCACGCTCGACTTTTTCTACCTCTTGTGCTAATATGACCTTTGTGGCTGTGTCTGTGACTGTGATGTAGCCTAAGAGGTAGTTTGGGTATTGGTGGTGCTAAAACTGGTGCACTTTTCAGATAATCTTTGGTTTTCTCAAAGGCCTTTTGGCATTAATCGTCCCATTCATGCTTTTCTTCTTTTTTCAATGGTTTTTCTCTTTTTGGCATTGATCGTCCCACAAATGCTTTTCTTGAAAGGCTATTTATGACTCGAAAAGTTCTAAGTACTTCATGTGCGTAATTTTGATTAACATTATTGTCATATGCATAAAAAAGATCTCATTATAAAGACTATCCGTAATGAGTTAAAAAAACATAGGATCTTTTACACGTATGAAATTTGAGGAATATCTTTCACAACTAGAACCGAAATAATGCTGCGAAAAACTGGAAAATTTTATTGAACATAGAAAGCTGCTGAGGCATGTAGGAACTGGCGTCTAGAAAATAGAGCATGTCGCCGACGATATGACTCTGTCGCCGAGCGACAATTTTGTTGCCAGGCGACATGGCTATATTGTGGCGACTGTCTCTTTTGGCTGGCATTGCGTTGTTCCAATACTGAGCCAGAAATATGAGTTCTTATTTCGACTAGTCCTAGCACTGTTGGCTCAATTCTACTTCCTGATTGAGTTTTTCTCACTTTTCTTAAACCCATATGTGTTCTACATATGGACATAACACTCTGGGAATTCATGCCCAATCGACCTGATTGAACGCTCTTTACAACAAAGGGTACATCCAATAATGTTAAATTTACCAAACCATGAATGCGAGTTTTAACTCGCGGGGTCCCATCCACTCGCAAATACCCTTCTAAAGAAAAAAAGGCTTCCGCACGGAGCATCCGGACTCATAACCATGGACCCTCTTTGACTAACCCATATCCCGAACATTAGAGAACTAGAGCCATGGTTAGGTTGCAAACGCATTGCATCATATTTTGCCTACTTGACTATTTTTGCATTATTTATTGTGCATACTTTATGTTTTTTTCCTAACCACTTGTTTGACTTGTGTTTAAGCCATAAATAAACCAATTATTGGCTAAAAGGATTTTGCCTAATTAATTAATTTGAGTAATTAAAGTCTAATAATTTAATCTGAATTGACTTAGTACGACTTTAGGCTTATCCCATAGATTAAAAATACTAAGAGCAGTCCCAGATCAATGCTCCAGTAATGGCGCAAAAATTTGGACTGCAGCGCCACACGCTGTTGTGCAATGCCGAGCGACAACTCTGTCATATGGCACTGCACTGCAGTGTGCGGCGACAGTGCAACATTTTTCTCGAGTCATCACGACGAGTCTAATTCAACAGTTTGCTAATCAATTCGATTATTTTGTTAATAACAGTACCCTTGTTTAGTCCTTAATTGAGTCTAGGCGCCTAGTCACATGGTCTAGTCACATGGTCATGTAACGAGTCTTAACATGTCACTTAAACTCACTAGTGTTAGCGCGCACTTTATATATGTCACCATGACAATGGCTTAGGTTCATGCATGAGTCGGTTTTCTCCGTTATTTGAGTTGGGGGTACATTCTATTCCTAATTTTATCATATCTCTCCATCGACATCATTTTTTCCATTCCCTATATCACAATATTCATTCTTCCAACCTCCTTCCATCTATTGCATGTTGAATAGTGTTTAAGTCAAATAAATAACAGTGAATATCCCTAATTTCCCTTTCCACAGTACTTGGACAAGGAGAGAAGGGCGATTAATCAAGGACAACACCTTCGTTCAAGTTCAACTTTTTGATAAACCAGTAAGTCGGAAAAGAAAAGCTAAGAAGATAATGGCAAGTCAAGAAGAATTCAATGAACTCAATAAGCAAATGGCTGGTGTTACAGAGATGCTAAAGACCTTAACCCTCCAAATTAATGACCCTATGAAGCAACAACAAATAGAGCTCATTCAAGAGAGCTTGAGTAAGATATCCAATGATTACAGATTCAAGGGCATTAGCTCACAAGGGGTCTCAGTGGATAAGGAGCTTCTTCCACAGATGTTCAATGCCAATGACATCCCTAAGTTTAAGCAAACTGACAATCCTTACTTTCATTAAAGGTCGTTTGAAACTGTAATGAACATTAAAGGGATTGATAAGAATATTTTTTTCACTCTTTATTCTCGCTATCTCTTTTTTCATTTTTCCTTTCCCCAATAAGTCTAGCATAGGCACCTTTTTATTCTCCTTAGATTTATTTTTTAGGATCATTATTTCTTCACTTTTTAAATAAAACGAGCATTTATTTCCTTACATATGATCATTGCATTGCAAAAAAAAAATAAAAAATAAAAAATAAAAAATTCCATGTAAACTAAGCACAAGGTATACTAATGATTCGAGGAACCCCTTGTACCCACACTATATCACCTTTCACCCTTCAAATATACAATCCTTTTTTGATAAACCACTTCGAGCCTCGTCTAACGATAGACTTTTCTTTCTTCAACCCACATCTACTTAACCTTGGGATGGGACAGTGTGCAACTTATGAAATTTCAAAAAGCTTGAGTGATTTCAAAAGATCAAAGTAGATAAAATAGCAAAAACCATAAAAGTTTAAAAAAGGGCAAGTGTTCTAATGTCTTTGTCATGAACAAGTCTTTGATATGAACACGTCTCAGATTGCGTTTCTTATCGAGTGCTCAGTACTGTGCCTAAGAAACATGAATGCCAAGTGAGTGATAGAACGCATGATCGGGATTCCCCACACTTATAAAAAAGGTTCAAAATAAAAAAATGCAAAAAGCAAGAATAAAGAAAAGAGAGCTAAAAAAGAGTTAAAAGCCTCAAGCATAAAAATATAAAGTTTCAAAAGCAAGGTTGCACACCTTAGGGACTTATCTAGGGTGTTGAGCCTTTATCCCTTTCTTCTTAAACCTTTAGCCTAACCATGTTACATCCCTTAAAAAAAATACCTTTTGAGGTATACACTCACTTGTGCGAGGTTTGGCTAGAGCTACGTTTCGGCCTAATTCCTAATGGATACATAGGCAACCTCACATCGAGGTGCGGCTGTAATAAAATACATGATCATATCAAAGGATCTCCTATGCTCATCCCTATCTACTTAGAGCTAGACTTGGGGGCTTGATCCTTACATCATTAGCTTACCTAGCCTAAGAGTCACCATTATTTGACTCTTCTAAAAATAATATCTTTCACACACTTAGCCATGACTTTAGTGTCACTAGCTTACCTAGCCTAACTTTAGCTTACCTAGCCTATATTTAGTGTCACTATCACACACTACACATATATATGACAAAATACACTTCCCTTAGGAATCCTTTGTCATGAAATCTTAACATAATGTTGAAGCATACTTTGTCATAACAAAATCCCTCATCACTCATCACTGCAACACAAAGTATGAAATACTTAGCCTTCGCACCTAAGTTACCTAAATACTTTCATTATCAAGTCAACTAGGATAGTCTAAGATGTTACAATCCTTGTACCGTGAGAGACAATATTAACAGATTAAGCGCATTCAACATGCACTTTCAAAAAACACTTCACTTCTTTCTTTTTCCGCGTCTTTCTTTTTCAGAAGAAAGTCGATACCCTACACAAAAATGACGGAAATTTTTTTCTTTTTTGCATTTTCGAGTCGCACGTTCACATTACAATGCACACACGAGTCATGTACATATTGAGCCATGTTGTACTATCACATTGAGTCAACACCTGTAGTCTAAGGTCAACCCTAAAGAAAGATGATCAAAGTCCTGTAGTCCAAAATATAAGTGCAGGTACATTCCAAAGGGCAAGCGAGTAAGAATATTCTCTGACTTTTTTCGAAAAATCACGAATATGACCACATGAAATTCTTCCAAGATGAGAGGATTTTGAGCAAAATTACATGGATTAGTAAATTAGAGATGATAAGATTTAATTTACAAAAGATTTGAGCGGATTTGGTTGAAAAGAAACAACCAAGTTCAAAGTTCGGAGTGAAACCGAGCAACGAACAGCAGCAGCAAGAGCAAAATAGGGAAGACCCAACTCTAGCACCAGATGACAAGGTTGTCGCCTAGCAACAGAAGCAAAGTGCTACGCCAGAGTCTTCTAGTAAGCGTTGGTGCGACGACACAATGCGTGGACTCCATATTAGATTATGCGGACCTCGTGCATCAATTTTCGGGTTCCTTGGTACGTCAGTTAGCCCCTATAAGAAATTTGACATGATTGAGTAGTTGGCTTAATTACAATCGCAATAAGTGATCGACTTAACAAAAGATCGCCTCACTTAGCTTAAAGCTCTTAAGCGTTGGCTCATCGTAGGTACCGACGTAATGGTTCACAAAAAGCAAAAGCGCCGATCTACTGGCACAACAACAATTTCAGCTAGTATCTACTACAGCAAAATTCAAGTAGCATTAAGGATCAATTAGCGTTGGTCTTTGTTAGTTTCCTTTGGAATATTATCGCAATAACTGAGGATGACTTCAGGTGAATTTATCTTCGACAACATTCGCTAAGATTGTGGAGGTTGTCACTAAGATTTGAGAAGATAGCACGAGATGGGCAGTCTTCGACGACATTCGCTAAGATTGTGGAGGTTGTCACCAAGATTGGAGAAGGTAGCCCGAGATGGGTGGTCTTCGACGACATTTGCTAAGATTGTGGAGGTTGTCACCAAGATTTGAGAAGATAGCACGAGACGGGCGGTTTTCGACGACTTTTGTTATGTTTCGGATGGTTGTAACTATGATTCAAGAAAAAGGCTCGATGTAGGGAATATTTCGAGCATTACCCCAAACTTGAACCCCATAGTGATCATACACTTAAGTACAGTGGCGTCCAAAGGGAAAGAAGATAGAGCAAAAGAGTCGCCAACAAGTTTTAGGAACTTGTAAACCGTTCACAGGATGAAGGTTACACCCCTTTACAATGCAAAAGATCGTTAACTCCAATAGGTTTGGAACCATGACTGGAAGCTCGGGGATGAAGGTACAAATCCAACCTAAAAGAGATTGAACCTGCCTTAATAATAGGCCTCTACTTTATTCTGATCGTATTCATGTGCGCTTTTTGACTAACATGCAATCAATAGGTTTACCCTAAACCTGTTAAATCTATGTTGGTTGAATTTTAATGCAAAAATAAAACTATTATTGGCGATCACTTGAATTATAATCAAATTAACCCTGAACAAGATTATTAATTATCTTATTAAGCGTAATTACAAGTATCAATTCCCTTTAAACATGCATAAAAGATGTGATCAAGCAATAACAGTAAATAATATAATGTATGAAGCAACATAATTATAATAATCATAATAATCATATCATAATAATATAATATAATCATGATCATATTTATCATAATCATGTTAAAGCATAACAACAATAGCAAGATCCTATGCATAATACTAACAAGATTAATAAAAAACCCTAGCATGTCACTAAACAATAAAGATCTAATATATAGCCCTAACATGATACTAACACGCTATTAGGAAAGAAAATAGGAAGCAACATAACAATCATACTTGATTTAAGGAATTTATTCTTTACCCTAAACATAATACTAGGAAGATTAAAACACCCTAACTTGACACTAGGAATCATAATAACAACCTAGACATGATTTCTATATCATAAAATCAATAAATCAATTAAAGGACTTACTTGGATGCCTCGTACCTCTTTTTAATAACAAAATACACACGTTAGTAACTTCAAGGAAAAAATAATAAAAAAATCAATTAAATTAAATAACTAAAATAGAGATTTGGGACCAAACCCTAAGACATCAAAACCTTTCACGTCTAGGGCAAAGGCAACTTCAAACTTGGCTAGGTGTTTCTAGATCTTGTGAATGTGGAATTTTATATGCAAAAGCTAGTTTAGAAAAGAGAGAGAGAAATTAAGAGAACCTTGAAGAGAGTATTTAGAAAATTAGAGAGTTGATGAGAAGAATTGATTGTTGTTGGTAATTGAAAAGGGAGGTTTTAGGAGGCTATTTATAGAGAAAATCAGCCAGATGGATAAAAAACGAATCAGAGTTTCGAAGAGAATAAAAAAAATTGGCGCCAAACGCCAGGGCTAGCGCTAGACGCCAGGCTTGGCGCCAGGCGCTGGTTTTGTCGTCAGACGCTAGAAAAAAATTTCCACACGTTTTCTTAATTTGATAAATTTTAGCCGTACAGGAGGGCAAAATCGTATTTTCCTTAAAAACACTTCTTTTATTCTGTTTAAAACTTTAAAAAGTCAACTAAAGTTAATTTATCAATGCTAATTAAATTAGGAATGAAAAGTACCTTCTAGAAAAATCTAGAAGACTATAATCATATCTAATTGCATTAGGAATAATTAATCAATATTAGGCCCTCCTCTAGATCATTAGGCCGCATATAAATATCAAACCAGGCCCAGTTTAGTAATTTAACCATAACTTCCTCATTATTCATCAGAATTGGGCTTATAATATATCGTTGGAAAGCTCTTTTCGAATCCGACCCAACTACACTATTATTGGACCCTTGCCATGGACAAACCAAAATGGATTGGCTGCTTTCTTAAAAATAGGTTTTCAAAAACAAAGAGAAAGAAAAGAATTAAAAACTAACCGCAATACTAGACTTTCCACACTTTCACTTCATTCGATTATGATTCGACGTGAAAAGTACTCATCACTGGGTTTGGTTTTAGGGAGACACAAATGGGTGTCTATAGAAGCCCCTACTTTGACTGAGTTTGGAGAAACGCAATATTTGAAAACAAAAGTTAATGTATCAATAGGAACGGAGAATGATTCAGAACGTTCTGCAATCCTAACTCACTATTGTAACGTCGATACATGCAAATTAGCGTTAGTTAAAAATATAAAAGAGTTAAGAAACGCGTATCTTGCATCGTCGAGCACAAGTCTCTTGAGGTAACCGATTTGTTGTTGCATTTACTGTTGTTGTCATAACCTTCCGCAAGCTAGGGAACGCCATCCTGCTGTTTGTTTTGGCGATCTTCTCCAAACTAGAGAATATCGCCTGAAGACTATAGACATCTACTTCTCCTGTCCCGACAGAAAGTGCAATGACGATAAATAAAGCCACTTCGTGTTGGATCAAAGTGAAGAATACTTGTGGATAACTAGTTAAGCCACAAAACACAAAAGACTAGTCCGAATAAAAGAACAAGGCCAATACAAGGTCCTATTAACTAAACCCAATCATAATTAGGCTGAAGCTCGTGCTTAAAACCCAATAATGACGGATTTAGGAGCGTCTAGGTTAAAATTTAAGTTGCCGCGGAAAATGTCGCGCGCATCACACAAAGTCGCGCTCAGCTGTCGCGCGCAACTTATTCAGTTGCACGCAGCACTCCACGCAACTTCTGGAAATGCGCTTGCGAAAGATTCAGAATATCAAAATATTGGAAAAGCGAATCTTTACCATACAGCTGTGCACAAGACAAATAACTGCATGCATCATCCGCGCGCGACTTATTCATTTGCGCTTGACATCCGCGCGCAACTCATCCAGTTGCGCGCGACACCTGCTGCGAAAGAATGCTCTTAGCCCTAAACTTAATCATTCTCTATAAATAAGACCCTAATCTGAGGCTTAAACAGACAACAAATAACCAAAAACACTTGCAGAATACTTGTGAACTTGTGCTTCCTAACCCTCTTGTCCTAAACACTCACCCCTTTTGATACTTTGTTACTACGGTGGAGGTTCCACAACAAGAAGGAATCGATAAGTGTTCTAAACAGAGATCTAGCAAAGAGAAGTGGTAAATTCCCGAGCACTTAGTTAAATCACATTTATTTTCTATTTTAAAAGAACCTTAATTAATTAATTAGTGTTGTTTGATCACCTTTAAGATAATTATTTAGTCAATTCCATAAAGTATATTTTGTTAAATAAAGATTAAAATTGAATAAAATAATTGTTGGTTGATCACTTAAGCCAAGGCGAATATTGTTTATTTTCTTGTTCTTTTCACGAATTTAATGAAATAAGAATAACGGCCTTACGATGTAATTGCTACGTGAATCGATGTGTGTAAATAAAATCAATTAACATAGTTTTAGGTATCACGTTGCATATATTGTTTGGTGATGAAATTATGCAAAGGAATAGCTATTAGAGGCCGCACTAGGGCTAGGATCGCGATTCCCCTCTAAAGGGAACGTTATCTTGGTACCCTCGCTTCCGAACTCATTTCTGGTTTATGTAGACCAATTTGGGCATGGGTAAACTTATGATTCATGCTAAATATCCCTTGAACTCTACTTGGGGGAAAGGCATGAACGAGGTTTATGGGTTTTCCTAAAACTCATTAGCGACTCCTACTTGGTCCTTACAAAAAAGCGTATATGATAGAATCATTTCTAATTCAAGGTCCCCCAAACAGTCAGGAACTCAAATCCTAATAAACCTTAACAAGTGTAAAGTCCTAGGCTTTTAAAGGGCCATCGGCAATTAAGGAGAGTACCCCTTACGATGGGATCACCCTCCTTACAGTGGCCGCTCCACTGGGGACTTAGAGGTTTGATGATTAGTTTGAGTTATGGTCTAAGGTTTCTAACGCGAGGTTTGCCTATGAGTTGTAACGAGAATTAACTTGGATAATCTCTAGTTAGAGAGCGAGACTTTAATGCATAATATCTTCCTTTTGCACAGAAGTAAAAACCAAACAAGCAACATTGCATCGTGCATAAGTATAGCACACTTAAACATTGGGGATTAGCTTATTGTCTAGGGGTTGCCAACACTAGGCTTCTACCCCGAAATCAATAACAATCATCACACCCATATTGCCAACAAAATGTTGGGAGGAAAATGTCATAGGTCAACTCGATGAGTGATTGATTTGTGCGTCGTTTCTTAAGATATGGTACCTTGGACACCCAAGCCTTTTTATACCTTAAAATGGCAATACGTGAATCTTGACTTGTGGCATGCTTATGTGATTATGTGACTATATGCAACGTGTTAGGATAGTCTTTTTTCTTTTTTGTTCAATCTAGGTTCCCAATTACGAAGTCGTCTCTTCGTGATTTAGAGTCATATTCGAAGGGTAACATAAAAAAACAAAACGATGCAAAAAAAAAGGGAAAAAAAGCGCTCGAATTAAAAAAAAAATCATACGTGCAGGTGGCGCGCGCAGCTCACATAGTTGCACGACCCCTCCCAGCGCAAGTCATTTCGTTGCGCGCGACAACCACGCGCAACTGAATCACTTGCGCGCGCCCACTGTGCGAATCAATTTAGATTTTTCAAAAAACAAATTGACTCGTCAAAAGATATATTTATTCAAGAATTGTTCAGGGCGATGTTATCCGTTCTAATATATCTTGCGGAATTTCCTTTTTTTCTTTTTCTTTCTTCCCCTTCTAAGCAAGCGTATCAGTTTACTTATTCTTTCGTACTTCTTGTACGGCCGGTTTCCAATCTTGGGAAAGAAGACTCCCGGGCACTCGCCTTGTACGTTTACCACCAAAAGATCTATCCTTTTCAAACCATTTTCCTTCGACAACTAGTCCTAGTCCAACAACAATGTCAACCATTGAAGAACTTCAAGAGGAGATTCTTAGTTTGAGAGAGGAAAAGGCTTAAGAAGCCGAGTAGAAAAGAATTAAGAGAATTGAAAAGGCTAATAAGAAAAATTGTTGAAGCCTTAGCCTTGCAAGAAAAGATGGAACAATTATCCATAAAAAAAAAAGTCATTGGAGAAGCTATTTCATCGTTCTACAATGGGGAACAAGTACTTCGACGCAGAAAAGTTTGCTCCTGCGGCAGGACTTGCTTTACCAGAAAAGTTCGTAGCTACGGACTTGCCAATATTTAAGGTGACCAATAATCTACAAAATTATTTAATGTGTTTTACTGGAACCATGGCATTAAAGGGAGTTGATCCTAAGCTTTACGCTTTGACTTTGCCTTTATCTCTAGACCCAACTGCAAGAGAGTGGTACTATGAGCTAGATCCAAAATTCAAGGCAACAAGGGAAGATGTAGTTTCGGCTTTCATTACCCAATATGAGAGTAACGTAGAGTTCAAATCCACTCTACATGAACTCGAAATGCTTAATCAAGGCGACGATGAAGGTTTCCTTGCTTTCTATAGTAGATGGCGAGAAAAGGCGGCCCACCTTGCCCAAAGGCCACCTGAACTCAAATTAGTACAAAAATTCATTGATAACTGTCATGGAAAGTACAACAAACATCTAAGTTACCTTGGTTTAGACACTTTTCAAAAGGTCAATTCCGTGGCTACTAGGATTGAAGATGATCTTGCTAAATAAAAAGCAAATAAACCCCATCATCATCATCAACCTAAAAATAACTACAAGAAGGGGAATGATAGCACATCATCCTTTATTGACGTATTTGCGACCACCACGCAATACAATAACACAAATCAATATAATGATCCTAGGAAAACATGGACAAGAGAAAGAAAATTTACTCCATTTCCTATGAGCTATAAAGAATTTCTAGAGAAATTAAATGAAAAAGGTTTACTTGCACCAACAAGACCAACATTACCCAATCCACTAGAAAGAAGATTTGCTAATTGGGATTGTAATGCTTATTGCGCTTATCATAGAGGCAATGGACACGATACTAAACATTGCTTTGTCTTAAAGCATAAAATACAAGATTTGGTAGACGATGGGAGAATTCCCAGGCCTAAACCTAATAATAATGCATCCCCCTTAGGGGTGTTTCACATCAATGAGGACCATATGGGAAGCGATATGTTCGATCTTTTGAGCTATATCACACCTATAGGAGAACCTCTATCCATAATACTCACAGGGGCAACTAACGAAGTATGTGGACTATGGGACGACGACTTTCAAGACTTATATGTCTTTAAGTATGCCGTCGTCCCACCTTCATATTGTTTACAAAATGAAACAAATGGAGCTCTTGACTGGGATCATTTCTTGGGGAAGTCACAAGACTTATCAAATCTCTCCTTGGATGAACAATGGCATCAAGCTCAACTCATGGAACATCTTGAAATGGAGGCACGCTCAAAGCCTCTAGAAGAAAGTTGGTTTATGTGTCCTATAACTAATCGAAACGAGACAGATCATCTAACTCGTTCTAGGCGAGTTTACCAGGCACCACCACCACATGGATCTTTGACCACACAAAATCAAACTCAAGGTCAAATGCAAAATAAAATACCACCTCCATTTGAGGTGGAAGATCCAATGGTAAAACAACTTTGCCAATCCAAGGCGAATGAATGCTCTAATGGCTTTGTCTGTAAGCATAGACACAACCCCTCAAGATCTCATTAGCTTGCTTACTAGCGAGAAATCTGACAAATCAATCATTTTCACTAATGATGATTTGCCTTCAAAAGACACTACCCACAACAATGCATTATATATAACTGTGGGGTGCAACAGATACAACATCCCTCTAACTTTGGTATACAATGGGTCAGTTGTGAACGTGTGCCCATTGCGAACTGCAAAATACTTAGGCCTTAATCCAGAAAAAGATTTTCAATCAACAACACAAAGCATTAGGGCCTATGACAATTCGAGAAGATCGGTGTGTGGAACTATTAAGCTACCAATTACCACAGGCCCAATACAAAAGATGGTTGAATTCCACGTTATGAACATAAAAAACTTTATTCAACCTTCTACTTGGACGTCCTTGGATACATGAGCTTGGTGCAATACCATCCTCACTTCATCAAATGATTAGGTTGAACTATCAAGGGCTTCATATGACTATACATGCTTCTCCACTTAAAATAGCAATAAATGATCAATCACTCTTAGAAATAAACCACGATAATGATGAAGAGGACATGTGGGGATTTGCTGCGGAGACAATCAACACAATAGAAATGGAAGACGACTTGGAAGAACCTTTTAAGCTTGATCCATATTCCACCTGGATAGTAAACAACATCTTACTCAAGAGTAGTTACTTTCCTGGGATGCCTTTAGGAATAGGAATGAAGAAATCTTTCTTACTTCCTATCCCAAAGAAAATCTTCTCCTTTGGATTGGGATATAAACAACCCAAAGAAGAATTGAAGTCTCATGATATGAAAAACAAAGCACGTAGAGACAACAACAAGAAAGAGATAGTCACTTTACTCCCATCCAACCAACAAACCCTTAATGGACAATTCATTAGGGAGGGAGAAGACTACCCATGCTACAACTTTCCAGAACCACTAGTTTTGGAAGGTATCAAGAAGCCTGGATTCGAAATATTTCATGATTGCTACTTCTTAGATGACGATTTTAGTATCGTTAAATCAAAATACCCAATTCCAGGGTGCTATGATAGGCAAGCATTTAACTTGCTATTTGGACTAGAACAAAATACTGTTGCTGCGATGACCAAGCAAAATGCCATCCAAGATAAAGCTTTTGACCCAACTTCATTGATCACCCCTTCTAATGAAACCTTGGAGCATGGGTGGAGGAAATCTTTCAAGTGGACCAATCACAAAGGCGATAAGCTGAAAATCGTCACTGGCGAAGGGAAGATGTTTGAAGAATCGGACGACAAATCTATTATAGACTCTAGGGAAGTTGAGAATATAGGCCTTGTGGCCATTACTGAGTCTTTATTTTCTAGTTCTAAGGACGAAGATCCCAAAAAGGATTCTTCTCTTAATGTACTTTCTTTTGATTCTAATAATATGAGCTCTATTTTCGAGTATATGCCTTTTATTGAACCTTTAGAATGCTATAACAATCAATCTAATGAAGATATTAATAAGTTGGTTGAACTAATGAATGAACGAGAACAAAAGAACCCTATCATTGAAGAAACTAAAACAATAATATAGGAACTAATGAAAACAACAAAGAAGTCAAATTTGGCTTAAGTCTAAATCTTGAAGAGCGATCGACCCTCATATTGACGCTCAAAGAATTCGAAGACGTGTTCGCATGGTCATACAAGGACATGCGTGGAATAGATAGGGAAATTGCGGAAAATACTATTCCCTTGAACCCTATCTCTAAACCAGTAAAACAAAAACTTCGACAAATGAAACCTGATGTCGCGTTAAAAATAAAAGAAGAAGTACAAAAACAATTGGACGCAGGTTTCATTCACGTATGTAATTATCCAGAACAGGTAGCGAACATCGTCCCAGTCCTTAAAAAGGATGGACGAGTTCGCATGTGTATCGACTTTAGGTGTAGTACCCCGTATTTTTATGTATTTTTATAAAGTATATTAGTATTAATAAAATGTACTGTCAAGGGCTTAATTAAATATTTTAATGGGTTAAAGTATTTTGAATATAAAGTTTTATAAAAGTAAAATATGTTTTGGGCCAAACGTTTATTAATTATTAGGCAATGTGAATTATTCCTACATACTTTTATTCGAATAACCCATTCCAAAACTTATAACTTAAGCCCTATCCCATAACTCAAGCCCACATTTTTATAAGCCCAAATTTAACCCTACACTCTCTACTCTATAAATACCCCATGAATCCCCAAAAATTTCCCACACAAAAAGGTTAGTCTTATTTTCTCTCTCCTATGTTTTATTAATTTGTGTAATTATAATTATTGATTTATGGGTTTTGATTTTAGTGTTTGAAATTAATTTAATTAGTATCAAATTGTATTTTGATGATTAAATATAATTTTCAGATTTTGTAAATTTTATAACCTAGAGTTTTTTATTATTGAAAATCATGATTTTAGGGTTTTTATGAATAATTGATTTAGGGCCTTTATAGTAATGATGTTTTGAAATTTTGGTGATTATAACTACTTATTAGTTTAACTTAATTCCAGATTATTTTGAACACGTAAATTCATGTTTTAATTATTAGATTTCCGTTCATTAATATTAATCCCGTTTTAATCCCGATCAGGTTCTGAACTCCTCTGATTTTGATAAAACAATAGTGTTTTTCTTGTGGAAACAACGTTTTAAGAAAGACTCACCACCATCGGTGGTGAGAACCACCCTCTCGTGGCCAAATTCAGCCTCTAAACACAATGTTCGGGCAGTTTTTGATTTTTAACGAAGTTTTTTTTTTATGCTTTAAATTTTATCCTTGAGTTTAATAGAGGTAAGAGATAATTTAATTTTTTTATGGATAATTTAAGTATAAAGATGTATTTTGATGAAGTTTTAAAGGATTTTTGATTAGTTTAAAATGTTGGAATTTTATTTAAATAGTATAATTGTGATTTTTAATAAAAGGGTGTGATTATCCATTAAAAAGGAGTTCAATTAAGGGTTTTTAAATAATTTTAAAATTATTTTAAGTAGTCTAAAGTGAGTTTAAGTTGCTGGAAATTGTGTATACAAGGGTAATTAATATAGTATTATTGTCCCTTTATGTAGGAGACTTGGTTCAAGAATTGTTGTAGAGTACTCGGTTATTTTAAGAGCTTATTTGAGGTACGTACGCGTACTTAGCATATTTTGACGATGTAGAATCATGCTAGGTTTGATTTCAATCAATTACAAGTAGTATCATGCTAAGGTTTATGTATGGAATTGTGAATTTATGGTGTTTGTGATTGAATTGTGAAGCATGAATTATTTGTGATGGTTATGGATTGGAAAATTATATTTTGGGAATGTTGTGTTTGAACCACATTTTTATCTATGGCATGTTAGAAGGTAAGATTAATTAAACTACATGTTTAATTATGTTTTAAGCATGAGGAAGGAGCTATATAAGTGTCTATGTACACAAGGACTAAATTGTATGTTGGTGCCTTTGTGCACTTAAGGTGTTTTTAACGCCGACGGATAGGATTTTTGGCGCATTATGCGTTTAAGGTGTCTTTGACACTGAGGTAGAATTAAAAAGGGTTCAACATTAAATAATATGTGGTCACTAAGGGTTCAAGAATTAATTTGGTATGTTTGGTTGATTGAATAATTATTGTTGATTGTTTTCTTATGCTTTGAGAGTCATCACCAAGTCCAATAAAAGGTAAATAACGTAAAGTGAAAGAGATTACGCACAAAAACTCTTGGAACGTATATACCTTGAGTATGAACAATGGGGGGAGTTATGGGGTTTTATATTTAACCGTAACTTCTAATGGAGTACAGGACGCTGTACATTCCTTTTTATTTATTATCATGCGCAGGAATTCCGCCACCTTTGAGTGGTTTTGTCGCTGACACGGTTAGCTCCCGTGTCAGTTAACCTCAATATATTTGGGGGAGGTTAGTAGGAGGAAACCCGTTCGATGCGTAATCAACGCTAAATGAATTATTTAGTGTCTAGTTAATGTGTCTTGTTGATTGTTGTGTGTGTTTGTAAACAGGTGCAATGAGGTAAGTGTGTGTTGATAGGTGAAAGCATGTTAGTGTGTTTAATTACGCTTACGTACTCAGCTTTGCTGATTGTGTGTGTTTGTGTGTTTGGCCATGTCTTTTCTTTGGCCATATGACGACCTATTTTCTAATGGCGAGTAGTGGGGACAAGTAGAGAGGAGGTTTTCAGGTGATGAAGCATATTCATGAATGGGCATGGGTGAAGAGCGAATCATGCTAGTTTCTATAAGTATATGATGTGTTTAACGCTTTAATTATTTATGATATTATTATCATGCATGACTAACGCAAAAGATTTAAAGTCGGTTTGGTTTTAATAAGGGCCTATAATGGTTCCAAGTTGTAGGATGGTTTTTATTTTACTTCGTTTGACTTTAATTTTGATTTTACTTTCGTTGGGTGACTTTTCAAGTTGACTTGTTTTGAACGGTTTTGAAGTTAGTCTTCCGCTGTGTGTCTTTGATGGTTGCCTTAGCCGTTTTCACGGTGGCGGTAATACCTTAGATATTTCTATTAAAATTTTTAAACAAAGCAAAACAAGTATTTTAAAAGAAAGGAATTTTAGGGTGTTACATTAGGGACCTTAATAAGGCTAGCCTTAAAGACGATTTTCCTCTACCACATATTGATATATTGGTAGATAACACGGCTGAACATGCGATGTTATCCTTTATGGATGGATACGTAGGTTACAACATGAATGGGACGATCAATGCCAAAAGGCTTTGAGAAAATCAAAGATTATATCAAAAGTCCACCAATTTTAGCTCCACCAGTACCTAAACTACCTCTTGGGCTATACATTACAGTTACAGACACTCCCACAGGCGTCATGTTAGCACAAGAGGTAGAAAATTTCGAGAGCGCAATATATTACATAAGTAAAAAATTCATCCAATATGAAACGAAATATAGCACCTTAGAAAAGACAAGTTTAGAATTAGTGTGGGCAACTAAAAAATTACGACATTATATGCTACCACACACTACATATGTGATTTCTCAACAAAATACGATAAAGTATTTGTTTGAACAACCACCTATACAAGGAAGAATATACAAATGGTTGGTGATGTTGGCCGAATTTGAGTTAAAATATATTCCAGAAAAATCAATGAAGGGAAAAGTAATTTCCGACTTTCTGGCTCAACATTCAATTCAAACAAGTCATGCAGAAACTACTCATCTTCCGGATGAAGAGATTCTCATGATACAAGACGAAAAATGGGTAATGTACTTCAACGGTGCGTCCAACCAAAAGGGATGTGGCGTAGGAGTCTTACTCATTAATCTAGAGGGAGCACATACTCCAATCTCTGTCAAACTAGACTTTGAGGTTACTAATAATGCCGCAGAATGTGAAGCGTGCATTATTAGATTAGAAGCAGCAACCAGCATAGGTGTGCAAAAATTAGAGATATATGGAGATTCCAGTTTGATTATAAATCATATACTGAAAAAATGAAAAATAAAGAACTCCACAATGATATTATACCAAGCACACCTAGAGCAACTCATCAAGCACTTTTAACATATTGAATTTAAATATCTCCCAAGGGATGATAATCAATTTTCCGATGTGCTAGCCAAATTAGCCTCAATGAGCAACATTCCAGATCACTTGAATATGATGCCATTATGCGTTGATAGAAGAGAAGAACCATCATATTGCAACGAAATAGACGAAATAAATGACATCGAAGGAAACAATCCTTGGTATGATCATATCCTCCAATATATTACTCATGGCACATATCCCGAAAATACTTCATCGAAAGACTAACAAGCCTTACGAACCCTTGCGGCTCAATACAGTATATTAAATGGTCAATTATGCAAAAAAGGACCTAATGGTCAAAGTTTATTGTGTATAAACCAACTCGAAACCACACGCCTTATGGAGAATACTCACAAAGGTGTTTGTGAACCTCACATGAATGCTAAAATGCTTGCAAAAATAATTTCGCGAGAAGGGTACTATTGGTCCACTATGGAACATGATTGCATACAATATGTCAAAAAATGACCAGAGTGCCAAATGTTTTCTAATTTACAACACCTTCCACCATCCGAACTATATAATCTCACTTCCCCTTGGCCCTTTTCAACTTGGGGAATTGACATAATTGGAAAAGTCTCTCCAACAGGAACAAGAGGGCACGAGTACGTATTGGTAGCCATCGATTACTTCACCAAGTGGATTGAGGCTGCTTCTTACGTGAATATCACTTCTAAACATGTCGCAAAGTTTCTCGAACGAAACATATTTTGTAGATATGGAGTTCCACACGAACTAATTAGTGATCAAGTATCTCAATTCAAAGCTGAAGTCGAGACCCTCTTAACTCGTTATAAAGTAAAACATCATCACTCATCCCCATACAGACCTCAATTGAATGGAGCTGTAGAATTGGCAAATTAAAATATAACAGTCATCATTAAGAAAATGGCAGAAAATTATAAAGACTGGCTGAATAAACTATACTTCGCACTATGGGGTTATAGAACGTCTATATGAACATCAATAGGAGTAACTCCATTCTCCTTAGTTTTCGGAATGGACGCAGTTCAACCAGTCGAACTGGAAATACTATCCCTATGCATGGTACTTGAAAGTAAGCTAACGGAAGTTGAATGGGTAAGAGCGAGGTATGAGGAGCTTTTATTGCTCGATGAACGAAAATTAAGATATTTGCATCATGTACAAGTCTACCAAAGACGCATTGCGCGTCATATCAATAAAAGAGTAAAACCCAGAAATATAAAAGAAGGTGACTTTGTACTAAAAGAGGTTAGGGGTCCACCTACCGATCCAAGAGGGAAATTCAAACCTAATTGGATAGGTCCCTACCGCGTAATTGAAAACCTATCAGGAGGAGCCGTCAGATTAATGGACATTGGAGGAGACGAAATTCGCCAATTAATAAACATTGATCAACTTAAGAAATATTACATATGAAATCCGGATTAACTCGTTCATTCATACAACTAACTTTAATTAGCATTCAATTGAAAGATTCTAAGTGTTATGTATTTTACCGAATGACACGATTAAATACATAACACTTGGGGGGTAATTTAGAAATAATAAACCGTTCTAAGTGTTTAGATTTTTTATCGAATTTCACGAAAAAAATCTTCACACTTTGGGGGGTAATAGCACATAAATAATTTTTTTTTTTCGAAACACTCGTAGTACAGGTGTCGCGCGTAACTGGAAAAGTTGCGCGCGGATGTCACGCACAACTCATTCAGTTGCATGAAACAGGTTCGCGCAACCTTAGATGTTGCGCGCGCCACGTGATCGTAAACTACGAACCCGAAATGTTTTGTTTGAACAAAGTTGCAACTTCTACTTACGATAAAAGGAGGGCGTTTTGTGAATATAAACATGTACTCAGAAAATATAAAAAACAAACTTTGATTTAATTCTTTTTAAACAATGTTTGATTAATTTTTTCAATTATTTTCTACCTAAGGAGTTAAAGAAAAAAATAATAATAATTATATACATAATAAAAGAATTAGAACTACGGAATGACCTGATTTCGTGATACGAATACGTAGGCGATCTATATGATTCGGTCATATCAAAATATCAAAACATAAAGCTTATTTTTATTTCATTCAAATTCAAAAAAAAAAGGAGACATTGTTTAACAAGATCATAAATAAGGAAAAGGGGCATAGTAGTGATTACACTTTATTATAAAAAAAAGAGAGAACATAACAAAATTGTGTAACACTCTAAGGCTTCACTATATCCTCAATTGTCACGGATGATGGAGGAGTAGTTTCCATCGCAGTATTTTCAGAAACCTTAGAGCTTTCTCCTACAGTCTTCTTGCTGACCCATACATTGTTCTTCACTTTAGGAATAAGAGGCTTTTCAACCCTTTTTCCCTTTTCCGAAGCTTTTGTTAGAGTCCTCTTTCGAGTTTGTTGCGAAGGTTCCTTGATTATCACACATTTTTGTGCGGGTTTGGAGGGAGCTTTCCTTTTGGATTCCTTCGAACGCGCCTTAGGAGATGAGAAGTCGAATTTTCTTCTAACTCCTTTGTTTTGGCCACTAGGAGGGGTAGTGGTGGCCGAATGCATTAAAGGCTTAGGTGGATTGCGAGCCATGGCAGTTTGATATTGAGATTGGGCCTTGTTTAATTCGCCCTTATCCGCCACATTCATCCAAGCTTTATAAAAGTCACATATTTGGGTGCATCACAGTCTTGGGGGGAATAGTTTAATCCCATATTGTCTCTTTACCCTGCAAGGAAAAATGTAAGTAGCACTAGATAGGCCTAAAAGCCTAATGTAAGGGCAATTGAGACTACTCCCAACCATACTATGTATGTTCCACCAAGGAATCACAAAACGTATGTTAGGAACCCCGTGACAGAAAAACGACGTCCATTCCTCTTCATTCTTATGCTTGTAAAGGATTCGACGTCCAGGGAATGCCCGTACTCCATTAGCCTCGATATTTTGTGGCTGATCAAATATTCGCAAACGGTCCATGAGAAAAATCCGAAAAAAAATCAGTTTTTACACGAGCAAGTGGCGCGCGCATCTGAATAAGTTGCGCGCGCCATCCGCGCGCAGCGCAGAAGATTGTGATGTACATACCAGCGCAACTTCATGGCTTGCGCTAAAAAAACGACGAGAAAAAAATAAAAATAAAAATAAAATAAAAAAAAAAACCTACTTGTAATAGGAGTGGACTTCCCGTGAAACCATTTTCGTTAGGGTCTCCTATAAGGCGATTCAAGCATAAAATGGATTCTGCTAAAGCCAAAGGAGCGGGTGAATGACATCCCTCTATTTGCTCTACTACAGACACCATGGAATAATCTCCATATTCTTTGCCTGTCCTAAGTAAACAATTGACAACAAGACAATAGCATAAAGCACGAATTTTAAAGCGTTGTTTAGTCATGTTGTCACGAGGGGCCACGAAATGTTCAATAAATTAAATTAAATTCACGCCTTCTTCAGTTCCAATATTGGTCATATCATTGTCGGACAAGTAGAAAAATATTTGAAATATAGGTTTGGGATCCGACAATGGGGGCGAATAAGTCACAGGGAGAGTATTTGTAGGGAAACCTAGCAAGGCCTCAAACTCACCAGGAAGGGGAATAATTTCGTCCCCTTTAAATAAAAAGAGATGGTGGTTAGAGTCCCAATGGTTAACTGCGGCATGAAGGAAATCAAAATTAATCACTAATTGCATATAATTCAATAGAGGGTCTAGGTGATAAATTTTGAAAGCCAAATTGTCCTCGTTTGAAAAAGAGGTAACACATTGCTTCAAATGCTGTTCAAAGGTCTTCACCATTGTTCAATGTAAAAAAAAAAAGGGGAGAGTAAGAATTTAGAGAGATTTTCCTTTTTAGTTATTATAATATTACTAAGCGAATGAATGCGAGATAATAATAAATCCTACACGAAACCGTGCTTAAATAAACCCAAGAGGGGCATATTTTCGGCAATTTTTGCCCAAAGGAAAGTTCACAAAAATGTGGCGCGCGCAACTCATGAGTTGCGCGCGACATCCACGCGCAACTACATTACATGCGCGCGACAACCGCGCGTAACTCATCCTGTCGCGCGCGTCTTCTCTGTCGCGACATGTGGTTTAGGTTTATTTCTGTATTTTGGATTACATATAATGACGGAATCTTGACCAAATCTTAAGACTAATCATACGCTTGCCTTTTGCTAACTCTTGTGTCCTTTTTCTTTCCTTTTATTTGATTTCTTTTTTATTTTCTTGTATTATTTTCTTTTTCTTCTTTTCCTTATTTCCTTTTTAGTCTTTTTTATCCTATTTTCCTTTCCTTTTGTTATTTTTTTTCGAGGGGGATAAGTCGAGAACCTTTTCCCTCCCTCGGAAATTTTTTTGCTTTTTTCTTATATATGCGTACAAATGGAAACAAAAAAAAATAATAATATAAATGACATACACAAAAAAAGTTTCATATGTACAACAAAACAAAATAATTTTTACATTTGTTTCCTAAAAATATAACAAAATGTGTACAAAAGGATCAGGGTGCTCTGCGACTGCTAGACGGTTGCTGTACATCCTGCAAAATCCCAAAACGAAGATTAATACATGAAATGTAATAACTTCGTCGAAAAAGAAAAGAAATGAAACTTACCGCAATCATCCGATGATCACGGCATGACAAAGTCACGAGGGCTATCTGATAAGAAACTCGGAAAGCACGTATAGTCCTCACCATGCCGTTCACGGTCTCCCGCGGAACCTGTTCCAAGAATATTTTAAGTACATATACAAAAAAAAGACATACCGACTCAACCGTCTCTGGAATGAACGGTTTCCCCTAATCATCCTCCGCTGCTGGAAGGATCTCACGAATTACCGACCCGACAACATCGGTATACGTGATCTCCTCTGTAGGAGGCACCCAACCGCCTAGCTCGACCCGCTAAAAAATAAAAAAATAATAATAAATAATAAAAAAATAAGGTCAAAGTTCCGAAAAGTAAATAGAAACAAAAAAAAAGAAAGAAGAAAAAGAGAGAATTGAGACACTAACCGGAACAAAAGCTGGGAAAGGAGTCATCCTAGATGCGATGAAAGCCGGATAAGGAGCATCCGGTAGCACCTGCTAATCCGCTGGTTAACCAAGGATCGCCTGAGCTCAATCCTCGGTCGACAGCAAATCCGGACCTAACATTCGGATCGGAGGATCCACAGGAACCACAGGCTCCTCTGACGAATGCTGCTAGAGAACGCGCTCGCCTAAAAACCAAGCGTCCGGAGTAGAGAGCCCGAAACCGGCAACGAACCATGCCAGACCGGATATCCTCAGGGAGTCCGACGATCAAACTCAAAGGACGGAGATCGATATAATGCAATCACATAAAAATCATCAAAACAAAATAATAATATGTAAAGAAAGATATACATGTGTTGTCAAAATACTCACCGACGCACGGGTCGCCGAAAGAATCCTCTGGCGAAAGTCGCCTGCTGAAGTAGCTTGCCATTTACTAATCGTAGCCAGTCAATGGTCGATAGGAAAGAAAGCAGCCCCGAGCACTATGGGGGCTAGGTTAGGCAAGTACGAGTATCCCCAAGCCTAAACAAAGGAGAAACGACTTAAAAAGAGGAAAATAAATAATAAAAAGTTAAAAGAAAGTTTAAAGTACGTACCTCAAGGATACGACCATGCCATGTAAGGGAGATCCGAGGTACCTCAGTAGCTGCCGCAGGATCCACTACTCGGGTCGCCTTGCCCATAGCTCTAAGCATACGTCCATACGACACCTCTGCGCAGTTCAGGTTATTTACCTTCCCTAAGTTTATGAGGCAAGTAAGTAACCCGATAGGGAAACGCTCCCCCCGATCAATCAAGAGAGTGATGGAAAAATGTGGGCAATGTATATCCGAGCCAACTGCTTAGGTGTACACTGCTGGTCAACCTCGTCAGACGACAACTTGTCGGCAAGAATCGAGTACGAACAAGACTAAGGATATACATGAAGGATCGCTGCTAGACGATCCCCCACGAGATCCCTCAGTCTCAAGTTAAAAGTCGTAAGGGGTGACCGTCATCTCTCCCCACGGAAAGTTAAAAATGTTGGTTGAATCCCACCAAAACTCCAGCAATCCGCGGAGGAAAGCTGACGAAGAAGACTGAGTCGACAAATCCTAAAGAGCCGCTAGCGCGCGACCGATCCCTGAAAGCTCCACAATCTCCTTTACCTCGTCGGGTAAGCACCCAAAACGAGTCCGCAGGTCACCAAAGCCGTACACACGGATGCTAGACTCACTCTAAAAAAAAGAGATAAGAGAGAGAGAGCCAAAATAATAAAAAACGGTTATTAAAATAACAGAGGGAAAGTAAAAAAAAAAAAAAAAGGTGTAAGAAACTTACGATGTCGCGCCACCCTCGAACCGAGACGTGATGGTCTAGATCCCACTTAAGGAGCCTAGGGTCCTAGTTGGGAGGAGCCTCCTAGATCACATCCTCCTAGCGATGTCGATCAGCAGCGACTCGTCGCTCTCGAACCTCCTCACGAGGTCGGGTCACCCTCTTTCCTGGGCGAACTACCTCGTCAGGACCGACTAGAATCTCCTCAGCGTCGACAAATGGAGGCAAATACATGCTATGATAAATGAGATTTCTCTATCAGTTCATTTTTTCTTAAACTAATAATCGTGTTCTAGATCCATTTCGGCAGCATAACAGCTGCCGGTAGGACAAAACACAAAAATCAAATGCCATCCATACTTTGGGGCTACGATACCTACATTTATACTCAGTAATGGGGGCTTTTAACACCCACAAAATCCATCCTATACCAGTTTCAACTAAGCATTCAAGGGATTATGTTTCAAAATCTCAAAGGATCAACTATTACAAGAGAAATAATAGTAACATCAACACAATTATCGTCTACCAAACAATCTTCAAGTTCGAATATGGCAAAAATAAGCTAAGTATGCACTTCGCGCCATGTTTTCAATTTCAAAATTTGCAAAATGTGAATTATAACAGTAATACTAGTTCTAATACTACAATCTACTTCATAATCAACAAGTATAACCAAAATGAGCAAGAAATGCAACATATTCGAGCAAAATTCGAACAAAAAGAGCAAGAACGAACTTAACAAAAAAAAGCTCATACAAGGTTCAATTCTTAACCATTTTTCCTTAAATTTGTTGCAAAACACTCCTTAAACATAGCATAACAACATGGAACAAACCATTTAAAGAATAATGGACAGAATAAAAATCCCAAATTTAAAATTAGGGGTTTTACGATTAAAAAAACGCTCAAATGCTAGCCAAGAACGACAATTTTAAGCAAAAAAGTTACACTGGATTATGGCAAATGTAAATTAAGAGCAAGATTTGCTTCCTTCAGCTTTGAAAATCACAAAAAATGGAGCTCTTTAGAGTGAAAAAAAGTCAAAAATGGAGGAAGGAAGGAGAGAGAGAACGAAATGAAAAATCGCATTCGCGATTTTCTTTTTTCTGAACTGAGTGTCTCGCGCAACTCCTGAAGTTGCGCGTGACATAGCAGCGCAACTCAGAACAATGCGCGCGCCTGGCCATCGCGAGCCACTGAGTTGCGCGCGGATACTGGTCACTAAAATGACCCATATCCAGATTTTGATCCGTTTAATCATTTTTTCAAAGGTTTTTCTCGTTATTAGACGTAATGGCGCGCAAATTATCAAAATCCTTTGAATTTCTATGTATTTGTAGTTTATTTTCTTCTTTGATAGTTTTTTTGCATCATTTTGCATGCAAACCGTGCTTTGCGCCTTCCCCAAGCATACGTTTTGAACGTTTTTTGTAAGCGTGCCTTATGACGTTCTTTGGTGGCGCTTTACGTAAAAGCACCCATAGACAGGTTTGTAATTTTATTGTCCGAAGCAAAAGGAAGACGTTTTCATGCAGCGTAAAAATGCAAATGGCGTAGTGTACAGCGTAAAATTGTACGACATAGGTGTTGCGTAAAATTTCACCTATGCCCAAGCTTTGCAAGATCTACCTCTTGGAACTAAAAGGTAGACTTTTTACTGTAGGCGTTAGCTCACGAGTTGACAGGCGCACCGAACCTTCAGGAACAGGAACTTCTTAAATGGAAGCAAATACGGTAGTTAGTGAGCTTACTAACTTACCGAATAGTTAGGGTGTCTATCCACCCCCTGTTAAAGAGTGACGAGACAGTGTCGCACCCTTGTAGTCACGTGTCCCCAGTCCTGAGATGCGTGTACTCATCTAGTGGAAAAAACTGCTGAGAGAGTTGCTAACTTTCTTCCCTCTCACTGGGTTTGGATATATGCCTCTAGTCCTGAGACATGTATTTCTATCTTGTGAACATCCGGTTCGAATACCGGACCCGGCTCGAATGCCGGACCCTTTTCGGTTCAAATACTGACGAGGGAATAAATGCGTCGTCAATTGTCTATCCCTGGATCAAATACAATTTATACAACCAAAACAAACCTAATACGAGTATAAGGCAAGCATAGGGGTCGACCCACAGAGAACGGATAAACACCACCAAATGTTATCGATAATTAAGCTAGTCCGAAATAGGAGATAAATAAACTAAAGTCTAAAGATGCTAAAACAAGAAATAAAACATTAAGGGAAATGGTTTAGGTATAGCATTCACTTGAACATAAACAAAGGCATAGAAATTGAATTAATCATGAACTAAACATGCTTGAATATCGAAGTAAAGGGTTCAATCTAGTCGCCTTCCGGGGTCAATTGACTTCTTCTAACATAGCCTCTATGTTTCCACATTAGAACCATATACTAGGAGGTACTATTAAATAACAATCGATAGTAATGAACCTTAACTAAGTCAACTTACGTTCCTTGTTAGCAAAGATTCACCTTTAATCAACCAACAATGTGCACTTGCAAGAAGATTAAAGAATATCAAGCATATAAAGACTTTAATCACAAATACATTAATTCTAAAACCTAGAACATGCTCAAGGTCCAACTACACCACAACCATCCCCTTAATGGGGAAATTACTCACTAATCATGCTCATAACAAGATTAATTAACAAACAATCAAGAATAAACATGACTAACAAGCAATACCAACAACTAAAATAATAATCAAAATAAAGCAAATAAAAATAGAGGAGAGAGAGTTAGAGATTCTCATTGATTGAAGATGAAAGTCTATAGAAAAGATGATCAATTTCTTCTTCAATATCCAAGTTCATCAATGGTGAAACCCTCAATTTCTCATTCTAAACTACCGTAATTCTAACCTAAACCTAGAGAGAGAAGATCTCCTAAAAACTAATTAGAGAGTAGAAAAGATGGGTATTGAATAATGTTCCTAATTACCCCAAAAATGGATATATATATACTAAGCTAGGAAAAATAGAAAATAAAAGAAAATAAAATAAAAATAAATTAAAATGGAAAAGTTAAAATAAGAAACTAAAATAAAAATAAAAATAAAAGAAAGAAAATAAGAAAAGGGAAAAGAAAAAGAAATAAAAATAAAAGAAAAACAAAATAAAACCCCCCAACAAAAAAACATCAGATGCTCTTTTTTTCTTCTTCTCCTTTACATTTGGCTTCTTGAAGTTTGAACTCCATTGAAGCGCATCTTCATCATCGTCGTTCATCAACCATAATCATCAAATCAAGGCCATTCGATCTTCATTAAATATCATGTGTGAGGCTCGTGAAGTGGTTGGGTCGAACCATGGGTTGGTGCGGCCGAACTACGGGGTTGGTTCGGTCGAACCATGGGTGTGTTCGACCACACCTCTTCAATTTAAAGAAATTGAAAGTCTCTGAATTGTTCTTCGACCGAACTCTCAACGGTTTGCTCGAACCCGATCCATTTGCCATTTGCTCTTATTTTTGGGTGAAAATAGCGGAATCGAGGTGAGTAATTGTGGTGGACTGGTGGCTGCTCTGGTTGCTGGTGGTTTAGGTGCGTGGCTGGCTGCGTGAGGTTGCTATGGTTTGGTTTGGGTTGCAGTTCGTGTTGATGAGGGAGGTGCAGGGGCTGTTGCGAGGTGAGGGTGGTGGTTGGTAGATGCGGAGGTTGTGAGCTGGTGGTCAGGTGCGCGAAGGGTGGACGGAGGAGGTTAATTGGTGGCTAAAATTGAGTGGCTGCGGTTGTGTTGGTTGTTGATTGGAAGTGGTTTCTGGCTGGTGAGTGGCTGCGGTGGTGTTGGTTGTTGATTGGAGGTGGTTGCTTGCTGGTGAGTGGCTATGCGGATTGGTGGTGGAATGTGTTGTGGTTTCTATGGTTTGGTTTGGGTGGCTGGTGGTTTTGGTGAGGGTGAGCAGGGGCTGTTGCGAGGTGAATTGGAGTAGAGGATAATTGGGGTGTTGTGGTGATGGTTAAGGGATAGTGAGGAACTGGATGTGGTGGAGTTGTTGTTGCTGTTGTTGGTGGTTGTGGGGTTGCGCGTTGGTGTGAGAACAAGGGGTAGTGGGTATTTGACTGAAATTGAAACCCGAACTCACTCGACACAAAACCCGAACACCTAGAAACAAAACCGAGAAAGTATTGGGACAAAGAAAAAAAGAATAAAATAAAATAAAAATAAATAAAGGACGAAATAAAACAAAACCAAGACAAATAAAATAAAATAAATAAAATAGAAATAAATACGAGACATAAAACTAAACTAATAAAAATAAAACAAAAACTATGCAAGCAAATAAAGTAAAATAAAATAAGAAAATAAACTAAAATTAATAAAATAAAGAAAATAAACTAAAATGCTCTAAAATTAACAAAATAAACTAGAAACTTTAATAAAGAGAAAACAAGATAATAAAAGGAAAATAAGGGAAAATAAACACGAAAATAGCTCTAAAACTACTCCCTAAGAGTGACATAAATGTCACGCATCAAATTCCCCCAAGCTAAACCTTTGCTCGTCCTTGAGAAAAGCTAAGGCAAAAGAGAACAAGAAGGAATTATTGAAAGCAAAAGAATAGAAACAAAGAGAAAGAATGTATACTAACTCACTACTGTAGCAATCACGGATGCATTTAGCGTATGCATCAAGCCCTTTAAACCCCTATACCGCCAAAGAGGACGAGTAAGCTCTCGTGAGGGTTTCCTAAGAGGTTTAACCCACAACTCTCGACAAAAACCAAGGCAAGGTAAAAAATGGAAAAGAGAAGAAAGATGAAAAGAGAAAACAAACACAAGCTCATGTATGGAAAAAAGATAGGGACAAGTACTAATGAATGCAAACCTTTCTAAATGGACAAATATATGCACGTTCCAATATGTCAATGGTTGATTGAAACATAACACATGCTAAGCATAGAGTACTACTTAGGACTCAATCCACCCTAGCCCTAACCAATCGGGCCACATTCTCTCCACTAGTTTCAAATCAACCCTTAAGCTAGCTTCTCAAGATTCCAAGAAGGAACCGGAAAAAGATAAAGAAATGAAAAACTTTGAGAAGGTAATCCCGACGTCTCAACTATGCATACTCTTTCCATAGGTTTGAAGTCTATCTCCCTCCATCGTTCTTTTGACCTAACCCACTAGAGTCTAAGGGTATTTTTATTGGTAGTAACGTAAGGCTAAGGGTTAAGGCAGGGTAAAAATTTGAAATTTGGTGAAATTTCCTAAGGTAAGCAAAAAATGTGGCCGACACTCAAAAACAACTCAAGAAGTCACTAAATATCAAACAAAAATACCAATAATGCCACTCCCCTAAGCTTATTCGACACCAACACACAATGTATACAAAATGAAGGAACGATCCCCCCAAGCTTGAACAATGCATTGTCCACAATGCTTAAACTAAGGAAGAAAACGATACCATCAAAAATATTTTTATTACTTTTGTTTCTTTTCCAAATTTTTTTTTTTAGATTTTATTCGTTGTCCTTACCTTTATATCTATGGACGGCTTTTTCTTGCGACATCATTCGATTTTCTTGAATTGCATCTTTCTTTTGAAACTCAACTCTAGCCAAATCTCAAAGTGATTCTTTGTTATGATCAACAACTCAAAACTCAAACCTCACATACCAATGCTTCACTAACTAAAAGGTTGGTAAACATAGGCCATTAGGTTTATAATGCGGTTTAAACAAGAGCGGGAAACATAAGGCTCAAATTGGTTAGCAAGTAGGTAAATGAAAAATAGAAAATCAAATTTGTAACAAAACAAAAAGAAGATAAAGAAAAATGAGAAAGGGGCGCCCTTTTCCTCCCCTAGAGTGCTTCGGTCACGATCTTGGGAGCTATAAGTCAAAAGGATCAAGACATGCATAGCTAAGGATCCAAATGTTCCACAAAACAAAATGATGAAGGCTAGAACAATGTTACCTCTCAAGGGATTATAACTAGTCAAATACCAACAAAGGGTGTCAAATCCACTATAGAGAGCAACACCATCTTACCACATACCCGTGAACTAAGGCTTCATGGATTCCTAAAAGTTCTTTACCCGACTATCTTAGCATGTAATATCCTAGAGTCAACCAATGACACTCTCAAATCGTGCACGCATTAAACACTTAGGAAGAAAGGCATTCAAGAGTAAATTAAACAAATCCAAAAGATATAATGTCCAATCCAAGTAAAAACAAAGACACAACACCTAATTGCCTTGATTAAAACAAAAATATTTTTGTATTTTTCAAAAGCATGAAAAACATTGAAATGTATATACTCAAGTGTATGGCATAAATGAATCAACATCCCACCAAACATGATATAATACCCTCCCCCAAGTTTGAATGAGGCAACATGCTCAAACATAGACCAAATCATCCATGGGAGGGGAAAACAAGGAGAAATTAATCCAACATTACCAACACATGATCTTCAAGTCACAATGAGTAAGAGAGAGGGAAAAGAAGGATATTACCGGATATGGGGAAAATACAAAATCACAAAAAAAAAAACCCGAAATAACCTCATAGGATCCACAATCTCTACAAATAAGGCTTGAACTCCACATGGGTAAGTTGAGGCATATTCCCTTGATTCTTGATCATCACCAATGCCAAAGAGTATATCATGTTGTGTACCTAGCAAGGAACACAAACACGTCCATGAGAGAAAATCTAATCTAAAAAGAAAGGAAAATGAAAGCAATAAAACACGGGTTACTTCCCGCAAAGGCTTGTTTAACGTCCAAGTGAGACCGCTCTAGGAAATAAAAATTCAACGCACGCAAGAGCTTATCAATTGCACTACTACACATTTCATGGGGGTGTAAATAGGCAAATGAGGGAATAAGAACGTGCAACAAAATCATTGCATGCAAGTGAAGAGGGAGATGCCAAAAGAAAGAAGAAGAAGGATCTAAAGGAAACTCAAGAAAGTAAGAAGTAGAAGAAGGAAAAGAATAATGGATAGAAAAGGAAAAAGGCAAATCCTCATCACAAAATTTTTGGTTGACAAAATTCCTCTTATCCTCAACAATGATGCAATGAGGGACATGAAAATCATCCATAGAGGGCGGCTCCCCAATAGGCTCTTTGAGATAGGAAGGGAGAGAAGTAGGGTAAGGAAGGATGTGGTCGAACCTTAGAGAAAAAGGGGTATGAGAAACGGGAGAAGGGGTAGCTACTCCCTCACCACAAGGTCTCACATCGCCAATGAGGGCATGAAAATCAATCATAGAATCCTCAAATGAAGGGTACTCACGATCTACACCTCCATCAAGCTCAAAAACTCCAAGGGAATCAACCTTATCCTCCTTTTCACCACAATAGACAACCTTTCCTTCAACTATCTCAAAACCAAAGGTCCCAAAATCGTGCATGAATGGAGGTAGATTCATCTCAAACTCATCTAAGTCCCAAGAAGCGTTCTCGATGAAATCATCCAATAATATATAAGTCCTCATATGACTCTTGAAAAATATGTGGGACATTACCTCAAAAGAGTCTATATAGTCCTAGATTAAAGGGTCACAAACATACACTTGAGACTCTTTAAGATGGGAAGAAGGACTAGGATTTTCAAAATCAACACTCTTTTCATTTTCAATTCCTTCACCATCACTCGAATGCTCTCTAATGGGATCCTCACTCATATGAGGAAGAGAAGAAGAAGGAAGGGCATTTTCCTGATAGTTGGCTAGTTAGAGAATTTGGCTCTCAAGCATCTTCATTCTAGCTTCCGTCTCCCTATTCTCAACTTCCCTCATCTCGTTATACTTCTCCATCATCTCCATTATCTTCTTTATCTTCTCTTCCTTCAAATTTTCCATAGAATCACCCTCATAAAAGGACTCATTAGAATCATAAGGGAAATCATTTGAAGCCATGTAAGAACAAGAATATGAGGAGGGAGGATCATTCACATTATAAACAAGAGCATCATTATATTGAGAAGAGGGGGCATAATAAAGCAAATGAGATTCATCATCAACAATAGGAGATAGAGAGTTGAAATCACTTGTACTAGGTTCACAAATAGGATCGCAAGACAAATCATAGGGATGCATGCCACTAATAAAACTCTTATCACATTGAGAATCAAAATTAGCAACATTACATGCCCTATTGCGTACTTCCTTAGCAAACCGTACAAAAAAGCTCCAAGCACTATGAACCGATAATGCTTGAAATTCGCCATTAAACCTACTTTCAACTTCAAATCTCGTTTGTTCATTCATGCCATAGTAACAAATCTCACAAGCTTCACAAGGATTACAACCATTATAGTTTAAAAACCCTACAAGTCTATGGAAGTAGACATAAAAAGACTCATCATCATATTGAGGAAAAGAAAAACGTGCCATTTTTCAAAAACAACAACAAAACAAAGAGAAACAAAACAAATCAAAAGAAAAATATATACAATGGACTAGTCTCAGTAAGATAACATAACGGTAATGGAATGCCGGACCCTTTTCGGTTCGAATATTGACGAGGGAATAAACGCGTCGTCAATTGTCTATCCCTAGATCAAATACAATTTATACAACCAAAATAAACCTAATACGAGTATAAGGCAAGCATAGGGGTCGAACCAAAGAGAACGGATAAACACCAACAAATGTTATCGACAATTAAGCTAGTCTGGAATAGGAGATAAATAAACTAAAGTCTAAAGATGCTAAAACAAGAAATAAAACATTAAGGGAAACGGTTTAGGTATAGCATTCACTTGAACATAAAAAAAGGCATAGAAATTGAATTAATCATGAACTAAACATGCTTGAATATCGAAGTAAAGGGTTCAATCTAGTCGCTTTCCGGGGTCAATTGACTTCTTCTAACATAGCCTCTATGTTTCCACATTAGAACCATATACTAGGAGGTACTATTAAATAACAATCGATAGTAATGAACCTTAACTAAGTCAACTTACGTTCATTGTTAGCAAAGATTCACCTTTAATCAACCAACAATGTGCACTTGCAAGAAGATTAAAGAATATCAAGCATATAAAGACTTTAATCACAAATACATTAATTCTAAAACCTAGAACATGCTCAAGGTCCAACTACACCACAACCATCCCCTTAATGGGGAAATTACTCACTAATCATGCTAATAACAACACTAATTAACAAACAATCAAGAATAAACATGACTAACAAGCAATACCAACAACTAAAATAATAATCAAAATAAAGCAAATAAAAATAGAGGAGAGAGAGTTAGATATTCTCATTGATTGAAAATGAAAGTCTATAGAAAAGATGATCAATTTCTTCTTCAATATCCAAGTTCATCAACGGTGAAACCCTCACTTTCTCACTCTAAACTACCCTAATTCTAACCTAAACCTAGAGAGAGAAGATCTCCTAAAAACTAATTAGAGAGTAGAATAGATGGGTATTGAATAATGTTCCTAATTACCCCAAAAATGGGTATATATACTAAGATAGGAAAAATAGAAAAATAAAATAAAATAAAATAAAAAGGAAAAGTAAAAATAACAAACTAAAATAAAAATAAAAAATAAAGAAAGAAAATAAGAAAAGGGAAAAGAAAAAGAAATAAAAATAAAAGAAAAACAAAGTAAGACCCCCAAAAACAAGAACATCAGATGCTCTTTTTTTCTTCTTCTCCTTCACATTTTGCTGCTTGATGTTTGAACTCCATTGAAGCGCTTCTTCATCACCACCGTTCATCAACCATCATCATCAAATCGATGCCAATTGATCTTCATTAAATATCATGTGCGAGGCTCTTGAAGTGGTTCGGTCGAACCATGGGTTTGTGCGGCCGAACTACGGGGTTTGTTCGGTCGAACCATGGGCGTGTTCGACCATACCTCTTCAATTTATAGAAATTGAAAGTCTTTGACTCGTACTTCGACCGAACTCTCAACGGTTTGCTCGAACCCGATCCATTTGTCATTTGCTCTTATTTTTGGGTGAAAATAGCGGAATCGGGGTGAGTAATTGTGGTGGAATGGTGGCTGCTCTGGTTGCTGGTGGTTTAGGTGCGTGGCTGGCTGCGTGAGGTTGCTATGGTTTGGTTTGGGTTGCATTTCGTGTTGATGAGGGAGGTGCAGGGGCTGTTGCGAGGTGTGGGTGGTGGTTGGTAGATGCGGAGGCTGTGAGCTGGTTGTCAGGTGCGCGAAGGGTGGACAGAGGAAGTTAATTGGTGGCTAAAATTGAGTGGTTCGGTGGTGTTGGTTCTTGATTGGAGGTGGTTGATGGCTGGTGAGTGGCTATGCGGATTGGTGGTGGAAAGTGTTGTGGTTGCTATGGTTTAGTTTGGGTGGTTGCTGGTGTTGGTGAGGTTTAACAGGGGTTGTTGCGAGGTGAATTGGATAAGGGGATAATTGGGGTGTTGTGGTGATGGTTAAAGGATAGTGAGGAAGTGGGTGTGGTGGAGTTGATGTTACTGTTTTTGGTGGTTGTGGGGTTGCGCATTGGTGTGAGAACAAGGGGTAGTGGGCATTTGAATCAAATTGAAACCCGAACTCACTTGACATGAAACTCGAACACCTACACAAAAAACCGAAAAAGGATTGGGACAAAGAAACAACAGAATAAAATAAAATGAAAATAAATAAAGGACGAAATTAACCAAAACCAAGACAATTAAAATAAAATAAATAAAATAGAAATAAATAAAATGAAATAGAATATAAGAGACATAAAACTAAACTAATAAAAATAAAACAAAAACTATACAAGCAAATAAAGTAAAATAAAATTTGATAATAAACTAAAATTAATAAAATAAAGAAAATAAACTAAAATGCTCCAAAATTACCAAAATAAACTAGAAACTTTATTAAAGAGAAAACAAGAGAATAAAAGGAAAATAATGGAAAATAAACACGAAAATAGCTCTAAAACTACTCCCTAAGAGTGACATAACTGTCACTCATCACATATCGAGGGACTTTAGACCAACGATGACATGATTAAGAGGAAATCATCCCCTTTTATTCTTTTTAAAACCGATCTCTTTTCATGACTTGACATCACCAAGAATACATTTACTTGTTAAAGTATTTTACAATTGCAAAGGATCAATCTAGATTTTTTTTAGCGCGTTAAGACTACGGAAAAACTTCTCTAGCCTTAATAGCTACTTGTTCAAACACATAGAAAACCAAGTACTGTTTCGACATCCTTAAACATTACTAAAAGATTCTCTAACCTTAGAGAACTTTGCAGAATGAGTCTCGAGTTTTTCCTTGACTATTTTTTTCATCGTCTATACTAGACTCGATCAAAATGGGGGCTAATTGTAGACATCTACTTTTGGCCTCCTGTCTCGACAGAAAGTGCAATGAAGATAAATAAAGCCATCTTCTTGTTAGATCAAAGTGAAGAATACTTGTGGATAACTGGTTAAGCCACAAAACACAAAAGACTAGCCCGAATAAAAGAACAAGGCCAATACAAGGTCCAATTAACTAAACCCGATCATAATTAGGCTTAAGCTCATGCTTAAGCCCAATAATGACGGATTTAGGAGCGTCAAGGTTAAAATTTAAGCTGCCGCGGAAAATGTCGCGTGCATCTCACAAAGTCGCGCTCAGTTGTCGCGGGCAACTTATTTAGTGGTGCGTAGCACTCTACGCAACTTATGGAGATGCGCTCGCAAAAGATTCAGAATATTAAAATATTGGAAAATCGAATCTTACCATAGAGCTGCGCGCAAGACAAATAACTGCTCGCATCATCCGCGCGTGACTTATTCACTTGCGCGTGACAGCCGCGCGCAACTCATCCAGTTGCGCGCGACACCTGATGGGGCAGAATACTCTTAACCCTAAACCTAATCATTCCCTATAAATAAGACCCTAATCCAAGGCTTAAACATACATAAAATAACCAAAAACGCTGGCAGAATACTTGTAAACTTGTGCTTCCTAACCCTCTTGTCCTAAACACTCACCCCTTTTGATATTTTTTTACTACGGTGGAGCTTCCCCAACAAGAAGGAATCCATAAGTGTTCTAAACGGAGATCTAGCAAAGAGAAGTGATAAATTTCCGAGCACTTAGTTAAATCACCTTTAAAAAAAGTAATTAATCAATTCCATATAGTATCTTTCGTTAAATAAAGATTAGAATTAATTAAAATAATTGTTGGTTGATCACTTAAGCCAAGGCGAATATTGTTTATTTTCTTGTTCTTTTCACAAATTTAATTAAATAAGAATAACGACCTTATGATGTAATTCCTACGTGAATTGATGTGTGTAAATAAAATCAATTAACATAGTTTTAGGTATCATGTTGCATATATTGTTTGGTGATGAAATTGTGCAAAGGAAGAGCTATTAAAGGTCGCACTAGGGATAGGATTGTGATTCCCCTCTAAAGGGAACGTTATCTTGGTACCCTCGCTCTCGAACTCATTTCTGAATTATGTAGACCAATTTGGGCATGGGTAAACTTATGATTCATGCTTAATATCCCTCGAACTCTACTTGGGAGAAAGGCATGAAAGAGGTTTATGGGTTTTCTTAAAACTCATTGGCGACTCCTACTTGTTCCTTACAAAAAAGCGTGTATGATATAATCATTTCTAATTCAAGGTCCCCCAAATCGTCAGGAATTCAAATCCTAATACACCCTAACAAGTGTAAAGGCCTAGGATTTTAAAGGGCCATGGGCATTTAAGGAGAGTACCCCTTACGACGGGATCACCCTCATTACAAAGAGTGCTACGCCTGTAATTGCCTCCAATTCCGTCGTGATAGTCTTCGAAAAGACCACTGCTTGTTGATCCTTAATGCTGCTTGAATTTTGTTGTTGGTGCTTTGGGTGATGACGATCCTCTTTTCTTGGGAATAGTTGCCAACACAAATCTTGTATGATGTATAACAATCCGATTTACGGAAAGGTGTCAAGGCCACGTAACAATCCATCCTTGGAAATATTGCTATGATGAAGCGACAATCCGTATCTCGGAAAATTTGTCAAAATCCAATTTTGGGAAAAGTTTCCAATGCTTCGTAACAATCTGTTAGAAGAACTTTGCTACGATCGACAATCCACATCTTGGAATATAACTCTTGAAAGCAATCCCCCTTGGAAATTTGCCAAAAAGAGTCGATCGACAATCCAATCTTGGAAAAATAGTCGCTTGAAGAAGATGTGCGGCAATCCATATTCTGGAAATATTGTCAGTTGGAGATGACAATCCAATCTTGGAAAAATTGTCGTATAAGTAATGCGCTTGCTTTTGAACCGATGCCTTGGTGTTTGTAATGAGCCAATGCTTAGCCGCCTATGTGAGACGTTTTTTTTTTCAGGTCAATCACTTACTACGATTGTAATTGAGCCAACTAATAACCATGTCAATTTGCGTACCAAGGAACCCAAAATAGTTGTATGTGGTCGAAATAACCATTCTGAAAGGCTTCGAGCTCTGTCGATGTTGAAATATCGCTGGCGCCAAGAATTGGCTTTGTCTCTAGACGCTGGGATCTAGCGCTAGGCGCTGAACTTTGTCTCCAGACGACAGATGTTGTCGCTAGGCGCTGGAGTCGGGTCTTCCCTATTCTGCTCTTGCTGCCGCTGTTACTTGGTTTTGCTCCAAAATATGAGCTTGGTCGTTTCCTTTCAACCAAATCCGCTCAAATCTTTTGTAAATTAGATCTCTTCATATCTAATGTACTGATCTATGTAATCCTCTTATCTAGGAGGAATCTCCTGTGTCATATTCGCGATTTTTTTTCAAAGAAAATCCGGGAATGTCCTCGCTTGGTGGGATGCACATGGATTTATATTTTTAACTATAGGACTTTTTGACCTAATACTTAGTGTTTCTTGACTCATTGACTTGACATGACTCAAGGTATAAACTTGACTCACTATGATTGACTGACTCGAGGTTAACTCGACTCGATGTGACTCGTGTGTGTGTAGTTTTAACTCATGAAACTCGATATGCACATGACTCGAAATGCCGAAAAAACAAAAATTTCCGTCATATTTTGTGGAGGGTACCGACTTTCCCCCGAAAAAAGAAAGACGCAAAAAAAAAACTTTGAAGGTGCATGTTGAATGAGCTTAATCAGTTAATGTGGTCTCTCATAGTACAAGGATTATAACATCTTAGACTATCCTAGTTGACTCAATAATGAAATTATGTAGGTAACTTGGGCACGGAGGCTAAGCACTTCATACTTCGTGATGTGATAACGAATACAATTGATGCGATATTTTGATATGACAAGGCATGCTTCAAGGTCGTGTTAAGATCTCATGACAAAGGGTTCCTAAGGAGAAGACTATTTGGTCATGTATCTGTGTAGTGTGTGAAAGTGACACTAAGGTTAGGCTGCAAGGGCTAAGTGTGTGGAAAATATATTGAAAAGAGTCAAATAATGGTGACTCTTAGGCTGGGTAAGCTAATAATATAAGGATCAAGCCCCCAAGTCTAGATCTATGTAAATAGGAAGGAGCATAGGGGATCCCTTGATATGATCATGATGCATGTTTATTACAGCCGCACCTCGATGTGAGGTTGCCTAAGTATCCGTTATGAATCAGGCCAAACGTAGCTCTAGCCGAACCTCGCACTAGTGTGTGTATACCTCAAAAAGGTCTCTTTAAGTGTTGTAACGTGATTAGGCTGAAGGTTGAAGAAGAGGGGGATAAAAGGTCAAGACCCTAGATAACCCCCCCAAGGTGTGCAACTCTGCTTTTGAATCTTTATATTTTTATGCTTGAGGCTTTCTACTCTTTTTTAGCTCTCATTTTTTCTTTATCATTTATTTTATTTTTATAAGTGTGGGAAATCCCGGCATGCGGTCTATCACTCACGTCACTTGGCATTCATGTTTCTCAGGCACAGTACCGAGCACTCGATAAGAGACGCAATCTGAGACGTGTTCATATCAACGACATATTCATGTCAAAGATATTAGTACACTTGCCCTTTTGTACACTTTTATTATTATTATTATTATTATTATTATTATTATTATTTTTTTTTTTTATTATTTGCTATTTTAATGTTTTGATGTCACTCAAGCTTCTTATGAAATTGAAAATTGCATAAGTTGCACACAATCCCATCCCAAAGTTAGGTAGATATGGGTTGGAAAAATGAAGGCTCTATCGTTAGACGAGGCTCAAAGTGGTTTACCAACAAAGGATTGAATATTTGAAGGGTGAAAGGTGATATAATGTGGCTACAAGGGGTGCCTCAAATCATTGGTATACCTTGTGCTTAGTTGGACATGGTTTTTTTTTTTAAAAAAAAAAAATTTTAATACAATATAATGAAATGATCATATATAACGGAATAAATGCTCATTTTATAAAAAGGGGAAAAAGAAATAATCTACAAAATTAATCTAAGGGAAAAGAAGGTGTCTATGCTAGACTAATTGGGGAAAGGAAAAAAATGAAAAAGAAATAGAAAAAAAGGTCATGAAATCTTGTCGTTGCAGCTCGCCTCTTGTTATTGGACTTAATGATTTTGATGATGACACAACCGCACTTACTTAAAAACTAATAAGTGCTTGATTGTTTAAGTGTGTACTCAGTTATAAAGACCAGAAGAAATAAGTGTCTTGTAAAAATACCATGAGGAACAAGAAGGCCAGAAGCAGAGCTAGCCATATAGAAGAGTTCCCTCACAAGAACTGGCGCTTCAGAAATGAAGACTGGAGAAGAGAAGGTTCCCTCAGGGAACAGAAGCTTCAGAGAAGAAGCCTCATCAGAGAAGAGAAGTTCCTCCCAATAAACAGAAGCCTCGGAGTAGAAGCTTCATCAGAGAACATGAAAAATAAATATATTTTTATATTTAAGGATTTATGTAAGTATAAGATATTAATTTGCACTCGAAAAATCTGTGTGGAATTGGTTTTATAGTTAAAATATGTGCATGCTAGTTTTTAGGAAAACTGTTATCATTTAAACGGTTATCTTTTTCTCAAAATTAGAAAGATTTTATTTTATTCCTTTTTCTGATTTTTGGAAAATATCTTTTAAATAAAATCTCCCATGTTTTCCAAAACTTACGGACTACTCTCCCATGTTCTTCTTCAGTCATGGGTTTGCACATTAAGGAGTTCATGGTTCCTTAGTTATAGGGACATGATCTTCTTAGTGGGTTGGAGCAGTGGCGTAATGGATTTGCTGCACAAAGAAGTTTTTCCTAAACGAATTTTGGTCTATAAATAGTTGTTGATTTCAGATGGAAAAACTCACCCTTGCTCACATAAGTTTTCAAGATTCAAATCGAGTCAAGTGTCAATTCCACACAAGTTCATTAGAGTGTTCTTAATGTTCTTATACTAGAGTTTGTTTTTCTTTCGTGTTGTAATTTGGGGAATGGGGAAGTTCGAGTGAACGTTTGTGTATGAGAAAGAGAAGAGAGAAAGAGAAGAGAAAGAGAAGAGAAAGAGAAGAGAAAGAGAAGAGAGAACAGAGAAATGAGAAGAGAGAAAGAGAAGAGAAGAGTAACAAGTTGGGTGACTTGTTCCTCAGGGTCTCAAGTTCGTAGAGGAACTTGAGTTTGAGTCGTTAGCTTGTAATAGGATCATTTGCCCTATTATAGTGAAGATTATTTTCCCAAAATCCCAAGTGGTCGTGGTTTTTCTCCTTGTTAGGGCCAAGGAGTTTCCCACGTAAAATCTCTATTGCATTCTTTAGTTCCTTTAGCTAATCTCTCAGTTCCTTTAGCTAACTTAATTTTAATTCCGCAAAAAGTTAGGCTAAATTCTTATACTACAATTCAACTCCCCCTTTTTGTAGTATTCATTAAAACAACAATTGGTATCAGAGCCTAACTTCTAGGAAAATCAGGAAACCCTGAAGAAGAAAGGTCTTGGAGAAAATGAATACTCATGAGAAGCTCGAGGAAGGATACTCAACTCAGAGGCCTCCTATGTTCAACGGCAAGTTCTATACTTACTGGAAGAACCGCATGGAGATCTTTATCAAGGCAGAGAACTACAAAGTCTGGAGGGTCATCGAGGTTGGTGATTTTGAAGTCACCAAAACTAATGCTCAGAATGAGGTAATCCCTAAGCCTATGTCTGAATATGAAAAAGAGGACTTTGATAAAATGGAAATAAATGCTATGGCTGTGAAATTGCTCCATTGTGGACTTGGACCTCACGAACACAATCGTGTTATGGGGTGCAAGAACGCTAAGGAAATCTGGGATTTGCTGCAGATTACTCATGAAGGAACTAATGAGGTTAAACGCTCAAAAATCGATCTACTTATGTCTAAGTATGTGTAGACACCTAAAAATGTCTCCCCAAAACCAAACCCGATGATGAACAACCTTTTACCGCCACTATTGGTCGGGTTCAGTATTTAATCCCGAGAGTGCTTAAAAAATCGTATTTTATTAAATTCATATTTTTGAACAATCCATGGATTAGTCTTGATGTTTGGTAAAAGCATAGTTTTAATTTCAGCCCAAACTTTTTAATTAGTTCTAGCCCAAACCTTTTTTATTTTATTATTTATTTTTGGCCCAAACCCTTTATTTATTTTTCTTTAATTATTTTCTTATTTTAGCCCGAATAATAAAAGTCAGAAAAGGCCCGAAATTATCAAACGACACTTAAAAAGCCGAAGGAAATTAGGGTTAAAAATGTATTTAGACAGAAAATGGACTGGAAATTCCCGCACCGCGGCAGACTGCCACCGTGTCACGGGAATCCTTCCCGTCTGACGGTGGGATTTCCCGTGACACGGGAGGTCTTCCGTGACACAGGATGTTTCATGTCTTTTCTGCGTAAACACTTGACGCGTTTTCTATCCCGTTTTCCGAAAGTTTCGTGCGTCACACCAAAAGTGTACCGTGTCACGGAAAAGTGTACCGTCTGACGGTAGAGCTTCCGGTGTCACGGTACAGTCTGACCGTGTCACGGGATACGTTTTTAGGGTTTTATCATTTTAGGGTTCCGTGTGGTCCCTTAGCACATTTTCCCTGTAAATACCCCTTCATTTCTGATGAACGGGGCACCGAGTAATTATATTATTTTATTTTCTCTCTTCTATTCTTTAGCCTAAACACTAGCCTACCCTTTTCACTTCAAAATTCCTTCTTCAAGCACACAAAGGAGTCCATATTTTACTCGAGGTTCTGTCCTTAAACCAAGGCGTGAAAGGTAGAACTGTTTGAGGGTTTGGCCCCAAAATCAACTTTATTTTATTTAATTTAATTTAGTTATTGTTTATTTATTTCCTTTAAGTTACTAACTCGTTTATTATTTTGTAGTTGCAAACAAACAGAATCAAAGTAAGGATCATGCTCCTTTTGTTTTTATTATTTTTCTAACGATTTTATGTTGTTGGAATTGTGATTAAATTGGTTCTAATTTTAATATTGCTCTATTATATTTTTATTGATCACAATATTACATGTTTAAAAGGAGTATGTAATTGAAAATCACGCCTAATAAGATAATTTGGACAACCGATTTGGGTTCTTTTTAATCTTGTTGTTTAATTCAAATGATCACCAATATTTTAGGATTATATGTTGCATTAATATTCAACCAATTTAGTAAAATAATAGTTTGGAGCGAATTGAATTATTGTTTGTATGCCTTTGAGATCACAGGAATGCTTTTCAATATAAGAATCGAGTAGAGGCCAATACGGGCGAATGTGACTCCATGACTCACTTCGTACCATCATCCCCGATCCTCCTTTGGTGGTTCCGAACCATATGGAGTTAGTAATCTCATGGATTATGAATGGGGTGTAACCTTCGCAGGTCAATCGTTGTTGCCTATCGTTGTCACTTTATGGTGGTTGCCTTTTTATGATCCGTGAACGGTTTACAAATTCCATAAAAACTTGTTGGCGGCTCCCTACTTTCCTTGTCCCTAATCGTATTATGTCAATTCCTACTTCCTATGAGTGCCAAGCATATTCACCACATGCTTTTTACGTAGGCGCACTTCGAACGACGCCTACAATTTGGCGACTCAACTGGGGAGGATTCTTTATTATTGATCGATTTAAGTGATCGGTATTTAATTAAGATGAGTGGATGAGACTTGAAAGATTCTAGAAAAAATATTCCTGTGATTAATTTGGCATTTTTGCATCTAAATATACGTTTTAACGTCGCGCTCAGGTCTGTCCCGTAGGAAAAATTGGATAACTTGGTTGCGCGCGAAGGAGAACAGGGCACCAGTCAGATTTTCTGACTGCCGTGCCACGGGAATTTTTGGCTTATTTTCTTTCCTCACAGTCGACTTCCTTCAATTTTTCTGAATAAACGCTCATGGCAATAAGGGTTTCATCCGAGTTATTAAATCCACCCAAACCATGGAGTCGAGTTCGATTTCATCACGAACTCGGGGAGCCGCCCGTTGGCATACACCCTCAAGGGAGGCTGCCTTGCTAACGCGTCCAAACTCTTAACCATGGTACCCTTTTGACACCCAAAGCTTGACCAATAGTTGAACATAGATCTTGACTCTAGGTTGCGAACTTTTTTTACATCATCGTGCCTAAATGCTATGTGGCTGCTTGGTGCTAACCTTCATGTTTTTTCTCTTTTTTTTAACCCATGACCGAGGGTTTTTATTTTCACATAGTAATTAGTACGGACCTAAAATCGATTAAAATCTGATAAAATCACAAAAACTGACCTGGAAATGCGCACCGTGTCACGGCATGTTCTGTCGCGCCTTGGTAAACAGTGTCGTGACACGGGACTATCTACCGTCTCACGGTATACTGCACCGTGTCACGAAAGTCTACACCGTGACACGGTGCCCAGAAAAGTGTTCTGTCAGTCTTTTTTTTCGATTTTTGTGCGAATGCTGTGTCCAGTTTTGTGTTGTGTATAGCTATATGGTCAAAACACGCGTCTATAACCTCACTTAGTCACTCACATACCGCGTTCACGCACCTTTTTCTTTAAGTCGTGCACCACTTTTTGACCGTATTTTAGGAAAGTCTCGTTTTTGTGTCGTTTTTTTCGGAGTAAGTCGGATGGTATCCTCCCATATGTTTTTTTTTTTTTTTTTAAAATAGAATTTCAAAACCATAGATTTTTTTTATATAATAAAAAAATCTTTTTTTTTTCTTTTTTTTTATCCGGATGGGTTAAGGTTAAGTTTAGTCATTAAAGGTGTGTTTGTTTCGGTGTCACAACACTTTGTCAAGAAGCAGGGGTAGATTATTACGGTTGAAGTCCATACCTCAACAACCTCTTATACCAAAGAGGCGTACAAGGAAACCACCTCAATCATCTCAACAAAATCCATCTCTAGTCTACTTTTAACCAATGGCCACTAAGGAAGACATCGAGAACCTCAATAGGACAATTGAAAGATTATCTCACATGATGCAGACACTCACCACTAGAGTCAGTATTGTAGAACAGGACAATCAAAACAATGTCACTACTTCTGCAATGGACAAGATTAAGGAACAGATGAGCAAGATCTCTAAAGAGTTCACTTATGTGGAACAGCCTGTCACCTCTTCGTCCATAAGAGAGAAGCTTCCTGAGAAGTTTTCCACTGCTGAAATTCCAAAATTCAAGCCTACTGATATTCCGCTTTTCCATTTAAAGGCTTTTTCTGCAACTATGGCTCTTAAGGGAGTAGATGTGACACTCTTCCCTACAGTGTTCCCTCTTTCCTTAGAGCATGCCTGTCAACAGTGGTTCTATTCTTTGGAATCCAAACATGTCACGACTTGGGAGGATGTTGCTGAAAGCTTCATGAATTGTTACAAGTGTAACATCCTGGCCAAGACTTCTGAACGTGAACTCTCCATTCTCAATCAGAAAGAGAACCAAGGCTTCACCACTTACTTAAGTAGGTGGAGGGAAACAGCTGCGCTCCTGGTGGATCCCCCCAAGGAGAAAGAAATGGTTCGCTTGTTCATTGCCAATCTGACTCATAAGTAAAAGCAACACTTGAAGTTTCTGCCTCTAAGTCCTTTGACGCTGTATACGATATTGGAATCAATATCGAAGATGAACTGATGATGTCTGTTGGTGGAAACAATAACAACAACACTTGGAAAAACAAGAAGAACGACACTCCTTCTTCTTCGTCTTCTAAGCCCAATAATGCTACCAACAATATCAATATCAATGATGTGCTGGCCCTTAATGCTCCTCCTCAAAGATTCCAAAGGCAAAGGAGGGTTTACACGCCTTTGGGAATGACTTATGATGCTGCTTATGACCGTTTGCATGGTCAAGGACAGATTATGCCAATCGGACCATTTCTAGAACCTCGGCTAGAGAATAGGACCGCTAGCTATGACCCCAATGCTTATTGCAAGTTTCATCAAGGCAAGGGTCATAATACTGAGAAGTGTTGGAGGCTAAAGGATGCAATCCAAGATCTGATCGATGCTAATCAACTTCCTGTCCCTCCAGGGGGCAAGAAGCATAACATTCAAACAGGTCCTCTTTCTGATGCTTTGGCTATCATGGGAGATGAAGTCTCCTTTGATCCGTCGATACTCATTCAACCTGTGAATGAACCTCTACCAGAAGTTGTATTTATCTCAAGTACTGAAGAAGTGAATGGAATTTGGGATAGTGATGATGAAGACGTCTATCTCAAGGATATAACCTGTTCATCTCTTGGAACCAGTGAAGACATTTGGGGGGACTTTGAGGTCAAGGTTCTCACCAGAAGTGGACGGTTGCAACAAACTAATCCACCTCCACCCCCACCACAATCACATCTGATAGTTGATCCCATCGACCCTGTGAACAGGGATGTGGTCAAACAACTGCAAAAGACCAAGGTGGAGATGAATGTATGGAAGCTTTTGGCCACTTCCCACGAGCATCGAAAGGCTTTGATGAATGCTCTGGTGAAAATAGGATTCGATGATGACATGACTCCTCAAGGGTTGGTCAACTTTCTTACTACTGAGTTGCCAAGTACTAGCAATCTGATTTCCTTTTCTGATAAGGATCTACCCCCAGAAGGGGACCAACATAATAAGGCCTTACACCTCACTGTAGTGTGTAGGCAGATGAATGTTCCCATGAGCCTGGTTGATAATGGCTCTGCAATTAATGTGTGCCCACTCCATACTGCAAAGAATTTGCGTATAAAGAATGAAGAATTCACTCTCTCCACTCAAGGGATTCGAGCTTATGATAATACTCGCCGTCAAGCCGTGGGTACTATCATACTAAATATAACTACTAGGGCCATTGAACCTCGCACCAAATTTCAGGTGGTGGACATTAAGGCCTCTTTCAATCTGTTGTTAGGACGCTCTTGGCTTCATGAGCTAAAGGCAATTCCGTCATCGCTTCACCAAAAAGTGAAAGCCATAGTTGGAGGGGTTCCGATTACTATCGATGCTTTTCCTATGCGCATTCAAGTTATTGATACTCCTATCGTCCATGTTGAACATGACGAAGAAGATGAAGATCTTTGGGGGCTTTCACTAGATGATGTTCTCGTGATCGAAGAGGAGGAAAAGTGCCATCTCGACTTCGATCCCTATTCAAACACCAGTATCAATGCCATTATGAAGAAGCAAGGTCATTTCCCTGGAATGACCCTTGGACTAAAAAGAAAATGGCTTAATCTTGGGGCCATCCTGGTGCGCTCAAGAAGGATACTTTCGGCTTGGGATTCAAGCCAACAAAAGAAGATCTAAAACGAGCTGCATTGAAGATGAAGGCTCGCAATAACGCTCGAATCACGAAGACGGAAATGGCCATGGATCCGTATCCGTTCTCCCTCAATGGCCAGTACATCAAAGAAGGGGAAGACTTCCCATGCTATGAATTCCCTGAGCCATTCGTCCATGATGGGATCCGTGAACCAGGATTCGAGGTGTTCCTCGATTGTGACTTCGTTGACAAAGACAAATAGCTCTTCACAACCGAGAACCCAGCTAGCCAGAACTCTGATGATCTAGGAATCAACCTTCTTTTTGGAATGGAGAAAAATGAGCCCAAGACGGTCCGCAATGATAACTCCGAGCTCGTTCAAGCTGTCATAGAAAACGAGGATTTTGACCCCTCCGAGTTAATCGTCCAAGCTGACAACATTTCAAGAGGATGGCGCAAGACATTGAGGATCACTACGCCGAGTGGAGAGAAGTTGGAAATAACCGCTAGCGAGGGTCCTATGTTTGATGAGTCTGAGTCGTCTAGGACCGAGTCCGAGTCTGAGTCTAAGTCTGTAGACGAGTCCTTAGAGTCTGAGGCCGACCCTCTTTATGCTATAGAGTTCAAACCTAAGTCTCTTGTTGAGTCCTCTCTTTCTAGTCCTAATAATTCTGGTGAGGTCACAACCGACCTTGCCGCTCTTGATGTATTAGCCAGTGAATTCAATAAAATGAGTACCTTTGCTTACGATGCGTGCCATTCCCCTAGCCCTGATCAATATTGCTTTGCTAATAACAAAAATGACAAAGAAATAATAAAAGCAATAGATGAACACGAAAATAAAACAGCAGTTATTGAAGATACAGAAACAGTTAACATTTCCAATGATACGACTATTAAAGAAGTAAAACTTGGATTAACACTAAGTCAAGATGAACGCAAAGAGCTAATTAACTTGCTTAGTGAATTTGTTGATGTATTTGCTTGGTCATACCAAGATATGCCAGGAATTGACAGGGATATAGCTCAGCATACAATACCACTCATTCCAGGTATGAAGCCTGTCAAACAAAAGCTGCGCCGAATGAAACCAGATGTGGCTCTCAAAATCAAGGAAGAAATCAAGAAGAAATTAGTCGCAGGTTTCATCGGAGTATCCAAGTATCCGAAATGGATAGCAAATGTGGTTCCAGTTCCAAAGAAGGATGAAAGGGTCAGAATGTGTGTTGATTACAGGGATCTCAATAAAGCAAGCCCAAAAGATGGGTTCCCTCTACCTCACATTGACATTCTGGTCGATAATACAGCAAACCATGCACTCTTGTCATTCATGGATGGTTAAGCCGAAAATAATCAGATATTGATGGTCGAAGAAGACATGAAGAAAACCACATTCATCACGCAATGGGGTACATATTGCTATACGGTAATGCCATTCGGGTTGAAAAACACGGGTGCCACCTACCAAAGAGCAGCTACAACATTGTTACATGACATGATGCACAAAGACGTGAAGGTCTATGTCGATAATATGATCGTTAAGTCTAAAGATCGCCCATGCCATATTATTTCCCTTCGCAAGTTCTTTGAAAGACTCTGCAAGTACAATATGAGATTAAATCCAGCAAAATGTGCATTCGGAGTCACGTCAGGCAAATTACTTGGATATGTGATCAGTTCCCAAGGGATTGAAATAGATCCTTCGAAAGTAAAAGGGATCATGGCCATGCCACCACCCAAAATTAGAAGGAGATTCGAGGCTTCATTGGAAGGTTGCAGTATATAAGTAGGTTCATATCAAAGCTCACAACGATATGTGAACCTATATTCAAGAAGCTTAAGAATAATCCCAGTCACATGGGATGATGATTGCCAAAAGGCTTTCGACAAAATCAAAGAGTATTTGGCAAACCCACCCGTGCTAGCGCCAACAATACCTGACTTTCCTCTTCGACTCTACCTTCTGGTCACAAGAGAAACGATGGGGGCAATGCTAGCACAAGAAATCGAAAGCAAGGAGAATGCAATCTATTACTTGAGCAAGAAACTTCAAGGATATGAGACGCGATACACACCACTTGAGAAGTTGTGTCTCGCACTACTATGGGCCGCACAGAAACTAAGACATTACATGCTCACTCATACAGTGCATGTCGTGTCCAAGATGGACCCTCTCAAATACTTGTTCGAGAAAGCAACGCTCAACGGCAGATTATCAAGGTGGATAGTCAATCTGGCTCAATTTGACTTGAGATTTGTGCCATAAAAAGCCATCAAAGGTTCTGCAGTTTCTGACTTCTTAGCAGACTTTCCGCTAGAAGAAGCTGAAAAAGAAGAAGATGAGTATGATTTCCCCGACGAAGATTTACTCATGATCGAAGATGATAGCTGGACGCTCTATTTCGATGGAGCTTCAAACCAAAAGGGATGTGGTGTAGGAGTCTTGCTCGTATCACCCAATGAAGAGCACATCCCAATTTCCATGAAGCTCGACTTTGATGTCACCAACAATGCCGTAGAATATGAAGCATGCATTTTGGGGTTAGAACATTTGTCACCTTGGGAATTAAGAAACTCAGAATCTACGGTGATTCTTCACTAATCATTAACCAAATCTCCAAGAGATGGAAAGTGAGAAGTGAAAGTCTCGCTACGTATCAAGCTCATTTAGAAACTCTCACGGAGCAACTAGATGAAGTGGAGTATACGTATTTGCCAAGAGAAGAAAACCAATTCGCCGAGGCACTAGCTAAATTAGCATCAATGGTGCGAATTCCAACTGATACAATCAAAATGCCACTGACCATAGAAAGAAGATATGAGTCGGCTTATGTTCATGCACTTGATGATGAACAAGAACCACAAGAAGAAGATGAAGAGCCAAGGTATACGGACATCCTTAATTATGTGACAAGAGGAGAATACCCTCCTAATACTGATAAAAGGGCACACCGTGCTTTGAGGCTCCTGGCCTCACAGTATGTACTCATCAGGGGAGAATTCAACAAGAGAACTGCAATGGGAAGAAATCTCTTATTCATAGCCAAGAAAGAATCACATAAAACCATGGAAAACCTACATGCTGGTATATGTGGGACACACATGAATGCAAAGATGTTAGTCCAAAAGATTCAACGACAAGGTTACTATTGGACTACTATGGAGAGAGATTGTCACGAATACGTCAAGAAATGTATGAAGTGTCAAGTCTATGCAAACTTACAGCATGTTCCACCTTCGCTTCTCTACATGTATACTTCTCCATGGCCTTTCTCCACTTGGGGCATTGACATCATTGGAAAAATAACACCACCAAGACAAGGGGGGCATGAATTCATTCTCGTAGAAATCGACTACTTCACCAAATGGGTCGAAGCTGCCTCATATGCCAAGCTGACGGCAAAACACATAGCTCAATTCATTGAGAAAAATATCATATGCCGCTATGGGGTACCACATGAGATGATCAGTGATAATGGAACACATTTCCAAGCTGAATGCGCGGAATTATTACAGAAATATCATATCAAGCATCACCGATCATCACCTTACAGACCACAAACAAACGGAGCAGTCGAATAGGCCAACAAAAATGTGAAAACTATCATCGAAAAGATTACAGAAAATTACAAGGATTGGCCAAGTAAGCTACATTTCTCCCTTTGGGGTTATCGAACCTCTGTTCGTACATTAACAGGGGCTACCCCTTTCTCTTTGGTCTATGGAGTTGAAGCTATACAACCAATCGAGCTTGAAATCCCCTCTCTTCGAATCGCATTGGAAAGCCAACTAGATGAAGTCGACTGGATTAGAGCAAGATACGACGAACTTGTCTTGCTTGATGAAAAACGCTTGGCAGCTTTGAATCATGTCCAAACCTACCAACAACGTATGGCACGACATTTTAATAAGAAAGTCAAGACCAGGAATATCAAAGAAGGTGACCTAGTGCTTAAGGCACTTCGCAAAAATGTGTTAGATCCAAGAGGAAAATTCAGACCAAACTGGTCAGGCCCGTACATTGTTAAAGCTATCTTGTCTGGCGGAGCGGCACAATTGGTAGACATGGACGGTAACGGCTTACATAATTTAACCAACTTGGATCAACTTAAGAAATTCTATGCCTAGTCGCATGGGTTCATGACCCAATAGAGCTACGTTTGGCCTGATTCCTTTTTAGGATACGTAGGCAACCCCTCAAGGGAGCCCGATCACTTTAAAATAAAAAAAAACCTCCCTCTGTTGATAAAATATGCGCGTCAGTTCAGCATTGCGTGACGACAAAAAAAAAAAAAAAAAAAAAAAAAAAAAAAAAAAAAAAACAAAAGGAAAATTGTCGCGACACGGGACATCCCACTGTTTCACGGTACTGTTCACCGTGACACGGTGGGCCTGATTGAAAAAAAGGGGAAGGGAAATTCCCGTGACACGGGATTTTATCCCGTCTGACGGGAGAAGTTCCCGTGCCACGTCACCTTTTGTCGGCAAAAAAAAAAAAGGCAAATTGTCGTGACGCGGGAATTTGTACCGTGTCACGGGACCCTTTCACCGTGACACGGTGGAATTTCAGTTTTCCGTTTTATTTTTAGAATAGTGGCACATTTGTTGCGGATTAATTGTTCGAGTTTTTATTTTCGTTCTTCCATTGCGTCCGACTCCTTGACTCGGATAAATAAATAAAAGTCATTGTAATTTTTATTTTTATCGCTTAAATAAATGTGCTATTATTATTAAAATAAATGCGACTACAAGTATTGGCATCATATGCCTTATTATAAAAAAAATTAAATCATAAAAAGCAAAGCACTATTGATCTAATCTCTCTTCTCTTTAGGAACATCCTTCTCATGGTCAATTAGGTCAGCCTTCACCATTAATGTATCTTTCGTAGCCTGAACCGTCACATCTCTAGTCGAACTTTCACCCCTTTCACCTTTCTTGAATTTTTTCTGTTGTTTCTCCCTATAGACCATCTTTTCTTTACCCTTCCCTTTCACATAATTCTTCTATCTTGGCATTATAGGAGTCTTAAACTCAATCCCTTGTGTTCTCGGACCTAGACGATCTTTAGGAGGAGCTTTCTTATTTCCAAGACGACTCTTCACATAAGACTTGCATGAAATTCTAAATTATTTTGTGTTTCGTAATTATGCATATCATGAATAAACTGGTCTTATTTTATAGCAAAAACACTCGACACTGCCCAAAATTTATCTTTTTATACGCGTAAAACAAACTGCTGAGTAATACGCGTCCCGTGACACGGGAAGTTCCACCGTGTCACGGGAACTTATGCCGTGAAACGACAAGTTCTGTCGTGAAACGGTGCACAGTGCCGTGTCACGGCACTTCGAGCGTTTTTTTTTTTTTTCATCTTTTCCTGTATCTATCCTGATTTTTTATAGTATTTTATCTTCACCGTTTATCTAAGAGTTTTATTTCAAATAAAATTCTCACTTTTTTTTTATATTCTTATTATTATTATTATCTTTATTTTAATTATTTATTTATTTATTCACCACTTTAAGATTTTATTTCTTCATCACTTTATTTATATTTTGTCTTGGGGAAAGTAATTTCATTTATTTGGGGAGGGTAATTTTATTTATTACTTTATTTTTATTTTTATTTCTTTTTCTTTTGGGGAAGGTAATTTTATTTTGCTTGTCTTTTTATTTCTTTTTCTTTTGGGGAAGGTCGGTACCCTCCATTACTCCACTTATGTTTTTTTTCGTCGTGTCATTAATAAATACACAATCACACACAAGGAGTCTCAAACACACACTAACACACAATAATAAATACATAAACTGTGAATAATGTACAAAAGAGTCGTAATAAATAAACATGTCAAGTGTCATCATAGTATGTACAAATAAAAACCCTCGGTCAAAAGTCTCTAGAGCCAGAATCAGTATCAACTACACCCTGCGCATATGGGAACGGCGAACCGAACAGTCCCTCCACCATCCGAGTACGGGGAGTAGTGTCCCTACTAGTCCCTGTAACCCCAGCAGCAGTCAAGCTCAAGGCAGGACCTGTCCAGCCGGAAAACGGTGTAGACTGGCCCAAAGACACTGGAATCTTCGGTGAAGGCATCGTCCCATACATCGGGACTGAGAACAAGCCCGACACCGGTGGAGGAATCCCTGACAATGGAGCTGAAAATGAACCAGGATCCAAGGGAGTCAAAACAGACCCAAGCTCAGGCTGTGGAGGCTGTGAAAACAACTGACGCTGCCCCTGACTCTGGCCCGGAAAGCGCATAGAAGACTGAGACTGCTGCCACTGAGCCTCCTGAAATGGCTGAGTAACCTGAGGCTCTCGCTGAGAATGAGAACGTCGGTGAATCTCAGGAGATCGTCTACCACGACCAAGCTCCTCCTCGTCCGAGCCTCTGTGCCTCCAGCGCGAGCGGGACCTCCGTTGCTCCTGAAAGATACAAAACCAAAAGGTGTCAACAATGAAAAATAAAACAAATGGTAGAAATAAAAATGAATGATACCTCAAGAACGTCGCTAGAGCTCCGACAACTCGCACCACGCTGAAGCTTGATGATGCAATACTTCAGGGAGTCAACCAGCTTCATGAGTCCCATCACCTCCAGGCGGTTAGGATGAGGATAAAACAAAGAAAAGTCAGTAACAAACAGTGTTAAAAGGATGAATAATGCATCCAAGAGAACTCACCGGCTCAAAGACCTCGGGCAGAGACTCCTGCGCCTGTCTGTAACCCTCTGGCGCGTCAGCAATACGGTCCTCTGTGATACGAATCGGCCCTAGGTAGCGAATAGACTGAGGTGGAATCTCAATCCTCCCGACAGGGCAAATAGTCGTCTGAAAATGTGATCGAATTATCAAGTTATTCGACTATTTAAAACAGAGATTAATAAAGAAGACCCTCAAAAGAAATCATACCTCAGGAAGACGGGGTGGAGGAGCCAGAGAGGGAAGCAAATCCCACGCATAGTCACTCTCCATGTGTACAAGCTCCTGCCATGGAAAAGTATAGCGCTCTCCCCTGTTGATCAACTCTCTGATCAAGCGTGAGTCCAGCATCGACTCTGGTGGAGATGAGGGCACCACAAAACGATCGCCGCTATGCTGCAGAACGACTCACTCCCCCAAATATCAGACAAAGCGTCCGTTACCAACCAAAATGGTGTGGTGCGCAGAAAGACGCAAGGCCTCAGGTAGATTAGTCATCTCGGCCCAAGGACGATATTGGACATCAATGGCAACCTGAAGACCATAAAAAGTCAGCGCGAAACAACAGAAAAAACGTCAGAGGGAAAATAACACAACAAAACTGATTCTTGCGCCGACAGAAGAGGTGCCTCGGCATAGCAGCCCACGAAATGCAGGGACAGACTCCACCCGCGACTCTCCACGATCACGCCAGCTGGCCCCGACAGGGAAATCATGGACCGCTCCACGACGCCGGCGAGGAGCCAAGCCTAGGAAGTACTCGTAGAACCATAGCTGCGATGAAAAGTAATTTTTAGCACATGAGTCGAACAAGTTAAAGTGAAACAAAAAGGGAAAAGATCATCACCTCTACGACTCTCCACAGACCATAGACGGTGATGAAAGACTCGTCATTCAGCTGCCGACAGCCATGACGTAGCGATAAAAGGAGATCGGGTTATCCAAGGCTGGCCCAGCTATCGCAACATATCTCATGGATCCTGACCAGAGCATGGAGGTAGCAAAGGAGTATACTGAAAGGAATGGTGAGCTTCGAACAAGTTTATTATTCTCATAGCGGGTTTAAAATTATTAGAAAGCTATTATATTCAGTACGGTCAAGTGATCGGAATGCCTGGGTGGAGGCCGCTTCCGATCAGTAATATTAATATAATTAATATTACAGCTTAATCTTGACTGAACCCTTTGGGTCACACCCATGCAAAATATACGAACCAACACGACGAATTAATTCGGAAGAAATTAATTCGGCGCCCGAGTGTTAAATATTTAGGCGTCGATAACTCGAGCTTAGAGCGTCGAAACCGATCATCGGAAGTCGAGTCGAAGATAATAAGAAGATGAGACAAGAAAACAGTAATAAATCAACAATGACCAAAATACCCCTAGCATCGGAACATCGAGTGCTAGGGGGTATAGCCGAGATAGTAGCCCGCACCAAGTACGGGGCTTGCTAGCAAGCTGTGGCTAAAAGCCCGCACCTAGTGCGTGGCGTGCTAGCATGCTGCAGCTAGCAACCCGCACTAGGAGCGAGGCAAGCTAGCAGCAGCCCTCAGCAGCAGCAGCACGCACGCAAGTGCAGGGGCCAGCTGGCCGAAGGTGCTAGCAAGCAGCCCGCACTTTGTGGTGCGTGGATAGCTAGGACGAGGCTAGGGGCAGCAGCAAAATGAGAAGCCCACTTGGGTGCCTTAGTTCCCAAGTGGGGGTTGCCATGTGGCGCAAGGTGAGGGAGAGAGTGGGGAGAAAGTTTGGTCCCCATCTCCAAGTGGTCCTCACCTACTCCCTCATGTATGCTTGACACTTGTTGATTTATTACTAGTTTGCTTAATAATTTTATTTTAGCTTTAAAATAAAATGTGAAAATCACATTGTCCCACATTGATGGGAGAGATTTTCATACTCTCATCATTCCCTATAAACACCCAACTTGGGGCATTGGAAATGATGCTTGAGTGGGAGTTAAAAAGAGCATTCCATAATTTTGGGAAAACTCTTAAACTCATATAACACTCGGGATTTGGTCAGACCTTGCTAACCCCAAGGTAGCGGACCTTAAAATGTTGTTCGCCTTTTGTGGGTGGATACCGTCGGAGGCGCGGCGCTTGACGTGCTCGTAGCTTTCAAGTAAGATCCCCAGTTTTTGGGCGAAGCTCGCTTCGAGGGTAAGATTCGTTATCTTTTCTTTGTGATTATTTATTTATGCTTTATGATTTTATTATTGCGAGTGGTTCCTCGGGTCGGGGTTTGTTTCTGCGATGAGTCGGACTCACTAAACCCGCTCGTTTATTTTTATAATCATGTTTTTCAAGGTTTATTTTGGCTTAATTTTCTGGTTTAAGTTGCTAATTAGATTAGTAGCTCGGTTTTATTTATTTTAATCCCGTTTTTAATGTCGAGTTTGGCCCAGACTCTAGATTTTCGCCTAAGACTAGTGAATTTTGGGTGGAAAACGTGTTCTGGAAAGGTTTTTACCCCCAAGGGTCCTGTGATTTTAGCCAAATTCTTACCAGAAATGCCTTTTTCGAGGAGTTTTTCGTTTTTGACGAAAATTTTTAAGTCTTTTCTAACCTTGAAATTAATAGCATAAATTGTTGATTATATGGTTGATTATTTGCATTATTTTCTGCATTTTTATGTCCCCTTAAAGCACACTTACTTGGTAGTATTTGATGCTTAAAGGTTGATTTATTTTCACATAATTGCAAAATAATTGCTTTTTAGTGTGAAAGTTTTATTTTTGAGGCTTCCTAAGTGTTAAAGATTCAATCTTTATTTGTGATAAGTAATTGAAACTTTAAAAACCACTAAATTCCATGTTATTTTGTGTTAAACTTTGATGTTTTAATCATTTTGAGTTGATTAGAAACATAAAGTTTCGATTTTTGTGATAGAAATTTGGTTATCTTCATGTTGGAAGATATAATTTTCAAGGATTCACAAAATTTAGATGTTTGAATTTTCATTATGAACATTAAAGTTCATATTTTTCCAATTTCCCATTACTTTGTCAAATTCTCAAGTTTAATTTAAATTGATTAAATTGAAAGTTAGAAATTGCCTCAATTTTATGTTGCACCAAGCTAAACCGATTTAATTAAGAATGGTTCTTGGAATTATTTTGGGTATTTGCACTATGAAAATTTTATTAAGTTAGACTTGTTTAAAATTTTATTTTGCTCTCTAAATTAGATCTAAAATTAATTCAGAGATAATTATTGTTGTCTCGCGAAAAGGGATCAAATCCCGAGTCCGTGGCATGCAAAACGAGGCAATGCATCACCTTTACGAGCCGGGCTGCATAGCAGCCCATATGTGGCTGCCAAGGTGGCGGCGCCGCCTTGCTTGCGGCCACACGCGCGGCAGCAGCCACGCACGGCAACAGCACACGCACGACAGCAGCTCGCGGGCGTGTGCCGTGGGTCGTGTGTTCGTGTTTTTGGCATGTGCGTATGCTTGGTGCGGTGAGGTGACTAGCCGTAATATTGCTTATTTTTCCGTTTATTTATTTTAATTAATTTTGTTTATTTTAATTAAAATTTTGGGAGGCTAGGCCTCGGTTTTGAGCGGCATTGGCAAAATTTCATTTTGACAAGTTTGGGTGCTACCGAATTAATTATTTAGATTAATTAAGGAAATGCGAAATTTAGTGGGAGCTTCAATTATTAATGACGTAAATTATATAATCGGTTAAACAACTTTGACTAGTTTTAATTAGGCGTGTTAATCGGATTAACCACCTAGATTAGTTACTAGTGCGCGCGTTGTTTATTTGCATTTTACTTTGTTTTAATTTGTAAATTGCATGGGCCATTCACAAATAGTGAATGGATGAATGGAATATATATATTCTCTCTCACAGGTTTTATGAAATGGCAACTAGTGGGACCCGACTAGGATAGAAAATACGGACTACGTGCCGTTATGTATTTTTGTAAATCTAAATACGGTTTACGCACCATTAAGCATTTTTGTACTTTAATATTTAGATTATTCCTAGTTGTAGACACTAGTTTTTGCATAGTTTGGTTAATTCTTGAAGACGGCGTATCTTGGAAGACAAAGCCTTGAATTGCAAATGAAGACCGTTTGAAGATATGAAGATCTCAAGGGGTCATGCTAGTTTCCAATATGCATCTATAATTTCGCTTTATATTTTATGCTTATATATATCTGTGAATTATTCGTTAGATGCATGTTTATGTTTTCTCGATGTTGCGATGATTAGTTAAGTTCACTTAAATCAACCAACATAGAAATCCTAAGTCCCTAATAATATTGAGTCAAACTTGCCTTTCCAAAACAACACTTACTAACCGAACGAGGGTGATGGTAGGCTACGCCAAAGTGAGGTGCCATCACTTCTCCAAGGGGCATAAGGCACACCGGTGTGCACGTTGGTTTTGGTTTAACTCATCGGTATGAGTAAGGAGTCCTCACATACCGTGGCAAAAGAGATACATCGTCAAAGATGCATTAGATGCGACGATTATCTAACCAAGAGTGGCTTAGAGCCATTAGCAAGGCAATTCTTACCTAAGAAGATTGAGTGTTTAAGACAAGCCAAAGCATGCTTAACCACTCTTTGTTTCTTCGGATCTTGGAATCGCCTTATTTTCACAAAATAGGGATAAATTTTACGTGTGAATAAGACGTTAAATAAGTATTGAAAATTTGCATGAATAAAATTCAATCTTATTTAAGTATTTTTGAATGGTTTTTCATTAAAATTCTTTCAATTGTAGAATCATGTCTTCAACCCCAAACAATCAGTTTTCATTGCGCTCAATTCTCGACAAGGAGATGTTGAGCGGTATCAATTTCCTTGATTAGCAAAGGAATTTGCGCATCGTTCTTATGCAAGAACAGAAAGAGTATATCCTTGATGAGGAAATGCCCGACGCTCCCAATGAGGATGTAACTCAAGCGGCCCTTAACCGATGGCAAGTAGCCGATCGGGATGTCAAGTGTGTAATGCTAGCCACTATGTCTCCTGAACTTCAGAAAACCTTCTTTGAGAAGGAATCGGCCTAAGAGATCATTTCTGAGTTATAGAATATGTTTCAAGAGCAGGATCGAACTGAATGGTTTGAAACCCACATGCAGATCCTTGAGACTAAGCTCAAGAAAGGAGAGCCAGTCAGCCCACATGTGCTCAAAATGATCGGATTATTTGAGAACATGGGAAGTCTTGATGCGGGGTATTCAACTGAAATGGCTATTGACATAATTCTCCATTCCCTTCACAAAGGCTATGACCAGTTCAAGATGAACTACAATATGCATAGCATGGAGAAAACCCTCACCGAGCTTCATGAGATGTTGAAGCAAGATGAGAAGATGCTCAAGGATGAGGGAAAGCATGATATGCTCATGGTTAAGAAGGGTAAGACGTTCAAAAGGGCAGGCAAAAGGAACAAGGGCTTTAAGGGGAAAGGGAAGCAGAACTTTCCTTTTAAGCCGAAAGCTACCAAAGACAACAAGGAGAAAAAGGTAGCATCTTCTAAGTCTGATTCCGAATGCTTCTATTGCAAGAAGAAGGGACATTGGAAGAGAGACTGCCTCAAATTCAAGGAAGATAAGAAGAACGGAATTGTTGCTTCTACATCAGTTATTTACGTTATAGACTTGAACTTCACTAGCTCGGCTTCATGGGTATTAGATACCGGATGTGGCTCACACCTTTGTTCCAATTCACATGCACTAAGGAACACTAGGAAGCTAGCGAAGGGATAAATCGAGCTCCGGGTAGGAAATGGAGCAAGGATTGGTGTTATTTCTATAGGATCTCTTAGTTTGTCTTTGCCCACGGGGCTAGTTTTGGAACTTGACAATGTTTATTGTGTTCCCAACATTACCAAAAACATCATTTCAATTTCGGCGTTGGACGCCAAAGGTTTTGAATTTCGAGTTAAAGACCAATCATGTTCATTTTATCTCGATAATGTTTTATATGGTACGACACACTCAAAAAATGGTCTTTATGTGATATCACTAGACAAGGAAATTTATAACGTTAATAATCCTGCAAAGAAAGCTAAGACTACACAGTCTAGTCAAACTTACTTGTGGCATTGTCGCCTTGACCACATTAACATCAAACACATCAAGAAACTTCTACAAGAAGGTATTCTTGACTCATTTGATTTAGAATCCTTTGAGAATTGCGAAGGATGTTTATTAGGCAAGATGATAAAGCAACCATTCTCCAAGTTAGGAGAAAGGGCCGGTGACTTGTTGGGACTAATACACACCGATGTATGTGGACCAATGAGTACACCCACAAGGAGTGGTTATCGGTATTTCATAACCTTCACGGACGACTTTAGTAGATATGGTTATGTCTATCTAATGTCGCACAAATCTGAATCGTTTGATAAATTCAAAGAATTTCAGAAAGAAGTTGAAAACCAACTCGGCAAGAAAATCAAAGCGCTTCGATCGGATCGAGGTGGCGAATATTTGAGCCAAGAGTTCGATGACCATCTGAAAGAACATGGAATACTTTCAGAGTTGACACCTCTGGGAACTCCTCAATGGAATGGAGTATCTGAAAGGAGGAATTGAACCCTGTTAGACATGGTCCGATCTACTATGGGTCTTAGTGAACTTCCAATCTCTTTCTGGGGACATGCACTTTTAACTGCGGCACTCACTCTAAATCGTGCTCCGTCAAAAGCAGTGGAAAAGACTCCATATGAATTATGGACAAGAAAACCGCCAAGGTTGTCTTTTCTCAAGATTTGGGGATGCGAAGCATATGTCAAGAAACTCACCTCTGACAAACTTCATCCGAAAGCTGACAAGGTTTACTTTGTGGGTTATCCAAAAGGAACCAAAGGGTATTACTTCTACAACAAATCCGAGAACAAAGTGTTTGTTGCTCGTGATGGTGTCTTCTTGGAGAAGGAGCATCTCTCCAAAATGACAAGTGGGAGGAAAATTGAACTCGACGAAGTTCGAGAGGACGAGCAACAAGAACAAGTTAACAATCAAAGTGCTTACCAAGCAGTTGTTGACATTGGTCAAAGTCAAAATATGCAAAGTCAACCTGACAATGCAAATGCTCAGTCCATTACCCTACGTAGGTCGACCCGGCCAAGATCTCAACCTGACAGATATCTCGGTGTTGTATTAACCGAAGATCAGGACATCCTAGTAGTGGATGGAGATGAGCCGGCAACCTACAAGCAAGCTGTGACGAGCCCCGACTCTGCAAAATGGCAAGAGGCCATGAAACACGAAATGGACTCCATGTTTCAAAATCAAGTATGGGACTTGGTTGATTTACACGCAGGTTACACACCTATCGGATGTAAATGGATTTTCAAGATGAAAACCGACAAAGATGGAAATGTATTTATTTACAAAGCAAGGATGGTAGCAAAAGGTTACAGGCAAATTCACGGCGTTGATTATGATGAAACCTTTTCTCCAGTTGCTATGCTTAAGTCCGTTCGAGTTCTTCTAGCGATTGCTGCATATTACAATTATGAAGTATGGCAGATGGACGTCAAAACCTCTTTCCTTAATGGGATTTTGGAAGAAACTGTGTATATGACACAGCCTGAAGGTTTTTTCGACCAGAATAATCCTAAGAAGGTATGCAAGCTTAAGAAGTCCATTTATGGATTAAAGCAAGCAAGCAGGAGTTGGAATATGCGATTTGATGAAGCCATCAGTGAGTTTGGTTTTATCAAGAATCCAGATGAGTCTTGTGTCTATAAAAAGGTCAGTGGGAGTGACATCGCCTTCCTAGTCCTATATGTGGATGACATCTTGCTCATTGGAAATAGCATTCCATTGCTAGAGTCTTTAAAGACTTGGCTCGGGAAATGTTTTTCAATGTAAGTCTTGGGAGAGGCTCAGTACATATTAGGCATCAAGATCTATAGGGATAGATCAAAAAGGATGATTGGAATGAGTTAGAGTACTTACATCAATAAGGTACTGACTCAATTCCAAATGGAAGGAGCCAAGAGAGGGCACCTACCCATGTCGCATGGCATAACCTTAAGCAAGAAGCAGTTTCCAAAGACACCTGATGAGAAAGAAAGGATGAGTCGAATTCCATATGCTTCGCTTATTGGATCGACCATGTATGCCATGATATGTACTAGTCGATACCAATCAGACCCAGGAGAGGCGCATTGGACTACGGCCAAGAATATTCTAATGTACCTGAAAAGGAACAAGGATAAATTCCTGGTTTATGGTGGTAAAGATGAATTGGTTGTTGAGGGATATACTGACGCAAGCTTCCAGACAGACAGAGACGACTTCAAGTCACAATCAGGATACATATTATGTCTCAATGGAGGAGCGTTTAGTTGGAAGAGTGCAAAGAAAAGCACAACCGCTGATTCTTAAACTGAAGCCGAGTATTTGGCAGCATTTGAGGCAGCCAAGGAGGCAGTTTGGATTCGCAAGTTCATTGATGAACTTGGTGTTGTACCCTCCATCAAGGGTCCAATAGACCTCTATTGTTACAACAATGGAGCTATTGCTCATGCTAGAGAGCCACGAGAACATCAGAAGGTCAAACATGTCCAGAGGCGATTTAACATGATTCAAGAATGGAAGTCAGAAGGTGAAATCAGAATTTGCAAAGTTGGAACGGATGACAATGTAGCCGATCCACTTACTAAACCTTTGTCTCAAGTGAAGCACAACAAACACATTGAGGCAATGAGAATCAAGCATGTCATGAACTGGCTTTGAATTCCGTTTTATAGTGTTTTAATCAAATTTTGAACAATGTTGATGTAAAGCACCATGATGAACCATTCAGTTTTTGAGTAATTAAAATTTCCATGCAATTTAAATCACTTCGTCTTTATTTAATTGTGGTTTAGAATTAAATAATGAGTCCATTCGATTTTAATAAATATTCAAAATAGGGTATCAAGTCAATGGCTTGGATAAAGAAACACCTACTAAGTGAACATTGAATATTTTAATCGAAAATTATCCCTAATCAAGGTCATATTTTGTGGACGATTGATGACCATCAGAGATTAGTGTGTAGTATGATTTGTAGCACCGTTTCTTGTGCTATGAGGATATAAATCATTTGCACAGGTATTGGTTTAGAACCATATTGGATCGACCTATGAGGATACTTTAAGAGATTTAAAAATCGTCATAAGTATTTTCTCATTATTACTATCGGAACTCTTTTCCTTTGACCATGAATAGTGGGAGATCTCTTGTTTGAGTACTGGTCCGCTTTGGTATCCGCCAAACGTCTGCCGTAACTGGGGATTATAAAGACAGATATCGGGCGGGTGAGTCCTCTTAGTAAGAGAAGCTACATTACAAGACTGGAAATGTCCCCCTACTAACAATAAGGAACATGTCTTGTTGTTTACAAGGCCTCTCGAAGAGCGTGACTGTGAAAAATGCATGGCCATGCTCAGATGGATTTTAGAAATCATCTGCTTAATAACAGTCAAACACGGATTTTGAGAAACACTTCTGGATGTAACAGAGATGACTAGTAATCTTACTCTGTAGTTCATGAAGAGACATGAAGAGACATAAGATAAGGGCTATACACTAAATGCACACTTGTCCGGAAGGACAAGTGGGAGATTGAAAGAAATGGTGTCCTTCGAACAAGTGTATTATTATAATAGCGGGTTCAAAATTATTAGAAAGCTAATATACTCAGTAAGGTCAAGTGATCGGAATGCCTGGGTGGAGGCCGCTTCCGATCAGTAATATTAATATAATTAATATTACAGCTTAATCTTAACTGAACCCTTCGGGTCACACCCAAGCAAAATATACGAACCAACTCGACGAATTAATTTGGAAGAAATTAATTCGTCGCCCGAGTGTTAAATATTTAGACGTCGGTAATTCGAGATTAGAGCGTCGAAACCGATCGTCGGAAGTCGAGTCGAAGATAATAAGAAGACGAGACGAGAAAACAGTAATAAATCAACAATGACCAAAATACCCCTAGCATCGGAACATCGAGTGCTAGGGGGTATAGCCGAGCTAGCAGCCCGCACCAAGTACAGGGCTTGCTAGCAAGCTGCGGCTAGCAGCTCGCACCTAGTGCGTGGCGTGCTAGCATGCTGCAGCTAGCAACCCGCACTAGGTGCGAGGCAAGCTAGCAGCAGCCCTCGGCAGCAGCAGCACGCACGCAAGTGCAGGGGCCTGCTGGCCGAAGGTGCTAGAAAGCAGCCCGCACTTTGTGGTGCGTGGATAGCTAGGCCGAGGCTAGGGGCAGCAGCAAAATGAGAAGCCCACTTGGGTGCCTTGGTGCCCAAGTGGGGGTTGCCATGTGGCGCAAGGTGAGGGAGAGAGTGGGGAGCAAGTTTGGTCCCCATCTCCAAGTGGGCCTCACCTACTCCCTCATGTATGCTTGACACTTGTTGATTTATTACTAGTTTGCTTAATAATTTTATTTTTGCTTTAAAATAAAATGTGAAAATCTCATTGTCCCACATTGATGGGAGAGATTTTCATACTCTCATCATTCCCTATAAATACCCAACTTGGGGCATTGAAAATGATGCTTGAGTGGGAGTTAAAAAGAGCATTCCATAATTTTGGGAAAACTCTTAAACTCATATAACACTCGGGTTTTGATCAGACCTTGCTAACCCCAAGGTAGCGGACCTTAAAGTTGTGTTCGCCTTTTTTTGGTGGATACCGTCGGAGGCGCGGCACTTGATGTGCTCGTAGCTTTCAAGTAAGAGCCTCGGTTTTTGGGCGAAGCTCGCTTCGAGGGTAAGATTCGTTATCTTTTCTTTGTGATTATTTATTTATGCTTTATGATTTTAATTATTGCGAGTGGTTCCTCAGGTCAGAGTTTGTTTCCGCGGTGAGTCGGACTCACTAAACCCCAACATACACGTGAACTCCTATCGGGAGAAAGGGTCATAGAAATCAGCATCAGGATGAAAATCTGCACTCGCTGCTCAGCCGTCGTATCCTCCATGTCGAAGCCACTAGCTAAAACTGAAGCCAGCTCCGATCGTCCGCTCCTAGGACCACCTCGAGACAGTGGTCGGGACCTGATGTACTGAACGATCGGACCCAACAAATCAGCTTTCTCAGACGATCCCCAAGACAGATCAGACATCTGAGCTACAGCCCCGGTAGGTGAAGCGCAACGCGATGATCATACTGAAGTCTAGGGGGGACACCGTCATCTCCCCCCAAGCAAAATGAAAAGTGTTGGTAGTATCCCAGAAATACTCCAACAATGCGCGAACGACCGTCACACCACAACCTCGGGGGCTGCAAAACCCTACAACCGTCGTATAGAAATCTACTAAACCAGCCGATTCCCATAGGGCGTCGTAGCAGGATCCCTCGTAATGATCTGGTGAAGTCGAGGGATCAAATCGCCGGCTCCAGAACCGTGGTGGCGAAGCGTGCCATCGACTATGCCGGAGAGTGAGCGATGAGAGACATGGTTTTCACGGTAGAAAACCAACTGGTTAGGAGTCCACGGAGGTGGAACCAACCTACCTCTACTCGCGGATGCCTGAGGCTCGGACTCTAAAGCATCGTCGTCCATACCCTCAGGAATGGTGGAAGTGTCCTCCCGAAAAGCCCGACGCCGGCCGAGGGTAGAAAGATCGCAATCTCGTCGCCTAGGCATGCTATTATAAAAATCTAAATACTTAGCATCATTTCCTAAGTTATTTAGTTATTTATTGAATTATACGCTAAATTTTTACCTCCAGGCTAAAAATTGGCAAAATTATGGTATTTAGTTTCTCCATGACAAACTAATACTACAGTTCTCCTAGCCGCATGATACTATGTTCTCCATGAAGATATAGTACATACGCAAAATATGTTTCGAAGTTGCACAAAAATAATGAATCAACACATCATGAAACACTTCACCACCGTTTTTTCACCATTTTAAGTACAAAAGAAATAACATGAACATCATTTCACATAGTACCCAAAAATGGTGATTTACTCAATTCTCCATCAAATCATGGCAAGAATTTCAACATAAAACCTCAAAATAAAAAATCCCCAAATTGATTTTTAAGGGTTTTTCATGAAATTACTTATGTGAAGCAAAATTCAAGACAAAAATCAAAGGAAACTTACATGAATGCTCGTAGAGGGTCGAAAGTGAGGAAGATAACAAGAAATTATAGCAAAATCGGTGAAAATTTGAACTCCAAAAGCTCGAAAAAAGCTCCCGCCACCAGCAGAACGCCGCGACACGGTCAGCAGAATCCGTGACACGACAAGGCTGTCCCGTGTCACGGTAAGCTCAAAAGGCGACGGAGCTCCGGTGACCCCGACGGGAGCTCCGGAGGAAGACAGAAACAGCAACAGCAAAAATTAGCATCAGCAACCCGCAGCAAAAAGCAAGAAAATTAAAAAAAAAAAGAGGAGAGAGAGAATGCAGGAAGGCCGCGACACGGTGGTGGAAACCGGCCGACAGGAAGACAAACCGAGTAGCGGTGAGCACTCGACGAGACACGGCAACCCAAGGAAAATTTTTGAACTTTTTGGAGTGAGAATCAGATGAGAAATGGCGAAATGGTGAAGCAAAAACGTGAATTGAAAGCAAAAAAGTAGCCGTTGCAAACCCCGTTCACCGTGCCACGGTTACCGTTATTGTGTAACGGTAGACTGCCGACGTGGCGCGCTGATTCATGTTGACCAATTCAACAACAAAAAAAAAGAAAAAAAAAAGCAGAAAAAAATATTCCCGTGACACGGGATTTTATCCCGTCTAACGTGGCACGGCAGGCTCTGTGCATTGTCAGCGAATATTCCTGACATTTTTGACCAGTTTGAATGATTTTTCGAGCTTGTTGGGCGATTATTTTTCGCTAGAATTACGCGGAAAATTCTAAATGATATTTAAGGGGGACTAAAATGACCATTTTACCCCTAGAAAACATCAAAGTCTATTTTAACCACGTAATGTGGTCGGATAATCGGCTTAAAATTGTGAAACATCTGCGGCCCACGTTCGGGGATAATCGAACCATCATAGACTTACAAATTTCAGCAATACTCGGCTTTCCTCACGCATGGAAAGCGTTATCGGTGGATTTTTCTTCAAGTATAGAAAACCGCCAAGACGACTTTCCTCAGGCTTGGAAAGCGTTATCGGTGGATTTTTCTTCAAGTATAGAAAACCGCCAAGTCGGCTTTCCTCAGGCTTGGAAAGCGTTATCGGTGGATTTTTCTTCGAGTATAGAAAACCGCCAAATTCTTTTGTCGGCTTTCCTCAAGCATGGAAGGCATTATTGGTGAAATTCTTCAAGCATAGAATGACACCAAATTCGTTCATGGACTTTCCTCAGGCATGGAAAGTATTATCCGGTAGCTTTCTTCAGGCTTAGAAAGCTACCAAGCTCTTCAGTCGGCTTTCCTCAAGCATGGAAAGCATTTCAACAAACGTCACTCGGTGAATTCCTTCAAGCTTAGGAAGCTGTCAAATTCGTTTGTCACCGATACACTGGTGCCAGATACGTATTCTATCCCTTTACTCTTTTATCTTTGGAATTAACATCTTTCTGCAGGTATCGGCATATGCAGAGTGATTTAGGATCGCAGAACGTCTTAAATCATTCTCCGTCCCTATCGGCTACTTTGACAATCGTTTTCGAAACTGACGTTTCTACAAACTCAGTCAAAGTGGGGGCTTCTGTAGACACCTAAAAATGTCTCCCCAAAACCAAACCCGATGATGAACAACCTTTAACCGCCACTGTTGGTCGGGTTTAGTATTTAATCCCGAGAGTGCTTAAAAAATCGTATTTTATTAAATTCATATTTTTGAACAATCCATGCATTAGTCTTGATGTTTGGTAAAAGCATAGTTTTAATTTCAACCCAAACTTATTAATTAATTCTAGCCCAAACCTTTTTTATTTTATTGTTTTATTATTTATTTTTGGCCCAAACCCTTTATTTATTTTTATTTAATTATTTTCTTATTTTAGCCCGAATAATAAAAGTCAGAAAAGGCCCGAAATTATCAATCGGCACTTAAAAAGCCGAAGGAAATTAGGGTTCAAAATGTATTTAGACGGAAAATGGACTTGAAATTCCCGCGCCACGGCAGACTGCCACCGTGTCACGGGAATCCTTCCCGTCTGACAGTGGGATTTCCCGTGACACGGGAGGTCTGCCGTGACACGGGATGTTTCGTGTCTTTTCCGCGTAAACACATGACGCATTTTCTATCCCGTTTTCTGAAAGTTTCGCGCGTCATGCCAAAAGTGTACCGTGTCACGGGAAAGTGTACCGTTTGACGGTAGATATTCCCGTATCACGAGATACGTTTTTAGGTTTTTATCATTTTAGGGTTCCGTGTGCTCCCTCAGCACATTTTCCCTATAAATACCCCCTCATTTCTGATGAACGGGGCACCGAGTAATTCTATTATTTTATTTTCTCTCTTCTATGCTTTAGCCTAAACACTAGCCTACCCTTTTCACTTCAAAGTTCCTTCTTCAAGCACTCAAAGGAGTCCATATTTTACTCGAGGTTTTGTCCTTAAACCAAGGCGTGAAAGGTAGAACTGTTTGAGGGTTTGGCCCCAAAATCAACTTTATTTTATTTAATTTAATTTAGTTATTGTATATTTATTTCCTTGAATTTACTAACTCGTTTATTATTTTGTAGTTGCAAACAAACAGAATCAAAGTAAGGATCATGCTCCTTTTGTTTTTATTATTTTTCTAACGATTTTATGTTGTTGGAATTGTGATTAAACTAGTTCTAATATTAATATTGCTCTATTATACTGTTATTGATCACAATATTTCATGTTTAAAGGGAATATGTAATTGAAAATCATGCCTAATAAGATAATTTGGACAACCGGTTTAGCTTCCTTTTAATCTTGTTGTTTAATTCAAGTGATCACCAATATTTTAAGATTATATGTTGCATTAATATTCAACCAATTTAGTTATATAATAGTTTGGAGCGAATTGAATTATTGTTTGTATGCCTTTGAGATCACAGGAATGCTTTTCAATATAAGAATCGAGTAAAGGCCAATACGGGCGAATGTGACTCCATGACTCACTTCGTACCATCATCCCCAATCCTCCTTTCGTGGTTCCGAACCATATGGAGTTAGTAATCTCACGGATTACGAATGGGGTGTAACCTTCACGGGTCAATCGTTGTTGCCTATCGTTGTCCCTTTATCGTGGTTGCCTTTTTATGATCCGTGAACGGTTTACAAGTTCCTTAAAAACTTGTTGGCGCCTCCCTACTTTCCTTGTCTCTAATCGTATTATGTCAATTCCTACTTCCTATGAGTTCCAAGCATATTCACCACATGCTTTTAACGTAGGCGCACTTCGAGCGACGCCTACAGTATGAAAGATTTGAGATGCAGCCTAAGGAAACCATTCAAGAGATGCTAACCCGTTTTACTAACATCATAAATGAGTTGGTTTCCCTTGGTAGACAGATTCCTACAGATGAGCAGGTTAGGAAGGTTCTTAGAAGTCTTCCACAAGATGAGAGATGGAGAGCTAAAGTGACAGCCCTTCAGGAAACGAAGGACTTTACAAAATTCAATATTGAACAACTAGCAGGTTCTCTCATGACTCATGAGCTACACCTTGGAGTAAACAATGAACCCATGAGGAACAAGGGATTGGCTCTTAAGGCATATGAGGAGGAAGACTCAGAAGTGGACGAGGATGAGGCTGCCCTAATTGTGCGAAGATTCAAAAAGATGTTCAAGAAAGGCCGAACCTCAAGGAACTTCGGGAAAAAGACCTCAAATACAAAGCCTGACTATAGCTGCCACAAGAGTGGATCCCTAGATCACTTTATCAGAGACTGTCCCCTTTTGGAAAATGATAAAGGGAAAGGAAAGGCTAAGGAACATGAAAGAGAAAAATTCAGCAAAGTAAACTATCAAAAGTCAAACATGAGGAAGGCCATGATAGCAGCCTAGGGAGACTCAAAGAGTGAAGAAGAAGATGATGACCAACCAGAAGAAGAGACGGCCAATCTCTGTTTGATGGCCAAATCAGATGATGAAAAGGCTTACCTTGAGGAACTCTAGAAAGAGGTATTTCTTGATCCTAAACAGCTTAAAAGTCTCTCTAAAGATGTCTTGATAGATATATGTCTAGAAGAAGAAGAATTTTTTAGAGATACATGTGTGAAGTTGAATAAATGTGAAAAAGCTCTTAAGGTTTGCAGAGAACATGGTACCTGGTTGGAAACAGCCTATGCCATGTCTCAAACCAAACTAAGAGAGCTTGATTTTAAACACAAACACATAACTAAGATAGCTGATAGAATTAAGAATGAAAGTATTCTTCTGAATGTTGAATTAACTCAATATAAGCTCATAAATTCTAATATCAGTTCTAGCAGTTCCTCAAGCGATCAGTTGCTTAAATTCAATGTTGATTTTAAAAATTTTAAAAATGAGCTTTCTACTTTAAAAACCCAAAAGGATCAACTTGAATCGGATCTAAATGCTAGAAAGGATAGAAGTATTGACCCAAAAGTCATACCTAAGTGGATAGCCGAAGCTCAAGGAAAAAGAACTGAAGGCCTTGGTTATATGACCAAGAAGAAAGGTAAGCAAAAGAAATATGTTGGGCTTCCTAGCATGAAGGTATGCACTTTTTGTGGTAAAATTGGACATCTCTATGGACAGTGTAGGATAAGAGAAGAAGCTGATAAAAGAAATGTAAAACAAGTGTGGGTCAAGAAAACTGATATTGCATCCACGTCTAAGGAACCCAAGGAAACCTGGGTTCCTGATCCTAATGCTTAGTTTTCTTGCAGGTCCTAGTGAGGGGGAACAACTCGTGGTATCTCGACAGCGGTTGTTCAAAGCGTATGACAGGTGATAAATCAAAATTCCTCTCACTAGAAGACTACCCTGGAGGAATAGTAACCTTTGGGGATAATAAGTAGGGCGAGATCATTGGAAAAGGAAAAATTGGAAGATCTAAATCTCATTCCATTGATAATGTGTTCCTGGTCGAGGGCTTAATGCACAATTTGCGCAGTATATCACAACTCTGTGATAAAGGATACTCTGTAAGTTTTACTTCTGATTCTTGCAACATCATCAACAACAAGTCAGGAAAGGTTGTTCTAGAAGGAACAAAAAGAGGGAACACTTATACAGTTGACCTAAACTTAATCCCAAGGAACAACCTTACATGTCTGAGTGTTGTTGAAGATGATCCCCTGCTATGGTATAAACATTTTGGACATGCTAGCTTTTCATTACTAGACAAGCTAAGGTCAAGGAACTTGGTAGTGGGACTTCCTATTATCAAGTTCCTACAGAACAAAGTTTGTGATGCATGTGTGAAAGGCACGCATGTTCGCTCATCTTTTAAATTGAAGAAAATGGTAAGCACTACAAAGCCTTTGGAATTAATCCATATGGATTTGTGTGGTCCCATGAGAATTCAAAGCAGGAGTGGCAAGAAATATGTTTTGGTTATTGTTGATGATTATTCTAGATTCACTTGGGTTATTTTTCTTGCTAGTAAAGATGAAACTTTTAACGAGTTTGTTGCCTTTGCCAAGAAAATACAGAAAATCAGTAGTCACTTCATAGTCCATCTCAGATCAGATCACGGAACTGAATTTGAGAACTCAAGATTCAATGAGTTTTGCAGGGAAAATGGCATGAATCATAACTTCTCAGCTCCAAGGACTCCCCAACAGAATGGAGTTGTAGAAAGGAAAAATCGAACCCTTGAGGAAATTTCTTCCTTGGACTTCAAATAAAGCAAATAGCTGAAGGAAAATGATTCACCAACAGAAGTATGTCAAGGAACTTCTGAAGAAGTACAATATGGAGAATGCCAAGACAAATCATACACCTATGGGAACAACAACAAGACTTGATGAAGATCCACAAGGAACAAGTGTGGATCAAACCACTTACAGAGGTATGCTTGGTTCATTGCTGTATCTAACAGCCAGTAGGCCTGACATTTCTTTTAGTGTTGGATTGTGTGCTAGATTTCAGTCTAATCCTAAAGAATCACATCTAACGGCTGTTAAGAGAATTTTGAGATACCTTAAAGGAACAGATGACCTGTGTCTGTTCTATCCTAGAAGTGATGACTTCATGCTTAATAGATTCACAGATGCTGACTATGCAGGTGACCTAGTCAATAGGAAAAGCACCTCAGGTATGGTTCAGTTCCTTGGCTCTTGTCTAGTTTCTTGGGGTCCCAAGAAACAAAATATTGTTGCATTGTCTACTACAGAGGCTGAGTATGTAGCAGCAGCTGTTTGTTGCTCTCAAGTCCTCTGGATAAAACAACAGTTACATGACTTTGGTATTAAATTTAATTGCATTACTATCTACTGTGATAACACTAGTGCAATTTGCATATCTAAAGATCCAGTCCATCATTCAAGAGTTAAGCATATTCATATAAGGCATCATTTCCTTAAGGATAATGTTGAAAAGGGTTTGATTAAATTAGATTTCTGCCAAACTGACAATCAAATTGCAGATATATTAACAAAACCCTTGAATAGAGAAAGGCATGAAAAGATGAGAATGGAACTTGGGATGATTAAGTTATACTGAGAAAAATGCATCAAGTTCCCTCAGGTATGAAGCTCAAACTGACATGCTTAATCTGTTGTATACTGTGCACAAGTGTTATATGTTTAATTACATAGTTAAGACAGGTAGTAAGCAGGAGTAATATTTACTAAGGGCATGTAAATTTGAAAGACATAGAATATGAAAAGTCCAAAATTGGTTGCATGAGCCTTATTGATTTGTTCCGTGTATCAAGTTGTATTTGCAAGTGTTCTTTACTGATAATATTCAAAAGATAAAATTGTTGTGTTTATCTATCTTTCAAAATTCCAAATTCTTTTTATCTAAACATAAATAAATCGGATGAATGCATCTAATTTCATCATTATCTTTTGTTCAAAAAGTAGCCCACTTACACAACTCTCTTGAAACACGGTTTGTGTTTCCCTAAGCAATAAATATGAGTGTCACATCAACTAAATTCACCTCACCTCCCAAGCGACACCTCACTTCGCCAATTTACCTCCACCATAAAAGATGTCAGCCTCACACAAATTTACACCACACAAAAATTACCTTCTCTCTCATCACTCTGATCAAAACTACTCTCCAATGTCTACCTCTCCAAAAACCCAAATTGAAGCCGACCTTAACACAAACCCAATTCCAGAAATTACCATGGAAATCCCACCAGAAATTAACCCCATTGATGACCAAGATCCTCCAAAAGTGGATTCAACTACCGAATCCCATTCTTCTCGAAAAAGGAAGTCTGATGACATGCAAGAAGAAGAAGAAAGCGCTCCGAAACTAGGGGTCAATTACCGAGACAAGCCTGCAGCCATGAAACGACAAGAGAAGATCAGTGATCACTTTGTGACAGGTTTGGCTATTAATCTTCCTTGGTGTAAGTCTGTTAAATTGTATGAACTGCTTGATTTGATTGAAGCTCAAAATTGGGTAAATTTGTTGAGTGAATTCTTTAATCGGAGTATGTATGTTGATGCTATGAGGGATTTTTGCAAAAGTTTCAAATACTCTAAAGGTGTTATTCGCTGCTGTGTGTATGAAAAAGAAATTGAGTTTGATGCGATGTATCTGGCTGAGTTGTTTGATGTTCCTAATACTGGATATGACTTGTATTTTAAGAGAAATGTGATAAGGAACCCTCTTCCTGATGCAAATATTGATGAAATAGTAAAGTTCCTAGGTGGAGACCCGGAGGAAACCTACATAAATCACAATGACCTAACCCCTCTTGACAAAATTCTGCTAAAATTTGTTTTCAATGATATTATCCCTCGCACCCAAAAGAGAGACAGTGCCAGCAAGCTTGACTCTGTCCTCATCTATTGCCTAGCCAAAAAGATCCAAATAAAATTTCCCTCTATCATGGTTCAACACCTCTCTCAGTGTGTTCCAAAAGGTTGGAAGGTGGGATATGGTAACCTTCTCACCTATGTCTTTGAAAGCTTTGGTATTTCCTTTGTTGATAAAGAACCCCTGCCCCTAAAAAACACCGAGTACATGCAGCCCATTTTTCTTGAAAACCATAAGATGAAGGTTGTGGATGGATGTTTTGAGGTTGTGCTGGAGGAAAAAGATAAAAGGCCAAAGGAAGTAGGTGCCATAGCTGAGGGGGAAGAAGAGAGAGCTGCTGGGATAATAGAGGGAGTGGTGCAGGACATTCAGGAGGAGGAAGAGGAAAAGGTGGTTGAGGAAGTGATTGAGACAGGGGGAAGGAAGAAAAGGAAGAGCTTGAGGCTGCTGAAGAAAAAGGAGCCCTCTGTACTCATTTGCATTGATATGACTGGGGTGCAAGAGGAATTACAGAAGGTCTCAAGCTCTCCTAGTCTAGGAAAGTATGCATCTGCAAGAACAGGTTTCGCAGCTTTCAGTTCCCCATCAAAGGTTCCCAGCGAGGAGGTCAAGGAGATGAAAGATATGCTCCTAAAGGTGCTGAAGGAACAAGAGGATTCAAAGCAAAACATGGCAGAACTGAAGAAGAGCATGCTCATTCTGAGCACTGATGTCAAGAAGATGGTCTCAAGATCTGAACAAGGGAGACAGTCCATTATGAAGGACATAGTATCTCAAATCAGCAAGAAGCTGGAGGATCTTGTTGTTGATGACAACCAGAGCATTGCATCTTAACCTGTCTTTCCTTGCAGCCACTTTATGTTGATGAAACTTATGTTTATTTTCTTTTGGAAACAATTTTTTTTTTGGGTTTGTAATATTTTGGGCACTTTTTAATTTCTTTTTGTAGTCTTGCAAATTTGGTACAATTGGCCGATGTTTTAAATCGGTTTTGGATGATGAATGTTTAAGTTTCTTTTGCTTATATGCTTTGTGAATATTTGCTCTCTATGCATGCTTCTTGTCTTAACACCAAACCACTAGTTGTTGCTGTGTTATGGTATACTATACATATGTGTGTTAGTTTTTTATAATGCCAAAAGGGGGAAAAGGATGCAAACTGTCAAGGAAACTTAATCATTCTATGGTCTCTGTTCGAAATCTTCACAACCTGCCTAATCTCTACAAGCAGGTATAATGTATATACAAGTTTTAAGTTTTTCCTTAAAGTTTTTCCTTAAGCTACTTATTTATGCATTGTTTTTATTTCCTTAAAATTAGTTTCCGTTATGCATTTATTTTGTTTTTGCATTTTCTTTCTCTAGGAATAAAATGGATTATCTCTGTTTCTTTATAAGTAAGTTTGGTTTGTTTGTCATCATCAAAAAGGGGGAATATTGTTTGACTTAATGATTTTGATGATGACACAACCTCTCTTACTTACAAACTAATAAGTGCTTGATTGTTTAAGTGTGTACTCAGTTATAAAGACCAGGAGAAATAAGTTTCTTGTAAAAATATCATGAGGAACAAGAAGGCCAGAAGCAGAGCTAGCCATATAGAAGAGTTCCCTCACAGGAATTGGCGCTTCAGAAATGAAGACTGGAGAAAAGAAGGTTCCCTCAGTGAACAGAAGCTTCAGAGAAGAAGCCTCATCAGAGAAGATAAGTTCCTCCCAAGGAACAGAAGCCTCGGAGTAGAAGCTTCATCAGAGAACATGAAGACTAAATATATTTTTATATTTTAGAATTTATGTAAGTATAAGATATTAATTTTCACTCGAAAAATCTGTGTGGAATTGGTCTAAAAGATAAAATATGTGCATGCTAGTTTTTAGGAAAACTGTTATCATTTAAATGGTTATCTTTTTCTCAAAATTAAAAAGATTTTATTTTATTCCTTTTTCTGATTTTCGGAAAATATCTTTTAAATAAAATCTCCCATGTTTTCCAAAACTTACGGACTACTCTCCCGTGTTCTTCTTCAGTCATGGGTTTGCACATTAAGGAGTTCATGGTTCCTTAATTATAGGGACATGATCTTCTTAGTGGGTTGGAGCAGTGGCGTAATGGATTTGCTGCACAAAGAAGTTTTTCCTAAACGAATTTTGGTCTATAAATAGTTGTTGATTTCATATGGAAAAACTCACCCTTGCTCACATAAGTTTTCAAGCTTCAAATCGAGTCAAGTGTCAATTCCACACAAGTTCATTAGAGTGTTCTTAATGTTCTTATACTAGAGTTTGTTTTTCTTTCGAGTTGTAATTTGGGGAATGGGGAAGTTCGAGTGAACGTTTGTGTATGAGAAAGAGAAGAGAGAAAGAGAAGAGAAAGAGAACAGAGAACAGAGAAGTGAGAAGAGAGAAAGAGAAGAGAAGAGTAACAAGTTGGGTGACTTGTTCCTCAAGGTCTCAAGTTCGTAGAGGAACTTGAGTTTGAGTCGTTAGCTTGTAATAGGATCATTTGCCCTATTATAGTGAAGATTCTTTTCCCAAAATCCCAAGTGGTCGTGGTTTTTCTCCTTGTTAGGGCCAATGAGTTTTCCACGTAAAATCCCTCTTGCATTCTTTAGTTCCTTTAGTTAATCTCTCAGTTCCTTTAGCTAACTTAATTTTAATTCCGCAAAAATTTAGGCTAAATTCTCATACCACAATTCAACCCCCCCTTCTTGTAGTATTCATTAAAACAACACTTGTCTTGTGTTATTTGCTTCATCATCACCTAGTGTTCTCGTTAGCTAGAGGCAATGGGATCTTATTTGCTTCTATGAGATCTTGAATGCAATTTTGAAACCTGTAGCATTCATCCGTAGTATGATTGCATCCTCGATGGTACTTGTTATAAGAGTTGGGATTCCATCTCGAAGATTGATTTTTTGGCGTTAGATCCTCGGTAGAACCAATAGGTTTGATTAATCCTCAATCATAGAGACAATCGAAAACAACATCGTAGGTCACTCCAATGGGTGTGAACTCTCTCCTGGGTTTCCTTTTAGATCCTTGATTGTCCATGGTTAAGACACCATTATGGTCAAAGGTACTAAAATTATTACTAGAGTGGGCGTTTTCGGAAGAAGAAGAATTGTAGCTTTTTGTTTTGCGAGGTCATCTTTGATTTCAATTCCAATGTCATAAACGGCCTTGAAAGTATTCAGATTGTGTTAATATTTTAAATGCTTTGAATACTTTTCTTAGAGTTTCTTGATAAACATCCTCTCATATTCTGTTTTGGTGGGCACGTCAATCATCTTAGCGGAAGTTTCCCTCCACTTATTGAAGAAGGAAGTAAAGCCTTCGTTCTCTTTCCGTCTTAGCATCTCGAGCTTTCTATAATCAATTTCGACTTGAATATTACACTTATATCTATTAATGAAAGCGCTTACAATAGCATCCTATGTAGAGGTTTTTTCTTTATCAAGAGAAAAGAACCATTGTTGACAAACGGTTTCAAGAGATAAGGAAAACAAGGAATGAAAGACTTTCCTATCAATCCCCTTAATGTTCATTATAGTTTCAAAGGCCCTTAAGTGAAGATAAGGATAATTTGTTGCCTTGAACTTAGGGATGTTAGTGGCATTGAACTTCTGCGGAAGAAGCTCCTTGTCCACCAAGACCCCTTGTGAAATTATGCCTTGGAATTTGTAGTCACTGGATAGCTTGCTCAAGCTTTCTTGCATGAGCTCCATTTGTTTTTGCTTCACAGGGTCATTGATTTGAAGGGTTAAAGTCTTCAACACCTCGGTTACATTAGTCAGTTGATTCCTAAGTTTGTCAACTTCTTCTTGACTTGCCGTTATCTTTTTAGCTTTTCTCTTTTGAAAAATCGGTTTATAAAAAATTAATCCTTGAATAAAGAGGTTATCCTTGATTAATAGCCCTTCTCTCCTCGACCAAGTGTTGTGGAAAGGGAAATTAGGGATATTCACTGTTAATTATTTGACTCAAACTCTATTCAACATGCAATGGATGGAAGAAGGTAGAAAGAATGAAGGTCGTGATATGGAGAAAGCATGTAGATGGGGAAATATAGAAGAATTTAGGAATATAATGTAACCGCAACTCAAATGACGGAATAATCTGTTTCATGCATGAACCTAAGACATGGTCATGGTGTATATACACATTAGTGGGTGCTTTATTGTGATGAGTGCAAGTGACATGCTTTTACTCTTGTGTAAGACCATGGGACTTAGCGCCTAGACTCGATTATTAAGGACTTCACAAGGTATTATAAATAATAAAAGTAATCGAATTAATTAGCAAATTGTTTAATTAGACGCAAAGTGATGACTCGATCAATATACCGAACTGTCGCTAAAACGACAAGTCTGGCCCCACACTTTGAAGTGTAGCGCCAGACGAAAAAACTATCGCCAGGCACTGCACTCCACAAAGTGGCGCTGCAGTCAAAATCGCGGCGCCATTGCTTGAACGTTGATCTGGGACTACTTTCAGTATTATTACTCTACAGGGTATGCCTGAAGTCGTACTAAGTCAATTCTGATTAAATTATTAGACTTTAATTACTCAAATTAATTAATTAATTAATTAATTATGCAAAGTTCTTTTAGTCATTAATCAGTTTATTTAGTCTTAACACAAGTCAAACAAACGGTTAGGAAAACACACATATAGTATGCACAACAAATAATGCACAATTATTCAAGTAGGCACAATAAAATGCAATGAGTTTGCAACCTAACCATGGCTCTAGTTCTCTAAAATTCGGGATATGGGTTAGTCAAAAAGGGTCCATGGTTAATTGTCCGGATGCACCGCGTGGAAGCCTTACCTTTGAAGGGTTGGCGCGAGTGGATGGGACATCGCGAGTTAAAAACTCGCTTACAAGGTTTGGTGAATTCAACATTCTCGGATGTACCCTTTGATGCTCAGAGCGTTCAATCAGGTAAATGGAGCATGAATTCCCAGGGGGTTATGTCCATATGTAGAACACATATGGGTTTCAGAAAAGTGAGAAAAACTCAATCAAGAATTAGGATCGAGCAAACAGTGCTAAAAACTGGTCGAAATTAGAACGCATATTTCTGGCTCGGTATTGGAAGAACATGGCGCCAGCAAACAAGAGGCCGGCGTCGCGATTTGGCTTTGGCACCTGGCGACTGGCGCCAGAGTCAAATCCTCAGTGCTAGACTCTGTTTTCTAACGCTAGTTCCTACATGCCTTAGTAGCTTTTTGTGCTCGATAAATTTTAACAATTTCGCGCAGCATTATTTAGATTTAGTTGTGAAAGATATTCCTCAAATTTCCTACGTGTAAAAATCCTATGTTTTAAACTCATTACGGATGGTATTTCCAATGAGATCTTTTTTATGCATATGACAAATAATGTTAATAAAAATTACGCACATGAAATACTTAGAACTTTTCAAGTCTCATCCACTCATTCTAAATCATTGCCAAAATAAATTTTAGGAATTAAAATAGAAATCCTCCCTAGCAGAGTCGCCATAAAACTGTAGGGAATATTTCAAGCATTACCCAAAACTTGAACCCCATTGTGATCATACACTTAAGTACGGTGGCGTCCAAAGGGAAAGAAGATAGAGCAAAAGAGTCGCCAACAAGTCTTAGGAACTTGTAAACTGTTCACAAGGTGAAGGTTACACCCTTTTACGATGTAGGAGATTGTTAACTCCAATAGGTCCGAAACCATGACTGGAAGTTTGGGGATGAAGGTACAAATCCAACCTAAAAGAGATTAACCTGCCCTAATAATAGGCCTCTACTTTATTTTGATCGTATTCATGTGCGCTTTTTGACTAACATGCAATCAATATGTTTAACCTAAACCTGTTTGATCTATGTTTGTTGAATTTTAATGCACAAATAAAACTATTATTGGCGATCACTTGAATTATAATCAAATTAACACTAAACAAGATTAATAATTATCTTATTAAGAGTAATTACAAGTATCAATTCCCTTTAAACATGCATAAAAGGTGTGATCAAGCAATAACAGTAAATAATATAATGTATCAAGTAACATAATAATAATAATAATCATATCATAATAATAATAATCATAATCATGATCATATTTATCATAATCATGTTAAAGCATAACAATAATAGCAAGATCCTAGGAATAATACTAACAAGATTAATAACAAACCCTAGCATGTCACTAAACAAAAAAGATCAAATATATAGCCCTAACATGATACTAACATGCTATTAGGAAAGAAAATAGGAAGCATCATAACAATCATACTTGATTTAAGGAACTTATTCTTTACCCTAAACATAATACTAGGAAGATTAAAACACCCTAACTTGACGCTAGGAATCATAATAACAACCTAGATATGATTTCTATATCATAAAATCAATAAATCAATTAAAGGACTTACTTGGATGCCTCGTACCTCTTTCTAATAATAAAATACACACGTTAGTAACTTCAAGGAAAATAATAAAAAAAACAATTAAATTAAATAATTGAAATAGAGATTTGGGACCAAACCCTCATAAATCAAAACCTTTCACGTCTAGGGCAAAGGCAGTTTTGAACTTGGCTAGGTGTTTCTAGATCTTGTGAATGCAAAATTTTATATGCAAAAGCTAGTTTAGAAAAGATAGAGAGAAATCAAGAGAACCTTAATGACAGTATTTAGAAAACTAGAGAGTTCATCAGAAGAATTGATAGTTGTTGATGATTGAAAACGGAGGTTTTAGAAGGCTATTTATAGAAAAAAATCAGCCAGATGAATAAAAAAAACGAATCTGAGTTTCGAAGAGAATAAAATAAATTAGCGCTAGACCCTAGACATTAGCGCCAGACGCCAGGGCTAGCGCCATACGCCTGGCGCCATTGTCGTCAGACGCTAGAAAACAGTTCCCACACGTTTTCTTAATTTGATAAATTTTAGCCGTACAGGAGGGCAAAATCGTATTTTCCTCAAAAACACTTCTTTTATTCTGATTAAAACTCTAAAAAGTCAACTAAAGTCAATTTATCAATGCTAATTAAATTAGGAATGAAAAGAACTCTCTAGAAAAATCTAGAAGACTATAATCAATTCTAATTTCATTAGGAATAATAAATCATTATTAGGCCCTCCTCTAGATCATTAGGCCACATATAAATATTAAACCGGGCTAGTTAAAATAGGCCAGTTTAGTAATTTAACCATAACTTCCTCAGTATTCATTGGAATTGGGCTTTATATCGTTGGAAAGATCTTTTCAAACTCGACCGAACTACACTATTATTGGACCCTTTTCAAGAACCAAACCAAACTGGATTGTCTGCTTTCTTAAAAATAGGTTTTTAAAAACAGAGAGAAAAAAAAGAATTAAAAACTAACCGCAACACTAGACTTCCAACACTTCACTTCATCCGATTATGATGCGACGCGAAAAGTACTCATCACTGGGTTTGGTTTTGGGGAGACACCAAATGAAGTGAAAGTGTGGAAAGTCTAGTGTTGCAGTTGGTTTTTATTTCTCTTCTATCTCTCTATTTTTGAAAACCTATTTTATGAAAATAGCCAAACAAGTTTAGTTTGGTCCATGGCAAGGGTCTAATAATAGTGTAGTTGGTTGAGTTCAAAAAGAGCTTTCCAATGATATATTATAAGCCCAATTCCGACGAATAATTAGGAATTTATGGCCGAATTACTAAACTGGGCTCGATTTGATTTTTATATGCGGCCCAATGATCTAGAGGAGGGCCTATTATGATTTATCATTCCTAATGCAATTAGGATTGATTATACTTTTCTAGATTCTTCTAGAAGGTTCTTTTGTATCCTAATGTGATTAACATTCGTAATTGAGTTTTAAGAGTTTTATTTAGAATAAAAGAAGTGTTTTTTAAGGAAATAACAATTTGACCCTTCGTACGCTTAAATTTTATCAAAATATGAAAACGCGTGGAAAAACTGACTACAACGCCGCACTACAGGCTGTCGCCTGGCAACAGGCCTGACGTCGCGGCAACACGTCTGTCGCTTGGCGACAGGCTCCATCGTTTGGCGACAAGGGCGTGTTGGGCGACATCGTCGTGTTTTATAATTTTTTAAACTCTAATTCTTTTTTATCATAATCCGGCTTATTTTCGTTATAAATAGCCTCCTAAAACCTCCGTTATCAATCACCAACTCTCATCAAGAAATTTTTTATACTCTCTCTCTCTTTCTAAACTAACCTTTTTGAAACTAAATTCCACATTCACAAGATCTAGACACACCTAGCCCAATTCAAAGTTGCCTTCGCCCTAGACATAAAAGGTTTGATATTTCTGTGGGTTTGGTCCCAAATCTAGTCTAAACTTTCTTAATCTTTCTTTCAATTATTTGATTTAATTGTTTTTTGTTTTATATTTTTCTTGAAGTTACTAACGTGTGTATTTTGTTATTAGAAAGAGGTACGAGGCATCCATGTAAGTGTTTTAATTGTTTTATTGATATTATGATATAGAAATCATGTCTAGGTTGTTATTTTGATTCCTAGTATCATGTTAGGATGCTTTTCTTTGTATGATGTTTAGGGTGACAACAATAAGTTCCTAGTATCATGTTTAGGGCAAAGAAAATAATGTCAATTATGATTTGTATGATGCTTCCTATTTTCTTTCCAAATAGCATGTTAGTATCATGTTAGGGCTTAAGCTTTGATTTTTGTACGTTTAGTGACATGCTAGGATTTGTTATTAATCTTGTTAGTAGCATGCCTAGGATCTTGCTATTATTATGCTTTATTTTAAACGTGATTTATGATTATAATTGTAATAATTATTATTATTAGGGTTATTACGATTATTATTAAGATTATTATGTTGCTTTATTGCTATTGTTATTGCTTGATCACGCCTTTTATGCATGTTTAAAGGGAATTTGTACTTGTAATCACGCTTAATAAGATAATTAATAATCTTGCAGGGTTAATTTGATTATAATTCAAGTGATCACCAATAATAGTTTTGTTTGTGCATTAATATTTAACTAGCATAGATAAACAGGTTTAGGGTTAACCTATTGATTTCATGTTAGTCAGAAAGTGCACATGAATACGAGAAGAATAAAGTAGAGGCTTTTTATTAGGGCATGTTCAATCTCTTCTAGGTTGGATTTGTACCTTCATCCCTGAGCTTCCAGTCATGGTTCCAGACCTATTGGAGTTAACGATCTCCTAGATCGTTAAGGGGTGTAACCTTCACCATGTGAACGGTTTACAAGTTCCTAAAACTTGTTGGCGACTCTTTTGCTTTAGCTTCTGTCCCTTTGGATGCCACCATGATTAAGTGTATGATCACAGTTGGGTTCAAGTTTGGGGTAATGCTTGAAATATTCCCCACACTACCTATTCTGGGTAATAACATACGCGAATGAAACCTGCGTCTAATTGCTTTTGTACCTTTTCTTTTATTTTCAAAGCGACATAAGGTTTCATTTGTAGAAGTTTTTTTTACTGGTTTAGAAGTAGGGTTCAAGGGAATGGTATGTTATGCAATTTCCCTATATATTCTAGGCATGTCCTTGTATAACCAAGCGAACACGTCTACTAATTCTTTAAGCGTCGATCGCTCTCCGGGATTTAAAGTAAAGCTAATTTTGAATTCACTTTTGTTCTCATTAGTTCCTATATTAATTATTTCAGTTTCTTCAATTATAGGGTTCTTTTGTTCTCGTTCATTCATTAATTCAACTAATTTGTTAATATTATCATCTTCATTAGATTGATTATTATAGAATTCAAAAGATTCAAGAGAAGGCATATACTCAAAAATAGTGCTCATATTATTAAAATCAAAAGAAAGTACATCAAGAGAAGAATCCTTTTGGGGATCTTCATCCTTAGAATTATAAATTAAAGACTTAGTGTTGGCCACAAGGCCTAAACTTTCAGCTTCCTTAAAATCTAAAGTGGACTCATCGCCAGATTCTTCAAACATCTTCCCTTCGCATGTGATGATTTCCGGTTTATCACCTTTATGATTGGTCCATTTGAAAGACTTCCTCCATCTATGCTCGATTTGGTGAAAAGCTTCATCTTGGATGGCGTTCTGATTTGTCATTGTAGCAACATGGTTTTGCTATAGTCTAAATAGCTAGTTAAATGCTTGCCTTTCATAGCACCCTGGAATTGGGTGTTTTGATTAGACAATTTTGAGATGTCATTCAAGAAGTAGCAATTGTGGAATATTTTGAATCCAGGATTCTTGATACCCTCTAGAATTAATGGTTCAGGAAAGTCATAACATGGGTCGATAAGTGTTGTTTTGGAATGTCAATTTCACTCAATATTTTAGGGACCTAGGGTTTTTATGTTGGTGATTTAAGTGAACTTAATTAATCATCACAACATTCAAAATCCTAAATACGCATCTAACATACAATTTATATATAAATTATCATAAATATATATCGAAAACATAAATAAAGATGCATTTAGCAACTAGCATGACCCCTTGAATCTTCAAATGTCAAGAGATGGCTTTTGCAACTGAAGGTGATATGTCTTCGATAAGTGCAATTACTAGATATATCAAGGATCACTATTATGGAGATAATAAGTTCATTCTTTTGGGTCGTTATTATTAGTTGCTAGATATGACAAATTATCTTCGTGCTATTTAAATAGTCCAAACCCCAATAGAATGTATCCTATGAGGTCACACAACAAAGGTATTGGGTTAAACAAGTAAGAGGCCCATTAATAGGCCTCATGAAATTATGACATACCATGAAGAGTGTTGGGATAGAGTAGTGTGTTTAGGATAAGGTGTTTTGGCTTGACATGGACTCTTATTTAAAGATATGATCTATAAATAAGATCCATGCCTAGGGTTGCAGTAAGTCATAATTAACTTAAAGTAAATTTGACATCAAGGCAACCGTTATTCAAAATCCCTAAACTCCCTCTTCTCTCACCTCACTCACGGCTCTCCTCTCCCCTCATGTCCGTACGTCCGGCGCCCATAGGTGGCGGTTCGTGGTGAGTATCGTGGAGGTTCTTTATTAGTTCGTCTCTCTTCTCCATTGAAGGTTGATTGAAGCGTTCAATCACGACTAACTAGCATTAGTGGAGGTTTAACTTGTGCCTGTGGACCAAGTAGAGGAATCACGCTTGGGGTTCTTTATCTCCCATTGTTCTTGCTCGATCGCACGTGGAATCACGCTTCAAAGGTACAATTATATGTTCTTTATGTGTTATGCATTAGATATTGGGATTAGGTACTGTATGAATATGATTCATGTTTTTCCGTTACGTAGTACCTATATAACCCTTATTTTGAGATATGATCTATAAATAAGATCCATGCCTAGGTTTGCAGTAAGTTATAATTAACTTACAGTAAATTTGACAACAAGGCTACCGTTTTTCAAAAGCCCTAAACTCCCTTTTCTCTCACCTCACTTACGACTCTCCCTCTCCCCTCACGTTTGTACGGCCGGCGCCCATAGGTGGCAGTTCGTGGTGGTTATCGTGGTGGTTCTTGATTAGTTCATCTCTCTTCTCCGTTGAAGGTTGATTGAAGCGTTCAATCACGACTAACTAGCATTAGTGGAGGTTTAACTTGTGCCCTTGGACCAAGTAGAGGAATCATGCTTGGGGTTCTTTATCTCCCATTTTTCTTGCTCGATCGCACGTGGAATCACGCTTCGAAGGTATAATTATATGCTCTTTATGTGTTATGCATTAGATCTTGGGATTAGGTACTGTATGAATATGATTCATGTTTTTCCGCTGCGTAGTACCTATATAACCCTGCAACAACTTCATGGCTTCATCTTCCAAGATCCTCCGTCTTCTAGACAGGATCATAATAATGCAAATACTAGTATCTACGATTAGGACTAATCTAAATATTAAGGTACAAAATTACTCAACGGTTCACATACCGTATTTAGGTTTACAAAAATTCATCAAGGATCGCAGTCCGTATTTTCTTTCCTAATCGAGCCCCACTAGTTGCCATTTTATAAAACCTATGAGAGAATATACATTCTATTCATCCATTTATTATTTGTGAATGGCCCATGCATTTTACAACAATAAAACAAGTAACAATGCATAAAACACGCGTAAACTAGTAACTAATTCAGGTCGTTAATCCAATTAACATGCCTAATTAAAACTAGTCAAACTTGTTTAATTAATTATGTAATTTTACGCAATTAATTATTTAAGGGTCCACTAAATTCCGCATCCATCTTAATTAATCCAATTAATTAAGCTGGTAAACCCAATTATTTGTGAAAGTTAAATTTTGAAATTGCCGCTAAAAAACCAAGGCCTAGCCTCCAACATTTATTAAAGGGTTTTTCTAAGCTATGCTCCCAAGTTTATTGAGTATCTAAGGTGTGCCCATGTTTTTTTTTAAAATTACAAGATATACCCTCCAACTTAAGCTGTTTATTCAACCGTACCCTATACGTTAATCCAATGTTAGTAGTTGTGTTAACGGATCATTACCACACTTTGGAGAGAAATTTAACGCCCAGATTGGGTTGGAGTTATATAAGTTGGTTAACATTTATCATCTTTTTCCAAATTTTCTCATTTGCTTTTCCTTCTTTCTTCTAAAAGCAACCATTGATATGTCAAGCTCTCGGTGTATTTCTTATTCTTTTTTCTCATCCGCTTCTTATAAATTCCTATTTATTTACAATTCTAATGTCGAGTTTACGTTAGAGGGTACGGTTGATTAAACAACTTAAGTTGGAGGGCACAACTTGTAATTTTGAAAAAGCATGGGCACACCTTACATCCTAACAAGCTTGAGGGCATAGCTTAAAAAAACTCTTTATTAAAATAATTAAAACCAATTTAAATTCATAAAATATAATTAAAACGGAAAAATAAGCAAACACGAAGCCAACCGCATTTAAGTGGCTCACGCACTACATGCGTGCCATATGCAATGCGACTTGGTGCATGTGCCTCCACCACCCCACGTAGCACTAGCTAGGTTGATCCTGGTAGCGTTTTCTACGGCTTACCTTGTGCTAGGCACATGCCCACGACTGCTTTCCCATTTGCACCAACCATCAATCATCAAGCATGCAACAACTACCCACGACCCACGCATCACAGCAGCCCGCACGCACGCACGACCACAACGTGCTGCTGCTCGGCATGTGCTGTTGTGCGGTTGTTGTGGCTAGGCACAAACACAACCATGCTTCCTTGTGTTGCGTGCACCAAGATTTCCACCTCGGCAGCCACATGTGGGCTGCACCGTAGCTCGCTAGCCGAGTGGTCTTGCTTTGTTTGGGTGCCACACACTTGAGATTAAAATCCGAGATTTTGCATGACTAATTTATTAATTCTAAATTAATTTTTAGTGAGCAAAAAATGAAAAATTAAACATGTCCAACTTTAACTAAAATTTCACAAAAAGTGTACATAACCAAATTATTTCCAAGAACCATTTTTTAATTAAATTTGTTTAACTTGGTGCAATAAAATAATGAGCGCTATCACTCACTATTAAATTAATTAATTTAAATTAATAATGAGATTTTGAAAAAATAAAAGGGAGTTGGAAAAATGAACACAATCTCAATAAAAATTCCAACTTTAATACTTGTGAAATGATGAATCACATTTATATAGGATTTTTAGGCACGTTTATGCTAGTTTTATAGTTGCTTTTCGGGTCTTTTGTCGCTTTTTAGGTCTTAAATGCGTAATTTGTTTTTTTGTGCTCTATTATGCTTTGTTTGTGTTTTTCTTAATGTTTGAGGTGATTTGATAGTCATTTGGACGCTTTCGAAGTGTTTGGAATTGATTTAGATGATATTTAGATGGAAGTCGATGAATTGAGTTTATTAACCGAAGATATTTAAGTCGTGGATGTTGAATATGAGGACTTTATGCATGAGTAATGAAAATAGCATCCACAATGATCGTTTTGCACTTTTCGGAATTGAATTTAAGTTAGAAACGAAGTTAAACGATGTTTTACAAAGTGGCAAAACTGACTCTCTTGTTCACTCATTTAATTATAACTTGAGTTCTACAGATAGGATTGAAGCAATTCAAATTGCGTTGGAAACTAGACTTGAAGAGCTTTCCAAGATAGGTCACATGCCCTTATATGCTTCATAGAACTTAAGATATAGCCCCTGAAAGATGACCCTACGAACCAACGACGACCAGCGCCCGAATTGAAGCTCGACACTCTCAGACACGAGTAGCCTCTGCTTGGCCCGCTGGATACCCAACGGCCGCTGGTTTCAGCGCCCAGCAGGCTGCCTCGGCTTTTGGTTGTCTCAATAACCTTATCTGGCTATGACTCCTTTAAATCGACGACCAATCATTAGACGAATTATGTAAATGCTATTTTTCTGATATTATTTTATTTATCTATCTTTAGATTAGTTTTAGGATAATTTAAATACTCAAGGGATATTATTTTTCCCTTATGCCTTTTTATGCCTTTTGATACTTTTTATTTTACGTTTGTTGTAATTTTCTCTTTAGCCCTATTTTTTTCATGGACAACTCCATGGATTCTTCCATGGATTTTTCCTTGAATTTGTTACTTTAATTTATAGAGGTAATTTTATTTCTTTACTTTTATTATGTTTTCTTTATTAGATTCAGTTTTTATAATTTATTTCATACTAGAGTAGTTTATTTCTAGTGTTTGGGAATCCATGTTTATATTATGAATCTTGTTTGATGTTTTTAATACTTTGATTATAGATTCCTCTAATTGATAGTGTTTTATTGTTAATCTTGCAACCTAATAAATTGTTTGATGAATTATTGTTATTAAGAGTTTGAATCGAAAGATCTAACTTTTAGAGCCTTACCTACAATTAGCAATTCCGATTATGTTAGCAACCGAACTACATATGTTGAATTGGGAGCGTTAAGACCCGACCATAGGCTTAGAAATTATTCTAGTTAATTGACTAATTGAATTGTTACTGATATTTGATAGTTTTAGAGCTATAAACATGGTGAACCATAACCCTAGGTTTTTTTAATAATTGTTTTATTCTTTTTTAATTTAGGCTACTTTTCTATCCAAATTTCATAACTTGTTTAGTTTCTCCAATTTTTTAGAGGTTAGATTGAATATTATCTCTCTGTGAATTCGATCCTAATTACCCTACTACATTGTTAGTTGGATTTGTTAGGAATTTATTTTTGACAGGTTTACGACAACCTATCAAATTTTGGCGCCATTGCCGGGGAGCTGGCTTAATTTTATTTAGCTTCTTATCTAGTGAGACTTATCTGTATAAATATATATCTATATAAATATATATATATATATATATATATATATATATATATATATATATATATATATATATATATATCCTACTAATTGTTTTGTTTGTAGTTTTCTCTTTCTCATTTGTAGATTTAATTTAATGGCTATTTTTTATCTTCCACAATTTAAGAATGAGGTGTTTTGGAGATATTATTATAGGCTTGGTGACTTTGTTGGTCCTAATCATGGAATTGAAGAATAGGATATGTGCTTAGTGATTTATGAGGGTCTAAATGAAGAAACTAGGTTTATTGTTGAGTCTATATTATGTAGTGGAGGATCTTTTGATTGGGATTTTATTGAGTGGTTAGTTAGACATATATATGTGTGGCAAATGACATTGTATGCTAAACCAACTCTAGAAAATTTCTTTTTCTTCACTAATTTGACCAATACTGCATCTCCTTGCTGTTGTCCCTATTGCAATTCATATGATCATGATGCCTCTTCTTGTTCTTACAATAACTCTTTCATGCATGTTCTGAAACCCCCTCCCTAGTATGAAGTGAATTCGATTGTAAAATCTAGTGCCTTACCATACATTTATGATAATGATGAAGGGTGGATTAAGAATGAAAATTTTCAAGAGAGCGTTTATGAATTAATAGAATTCAAGATGAGAACAAAGTGAATATGCTAGATATTTTTTAGGATGATGAACCGTTATATGATGAATTTGCGGTTGAGGAACCATTAGTTATGAAAATTCAAGCTATAGACTCTTGTGCAGATATGCTTATAGAAGAGGGTTTGATTAATAATGGTAAATTCATGGATGTTGAGCTTACCCTACCTTCCCTTTATGTCCCATGTGTAGACAGTCTTAAACTTGTGAATTCAACCTCTATGATTTATTGCTCTAACTTTCTCAAAATATCTCCATTGCATGACAGTAGCAAAGTGGACCTTGATTTTCATTCAAATAGGTTTATATTGCTCAAAGAGCAAGTAGAGAGAAGTTGTAAATTCTTTCCCTTTTCTTTTTATTTTTATTATTCCTCCTCTTCTTACTCTTCTTTTACTTTTAATTTCTCTTATGATTTTTCTAACCCCCTGTATTTAAATATTGGTGTGCTTGTATTCAATCCATATGTGGTGCGTAATGATATCTTTACAGGGGAATATGATAAGTTACTCAAGGCATTGGATTCTTCCGATTGACGAATTGAGTAGGGTCGTGCGAGACCTTAAAAACCAGCGCTAATTGGGAGGCAACCCAATTTTATTTTTTTTGTTTTTTTTTCATCTTCCTATTTTTATTTCTTTTTTTTGCTATTTAAATAATAATGCTAATGTGTGTTCAAGTGATGAACTTTTTTGCTAGGTACAAACATAGCTAAGTTCCTTAGTTATGTCGTCTACCGTATTACTACAAGCGATTATGGTGGGGATGTCTATACCTTTTGACGCTCCCTTCGCTTACCCACCCCTTTGTGAGTTATACCTCTCCCTTTTTTTTTATTATTTTATTTTTATTTTTTTTATTTATGCTTTAGTTCCTCTTTGTTCACTTTAAGGATAATGTGATGTTTAGCTTGGGGGGGATGATTATATTCATCACTTTGTGCATGTTAGTTGTGTTTAATTTAGTTTTTATTGCTTTGTACGTGTTGTATGGTTTGTAGCATTCGTTAGGAGTGGGAGTTTACATACAACGAAAAAGAATATATTGTTTTCTTAGTCTTTTATGTTTTTTTTAGTTGTTCTTGCTAGTGTATACTCGTGTCTATCTTTTATATTTTTACTTCAAACAGTGTGCAGTTTTGATATGACTCTCTTGAGCTTCTTTTGATCTTATTTATCATTCTAAAATTAAGTCAGTTTGTGCTATACATTGCTAACTGCTTGACATTGTGTAAATAAATTGAATGGTTTGTGGAAAGATTAGTTGTCCCCATATCAAGTATAGTTGGCCAATTATTTTGCTAGGTCACGTTACTTTGTGTTTGTGTGATTGATGCAATTTGTTATTTCAATGACTTTGGCGTGAGATTTATAAGTAATTTGATTATGATTCACGCATGCCGCATATGATAAAGGCCATGTTCTTTAGGTAGCCTTCAGATGATATTTAAATACAATTGTTCCCTTTTCTCACCCATGTTGTTGCTTTGTCCATTTATTGATATTTAGCTACATTACAAGCCACTTTAGCCCCGTTGGTTCCTATTCCCAAGTCTAGCTAGCTTGGGGAGCTTATTGATGTGGTGTCGTTTGTGTGTCAACCTTCAATTTATGAAAAATATGGTGGAATAAAGATTGAAAAAAATAGTTGTACTTATAGTTGAGAAGTTTTACTTGAAAAATAATGAAAAAAAGGAGCTTGTTATATGTAATTCGTTGAAAAAGCCAAAAGAATTGAAAGATAAAGGCAGGAAAAAAAAGGGAATATGAAAGAAAAAGATTATTCATGATTGATGTATAATTAATTTCAATCTTGGTTCTTTATAATGTTTAGGGAAAGTTGGTGATGTCAATTGTAGAATGAAATTTAGATCATTATTTGGTTGTGTTTAAGTTATTACTCCCCAAGTTGCCTAATCGCTCTTATTTTTCTAAATATTATCCTACCCCTTTGCCTTAGCCCCATTACAGGCTTACAAAGTCTTTTTGATCAGCATGTGTGTTTTGTGATTGAGTGAACGTTATTTCTTGCTATCGTCAAGTTACCTTTTGACACATCAAATATTCATATACTACAAGGTGTGCGGCGAAGACTAGCCTGATTGAGAAATCGTTTGTGGCCAAGTTTGGTTTCAATTGTGGATCATGATGTTGAGTGGTTCTATCTGTATCCGAGCTAGATTTTGGTCTTAATAACTTTGGTTTGATTGTTTGCTCGAGAGTCAAGTCGGTCTTATTATGGTTCCCTGGATGTCTTATTTGTCTTGTCTCTCTGTCTTGAGTCTAGTGTTGCTTGGGGACAAGCAACGGGTTTAGCTTGGGGGAATTTGATGAATCACATTTATATAGGATTTATTGGCACGTTTATGCTAGTTTTATAGTTGTTTTCGGGTCTTTTATCCCTTTTTAGGTCTTAAATGCGTAATTTTATAGAATTTGTGCTCTATTACGCTTTGTTTGTGTTTTTCTTAATGTTTCAGGTGATTTGATAGTCATTTGGACGCTTTCGAAGTATTTGGAGTTGATTTGGATGATATTTATATGGAAGCCGATGAATTGAGTTTATTAATCGAAGATCTTTAGGTCGTGGATGTTGACTATGAGGACTTTATGCATGAGTAATGAAAATAGCATCCACATTGATAGTTTTGCACTTTTCCGAATTGAATTTGAGTTATAAACGAAGTTAAACTATGTTTTACAAAGTGGCAAAACTGACTCTTTTTCACTCTTTTAATCATAACTTGAGTTCTACAAATAGTATTGAAACAATTCAAATTGCCGCTGGAAACTAGACTTGAAGGACTTTCCAACGATAGGTGACACGCCCTTATACGCTGCCTTGAACTCAAGATATAGCCCCTGAAAGATGACCCTAAGAACCAACGACGACCAGCGCCCGAATTGAAGCTTGGCACTCTCAGCCACGAGCAGCTTCTACTTGGCCCGTGGATACCCAGCGGCCCACTAGTTTCTGCGCCCAACAGGCAGCCTCGGCTTTTGGTTGTCGCAATAACCTTCTTTGGCTATGACTCCTTTAAATCGACGACTAATCATTAGACGACTTATGTAAATGCTATTTTTCTGATTTTATTTTATTTATATATCTTTATATTAGTTTTAGCATAATTTAAATACTCAAGGGATATTATTTTTCCCTTATGCCTTTTTTTACTTTTTATTTTACGTTCGTTGTAATTTTCTCTTTAGCCCTAGTTTTTTCATGGACAACTCCATGGACTAATCCATGGATTTGTCATTGAATTTGTTACTTTAATTTATAGAATTAATTTTATTTCTTTACTTTTATTATGTTTTCTTTAATAGATTTAGTTTTTATAATTTATTTCATACTAGAGTAGTTTATTTCTAGGGTTTGGGAATCCATATTTATATTATGAATCTTGTTTGATGTTTTTAATATTTTGAATATTGATTCCTCTAATTGATAAGTGTTATTGTTAATCTTGCAACCTGATCAATTGTTTGATTAATTATTGATAATAAGAGTTTGAATCGAAAGATCTTACTTTTAGAGGCTTACCTACAATAAGCAATTCTGATTATTTTAGTGACCAAATTACATATGTTGAATTGAGAGCATTAAGACCCGACTGTAGGCTTAGCAATTGCTCTAGATAATTGATTGATTGAATTGTTACTGATATTTGATAGATTTAGAACCATAATCCTTGGTTTTTTTATTAATTGTTTTATTCTTTTTTTAATTTAGACTACTTTTCTATCCAAATTTCGTGACTTGTTTAGTTTCTCCAATTTTTTAGAGGTTAGATCTAATACCATATCTTTGTGGATTCGACCCTACTTACCCTACTACTTTGTTAGTTGGATTTGTTAGGAATTTCTTTTTGACAGGTGTATGAAAACCTATCATGAATCCTTGAAAAATTATATCTTCCAATTTGAAGATAAACGAAATTTCTTTCACAAGTTTCAAACTTTATGATTCCAATCAAATTAATACATGATTAAATCAAAAGTTGAACAAAAAATTCATCGAATTTAGTAACTCAAAGTTTAAATCACTTAAAATAATTAAAGATTGAATCTTTATTACTTGAAAGCAACAAAGAACAAACTTTTCACACTTAATGCAATTAATTTGGAATTATGTGTAAAATAAAACCAAATTTTCAAACACAAATTACTACCAAGTAATCATGCTTAAAGAGGTTGAAAATTGCATATAAATTAAAGAATGAATCAAATACATAACCACCATAAATATGCAATGAATTGTCAAATTTAGAAAGACTTAAAATTTTTCGTCAAAACGAAAAATCCCTTGAAAAGTGCATTTCTGGTAATTTTTTTTGCTAAAAACACAGTCCTGAAAGGGTAAGACCATTTCTGGAACGCCTGTTCCACCCAAAGATCACTATTTTAGGGTAAACATTTGGGTTCGGGAGCTTATGTCAGCTTTAATACTGGATTAAAATTAATAAAACCGAGCTACTAATCTAATTATAAACTTAAAACCAGAAAAATCAAGCCATAAAAACACCTTGAAAAATATGATTATAAAAATAAATGAGCAAGGCTCCCATACGGCTGTTCGATTTTGATGAGTCCGATCCATCGCAGAAGGAAACCCAACCCCAAACCAAACTGACTATAATTATAATCATAAACATAATTAACATAAAAAAAAGATAAAGTAAGTAATTATAGGCAAAGGCCTAACCTAAAAACCAGAGTAATTAGTTTTCAAAGGTTTTCACACTATGATACCTTTTTCAACACTTACTCAAGTGAAGAATTCCTAACTATCTGGGTTGGAATTTATAGGCAAATGCTCTCACTGAATAATTAGCTTTCTAATAATTCTGAACCCTCTATAGGAATAAGACACTTGTTCGAAGGACACCATTCCTTTTACAACTAACTTAGTTTTTAGGAGTAAGAGCCAGTAGAGGCCTCACTAGTGCTAGAATAGTGATTATTTTAGTAACCTCGCTCCCGAACTCATTTCTAGTACATATTTTGGTTGTTTTTGTCTCTCAGGAGAGTTACAGCTAAACGACTAGTCCGACGATGACTGTACCCGCATAATAATGGAGACTCCGGTTGGTTGGAGCTCCGCTTCCGACGATCAAGTTAGTTAGTGTTGGAGAAAGTGAAAAGTGCGGAAAATAAAGTAAGGTCTTCTCAGATTTCGAGTTTAGGTGTTCTTTGATGAAAAAGAATGTAGGGTAGTGAAATAAATGATTGAATATGTCTTAAAAATAGGGGATATCACCCTATAGGCATTGTTTAAAGTGCGCCTACATTAAGCATGTTGTGAATATGCTTGGCACTCATAGGAAGTGGGAATTGACATATATGATTAGGGACAAGGAAAGTAGGGAGCCGCCAACAAGTTTTTAAGGAACTTGTAAACCATTCATGGATCATAAAAGATAACCACGATAAAGGGACAACGAAAGGCAACTATGATTGAACTATGAAGGTTACACGCCATTCATAATTCATGAGATTACTAACTCCATATGGTTCATAACCACGAAAGGAGTATCAGGAATGATGGTACGAAGTGAGTCATGGAGTCACATTCGCCCATATTGGCCTTTACTCGATTCTTATAATGAAAAGTTATTCCTGCAGTCTCAAAGGCATGCAAATAAAATATTCAATTTGCTCCAAACTATTATTAGGCTATATTAGTTGAATATTAATGCAACATATAATAAAAAAATTTGTGATCAATTGATTTAATAACATTAATGATCAAATCTTTTACCCTAACATGATATTAAAAAGAATAGGAAGCAACTTAAACATGATATTAGAAATTTACATGATTGGGACCAAACCCTCAGAAATTATAATACTTCCACGTCTAGGGCAAAGGAAACTTTGAACTTGGTTAGGTGTGTCTAGAACTAATGAGTGCGGTATGGTGTTTGTGAAAAAGCTAGTATAGAAGCTAGAGAAAGAAAGAATAAGCTATTGCTTAGGAGAGAGAATTAGAGAATTCTGAGTGATTTGAAAATGGAGGTCTAGGACCCTATTTATAAGAAAGTAGTCCGAAAATCGATAGAAAAGATGAAGAATTCGAATCGGAATAAAATTGGTTCTATAGTCTGGCGATAGACTCTGTCGCCTGGCGACAGACACTATTGTCTAGCGACAGACTCTGTCGTCTGGCGAAAGCTAAAAGATAAAACGTGCTTTGTACAGAATCCTTTTCCTAATATAATTAACAAATTAGAATTCGCGTTAAATAGTTTTAAGATTAGATTTGTAAGACCCTTATTTTATTCCAAATAAAACTCTTTAAAATAATTACTATTAATCCTAATTCCATTAGAATATAAAAGAACCTTTTAGATTATTATAGAATATTAATATCAATCCTTATAACTTTAGGAATAATAAGGCCCTCCTCTAGATCATTAAATCGCATTTAAATTCATTTCGGGCCCAATTTAGTATTTTAGCCATAACTTCCACATTATTCATCAGATTTGGGCTTATAATATATTGTTGGAAAGGTCTTTTCGAGCCCAATCCAACTACACTTTTATTGGTGCCTTATCATGAACCAAACTAAATTGGACTGGCTATTTTCATAAATATTGTATAAAAAGAAATATTTTCAAAAACAAACAGAGAGATATAATAAAAACAACTACATCCCTAGACTTTTCACACCTTCACTTCATTCGATAATTAAATGACATGAAAGGTATTCATCACTAGTTTTTATTTTGGGGAGTCACATTTGGGCGTCTACAGGTACGATTAGGGTTTTGAACATTCTTCCGCAACAGGTGTCGCTCGCATCTGAATGGGTTACACGCTGCATCCCAGCGCAAGTAATTAGGTTGAGCTGCTATAGGAAGCGCAACTGATTATCTTGTGTGAGGTATTTTTGTAAAATTCAATTTCATATTTTTATGAAATTCTGAATCTTCCGCAAACGCATCACTATCAGTTGCGCTGGGTGTTGCACACAACCTAGTTAGTTGCACGTGATAGACCAGCGCGACTAAGTGAGATGAGTGCGGATTTCTCAGCGGTAGCATTGATTTTCAACATAGGCGCCTGTAAATCCGTCCTTTTTAGGTTTTAAGCTCGGGCTTAAGCCTAATTATGATCGGGCTTAGTTGATTGGACCTTAATGCTTTTGTTTTTGGTTTAGGCTAGTTTATTTTTATGTTCTTGTGATTCAATTAGTCATCCATTAGTGTTCTTCACGTTAATACAACATGAAGAGGGTTTTATGTATTGTCATTGCACTTCTTGTCATGACAGGAGGCTAAAAGTACATGTCTACAGTTAGCCCCCACTTTGATCGAGTCTAGAATAGATGAGTGTGAAAGTAGTCAAGGAAATAGATCCGAGACTTAGTTTGCAAAGTTCTCAAAGAACAGAGTATCTTTTAAAAATGTTTAAGGTTGTCGAAACGGTCCTTGATTCGCTAAGTGCTTGAGACAAATAGCAATTGAGGTTAGAAAAAAGTATTTTGTAGTCTTAATGTGTTAAAGATTATAGATTGATCCTTTGCAATTGTAATTCGCTTTTACAAGTAAATGTGTTCTGGGTGATGTCAGTTCATGAGAAGAAACCGGTTCAAAAAGGAGTACAGGTGATGATATTCTCTCAGTCATGTCATCGTTGGTCTAAAGCCCCTCATTATATTATTAAAACTTTAACCTGATTTTTAACAAGTGGTAAAGATGATAAAAGGGGTGTTTTGGCATTCGTAGCCTAACATGTGAATAAAGTTCTTTACAATTCACTTGTCAAAACACGGTACTCGATGTCCACAAGATAGAAATACATGTCTCTGCACTGGAGGCATATATCCAAATCCAGTGAGAGAGAAGAAAATCGGCAACCCTCTCAGCAGTTTTATCCACAAGATGAGAACACGTGTCTCTTGACTGGGGGCATGTGCCTATATAGATGCGAAATCACACATCGTTTTTTATACAGGAGGTGGACGACACCCTAACTATCTGGCAAGTTAGTAAGCTCATTAACTGACGTATTTTCTTTCTTTATACAAGGGGTGGACGACACCCTAACTGTCTGGTATGCCAGTAAGCTCACTAACTACCGTATTTGCTTCCAATCGAGAAGTATCTGTTCTCGAATTGTTTGGCGCGCTTGTCACTTGTTAACTAACACCAAAAGTAAATTAAATAAATTCTAACTTTTATGTATGAGAGGTAGGTCACGTAGAGCTGGGAAGAGGTAGAATTTTACGCAACACCTACGCTATACATTTTTATGCCGCATGAATGTCGTCCTTTTTGCTGTGGATGCCAAAAAGAAAGAAAAGAACATGACATTTTTGAAGTAAGTACAATAAAATGACAAACCTGTCCAAAGGAGCTTTTATGTAAAGAACCACATCGGAATATCATAAGAAACGCTTACGAAAAACGTCAAAAATGTATGCGTAGGGAAGGCACAAAGCACGGGTGCACGCAGGATGATGCAAAAATCTATTAAAGAAGAAAACAAACTACAAAATGCAAAGCAATTAAAAGAAATCTCGATAATTGATGCGCCATTGCGTCTAAAAACAAGCAAAAACCGTGAAAAGTTAATCTAATGGATTGAAATTCGAACACCTGACAAGGGGTGGAAATAGGCCGTTGAAACTAATCCTCCCTCGGTCAAATTAAATTTATAAACACTTAAACAACCAAAATACTATTATAGAGGCAAGTCAAGGGTCGAACCCAAAGGAACGGTAATGTTCAAGCGCTCTTAATTATGTGCCTAAGCTAGGTCGAAGTCTAAGGATAAAAGGAGAACACTAACAAACTAACAAACAAGACCAAACAAATAAAGCACTAGGAACGGGGATCAACAAGTAATCATAGCAATTGTAGAAACTCGGAAATACATGTAAATAAATGGTTTTGAAGACTAATGGAAAGCTCAATGAAAAGAGTCAACGGCTATCTCCTAGAGGTTAAACTAGCGCCAACTACGAGAGACACTAACTAGAAGCATCACTAATCAAGCTCAATCGACAATTGCAATTCCTAAATCAACGGTCCGTATCATTAGAAACTACAATGAAATATAGCATAATTCTCAAGGCCTAATCACATTACATACATGCAAACTTCCATTAATCACTTTAATCTCACCAATTAATCAACACAATCCCCAAATTAAGCACAATCAAACAATCATCAAAGTTTCACCCAATCCCTAGCAAACAACTACTCTAACATCATCATCTAATCAACTAACAACTAAAGAAATCAAGAATCACCAATTTATGAAGAACAACTACACTAATCAAACATAAAACATCAAAATCAATCCAAACAAAAAAGAATATTAAACAAAGCAATAAAAAAAAGATAGAGTTAGAAATGCTAATTGATAATAGAGAAGATCTTCAACACAATTGTCACCATTGAATCTTCAATCTCTCAATCACCATTGAAATTTCTCACTTTCTCTATCTAAAATCAACTCCTAAACTAACCCTAAAAACTAGAGAGAGAAGCTCTCAACTAAGCTAAAATTATGATCAAAATCTTAAACTGAACTTGCTCTAAAACTTTCCCCGAAAATCGGGTTACAAAGATATATAGAAGGCGCAAAAAAAAACCGAGCAAGACGAATACCTAGGGAGGTGCGACTGTGCGGGCAAGGAGGCGCGCCCGCGGCCGTTAGCTGCACGCCCGCATTCCCCTGGGTTTCTTCGATCTTCTCGCGGCTTCGTGCATTCACTAAGGTCTTCGAGTGGACGCGCGATATGATGATGATGAACACTAATAGTGGTATTCCCAAATAGTACTTGATAGTGGGTTCAACACCCCATATACATGAGAGCAGGGCTTAAAAGCACAAGATCTAGAACTTAGAGAATCCACTTCCTTGCATCTTGAGCTTTCCAATTACCATGAACTTGCTCCAAAAGCATCTTCCTCCTTAGTAAATCACCAATATCAAGACCTGCACCTTGTACAATACCTACAACCACAAAAATAGAGGAAATAAAGGAGAAAAGAGTAGAAAAACCAACAAAATGCATAAAAGCTATAAAAATAAGAGAGGAAAGGTGAAACCAAGACCAAATGCATAAAAATAGGCATTTATTGAGCATGGAAGCTATGAAAAGAGGAAGAAAACAACATAAATGCTCATCAAATGGGTGCCATTTATGACACCTATCAAATACCCCAAAGCTTACCTTTTGCTCGTCCTCGAGCAAAACAAAACAAAGGGAGAAATGATGAGCTTATTCTAACAAACAAAAAGAAGAAATGAGACAAGAATATACACTAACTCACTTTCGTAGGAATCACGGTCAACTTTACCAACTAAAGACAATCCATTTAAACCCGTAGATCGCCCTAGAGGACGAGTGATGCTCTCGTAAAGGTTTCCTAAGAGATTAAACTATAACTCTTGTAATAATACAAATAATAAAAAGCACGAAAAAGAAACCAAAATACAAGAAAAGCAAACGAATGTTCACAAAAGGATTTTTCCAAATGTACAAGCACAAGTTAATGAAAATCTTTCTAAACAAGTAAGGGAGTGCACGTTCTAAGATATCTAAGGTTGATTTAAACATAGGATATGCTAAGCATAAAAAACTAAAGAAACAATTCACTTTCATCTCAAAACATTTCAGCACATTCTCCCAATTAGCTTCAAATCTACTTTTAGTGAGCGTCTCTATAGTTCCTCAAAGGAATCGGAAAAACAAATAGATTTGAGGATTTTCGGAATCTTGACTTTGCATCCCCTTTCTTTAGGCATTAACTCATAATGCCCTCCCTTGATATGTGACACAGCCTCTAGGTCGAAAGGTCTTTCCCAATGGTTATAACGTAAGGGCAAAAAGGGTGGAGGTTTGCTAAAATTTTAAAATTTGGCGGTATCCCTAATAGTGAAGCAAAGAAGGTGCCTTTTGTAGAAACACCCCCAAGCTTATTCAAATCTATAACCACAATCATATATACAAAAAGCGTAAACGCTTCTCCCCTAAGCTTAAATGAAGCATTGTCCTTAATGCTTAAAAAAGGGAGAATAATTCACATCAAAATATTTTTGAATTTTATCATTTCACTTTTTTTTTATTTTTTTATTTTTTTTTTTGGTGTTTTCATTTTTCAAAGCAATTGTCCTCGCCTCTTTTAACTATTGACGGCTCTTACAACTTTGCATTTATTATGTCCTTGCCTTTTTGAACTTTGGACGGCTTTTTGCAACATTCATTTTCCATTATTCACAAAATATACACAAAACACAAGCTTGCTTACGAATAGAACAAATATCCAAACTCATATACCACCAACTCCAAGAACATGATCATTTGCTTCATAAATACAAAAAATGAACAAAAAGAATCAAAAGGTTCAAAGTTCTAAAGATGTGGCTTTAAAAGAAGGGAAAAGGCTCAAATGCTTTTCCTCTTTTTTTAATTCTTTAAATATTAGCTCATAAGTTATAGTCAATTTGTTGATAAATCGACTTATGTACAGTAGTTTACCAAGGAACCCCCTAATTTCTTTTTCTATTCATGGGGGAGGATATCAACAGTTGCCTTTATTTTAGAGGGATCGATCTAAATACAACGTGTGCTTACTACGTATCCGAGTAACTTGCTTGAAGTTACTCCGAAGTTGCATTTTTGTGGATTCAATCGTATTTTATATTCTTTTATGCGAGTGAAGAATTTGTGTAAAGCTTTTATGTTTCCCATTCTACCTTTATATTTTACAAACATATCATCCATATACAAATCTATTTCTTTATGCATCATATCATGCAACAGAGTCGTAGTCGTTCTTTATTACGTAGCTTTTGCAAATTTTATACCAAATAGCATCACTGTATAGCAATATGTACCCCAAGGGGTGATAAAGCATGTATTTTCTTCGTCTTCTTTCACCATTAGAATTTTGTTGTAACCTGCATATCCTTCCATAAAGGATAACATCGTATGTTTAGCAATGTTATCTACCAATATGTCAATTTGAAGTAGAAGAAAGTCGTCTTTAAGGCTAGCCTTGTTGAGGTCCCTAAAGTTGACACACATGCAAACTCATCTATCCTTTTTAGGGACTGGGATGATGTTTGCTACCTATTCTAGGTAATTACATACGAGAATGAAACCTGTGTCTAATTGCTTTTGTACTTCTTCTTTTATTTTCAAAGCAACATTAGGTTTTATTGGTGGAAGTTTTTGTTTTACTAGTTTAGAAGTAGGGTTCAAGGGAATGATATGTTCCACAACTTCCTTATCTATTCTAGGCATGTCCTTGTATTACCAAGCGAACTTATCTTCGAATTTTTTGAGAGTTGATATGAGGATCGATCGCTCTTTCGGATTTAAAGTTAAATCAATTGTGATTCCCTTTTGTTCTCATTAGTTCTTATATTAATTATTTCAGTTTCTTCAATTATAAGGTTCTTTTGTTCTCGTTCATTAATTAATTCAACCAATTTGTTCATACTATCATCTTCATTAGATTGACTATTATAGAATTCAAAAGATTCAAGAGAAGGCATATACTGAGAAATAGAGCTCGTATTATTGAAATCAAAAGAATGTACATTAAGAGAAGAATCCTTTTTGGGATCTTCGTCCTTAGAACTAGAACATAAATACTAAGTAATGGCAACAAAGCCTAAACTTTCAGCTTCCTTAAAATCTAAAGTGGACTTATCGCCAGAATCTTCAAACATCTTCCCTTCGCTAGTAATTATTTCTAGTTTATCACCTTTATAACTGGTCCATTTAAAAGACTTCCTCCATCCATGCTCAAAGGTTTCATTAGAAGAGGTGATTAATGAGATTGGGACAAAAGCTTCATCTTGGATGTGATGGGTGTCATAAATGGCACCAATTTGATGAGCATTTAGGTTGATTTCATCCTCTTTTCATAGCTTTCTTACTCAATAAATGCTTAGTTTTATGCTTTGTTGCTTAGTTTTACCTTTCCTCTCTTATTTTGTAGTTTATGTGTATTTCGTTGGTTTTCTAGCTTTTTCTCCTTTATTTGCTCTATTTCCGTGGTTGTAGGTATTGTACGAGTTTTGAGTCTTGATATTGGTGATGTACTAAGGTGGAGAAAGCCTTTGGAGCAAGCTCATGACATTTGGAAAGCTCAAGATGCAAGGAAGTGGAAATTCCAAGTATTGGCTCTTTCTTTCTCATGCCATGCTACCATTAAGAAGTGGTGTACCCACTAATCAAGAGCATTAGCTACTGCCACTCCTATTGTTCATCATCATCATAGTCGTGCGACCTTAGCGAACGCACGAAGTTGCGAGAATTTTAAAGAAACCTAGAGAAGCGCGGGCGCGCAGAGCTCGGGTGCGGGTGCACCACAAGGTAGCGCGGGCGCACCACTGGGTGGCGCGGGCGCACCTCCCCTGCTGCGCGGGCGCGCCTCTCTGGGAATTTGTTGCTTGGTTTTTGGTGTTTTCGCGCCTTTATAAATATCTTTGTAAACCCGATTTTTGGGGTAAGTTTTCATATTAGATTTTGATCATATTCTTAGCTTAGTGGAGAGCTTCTCTCTCTAGTTTTAGGCTTAGTTTTAGGAGTAGATTTTATAGAGAGAAAGAGAGGAATTTCAATGGTGATTGAGAGATTGAAGATTCAATGATGACAGTTGTATTGGAGATCTTCTCTATTATCAATGAGCATTTCTTAACTCTATCTCAATTATTGTTTTGTTTCATATACATGTTTGTTTGATTTGTTTTATTGGATTGGATTTTGATCTTTGATCTTTTATCTTTGATTAGAGTAATTTTTCTTCTTTGAGTGTTGATTCTTGTCTTCTATAGTTGTTTGTTGATTTGATGATGTTGCTAGAGTAGTTTGCTTGCTAGGGTGATGGTGAAGCTTATATGATGTGATGGATTGATGTAAATTAGGGGATAATTGATGGAGTTGATGATGTGATTTAATTGGTTGATTGATTATGTGCACGTGTGTGTTTGATTTAGGCTTGATCACCCTAGTTATTCACACTAGATTGCATTGTAGGTTCACATTGATATGGACCATTGATTTGTGGCTTGCATTTAACGATAGAGGTGTCTTGTGACGTTCCTAGCTAGAGTTTATCGTAGCTGACGCTAGTTAGACCTCTAGGAAAATATCCTGATATGCTCTTTTGGTTGAATGATTGATTTTCCCTCGCATCACTCGACTTAGTCAACTTCCTATCCCAATTTGCTATGTTCATTTCTAATATTTGAGGATCTTAAACCCTAGTGTTTTATTTTAATGATTCCTATTTGTTTGGTTTCTTCGTTTAAGTAGTTGTTATTGTCACCTTTTATCCATAGACTTCGACCTAGCTTAGGCATATAATTGAAAGCACTTAGACATTACCGTCCCTTTGGGTTCGACCCTTGATTTACCTCTATACTTGTATTTAAGTTAGTTAAGTGTTTATAAATTTTGTTTGGCTTAGGGAGGATTAGTCCGACGACCTAGTTCCGACACTTGTTAGGATGGCGTTCTGATTTGTCATTGTAGCAACATGGTTTTGTTGTAGTTTAAATATCTATTTGAATGCTTGCCTATCATAGCACCTTGGAATTAGGTGTTATAATTGAACATTTTTTAGATCGTCATTCAAGAAGTAGCAATCATGGAATATTATTTTCAATCCAGGCTTCTTGATACCCTCTAGAATTAATGGTTCAGGAAAGTCATAGAATGGGTAATCTTTTCCCTCCCTAATGATGTGTCCATTAAGGGTTTTATTGTAAGATGGGAGCAAAATGATTATCCCTTTCATATTGTTGTCTCTACGTGATTTGATTTTAGCATCGTGAGACTCTAAGTCCTCTTTGGTTTGTTTGTATCCCAATCAAAAAGAGAAACTTTTCTTTGGGATAGGAAGTAAAAGAGATTTCTTTATTCCTATTCCCAAAGGCATCCCAGGAAAGTAACTACTCTTAAATAAGATGTTGTTTACTATTAGGGTGGAATATGGATCAAGCTTGAATGGTTCTCAAGGTTTTCCTCCATTTCTAGTGTGCAGATTTGCTCCACGGAAAATCCCCACACGTCCTCTTCATCATTATCATGGTATATTTCTAAAAGTGATTGATAGTTTATTGCTATTTTAAGAGGAGAAGCATGTGTAGTCATAGGAAGACCTTGATAGTTCAACCTAATAATTTGATGAAGTGAGGATGGTATTGCACCAATCTCATGTATCCAAGGACGTCCAAGAAGAAGATTGAATGTAGGTTTAATTTCCATGACATGAAATTCAACCATCTTTTGAATTGGGCATGTGGTAATTGGTAGCTTAGCAGGTCCACACACTGATCTCCACGAGTTGTCATAAGCCCTAATTCTTTGTGTTGTTGATTGGAAGTCTTTTTCTTCATTAAGGTCAAGATATTTTGCAGTTCGTAATGGGCACACATTTAAAGCGGACCCATTGTCCACCAAAGTAAGAGGGATGTTGTATCCCTTTCACCCCACAGTTAATTATAATGCATTGTTGTGGATAGTGTCTTTTGAAGGAAAATCATCACTAGCAAAAATGATTGATTTGTCGGATTTCTTAATAGTTAGCAAGATAACGAGATCATGGGGAATTGTGATTGTATTTACAAACAAAGCCGTTATAGTATTTATAAGAGAATTCCTATGTTCTTTAGAAGTACTTAGGAGCTCCCAAATGCTAGCATTTGCCTTGGATTGGCAAAGTTGTTTGAAAAATGGATCTTCTACCTCAAGTGGAGGTGGTATTGAATTTCAAACTTGACCTTAAGTTTGATATTGAGTGGTTGAAGATCCATGTGGTGGTGCGTGATAAACTCGCCTAGAACGAGTTAGATGTTCTATCTCATTTGGGTTAGTTGTAGGACTCGTGAACAAACTTTTTTCTAGAGGCTTAGAGTGTGCCTCCATTTCAAGATGTTCCATGAGTTGTGCTTGATTCCATTGTTAATCTAAGGAGAGATTTGATATATCTTGTGATTTTCCCAATAAATGATCTCAATCAAGCGCTCCACTTTCTCCTTTTGTAGACAAAGTGGAGGTGGGATGGCGGCATACTTAGAGACTTATAAGTCTTGAAGGTCGTCATCATATAATCCACACACTTCATTAGTTTCCTCAACGAGTTTTGTGGTTAGAGGCTTCCCTATAGGTGTGATATACTCCAAAGGATTGAACGTATCACTTCCTATATGTTCCTCATCAATGTGAAATGCCTCTAATGGGGATACATTATTGTTGGGCTTAGGCGTGGGAATTCTCCAATCGTCTACTAGATATTGCACCTTGTGCTTTAGGACATAGCAACGTTCAGTATCATGCCCAACACCTCTACGATAAGCATAATAAGCGTTTCCATCCCATTGGGCGTATCTTCTTTCTGGTGGAGTGGGTGGCGTTTGCCCTGTTGGCGCAAGTAAACCTTTTCGCTTAATTTTTCTAGCAACTCTTTGTAACTCACAGGTAATTGTGTAAATTTTCTTTCTTTCGTCCGTCTTCTTCGAGGATCATTACTGTGATATTGAGTCATGCTATTATACTGCGTATAAGTCGCAAATACATCAATAGAGGATGAAGTGTTATCATTCCACTTTTTGTAGTTATTCTAGGTTGATGATGAGGCTTATTTGTTTTTTCTTAAGCAAGATCATCTTCAATCACTACTACAAAAACTAGAATAAGAAACGCAACCTATACAACGGTTGGGTAAGATAGGCGTTCTCCACTACTAAATAGAACGCTTATCTATAGCAAGCGTTGTGTAAATTAATGATTATAGAATGGTTAGATTCTAGTGGTTCTCTATTCTTGTTAATAAAAATAAATTATTTATGAATTAAATAATTAAAAAAACAATGCATTATACTTTTCAGTTTTTACGTTTTACCACACTAATTTAAAGAGGTTTAATTAAGAAAATGGAATGAATTTCGAAAAACCCACCCACCCATACTTTATCTCTCTTTCTCAATTTAAATTTTGGCTGGTAATTACTACTCTTGCTATCAAACCAAACCATAGTACTAGCTTATTCTATCTGCCTCCTCCTCCCCTTTTTAAGTATATTTATTAAATGGCCATACAAGGTTGATTCCATTATGGCTCTTGGGTGATTTATCTACATCATAGGTGGTCGAAGATGTCTTCGACTAGACCACCGTACTGACCAATCAATCTATGCAGCAGCAAATCGCAAGTGGCGGTCGAAGATTTATACGTAAGTGTTGTTAACAATAATGATGAAAATAATGATAGGAGATGCGAAAGTTAGGTAAAAATATTATAAGTGTTTGAGGAAAACTATGATGTAGGTGTTAATTTACTATCTTTTATGAGGATTTTAGATTTGTAGTCGTATTTTGTAAGTTTGGTTATGCTTATGAAAATTCCTTTATCTACTTTTTTTTAATCATTTGCTGGTTAATTTTGTCTCAGTGTATTGATAGCATGTTAGCCGTATGAATTGAGATTCTTTTTTCTCTTTTTTTTGTTTTTTTTCTTCATTTTTGATTTTAATTTCTTACGGAATTGAATTGTACAAGTTTCTCAAAAATTCTTCTCCAATTGTTGAAAGTGTGAAGAACTTTGAAAATTGAAAGAGAAGAACCGATTGTGAAAGTCGCGGCTCGATGGCTAGCGATCAAGAGACATGCTACATTATGTTAAATAAATAGTACTTGTGAATTTTTGTAACTCTTGGAATTGCTAGTATCCCAGATTTGTTATTTTATTTTATCATATGTGTTATACTTAAATTGTAAATATAGGATACAAGGGAGTATTCATATACATGTTATGCTGTAATATTTTACTAGATATTATAAATACAAGCTATTTTTATCATTAAGATAATTATTGATTTTAATGTATCCAAAAAACAATATACAAGAAAAATACATAAAGAAATACAATATGTCGATGTATAGATGCTAGCTAATTTGTTTTTGTATTTTTTTAAAAAGAGAAGATTAAAGAATGGTTGTCTTAGTTGACAATTCTATTTTTCATGAGTAATATAGGACTGTTCAGAAATTTAACCGTTCTCTTTTCCTTCAGTTTTTTTTTTAATTTCAAGAAGGTAAAAGGGAACGGTTAAGAGTAAGGACCTTTCTCTATTGTTCAGCTTGTAGAATGCCTTTTCGAGGAGAACTGTATACTTTATGTATTGCTTAGCATGAGAACAGTTGTAAGACGTTCTATAAAGCCTATTTCAAGAGTTCTCTAAAGCCTTTTTTATGTTAGTGACTCCTAGTAGCAACATAATAGACCTTTTGAAAAGTGTCTAAACAAAGGTAGCATAGATGTTTGTTGTACGTTTCATGACAATTGTCAATGAACTTTTGTGCTAACTCGATTTCAGGTGGCCTTTGGGCAACGTGAGCCGCCTTTTCTCGCCATTTATTATAGAAAGCAAGGAAACCATCATCGTCACCTTGCTTAAGCATTTCAAATTCACGTACAGTCGATTTGAACTCTACGTTACTCTCATATGAATTGGTTATTGAAAGCCAAGACTACTTCTTCCCATTTTGTTGAATTTTGGATCTAGCTCATAATACCACTTTCTTACGGTTGGGTCTAGAGATAAAGGGAAAGTCAAAGCATAAAGCTTATGATCAACTTCCTTTAATGTCGTAGTGCAAGTAAAACACGTTAAATGGTTTTGTGGATAATTGGTCACCTTAAATATAGGCAAGTCCGTAGCTACAAACTTTTCTAGTAAAGTAAGCTAAGTCCTATAGGAGGAGCAAAATTTTCTGCGTCAAAGTACTTGTTCCCCATTGTAGAACGAAGAACAAGATTCTCTAAGGAATTTTCTTTGATGGATAGTTGTTGCGTCTTTTGGTGCAAGGCTAAAGTTTCGGCATTTTTCTTTTCAGCCTATTCAAGTTTCTTAATTCTTCTCTCCTCGGCCTCTTAAGCCTTTTCTTCTCTAAAACAAGCAATCTCTTCTTGAATTTGCTCTATGGTTGACATTGTTGTTGTACTAGAATTAGTTGTCGAGGGAAGGTTGTTTGAAAGGAGTGGATTGTTTGATGGTAAACGTAGAATGCGAGCGCCCGGGAGTCTTCGTTCCCAAGCTTAGAAAGCAGCCTAAAAGAAGTTAGAACGCATAAGTAAATCGATACAGTTGTGTAGGAGATAAAATAAGAAGAAAAGAAAAAAAAAACGCAAGATGTATTTGAATGGATCGGATAACACCACCTTTAAACAACTCTTTTATAAAGATATTGCTTGAATGGATTTGTTCTTCGAAGGATAAAAAAGGTTCGTAACAGTAGGCGCACCCGAGTAACAATGCTTCCGCGCGCACATCCCTGGCTCTTGTGCTGGGCGTGGTCGTGCAACTCAATGAGTTGCGCGCGCCACCTGCTCGTGCAATTTTTTATTCGAACAATTTTTTTTTGAATTTTTTTTTGATGTTTTTTTATGCTATCCTTCGAATACGACTCAAAATTACGAAGGGGCAACTTTGTAATTGGGAACCAAGTTAAAAGAAAGAAAAAAGCTATCCTAAACACGTCACACATAGTCATATAATGACATAAGCATACAATAAGTGAAGGTTCACACAATGCATTTCTAAAGTTGTAAGCTTGAGTATCCAAAGGTACCATATCTTAAGGAACGATGCACAAATCAATCACTCAACATGTTGACTCATTACATAGCCCTCCCAACATTTTTTTGGCGATATGGGTGGGATGATTGTTATTGATTTCGGGATAGAAGCCTAGTGTTGGCAACCCCTAGTCAATGATCCAATCCCCAAAGTTTATTGTGTGCTATGATTATACATGATGCAATGTTGCTTGTTTGGTTTTTACTATTGTGAAAAAGGAAGATATTATACGTTCAAGTCTCGCCCTCTAAGCTAACTAGAGATTATCCAAGTTAATTCTTGTAGATTTCATAGGCAACCTAGTGTTGAAAACCTTGAACCATAACTAAGAACTAATTTTGTAACCTCTAAGTCCCTAGTGGAATCACCAATGTAAGGAGGGTGTTCCCATAATATGGGATCCTTTTCCATAGATGCACATGGCCCTTTACAAGCCTAGGACTTTACACTTGTTAGGGTGTATTAGGATTTGAATTCCTAGCTGTTTGGGGGACCTTGAATTAGAAATAATACTCTCATCACGCTTTTTTGTAAGAAACAAGTAGGAGTTGCAAATGAATTTTAGGAAAACTCATAAACCTCGTTCATGGCTTTTTCCCAACTAGAGTTCCAGGGATAATTAGCACGAATCGTAAGTTTACCCATGCCCCAATTATTCTACGTGTACCAGAAATGAGTTCGGGAGGGAGGGTACTAAAATAACATTCCTTTTGGGTAGGAATCGCAATTCTAGACCTAGTTACGACCTTTACTAGCTCTTCCTTTTTCACAATTTCATCACCAAACAAAATACACGCATTAATCACATAAGAATTACATTGAAAAAGTCGTTATTCTTATTAAATCAATATTTGTGCATTAAACAAAATAAACAAGATTCGCCTTGGCTTAAGTGATCAACAAACAATTAATTATTAATTCTACTCTTATTTCACGCAAGATACTTTATGGAATTAATTAATTAAAAGTCCATTTAGAATGATCAAATTACACTAATTAATTAATTAAAATTTTTTAAACAAAAACAAAAAGGTGATTGATCTAACTGCTCGGGAATTTACCAAATCTCTTTGCTAGATCTTTATTTAGAACACTTATGGACTCCTTCTTTTTCGGGGACGTCCACCGTAGTAACAACTATTAAAGGGGATGACAGTTTAGGAGAAGAGGGTTTGGTAGTTAATAGGTTCACAAAGTTTATGCCAGTGTTTTAGGTTAATTTATGTCTCTTTGAGCCTCGTATTAAGCCCCTATTTATAGGGAATAGGTACGATTAGGGTTTTAAACATTTTGCCGCAGTAGGTGTCGTGCGCATCTGATTGGGTTGCGTGCGGCATCCCAACGCAAGTAACTAGATTGCGTTGTTGTAGGTAGCGCAACTAATTATCTCGCGCACGGTATTAGGGTAAGATTCGATTTCATATTTTTATGAAATTCTGAATCTTCCGCAGGCGCATCACTAGCAGATGCGCTGGCTGTTGCGCGCAACTTTGTTAGTTGCGCGCGCAAGACCTGCACGAGTCACTGATATGCACGCGAATTTCTCTACAGCAGCATTGATTTTAAACCAAGGCGCCTCTTTATCCATCCTATATAGGTTTTAAGCTCGGGTTTAAGCCTAATTATGATCGGGCGTAGTTGATTGGACCATAATGCTTTTTATTTTTGGGTTAGGCTAGTTTATTTTTATGTATTTGTAATTCAATCAATCATCCAAAAGTGTTATGCACGTTAATCCAACACGAAGATGGTTTTATTATCGTCATTGCACTTCTAGTCGAGACAGAAGGCCAAAAGTAGACGTCTACAATACCACGGGTTAGATACCAAAGTCATAGCTATAAGAGTTTCAAATCCCATTTCCTCATTGATTGGAACCACCTCCTTGTTCTCAAAAGGAAGCCAAGAAAAATGTTTTTCCACATAGTTCTCCGCTCCCTTTTTGTCTCTCATTTCCATGTGAAAATATTAGTGGGAGAGAATCCAACGGATAAGACGTGGTTTTGCTTCCTTTTATTCATGAGATATAAAACAGCTATATGATCCGTGTAAACAATCACCTTAGAGCAAATAAGATAGGATCAAAACTTCTCAAATGTAAACAACACCACTAACATTTCCTTTTCTGTTGTTGTGTAGTTCCTTTAAGCTTCACCAAGTGTTCTACTTATATAGTACATGACATATGATCTTCCTTCTTTCTTTTTCCCAAGCACGACACCCACTGCAAAGTCACTAGCATCGCACATTAGCTCAAAAGGCAAGCTCAGATCTGGAGCTTGCACAACATGAGAAAAAATGAGAGCTTCCTTGAGCTTGTGAAACACCTCAAGGCAAGTATCATTGAAGCTAAAAACAACATCCTTTGTTAGTAATTTGGTAAAAGGTTTGGCAATTGATGAAAAATCATTAATAAATCTACGGTAAAATCCGACATGCCTAAGAAAAGCTCTTACTCCCGTGATGGAGGTAGGAGGGGGCAACTTTGGAATCACTGAAACTTTGGCTGGATCAACCTCAATGCCATTCATTGAAACTTTATGGTCACCAAGGAGAATACCCTCCTCAACCATAAAGTAGCATTTTTCCCAATTCAAAGCGAAGCTCGTCTCTTGACACCTCTTTTCAAAACATTTTCATTATGATCAAGACAATTGTCAAATGACTAGCCACCAACAATAAAATCATCCACCAATACCTTAATTTCTTTTTCAATCATCTCAGAGATAATAGAGGTTATGCATCGTTAGAAAGTTGAAGGAACATTGCATAACCCGAATGGCATTATTTAGTATGAAAATGTTCCATATGGACAAGTGAAAGTAGTTTTCTCTTGGTCACTTGAATGGATAGGGATTTGGAAAAATTCGGAGTACCCATGTAAGAAGCAAAAGAAATCATGGTAAGAAAGTCTTTCCAACATTTGGTCCATCAATGGGAGAGGAAAATGGTCCTTCTTTGTAATTTGTTTAATCTCCTATAATCAATACACATCCTCCACCCGGACGATTTCCTCTCCTCCTTTATTTTTTATAATAGTCATTCCACCCTTTTTTTGGAACTACATGAACTGGGCTAACTCATTTGCTATCGGAGATAGCATAAATGATGCTCGCTTCACGTAGTTTCAAAATCTCTTTTTTGACAACCGCTTGGAGGTTGGGGTTCAACCTCCTTTGAGGTTTAATGTCGGTGAACTGATCATCTTCAAGATGATTACGATGCATGCATAAGGAAGGGATAATACCCTTGATATCATTAATCCTATACCCTATCACATCTTTATATATTCTCAAAACATCAAGCAATTTTTTCAAATGAAGTCCATCAAGGCTAGCGTTGATGATAATAGGATATTTTCCTTCATTATCAAGAAAATCATATTTCAAAGAAGGGGGAAGGGGTTTGAGTTCTACCCTCGGAGGAGGCTTAGAACTCTCCTCCAATTTCTCCTCTTCTTGTTCAATCTCGATTTCCACTTCTTATTCAAAATCATCCACCTTCGAGGTTTCCTCTAAAGACATAACAAACTCGATCACTTGCCTTTTGTGAATGAAACTGTTCCTTGCAAGTAAGATCTTCAATCATTGGATCTTGCGGCCTCATCACAACCCTCCCCAAATGGTCAAAATTTTCATTCACAACATCGACTCGGTAGCATTTATCAACCATGGGGGTCTTGAGTAACTTGGAGAACTCAAAGACAATCTTCTCATCGACCACATCACACGTAATGGTGTTGTTCTTGCAATTGATTACCATCCCCAAGGTTTTAAGAGCTTCACGACCCAAGATAAAAGGCGTATCAACATCTTCCTCTATATTCATCACTACAAAATAACATGGCACATAGATATGCCCAACTTTAATAGGAACATATTCAAGTTCACCACAAGGAAGTTTGAATGATAAGCCAACACTCGCTCCTAAATCCTCCAAGGCACCCCTAGGTTCCATGTTACCAATCTTAATCAGTAAAGTAAAGCGTCTCTGGTCCTTCTCTTTCTTTGGCATCTTGTGTTGAACGAGTGCACTAACCTTATGAGGGAGGGTAATGAGCTCGTCATTGTGCTTCCTCTTGTTGGTAAAGATTTCCTAGAGAAATATGGAGTAGGAAGGAATTTGGGTAACAACCTCGATGAAAGGGAGACTTATGTGTAAGTTCTTCATTACACTAAGGAATTTTGCGAATTTATCATTCAAGTTTCTCTCCTCAAGCCTCCTGGGAAAAGAAACTGGTTCATCTAGATTCTTAGTCTCATTAGGTCTTGAGGTTTGTTTCTCATCATTGTGCTTCTTCTTCTCTACATTCTCTTCTTTCCCAAAACCTTGGTCTTCTTCAAATCTCTTTTCCACCCTCACACTTTCTTCTTCCCCATATTTAGGCCCTTCATAAGATGTTCTCGATCTCAATGTAATTGCCTTGTTAGAATCGGGTTTCAAGTTGTGGGGGAAGGGGGGGTAGGTTCTGGTTGCCCGGGTAAGGTCAAAGGTGAGGTGAAAGGTACTCTCTCGGCCAATTGAGCTAATTGTGAATAAACCATCTTGATGATATGAGCTTTGACCTCTTGCATTTGTTGATTCATCTCTTTTAGTTGTTAGAGAATTTGGTTTTGTGTGGAATTGGATTAAGATGCTTGATCTTGACTTCTTTAAGACCCTCGATTTTTATTGTTGTATTTGTTTTGGTTGTTGTATTGGTTGTTTCTTTGGTAGTTATCCCTTGGGTATTGGTTTTGAGGTGGAGGTGGTTTTGATATTGAGGGTAGGAATTGTATGATGGTTAAGCTTGTTGCCCCCATTGTTGGGGTTGAGGTGTAAATCCGGGTTGTGGTTGTCTCCAAGCTACTCTACCACCACTTCCCCTAAATGCATCTTGCCTTTGTTATAAGTCGCAACATGATTGGGGCTCAAGCCTCCACAATAAGATGTACTATAGTTTATACCACCACAATTTTGACATGTGAAAGAATTGACTTTAGAAGAGCTTGCCCCACTATTAACACTTGTATTCAACTTTGCATGCCCCTAGGTCAAAGGCTCAATTTGATATTGCAATTGATCAACCTTCTCTAGTTCATACATCCCACCTTTCTTCGGTGCATTCCGCCCTCTACTACCCCAAGAGTAGTTCTTCTCCACATCTTCGATTGTTGCCTCAAATTTGTTTTGGGGGATTTTAATCAATTGTCCACTCGCCCCCGCATCCAAGTTAGCTCTTGACATAGGTTTTAATCCCTCATAGAAGAATCGCATGAGCAAGATTTGATTATATTCATGATGAGGACATGCTTGTAACAACTCCTTGAACCTTTCCCAAGCCTCACTAAGACTTTCATCCGTTTCTTGTTCAAATGATGCAATCTTCCTCCTCATCTCGACGGTATTTTCCTCGGAAATGAATCTCTTCAAGAATGTCTTGACTATCTATATCCATGTTGTAAGAGAATTCAGCCTCACTTGCTTGAGCTACTTCTTAGCTTTACATGAAAGAGAGTGGCAAAAAAGATGCATTCAGATGTACTCTTGCAAAACTTGATTTGCTTGAATCATGGCACATAGCTCAAGGAATCTATCAAGGTGCTAAATGGGATCTTCACTTGGAGAACCCGAAAAATGCTCCCCTTGTACCATCCTTGCATATTGGGATGGATGGTAAAGTTGGTTTCCGTGAGAAGAAAAAAATTCCACTTGTTTAGGGTAAAAATACCCTAGACATGTGGACCAATAAGAGAGGGCCACATGTCAAACCTATGCTGGAGCCATCTGACACGTGTCCCCTTTAGATATCTCCTGAAATTGCGGCCTTTTAGGGCCCAATTTCCATGAGCGCCGTAAAACGGCGCAGCCCACCAAAATCTAGGTCAAGTGACCTAGACAGGGGCATACCCTCCAATGAACCTATAAATAGGGAGATATTCCCCAAATTGTGGGACACATTCAATCATTTATTACACCTACATTCTCTCACATCAGAGAAACACCTGATCTCGGAATCCGAGAAGATCCCATTTAATTTTCCGTCCTTCATCTCTTTTTAAGGTACTAACTTGATCTTTGGAGGCGGAGCTCCAACCACCCGGAGTCTCCGTTGCTTTTGCAGGTACAACTCAGCCGGACCATTATTTGTGACGTAACTTTCCCGAGGGACAAAAACACCCAAAAAATTTGGCGCCGTATGTGGAGAGAGTACCTCAAGGATGGTTCAAGAGTGTGTACCACATCCAGACTAGCCGATTGATCAGCCGGAGGTCTTTACTGACCAAGAGGATGACGATCCTCTGGTCGAAACCTATATAGCCAAGGATGGCTCTCTTACAACCAAGCGCCTCCGTCCTTGAGACACTCTTGAAAGGGGTGCATGTTAGGAGGGAACAAGCCAACCACGTGGTCAGCTGGAAGGGGAAACCCTTACGGCCGGTGGATCTGCTCTAGTCACCTGGGATGAACTAATGAAATGCATGACTAGTTTCAAGGGTGAAATAAAGGATCTAATCACCAAGAGCCGGGCTGGCCCAAGTAAAGGTTAGTCGGCAAGAAAGACTCCTCCAGAAAAAAGGAAGTCATTCAAGGACAGGTAGCCAACTCCGCATCCAAAGGAGAAGGCAGCCGGGACCCTTGACTTGTCCAAGATTCTTCTGCCAAAGAGGAATACCAAAAATACCCGCCAGAGTGAAAGGCCCGTGGGATACAAAAAATCAACTCTTGATGCTCGGGAGATCATCACCCGCAAGAGGAATCAACAGTTGTCTGAGTCAGCTTCCACTTCAAACTTTCTAGACAGCTTCAAGAATACATTTGTAGGGAATGTACTATCCTTATTTGAGAGCCACACAAGCGGTAATACCGTCCACTCTGACCCTCAGATGCACCGTACGTACCGCCTATGGTCTACGGCCCGTATTCTCCTCAATTCATTCAACTGTCTCTCTTCGGAGGTCAGGCGGCATACAACAATGTCCAGCCACATGACTGGAAGCTTCGTCTGCTCCGCTTGGGTGAACAACATTCTGCGTTCACCTGGGAAATAACTGAGGCAACACAACCGGCTAAGGTTGAAAATGTGTTGGTAGGTACTTATGATGGTACCTCCAATCTAGAAGATCACCTCATGGATTACACCAACCTCATGTATTTACAGGGGTTGGACGATGGCACTTGGTGTCGATGCTTCCCGGCTACATTGAAGGGCATTGCCCAACAATGGTTTGGGAACTTGTCAGCCGGTTCTATTGATAGCTTCAAGAAGCTTGCCTTCTTGTTTACTTCCAACTTATCAATGAACATCCCTGCGAAGAAAACAAGTCTTGACTTGAGCACCATTAAGTAGGGAGAGAGAGAAGGATTACGCTCCTACGTCAAGCGGTTCAATCTGACAAGAATTCGGATTCAGGGACTGTCTGACAAAGTAGTTTTCACAGAATTCTTTAAGGGTCTGAGAGACGGGTCGACTTTTAAGTTTAACCATGTCAAAAAAGGGGCATTTACCCTATAGGCAGCCATGAGGGAGGCGGAAAGCTACATTCAAGCAACTAACCTCTGCTCGCCTGGTAGTCAGTCGGACTCCTAGAAGTCTGACAAACAAAAAGACAGCTGACCTGCTAAGCCGGCTAAGAAAAAATAAGAGAGCAAGAAGAGAAAAGAAGTCTGGGCGGTGGGTGATTTTGACCAGCCGTCCCAAAAGAAAAAGAAATATTTTAAACCGTACGTCCTTAAGTACGAGTTTAACAAGGACTGTAACTCCATCCTCATTGAGATCAAAGATCGGCGTTCCATTCAATCAAGGAACAAAAATAAATTTTGCCAATACCATGAGGAAGTTGGCCAAGACACCAACGACTCCTTCTGCCTTCAGCGGGCGTTGGATCGTCTGGCTGAAAAAAGGGATGTTGAAGTCCTACATTTCTAAGTCCAAAGGGACTAATAAGAAGAACCCGGGGCAGTCATCTAAGACACCCCAGCCTGCTAGTAGCTCGAAAACTGACAAAGAGTCGGTTTACACTATAGTAGGCGGGTTCTCATGCGATGGCCCTACCATCCGAGGCACCAAGAGCCATCTTCGAAAGATGGACAATGATGATGATGAGCAGGTGTCAGCTAGCTCCACCTTCCCAGACGTTCTGATCACTGAGAAGGACAGCATAGCGTCCGCCGCCTGAATGATGACCCGATTATCATTGAATGTAAGGTCGCCAATCAGTTGGTTGGGCGAATCCTTATTGACACCGGAATATCGTCGGACATCATCAGCCTGAGGTGCTTGCAAAAGCAGAAGTAAAAGCCAAGAAGCATGCACCCGGTAAACTACCCCCTGGTTGGCTTTGGAGGGGGATGGTGTACCCATTCGGTAGGATCGATCTACCTATCCGACTAGTTAAAAAAAGGATAAGGACGACACCTAGTCATCAAGTTGTTGGTAGTTGAGGAGCTGACTGGTTACAACATTATTTTAGGTCGGCCAACTCTCAACGAGGCCAAGGCGATAAATATTCCTTCCCTCATGCTGATGAAGTATGAGAAGAATGACGGTTCTGTTGGTTCCTTGAAAGGGGATCAGAAGACGACCCGGGAGTGTTATCAATCAGCCGCCAAGTCCATAGTACCTTAGACGGTCAAGGACATGAACCAATAGACCTTGACAATGTCAAGGACGTGAGCCCACCCCCACAATCAGCCAGAAAGAAAAGAAAGGCTCATCAGCTGGTGGAGGTGAAGAAAGAGAAAAAATAGCAATCACTGACCGGTGAACGGTCAGATGAGCTCCGTCCCCAGCCGACTGGTGAACATATTGATATACCTCTGGATAACAGCCGTCCAGAGCGTACTATTAAGGTTGGGACGACTGCTTATGCTAAGTTGGGTGCAGATTTGCACTTATTGCTGAAAGAATTTAAAGAAATTTTTGCCTTTATAGTGGAAGAGATGTCAGGCGTCAGCTCGAATCTCGCTGTCCACAAACTCGCCGTGGATCCAACAAAGAAGTCCATTCGGAAAAAGAAAAGAAATCACGGCGGGGAAAGAAGTCAGGCGGCACCTGCCAAAGTTTAAAAGCTGCTGGATGCTAGGTTCATTCGGCCATGTAATTTCCCCGACTGGATGGCGAATGTTGTGCTTGTAAAGAAGATTAATGGTACCTGGCGTACGTGTGTTGATTACACAGACCTCAACAAGGCATGTCCAAAGGACAGTTATCCGCTCCCCAAAGATCAAAAGTCTGGTCGACTCTACAACCAGACATGCCTTGATGAGTTTTTATGAATGCTTATTTTGGCTTCCATCAAATACCCCTGTGGATAAAAGATCAAGAGAAGACGGCCTTCGTCACTCATCAGGGGTTATTCTATTATACTGTAATGTCTTTTGGCTTGAAGAATGCACTGGCTACCTTCCAACGGATGATTAATACAGTCTTCATTAATCAGATTGGGTGGAATGTAGAGGCGTACATTATTACATGATAGTCAAATCCAAGCAGCAGACGGATCACCTTGTTGATCTCCGAGAAACCTTCACCTTACTCAGGTGGCATAAGGCTATGTTGAATCCCAAGAAATGCGTCTTTGGTGTTGAGTCTGGGAAGTTTATCGGATTCCTTATTTATCAAAGGAGATAGGGGTTAACCTTGAGAACATAAAGGTGGATAATGACATGAAGTCACCCGGCAGTGTTAATGGAAGTACAAATACTAACCGGTTTGCTGGCGGCATTAGGGAGGTTACTCAGCCGGTCAAGTGACAAATGCCTTTACTTCTTCCAAGCAATTAGGAAGAAGACTAGATTTGAATAGGGGGATGATGCTGAAGCGGCCATTTAGAAATGGAAAGAACACTTGCACTCTTTGCCAAGGCTTGTTAGCCCTCTACCCAAAGAGACGTTATACATGTACCTAGCCATCCCAGACCATGTCGTTAGTGTTGTTATCCTTGATGAGAGAGACGGCATCCAGCTCCCGGCCTATTTCATTAACAATGTGCTAAAAAAATGCTGAACTCTGGTACCCAATGATTGAAAATTTTGGCCTTGCTCTATATATGGCATTAAAGAAGCTAAAGCCTTACTTTCAGGCACATCCGGTTGTAATCTACAATAATCAGCCCCTTAAGCGGCCAATATCCACCTAGTAGTCATCCGGCAGAATGTTGAAATGGGCCATTGAAATGCAAAGTCTTGAAATCACTTACGAACCAACAAAGGCAGTGAAAGGTCAGGCGTTTGCCGAATTTATTGTTGAAATGACACGACCGGTTCCTCCGGATAACATTCACCAGGTTTGGAAAATGAATGTAGATGGGAGCTCGACAAAAAACGGATGTGGTGTAATTATATATAAGTCTCCTGAGGGGGACAGATTTGAATATGCACTACGGTTTAAGTTTTAGGCCTCGAATAACGAGGCGAAATACGAAGCCCTGCTAACCGGATTCCGCATGTGTAAGGTGGCAGGGGCAACAAGGATTGACGCCTATTCTGATTCTTAGTTGGTCGTAAGCCAGTATGAGGGAAAATATAAAGCAACCCACCCGGCTATGATCAAATACCTTCAGGCAGTCAAAGAAGAGGTTGGGGCACTTGAAGAGATTCGTCTGAGTTAAGTGCCCTGGTCAGACAACAACCAGGCGGATGCATTGTCCAAACTGGCATCTTTCGCCTGATGTAATACGCCTCGGTCAGTCTTTTGGGAAGTTTTGGAAAAAATAATTATATATGAAGAACCCATTGGAATCCTAGACCGAAGCTCCACTTGGATGGACGACATCTGGGCATATTTAACATACGACACGCTTCCAGATTTATCACAGGAGGCAGCCGCCATGAAGAAACAAGCAACAAACTTTGAGATGAGAAACGGAGAGCTCTTCAAGGCTGGTTTCCTTAAACCTTTATTGAAGTGTGTTACCCCAAAAAAGGGGAAGGAAATTCTCGAAGAATTGCATGCGGGATACTGCCCCTCCCATATAGGTGCAAGGTCCCTAGCTGTCAGAGCCAGGCGGCATTATTTTTAGCCTACTCTTGAGGTAAATGCCAAAGTGCTGGTGAATAAATGTGACAAATGTCAGAGGTTTGGCAAGCTCATTCGCCTCCCGACTACTAATCCAACGGCAATCCACAGCCCATTCCTGTTTTCTAAGTGGGGCATGAACATCTTGGGTCCTTATACGCCTGCACCACGCGGAAAGAGTTACATTCTGATGGCTGTTGATTACTTCACCATGTGGGTGGAGGCGGAGGCGGTCAAGAACATCAAGATAAAGGATGTCATCTATTTCATTAGGAAGAACATCATCACCCGGTTTGGGGTACCTATGTCTATGGTGTTTAATAATGGCCCTCAGTTTCAAAGGCCTCACCTTAAGACTTGGTTGGGAAATCAAGGGATCTCATACTGTTTTGCATCAGTCGGCCGACCCCAAGCAAACGGCCAAGTTGAAGCCTTCAACAAACTCATCTCAGACGGCATCAAAAAGAAAATTGAATGAGCCTGTGGTTTATGGGAAGAAGAATTGATTCATGTCCTATGGGCCATCCAGACAACTACCAAAGGGGAAACCGGTGAAACCCCGTTTCTCATGGTATATGGCGTTGAAGCCGTTTTTCCCATTGAACATTACGAGCCGACTCTAAGAGTTATGCTTTACGATGAATAGGCAAATTGGGAGGCCATGCGGCTGGCAGTGGATTCCCTCCCAGAACGCAGGGGAATGTTGCCATGCGTCATGAGATATACCGTCTGAGAATGACAAGAGCCTACAACAAGAAAGTACACAAGCGCCCTTTGAAAGTTGGCGACTTCGTATTACAAAAAATGGAGGCAACCGGTACAGCCAATGATCTTGGAAAGCTAACTCTTAATTAGGAAGACCCCTACCGGATCTATGAAGAATTTAAGGATGGCACCTACCGCCTGGAAACTTTAGACGGCATACGCTTGCCTAGAACTTGGAATGTAGATAACTTAAAAAAGTACTACTTCTAAGAGTTGTAAACTTTTTAAACAAAAAAGTCTATTAATAAAAAACTGCTTTTCCTTTTCAATTGTGTTTTTATTTTTATAATTACCATTCCGTCTAGGCAATGCACAGACCAATTATTTGTTAAACAAACTAAGTATGAAACTTAGTAGCGAATTCAACGTCCAAGTGACATGCGGCCAATGGCCAGATAAATAAACTAGGCATAAAAACGCTTAGTAGCTATACAACTGGTCTCGAACAAGACCAAAGGCCAATGGCCGGATGGTTTCTTTTCTAATAAAATCACCTGTCCAAATATGGACAATGGCGTCCTACGACACCCCTCCAGGTGCAATTGTCGTAGAAAGCAGCATGTCTGCTTGCTCTACGTACCTATGCAGATGACAAAGATTGAACGACCAAATTGGACAACTCATATCCGTTTCAAAAAATTAAAAGAAAATGAAAGTCATTAAATCTAAAGCAAAACCCCCACAAAATCGTCAACCTTTTCACGAATTTCGGATGCTAAATTAAATGGGGTTCAATCCCCAGATTCGCATCTCCCAAACCAAGATATGTGCGGCCGCTATAAATGCAAGCGTGCCCGCAATGAATGCGAGCGCAGCCACGATAAGTTGGGATCGAATTGAAGTAGTGTGCTTGCATGAGAAGCGTTTGGAGCTGCTGCCGAAATTGTTGTTAATGTTGCGGGGTGGTTGCAGGATAGGAGATGTGTAGGTTTCCGTTGGAGATAAGTGGAGTCAGCTGGGTAGTGATGCTGGTTGCGGGTTTGCTACGGCTGGAGCAGGGAAAAGTGCTAATTTTTGCGGTGGTGGAAATGGAGCAGGGGTAGCAGTTGGTGTTGCGCGGTGGTGGCGAAATTGGGAGCTGTGGCGGCTGCTTTGCGGAGGTAGAAGGTGGCTTTGGTGGTTGACTGGAGGTGCGTGATTAGTAGCTGTTTTAGATGTTAATTGCGGTTGTTGTTGGAGTTGTTGCTGCTGTTGTATTGGGGAACAAGGAAATGAATTGGGGAGTACGGGAAATTGCTTGAGGTGAGGATGAGTTATTGGTGGGCACGAGCATCGTCCTCACAGCATGCTTGTGATAAACACTAAAGTAGGCAATCCAAAAACTCCATGATTGTGGGTTCAATACTACCCTGCTTGAGAGCGCGGCTTTGTAAGCGCAAGGAGTTGAATTTGGAACATCCACTTACAAAACACAAAGAAACCGAGGAGAAAATGAAGTAAAATGAACTCAAAATTAACAAACAAAATTAAAAGAAATAAAATGAAAATGAAAAGAATAAAAGAAAAAAAATATATTATAAAATAGAAAGAAAATAAAGGAAAGAAAATGATATGAAAATGTAAATGAAATAAAATAAACTAAAATAAAATAAAACTAAATCTATAAAATTTGAAATAAAGGAAAAGCAACTAAAATAACGAAAAATAGAACAAATAAAGGAGAAAATACTAGAAAAACCATCAAAATGCACAAAAGCCACAAAACAAGAGAGGAAAGGTAAAATAGAGAGAAAAAGCATAAAACTAAACATTTATTGAGAAAGAAAGCTATGAAAAGAAGGTAAAAACTACTTAAATGCTCATTAAATGGGTGCCATTTATGAAACCCATCAGAAGGCACCGACATAATGGTTCACAAGCAACAAAAAGCAGCAACGTAATGGTTCACACGCAGCAAAATGCGTCGACGTACTGGCACCTCGGAAATTTCAGCAAATATCACGGCGGGAAAGTTCAAGCGAGCTTTAAGGATCAATAAGCGTTGGCCTTCGGTAATTTTCTTCGGAATGTTATCGCAACAACTGAAGACGGCTTCAAGAGAATTTATCTTCGACGATGTTCCCTATGATGTGAAAGGTTGTCAGAAAAACTAAAGATGGTTTCAAGCGGAGTTAACTACGACGACGTTTTCTAGCTTGTGGAGAGTTGTTACAAACAACAGAGGATGGCTTTAAGTGAAGTGATCTTCGACGGCGTTCCCTAGGATGTGGAAGGTTGTCAAAAGCAGGAGGTGATTTCAAGCGAAGTTGTCTTAGATCGTGTTCCCTAGCTTGCGAAAGATGGTAAAAAGGCGGTAGAAGGTCGCTTCAAGTAGAGAAATCTTCAATAGTGTTCCCTAGCTTGCGGAAGATTATCACAGCGGAAATTGAAGGCAGCTGCAAGCATGGTAGTCTTCAGGCGGTATCCCCTAGCTTGAGGAAGATCATCAAACAAATCGGTTACTCCACAGACGTGTGCTCGACGGTTCAAGATACGCGTTTATAAACTATTTTATCTGTTTTAACTAACGCTAGTTTGCAGGTATCGACGTTACAAGAATGTTTTAGAATCGCAGAACGTTTTGAAACATTCTTTGTCCCTATCGTTACTTTTTACTTTTGTTTTTAAAACAAAAGTTTCTCCAAACTCAGTCAAAGTGGGGGCTTCTATAGAAACCCAAATGTGTCTCCCAAAAATCAAACCCTGTGATGAATAACTTTCACGTCATTTGATCATCGAACAAAGTGAAAGGGTTGAAAGTCTAATGATGAGGATTTTTTTATTAAAATATTTCGCTTTTTGTTTCTTACCTTATTTATAAGAAAATAGCCAGTCCAATTTGGTTTGGTCCATAATAGGGTCCATTAATAGTTTAAGTGGATTAGGCTCGAAAAGTGCTTTTCAATGATATATTTTAAGCCCAATTCTGATGAATTATGAGGAAGTTGTGGATTAAATTAAATTAGGCTCAATGATTTTTTTGGGTGGCCCAATGATCTAGAGGAGGGTCTATTAATTATTATTCCTAAAGTGATTTGGATTGGTTTTAGTCTTCTAGGAATATCTAGAGGGTTCTTTTTAATTCTAATGAGTTTAGGATTGATAATTTTATTTTTAAAAGATGTTTTATTTGAATAAAATATATTAAATCTGATTTCGAAACTGCTTGGGCGCATAATTACCCGCAACCAGTTTTAAAGGTGATTACGCGTGTAAAAGTGCGTTGACTTTTAAACCAGCGCGAGACTACAGAGTCGTCGCCGGGTGCTGACCTTCATCGCCTGGCGTTGGCCTTCGTCGTCTGGCGACGAGCTTGTTGTCTGGCGCTGGCTTCTGTCGTTTGCGACATGAGGTGTTTTATTCCGAATATGAATTTCTTCGATCCTGTGCTATTTTTCCTATAAATAGGGGTCGTATCTCACTGTTATCAAATCATCAACACCCAAAATTCTCTAAATCTCTCCGTTTAAAGCTAGAAGCTTCTCTCTCTCTCTCTCTCTCTCTCTCTCTCTCTCTCTCTCTCTCTCTTGTTTTTCTAAACATTCCCTCTCTTAATATTCTACATTCATTAGTTCTAGACATACCTAGCCAAGTTCAAAGTTGCCTTTTCCCTAGACGTGAAAGGTTGATACTTTCTGAGGGTTTGGTCCAAAATCCCTATTTCAATTATTTAATTGAACTGTTTGTTTATACTTTTCTTTGAAGTTACCAACGTGTGTATTTTCTTATTAGAAAGAGGTACAAGGCATCAAAGTAAGTACTTTAATTGTATTATTGATCTTTTGATATAGAAATCATGCTTAGGTTATTTTATTGATTCCTAATATCATGTTAGGATATTTTATTGCTTCCTAGTATCATGTTTAGGATAATAATTATTATTTTTAATATCATGATTATTAGGATGCTTCCTAGCTATTTCTTTCCTAATACCATGTTAGTATCATGTTAAGGTTAAAGCTTTAATCTTTAATGTTTAGTGACATGCTAGGGTTTGTTATTAATCTTGTTAGTATCATGCCTAGGATCTTGCTAATAATATTATGCTTTAACATGATTGTTATTTTAATTATGATTATTATAACTTGTTATGATTATGTTGCTTGATGTTTGTTATTATTGTTATTGCTTGATCACGCCTCTCTTGCATGTTTAAAGGGAATTTGTACTTGTAATCACGCTTAATAAGATAACTATTAATCTTTTTTAGGCTTATTTGATTATAATTCAAGTGATCACCAATAATAGATTTGTTTGTGTATTAATATTCAACCAACAAAGATAAACAGGTTTAGGGTAAACCTATTGATTGCATGTTAGTCAGAAAGCGCACGTGAATACGAGAAGAATAAAGTAGAGGCCTACTTTTAGGGAAGGTTCAATCTCTTTTAGATTGGATTTGTACCTTCATCCCCGAACTTCCAGTCATGGTTCCTGTAGACACCCATTTGTGTCTCCCCAAAAACAAACCCGGTGATGAGTGACTTTCACGTCGAATCATAATCGAATGAAACGAAAGTGTGGAAAGGTCTAGTGTTGCGGAAAGTTTTATTTCATTTCTTTTATTTTCTCTTCTCTCTGTTTTTGAAAACTTTAATTTAAGAAAACAGCCAATCCAGTTTGGTTGGTCCATGATATGGGTCTAATAGTGGTGTAGTTGGATGGGGCATGCAAAGACCTTTCCAACGATATATTATAAGCCCAATTCCGATGAATATTGAGGAATTTATTGCCAATTTACTAAACTGGGCCCGGTTTGAGCTTTAAGTATGGCCCAATGATCTAGGGGAGGGCCTAATATGATTTATCATTCCTAATGTAATTAGGAATGTTTTTGGTCTTCTAGAACATTCTAGAAGGTCTTATCATTCTTAATTCAATTCGGATTCTTTAGAGTTTTAATTAAGATCAAATAGCATTTTCGACGAAATTATATTATTTTATCTTCCAGTACGGTAAAATTATCAGACTTTCAAAAACGCGTTAAAATCCGGTTTGGCGTCCAACCCCAGGACTTGGCGCCTGGAATCAGGATTGGCGCCAGACGCCAGCCATTGGCGCCTGGCACTAGCCACTGGTCCTAGCGCCAATGGCGTCAAGTTAGTTTTTCGATCTTCAGACTCTGTTTTGATAAATTATCTTTTTTGGATGATTTTCTCTATAAATATCGTATCAAAAACTCCGTTTTCATTCACGAGTTCTCCTTATTCTTAGATCATCTGCAATCAACATTCATCAACAATCACTTTATGATTCACCAACTATCTTCATCATCTACATCTATTAATCAATTCTCATCAACTCTCTTCATTCATCAAGGCTTTTAATTAATTCTCTTTATTCATCCATCTTTTTCATTCATTCATCAATTTTCAATAACATTAATCTTTTAGCATTCTTTCTAAACTTTGCTTTTTAATACAAAATTCCGCATTCACAAGATCTAGATACACCTAGCCATATTCGAAGTTGCCTTCGCCCTAGACGTGAAAGGTTTTAATTTCTGAGGGTTTGGTCCCAAATCTCTCTTTCAATTATTTAATTTAATTATTTTGATTATTATTTTCCTTGAAGTTACTAACGTGTGTATTTTGTAATTAGAAAGAGGTACGAGGCATCCAAGTAAGTACTTTATGGTTTAATTGATTTCATGATGTAGATATCATGTTTAGATTGTTATTTTGATTCCTAGTATCATGTCTAGGGTATCTTTATCAAGTATGATTAAAAGTATGATGCTTCCTATGTTCTTTCTAATATTTATAGTTATTATGATTAGTTATAATTATTATGATTATTTATCATGTTGCTTGATATGCATATTATTTTATATTGTTATTGCTTGATCACCTTTTATTGCAGGTTAAAGGGAATTGGTATTTGCAATCACGCTTATTAAGATAATTAATAATCTTGTTAGGGTTATTGTGATTATAATTTCAAGTGATCGCCAATAATAGTTTATTTGTGCATTAAATTCAACCAACATAGTTTAAACAGGTTTAGGGTTAATCCTATTGATTGTATGTTAGTCAGAAAGCGCACATGAATAATAGAAGAATAAAGTAGAGGCCTATTATTAGGGCAGGTTTAATCTCTTTTAGGTTGGATTTGTACCTTCATCCCTGAACCCTTATTTGGTTCATGACCTTATGGAGTTGACGATCTCTTGGATCGTTAAGGGGTGTCACCTTCACCTCGTGAACGGTTTACAAGTTCCTTAAAAACTTGTTGGCGACTCTTATGCTCTATCTTCTTCCCTTTTGGACGCCACCGTACTTTAGTGTATGATCACAGTGGGGTTCAAGCTAGTGGGATTTTAAAGGCTTGAAATTATTCCCTACAGTTTTTGGCGACTCCACTGGGGAGGATTTCTATTTTAATTCCTGAATTTGTTTCGGCAATGATTTAGAATGAGTGGATGAGACTCGAAAAGTTCTAAGTATTTTATGTGCGTAATTTTAATTAACATTATTGTCATATGCATAAAAAGGTTCTCATTGGAAAGACCATCCGTAATGAGTCAAAAATATAGGATTTTACACGTAGGAAATTTGAGAAACGTCTTTCACAACTAGGACTGAAATAACACCACGCGAAACTGGATGATTTTATTGAGCACAGAAAGCTGCTGAGGCATGTGGGAAGTAGCGTCAGGGGCCAGAGCTTGGCGCCACACTTTTTTCCGTAGCGCCAGATGCCAGTATTGGCGCTAGGCGCTACAGTTAAAAGTTGGCGCCAGTCTCTGTTTGCTGGCGCCAATTTCCCCCAATACCGAGCCAGAAATATGCGTTCTAATTTCGATTGGTTTTTCGTATTGTTTGCTCGATCCTACATCCTGATTGAATTTTTTCTCACTTTTCTGAAACCCATATGTGTTCTACATATGGACATAACCCTCTGGGAATTCATGCTCTATCTACCCGATTGAACGCTCCTGGCAACAAAGGGTACATCTGAGATGTTGAATTCACCAAACCATGGAAGCGAGTTTTTTTTTTCTAAAAACTCGCGGTGTTCTATCCACACGCGTTAACCCTTCACGGTTAGGCTTCTACGCGGTGCATCTGAACAATTAACCATGGACCTTGTTTGACTAAACCATATCCCGAACTTTAGAGAAGTAGAGCCATGGTTAGGTTGCGAACTCATTGCATCATATTGTGCTTACTTGCCTAATAGTGCATTATTTGTTGTGCATATATATCCTATGCTCCTCCTAACCGTTTGTTGATTTGTGTTGAGATTATAATTAATGACTTAAAGAACTTTGCCTAATTAATTAATTAATTAATTAATTCGAGTCAATAAAGTTTTTTCTTCTTTTATTCGGAATTGACCTAGTACGACTTTAGGCATACCCCAGTTGACTTATAATATCGAAAACAGTCCCAGACCGAGGCTCCAATATTGGTGCCAAAATCTGGGCTGTAGCGCCACTGTATGGTGTGTAGCGCCAGACATTTACTAAAAGTCTGGCGCCAACCACCATATTGTGACGCCAGTCCTGTCGCTTGGCCGACAGTTCGGATTATTTGTCGAGTCATCACCTAATGTCTAATTAATCAGTTTCCTGTTTAATTCGGTTAATTTTGCTGGCAATAATGCTTAATTGAATCAATATTCGAGTTTAGGCACTAAGTCCCATGGTCTTACACAAGAGTCCAAGCATGTCACTTACACTCAATACACACACTAATACACATGTCTTGACCATGATTAAGGGAGTCTTGTGTGCGCGCGTTATTTTTCGTCATTTTTTTAGGGGGGTAAGTCGGATATTAATCCTCCAATAAATAATAGTACTTAAGTTCCCTAAACACATGTACATTATCGCTCCCTAAAAATATGCATACTTTTTTTTTAAATAAAAGCCATAAAGTCAAACTCATTCGAGTTAAGTAATTAAAACGCAAACTAGCTTAATTTACAGCGCGTGGTCAAGAAAGGAAGGACGATTAATCAAAGATAACCTCTTCGTACAAGTCTAACTTTTTGACAAACCTATAGCTTGCAAGAGGAAAGCAAGAGTTATAATGGCTACTCAGGAAGAATTTAATGATCTCAAGAACCAACTGGCTACTGTAACTAAGACACTAAAGCTTCTCGCACTTAAGATCGAAGATCCTGCGAAGCAACAACAAATGGACCTCATGCAAGAAAGCCTAAGCAAGTTTTCCAGCGACTACAAGTTTCAAGAACTCACATCCTAAGGGGTCTCGGTGGATAAGGATCTTCTTCCGCAGAAGTTCAGTGCCAACGACATACCAAAGTTTAGGGCAATCGACAACCCCTACTTCCATCTAAAGGCATTTGAAAAAATAATGAGTATCAAGAGTATCGATAAGAAAATTTTCCCTTCTTTGTTCTCGCTATCTCTCGAGACCGTTTGCCAACAATGGTTCTTTTCTCTTGAGACCTCTACCTGGGAATCCATAGCAAACGCTTTCGTCGATAGGTACAAATGCAACGTTCAAGTCGAAACTGACCATAGAGAACTTGAAATTCTCAAGCAGAAGGAGAATGAAGGCTTCACATCTTTTTTTAACAAGTGGAGAGAAACCTCAGCTAAAATGATTGAGGTACCAAGTGAAAAAGAGTCCGTGAGATTGTTCATTAAAAATCTCCAAGAAAAATATTCAAAACATCTTAAATATCAAAATAACCTTCATACCTTTAAGGCTGTTTATGATATTCGGATTAATATTGAAGATGACTTAGCTAAATCTAAAGCTGCTAACAATAACTCCAACAGTGGCTGGAAAGGAAAGAAGAACGACAATCCTTCTTCTTCCAAAACCACCCACTCAAATAATGTTAACGCCTTTAATCTAGGAGAAGTCCTTGCCATGAACAACCAAGGACAAAAGAAACCGTTTAGGAGAAACTTCACTCCTATTGGCATGAGTTATGACACCGCGTTTGATCGGCTAAATGCAAAAGGTCTTATAACTCCCATTGGACCATTTGGAGATCCACTAGTCGAGAAAAGGTTGCCTAATTGGAACCCCAATGCACATTGCAAATATCATCAAGGTAGGGGCCATTGCACTGAAAGCTGTTGGAAGCTTAAGGAAGCTATACAAGACCTGATTGACAGTAATAAGCTGTCGTTGCCTTCTGCCAGTAAGAAACCGAGTATTGACAATGCACCTCAAGCTCACACATTGGCTATCTCCAATGAAGAAGGCGAAGTTGACCCCTCATCTCTCATTAAGCCTGTCAAAGTAACTAACGTCGAAGAAGAAGAAGAAGAGACCTTTTTCGATGTCGAAGATAATCTTCCAGAACCAGCAAATGAGGTAGAAATACGAATACTCACACTATATCTGAGGGAGACATCACAACTGTTACACGAAACTCTCAAAATTCTGAATGAACTTCGCAAGGAATATGATCAAGGACCTAAGAGAGAATTCACACCAGTAAAAATGAATTATGAGGCAAAACACTTTCCCTTCCAAGTCACCAAAAGACCCAAGAAGAGCAATAAAGTTTATACTCCAATTGGGATCCCGTATGCACAAATGTTTAAAATGCTCTCCGAGAGTGGCAAGGTCAAACCTCTCAAACCGAGACCATTTGAATCATTAAAAAGAACAGATAGATATTACTAACAATACCATCAGTCAGGAGGACACACCATAGAAAACTGCTTCAAATTCAAGGATTTGATGCAGAAAATGATTGATAGAAAAGAATTAGTCCAATTTCAAGAGGATATAAATGTTAATGGAGTATGGGACAGTGATGAAGAAGATGTCTATCTAAAAGACATATTAGAACCTTCACCTTCCATATCATACACCACGGACGACATTTGGGCTGAAGAAGATTCATCAATAGACGTCCTCACAAGATCCGGGAGAATACAACCTCCTGTTTCAACACAACCCATGCCTACTGTACAACAAATTCCCATACCTATCATCGAAGACAATGACATTGTTAAACAATTCAAGAAGACAAAAGTTGAGATGAATGTATGGAAACTTCTAGCAACATCTCGAGAACATAGGTTGGCTGTGATGAATGCCTTGGATAAAATCGGGATAGATTCCGACACCACTCCTGACGGACTAGCTAACTTCCTCACGAGTGATCTCCCTAGTCCAATTAATCTAATCACCTTTTCTGATAAAGATTTACCTCCAGAAGGTGACAAGAACTACAAAGCGTTAAACCTCACAGTAGTCTGCAAAAGAATGAATGTTCCCATGACTCTTTTAGACAATGGATCGGCTATTAACATCTATCCACTTAGGACTGCGAGGATGCTCGGCATAAAGGATGAGGATTTAACTCCGTCCACACAAGGAATAAGAGCTTACGATAATACTTGACGTCAAGCTCTTGGCAAAATAACCCTAAATGTGACGACGGGAGCAATAGAACATGCTACTACTTTTCAAGTGGTAGACATCAAAGCCTCATTCAATCTGTTGCTAGGACGCCCTTGGCTCCATGACCTAAAGGTCGTCCCTTCATCTCTCCACCAACAAGTGAAAGCTATTGTTGGAGGAATCCCCATCACTATTGATGCTTCGCCAATGAGGATCAAGTCAATAGAGAATCCAATCATCAACGTGGAGCACGACGAAGATGATGAAGACCTATGGGGCTTTAACGAAGAAGTCTCCTTAATCCAAGAGGATGAAAGGACATCTCTTTGCCACGACCCCCATTCCAACATGATTATCAACACTATGCTAAAGAAACAAGGACACTTCCCTGGGATGACCTTAGGAAAGAAGAAGGGGATAGCAAAATCGATAGAGTCACCTGGCCTCTCTAAACTAGATACTTTCAGACTTGGTTTCGAACCGACTCGGAAAGATCTCAAGCGAGCCCAGGACAAATTGAAAGCACGTAGGGACGCTCGCATTTAAAAGAAAGCAATTCCAATGGATCAGTACCCTCTTACGCTTAATGGTTAGTTTATAAAAGAAGGAGAGGACTATCCATGCTATGAATTTCCCGAACCATTTGTTGTAAATGGCATACGAAAACCAGGATTCGAGATTTTCTTGGATTGCTATTTCACTGACAAATCCCAACTCCCGTCCATAAGGAGAAAGCACCCCCACGCTTTGACTTTAACGTCATGGGATTAGTGTTTGGGCGAGAAAAAAATGAGTTAGTTTATGAGGAAGATAACTCTTCACTCATTCAAACGGTCCTACAAAACGAAAACTTCGACCCCTCAAAGCTAATTACTCCAGCTGAAGGATCACTACAAGGGTGGCGCAAGACTATCAAGGTGATTACTCCGAGTAGAAGGAAGATATCAATCACGACAGGACAAGGGCCAATGTTTGAAGAATCGTCAGGGTTAGAGTCAGAGTCTGAGTCAGAGTATTTCCCTTTAGAATCTTCTAAGTCTTTAGCTATAACGCCTTCCCTCCCTATTTCTTCTCCTAAAATAGTTAGTGATCCAGTCCTTGAGGACATATCACTCTTTGATGTAATGATCTCAGAGTATAATAATATCGCTCATTCTCCTTACTTCTCGTGTTCTTCCCTAACCCAAGATGACGAATATTGCTTAGCTAACGATGAAAAAGATAAAGAATTTATTAAAGCAATGGAAACACTTGAAAAGAAAACACCAGTAATTGAAGAGACTGAAACAGTTGACATCTTAAATGATTCAACTCATAAAAGAGAAGTTAAATTCGGACTAACATTGAATAAACAAGAAAGAACTGATTTAATTAACTTACTTAAAGAATTTATCGATGTATTTGCTTGGTCATATGAAGATATGCCAGGCATTAACAGAGAAATAGCTCAACACACTATACCATTAATTCCAGGAATGAAACCTGTAAAACAAAAGTTGCGTCGAATGAAACCCGACGTAGCACTTAAGATAAAAGAGGTTGTTCAAAAACAAATAACTGCAGGTTTCATCTAGGTATCCAAATACCCCGAATGGGTCGCTAACGTCGTCCTAGTTCCTAAGAAAGAAGGAAGGGTAAGGATGTGTGTCGACTATCGAGATCTAAATAAAGCAAGTCCAAAGGACGACTTCCCTTTGCCACACATCGATATTCTGGTAGACAACACAGCAAATCACGCGCTTCTCTCATTCATGGACGGATACGCAGGGTACAATCAGATTCTCATGGCGGAAGAAGACATGGAGAAGACAAATTTTATGACACCATGGGGCACTTACTATTACACGGTAATGCCATTTGGGTTGAAAAACGCAGGTGCTACTTACCAACGTGCAGCAACTGCCTTGCTCCATGACATGATGCACAAAGAAGTCGAAGTATATGTAGACGACATGATTGTGAAATCAAAGGACCGTCCAGGCCATCAAGTAGCCTTAAGGAAATTTTTCGAAAGACTAAGAAAATACAATATGAGGTTAAATCCATCAAAATGTGGTTTTGGAGTCACCTCAGGCAAGCTCTTGGGGTATGTCATAAGCTCTAGAGGAATAGAGATAGATCCAACCAAGATTAAAGCAATCATGTCAATGCCACCGCCCAAAACCGAGAAACAGATTCGAGGATTCATTGGCCGGTTGTAGTACATAAGTAGGTTCATATCAAAACTAACAACGATATGCGAACCAATCTTCAAAAAGCTCAAGAAGAATGTACCAGTAATACGGGATGACGAGTGTCAAAAAGCCTTTGACTGGATCAAAGCCTATCTCGCGAATCCTCCCGTATTAGCGCCAGCACTTCCCGGAATACCTCTTAGGTTATATTTGACGGTTACCAAAGAGACAATGGGAGCCATGTTAGCACAAGAGGTAGAAAACAAAGAGAATGCAATCTATTACTTAAGTAAGAAGATGCTCGAATACGAAACACGCTATACACCACTCGAGAAATTGTGCCTCGCTTTGGTGTGGGCCACGACTAAGTTGAGACATTACATGTTGGTGCATACCGTTTTCGTAGTATCTCGATTAGATCCACTCAAATACTTGTTCGAGAAATCAACGCTCAATGGACGTATTTCAAGATGGATAGTCAACTTAGCCCAGTTCGATGTGCGGTTTATGCCACAAAAAGCTATTAAAGGATCCGTGGTGTCAGACTTTCTGGCAGATTTTCCAATAGAAGACTCGACACCAATACAGGACAATGAATTTCCAGATGAAGATATGATGGTCACCGAAGATGATACTTGGACATTGTATTTTGACGTAGCCTCAAACAAAAAGGGATGTGGTGTCGGAGTGCTACTAGTATCACCTAAAGAAGAACACGTCCCAATCTCAATAAAGCTTGATTTCGACGTTACCAACAATGCTGCTGAATATGAAGCATGTGTGGTAGGCCTTGAAACAGCCCTAGCATTGGGAGTAAAGAAGTTAAGGATATTTGGAGATTCCTCTCTAATCATCAATCAAATATCTAAAAGGTGGAAAGTTAGGAGCGAAAGCCTGGCCCCTTACCAAACTTATCTGGAAACTCTTACCGATCAGTTAGAGAAGGTAGAATATACATATCTACCTAGAGAAGAAAATCAATTTGCTGATGCCCTGGCAAGATTAGCCTCAATGGTTAGGATTCCCACGGATATCGAGCAAATGCCTTTAACTATCGAAAAAAGGCACAAACCGGCATATATACAGGCTATAGAAGATGATGACCCAGTCCAAGACGAAGATGAAGAACAAGAAGAAGAACCATGGTACACAGACATTCTCAACTATATCACCAATGGAGAATACCCTCCTCATGCTGACAAAAGAGCTAAGCGAGCCTTGAGAATTTTGGCTTCTCAATATGTACTCATAGACAACGAGCTACATAAAAGGGTACATAAAGGTCGAGCCCTCCTATGTGTAGGGAAGGTGGATGCACAAAGAATAATGAGAATGGCCCACGAAGGAATCTGTGGAACTCATATAAATGGCAAAATGTTAGTCCAGAAAATAATGCGAGAAGGGTATTATTAGACTACCATGAATAAGGACTGCCATCAATATGAGAAAAGATGTCCTAAGTGTCAAATTTATGCCAACTTACTGCACGTTCCTCCATCTTTTCTCTACACCTACACATCACCATGGTCATTCTCTACATGGGGAATTGACATAATTGGCAAGATCGCTCCTCCAGGGACAGGAGGCCATGAATTTATTCTAGTAGCAATTGATTACTTTATGAAGTGGGTTGAAGCACAATCATAAGCTAAACTCACCGCAAAACATGTAGCACTCTTTATCGAGAGAAATATCATTTGTCGATATGGAGTCCCACATGAAATGATAAGTGACAATGGAACTCACTTTCAAGCCGAATGTGAAGAATTGCTACATAAATATGGTATCCAACATCATCATTCGTCCCCTTATAGACCTCAAGCAAACGGAGCAGTTGAGGCAGCTAATAAAAATTTAAAGACTATCATCGAGAAAATGACAGAAAATTATAAGGATTGGCCTGACAAGCTTCACTTTGCATTGTGGGGTTATCGCACGTCAATTCGTACGTCAACAGGAAATACACCATTTTCTTTGGTATATGGAATGGATGTCGTACAACCTGTCGAACTAGAAATACCATCTCTACGTATTGCGCTAGAGAGTAAACTCGATGAAGTCGAATGGACTAGGGCACGATATGAAGAATTGATCCTACTCAATGAAAAACGACTAGAAGCCCTACATCACACTCAGTGCTATCAAACTCGTATGGCTTGACATTTTAATAAGAAGGTCAAGACAAGAAATATCAAAGTAGGAGATTTGGTATTAAAAGCGCTAAGAAAAATTGTTTTAGACCAAGGGGAAAGTTTAGACCTAATTGGTTTGGCCCCTACATTGTCAAAACAATCCTGTCAGGTGGTGCAGCAAAATTAACTGACATGGATGGCAATGAATTCTCAAACATGACCAATCTTGACCAACTTAAAAAATACTACCCATAATTACTTGAGTAGGACACTCAAGAGAGCTACGTTCGGCCTGATTCCTTAAGAAAGGATACGTAGGAAACCCATTACGGGTGCGGCCACTTTATTTTTAGACATCTCCGCGTTCCAGAATCAACAAAAAGTCAACTGAAGTCGGAAAAGCAACTGGCGTCACAGAACAGAGTCTGGCGCCAGCAAAAAGCCATTAGCGCCAGACGATGGAATTGGCGCCTGGCGCCAGACTTTAATAGCTGGCGCCAACCTGCAATTATAGACGCCAATGCAGTCATAAAATCTGGGCGAATTTCGGTGTTTTCGGAAAATTTTCGACTTCCGTACTCAAAAGATTTCCGAAAATTAATTTTTTTGGTTTTTCATTGCTTTAATAAAATAAATTTAAAGTAACAATTTAATTGAAAGCTGAAATTTCATTAATAAAATAAAATTGCATTGTTAATGGAATTTAAATAAAGCTGAAATAAATTAACTTTAAATAAAAATTAAGAATCTAATAATTCTAAAGCTAAGCAATGTTCTAGTCTTTCTTCTCCTTCTTTGCTCTTTTCCAATTCTTTTCCGCCGCCTCCTCTTCATCCATTACTTTAGCCAGTAGGCATCCTTTAGAGGACCTACATTCAATCTTAGAATAGATTGTTTCTCCTTCAGCTAGCACCCCATGCTTCTTTTCCACCCAAGCCTTCTTGTCTATAGCTTTCCTTTTCCCCTTATCTTTAGTAGTATTCTTCTTCTTAGGCATTATAGGTGTCTTGAACTCAATTCTTGCACCTAAGCGTTCCTTAGTCGGTGTCACCCTGTCACCTAGACGATTATTCACATCGGTTCTACCCTGATCAATTGAAGACTTCTTCAACAACCACTTCTTTACATCATTAGGTAAAGAAGGGGGAACCTTTTGGGTAATCACTTCCCATAAAGGTCTAGCGCTCCAGTAAGTGTCAAATTTATCTACTTCTTGAGATATGGGATATTCATAGGGAGGACGAAGATCCCCGGAAGGAATATTTTGAAGCAAGCCATATTGTCTCTTTACTCTGCAGGGATAATAATATGTCATGCGAGACAAGCTTGGAAGACGGCAGAAAGGTTGCTTGTTAACACCTACCATCCTTTTTATTTTCCACCATGGGATGACCCACTTGATAGTGAAATCACGTGATTCAAAGACTTTCTTCCACCCATGGCGCCCAATTTTAGGGATGCGCTTCTTTCTTCTCACAAAGCAAGTGGGCGTATAACTTTCAATGTCGTCCAGAGGGCTAATTAATCCTAACCTTTCCATTAGCCACATCTGAAAAAATAATTCCAATGCAAATAAATTAATATTACAATACAAAAATATATATTTTTGATTTCTGTAATTAAAAATATTATTTTTCTACCTGTAATAAAATTGGAGAACCGCGAAGAGGTGCTTTTGGGTTCCTTTTCAACTCATCTAGACTAATCATAGTCTCTCCAACTATCTATGGCATTGGATTTCTTCCTGATTCAATTTGTTCTAGCACAGTGGTTATAATTGATTGACCCTCATTAATTTTACCACTACTAAGACAATATTGATTAAGCATGCAGAATAAGAACGCCCTTCTTCTATATATGTGAAAAGATTCAGAAAGCGGTTTATCAAAATAATAGCGTGCGAATTCTTTAAAATTCACCACATTGCCATCTACTATTTTTGATAAATCCCTTTCCTTCAAGTTCAAAAAACTCTCAAAATCCTTATAGTAATATGCATCTACTCTAGGGATTACTACTAGGTCTATTGCAGGGAAGCCTAAAATAGCACCAAATTCCTCTGGCAAAGGGCTAATTTCATCATACCCTATTCTAAAACAATGTGTATCAATGTTCCAATATTCTAAAGCGGTATGTATGAAGTTTATGTCTAGATCTACCCCTTTAATGCCATATATTACCCCCAAGTGAAATAAATCCAATTCTTTTCTTTCTCTAGCATTGAGAGATCGACACCATTCATGAGAATATTGGGGGTGAAGGTTTTAGTGGCTAAAGACATGATTATTATTTTTTTTCTAAAGAGAAGAATATTTTTTTTTTCGCTGGAATTATGTGAAGAATCGGCTGAGCAGGGGGCTATTTATGCACAAATTGTGAGGAATTTCAATCTGGATGAAATACGGAGTCAGCGTCGATTGGCGTCAAAACCCCGATATTGGCGTCATACAACAGCTCTTGGCGCCACACGCTAGCAATAGCGCCTGGCGCCACGCGCCACAGGCTGGCGCCAGCTGGCGCCAAGTCAGCAGGACAGCCACGCGTGCTCAGTTTGCGTTTTGATATTAAATTGGAGTCGGTTAATGACTTTATAGCCCCGTTTTAAGTTCTTCTAAATATCTATCTATCCTTTTCTTAATTAATTAAATATAGCAATTATGTTTAGTTAATTTTTTTTATTTCCTTTTTTTGGATTTTATATTAAAATTCAAAAATTAGCCTTCTCTCCGTTTTATTTTTCCTTTTTATTTTTCCTTTTGGGGGAGAGAGTCAGATAATACCCTCCATCAATAATGAAAATGACGGAATTTTTGCGCAAAATGCACACACTAACATACACTAACATAATAATAGATAATAATAGATTTACAGAACAAAGTGTCTAAGTAACAAGTCAAAGGCAAAGTTCTATAAAAAGTCAAAATAAAATGCATATACAGAAATAAACTACGGCGCCGGAGGACGTAGGCCCATCATGTCATAAAACTGCGCCGTTCGAGGAGTCACCTCTCCACCAGCTCCAGCCTCAGCACCAGCTCCAGCCTCCGTAGGAGGAGGGAAACTCAAAACAGGACCGCCCCAGCCAAGGTCTACCTGAGGTTGAGACCGCGGAGGCTGCTGCGATGACGAGCCAACCTCGTACATCCCACCACCTCTGAAAGCCGAGGTAACCTCTCCTAACGGTGCAGCAGGAGCACCCTCAGAAGAAGACCCTGAGCCCTCAGCAACGTCGGCTCGAGCAGCCTCGGAACGGCCATCTCTACCTCCTGACGAAGTGCGACGACGTCTCGAGCTAGACCTTGCTGGTTCTCTCCGCCCCTCATGCCTCGTACAGGTGTGAGAAGCAATCGGCTGACCCTGCAAAAAGAAATAAATCAGAAACAAGGTGAAAACTGAAGCATAGTGTAGAAACAATAAGTAAAGAAAAGAAAAGTTACCTCTCGGACAGCGTCGCCTCGACGACAAGTAGCCGCGTTCCTCATCCGGACGAGTTGGCTCCGGAAGGCATCTATGCATCGTGCCATAGCCGAAACCACCTCGCGTGAGAACTGTCAAGGAAAGTTAAGTCAGTAAAAATGCACGATAACTGAATACAAGATTCTGAATTAGAGCTAGACTTACTCTGGTCTGGTGACGAGGAATCGACCACTCCACGAAGCGCTCGCCCTCAGGAGCCGGAGAAATCATCTCCTCGATCGGCCCGTACATCCCCTGGTAGTGGATGGACATACGGGGTGGCATAAACTCAGTGGGACCCTCCTGATGAAACAGAAAGAAATCAGTAAGGTATTACTTGGGGGCTACTCAGCGAAAAACAAAAGTTAAGAATCTTACCCTCACATCCTCGGCCGGCACGGGGGCTGGAGCTAACAAAGGAAGTAGCTCCTCGGCATAATTCCGTCCAAGGATCACATGGGACCGCCAAAGAGAACCATGCTCCTCAACCATGCTCGACAACTCTCTCTCGTCGAACATGTGGCGTGGTGGAGGAGCAGGAACGACAAAAGCATCGGAAGAGTGTTGTCTAGCAACTCTCTCTCCTAAATACGCAACCGCTCTGTAGGTCCCCAGAAAGTAGCGGCGCTCAGCAGAGTACTGTGCAACTAATCCAGGGACTTTCCAACCACCCCATGGTCGGTATACTACCTCAGGTCCCTATAAAAATACCAATTGGGTAAGAACATGTCTAAAACACGCAGAAGAGCAAGATAAACACTAAAAGTTGTACTGAGATGATTCGACTCCGGACACGTGCAGTAGACAGGTCTGCATGGTGGCCGCCCCAAGAGGCGCTCACCGGATACCCCCTCGGCGATGGTCTCGCCGGCGCAATGGAAGGAAAATACTCATAGAACCAGATCTACAAAAAGCTAAAGCATGAGTAAATGCTGCCTAACATATAGGGCTAAACTTTATAGGGAATAATGTTTACCTCTACGACTTTCTAGAAAGCCGACAAAGCAACATTCGTCCTAAAAGACCGGTGGCGACACGAGTCCCTCAGTGCGCGAACGAAGTCAGTATAGGCCAAGCTGGCCCAGTCATAAGTCCCGATCCGCCGGAGATCGCGAACAGCAGGGAGGTAGTAAAGCAACGCCCTACTACCCCTGTCAGGGGAGAATGTCCCTGACAACAACATCAGCACAAAGATGCGCACCCGCTGCTCTCGAATGGTCGCATCGTCATCAAGAGCCGCTGCCAGCGTCGAGCGGCGAATCTCTCTAGCACTGAACTGAGTCGTCTCGACCTCAGCTCGGGCCCGGACAGCAATCGGCCCCAACAGTTCCTCGACATCTGGAGAAAAGACGTCGATACCGCCGTCGAATGGCAGCGGCACAGAAGAGAACTCCAGTCCTGTGATGAGACTGAACTCTGTAGGAGTGACCATCATCTCACCCCATGGAAAATGAAAGGTGTTGGTGGTGTCTCAAAAGTCCACTAGAGCGCGTACTACGTGGTGACCCCCGCTGGAGGCAACCATAGCCTCGGAGGTCTCAAACAGGGCAACCAATCCGCAAGACTCCCGTAGGAGTCTCGTCTCTCGATCTCTGGCGATATGCATCCTATACAAATCGCCTAGGCCATCGCAGCCAGAGCCGTGATGTCGTGTCCTCCCAGGCTCGGTTCCCCGTCTCACCCTCTCAGAAATGTGGTGGACAGGGGCAAAGAACAAGGTCTGCTCATCCCACTCTAGGAACTGACCAAGCGAGGTGGACGGTGTAGTGTCGTCTTCCACGGGCTCATGCTCCCGTCTAGTGTTTCGGGACCATGAACCAGTGCCTCGTTGTCTAGCCATGCTACATTGTGCAGAATCATCATAAATCAGGGTTCTATAGTATCTAAAGGTTTGCCTAGCCGCATGATACTATGTTCGCAAAAAACAGAGTACGTAGTACTAAAACAGAGCACAAATTCAAATTGAGCATAACAACACTTTTTTCAAGCAATCAAACAATTTCCTGCAACACCATAGTGATTATTGTGACAAATTGAGCAAGAATTGCTAGCAAAAACATCAAGAACGGGTCACATTGTTCTTCACGACCTTAGGAGGTCCAACAATGGCGGATTGCTCATTTCTTCGCCAAATTTAGACAAACAAGTCTCAAATTACTCCCAAGGCAATATACAAACATAAACAAGCAATTTCATGGCATAAAACGTGATAAACAAAGCAAATTGAGCATCATAAATTTCGAATTTTCATGAAATTCGTGAATGAACATGCCAATAATTCATAAAAACCAGTGTGAGTTGGAGGAAAAATTACATAGATCGGGAATATGGATGAAAAGAGCTTTGATTTGCAACAAATTTGAGCGAATTCGGTTGAGAAACGAATGAGCAACGATCAATTGAAGTTTCGACTTCTTTCGAGCAGCGTTCACAACAAACCAGAGCACGAAATGAACTGAAAACGGGAATTTAAAGTGATTCCCGTGCTGGCGCCAGTCCCTAGGCATTGGCGTCACATTTTGTGCTTGGCGCCAGACGCCAATTTCAGCGCATGGCGCTAATGCCGTAAGGCTGGCGCTGATTGATTTCAGTGACGCCAAAGCAGCCAGCCACCTGTTGGGGTTGTGCTAGCCTTCTGCAATATATTTTGGGTTCCTTGGTACGCCAGTTAGCCCCTCTAAGAAATTTGACATGATTAGGTAATCGGCTTGATTACATGAAGTGATCAACCTGATGAAAAGATCGCCTCATTAGCAAAAAGCACCGACATACAGGTTCAAGAGCAAAAAGCGCCGACATATGGGCATAGCAAAAAGCAAAGTTCAGGCGAACTTTTAAAGATCGACGGGCGTGGATCTTAGGTATTTTTCTTTGGGAGATTATCGCATCAAATGTAGATGACTTCAAGAGAAGATGTCTTCGACATCATTCCCTAGCTTGCGGAAAGTTGTCACAAACAACTGAAGGTAATTTCGGGCGAAATTGTCTTCGATCATAGTTCCTGAGGCATGGAAGATGATCATAATGCGGATGAGAATTATTTCAAGAGAAATAATTTTCGATGATGTTCCCTTGGACGTGGAATATTATTACAGCGGAGAAGGTAGTTTCAGGCGAAGCAATCTTCTAATTTGGAAGCAGTTACAAGGCGTAGCGGTTTTCAAGCGGGATGGCATTCTCTAGCTTGCAGGAGGTCATCAAAACAAGGATACAGCAACAATCGGTTACTTTCAGAGACGTGTGCTCGACGGTGCAAGATACGCGCTTCTTAACACTTTTATCTGTTTAACTAACGCTAGTTTTGCAGGTATCGGCGTTATAAGATTTGATTTAGGATCGCAGAACGTTCTGAATCATTCTCCGTCCCTATCGATACTTTGACTTTTGTTTTCGAAACTTGCGTTTCTCCAAACTCAGTCAAAGTGGGGGCTTCTGTAGACACCCATTTGTGTCTCCCCAAAACCAAACTCAGTGATGAGTTCCTTTCACGTCGAATCATAATCGAATGAAACGAAAGTGTGGAAAGGTCTAGTGTTGCGGATAGTTTTATTTCTTTTCTTTTCTTTTCTCTTCTCTTTGTTTTTGAAAACTATATTTTAAGAAAACAGCCAATCCAGTTTGGTTGGTCCATGATATGGGTCCAATAGTGGTGTAGTTGGATGGGGCTTGCAAAGACCTTTCCAACGATATATTATAAGCCCAATTCCGATGAATATTGAGGAATTTATGGCCAATTTACTAAACTGGGCCCGGTTTGAGCTTTAAGTACGACCCAATGATCTAGGGGAGGGCCTAATATGATTTATCATTCCTAATGTAATTAGGAATGGTTTTGGTCTTCTAGAACATTCTAGAAGGTCTTATCATTCTTAATTCAATTCGAATTCTTTAGAGTTTTAATCAAGATCAAATAGCATTTTCGACTGAAATTATATTATTTTATCTTCCAGTACGGTAAAATTATCAGATTTTCGAAAACGCGTTAAAATCTAGTTTGGCATCCAACCCCAAGCCTTGGCGCCTGGAATCAGGATTGGCGCAAGACGCCAGCCATTGGCGCCTGGCGCTAGCCACTGGTCCTGGCGCCAAGTTAGTTTTTCGATCTTCAGACTCTGTTTTGATAAATTATCTTTTTTGGATGATTTTCTCAATAAATATCGTATCAAAAACTCCGTTTTCATTCACGAATTCTCCTTATTCTTAGATCATCTACAATCAACATTCATCAACAATCACTTTATGATTCACCAACTATCTTCATCATCTACATCTATTAATCAGTTCTCATCAACTCTCTTCATTCATCAAGGCTTTTAATTAATTCTCTTTATTCATCCATCTTTTTCATTCATTCATCAATTTTCAATAACATTAATCTTTTAGCATTCCTTCTAAACTTTGCTTTTTAATACAAAATTCCGCATTCACAAGATCTAGACACACCTAGCCATATTTGAAGTTGCCTTCGCCCTAGACGTGAAAGGTTTTAATTTCTGAGGGTTTGGTCCCAAATGTCTCTTTCAATTATTTAATTTAATTGTTTTGATTATTATTTTCCTTGAAATTACTAACGTGTGTATTTTTTAATTAGAAAGAGGTACGAGGCATCTAAGTAAGTACTTTAATGATTTAATTGATTTCATGATGTAGATATCATGTTTAGATTGTTATTTTGATTCCTAGTATCATGTCTAGGGTATCTTTATCAAGTATGATTAAAAGTATGATGCTTCCTATGTTCTTTCTAATATTTATAGTTATTATGATTAGTTATAATTATTATGATTATTTATCATGTTGTTTGATATGCATATTATTTTATATTGTTATTGCTTGATCACCTTTTATTGCAGGTTAAAGGGAATTGGTATTAGTCACGCTTAATAAGATAATTAATAATCTTGTTAGGGTTATTGTGATTATAATTTCAAGTGATCGCTAATAATAGTTTATTTGTGCATTAAATTCAACCAACATAGTTTAAACAGGTTTAGGGTTAATCCTATTGATTGTATGTTAGTCAGAAAGCGCGCATGAATACGAGCATAATAAAGTAGAGGCCTATTATTAGGTCAGGTTCAATCTCTTTTAGGTTTGATTTGTACCTTCATCCCCGAACCCTTATTTGGTTCATGACCTTATGGAGTTGACGATCTCTTGGATCGTTAAGGGGTGTAACCTTCACCTCGTGAACGGTTTACAAGTTCCTTAAAAACTTGTTGGCAACTCTTTTACTCTATCTTCTTCCCTTTTGGACGCCACCGTACTTTAGTGTATGATCACAGTGGGGTTCAAGCTAGTGGGACTTTAAAGGCTTGAAATTATTCCCTACAGTTCCAGACCTATTAGAGTTAACAATCTCCTGGCTCATTAAGTGGTGTAACCTTCACCCTTTGAACGGTTTACAAGTTCCTAAAACTTGTTGGTGACTCTTTTACTCTATCTTCCTTCCCTTTGGACGCCACCATGCTTAAGTGTATGATCACAATGGGGCTCAAGTGTGGGATGGCTTGAAATATTCCCTACAGTATCTTAACAGCAATTGTATTATTGTTATTATCATTTTTTTGATGATTTTTCATGTGATTGTTTAGATCGATCTTCATCCTTGGAGTATGATTGGAGTCCCTGAAGCTGTCCATTCTGGCATGGTTCGCTGCCATTTCCGGGCCCTTTATCAGGGACTTTTGGTGCTTTAGAGGACAGACGCTTGGTTTTTAGGTGAGTGTCTTCTCTTGCAGGAATTGTCCGAGGAGCCTTTGGTTCCTTTGGACCCTCAGGCCCGGATGATGCGTTCGGACCTGCAGTCTACCGAGGATCGAGCTCAAGCGATCCTTTTCTATCCAGAAAAGTAGCTGGTTCTAGAGGATGCATCTTACCTAACACTCATTGCATCCAGGGTGACTCCTTTTTTAGCTTTTGTTCCAGTTAGTATTTTACTATCTCTTTTTATTTATTCTTTTGTTTTACTTTCGGAACTTTGACTCTTTTATTGTATTTTCAGCGAGTCGAGCTAGGCGGTTGGGTACCTCCTACGGCGGAGATCACGTATACAGATGCTTTTGGGTCAGTAATTCGTGAGATTCTCCCAGCAGCAGAGGATGAGGACATGTCGTTCGTTCCTGAGACGTTCTTTCATATACATTTTTTTGATAATTGAACTTTTATTTCTTTAGAACGGGTTACGTGAGAAACCGTGACTGGCATGGTGATGACTTTGTGTACTTTCTGAGCTGCTTATCGGAGAGTTCTCGTGGCTTTGTCATGTCGTGATCATCGGATGGTCATAGTAAGTCTTTTCTTTCTTTTTTTTTTGTCAAAGTTATTACGCTTTTTGTGTATCAATCTTTGTCTTAAATTTTGCATAATGTACAGCAGCCTTCAGGATGTCACCAAGCATCCTGAATTCCTTTTGTATATTTTTTTATGGGGAATAAATGTACATTTATTATATTTATGTGACAAACATATTATTTTACATACATCATTTTTTTGTTTCCATGAATTTTATTTTTTTCCTTTTTTTAATTAATTTTCTCTTTTATTATTATTATTTTTTTGAACAGAGAAATTATATTAGAAAAAAATTTCCGAGGGAGGGGAAGGGTTCCTTACTTACCCCCCAAAAAAAACAAATAACAAAAAATAAAGGAAAAAAGGAAGAGGAAAAGAAAAGGTGAGAAGAGAAATGGAAACAAATAAAAATAAAAATAAAATAAAAATAAATAAAGAAGTTATAAGAAAATAAAACGAAAAAATAAAAGACATAAGGAAAGAAGTAAAAGAAAGGAAACAAGCGTTAACAAAGTCAAGCGTACGATTAGTCATAAGATTTCGTCAATATTCCATTATTTTGTGGTTTAAATATACGGAAATATGCCTAAAAAATTTCGCGATATCAGATCGCACGCAACTGGCACTAGTGAAAAAAATAGTTATCTGTAACGGGCAAAAATGACCCATTCATAACGGCAAGTGGGCGTTACATATGCCACCGTTACGGATAGCCAATGTTATTCGTATCGGGCATTTCAACTACCTGTAACAAAAAATTTCGCAACAGGCAATTGAAATGCCCGTTACGAATACATTTAGCCCCAATTTAAAAAAAAAAAATAATCCCAGCATAAATTGCTAGGTTGTCAGCATTTTGTGCTTCATTAATGCAAATTTTTATTTATTCCAAAATTTTTAATTAGTACATTTGGCCACAAATTTAATAAAAATACAAGAAACAACAATTTATTTTTTCCTTAGAAGACTAGTAAAATTTACAAAGTTTGTGCTGCTCAAGTAGCAAAATAGGAAGTACTTTTGAAGGTAAGTGCGAAGTAGTCTTCCAATCTTAAGTTCTTCACATGTTTCATCAGCATGGGCAATGCAAATTGTGTCCTTTTTCTTTCCCTGGAATATTAGATGATAAAAGTCAAAACTCAAAAATTATATAAAAAACATTAACAAAAATAGAAATAGGAAACCAGTATCATTGTGTAGGAAAAGGTTTTTCGAGCTAATTCAAGGTTGATTTTCCCCAATTATCACTTTAAAGCGTGATCGAAAGACACAGAGAGAGCACTTCTATTAGTCTATCAGAATCTATATATACCCCTAATCAGATTTTAACAGAAATGTTTTGTAATTGGATTTTAACACAAACTTTCACACCAATTTTATTTTATCCTTATTTCTTTTAAGAAAAAGGGACTTCATATTACTTAATTAAAACGAAACATAGAGATTTACAGGAGTCAGAGTAGTTGCTCCAAAATATCCTTGCACAAGTCCAAAGCAAAATAATTCTACTAGAGGATCTGCTAGAAATTAAACAAGTTCCATTACAATTACTGTAAGACGGGAAGATCATAGATGCATCTTTCCTCATTTTATAAATGATATTCAACAAAATAAATAAACAATATTCAACAAAATGTATAAACCAATAAACAAATTTAAAATATCATTCAAACTGAATACCTTAAATGTTGCAGCAGTAATTAGATAACAAAAGGCAAAATTAGATTAACAAGAAAATCAACATCACCAAGAAATACAAATAAAGGTAAAACAAAGTTAGAAAATCAAGATTAAACTAAAAAAAATTGAAAGATTTAAGGCCAAAAAAGCAAGAATTAAAAAAAATAGCATGAAAATTCTAGAAATTGCCCCAAACATTATAGGGCGAGTGAAATAGAGCCCTCGATTGATAATCGAAATAGAACTCATTGGATCGACCATTAATGGAGATTACAAAAGAAATCAAAGAAGAACGAAATTGATAATGTATCAAAACACCGACCATCAATTGAGCAGTCATTTTTACCATCTTCATTATCCCAATCAACACTAATTCAGTCCCCATTATTCACCAGATCAACTAATATTCAAAATCCAACAAAATTTATCAAGAAAAACTTTATAAAATCCCAAATGTAAACTAAAAACATCATAGTTAAGAATGATAATTAAAAAAATCATACCTCAGAGAAGAAGATAAGATTCTTCTAATCGTTTTTTCGAATTTCTAACATTATCAAGCAAAACTGAACAATATTGGAGGCAGGAGATTGAGTGAGGAGAGAGACAGCGAGACAGAGAGAGAAGTAAAATAAGAGAGGAAGTGAAAGTTTGACGGGATGACGGCTAAGAGAGATGTAAAATAAGAGAGAAGTAAAACAAGAGAGAGAACTAAACCCTAATACTCTAATATAATGGGACTTCTTTTAGGGAATTCCGCCCCATCACAATTCACAAGTCCATTTGTATCGGGAAATATTTTGCAAGTTACGATTAATTGATTATTCGTAAAGGACTTTATTTGCCCATTACAATTAAATTTATATTTGTAACGAGCACTATTTTGCCCGTTACAAATAGTTTTTATTTGTAACAGTCATATATTTTGCCCGTAACGAATAGTCTTTTCGTAACGGATTTTATTATGCCCGTTACAAAATAGCCGTTACAATTGAAGTTTTTTCCACTAGTTTGGATAGGTTGCGCACGGCTAGTTAATTAGACGTGCGCAGCTGGCGTGCGCAACTCATGAGATGCGCGCGCCACCTGCAAGCAAACTTTTCTTTGAGCGAAAATTGTCGAAATTTTGCCCCTTCTAGATCTATTTAAACATGGTTTCGTGTAGGCTTTTGATCATCTCGCAATCATTCGTTAGTAGTACTAGAAAGAAAAAGAATTAATTGCAAAAACCTTTAAGTAACGTTTGAAAAAATGGGTCACTTCCCTTTAAATTGAAGATAAATTAGCTTTCAAAATATACCATCTTGACCCTCTAGTGAACTATATGCAATTACTTGTTAATTTTGACATTCTTCATGTCCCTGTTAATCATTGGGATTCGAATCGCCATCTTTTCCTTTTTAAAGGGGATGAAATAGTCCCATTACCTAGTGAGTTTGAGGCTCTACTGGGTTTCCCTGCAAATACTCTCCCCTGACATATGCTCCTAATGAAGGAGTTCTGTCTTCGATAAGTGCAATTACTAGATATATCAAGGATCACTATTATGGAGATAATAAGTTCATTCCTTTAGGTTGTCATTATCTATTGCTAGACTATGATCAATGATCTTTGTGCTAGTCAAATAGTCCAAATCCCACTAGAATGGATCCTATGAGGTCACACACAAAGGTATTGGGTTAAGCAAGATAGAGGCTCATTTATGGGCCTCATGAATGAGTAACTAATCATGAATTGGATTGGGCTAGCATAGTAAGGTTACAGTTAGGTTTTGGACTTTGTCATGGACTCTTATTTAGAGATGAGATCTATAAATAAGATCCATGCCAAGGGTTGTAAGACAACACACAATTAACAGTTGATTGTGAATCAAGCTAAGCAACCAGAGCTCCTAAAAACCCTTGCACTCTCTCTCTAACCCACGACTCTCTCTCCTCCCCCCTTTGGACTCACGGCCGGCTACCCCTAGTGGCGCGTGTGGTGGTTCGTTGCTCTTTCTTCTCCTTAGAAGGTCAATTGAAGGATTCAATTAGAACTAACTAGCATTAGTAGAGGTCTTAATCCGTGCCTGTGGACTAAGTAGAGGAATCACGTTTGAGCTTCTTTTTCTCCCTTATTCTTGTTCAATCACATGTGGAATCACGCTTCAAAGGTATTAATTCTAATTCTTTATGTGTTATGCAAGATCTTAGGATTAGGTGATATATGAATATGATTCATGTTTTCCACATTCGTACCTATAAACTCTTGTTGGGTTTGGTGAGTCCTACTCACCGCGGAAAAAACCCAAGCCAAGGATCACACTCGCAATAAATAATATCACTAATTCATAAAATGAACACAAAAGGGCAAAATAGGAAATATACCTTTGTCGCATGCTTCACCTGACAAATTGGGCTCTTACTTGAAAGCTTAGCCCCGAAAACACGAGAGCCTCCGACGGAGATACACCCGCAAAAAAAACTACCGAATTTCTAGTCCGTTACCTTGAGGTTAGTGAGGTCCGACCAAAACCCGAGTATTATATGAGTTCAAGAGTTTTTGCAAATGCAATGCTCTATTGAACTCCTACTCAAGCACTCTTCCCAAAAACCCAAGGTGGGTATTTCTATCCCATCAATGTGGGATCATGAAATTCCACAATTTATTTAAAGTTAAAATAAAATAAATAAGAAAACTAATAATAAATCTACAAAAGTCATTAATACATGTAAAGAGAAGTGAGGACCACTTGGAGAGTAGAGGACCATACTTGCTCCCCACTCTATACTCTCCTTGTGTCACATGTCCATTACCCCACATGCCTCCCATATGCTTGGCCCTAGCTACCCGCGCCTAAGCCTAGCCACGGCCCAGCCCCGCACTTGGAGTTGCGGACTGCTGCTGCGGTTAGCAAGCCACGCACTCCAAGTACAGGTTGTTGCTAGCATGCCGCGCACACCATGTGCGGGCTGCTAGCAGCTGCTGCCCTTTGGGCGCTGCTGCTACTAGCCATGGTGCGGTAGCACGCACCAGCCAGCCAGCCTTGGCTCGACATGGTGCACATGCTAGCCACCTTTTCTAGCACATTATGCCCCTAACACTCGGATGCTCGGGGCATTCCGATGCTAAGGGTATTTTTGGAATATTGTCAATTTATTATTATTTGCGCGTCTCGTCATTTACTATTTTTTACTCGACTTCCGACACTTGGTTTCGGCGCTCTAAGCCCTAGTTTCGACGCTCTAAGCTCTAATATTCGACGTCTAAACATTTAATACTCGGGCGACTCATTAATTTCTTCCGAATTAATTCGTCGGGTCGGTTTGTTAATTGCTTGGGTGTAACCCGAAGGGATCAGTCAAGACTAAGCTATAGTATTAATTATACCTTAATATTACTGATCGGAAGCGGCCTCCACCTAGGCATTCCGATCACTTAACCTTACTGAATATATTAGCTTTCTAATAATTCTGAACCCACTATCAGAAGAATACACTTGTTCGAAGGACACCATTCCTTTTAATCTCCCACTTGTCCTTCTGGACAAGTGAACATTCAGTGTATAACCTTTTTCCTATGTCTCTTCATGAACCACAGGGTAAGATTATTCGTCATCCCTGTTACGTCCAGAAGTATTTCTCGAAATCTGAGTTTGACTGTCAATAAGCAGATGATTTCTAAAATCCATCTGAGCACGACCAAGGATTTTCAAAGTCTCGCTCTTCAAAAGGCCTTCTAAACAACAAGACATGTTCCCTATTATTAGTAGGTGTTGGGGTTTGGTGAGTCCGACTCACCGCGGAAACAAACCCAAAAACAAGACCGCACTCGCAATAAATAAAACCATAAACATAATTAAATTAATCACAAGATTAAGATAATCTAATTACCTTTGACGCGTGCTTCGCTCCAAAATGAGCTCTTACTTGAAAGCTTCAAGTCCCGCTCACACGGAGACCTCCAACGAAGTCCACCCGCACCAACAAAACCGACTAGGTCCAATGTCTTGGGGTTAGCAAGACCCGACCAATAAAACCCGAGTAATTATATTGAGTTCAAAGGTTTACACTAATTGTGATGCCTTTTTCAACTCTTACTCAAGCAACATTCCCAATGCCCATACTTGGGTATTTATAGGAAATGATGGGAGTATCATTTACTCTCCCATCAATGTGGGATAGTATGATTTTTCCATTTTATTTTAAAGCTAAAATAAAATTAATAATCAGGCTAGTAATAAATCAACAAGTGGAAAGCTCATGTGAGTGGTTAGGTGAGGACCACTTGGAGAAGGGGGGGGGACCAAACTTGCTCCCCACTCCCTCTCCCATAACCGGCCACCTCACTCCACACACACTCAAGGACCACAAGCCACATGGCACCCACCCTTGGGCACCAAGGCAGCCAAGGTGGGCTGCCATGTGCTGCTGTCCGTGGAAGCCACGCCCAGCAACCCCAGCAGGCCCAACACTCGCATGCGGGCTGCCAGGCGCTGCTAGCCAGCAAGCCCAGCATGCTTGTGCGGGCTGCTGTTGGGCTTGTGCCTTGGCCAGCGCTGCTAGGCAGCAAGCAATGGCCTAGCTATGCTGCTGCTAGCTGTGGCGAGCTGGTGCGCCTAGCGTGCTAGCTGCTGCAGCTTGTTGCGGCATGGCTTGCTAGCCATTACGCGCACAAGGCTGCTCCTAGCATGCTAGCACGCATTAGGCAGCGCCTAGCCTTGCGATGCTAGCATGGGTGCGCTAGCACGCACCAGCCAGCCTAGGCTTGGCTTGGTGCGCATGTTAGCCACCATGCTAGGCCATTCGCCCTTAGCACTCGGTTTGCTAGGGCATTCCGATGCTAGGGGTATTTTGGTCTTTTGTTGATTTATTACTATTTCTCGTCTCGTCTTTCACTATTTTTCGACTCGACTTCCGACGCTCGGTTTCGACGCTCTAAGCTCGAATTTCCGACGTCTAAATAAATATTACTCGGTCGACTCATTAATTCCTTCCGAATTAATTCGTTGGTTCGGTTTGTTGAATGCTTGGGTGTGACCCAAAGGGTTCAATCAAGATTAAGCTGTAACATTAATTATTCATTAATATTACTGATCGGAAGCGGCCTCCACCCAGGCATTTCGATCACTTGACCTCACTGAATATATTAGCTTTCTAATAATTCTGAACCCACTAACGGAATAGTACACTTGTTCGAAGGACACCATTCCTTTTAATCTCCCACTTGTCCTTCCGGACAAGTGCGCATTTTGTGTACAACCTTTTTCCTATGTCGCTTAATGTCTCTTCATGAACTATAAGGTAAGATTTATTTTTTCATCCTTATTACGTCCAGAAGTGTTTCCCAATTGCGAGTCCGACTGTCAATGAACAGATGATTTCTAAAATCCATCCGAGCACGGCCATGCATTTTATAGTCTCGCTCTACGAGAGGCCTTGTATACAACAAAGACATCTTCCCTATTTTAGTAGGGGGACATTCCCAATCTTGTAATGTAGCTCCTCTTACTGAGAGGGCCTAGTCGCCTGAGTGTTGTCGTTATAATCCCCTATTACAGCAGACGTTTGACAACATCAAAGCAAACTAGTACTCAAACAAGAGAACTCACAATACTCATGGTCGAGGAAATAGGTTCCGATAGCCATAATGAGAAGTATACTTATGACAAATTTTTAATTTCTTAAAGTATTCTCATAGGTCGATCCAGTATGGTTCTAAACCAATACCTGTGCAAATGATTTATGACAATCATGTCCTTGTAGCACATGAAACGGTGCTATAAATTAAACTACACACTAATCTCAATCGGTCATTAACCGTCCATCGTTTAAATGACGTTGATTAGGGATAATTTTCGATTATAATATTCAATGTTCACTTAATAGGTGTTTCCTTACCAAGACCAGTCTTGGTACCCTATTTTGAATATTCTCAGAATCAAATGGACTCATTATTTAATCCTAAACCACAATTAAATAGCATAAAGGAGTAATAAAATATTGCATGAAATTTTACATTACTCCAAAACATGAATAGTTTTCCTTAGCGTCTTACATTAATTTTTATCAAAATTAACTAAAACACTAAACAAGGAAATCAAAGCCAGTCTCCTACATGCTTGATCCCTATTGCCTCAACGTGTTTGTTGTGCTTCACTTGAGGCAAAGGTTTAGTAAGTGGATCGGCTACATTGTCATTCGTTCCAACTTTGCAAATTCTGATTTCACCCTCTGATTTCCATTCTCGAATCATGTGAAATCGCCGCTTGACATGTTTGACCTTCTGATGTTCCCTAGGCTCTCTGGCCTGAGCAATAGCTCCATTGTTGTCACAATAGAGGGCTATTGGACCCTTTATAGAGGGTACAACATCAAGTTCACCAACGAACTTACGAATCTAAACAGCCTCCTTAGCTGCTTCAGCAGCTGCTAAGTATTCGGCTTCAGTTGTAGAATCTGCATTTGTACTCTGCTTTGCGCTCTTCCAACTAAACGCCCCTCCATTTAGACAGAACACATATCCGTCCATCGTTTAAATGACGTTGATTAGGGATAATTTTCGATTATAATATTCAATGTTCACTTAATAGGTGTTTCCTTACCAAGACCAGTCTTGGTACCCTATTTTGAATATTCTCAGAATCAAATGGACTCATTATTTAATCCTAAACCACAATTAAATAGCATAAAGGAGTAATAAAATATTGCATGAAATTTTACATTACTCCAAAACATGAATAGTTTTCCTTAGCGTCTTACATTAATTTTTATCAAAATTAACTAAAACACTAAACAAGGAAATCAAAGCCAGTCTCCTACATGCTTGATCCCTATTGCCTCAACGTGTTTGTTGTGCTTCACTTGAGGCAAAGGTTTAGTAAGTGGATCGGCTACATTGTCATTCGTTCCAACTTTGCAAATTCTGATTTCACCCTCTGATTTCCATTCTCGAATCATGTGAAATCGCCGCTTGACATGTTTGACCTTCTGATGTTCCCTAGGCTCTCTGGCCTGAGCAATAGCTCCATTGTTGTCACAATAGAGGGCTATTGGACCCTTTATAGAGGGTACAACATCAAGTTCACCAACGAACTTACGAATCTAAACAGCCTCCTTAGCTGCTTCAGCAGCTGCTAAGTATTCGGCTTCAGTTGTAGAATCTGCATTTGTACTCTGCTTTGCGCTCTTCCAACTAAACGCCCCTCCATTTAGACAGAACACATATCCAGATTGCGATTTGAAATCGTCTCTGTCTGTCTAGAAGCTTGCGTCGGTATAACCATCCACAACTAAATCCTCTGCACCACCATACACCAGGAATTTATCCTTGTTCCTTTTCAGGTACTTTAGGATATTTTTGGCCGCAGTCCAATGCGCCTCTCCCGGGTCTGATTTGTAACGGCTCGTAGCACTCAAGGCATACGATACATCTGGCCTAGTACATATCATGGCATACATGATCGATCCAATAAGCGAAGCATATGGAATCTGATTCATTCTTACCCGCTCATCAGGTGTCTATGGACACTGCTTCTTGCTTAGGGTTATGCCATGTGACATTGGCAGGTGACCTCTCTTGGCCTCCTCCATGCCAAATCGAGCAAGTACCTTATCAATATAAGTACTTTGACTCAATCCAATCATCCTTTTCGATCTATCCCTATAGATCTTGATGCCTAGTATGTACTGAGCCTCTCCCGAGTCTTTCATTGAGAAGCACTTTCCAAGCCAGGCCTTTATAGACTCTAACAACGGAATGCTGTTTCCAATGAGCAATATGTCATCGACATATAAGACTAGGAAGGCGATGTCACTCCCACTAACCTTCTTGTAAACACAAGATTCATCTGGATTCTTGATAAAACCAAACTTACTGATGGCTTCATCGAATCGCAGATTCCAACTTCTGTTTGCTTTCTTTAGTCCATAAATGGACTTCTTAAGCTTACAAACTTTCCTAGCATTGTTTTGGTTGAGAAAACCTTAAGGCGGTGTCATATACACAGTTTCTTCCAAATAACCATTAAGGAAGGCGGTTTTGACGTCCATCTGCCATATTTCATAATTGTAATATGCAGCAATCGCTAGGAGGATCCAAACGGATTTAAGCATTGCAACTGGTGAAAAGGTTTCATCGTAATCAATACCATGAACTTATCTGTAACCTTTTGCCACCAATCTAGCTTTGTAAATGAATACATTTCCATCTTTGTCGGTTTTCAACTTGAAAATCCACTTACATCCGATAGGTGTATAACCTTCGGGTAAGTCAACCAAGTCCCAGACTTGATTTTCAAACATCAAATCCATTTCAGATCTCATGGCCTCTTTCCATTAAGCAGAGTCGGTGCTTGCCATAGCTTGCTTGTAGGTTGCCGGTTCATCTCCATCCATAATCAGGATGTCCTGTTTCTCAATTAATACTAAACCAAGATATCTATCAGGTTGAGATCTCGGCCTTTGAGACCTACGTAGGGTAAAGGATTGAGCATTTGCATTGTCGGTTCGACTTTGCACATTTTGATCATTTTGACCTGCGTCAACAGATGTTGTTTGTGCACTTTGACTGTCATTATGATTTTGTTGCTCATCCTCACGAACTTCGTCGAGTTCGATTTTCCTCCCACTTGTCATTTTGGAAAGGTGCTCCTTCTCCAAAAAGACACCATCGCGAGCAACAAACACTTTGTTCTCCGATTTGTTGTAGAAGTAATACCCTTTGGTTTCTTTTGGGTAGCCCACAAAGTAAACCTTGTCAGATTTGGGATGAAGTTTGTCAGAAATCAATTTCTTGACATATGCTTCGCATCCCCATATCTTTAGAAAAGATAACCTGGGAGGTTTCTTCGTCCATAATTCATATGGAGTCTTTTCTACAGCTTTTAATAGAGCACGGTTCAGTGTTAGTGCCGCAGTTAGAAGTGCATGTCCCCAGAAAGAGATAGGAAGATCACTAAGACCCATTGTTGATCGTACCCTGTCTAACAAGGTCCGATTTCTCCTTTCGGATACTCCGTTCCATTGAGGAGTTCCTGGAGGTGTCAATTCTGAAAGTATACCCTTTTCTTTCAGATGGTCATCGAATTCTTGGCTCAAGTATTCACCACCTCGATCCGATCGAAGGGCTTTGATTTTCTTGCCAAGTTGATTTTGAACTTCACTCTGAAATTCTTTGAACTTTTCAAATGATTCAGATTTATGCGACATGAGGTAGACATAGCCATATCTACTATAGTCGTATGTGAAAGTGATGAAATATCGATGACCATTTCTTGTGGTTGAGCTTAGTGGTCCACATACATTCGTATGTATAAGACCCAATAAGTCACTTGCCCTTTCTCCCAACTTGGAGAATGGTTGTTTAATCATCTTACCTAATAGACATCCCTCGCAATTCTCAAACGATTCTAAATCGAAAGAGTCAAGAACACCTTCTTGTAGAAGTTTCTTGATGCGTTTGATGTTGATGTGGCCAAGACGACAATGCCATAAGTAAGTCTGATTTGACTCTATGGTCTTAGCTCTTTTGGTATCATTATAAACAATTTGTCCAAAGACACAAACATGTCATTCCATAAATATAAACAAGATGATATGTCTTGTGATCAAGTTCAAAATGACGTCCAATGCCACAAGATCAAAATATGGTAGATAAAACTAAACAAGTTTTAAATCTATACAAAATATGAGATTACAAGCTTTCTTTGAAAGATTATCTTCTTCTTCCACTTGTGTACTCATATCCACTTGAAAAGCACCGCTCACTTTGTTCCTGAAACAGGAGCATATAGTGAGCCAATTTTCCGGTATCTAATACCTTATAAATGGCTTATGTTCAAGTGTAAAGATGATACCTGATATTGAGGTTACTTTTCTTTTAGCCTCATCTTCTAGATACATGCTACATTCTCTTTTGTAGTGTCCGGGTCTACTACAATAGAAGCAGTGCATCTTAGCTTTGTTCTTGAACTCCTTCTTCTTTGGTCTCAGAGCAACCTTAGCTTTCTTGCAAGAATAGGTTTTCTTGAGCTCTTGAACAACTTCCATCAAGGACAGTTTGTTCCGCTTGGCCGTAAGTCGCATCTTTAATGCAACATACCCCGAATGGAGTGAGCTTAGTAGCATGAGAGCCGCTTGCTCATCGTCCACTGGTTTGCCAATTAGCTCCAGATGGGTGAATACCCTTGTCATGTTGAGCACATGAGCTTGAAGTGGCATCCCGGGTCTAAGTCTTGCATTATAGACCTTAGCCCATACTTCTTGTCTCTCTTTCGTGAGACACCCATCTTGCGGTGGCTTGATCCTCATGTTCGAGAGTGACCTAGTCACATCTTTCACAAGTCCATCATAGTTGCCTCTGGTACTTTTGGTGACTCTTAAATTGACTACATCTTCTAGAGCTTTGAGCATCATGTCCGAAAAATAGTTGGAGAACTTCCCCTTCCATTGTACCGGGATGGAGTTTGCCATGAGTCTGGAAACTCTTTTACAATCCACACTCCATACCTTATGTGCCTCATCACTCATAATCCCCTTTGAGTAGAAACTCGGGATTTGAGTGTCCAGAATGTGCTCTGGGTAGCAATTTTGGAGGGTCTTTCGGAGTTCCTCTTCCCATTCCTTAAAGTTTACCAAGTTTAGAGAAATTGGCAACTTTTCGGGCAATTCCGGGAGCATAAGGTCGTTGACATTAGTTGAAGACATGAATTCTACAATTGAAAGAATTTGAAATAAAAAACCATTAATTATACTTAAATAAGATTGAATTCATGCATTTTAATCAAACTTATTTAAAACGTCTTATTCACACATTAAAGATTGTCCCCATTTTAGGTGAGAATAAGTCGATTCCAAGATCCAAAGAAACAAAGAGTGGTTAAGCATGCTTTGGCTTGTCTTAACACTCAATATCCTAAGGTAAGAAACGCTTTTCTAATGGCTCCAAGCCACTCTTGGTTGAATAAATCGTCGCATCCAATGCTCTCTAAACAATTTATTCACTTTGCCACGACATGTTAGGACTCCATCACTCATATCGTTGAGTATAACCAAAACCACCTTGCATACCCGGTATGCCTTACGTTCCTTGGAGAAGTAGTGATGCCTCGCTTTGGCGTAGCCCACCACTACCCTCGTTCGGTTGGTAAGTGTGTTTTGGAATGGCAAGTTTTACTCAATATTTTAGGGACCTAGGGTTTCTATATTGGTTGATTTAAGTGAACTTAATTAATCATCTCAACATTCGAAATCCTAAACATGCATCTAACATATAATTCATATATATATAAACATAAATATATATCGAAAACATAAATAAAGATGCATTTGGCAACTAGCATGACCCCTTGAGATCTTCAAGTCTTCAAAAGGTCTTCATTTGCAACTTCATGGCTTTGTCTTCTAAGAACCCCGTCTTCAAGACTTGACCAAAATATTACAATTGCTAGTATCTACAATTAGGACTAATCTAAATATTAAGGTACAAAAATACTCAACGGTTTGCAGACCGTATTTAGATTTACAAAAATACATCACGGATCACAGTCCGTATTTTCTATCCTAATCGGGCCCCACTAGTTGCCATTTCATAAAACCTGTGAGAGAATTTACATTCCATTGATCCATTCACTATCTGTGAATGGCCCATGCATTTTACAACGATAAACAAGTAACAATGCATAAAACGCGCGAGAACTAGTAACTAATCTAGGTGGTTAATCCAATTAACACGCCTAATTAAACTAGTCAAAGTTGTTTTAACCGGTTATGGTAATAACTTAGAGACGCTCCCACTAAATTCCGCATCCAACTTAACTAATCCAATTAATTAAGTTGGTGAACCCAAATATTTGCCAAAATTAATTTTGCAAATGTCGCTCAAAACCCGAGGCCTAGCCTCCAAAAAATTTAATTAAATAAACAAAATAATTAAAATAATTAAAACGACAATTTAAGCAAAATTACGAATTCCAAAATGTCTAAGTGCCTAGCACTAAGACTTGGAGTCCAAAAAAAATACCCTTATTTACATATTAAGCAACGCTAAAATTAACTTTAAAATAGCATCGCCTTAATAACCCGGGGTTATTGCGCCAATTATGGGATTTTACGTACCGTACAACAAGCACGTAGTATGCCCATGCGCACCCCCGCAACACCCAGCATGCATGTGGGTTGCTTGTGCTCGCATGCGCTACGCCCAGCCCAGCCAAGCGTAGCAGCATGCACAACGCGCATAACATTATGCTGCTGCTGCGCCATGCTGCTGTTTGCTGCTGGCTGGCGCGCTATGCTGCTGGCAGCAAGCAGCAGCCCACACCCTTCCTCGCACACACACACGCACATCACCAAGCACCTAAGAACGAAGTGCCCAGCAGCCTCGGCAGCCACATATGGGTTGCGTGAGCAGCCCAGCTAGCCGAGAGCTAGCTCGGGGCTCTAAGGCCTCGTGTTGCGTGCTAATGCTTCGAAAATTATCGATTTTTGTGTGTGACATTATAAATCAATTCTAAATTAATTTTAGAATCAATTTTGAGGAAAAATGAAAAATAACAAGTCCAACTTAAATAATTCATCCAAATGCAATTAACCAAATTTATTTACAAGAACCATTCTTTAATAAAATTGGTTTAACTTGGTGTAATAAAATAAATTAGGGCAATCCTCACTATTAATTTAATCACTTTAAATTAATCTTGAGATTTTGACAAAATAAAAGGGAGTTGGAAAAATGAACATAAGTTCAATAAAGACTCCAACTTTAATACTTGTGACTTCATGAAAAATTATATCTTCCAATATGAAGATAAACCAATTTCAATCACAAGTTTTAAACTTTATGATTCCAATCAACTAAAAAATGATTAAATCAACAAAGTTTAACCAAAATTCATGGAATTTAGTAACTCAAAGTTTCAATCACTTATCATAAATAAAGATTGAATCTTTAGTACTTGGAAGCAACAAAGAATAACAATTTCACACTCAATGCAATCAATTTGCAATTATGTGAAAAATAAAACCAAACTTTCAAGCACCAATTACTACCAAGTAATCATGCTTAAAGTGGTTTAAAATTGCATATAAATTAAGGAAAGAACCAAATTCATAACCACCATAAATATGCAATCAATTTTCAAGGTTAGAAAGACTTAAAATTTTTCGTCAAAACGAAAAATCCCTCGAAAAATGCATTTCTGGTCATTTTTTGGCTAACAACCGAGTCCTAAAAGGGTAAAACCATTTTCAGAACGCCTTTTCCACCCAAAATTCACTATTTTTGGGTCAAAATCTGGGTTCGGGAGCTGAAGACAGCTCTAATACGAGGTAAAAATTGGAAAAAACGAGTTACTAATCTAATTAGCAACTTAAAACCAGAAAAATTAAGCCATAAAAACACCTTGAAAATATTATGACTTTAAAAATAAACGAGCGAGGCTCCGATACCGCTGTTGGGGTTTGGTGAGTCCGACTCATCGCGGAAACAAACCCAAAAACAAGACCGCACTCGCAATAAATAAAACCATAAACATAATTAAATTAATCACAAGATTAAGATAATCTAATTACCTTTGACGCGTGCTTCGCTCCAAAATGAGCTCTTACTTGAAAGCTTCAAGTCCCGCTCACACGGAGACCTCCAACGAAGTCCACCCGCACCAACAAAACCGATCAGGTCCAATGTCTTGGGGTTAGCAAGACCCGACCAATAAAACCCGAGTAATTATATTGAGTTCAAAGGTTTACACTAATTGTGATGCCTTTTTCAACTCTTACTCAAGCAACATTCCCAATGCCCATACTTGGGTATTTATAGGAAATGATGGGAGTATCATTTACTCTCCCATCAATGTGGGATAGTATGATTTTTCCATTTTATTTTAAAGCTAAAATAAAATTAATAATTAGGCTAGTAATAAATCAACAAGTGGCAAGCTCATGTGAGTGGTTAGGTGAGGACCACTTGGAGAAGGGGGGGGACCAAACTTGCTCCCCACTCCCTCTCCCATAACCAACCACCTCACTCCACACACACTCAAGGACCACAAGCCACATGGCACCCACCCTAGGGCACCAAGGCAGCCAAGGTGGGCTGCCATGTGCTGCTGTCCGTGGAAGCCACGCCCAGCAACCCCAGCAGGCCCAACACTCGCATGCGGGCTGCCAGGCGCTGCTAGCCAGCAAGCCCAGCATGCTTGTGCGGGCTGCTGCTGGGCTTGTGCCTTGGCCAGCGCTGCTAGGCAGCAAGCAATGGCCTAGCTATGCTGCTGCTAGCTGTGGCGAGCTGGTGCGCCTAGCGTGCTAGCTGCTGCAGCTTGTTGCGGCATGGCTTGCTAGCCATTACGCGCACAAGGCTGCTCCTAGCATGCTAGCACGCATTAGGCAGCGCCTAGCCTTGCGATGCTAGCATGGGTGCGCTAGCACGCACCAGCCAGCCTAGGCTTGGCTTGGTGCGCATGTTAGCCACCATGCTAGGCCATTCGCCCTTAGCACTCGGTTTGCTTGGGCATTCCGATGCTAGGGGTATTTTGGTCTTTTGTTGATTTATTACTATTTCTCGTCTCGTCTTTCACTATTTTTCGACTCGACTTCCGACGCTCGGTTTCGACGCTCTAAGCTCGAATTTCCGACGTCTAAATAAATATTACTCGGTCGACTCATTAATTCCTTCCGAATTAATTCGTCGGTTCGGTTTGTTGAATGTTTGGGTGTGACCCGAAGGGGTCAGTCAAGATTAAGCTGTAATATTAATTATTCATTAATATTACTGATCGGAAGCCGCCTCCACCCAGGCACTCCGATCACTTGACCTCACTGATTATATTAGCTTTCTAATAATTATGAACCCACTAACGGAATAGTACACTTGTTCGAAGGACACCATTCCTTTTAATAGGGGGACATTCTCGGTCTTGTAATGTAGCTTCTCTTACTAAGAGGACCTAGCCACCTGATAGCCATCGTTATAATCCCCAATTACGGCAGACGTTTGACCGACATAAAAAATGGACTAGTACTTAACAAGAGACCTCACAATACTCATGGTTAAGGGAAAGAGTTCTGATAGCAATAATGAGAAATATACTTATGACGATTTTTAATATCTTAAAGTATTCTCATAGGTCGATCCAGTATGGTTCTAAACCAATACCTGTGCAAATGATTTATGTCCTTATAACACAGGAAACGGTGCCATAAATCATACTACACACTAATCTCTATCGGTCATTAATCGTCCACCATATAAATGACCTTGATTAGGGATACTTTTCGATTAAAATATTCAATGTTCAATTAATAGGTGTTTCTTTATCCAAGACATTGTCTCGATACCTTATTTTAAATATTCTTTAAAATAGAATGAACTCATTATTTACTTCTAAACCACAATTAAATAGAAACGGATTGATTTAAATTGCATGAAATCTTAATTACTCCAAAACTGAATGGTTCATCATAGTGTTTTACTTCAACATTGTCCAAAATATAATTAAAACACTAAAATAAGGAAATCAAAGCCAGTTTCCAATGTGCTTGATTCCCATTGCCTCAACTTGTTTGTTGTGCTTCATTTGAGATAAAGGTTTAGTGAGTGGATTGGCTACATTATCATCCGTCCCAACCTTTCAAATTCTAATTTCACCTTTTGATTTCCATTCTCTAATCAAGTGAAATCGCCTCTTGACATGTTTGACCTTCTGATGTTCTCGTGGCTCTCTGGCTTGAGAAATAGCCCCATTGTTGTCACAATAGAGATCTATTGGACCCTTGATTGAGAGTACAACATCAAGTTCCCCAATCTGCCTCTTAGCTGCCTCAGATGTTTCCAAGTATTCGGCTTCAGTTGTAGAATCAGCAGTTGTGCTTTGCTTAGCACTCTTCCGACTAAACGCTCCTCCATTGAGACAGAATATATACCTAGACTGTGACTTGAAGTCGTCTCTATCTGTCTAGAATCTTGCGTCGGTGTATCCCTCAATAACCAATTCATCTCTACCACTATAGACCGGGAATTTATCCTTATTCCTTTTCAGGTACTTTAGGATATTCTTGGCCGCAATCCAATGTGCCTCTCCTGGGTCTGATTGGTATCGGCTCGTAGCGCTCAAGGCATAAGATACATCTGGCCTAGTATATATCATGGCATACATGATTAATCCAATAAGTGAAGCATATGGAATGTCATTCATCCTTTCCCGCTCATTAGGTGTCTTTGGACACTGATTCTTGCTTAAGGTTATTCCATGTGACATGGGTAGGTGGCCTCTTTTGGCTCCTTCCATGTTAAATCGAGCTAGTACCTTATCAATATAAGTTTTTTTGACTCAATCCTATCATCCTCTTTGATCTATCTCTATAGATCTTGATGCTTAATATGAACTGAGCCTCTCCCAAGTCTTTCTTTGAAAAACATTTTCCGAGCCAAGCCTTTACATACTCTAATAACGGAATGCTGTTTCCAATAAGCAAAATGTCATCCACATATAAGACTAGGAAGGTGATGTCATGTACACAATTTCTTCCGAAAATCCATTGACCTTCTTGTAAACACAAGACTCATCTTGATTCTTGATAAAACCAAACTTACTAATAGCTTCATCAAATCGCAGATTCCAACTTCTGCTTGCTTGATATAATCCATAAATGGACTTCTTAAGCTTGCATACCTTTCTAGCATTGTCTTGGTCGACAAAACATTCAGGCTGTGTCATGTACACAAATTCTTCCGAAAATCCATTGAGGAAGGCAGTTTTGACGTCCATCTGCCATATTTCGTTATTGTAATATGCAGTAATCGCTAGAAGAATCCGAACGTACTTAAGCATTGCAACTGGAGAAAAGTTTTCATCATAATCGACTCCGTTAATTTTCCTGTAACCTTTTTCTACCAGTCTAGCTTTGTAAATGAATACATTTCCATCTTTGTCGGTTTTCAATTTGAAAATCCATTAACATCCGATAGGTGTGTAACCTTCGGGTAAATCAACCAAGTACCATACTTGATTTTCAAACATGGAGTCCAATTCAGATTTCATGGCCTCTTGCCATTTTGTAGAGTCGAGGATCGTCATAGCTTGTTTGTAGGTTCCCGACTCATCTCCATCCACTACTAGGATTTGTTGATCTTTTGTTAATACAACACCAAGATATCTGTCAGGTTGAGATCTTAGCCGAGTTAACCTACGTAGGGTAATGGACTGAGCATTTGCATTGTCGGTTTGACTTTGCATATTTTGACTTTGACCAATGTCAACAGATGCTTCGTGAACACTTTGATTGTCAATTTGTCTTGGTTGCTCGTCCTCTCGAACTTCATCGAGTTCGATTTTCCTCCCACTTGTTACTTTGGAAAGATACTCCTTCTCTAAAAAGACACCATCACGAGCAACAAACACTTTGTTCTCGGATTTTTAGTACAAGTAATACCCCTCTGTTTCTTTTGGATAACCCACAGAGAAACACTTGTCAGATTTTGGATGAAGTTTGTTAGACATGAGTCTCTTGACATATGCTTCACATCCCCAAATCTTATGAAAAGTCAACCTTGGAGGTCTCTTCGTCCATAATTCATATGGAGCCTTTTCTATAGCTTTTGACGGATCACAATTCAGTGTAAGTGCCGTAGTTAAAAGTGCGTGTCCCCAAAAAGAGATATGAAGAGCCCTAAGACCCATAGTCAATCGTACCATGTCTAACAAGGTTCGATTTCTCCTTTCGGATACTCCGTACCATTGAGGAGTTCCCGGAGGTGTCAATTGTGAAATTATCCCATGTTCTTTAAGATGGTCAACGAATTCTTGGCTCAAATATTCACCACCTCAATCCGATCGAAGCGCTTTGACTTTCTTGCCAAGTTGATTTTCAACTTCACTCTGAAATTCTTTAAATTTATCAAACGATCCAGATTTGTGCGACATTAGTTAGATATATCCATATCGACTATAGTCGTCCGTGAAGGTTATAAAATACCGATAACCATTCCTTGCAGGTGTACTCATTGGCCCACATACATCAGTATGTATTAGGCCTAATAAGTCAAAGGCCCTTTCTCCAAACTTGGAGAATGGTTGATTTATCATCTTGCCTAGTAAAAATCCTTCGCAATTCTCAAATGAATCTAAATCAAATGAGTCTAGAATGCCTTCTTGTAGAAGTTTCTTAATGCGTTTGATGTTAATGTGGCTAAGACGACAATGCCACAAGTAGGTTTGACTAGACTATGTAGTCTTAGCTTTATTAGCGCGATTATTGACGTTATAAATATCTTTGTCTAAACATAGCACATAAAGACCATATTCAGAATGTGCCATACCATATAAAACATTATCGTAATAAAATGAACATGATTGGTCTTTAACTCGAAATTCAAAACCTTTGTCGTCCAACGCCTAAATTGAAATAATGTTATTGGTGATGTTGGGAACACAATAAACATTGTCAAGTTCCAATACCCATGATGTTGTGCTAGTAAAGTTAAAGTCTATAACGTAAATACCTGATATAAAAGCTATGGTTCCATTCTTCTTATCTTCCTTGAGCTGAATGTCTACTTTTTAATGCTATTAGAATTAGGTTAAAATATGTTGTGGATCAAAAGTTATGGACGTTGGAGTGCAAGGGTGTCGGTTTTGGGCCCGATTTAGTGTTTTTATCATAACTTCTTTGTTTTGGCTCAGAATTGGGCTTATAATATATCGTTGGAAAGCTCTTTGAAAGGGATATCCATATGTATATCCTTTCACAAGAATTGGATGGTTGTTTTATATGTTTGGCTCAATTTTCAACAATGTAGGTTCCATTGGATCAAATCATTGCATTTGACGCATTTGAGTCCGTTATTAATCAAGTTTAAACATGTATGGACACGTTTTAGGCCTAAATAGTAATCGGACATGGCTCTAAGATATTTTGGTCTCAAATATGAGTTTTAACTTACTTTATAATGCTTTTCGTAGTCCATAAACATTTCAACTTTAATCTAACATGAAGAACGGATTTTTGTAACGTCATCACACTTCCTATCGGGACAAGAGGCCAAAAGTAGGTGTCTACAATATCCAACAGATTATTTGACATATAATGAAACAACATTCCCTTACAAGTTCAATCATACTTAGAAAACTTAACATCAGTTTCAGATAAATCATCCTTATCAACATGTTTAACAATATCATCAAGAACATATGCAACATCAATTTGCTCCAAATAAAAACGCATAACAGCCAATGTTTATAATTCCAAGAGTAACTAAATTAGATATATCAGGAATAAGAATATTGGAAGCCATAATCGTCTTTTAGATTGTTATTCTAATAAGCAATAAAACAGAAATTACTTATCTCTTGATGCATGAATCAAACTGACAATAGCCGTGTCGTGGAGAACCACTGACCTAAAAGACGATTCCGCGCTACCTCCCGGTGCAATAGACTATGCGGTCGCCCTCTAGGATAAGCACGGTGCCAAATTTTATGTGCACTCACAAACCCGACTGGAATTCAAAACACTTGCCCAGAAAACAAAAGAACAGAATTCGTGTTTAGATATTTTAGAGAAGAGAGAATATTGGAATTGTTGTGTGTTTTTGCTGAAGGAAAAACCGAGTATATATAGGCAGCAAATGAAAACGGCTAGTATAAAACAAGGGAAGAACCTAACCCAAAAATTGTCCAGATGAACTCGGTCAGTCAAGAAACAGTCAGTTATAATCAAGGGATTAATGGCTGATTAATTTCCATAACAGTTAGAAAACCCCAATAGTCAAAAAGGAATATTATGTCAATAAATAAAGGAAATAAAATTTCTCCAAAAAAGTAAGAGGGACCCACGCTCGCGCATCACGTTCCCCAAGACCCCAAGTCTGACCCGACCCGGCTCGGCGCGCGCGCGTGTAGTATATCACCCACCTCCCACTCACTCAACTAAGTAGTGCTAAAGCACTAGAATATAAAAACAAGGGAAAACACTCTCCCCCAACCAATGTGGGACTTTATCCTTTCATTTGTTTTTCTCTCTCTCTATGTTTTTTTCTCTACTCTCTTGTTTTATATCAAGAACTTCCAACAATGAATACCTGGATGGTGCACATGGGCAAAACGTGCAAACCTAAGAAGCTTTAAAATACCTAAGGTATCATGTGTGTGATGTTTCCAATGTGCCATCAAGTAGTTGAAGTTTCAAGGTCGTGCCACTTTGACTCTTGTACGTAGTAAAATGAAACACTAATTAGAGGTTTCAAGGCGGAGCCACCTCTAATATGCATGGTATCTTGTGTAGGTTATCCAAATAAGTTATTTTTCTTTAAAATAAGTGGGATTATTGGATATTTTAACTAAAAATAATTAATATTAATTGATTTTTTCATTGAATGTATTTGATTTTTAAATTAAAAATATAAAATAAAATATCTTAATTTAAAGTTACCGTTATTATATGTTTACTCATCATAATTTGAAGATAATTGTGAAGAGATTTGTAACTCCTAATTTATTTGAAGGTTACAAAATCATTAAGTGGATTATTTTTCAAAATTAACAATTTTTAATCAATTATTCAACGTTACTCTGACTTGTGAGGTTTTCTTCCTATTTTATGGCTTTAATTACAAATATTGATGAAGAGATTTTAAAGGTAAATATTCAATGGCAAAGTAAATGCTTGATTGGGGGTTACACATGCAAGTTGCATGGAGTTACAAGCTGTATTACTTGATTTCTTGAATTCAAGATTATTCTAACATGCATAATTATCGAGCTTTATAAATATGTTTTTTAGTATCTATTGTTAGGATACACATACTACTATACTGTGCATTCCCCACATACTTGGATAATATACAAAAGTCGGGTATTTTGACTATTTAAGGTTCAACTCCTTAATATGCAGATTAGAGAGAGTATAAGTTGGGGTTTTATCCTGGGGATTCCCTCCATTTTGTATTGGACAGCGTAAATCGTCTTGAGGAGAGCTTAAAGTTATTCGCGTCTCACCCAACTAAATTTCTAGATTATTTTTCCACTTTATAATTTATTTTTATTTTTCCCATTTTTCCTCGTATTATTTTCAACAAGTTTGGGCAAAAAAATCTTGGTGAATGCAAGTTGGAACTTGTAGTGAAAGTTTGAGTAACTCCTAATAGTTCAAACATTTATTACTTTATGTAGACGCCTTAAAATGACTCTCCAAAACCCAAGCCGATGATGAATAACCTTTCACCGTCATCATTGCTCGGGTCGATTATTTAATCTTCAGAGTGCTTAAATCCATAAATCCCAATACATTTCATAAACCAACCCAATTCCTAGTCCATTTTGCTAAACTATAACTTATTTTTCACTTTTCGTGTCCGCATCACAAAAACCGACCTTAACTGATTTTATGGCCTTATTATTTTGATCCAAATATCATTTGGTTGTATAGGCATTGAAATAAGATTTCCAAAGGTATATCATAAGCCCAATTCCGATTTAAATTAAAGAAGATATCAGCAAAACACTAAACTCAACCCAAAACCAACACCCTTTCACTAAAACGACCATACCTTAAAATTTACAAAAGATTTTGACCTGATTCCAATTTGGTTGTAAAGTATACTTGATAATCTTTTCAAAAATATATTATATGACTTATTCCGATTACGAATCAAAAATTACCAATGTTTTAAACGTGTAACGATGCCCAGCGTAACGGTGCCAAACACCGCGTGACGGTGCCCATCGTCGTGAAATGGCAAGCTTAGCCGTGGCGCGGCAGTCAGGAAATCTAACCAATGCCTCTGTTTTCTTCGTTCACGACCAGGTTAACCAATTTTTCCTATGGGACAGACCTAAAATACGACGTTAAAATGTCTATGCATATGCAAAAATGCCAAATTAATCACAAGAATACTTTTCAAGAATTTTTCAAGTCTCATCCACTCATCTTAATTAAATACTGATCACTCAAATCAATAAATAACCAAGAATCCTCACCAGTGGAGTCGCCAAATTATAGGCGTCGTTCAAAGTGCGCCTACGTTAAGCATGTTGTGAATATGTTTGGCACTCATATAAAGTGGGAATTGACATAATACGATTAGGGACAAGGATAGTAGGGAGCCGCCAACAAGTTTTTAAGGAACATGTAAACCGTTCACGGATCATTTAAGACAACCACGATTAAGGGGCAACGATAGGGAACAACAATTGACCCGTGAAGGTTACACCCCATTCAAAATCCATGAGATTATTAACTCCATATGGTTCGGAACCACGAAAGGAGGATCGGGGATGATGGTATGAAGTGAATCATGAAGTCACATTTGCCCGTGTTAGCCTCTACTCGATTCTTATAGTGAAAAGTGATTCCAGCGATCTCAAAGGCATACAAACAAAATATTCAATTTGCTCCAAACTATTATTATGCTAAATTGGTTGAATATTAATGCAACATATAATTCCAATATATTAGTGATCACTTTAATTAATAACAAGATTAAAAAGGAACCTAAACCGGTCGTCCAAATTATCTTATTAGGCGTGATTTTCAATTACATATTCTCTTTAAACATGCAATGTGGTGATCAGTAAATATAATAAATAAACATCAATATTGAAAGCAATTTAACAATAATAGCGTTAGTCAAATCGAATAATAAATTAACCTAATCATGACACTAGAAATATTAAAATAAAATAAGTAATTAAATTAAGTACTCACATTTTATGCACTCCTATAAATTTCTACATCATGAATAAATTGTTAGTAACTTCAAATCAAATGGAAATTAGATTAAATAAATGTAGAGTTGATTTGCACTACTACTACAAAAATTGGCAAAGAGACCCGTTGTAATATGCTTGAGAGACCACCTCGAAACGGGTCTCTATCTCAGGGGGTCTGTTAAGGAAAACAAATAGACCTGTTGTTGGTGATAGAGGGTCTATTATGTAGGTTTTGAAATTTATTTTTTAGAAGGGAAAGAGACCCGTTATTTTTTAGAAGGGAAAGAGACCCGTTACTTCAGATATGGGGTCTGTTTAGTGCCATTAAACAGACCCATAATGTCTTTGCTCTGTATTTTTTAAAAAAAAAATTAAAAATTATTTTTGCTTTTGATGTGGATTGCATTTGAATTTTGAAATTTTCGTTTTCAATCATCATACAAATTGGCAGAAAAATCAAACTACTGGAAGTATATTGTAGTTACACTTCAAGTGCTAAATTAAAGTTAATGTGGTAAAAAAAAATCAACCTACATAAAATGCAAATTAAAATAAACAAAAAATAATATTTATGTTACTAAAATATACAATTACAATTACAACATTAAGGCTCAACAAGTACAATTGCTCTAGTTCTCCATTCTCTCTCATTGTCTGAGAATTTCGTGAGATGAAATCAAGCAAATCTGAAAAAACTACAAAAAATGAATCAATGGAGTTAAGAGTACAATTAGGTACTCAATACTTCCTTTTTTCACCTTTTAGGTACTCAATTTTTTGCTTTGCTTTTGGGTACTCAAAGTGATTTTCAGGTGAACTAACTCACCAATAACTCATCACTAACCATACCTAATTAAAAAATTAATATTTTTCAAAAAAAATTCTTAACTTTAACTCATAAATTAGCCGTTATTACTCTATTTAAAAGGGCATGAACTTGGCCAAAAAATGCCATGAAAACACCTGCAAAACACTAGCAGCACACCATGTTTTCTTAACAAAATTCATCCTAAACGATTTTCCCTGATTCAATTTCAATAAAAAAAAAACAAAACAAAACAAAACAAAAACAGCAACGCAGAAGCTGTAGCAGTACACCAGCAACAAATATCATCAAAACAGGTTCATTCACCATGTCTATTTAGACACAAATTTTTCAACAAGGTTTTCCCCTACTGCTGCTAGCTTAATCCAACAACAAACAACAAAGCAACAAATTTAACAAAAAAAACATAAGAAATCGACATCATCAATTTGTTCCAAAAAAACCCCAAAAAATCGAAAACCCTAGATCGCAAATAACATCAAGAAATGGGCAAAAAATTCAAAATTTATATCAAAATATAAACATAATCCATGAGTAATTGAGCTTATCTAAAAAAAAATGGCGGCTTTTGGTGTCGTTTTCCCCATAATCAAGCCCAAGCTTGCTCGTGTTCTTCAACAATGACGCAGCAGAATTTCCAGAAAAGGAAAGAATAAAGGGAGCAAAAAGGGGTAATAAAGAATAAGAAAGGGAAAAAATTAAGGGTGACCCACGAAAATTTTTAATCGGGTGGGGCCCACTTTCTCTTAACCAAGGTACTGAATTCTTAGGCTGATTTATTTTTTTGGCCAGAATTCTTAACTCAGTACCCAATAGCAAAGTAAAAAAAATTAAGTACCTAAACGGTGAAAAAAGGAAGAATTGAGTACCTGAATTTGTGCTTAACTCGAATCAATATAAATAAGAATCCTACCAAAAAAACCTTGTTTATAAATAAGATCAATAAATAAAAAAACAAAGAAAATAAGAGATGAAAAAAAATATATTGAAAGAAAGCACTGTAGGGTTTTAGGTACTCTAAGCGGAATTTCATGAATCACATTCATACGCACCTAAAGAGGATCTCATGCATATACAAATAAAGATCACATAACAATTTAGAATTAACCTTTGAAGCGTGAATCCTCTTAGCAATGTTCTTCTCTACCGGAGATAAAGAGCCTCAATTGTAACTCCTCTATTCGGTCCACCGGATTGAATCAACACTCCACCAATGCTAGTTGGACGGGAAAAACCTTTCACCTTTCTTGGAGTTGAGAACCAATTTTAGAAAGAAAATATTGAGAGAAAACTTACGTTGTTTTTCAGAAAACTGAATACTGTGTATTTTTAATTATCCCTAACTAATTAATATATAATCATATTATTATTAATTAGGTTAGGGTTTTCTCTCCCCTTTCCCTATTTGGCCGGTCACCCTAAGGCCCACTCTGGGCTTCGGGGTTCTTTATTGATCCAATCCTAATGTGTGACCTTGTAGGATCTGTTTAGGCGGGCTTCGGGTTTGTTACTTACTAACCCAAAGTTCTATAGCATTCTCTAGCAAGACGTATAGACGACCCAAATAAACGAATTACTATCTCCATAATACGATCCATGATTATATTAAGTAATTGCACTAAAGTCGAGGACACATTTCCTTCAATCTCCCACTTGTCCGAGACAAGTATGCAATATTCAAATTCCTTAAGTCTCTTAGTGTCTAATATGATAGTGTGATCACATCTCTATGTTATCCATACCAGCGTTCAAATTATTTCTTGAAATCCGAGTTTGAATTGCTAAACAAATGATCATCTTATGATCCATTTGAGCACGGCCATGCATTTTCAATTCTTACTCTTCAAGAGGCCAAGACACCCATCCTATCTAACATAGGAGGACCTATTCAATCTTGTGGCAACCAAAACTCCCACTCAACTTTTAGCACAACCCGAGTGTCGCTTTATAGTCCCCTTTTACGGCATGACGTTTGACAACATCAAGGTTACACTAATCATTGAATTGAGTAGTGTTCCACTCATGTCTAAGGAATCCGCTAATATAATTCGCGAAGTTTTAAAACTTCTAAGTAGGTCTGTTTGATCATGTATCGACTATACATATCCATATGATTGACTAAACATCTCCATGTTTCCATAGCGCATGAAACGGCACCATCAATCAATCTTATATGCTAATCCTTTTATTGAGTCATTTATGTCCAAATTAACAACTCAGATTAGGAACTTAAATATTTTATGAATCCAGTTCACTTATGGGGTTTCATTCATCAAATCACGTATTTGAAAAGCCCATTAAATTCAATAAATATGTTAGACATTTTATTTAATACTAAACCAAAATTAAATAAGATGAAAAATTCATACTATATAAACATAAAACATGAAATCATGTCTTTAACTTGTAACAAGTTTCTCTAAACAAAAACAATTTAAAGCCATTCTAACACTTGCTTCAACCCTACAGCCCTAGTGTGACGTTCATGCTTGGGTTGAGGGAGAGGTTTAGTGAGTGGATCAGCAACATTCTCATCCGTGTGAACTTTGCAGATCTTGACATCATTCCTGTCTACAATCTCGCGAGGTAATACTTCCTCATTACATGCTTTGATTTGTCGTTTGATCTTGGTTCTTTTGCTTGCGCAATAGCTCCATTATTATCACAAAACAACTCAATTCCTTCTAGAACACTAGGTACGATCCCTAGCTCTGTTAAGAACTTCTTTATCCAAACAGCTTCCTTAGCTGCTTCTACCGCCGTTAAATATTCTGATTCTGTCGTAGAGTCTGCTACAGTGCCTTGCTTTGAACTCTTCCAGCTCACTGCTCCTCCATTCAGACAAAACATGTACCCTGATTGCGAGCGGTAATCATCTCTGTCGGTTTGGAAACTTGCATCAGTATAACCTTTAACAACCAACTCATCTACTCCTCCATAGACAAAAAACATTCCTTTAGTCCTTCTCAAGTACTTTAGGATGTTCTTAGCCGCAGTCCAGTGTGCTTCACCTGGATTTGCTTGGAATCTGCTGCATAAGCTTAGAGCAAATGCAACATCCGATCGAGTGCATATCATGGCATACATGATAGAACCTATAGCCGAGGCGTAAGGTATTCTACTCATTCGCTTTAACTCATTAGGCTCTGATGGGCACTGACTCTTGCTAAGCGAAAAGCCATGTGACATGGGAATGAATCCTCTCTTAGAGTTTTCCATATTGAACCTTGCAAGAACCTTATCAATATAAGTCTCTTGGCTCAGTCCAATCATCCTTCGAGACCTATCTCTATGGATTTTGATTCCCAAAATGTACTCAGCTTCTCCAAGGTCTTTCATAGAAAAACAACTTCTCAACCATTCCTTGACTGACTCAAGCATTGGTATGTCATTTCCTATGAGTAGTATGTCATCTACATACAAAACCAAGAAGACTAAGCTACTCCCACTAAATTTCTTGTAGACACAAGATTCTTCTTCACTCTTGAGAAAACCAAATTGTTTGATTGCCTCATCAAATCGAAGATTCCAGCTCCGAGACGCCTGCTTCAATCCATAAATGGATCTCTGAAGCTTGCAAACTCTTTTGGGATTTTCTGGATCCTCAAAACCCTCAGGTTGTGTCATGTACACATACTCCATCAAGAACCCATTCAAGAAGGCAGTTTTGACATCCATCTGCCAAATTTCATAATTGTAATGTGCAGGAATCGCCAAAAGTATCCGAATTGACTTAATCTTTGCCACTGGAGAAAAGGTTTCATCATAGTCTATACCATGTATTTGTTTGAATCCTTTTGCAACCAGTCTTGCTTTATAGATATAGACATTTCCATTCTTGTCTGCTTTTATTTTGAACACCCACTTGCATCCAATAGGTTTAACCCCATCAGGCAAGTCGACTAGGGTCCAAACTTTGTTCTCAGACATGGAGTCCATTTCAGATTTCATGGCCTCAAGCCATTTCTCAGAGTCTGGGCTCGTCAAAGCTTGTTTGTAGGTAGTAGGCTCAGAATTTTCCAAAATCAATATTTCAGAGTCTTCTGTTAATAGGAAATCAACCAACTGCTTGTTTGGGATCCTTGTTCTACTCGACCTACGTGGGGCTTGAGCATCAATAGAAATATTCTCTTCAACATCTTGAAGATTTTTGCATGAATTAGATTCAAGTGGGACGACAGGAGTTTTGCTTAATGTATTAGCTTGCTCCGACACCTGACCTGTCATAGCAGAGTCATGCGCCCTCGCCTCTGACGTGGTTTGATCCACATCCATTTGTTGCTCATCTCGAATTTCTTCGAGAACTATTTTACTCCCACTTGTCTTTCTGGAAATAAATTCCTTTTCAAGAAAGACACCATCACTAGCAACAAACACTTTATTCTGTTGACGGTTATAGAAGTAGTAACCCCTTGTCTCTTTTGGGTATCCCACAAAGAGACATTTATCTGATTTGGGTGCAAGTTTGTCTGATAGTAAACGTTTTACAAAGACCTCACAACCCCAGATTTTAAGAAAGGATAAGTTCGGAACTTTTCCATTCCACATCTCATATGGAGTCTTTTCTACAGCCTTTGACGGGCTCCTATTTAGTGTGTGTGCAGCTGTTTCTAGAGCATATCCCCAAAAAGAAATTGGAAGATGAGCAAGACTCATCATTGATCGAACCATATCCAGTAAAGTTCGATTCCTCCTTTCAGACACACCGTTTAACTGTGGCGTCCCTGGTGGAGTTAGCTGTGAAACTATTCCACAATCCTTTAGATGATCATCGTATTCTTGGGTCAAATATTCGCCACCACGATCAGATCGTAATGCTTTTATTGTTTTACCAAGTTGATTCTGTACTTCATTTTGGAATTCTTTGAACTTTTCAAATGATACCGACTTATGCTTCATTAAGTAGATATACCCATATCGACTTAAATCATCAGTAAAAGTGATGAAGTAACTAAACCCACCTCTTTCCTTTGAACTCATAAGCCCACAAACATCTGTATGTATAAGTGCCAAGAGATCATTGGCTCTTTCACCCTTTCCAGTAAAAGGTGACTTTGTCATCTTCCCCAACAAGCATGATTCACATACATCAAATGATTCATAATCGAATGATGTAAGGATTACATCCTTTTGTAACTTTTGGATGCGCTTTTGGTTTATATGACCCATCCGGCAATGCCATAGATATGTTGGGTTTAAATCATTCGACTTTTGTTTCTTGCTATTTATGTTATAGACTTGTACTGTCCTATCAAGTACATATAGGCCATTAATCAATTTTGCACTAGCATAGAACATGTTATTGTAAGAAATGGAACAACATTTGTTCTTAATCTCAAAACAAAAACCTCCATTATCCAAAACAGAAACAGAAATAATGTTCTTAGTAATTGACGGAACGAAATAACAATTATTAAGTTCTAAAATTAATCCAGACGGTAAATGCAGACTATAACTTCCGACGGCAAATGCAGCAACTCTTGCTCCATTTCTGACGCGAAGCTCCACCTCGCCTTTTTCTAGTTTTCTACTTCTTTTTAGTCCTTGCACATCATTAACTATGTGAGAACCACAGCCGGTATCAAATACCCATAACGAAGTAGAAGTCAAATTAACTTGGAATAAGGCATATAATATATCAAAGGAAATATTATCAAATCTACTTTCCAACCCAATTAAAATTAGGTCAAAATCATTTGTAGATTTTATGATATGACCGTTTTAATATTAGGGTGTCGCTTTTGGGCTGAGTTTAGTGTTTTGCTTATATCTTCTTGGTTTTAAATCGGAATTGGGCTTATGATATATGGTTGGAAAGCTTATTTCAAGGCCTATCCAAAAAAAAAAAAATTTGATCAAAATTATTAGGCCACAAAATCAGTTTCTCTCGATTTTGTGTTGTGGACACGAAAAGAGGAAAACAAGTTATGATTTAGGAAAATGAGCTAGGAAATGGATTGTTTGTGAAATGTATTGAATGGAAATATGGATTAAGCCCTCCAAAAATTAAATACTCAACCCGACCAATAATGACGGTGAAAGGTTGTTCATCATAGGGCTTGGTTTTTGGGGAGACATTTTTAGGTGTCTACAATATTGTAAACACATTGAATATTACTATTGGACATAAACTAAGAGGCTTATAAAATAAAATTTTGACAACTTAGGGATTTCATAAATTAAGGCCTCATGTTAAGGATTTATTATTATTATTATTATTATTATTATTATTATTATTATTATTATTATTATTATTATTATTATTATTATTAGTACTATTACTATTATTACTATTACTATTATTATTATATCTCAAAAACAAAAGTCATACAACCTATAATAAATTAGTGGGAAGCCGAGATAAAATCTGCCCCCCCACTCCTCTAGCTATAGTAAAGCCTACCCTAGTGAATATATGAGCTGCAGCACGAGCCCCAATGTCTTGGGTCGTTGAGAACCTCTGAATCCGCTTCAGCAACACAACAACCTCCTTCTCTAAATCCCCAAGCGAAGAAAAGGAGAAGGGAATGAAACCATATCCAATCGCCTGACAACGAGCTTCATAATTAACTCGCTTCCGATGAGCCGTATCAGCTACAACCCGTCCGGGAACAAATTCAGATAGCCTTGTCTGTGTCAAAGGAGAAGACCCTGTGAAGTCGACACATACATCACGACCATGATCCCATGAATAAAGTAACACATCGGCAGGTCTGAGGGCCTCGTCATTCCCTCCAGATAATAATATGTCAACCTCCTTTCTTTCTGAAATCCCAAATATGTAGCAAATATCAACAAATGTATCCCAAACAACATTGTGCCGATCTTTAATCCCTACAATGCCAGCACACGACACCTCATGGTCGCCGAATACATCCCCAGTAAAAACCCGAGAGCAAGCAGAGCACGATGTCAAGACAAAGAACAATGGAACACCTATCCAATAACACACCACACATCGGTATGTCTTAGCGTTCATCGTCTGACCCAATCCAGAAATAGGAACTGCCCGAAGCCAAGCAGAGGTGTGATCGCCCAGCTGCGACTTCCACAATGCCGATTGCCGAGGAGACAAATAAAGGTTTGTGAAATATATATCTGCCAATTTCTTCATGAGTTTAGGGACAACAACCTCACAAGGATTACCTAAAATGTCAGACTCAACTGTTCCCGTAAACAGACTCTATGCATCCTCAAAAGCTTGACCAAGACCCACAATACCAGTACGACGCAGAAGCTGCGTTTGCAACCCAGCCGACTGCAATCGAGAAGCAAGAAAAGCATAATGACGAACATCACCTGCGGAATAAACATCAAGCCCTCCAAACGCAAATGGTAAAGTGGCAAGCTGCCACTTCCAATCACCAAACTCGGGCCCCGAAGAAGTAATAATACGCCCCAAGGAAGATCGAAGAGCCTTGTCGAAAACGCGCTGAGCCGCCTTGAAAGCACCTAAAGGACAAGTACGCAAGGCAAAGTAGAGTTTAGAAACTCCAATACATGCCCTAAGTAACAACAGCTCACACTAAGGATCATCCAGCATAGCAACCTTATCCATAAGAGCAATGGTCTTGGTCACCCTCTGCATCACAAGCTCGCCACTAAACTTGGAATCAGAACTAACGGGACCAACAAGCAGCTTAACACTATGCAATGGTCGAGCTATAGAAGGGGGAAAAACACCCACAAGCCTGCTTCGAGGGTCTTCTATAAGCCAGATGACTTCAGTTATTTCCACATTGAGATGCAACCCAAAACGAGGTCTTTCCTCCATAATCAACTATAGAACCTTCCCTACCACCAAAGTGTCTCAAATAATAGTGTCGTCATCCAAATACCACGCCTGAAGACAAACCTTTAATATTATTATTATTATTATTATTATTATTATTATTATTATTATTATTATTATTATTAAAAGTCATACAACCTACAATAAATTAGTGGGAAGCCGAGATACAATCTAGGCCCCCACTCCTCTAGCTATAGCAAAGCCTACCCTAGTGAATATATGAGCTACAGCACGAGCCCCAATGTCAACATACTATTATGTTGTTATTATTATTATTATTATTATTATTATTATTATTATTATTATTATTAATATTATGTTCTTATAGGATTTTGATCTGGTTAGAAGAGAATTAAGTGCTCACATTTAAGATTATTTTTCATGAATTATTGTAATTAAAGTGTGAGTAAAAAGTTAAATAGTGTGTGTTAATGAGATTATTAATCTACTAAATTTAACTTATAAGTAGTGCATGCATAGAATATAACATGTGGCAAAATCTCCCATTCTTGATTAGATTATTTTTCTTAGAAAAATGATTATATAATAGAATCTTCTACAAGATCACAGTTCAAACTTTATTAGATTTGGAAACCATATTGGATCTAAATTTTAGGGAATTTTAGATTTTAATACCACAAAAAACATAAAAATGGTTTTATACACTACAAACAAATAAAAAATAAATAAATAAAAAATAAAAAAACACTTTTATTTTAACACCACAAATTTTTTTAAAAATTGGCTTTTACCACTACTTAACCGATTCATGGATGGAATCCGTTAATGGGATCCACGTTGCTTACGTGTCACCATACTATTGGACGAAAATAATAATTTTTTTTTTAAAAAAACCCTAAACTAATCCAGCCACCCCTATCCCCACCGCTGGCTGGGCGGCGCCAGTCAATGTTGTACCCAACAACCTTCGTTCCCAGACCTAGCAACCGCATACTCTGCCTCCTCCCTTTCCCCTTCCCCAAAACCGACTAAACCACCCCAATGGCCGCTTACGGTTGCTTAAAACAGGCGGCCGTTTTGCAGACCACTCATAAATGACAACCAATCCAATTAGGACTCTAAGGGTCAAAAACGACCGGTTTATAGTCGAAACCGACCACTTAGGCCCTAAACCGGTCATTTCTGACCCTTAGTTATCGCTTATGGTGGTTATTTCTAGGTGGTTTGAAAAACCGGTGACAACCACCCGTTTTTGGTGGTAATTGAGGTAGGGTCAAAATTGGCCAGTTAAGGGTCAAGGAAAGGGGGGGGGGTTGATATTGTAGTGGATGGGCTGAGAAAGGGGGTGTTAGAGTGGGGTATGCGGTGATGTGGGCTGCCGGCGATGGCAGAGTGGGTGGCTGTTTAAGTTTTAGGGTTTTTGTTTTGTTTTTTTAAAATATTTAATTCTTCTTTTTTGTAAACTAATAATATGGTAACACGTGGCACAATGGACCCCACTTGATGGATTTTGGGACGGAAAACAGGTAAGTGGTGGTAATATCCAATTTTGTGATTTTTTTTGTGAAGTTAAAATAAAAGGGTTATTTTTTTAATTTTTTTTTATTTGTAGTGTTAAAAAACCATTTTTCAGTTTTTTTGTGGTCTTAATATCTAAAATTTCTTTAATTTTATAAGTAATATGAGAATTTCATATTTTCGTAGTCATTATTTTTTACAACTCCAACTAAAGGTGGATATCATGCTGTGTTGGGCCACCGCGAGTCGTGCCTGCTTTATGGAGGGTTGTGTCGTTCCGTGTCACCTTTTGGCACACCCTAGCACAAGGCACGACTTGACCCATGTGCCTGGGAGGTTGTGTCGTGCCGGGCATCAGGCCGCCCTGATTTTTCCAATTTTAATTTATTTTTTTAATTAAAAAAAACGATACATACTTTTTTTGGAACAAATTTAAAAATGAGTAAATTTGAATAATTTCATTAATTTATGATCATGTTTTTGTATTATTATATTACTCCATATTATTTAGCAAAAAGCAACAATGCATATAATTAATAAACTTACGAGTGCGGTGAGCCGATAACTTAAAATTTGATGAATAACTTATTTTATTTTATACCGGTACGATAAATCGATAATACAATAATTTATAATGATAATTAAAAATCATACAATAATTGGTGACTAACTTATTTTTATAGCTTATTTTATTATACGGAGTACGGGGTTCAATAATACAAAAATTATACAACAACTTTGCACGGGCCGTGCCGGCGGGCCATGCCACGGGCCGAGTGATCGTGCCTCCCGCCAGGTTCATGCCGTGCCTATTTTTCAAAAATTTGTTCACGGCACGGCCATGAGTGGGCCATCGTGCCGGGTCATGCCTCTGGCTGGCTTGTGCCGCCCGCGTGTCGGCACGGTCCATGCCACCTCTAACTCCAACTTATATTTAAATATAATCTCAAATTTTAACTCATTCAAAAGTTTACATATATCAAGTAGTTAAACATTCATCCAAGAACAAAAAACTACAAAGTATTATGCTATTAAGTAGATAAAGTAAATTTCCTAAAAAAAAAAAGAAGATAAGTAATAAAAAATTCTTAGGAAAAAGGTTGTATTATCAGTTTGTTAAAACAAAGTAACATATTTTTACAAGAAATTAATTCAATTATATATAAGAGTTTAGATTACTTAAATTAAACACCGAGTTTTTAGAAACATATACATAAATTTGAATTCAAGTAAAAAAAAAAAAAAAGGTGAAAACATTTCATGTTAAAGCTAGGTCTAGTCAAAGTTAAGTGAGGAAAAAGAGATAGATAGCATTTGCTTATGCTATGAGTAGCTTGAGGTCAGGTAAAGTGAAAAACAAGCCAGGATCAGAGAAAACCGAATTAAGACTAATTGTGGGCTAATTCATGGTAAGTTTCTTCTTGAGTGCAAATCGGGTTAAAATTAAGATTATTGGGTCTAATCAATTCCCAGTAGCTTAGGAGTCAAATAGTATACTAACAAATAACGTTGAATTAAGACTAAATGTGGGCTAATTCATGGTTAGTTTTGGAGCAAACTTCTTGGGTAAAATCAATTTGGGTTCAATTTAGTATAGAGTATCTCCAATTATTATTATTATTAAATATTATTTAATTATTATATTTATTATTATTATTAAAAATTGATAATTATTATTAAAAATTAAGTATTTTATTAAAAATAAATAATTAGTATTATCTATAAATAATAATTTTTATTATAAAAAATCATTTATTATTTTTGATATTTTTAATATTATCAATAATAAGTATTATTATTACTTTAATTATTATTATTTTTTTGAGAAAATGTTATTATCATTATTATTGTTAATATTATTATTAAATATTATAAATTATATTTAATATTATAATTATTAAATAATATTTATTTATTATAATTATGTTAAATATTTATTACTATTATAATAATTCAATATTAATTATTTATAATTATTATTATTATTATTAAATATTAATTTTAATAAAATTAATATTATTAGATATTGTTTATTTATTATTATTATTAAATATTTAATTTTCATAATATAATTATTATTTAATAACAATCATTTATTATTGTTATTATAAAATATTATTAATATTATTATTAAATAATAAATATTTATTATTATGATTATTATTATTATTAAATATTAATTATTATTACTATTATTATTATTATTATTATTATTATTATTATTATTATTATTATTATAGTTCAATATTAATTATTTTTAAATGTTATTTATTATTATTATTATTATTATTATTATTATTATTATTATTATAAGGAAAAATTGATTCTAATAATCCCACCTTTGACCGGTTCGCTATTAATAATCCCACCTTTGGATTATTATCTAATAATCCCACCTTTATAAGACATCTTCTTTTATTGGTCCCAAACCTGTTGGTAACCTGTTTTGATAGGTTAAAATGCTATGTGTCACTTTGTGATTGGTTGAATTTCTTAAAAATATAAAAAATTAAAAAAACTACAAAAATAAAAACAGAAAACAAGTCCACACACCAACCCCAGCCACCACTCCCCATCCTCCGGCAGCCCCTCATCCACACCTACACCGCCGGAACCCCATCCCTATCACCACCTAGCGAAACCCAGCCCACCTTTCCCTTTAAAAAAAAAATTAGATTTATACTAAAATCTAATCCGAAAAATGTAAAGTTCCATTGTAGTTGTTATAATTTGAGTTTTATATTGTTCTTCTTCATTTGTTTTCACACTGATTTCCAAACTCTTATATCTACTCATTTTTAATTATTTCACTGTACTATTATATATATTCCATTGCTTCAAAAAAAAAAGTGTATATATTTCATACAGCCCAAAATTCTGAAAATTAGTAGAAAAATCTTTGAATTTCAACTCAAATTACAATTTCAATTGAGCTTTTTGAGCTCCATTAATGGCGGGTTCAATGATTGAGTTAACCGAATCCATGTTCAATCTATTCTCATTCATTTGGAGCTATTCGACATTGCGGAAGGGAAGATGGATGGTTTTCTATGTGGGAAAAGGGTAGAGGGCTGTTTTCGTGGGTGGGGGTGGAAATCAGGGTGGTTTTAAGGGAAAGGGGTCGGTTTTTGCTAGGTGAGTGCAGAGGAGGGGCTGCCGGAGGAGTGGTGTTACGGTGGTCGTGGGGGGTTGGGGGCTGTGGGGATGTTCCAGTTGTTTTCAATTTATTTTAGGTTTTCTTTTTTTTTTTTTTTTTATAAAAAAAAAAATTGTTGATTAAATACTTAGTGACATATGTTAGTTAAATAGAAAACAAAAGAGTTTACCCAACGTACAGGTTACCGGTCATAAGGGACCGATAGAAGAAGATGAACTATAAATGTGAGATTATTAAATAATAATAAAAAGGTGGGATTATTAATAGCAAACCGGGCAAAGCTGAGATTATTAGAATCAATTTTTTCTTATTATAATTCAATATTAAGTATTATTTTTAACAAAGAAGAGCAGAGCAGAGCAGGCAGAGCAGATTTTAGCCCCGTTCTTTAGAGCTACTCTACTCACTGTTGAAATTTACTCTATTCTACTCTACTCTGCTTCAATCTACTCTGATTTGCATTGCTCTACTCTGCTCTACTTAAAAACAATACTTAATATTCAATTATTATAATAATTAATATTTAATAATAATAATAAATAATTAATATTATTAATAATGATAATCTTAAAAATTAATATTTAATAATAAAAATAATAAATAATTAATATTTAATAATAATAATAAATAAATAAATAATATTTAATAATTATAATATTATTAAAAATTAATATTTAATAATAATAATAAATATATAAATAAATAATATTTAATCATTATAATATTATTAAAAATTAATATTTAATATTTAATAATAATAATAAATAATTTATATTTTATAATTTAAATAATAATAATATAAATAATAAATAATTAATATTTAATAATTATAGTATTAATAATAATTAGTATTTAATGATTTTATTATTATTATTATTAATAATTAATATTTAACAGTAATAACAATAATAATAATAATTTGCTCTACTCTAAGGAAATCTACTCTGCCTAGAAGCTCAAGAGAATAGGACTTTAAGAGTAAGTAAATTACAATTGTGACAATAAACAGGGTAACACTCCCCCCTAATTACCCCCAAATCAACAAATCTAGAACCCCAGTTTACTAGGGATTTGAAGTTGGACAAGCAAAGCAGCATAAAATCCGCTACAAATTTCAAAAATTAAATACAACTCCGTAGTTCTTGCTTCCTTTCTTCCTTCCATCAAATGTCTTCCAATTCTTTCTCACTCTACTGTAAGTCATACTACAAACTACCATTGAACTCATCAATCTTTTTTTGATTTTTTTTTATACCCAATTAAATATTGAATAAAAAACCCAATTTGTAATTTTTTCTACTCTTTCAACTAAGACTATTCCTTAATATTCTAGGGTTTCAAAATTTGGTAAATAATTCTTTAATTTTTGAGCCCCTCATCTTGTTCTTCCCCAAAAACCAAGTTCTTTACTTTCTGTTTTAAATTCCAAGCGCACGTTTTTCCTAATTCACGTTCTTAGTTGCAGAATTAGTCTCTGAAATTTGGATTTATTTGGGTTAATTTTTTTTGGGGTTGATTTTTGTTGTTCATCATTTTTGTTTTGAAGGGATTATTAGGAGAAAATTATCAATTGGGGAGTTTGTTTCTGTATTTGATTCTTGCAGAAAAGTTGCTGATTCTTGTAAATCATCTTTCCATTTCTGGTATGAAATGCTTTTCTTTTTAAGCTAGATTATGCTGATTCTTTGATTACCCATTTGGGATTTTAAGTAGCTTCAATTCTTGTTTTTGTATTTTGTAATTCATGCTTTGTTTGTTGTTGATTTTGTTTGTTTTGGGTGTTTATTTTCACAGTTCGTGTTCTTGAATACTGTGTGTTTGGTTTGAAGATGTGGAAATAGAATTAATCAGTATATGGTGTAACTGTGTAAACGATGGGTTGTGTTTATGGTAAATGTTGTAAGCGACATCACGCTAAAGGGAAGGAGAATGGTTGTTTATATGGCCAATCTGGGGTCCAAGGAAGGCCGGTTTTTGCTGAGAGATCATTAGATTCTATCTCTGTGCCTTCACACAATTTCTGTTTGGAGTATTCGGTCCTTACGCAACGAGGGTACTATCCCGATTCACCTGAGAAAGAAAATCAGGATTGTTATTGCATTAGGACACGATTGTGTGGCAATTCGAATATTCATTTCTTTGGAGTGTTTGATGGACATGGTCAATTTGGTGCTCAATGTTCTAATTTTGCGAAGGATAGATTGGTAGAGATCTTGTCTAATGATTCCTCTTTGTTAAAAGATCCTATAAAAGCTTATAATGATGCCTTTCTTAGGACGAATGAGGAATTACACAACAGTGACATAGATGATGCAATGAGTGGTACAACAGCAATTACTGCTCTTGTTATTGGGAATACACTTTATGTTGCCAATGTGGGCGATTCTAGAGCCGTGATTGCTCTTAAGAAGGGAAATCAGATAATTGCGCAAGATCTATCTCGTGATCAGACTCCATTTAGGCAAGATGAATATGAGAGGGTGAAGTTATGTGGGGCTAGAGTTTTGAGTGTTGATCAAGTGGAGGGTTTGAAGGATCCAACTGTACAAACATGGGGTGATGAGGAGACTGAAGGCAGTGATCCTCCTAGATTGTGGGTTGAGAATGGAATGTATCCTGGCACAGCTTTCACAAGGAGTGTTGGGGATAGCACAGCTGAAAATATAGGTGTTATAGCTGCTCCAGAGGTATCAGTGGTTCAACTTACACCAGATCACTTGTTCTTTGTTATTGCAAGTGATGGTGTCTTTGAGTTCCTACCAAGCCAGGCAGTTGTTGATTTGGTATGTCATTCCAGTTAAAATGGAATATTTGCTATCTTCTTATTAATCTTATGCATATGCATCTTTCTGTTGCTTCCAGCAGATATCATTCTCTTTGGTTGGTCTGAAAATTTTCTGCATTGAGTATGCTTCTTTTGTATTATAACTATTTTGAAATAAAAGCAGCTTTTTTCTCAAAGTGTTACAAATTTCTTTTTTGGTGCTGTAATGCAGTATCACATTGCAACATGTGACAGGACATTATAACTGTTTTAATTTTGGTCTTTGTAGCTTCTGAGACCAACAGTACAGACTAAGCCATAATGAGTAAGATAGTTTGAGCGTAGATGCTCCAAAGATTGAAACTTTTTTAATGGTTAACATCACATAGCTATTCGGTTCTTTTTAAAAGTTCTCTGTAAATTGCTACTTAAATGTTTTGTTATGAACAATTGAAAAACTTTTCAATGCTACCACAAATGGCAGCGTCTGCCTTTGATGTATGTTATTTTAAAGCAATGGCATTTGGATTTCTCAGTAACATCATCATTTACAATGTGCTATGCTGAGAAAAGGAAAACATGCTTGTGTACTATTATATTGTGATCTGATGCCTGTAATTTTCTTAGCTATATGTGATCACAGTAGAGATTTTCATTGAATGAAATTGAAATTAATTTATAGCAATTTCCATTTCTTTCTTCATAACTCCCTTTTGCTTGTAACTATTATAATCTTGGGCTAGCCCAAGGGTCCTTTGTTTGTTATGTGCATCTAATACTGTTTTCAATTTTCGTGTTGTGTGATTAGGTTTCCAGTAATCAAGATCCTCGAGATGCATGTTCTGAAATAGTAGGAGAATCATATAAACTCTGGTTAACTCATGAAAGTCGTACTGATGATATTACGATCATCATTGTGCACATCAAAGGTCTTTCTAATGTATGTATTGCCTTAAAACTTTTTTTTAATGACCTTTTCATTTGGATCACTAGCTGTTCAGATGTTTTAAAATCATGATCTTTATCACATACTTAATCAAACTATAATGACATTGGAGTACTAAAACGGCCTCTAATGTCATTCTAATATAATGTATACGTTTGTACATATTTATTCAAAATCTTGCTAGACATTGATCTTTTTTGTCACTGAACTTGTTGTACACTATCGTCCAGATTGATTTGGCTTGTTTTTCTATATTTCTCTTTTTGCTTCATGATTCTTTGGAGTGTATTGGTCTTGCATGAGTAGGCATCATAGGTTTTATTTTGGTGTTTTCAAACTAAAATTAAATCTCAAGATCCTAGAAAATTCAAGAGGTTTTGTCACATTTCATCATTATCTAGTTTACGAAGGTGATGAAGCTAGAAAAATTAGTTACACTTTCTATTTATCCCCAAATGTAGCAACTCTTTTACTAAAAGCTAACTAAAACTATGAATTCCATATCAAAATATAATGCACCTCTGATAGTGCTGTCCCCAATTACTTGCAACACTTCTATGAAATGAAATGACTCATTTTTGTATATATTAATTCATTTCCTCCCTCCAATAGTAAATAGCTCAATACCGACTAAGTATAATATGTCCTCTCTCTCTCTTTTTTTTTTTTTTTTTTTTTTTTTTTTTTTTTTTTTTTTTTTTTTTAAGGTTGTACCTTATTAACTTACATTTGACTTTGACTTCAAATACGAATTAATATTAATTATGTATAAGTATACTTCATAAAAAGTTGATATTCTGAAATACTTATTGATACGAAATTAGTAAGATTACCCATGACTATATTTGTTTAGTTATATAAATAAATAAAATAATCAAATGATAGTGCAAAAAGGCAATGGTATAACTAAAATATAGAGGAAGTCAATAAATTACCAATCACCACAAAACACAATACGAACCAAATTACCTAAAACCATGCAATGGTAAAGTAGGGGCAACTAATTTGGAACAGGATACTGTTTTATTTTTTTATTTTTTTTTTCCCTGAAAGGGACAGGATCTAGGTTAGAAGAACTAGTTTATTTATTTTTCATCACTTTTTACTTTTGCACTCCAGTTTTGACTTTGGGCTCTTTTGTGTTGAGTTCAAATCTAATTTGAACTCTTTAAATTCTAATTCAAGTCCATTCTGAACAGTTATTTAATTGCAGCTTGATTAGCACTCTACTTTGTCTGATTAAACTCGAAGTGTGGTAATTTTGTGAAACTTGAGATCTTTGGGAAAAGAAAAAAATATTGAGTTTTGGATAGTGGGCAATTTATTTTTGTGATTGTGTAAGGGTGATGGAATTGGAGGGAAGAAGTTGGAAAGGGTGGTAGGTTCTGTCTTAGAGTTGGATAAAGTCCAGTTAGTCTAAAGTAGCTGCCAATATGTGCATACAGTTTGCCAGATTTGAGTTAACTGCAGCCACATAGCTTCAAATAGAATCTTGAAAACAGAACTAAAGCTTAGTGCCATTAACTGTCATTCAAATGATGCAGCATTTGAGTTTTTGTTAATTTTGGTAATTATGTCTTCTTATTATGTATCAGTACGAAACTAAGAATACTGATGGGATGAACTAAGCATTTTCATCTGGGGTTATGGCTCTGTTAATAGAAACAAAACAGTCGTGTAACTCTACAGATGATGCTGCTGGTGAAAAGGGACTCGACACACTTATGTTATTTAGCACTGCTTATGCATATTTGCATGACCGTGCTGTATTTACAATTTGTAGCTGTCGATCCACTGCAGCTTAGCTGCTGCAGAAGAGGGGTTATACTGCCAATTGCTCCAAAATCTCTCTGTTTGCTCTGTGTTGATGGTTTTCTGATTCCTAAGCAAGTATAGGCATGTATCCGTAGCAACGTTTATCAGTTGATAAGTAAGAGGATGCCATTGATTGGAAATGATCCTATATATGTCATTTGCACTTAGTTTTCATGAAGAGAACTGCATGGGAGGGATGCTTTCTCATCAATTAGGGAAGAGAGGGGGGGCTTACACCTGCTTACTGTAAATAGGTTGCATTTAAAGTTTTAAACTCTTTCTTAAAAAATGTGAGTTTCTTTACATTTTTGTTGTATTTATTACAGTCGAATGCAGGGCTCACTGGTCAAGTGAGTAAGGGAGATGCAAAACCACCTTCAGCGAGGATGAAAAATGCTGCTTCTGACTTATCTGATACTACCAGATCTGACTTAAACCCTTCAGAAAGAAATAGTCCCTCAGATCAGCAGCCTTGTCGACCTATAATTTCTGTTGATCAAAGTGCTGTTACTCTGTCTCCATCGTATTCTCAGCCAGCATGATGATTGAGGTCTGTCTACATCTTTTAAGCAAGACTCTTATTTATTGCAATTGGAAGATGCAAATGATTTTCTGTGTCTCTTCGTGACAGTTGCTTGGCTTGGATTAATTTTAAGAAGCACTGCATCATTTTTGCTGATCTCCTCGTGAAATGGTAGGGCCCTTGATTCATGCTGTTTGCTTTATCAAATATCCATGCCTTTGATTATGCTAGTTAATATATAAGCAGCATGTAGTGCTCTTCATTGTTGTTAGTGGTGTAACATGCTTTATGACAAAAACTCTATCATTTTATGTTGGTTTTCTAATAGGAAGTAATATTTTCTTTTTCACAAGCATCCTGATTGTAGTGAGGACATGGTCCAACTCATCCAATCGAGATAATTAAAACTCAGAAGCACTTATCAGCTAATTTCAATTAACACAAATGATATAGTTATTCTATTCAAAAAAAAAAAAAAAATTGATATAGTTATTCTTTTTCGTCTTTTATTAATTTTATTTTATATTTTATAAAGTTTTAGACTATTAGTCAGTCATGTTTTGTAACAGTTTAGCACAATAAGAATCTCATATGTAATTCTATTTGTCAGACTAATGGAAGTTGTTGAATGCATGCTACGGACCAGAAGAAGCGGGAATTTCTGTCCAAAAATAATCTGTTGGCCTGCTGATGTTTGCTTCTTAGCTTTTTTGGGAGCGAATTACCCCCTTTTTTGAAGTATGATCTTAGAAGTAAATAAGATGAGAGTTTGCGGGTGATTTGCCTTCATGTGTTTTTCTCTGTCATCTGCAACATACGCTTCTCAGTTTTATGTCTTCTCAGATTAACATTTGCCAACGATAGCTACAGATGAACAACACTTCAGCATAGTGAGACTCTGGGATCTAACTGCTGACTGTATCAATGTATTTGAAAGAAAATTACGTTTGACAACCATGACTTTAGTTCAAATTTTGAATGATTCTATTTGTGAATCATTGATTACTGAATAACATACTGTTAATTCATGGTTATGATTAATGATTCTTATTGTATATCTCCCTGTACAATTATCAATTTGAGTAGTTTGCTGGCATATTCTTTAGTTATTCAGTTATTGTCAATACAATTAGAATCTACTATCAATAACTTATATACTAAAAGACACACCAGCAGTGACACTTGTTATTTCCTGGTGTGTCTTTAGTTATATTTTTTTTTATAAAAATTTTTGATTAAGAAAATCAATTTGTTTATAAAAATAACATTATTTTATATACATATTCTATATTAATAGGTAGTAATTATAATATTTAAAATAAAAAGATTTCACAAATGTTTCTAAAATATAAACCAAAAATCATACTCGAAATAATTTGTGACCTATCCTATAGCAAGAAAATATAAAGCTTTGATTTTTTACCTACTTTTGTTTTATTTGTGTATTAGAAGCTACAATTAAAAAAATCCACATATCACATACTTTTATTATTTCTTGACTAATTTATAATAAAATACGTATCCATTAATAATCTATAATTATATATAACTGTAGATCACCGTGCATTGCACGAGAGCTAATCTAGTACATAAGCTAACGGGAGGTTGTGGTGTCCCCCTAAAATAACCTCAATCTCAATTTTCATTTAGCTCTATTGAGTTGAGACATTTTGGACAACTAGTTGTCCCAGGGCGCGCGATTGACCAATATTGAAAATATCGGGAGTTGATATTGTTCATCGGATTTCTCGGTTACAGCTTTATTTCGGTATTGTATTTTTGGGAAGAGAATGATAGATTTTAGTTTTTGTAAAGTTGAGTTGAATATGGAAAATATTGAAATGATTTAAGTTCAATATGGAAAATATCGGGTGTCGATATTTTTGGTTTGTTCTTTATAAGCAATAGTATAGTGAACATGTAGTGCCTTGTCTATCTTCCTTAACTCGTTGGCTTTGCGTTTGGTCGGTGTAACCAGAGGAATTGAAAAATTAGCTCTCGGTTTCCGGACTGAAGCCGTCTCATTTCGTTGGTGGTCAACAACCTAATACACCGACTTTATTATGGTAGAATCTATTTATTTACCTGCTTTTAGGATATCCGAAGCCTTTTAGAAGATAGAACAAGGACAAGGCATCAAATTAGTAGCACATTTAACATAAATTTTTATGATAGAACAAGGACAAGACATCTAATTAGAAGACTCATAGTTCCCGCAATCATAAAACTAATTAAGACATTATTTTATAGAATGTAAACAAAGCATAACCATGCTACATAATCCAATCCAAATACATAAAGTTAAACACGCAAAATCTAAACGCTTACAACATAATCCGTCCAATCCCAATCAATTGCATTTTCAGATTTCCTACATGAATAAAAGTCTACAAAGTGATAATTATATGGTATTCAAATTATCACATCATGCAAGCAATTAAACTTAAACATACGAATTTTTTGAAAAATAATAATAATAATCTCGAGAGAGAGAGAGAGAGAGAGTTGTGAAAAATAATAATAAACCCTTAACTCTGTTATTTCTTTATTTTGAAAAATAATAATAAACCCTTAACTTATAATAGAAATCCTATTTCACCTTAATGTTTTATAACTTTTAATATGGATATTTTCAATACTGTTCATCGTACTTCTTGATTTTTTATTCAGCTCAACTTTACATAAACTAAAATCATTTATTTCCCAAAAATACATATTAAATTTTTAAGATTTTTAATTAATACATTGAAGTATTATTTTCATAAGTTGTCCTTATTAACTTCTACTTTTACATCTATTAATTAGTGTTTTGACATCAAATTAATTTAAGGGATTATTTGTTGTCAAAATGAGAAATAAGCTGACTGTCATGACAACTTTCTTCATCTGATGAGTAGCGCAAATGAGGCAAATCTTCATCTGGGAGTAGCGTAAATGAGGCAAGATTAATAGTAGGGACTTAGGTGAAGATATTGACAACCTTGACAAGGATGTATTTAGATGACTTGTTCTTATTCCATTTTCTAAAAACCTTGAAAAATATAGGTGTATGACTATTAGAATTATAGTGTCTGTTTATTGATAACGGTTTAAAAGTAGATAACAATGATAAACATAGATGCAAAACTTAATAGAGATAATTTGTAAGAGTAGTATGATTAAGATTTTGAAATTATAATTTATGATTAGAATAAATTGTTTGTTTCAAGTTGGTTAACAATTTAGTTTAAAAAGTTTTGTTTAATGTTGAATTCTTATTAATATAGTGAGATTATTGAAGTATTGGTAAGCATATTTAAGTATTAAGGTAATTTTATTTTTTAAGTATTGAATAAAGCTAAAGAAATCATATAATGCAAGAACTTACAACTTTTATATTTTTATCAACTATATAAATTACAGTGCAATATAATATAATTATCACTTCGAAAAAGCAACCTTTATCTTATATACGATAATACCAGCCACCACGTCCTTATCTATGCAATAAGGATCTCACCCTTCAAGACGGATTCATGAACGGTCAATCTACTTAATGGAAGTTTCATTGCTGAATGACTTGTCTGCTCGACAATATAATCCAAAGATGAGGTAAGGTCGCTAACCTTTTTTTGTCGGGGTCGTAATGAAAAGTTTTTTCGTATATAAAGCTATTTCTTTTTACCTCATTCACTACTTTATGTTTTTATATCTCTTAATCATTTATCTTTATATCTCTCTTTCTCTCCCTATGGTTGTACAAACATTAAAAAAGTATATACTCATGAATCTAACATGATTTAACCATAATATTGAACTTTTATGTTAAATGTGCTACTAAATAGATGACTTATCCTTGATCCATATTCTAAAAGGCTTTGAAGATTTTAAAAAGCTTTGAGGGTTTAGTTTTTTGATACTTTAGGAGAGGAAAAATTATAAAAAGTGATACATTAGGAGATAAAGATAAACCGAGAGATATAAAGGGGCAATGTGTATATGTTTTTATGATTAGCTTTGTGAATGTAATATGTTCTCCCAAACTATAATCATGCGGTTTTTAATTATTAATGTGTCAAATGTAATTAGTAGTGTAGGAAGGGTATAAATTTGCATTAATCTAGTAGTGAAATTAAACTTATGTAATATGTAGATATGTTTAGAGTTAAAAGATATCAAAAAAATTTAGAGTTATTTAATTTTGTAACTTAGATTGATTGAGTAAATTACAGATCTTTTTTTTTTTTTTTTTTAAGTGAATATCCAATCAGTGAAAAAAAGATATTTTTTTCACTTTCTCTTGTCTCAATAAAGGGAGTACATAATTAGTGACTTTGTATACTAATAAGGGCGTTGTTCCTCAATCCTAGAGATCATTATAATCATCATTGTGAAATATGAGTGATCCACGCTTGCTTTAATTCAATGGTAGAACAAGCTCAAAAGTCGCTTCCATGGAGAGAAAAAGTTTGGTTCAGAGGAGAGAGAAAGGTTATTGCATAAATTAATGTTGGAGTCGGTAAGAGTTGAAAGCAAGGGTTACGGAGTAGAAATTATTGTTGGAAAATGTAAAAATAATAATTTAGTAATCATATCAATCAAAATGCCTTATAGATGATTGAGTAATTAGAAGGCCATAAACTAAACAACAATTATTTGTAATGTTATGTGTAATGCTTTGATGTTATGTCTTGAATAAGGTTGATGATGTCAATTATAATCAGTTTGTGTTTAATAAGTGTTAAGTTTTCTTAAAATCGTTAGTTGAGGTTTATATGTCTTCTATTGCTAAATTAATGGAAGGAGTAATACTCTACTACTAATAATTATAATATTGGTAATAGTGAAAAGAATAATAATAATTAGTATAATAATAATGTTTAATGTATAATCAATTGTTTAGAGTGGATTAAATAAACTAATGTTAATAATAAAGTCAATTTATGTTAGCTTCCCCTTATCCTTTTATCCTTTGTCTTAACAAAATCTCCTATCTCTTCTTCCCTCATTGTTGTTGGTGTATTCTTTATTTTCCTAAACTAATTGCCCTATTTTCCTTAAATGATCTTTCTTAATTGGTCTTTCTCGGTCTATTGCTAATTTCTCTAATTACCTTGAGTCATCTTTCTCAAGTGGCCTCTCTCTCTCTCTTTCTCTCTCTCTCTCATTTTAGTAAGTCTTTTCCTAAGCTAATTGCCCTAATTTCTTAAGTGAACTTTCTCTCTCTATTCTACGTTAATTTCCTTTATTTATTTTTTTTTAATGTGATCTTTCTTAATTGGCCTTTCATCTTTCCAAAGCCAATTGATCCTATTTTTATGAATGATTTTTCTTAAGTAACTTCTCACTCTTTTTCTCTCTTAAGATAATTGCCATGATTTTGTTAAGTAGTCTTTCTTGTGTGGTCTCTTTTTTCTCTCTTACATTTTAGCAAGCCTTTTTCCTAAGCTAATTGCCCTAAATTACTTAGGTGATCTCTCTTAAGTGGTATCTCTCACTCACTCTTTCTTAATCTCCCTTTACTAAGCTAATTGCCTTAATTTTTCTTCTAAGCTAATTACCTTGATTTTGCTAAGTGATTTTTTTTCTTATGTGTCTTTTCTTAAGTGCCTTTTCTTAAGAGATCTTTCTTTTCTTTAGTCATCTTTCTTCTTGAGTGATCTTCTTTTTATTAAGTGATTTTTATTCCTAAGCGATATTTTTCAAGCGCTCTCTCTTCTTCTTTCTAGCATTTTAGTAACTCTTTTTCCAAAGTTAACTTTTCTTATTTTCTTAAACGATATTTTTCTAAGTGGTCTCCGATCCCTCTTTATGTTAAGTGATCTTTCTTGGCCCTTCTCACTCAGTTTCTTCCAACCCATCTATTTCTCGATTCCTTTCTCTCCTTCTATCTCTCCCCCTTTATCTTTATATTTCTCTTTCTCTTCCTATATATGGTTGTACAAACAGAAATAAAAGTACATACTCATGAATCTAACATGATTCTACCATAATGGTGAACTATTATGTTAAATGTGCTACTAATTAGATGACTTGTCCTTGTTCCATCTTCTAAAAGGATTTGAATATTCTAAAAGGTGGATATTTTTCTTGATCGTCTTCTCTCAGCCTCTTTCTCTTTCCATAGCCTACCTCCTCTCTCTTTTGAATTGCTATCTCTATTTATCGGCTGCCATTTATCTCTCTTATGCCTTCCTCTTTCTCTCTTCCCGGTACCTTTTTGTCCTTCTCTCTTTCCCCTTTATCTTTATATCTTTCTTTCTCTCCCTATGGTCGTACAAACATAAAAAAAAGTACTTACTCATGAATCTAACACAATTCTACCATAATGTTAAACTTTTATGTTAAATGTGTAACTAATTAGACGACTTGTCCTTGTTCCATCTTTCAAAAGGCTTTGAAATTTTTAAAAAGCTTTGAAATTTCCCAATCCTTCTTATCCTCGTTCCATCCTCTAAAACGCTTTGAAAATTATAGGTTGCACTTTATCCCTCTATTTTTTTTTTCTCCTGACTCCTCTATTCCTTAGAGGCCAACTTTGGAAAGGACAATGGAAAGACCAAGTTGGGATTCTGAAGAGGCCAACTTTGGAAAGGACAATGGAAATACCAAGTTGGGGTTTTGAAGAGGCCAACTTTGGAATGGACAATGGAAAGGCCAAGTTGGGGTTCTGAAGAGGCTAACTTTGGAAAGGACAATGGAAAGGAAAAAAAAAAGAGGCTAACTTTGGAAAGGACAATGGAATGTCAGTGTAATGAAATGTCAGTGTACTGAAATGTCAGTTATTGAAATGCCTGTGTAATGAAATGCCAGTATAATGAAACGCCAGTGTACTAAAATGTCAGTGCACTGAAATGTCACTTTGAATTCAAAACTAAACCAATTTGCAACTTGTTGTCGTTATAAGACTAAGAGTCTGAAATGTCAGTGTAAGTTATACATTAATAAGCACGAAATGTCTGTGTAAGTTATACATTATTCTACCATAATATTAAAAATTTATTTAAAATGTGCTACTAATTAGATACTTTTTCCTTGCTCTGTCTTCTAAAAGGCTTTGGATATTCTAAAAGGCAGCTTTGAAAATTTTCAATCCTTCTTATCCTTGTTCATCCCATCCTCTAAAATTCTTTGAAAATTATAGGTTGCACTTTATCCATCTCTATCTTTTCTTCTGAATCCTCTTCATTCCCTAATTTTTCTCGCTCTTTTATTCCATACCTCTCTGTTTTTATTTTCATGTCCTACACCATCTCTCTTTTGAATCGTTATCTCTATCTTATGGGTGTCGTTTCTCTTTCTTCCAACCCTTATTTTTCCCGGTTCCTTTTTGTTCATCTTTCTATCCCCCTTTATATCTTTCTTTCTCTCCTTATTGTTGTGCAAACATAAAAAACAGTATTTACTCATGAATCTAACACAATTCTACAATACTATCACTTCTGCCTTATTTATAGTAATTGTCAAACTTACAACCTAAAGCTTCATTACTAATATTCGATTATCCACAACCAAATCCATGTAGGCTACCTTCCTTTTGAAGCCTCAAGCCATTCTTTATTCCATCTAGATCCTCCAAGTTTTTCCCATGCTGATTTGCAATCATAAAAAAACATGGACTTTTTAGAAAATTCCTTTTTCGTAGTTGAAGTTTGTGGTTTCCCCAAGAGTTATTTTTTTTATGTCCTTTCCAAGGTGGCCTCTTCAGAACCCTAACCTAATGAATACCTAGATTTCTTATCAGAATTCTATGAAGATTGAGATTGCCTCTCTCCTCTTTTAGCATCCCAGTTTTTCAGACCGTCTTCACCGACACTTTCAACACTATTCATTAGTTGTCTCCAAGAGGATTTTGCATTGTTCTCTTTCTTTTGAAAGTTCCAACTTCCAGACCCACCAACTCCACTTTCCTTCTCTGACTTTCAGCTACCTGCAGCTTCATGCCCAGACATGCCTTCCTTTCAGTCCCTCAAGAGCTGGAAACAAATCTCCATTAGCTTTTTCAATGCCACAACAATAAGGACTTGTATTACAATTTTCCTTGCTAGATTTCCATCCATCAACAATACTTTCATTGTTCTTGTCTTGAAGAATTTGGTTTCCCCTAAGAATCTTGTTTCTCACCGTCCTTTCCAAAGTTGGCCTCTTTAGAGCCCTAACCTGATGAATACCCAAATTTATAATCAAAATCCCATGAAGATTGAGACTTTCCCTCTCCTAGCTTTTTAGTATCCCAGTCACTCAGACCGTCTTCATCGACACTTTCAGCATTACTCTTTGGTTGTCTCTAAGAGGATCTTGCATTGTTCTCTTTCTTCTAAAAGTCCCAACATCGAGATCCACCAACTCCACTTTCCTTCTCTAATTTCTAACTACATGCAGCTTCATGCTTGCGGCTTGCCTTCTATTCAATCCTCCAATAGATAGAAATACCATTGACAGGCTAAAGTCGTATCACCCAATCAAAAGTAATTCCTAAATCCTCTAACTAATGCAGATAGGGAAGTAGGGTCGAATCCACAGGGAAACTGGTCTTTCTATTCCTAATTAATTGAAGCGATTTTAATTATTAAGTAACCAATTTATTATTAAAAGTGGAACTAAACTATTAGGATCGGAGTAAAAGTGGGAAGGAATAAAAGTAGGAAGAAAATCAAGGAATAAAGGCTTAGGGCATAGGTTCACCAATAAATAATATTCCAGGGTAAAACATAACAATCAATCAACAATGCATTAATTAATCAGATCATAAAGGGTTTTCGCTACGTATTACAATCACAAAATTAATCTACCGGTATTAAATCTCATCTCTCGAATCTCGACTTAACCATTTATAAATTATCAAGCCTATTGAAACTAGACCTAAATATCAATTCTTATCTCTCGAATCTCAAATCAATATTGTCAAACTCATGCATAAAAGATCAGGCCTAATCTAGTCACAGAGCATTAAATCAATTAATAGGAAATTAATCTAGCATTGATAATCAACAACAATAAATTACCCCTTCATATTATTTAAGGATCCCCATAAACCCTAGAAATAAAACTACCAAGACATAATTAAATATAAACTAAACAAAGCAATTAAAGGAGACATGATGAAAGAAATAAAGTAAATAACTAAGATTATAGTAGAAGAAATCGTTACCAAAGTAATCAGAATTGAGAAGTTGAATTAAGAACAAAGTTGTAGAGAGAGAAACTAAACAAAAACTAAGTAGAGAGAGAAAGTCTAAGAGAAGGGAGATCTAATCGAAGGCATTGAAATCGTATTTATAACAAAAATAATACTCCTAATTAAAACTAAGATAAATCGCCGGAATTAGGTCCTAAAAACCTCGCGCCCGATTGGGCCAACCTTTTCTCCAACATAAGCATCTCTCGCGCCTAGTTGGGCGCGAACTACTCTTCCTCGCCGGCCGAGCGTGCCTTCAGGCGGTGCCTACTTTGGCCGGGCTCGGGCACTTGGGCAAGTTTGGACTTTGATTGGGCTCCGATTCTTCAGCCCAATCCGGATTTCCTCTTCGGGTCTTGAATACTAGGTCCAAATGCCTCGGAATTTCTAATGCTAACCCTTAATCACCGGTTCGATGACTCTAACCGGTCCTGGGCTATAAAAATTGGTCGTGCTCCTCCAATGCTCGTAGTCACTCCATAACAATACCGGGAAAATGCTCCAAAGGTGCAATTCCCTACAAAAGTCAATGAAAACTACGAAAACACTAGAAAACACCAATTAGTAATAAAGTGGCTCTAAAGAGCCAAAAACACTACCAATTATTACTAAGGGACGGGGGTAAAACACTATATAAAATGGACATATCAAACTCCCCCAAGACAAACCTTTGCTCTTCCTAAGGAAAGATCTCATCAATGAATAAATAAATACATGCATCACCCCAAAAAGTCAAAATTAAGCACAAAGAATTCAAGACAAATCTAATAAACATGTTTCAACATCAACCAATCTCATCCATCCAATTACTCTTCCTCCCTAACAACTGTCAAATAGAGCAAACCATAAGAGCATATAAAATTCAAGACTAGAGCTCACACAATCTACTCTCATTTATGTGGCGAGTAAACGAGTACTCGATCACTCTCCATCCCAACCCCTTTATGTGAACAATGCCTCCCAACTCACAACTCTCGTGTGTTTAAAAAGACAAGCACTCAACCTAATAGTCGACTCAAAATATGTCAAGCCATAACTTGCATTGATAAGCAACACTTTCACATTCACACAACTCTATGCACAAGGTCGGAAGGTCTTTAAAGCTTGTAATGTAAGGCTAAGGTAAAAGGGTAGGAAATATTTGGGAAAATGTGGGAGAAAAGCCATGCTAAAAGGGATTTAAATCCTAATAAAACCCATGATCAACAATAATTGATGACCAATCATCTCCAACATACCCAACTCCACCAAAAATTCACCAAATAACTCCAAACATAACAACAATCCCAACACTTACAATATCACTCACAAAAATATAATAATAAAGAACTTGAGTGAATAAACAAACTTTATTTTCCAAACTCTGATTTTCATTGAAACTTACTTTTTTTTGTCTTTGTTTCTTTTGATCAACCTTCATCTAGAACATTTGAACATTAAACAATTTTTTCTTTCCTTTTTGCTCTTTTTTTTTTCCTATTAAAGTTCACTTATTTTTTTCACTTTTTTCTCTTGAACTTCTCTTTTTTTTTTTTCATAACATCATACTTTATATTTTCTCAAGAGGATTAAACAATCAAGCTCATCAAAAATATACTACAATCAAGAACAAATAACTTCTCAAAATCCACCCAAATTGTGCAAATAATAAGCACACTACAAACTCCCTCACCTCACCTCACTTACTAATAGCTCCCCCAAGCCAAGATTAGGACTATTAACCAATGGGGCAAAATAGGCTTGTAATGTGGCTAATAAACAGCAAAAAAGTCAAGGCAACAACATGGGTAGCAAGAAGGGAACAAATGTATCTAAAATCATCTGAAGGCTACCTAAAGGAACAAATGCCTTCGTCCTCCTAAATGTGCATAATAAAGAGTCATACAAACATTACTCATAGTTGCAAACCAAACTCAAATTCATTGACATACCAGGAACTATCACACAATTCCTAACCAAATCAACTAGTCAAGCACTATATTCAAAAGCAGTTAGGCGAAATTAACGCATGTTAGGGCATCCAAGCAATCAAACTTCAAATCATGATCAACAAATCTACAATTCTCATCATCATATACCAAGAATCAAAACAATTTTCAAGTATGGGGCACAGGGAAGCACGATTTACAATTCATTGGAACATATTTTTGGATTTTTTTTATTTTTCAATTTTTTTTGTATTTTTCATATAAGAAAGCAATAAAACTATACTAGAAAGCAATAAATCTAATCCAAGAAAACACACCAAAAATAAAAGAAAAGGGAAAAAGAAAGATACCATATCCAAAAATCTCCCCCAAGCCAGAATCAGACAATGTCCTCATTGGCTCGGGAACTAGCCCAACTGGCTAATCCTCATCATCCTCATCCATGGATCTGAATCCTCCACCGCTACCACATGCACCACCTGCACCAGAAGAGCTACCACCAAAATAGTTAGGCTGAAAACCCCCCCAGCCGGTCCCCCAAAAGGTATGTCCTGGCCGTACCCGTGGAAAGATGAATAGTCTGTATAAATAGCACGGGCAGTGGGATCTCTATCGTATCCCTGGGGTGGGGGCTGAAAACAATCAGGGTAAATAGCATCATCGGGAATATTGCCTCGACGAGCATAATCATCATACATAGGATACAAGGCTCTACCCTGGTTCCTCTCGAGGTACCCTAAGCACTGGTAAAGGGATCTTACCATCCTCCTAAGGTCGCTATGTGAATAATCTATGCGTCCTATGGCTTGACCGATACTCTGAAGATCCCTGACTATCTCAGAGTCGCTATGGGGAGGAGGTGGGGCTGTATGAGACATGCGAGGTGGTGAAAGCACTACCTTGGGCTCAGGCGGGGGTGGTGGTGGAACTGGTGGTGCTTGCCCCCTAGCGTGGGAAACTAAAAGGTCATATCTGTAAGACTCTTTCCAAGGGGGAAAAGCTATTAACTCGAGATTAGGCAGGGGAAAGATAGGCAATGGTTGCTCCGACCTTGTCCTAATGCACCACTGGGGGACTATCTGGCTATCCAAACGTACCAAACCCAAATCCTTTAGGTACCTAGCATTCATTTAAGAATCTGGTCCTTAGTTAGTGAGACTGTGAGGTCCACTCTCTACAAACCCGACCTTCTTAACTGCTATTCTGGTAATTAGGCCTCCTAGGCGAATCGGGGTACTAGCATGGTCACTAGCCGAGGCATGTCTACTAAGGTGAAAGGTGATGTATCTAGCAATGTTTAGCTTACCGTACCCAAACACATAGTGTCCAATTACAACTAGTTCATTGGTTTGGGCGTTGTGCGGCTCATTCCTACGTAAAAAACATACACTTGCAAATCTTTGAAAGCTTTTAGGTACAGGGTGATAGATAGGTTTTGGCACTAGCATGTTGGGCATTAGGCGCCGGTAAACCAGTCAAAACATGATATATATATCTTCCATTTTATATTGCTCATGCCATTGGCTAGGTAGTTCAAAATTCAAATAAAAAATCTTAAAAAAATCAACAAAGGTTAAAACAATATTTCTATTATTTAACCTAAACATCAATTTCGGACCATTTTCGCTATTTACAATAGACAAGGAAGAAAGGAATTCACACGTTAATTCACGATAAGTAGGGTAGTGCCTATCTACAAATTTTCTCATCCCCATATCGTTCAAAAAATGTTTCACATAATCAAATAAACCATAGGATTCAAGAGTAGGGCGGTGTAACCACCGTGAAGGGATTACCTCACGCCTGTAGAGTTGCTCAAGCCGTTCTCTTTGCTCCGGGGTAGCAATTCTGATGGTTGGCCATTGCAGAAGTTGCAAGTCCGGATCATATTGTTGACTTGAGCTAGAACTCCTCCCTAGAATCGTCCTAGACCTCTTTGATGCCATATTTCAAAAATGGGTATGATTTTTTTTCTGATTGGAATTTGGGGATTTTGGTATGGAAATGTAGAGGGTGAAGAGAGGGTTACAAATATGTAAAAATTATTGAATTTGGATGAGAAATGGAGAAGAGATCTTAGAGAGAAGTTAGAGAGTTTAAGGTTTTAGAGAGAGAAAGAATGGAGGAAAGAAGAGGAAATGAGAAAAGAAAGAAGGAAGAAGAAGAAAAGCTGGGCGGATATTGTCGCGCCCGGTCGGGCGATCTAAACTTAAGAAATTACATTGCTCTCGCGCCCGGTTGGGCGACAAATTCGCTCGATTTTCTTTGACTCTCACGCCCGGTCGGGTGCCCTTCGCCCGATCGGGCGATCAAAAGTTCCGTACTTCGTCAATTCTCGCGCCCGGTCGGGCGCCCTTTGCCCGATCGGGCGAAAATTCATGAGTTATTGCCGAACTCTCGCGCCTGGTCGGGCCCGAGACAACATTAGTACAGGGATTCTTTTCTCTTTTCTTAAAATTTTGACCAATTCTTTTTCCTTTAAACCTGTACAAAAACTCAATAAACTAATTAAACTCCCTCCTCTCTCCTCTCAGAAGAAAAAGAAAGAAAGCTAGACTAACAAGCAAGAAAATACGGGCTGCCTCCCGCAAAGCGCTGGTTTATCTAGGTCCCACACGACCCTCTCACCATGTTTAAAAATTAGGACCCTTGGCCTACCGCTTGATCGGGTGGTTTCTCACCCGGTCGAGCGTTGTTTAGACCACGACGCAGCTTTCTGACATACCCTGTGGGACACCAATTCACCTTATCTGGTTGATCCTCCTTGTCATGAACTGGGGGTTCTTTACTAATACACACTAGAGACCCCCTTTTGATCGATGGTTGCTTCGAATTATCACTGGATTGAGCAATTGTAACTCGATCTGGTGGAACACTTACTGTAGGGCTATTAGCAACATTATCAGGTTTAATGGAATCAAGAATAGCATTATTCGTTAAAATAGGTTCATCATCTCTGGGCATAGGGGGCCCCTCATAGTGTGAACCACTCCTTAGAGTAATTACAAAAGCTTAATCCGTAGGCCTGGTTGGCTGTGCTGGCAGGGCTCCCTGTTGACAAGCTTGTAGAGTAGAAGAAATCTGCGCAATTTGATTATCTACAATTTTATTATGTGCTATGATCGAATCAATTTGGGCATCTTTACTCTCCATGTGCTTTTGCATACTAGCCAGCATCGCTCTAATTTCTGCTAAAGCAGGGTCGGAAGATGAGGAGGGTTGTTGTGGTTGGTTCTTCTGGCTAACATTGGGGTGGTAATATTTCTTCTGTTGTTGTTGTGACGCCTGTTATTGTTGTGGAGGCAACAGATTTTGAACATTAGTGCTCCGGTAGGAAAGATATGGATAATTTTTAAACCCAGGATTGTAGGTGTTGGAGTATGGGTCATTTTGCCTATAAGCATGAAAGGCATTGACTTGCTCCATAGAATTCCTGCAATCTTGCTCCCAATGACCTACAATTCCATAATTTTCACAGAAAGCCTCATTAGCATTATTATTAATTGCAGAAACATTAGCTATATTTGCAGTACTAAGATTATCTAATTTTTGGCAAATAGAGGTTAATTGAGCTTGTAAAAAGGATATAGAGTCGACACTATGTTTCCCTTTGTTAGCAAAGTCTCTGGGATTCCCATATTGGGAATTATGAATTGCCATATCTTCAATAACTTGACCTGAATCATCAACATTAAGGTTCATAAACCTCCCATTAGTTGCAGAATCCAATATTGTTCTAGATGAATTTCAAATCCCATTGTAAAAGGCTTGGATTAACTGCCACTATGCTAAATTATGGTGGGGACACTCCCTCTGCAGATCTTTAAATCTTTCTCAAGCCTTATACAAAGTCTTATCTAGCTCTTGGTTAAAGTTTTGAATTGCACTTCTTAGTAAAGCTGTCCTCTCTGCAAGGTAATATTTATTATAGAAATTTAAAACAAGAGTCTCCTAGTTAGTTATACCAAGTCCAGTTCTATTTAACCCATTATACCATAATTTGACTTTTCCACATAAAGAAAAAGGAAAGAGAATCTCCCTGATTTGATCTTGTGTGACCCCAGTTTGCCTGATGGTATTACAATATTGACAGTAGTCTGCAATATGAAGATTTGGGTCTTCACCCTTAGCTCCACTGAATTGCTTCCTTTCTATCATCGTGATAAATTGGGGTTTAATCTCAAATTGTACCCCATCAAGAGCCGGAGTGGGAGTAAGGTGTGGAAAATCTGTAAGCATTGGCTGCGAATAATCACTGAGCTTCTTAGGTACCACCATCTCTGATTTTGGATCTGAAGATACCTCTGAATCACTAGAATAAGTTGGAGGGTCTCGTTGATTATTGTTATCATCAGAACCCGCTAGGATTTGCCTGTAAAGATTCTTTTGTCTATGGAAAGATCGTTCGATCTTAGATCGAATGGGATATAACCCGATCTGGAACACCTGGGCATAAACAAAGAACTAAAAAGCAAATATGAGACTTGACTCAAAGAAATAACATTCTCTGAGACAAGAAGAAATAACCTAGACTACAGAAAACAATCAGAAATAAAAATAAAACCGTTTTCCCGGCAACGGAGCCAAATTTTGACCGGCTAAAGTCGTATCACCCAATAACAAGTAATTCCTAAATCCTCTAACTAATGCAAATACGGAAGTAGGGTCGAATCCACAGGGAAACTGGTCTTTCTATTCCTAATTAATTAAAGCAATCTAAATTATTAAGTAACCAATTTATTATTAAAAAGTGGAACTAAACTATTAGGATCGGAGTAAAAGTGGGATGGAATAAAAGTAGGAAGAAAATCAAGGAATAAAGGCTTAGGGTATAGGTTCACCAATAAATAATATTCCAGGGTAAAACATAACAATTTATCAACGATGCATCAATTAATCAGATAATAAAGGGCTTTCGTTACGTATTACAGTCACATAATTAATCTACCGGTATTAAATCTCATCTCTCGAATCTCGACTTAACCATTTATAAATTAACCTGCCTATTGAAACTAGACCTAACTATCAATTCTTATCTCTCGAATCTCGAATCAATATTGTCAAACTCATGCATAAAAGATCAGGCCTAATCTAGTCACTGAGCAATAAATTAATCAATAGGAAATTAATCTAGCATTGATAATCAACAACAATAAATTGCCCCTTCATATTATTTATGGATCCTCATAAACCGTAGAAAGAAAACTACTCAGACATAATTAAATATAAATTAAACAAAGCAATTAAAAGAGACATGATGAAAGAAATAAAGTAAATAACTGAGATTATAGTAAAAGAAATCGTTACCAAAGTAATCAGTTAAGGAGTTGAATTGAGAACAAAGTTGTAGAGAGAGAAACTATTCTAAAACTAAGTAGAGAGAGAAAGTCTAAGAGAAGGGAGATCTAATTGAAAGCATTAAAATCGTATTTATAACAAAAATAATTACTCCTAATTAAAACTAGGATAAATCGCTAGAATTAGCTCCTAAAAACCTCGCGCCCAATCGGGTCCGCCTTTTCACCAACATAAGCATCTCTCGCGCCCGGTCGAGCGCGCGAGCTCTTTTCCTCTCCCGGCCGGGCGCTCCTTCGGGCGGTGCCTATTTTGGTCGGGCCCGGGCACTTGGGCAAGTTTGGACTTCGATTGGGCTCCGATTCTTAGGCCCAATTCGGATTTCCTCTTCGGATCTTGAATACTCGGTCCAAATGCCTCGGAATCGTAAATGTTAAGCCCTTAATCATTGGTTCGATGACTCTAACCGGCCCTGGGCTATAAAAACTGGTCGTGCTCTTCCATTGCTCGTAGTCACTCCATAAAAATACCGGGAAAATGCTCCAAAGGTGCAAATCCCTAGATAAGTCAACCAAAACTACGAAAACACTAGAAAACACCAATTAGTAATAAAAGTGGCTCTAAAGAGCCAAAACACTACCAATTATGACCAAGGGACGGGGGTAAAACACTATATAAAATGGACATATCAACCATCTTTATTGGCTTTACCATTGCCCCATCCACAAGGATTTGTATTACAATTTTGCTTGCTAGAACTCCACCCATCAGCACTACTTCCATTGTTCTAATCATGAAGAATTTGGCTTTCCCTAAAAATCCTGTTTCTCAATGACAACATGAGAGTGAATAGATATGTTTCATTTAGTCTTTTTGAAAATATTGTTTCCTGAATTTAATAGTATGGTAATATTTTTATAAACTATACAAAGCCATAAAAGACGTTGGAAAATGATCAAAATAATATTGAGTGAGTTTTAACCACATTATTAGATTTATGTCTCATGTACACATGCATTATGATTACAATCATCTCTCACTTTCTATCCTATTTCTTTCATCCGAGTATTTTAAAGACTTTGATTTAAGATCCAATCTTAACTTTTTGATATCGATATTGTTTGATTGATCATCTTTGTTCTGTCTTTCTCTCCCTATGGTTGTATAAACATAAAAAAATCAGTACTTAATCAAGAATCTGACACAGTTCTACCATAATGTTGATTATTATGTTAAATGTGTTACTAATTAGATGACTTGTCTTTAGCTTGTTCACATTATTTACTCTAACTTCACCTCACCTTTTAATAATGATGTTGTAATGATGTTCAATTCTGTTTTTTTTTTTCGGGATAATGATGTTCACTTTTAGAATGCCTGACGTTTTTCTTTCAAATAATACAACTATACAAAAACTAATAAATTACTCAACCTTTGACCAATCACTAATTTATTCACACAAAAAACTTTTTTGATGGTAAAACATCAAAGTATTAATTATGAACTTGAAAGAAACTAAAAAGGAAAATCTTCAACAACTTGGCCACATTATAATCACAAGGGTTGATATTTGATATTTTTCCATCCATCAAGATTTGGGTTCCAGTCACTTGGGGCTCACCATGTAGCCTTAAAATGTGATCATGGGTTTGTTAAATTAATAGATGATTAACCAATAAGCTAATTTCACCCAAAAATAAAAGTATATCTTTCATTAATATCTATTACATTTTCACGAGTTTTTACAACAAAAAAATGTAAAATAACAGATAATTTTATTTATATAAACAAAAAAGCCGAAAACAAATACCCAAAAACATTAGATAGAACATATGAAATTTCAACAATTCCCTCTATATCAATTCAGTATTTTTACAGTAGGCATTTGACTGGCCTATATGAACAATTAGAAGTAGGCATTTGTCATTATTCAGGTGATCATTCATTATTCATTTCATCATTAGTTGCATCGATCACCCTCAGCTCCTTCTCCTTCATTTCTTAATCCTCGTGGATCCTATAACAACCAATATATTTTCACTTACTTAACGTGATATAAGAGAACCTGAGAATATATTTTCACTTACACTTAATGTGATATAAGAGAAACAAACAACAGGATACTATCATAAAGTTATCACCTATAATTTGACTATTGTTAATGGATTCAAATTTAGTTACACAATTCCATATCATATTCCCATGAGATATGGATACTCATCCTTTACACTATTTGGGTTAGAAGAGGAAAGAACTCCATCATTACTATCAAATCGAAGACTATAAAAAATTTCTAAGAAAACCATATCTTAGTTAACATTTGCCCTAGTTCAAATCATATTCATCTTGGAGTATTGATGATGAACTTCCCAGCATATTTCAATCTCTTGTCTTTAGATCCCCAAGGCTGCTCCCTCGCTAATTTAGGTGTATTTTCTGATGAAGACTTTGAATTCAAAACTAAACCAATTTGCAACTTGTTGTCATTATAAGATTAAGAGTACCTAAATGTCAGTGTAAGTTATACATCAATAAGAATGTATTTATTTACCTTCTTTCACTTGTGTTTTAGAAAGTCTCTTCCTATTTCCCTTCCCCCTTCCTTTTCCTCTTTGTTCATTTATTACTATTTTATTCTTGTATGATTTTGTGGGATTCATAGAATTGGCTCCTATTTCAATCCCAATTTTTCCGATTTTTCGGTGAACCTAGTTCTTCAATCATATTTGCACGACGACTGTTACTACTACCAATACTACTACCACTGCTGGTGCCCTGCTACTGCTACTGTTACTGCTACTACTACTCTTAAATTTGTATCCAAAAAGTGTTGTGCTCTGCTCCTTCCTTCTCCTTCTAACTAATGTTCCTCTCTCTCCTTAAAATTATTTTTAATGGCAATGCAAATTTAAGGAAGTATATTTCTACTGCTAATAGTTGTATTATACTCCCTCCGTTTTTAAATACTTGCTCCACTTTCCTTTTCCTGCCGTTTTTAAATACTTGCTCCATTTCATTTTTTGGAAAGCTTTTACACTATTTAATTCATTTCTCACACTTGGTGGACCCAATATAATACTATCTCTCCTCCTATTCTTCCTTTACTTTTGCTTTTTACAATTTTTTATTTTCTCAATTACCCACTACCTCCATTTTTTTATTACTTTCTCCAAGTTCTCCTAAAACTCCGCGCATGGAGAAATGGAACAAGTATTTGAAAACGGAGGGAGTACTTTTTAAGTTTTAAAATGTTCACTTATGTCTCTTAAAAGTATTTTGCACTCCTTCTACTTCCTTCACCCTTCCTCACTCCCTTTTCTACGCTCTCTTCAAAAAAAAAAAAAAAAAAGCTTATGAAAAATCTAAGAAAGTATCTTCCTACTTGCCTATAGTCATCTCATACTTTAAATAATCGATTAAACTTCTCTTTTTTCTTTATTCCTCTCTATCTTTCTCACTCTTCTCTAAACTCTCTACTTCTCTGGCTTTTCACTCTCCTTTTACGATATTGCTATTTTTTAATTACCACCCGACCTCTACTTATCCCTTCCCCTTCACCCTCCTTCTCTCACACTGTCACTCATTCTTAATTTTGCGTATTAATAAAGTGCCTTTCGGAGAATTTCAACTAATACATTAAGAAACAGATTATTTTTCCAATATACACCAAACATCAACCCATAGCATTCCACTCACCCATATGTACTTCACAATTTCCAATTTGTTATAAAACATAACTCCCAAGCTATAAGGAAGTGGACCTGGTAATAGATCATCAGAAGAGGTTAGATCTACTAATTTCATTAATAACTTAGCCTGAGAATGTGTAACAACACAAAATTTTTAAACAAGCAGATGTTGGGCCCGTATTATCACACGACCCATTACATCTAGGGCATTAATCCAAGGCCAATAAGTCAGCAAGAATATGTAAAGCGGCTTGATTGAAATAAACAAGGAAAGCAGCATCAAGCATATCAATCAAGGAAATACTTGCCAAAGATACACCTACAGAGCTGGAAACAAGATAAATTAAGAGGATCTTATGCATTTCAAAGATATTCTGAATATATTTGTAAACCCTAGAGATCCCTAGATATAAATAAGAAGAATTAGACATTTGAACAATCATGTACGTTCGCATATACATAAATATAAACAATTTGCTCTACTTTTACCTACGGAGCTGCATCCCTAGTGAAGAAGGAGGCGTGTCCTTACTCAGTATTGTGTCTCTGAACTCACCTTCTTTATATCATTGAATACTTATTGCTTACTTGTTACTTATTTATTGCTTTATTAATTGTTCTTAGTTAATTTATATGTTTTTGGTAGTATGATTGTTATTACCCCTCAAACCTAGCAGATTCTCGTATGTCCTTATTGAGATTTGCCTAAACAATTTGGCGCCCACCGTGGGGCGAATAATCAATTAACCTACCAATTCGCAAAAAAAAACCAAGACAAACACCATGACTGGGCAACCAGTATCTTTTACCATTGCCGAAATTATTGAAGGAATGAACGCATTCCGCCAAACTTTAGACCAGTAGAAAAGCCAAATCGAAACGCTGCTAGCTCAAAAGATCTAAACTGAAGCCAAACTCACCAGCCTTACCAAAAAAATGAAGCCCTTCGTAGCCAAATACAATCAGTTGCATCTAAAACCATTAACACTAGAAAGAACACCGAAGGCATAGCCATGCAGCTTGACTTGTCCGGAACCTTTCACACCCCTAACGGGGAAAAAGGATCTAACAACAGGGATGATACCCTGGATCTAGACTCTTTGGATGCAGGAACCCCCTAGAAGGACAGTCAGGAAAGAGCCGAAGAGGGAAAAGTAGAAAAGATGGTCAGGGAATACCTCAAGACAATCGAGGCCAAAATAGCCAAAATCCCTGGAATGCCGAAACCCATGGAAGAGCAGCAGATGGCTATATAGAATCCCCATTCTCAGAAGAGATCTCCATGGTAGAAGTCCCAAAGAGGTTCAACACGCCCAATATGACCATGTACGATGGAACAACAGACCCTGATGAGCACGTATCCCTCTACAAACAGAAGATGATGACAAGCTCAATCCCTAGAGACATCAGAGAGGCTATCATGTGCAAAGGCTTTGGAGCCACATTACCACGCCCAGATCTGACCTGGTTCATTAATTTAGATAATGGGACTATTCGATCTTTTGCAAGAATGGTGAACCTATTCAAGGTCCAATTTGCCAGCAGCAGGAAAATCGAAAAAACAATCTTCAGATCTGTAACGCGTTGTGCAGAGACATGGTGAATCCTTGAGAGATTATCTTAACAGGTTCAATAGGGAGAAGATTGGAATACATAAGTATGATTCCCCCACAACAATCGAAGCGTTCAGAAGAGGATTGCTGGACCATAGTGAGCTCTACAAGGAGTTGACTAAATATCCCTGTACAACCTTTGAAGATGTGCAAGCCAAAGCTATGGCTCAAGTCAGATTTGAGGAAGATGCATATGCAAGAAAGACTCCCGAGCCAGATCGCCAGTCAAGAAGGAATAACAATTTTCCCAGAAGGGACCATCGATTCAAGCCGTATCAGCGTTCTCGCTTTGACGAGGGAACGATCAATGCTGTCGAGGAAGAATTTTTTGATTGGAGGGAGGATCCTGAACTCCCACCTAAGTTACATGAGTATTGCTTTAACGTTAACCCTGCAGGAGTAATTAGGACCCTAAATAAGATGGGAGATACTGTGCAGTGGCCTAGGAAGAGTGATAGGCCTGGAGAGAAGAAAGATCCATCCAGATGGTGTGATTTCCATTCAGATATCGCTCACACTACTGATGAATGTGTCGCGCTCAAAAAGGAAGTCGCATACTTGTTGAAGAGAGGCTACCTCAAAGAGCTCCTGTCAGATAGATCTAAAGCTTCAGGGAAGGAGAGAGTGTCTAAGAAAGGAGGTCCTCCTCCTCCGCCTCCAATTGTCAAAACCATCTGTTTCATATCAGAAGGGTCAGAAGTATGCAGTTTAACATATTTGGCAGCAAAGCGACATGCAAAGGAAAGTAACAAGGATCAACCAGACAAGAGGGAGAAATCTAAGATAGACATCCCCATCATGTTTGAAGAAAGCGATGCAGTAGAAGGCCATCATAACAGTCTAGTGATTTCACTCCCAGTGGGAAACTGCATGATCAAACGAATCCTAGTTGATAATGGAAGCTCTGCAAATATCATCATGCTCGACACCTTGAAACACATGAACATAGATGAGAAGAACATCGTTAACAAGTCAACAATGTTAGTGGGATTCAGTGGGGAAACCAAAAAGACAAGTGGAGAAATTACATTGGTAACATACGCGAAAGGGATCAACCTACAGGTCAAGTTCCTAGTGATTGATACTCTATATTCGTACAATATGATTTTAGGCAGACCTTGGATACATGAGATGAAAGCCATTCCTTCTACGTACCATCAAGTCATTAAATTCCCTACTAGGTGGGGTATTAAAGAAATCAGAGGAGATCCTAGGGAAGCTAAAGAATGTTACAAGATAGCACTGAAAGCAACGTCTGCAGAAAAGAGTTCAGCATAGCAATCAGAGGGTCAACTGGGCCAAGAAAATTTGAGCATAGCAGAAGAACAAGAAGCTACAGAAGTCCAGTTGAACCCCAAACATCCAGATCAAAAAGTCAGAATAGGATCAGAGTTGAAGACAGAACTCAGACAACAAGTTTACGACTTTCTAGACGAAGAGAAAGATGTATTCGCTTGGACGCATGAAGACATGAAAGGCATCTCTCCAGACGTAATTACTCACAAGTTGAATGTGGATCCAATTCATACACCAGTAAAACAGAAGAGAAGGAAATTTGCGCTAGAAAGGAACAAGATCATTAATGAGGAAATCCAAAACCTATTGAAGACTGGAAAAATCAGAGAGGTGAAATACCCAGAATGGCTTGCTAATGTAGTAGTAGTCAGAAAGAAGAACGGGAAATGGCGCATCTGTATAGACTTCACAGATATCAACAAGGCGTGCCCAAAAGATCTGTTCCCTTTACCTCATATTGATGCCATGGTAGACGCCACAGCAGGGCACGAGCTGCTATCCTTTATGGACGCCTACAGTGGTTACAACCAGATCCTCATGCACAAGGACGACCAGGAGAAAACCGCTTTCATTACCAGTCAAGGAATATACTGCTATAAGGTAATGCCTTTTGGATTGAAGAACGCATGAGCAACATACCACAGGCTGGTGAACAAGATGTTTGAAGAACAGATTGGGAACACAATGGAAGTCTACATAGATGACATGGTAGTTAAGTCCAAAAAGGCAGAAGATTACGTCAAAGACCTTAGAGAAGCATTTGCTATCTTAAAGCAGTACGACATGAAGTTAAATCCCACAAAATGCACATTTGGAGTACAGTCAGGAAAGTTCCTAGGATACATGGTCACACAAAGAGGAATAGAAGCCAGCCCAGACCAAGTTAAAGCCATCTCAGATCTAGAGCGACCAAAATCCAAGAAAGATGTACAAAGCTTAATAGGGAAAATTGCAGCGTTGAACAGGTTCATCTCAAAATCTTCAGATAAGAACAGAGCCTTTTAAGAAGTACTGAAGAAGAATAAGGAATTCAAGTGGGAATAAGAGCACGACGAAGCATTCCAAAAGCTGAAAGAATATTTAGCCAACCCATTGATTCTCTCCAAACCCAAAGAAGGGGAGCCACTCCAGTTGTACCTCGCAGTGTCCGAAGGGACAGGTAGCGCAGTTCTCACAAGAGATGAGGACAAAGAGCAATTCCCAATCTACTACGTAAGCAAAACCCTACTCAGTGTAGAAACGAGGTACGCATCATTAGAGAAAATTATTTTTGCCTTATTCACTGCTTCAATAGGCTACGCCCATACTTTGAAAGCCACTCCATACGAGTACGTACCAACTATCCCATCAGAGCTATCATGAGAAAGCCAGAGATGTTAGGAAGGATGGAGAAATGGGCCTTACACTTGAGCAGATACGATATACAGTACGAACCCAGGACTGCAGTCAAATCACAAGCCTTGGCAGACTTCGTAGCAGACTTCAGCCCTACCCTCGAAGAAGAAGCACAGAAGGAAGTACTGGCGCTACAAGAACCAAAAGCTACACAGAAATGGATACTCCATACAGATGGCGCAGCAAACATACGTGGAGTAGGCTTGGGAGTAGTACTAACATCACCCCAAGGAGACAAGATAGCACAGGCAATAAGGTGCAACTTCAAGGCTACCAATAATGAAGCTGAATATGAAGCACTAATCACAGGATTAACCGTTGTAAAGGACATGAAGATACAACATCTAGAGGTAATTTCAGACTCCTTACTCATGGTAAACCAAGTCAACGGAGAATATGCAGCAAAGGACGCCAGAATGATAGCCTACCTGGAAGTCACAAAGAAGCTCATTAACGAGTTCAAGGAATTCAAAATAGAACAAGTACCCAGAAACTTGAACACTGAAGCAGACGCTCTGGCAAACTTGGGATCAAACATCAACCCAGAGGAGTTTGGAACTATCCCTCTAGTGCACGTACTCTCTCCAGCCATAGAGAAAGAATCAACAATGGGTGTCTACGAAGCTCAAACACGCCTTACAGAAGAAGAAGACAACAGCTGGACAACACCATTGAAAGAATACCTCTTGGGCAAGACAAAACCAACAGGGAAGGTAGCAGCTTAAGCCTTTGCTCAGAAAGCCTCCAAGTACTGTCTGATCAGCAATATACTCTTCAAGAAATCTGCAGCAAGACCTTTCTTACGATGCCTGGAAGAAAAAGAAGCTCAGCAGGTCTTACAATCCTTAAACAGCGGAGAATGTGGAAATCATTCCGGAGAAAGGAACATAGCAAACAGAGCACTCAGAATGGGATACTACTGGCTCAACATGAGAAAGGATGCAGCCGAGTTCGCCAAAAAATGCCTAGCATGCCAAAAGCACGCACCCTTGACACACAGGCCATCAGAAGAACTACATCCAACATTGACACCTTGGCCATTCATGAAGTGGGGAATGGATATAGTAAAGCTACCTCCATCATCAGGACAGAGAGTATACTTCTTAGCAATGACAGACTACTTTTCGAAATGGATCGAAGCAGAAGCATACAAGGAAATCAAGGATAAGCATGTCATCTCGTTTACAAAAAGAAACATTCTAAGTAGATTCGGGGTACCAGCAGAGATCATTACAGACAATAGATCCCAGTTCATCAGCAATAAGACCACCAAGTTCTGTAAGGAATGGAACATCTCCCTCATCACATATACACCTAGGTACCCGCAAGCAAATGGACATGCAGAATCAAGCAACAAAGTCCTTATAAGCAACATGAAGAAAAGGCTGGAAGGAGCCAAAGGGAAATGGGCAGACGAACTACCCAACATACTGTGGGCAGATAGAACAACTCCAAAAGGCGCTACAGGCCACACCCCATTCTCGTTGGTGTACGGATGTGAAGCAGTGATTCCAACAGAGGTAGAAGTCCCTACAGCAAGGTATGGGTTAATGACAGAAGAAAGGAATCAAGCAGAATTAATTCACAACCTAGACACAGTGGAAGAACTTAGAGATGATGCACAAATGAGGATGGCAACATACCAGCAAGAAGTAGCAAGGTCTTTTAATAAGAATGTCAGAACAAAAGTCTTCAAACTAGGAGATTGGGTTCTCAGAAAGGTATACGAAAACACCAAGGAAGTAAACGCAGGGAAGCTAGCACCCAACTGGGAAGGACCTTACGAGATCATTAAGGTGGTAGGAAATGGAGCCTACAGACTCAGAAATGCAGAAGGAAAAGAGGTACAACGAATCTGGAACGTAGCACACTTAAAGCTATATCATTTCTGAGGATCGAAGGTACATAGTTATCATTTCAGTTTTATCTCCTTTAAAAAAAAAGAAGAAAAAACAAAAAAGCACAAAAAACTCCAACAACCAAAATCAGCACGAAAGGTACTCCTCTTTACTCACACTTTGTCATTTCAATTTATGATCATTACGAGTACTGACTTTGGCATCGGAGGGCCGTTGGGGAAACCCACGGCCACCCTTCACCCTATTCTGTTTTGCAAGGAACAATACCTACACTGCTAGGCAAGAGCACAACAAACCATCACAGAGCAAAGGTTAATCATCCCTGCAAGGAACAAACCAACTATCCTCGCAGAGCAAGCAAAAAAATGTAAGCAACACTACATTCATATTACATTTGTAATACAACTGTAATACGACTGTAATAAACTGTAATACAACTACAATACGACTGCAGTACGATAATAAGACATCAATGATACATTAAGAAACATAAAAACAGATCAACATAGCAAAAAAGGCAGAATTACTTAGTTGCAAAGCAGCAAAATAGACAAATTATCCAGCTACAAAAGTGTAGCACAAAAACAAGATAAAAATTGTCCAACTGCACCAAGGCAGTAAAAACAAACACCCTTCAAAGTTAACAAATTTTTAAAAGGTGACACAACACCATTGAAGCTAATTCTCATCTATGTTGTCAGCAGGGACCATTTCCTCAGCAACAGGCTTCGTACTCTCCGGGAAATCCCTGACCTCGACGTTGTGAGGAGAATTCACTTCCTCATCAGCATAGATCAACAACAATGTGCCAGGTGCAGTAGTCCTTGCAGGAAATGCAACCTCAAAAGCAGCCTTGTCAGCAACATAATCCCAGGCCTCATGTTTTCCCAGGCATCAACAGCCTCGTTCCCAGCCTCCTTCAAGGTCCTCTTCAGCCCATCACGTTCAGCAATGCATTCCCTGTGCCTAGCTCGTTCAACCTTCAGAGCCTCAGTAGCAGCCTTGTACTTATCAGAAAGAGCATCACGCTCCTTCTTCATAGCCTCATACACTCGAGTAAACTCAGACACTTTGCCCAGTACGCCCAAGCAAGACTGCAGGCTCTGCAGAACACGGAATCAAGTAAGGAATGCGTAATCCGGTTTTAACCATGTTTATTAATTTTTTTTTCGGAGTATACCATACTTGGAAAGACTGCACAGCAGCCTCTTGAGAAAGGTCAGCGAAAGTCTGCGAGGACTGGCGATCCTTGAAGGACGGAAATAGTAAGGTGTCCACATGCGGAGCCAAAGAATCAAAAGAGAAATCAGCAACATCAACATCAATAGGTACCCCAGCTTCCTCTTAAGGCCAGTACGAGGTGGAGGCGGAGGAGCACCGCTCTTTGGAGCCACCGTGTTGAGAGGAACAACTTCAGTGGTTTGAGGAGAAGAGCGATGCTTAAGGCGTCCCAAAAGGGAGGATGAGCTAAGAAGGTCATGAGACCTTAGTGACCTCGAAGTATCTGCAAGGAACATGGCAGAATTCAAAAGGGAATACAACAACAAGCATGACAAACGCATACAACAAGGAACACGACAAATATACTCAGCAAAATACATAACCGCCTTAGAAAGGATAAACAAATTAAGAGCTAAGTAAATCTTTAACAAAAGCAGAACAAATTCACAACAGGACACATCCACAGGGAACAACACAACAGAAATCACAAACATATTAGAAAAAAGAAGAACATACCCTGAGACATAGTTGGGGATACCCTGAGACATAGTTGGGGCAACCTTCTGCTCAGAATTAGAATCGTCCAAAGACTTGATCTGGACAACCGCCTCTGATTGCGTCAACTTGATGAAAGATCTCTCGTCTACACTCAACTCGTACAACTTGTCTATCAGGGACGGAGACTGAGAACGCTGCTTCAATTTACTCACTGCAACCATCAAGCAAATAAGCCCAAATCAACAAAGAAGGAGAGAAAAACACAAGAAAATGAGAAAACAAAATACCTTCAGCCTCAATAGTGTCAATAAAAAAGTCACAATCACCACCCAACGAGTCAATCCTCACAAAGAAGAACTTGTGATACCACTTTTTGTCAAAAACCTTCTCCAAATCAGTCACCAAAGGACCAACACCATCCTTCAAACGAAGACCAACCCGACTCTTACCACTGGTCCTAATAGTATAAGGATAACACAAATCCCTCACATCAAGTTCTAAACCCAATTTCGCACTCAGCAAATCCAAAATTCTCAAAACCCTCCAAGTTTGGGGCAATAACTGACAAGGTGAAACCCTAACCCTAGAGAGAAATTGACGAACAAGAGGAGAAAAAGGGAAGACATGCCCAATTACAAAGGAATACTCAAAGAAACACACCCAACCAGGAGCAGAGTCCAGTCAGCCCTCTCCCTAGAAGATGGAATTTTCACCACAACCCCATCAGGAAATCGCGCAACAGCAGCGATACCCTGAACCTCTTCTTTCGTTATGGTGGAAGGGTAAACATCCTTAGCAGGGAATACATTCTGCGCCACTAAAGATGGCTTTTTACACCCTCATCCAACCCAGCAAACACCACTTTTACATGACCACCCATCGCAAGATAAAAGAAAAAAAAACAATGAAGAAAAGAAACAGAGGAAACAGAGAATAAATAGAGAATACCTGGTGAAAACCGAAATTGGGGCAAAGCAATGAAGTGATTATACAAGAGCCTGCACACTCAATAAATACCAAAAAAGAAATAAACCGCTACAAACGGTTATCGAGGAAGTTGCCTTAAAACTGCCATCACGTTTCCTATTTTTCCAACCGTTGAAATAACTTCTGAAAAATTCAAAATCCATCCAACGACTTTTTAAGTAATTTTCACTTCCAAATACTTGAAAATAAAAATTAGGGGCAATTGTTGGGCCCATATTATCACACGACCCATTACATCTAGGGCATTAATCCAAAGCCAATAAGTCAGCAAGAATATGCAAAGCGACTTGATTGAAATAAACAAGGAAATAAGCATCAAGTATATCAATCAAGGAAATACTTGCCAAAGATACACCTACAGAGCAGGAAACAAGATAAATTAAGAGGATCTTATGCATTTCAAAGATATTCTGAATATATTTGTAAACCCTACAGATCCCTAGATATAAATAAGAAGAATTAGACATTTGAACAATCATGTACGTTCGCATATACATAAATATAAACAATTTGCTCTACTTTTATCTACGGAGCTGCATCCCTACTGAAGAAGGAGGCGTGTCCTTACTCAATATTGTGTCTCTGAACTCACCTTCTTTATATCATTGAATACTTATTGCTTACTTGTTACTTATTTATTGCTTTATTAATTGTTCTTAGTTAATTTATATGTTTTTGGTAGTATGATTGTTATTACCCCTCAAACCTAGCAGATTCTCATATGTCCTTATTGAGATTTTCCTAAACAGCAGAGAAGATATTGAACAAAATTAGAGATCTTTATACTTAGTTGGATGAAAAAGGCATACCACAACTTTGATTTTTGGAACAGAATTACTTCTATCCTTTTCCACATCAACACTTTTCAAAAGATTGTTCTCTTGCATACCACAAGCCTTATTAGTCCCATTCCGCTTGCTTGTGTGAATTTCAAAGTAATCAACAAAACTTTGACTCGATCTGGATGGATTGATATATAGAACCATTGTACTGACCAAGACCAGGCATCAACAAAATTAAAGATAATAAAGCATTTACACCCTTTCGCTTAAACTTAGGTAGCTTTTTCTGATGCAGGGCAAAGATGATATCACCAGTTACAGTATCATGCTGCAGAGAAATAAAGAAAAGGCGTAATCTATAGCATACTAACTCACATAGTTTGGCAAGATTCAAACCAAGATATATCAAGCACACAATCAGAAGATAATCTACAAAGAATATAGAATTCCAGGACTACTAAGAAAATTCTCGACATAAAGAATGAATCTGAAAATGTGTAAAATAATAAGCCAATAAGCTACCAAGCTCAATATTATTACTATATATCTGTAAACTCTTTTGAAGCACACATTTTGTTTTGCTTGAACGACAAGATACTGAAAACCAACCTGTTGCATTTGAAGTCATGATAGTTGTAAGGAAGTGTAGACACCTAAAAATGTCTCCCCAAAACCAAACCCGATGATGAACAACCTTTCACCGCCAATATTGGTCGGGTTCAGTATTTAATACCGAGAGTGCTTAAAAAATCGTATTTGATAAATTCATATTTTTGAAGAGTCCATGGATTAGTCTTGATGTTTGGTAAAAGCATAGTTTTAACTTTAGCCAAAACTTTTTATTTATTTATTAATTTATTATTTATTTTTGGCCCAAACCTTTTATTTATTTTATTTAATTATTTTCTTATTTTATCCCAAATGATAATAAATCAGAAAAGGCCCGAAATTGTCAATCGCTACTTAAAATGCTGAATCAAATTAGGGTTAAAAAAATGTATTTAGACGGAAAAGCGAGCTGGGAATTCCCGCACCACGGCAGGTACCCACCGTGTCACGGGAATCATTCCCTTCTGACGGTGGGATTTCCCGTGACACGGGAAATTCCGTGTCTTTTCCGCGTAAACCCTTAACGCGTTTTCTTCCCCTTTTACTGAAAATTTCCCGCGTCACACTAAAAATGCACCGTGTCACGGGAAAGTTTCGCGTCTTACGGTGGGACTTCCCGTGTCACGGTACAGTTTGCTGTGTTGCGAGATACTTTTTTATGGTTTTTATCATTTTAGGGTTCCGTGTGCTCCCTCGACACATTTTCTCTATAAATACCCCCTCATTTCTGATGTACGGGGCACCAATTAACTCTCTATTTTTCTTTCTTCTATACTTAAACCAAGGCGTGAAATACTTCCCCTAATTAAGCACTCCAAGGAGTTCATACAATACCCAAAGTTCTATACTTAAACCAAGGCGTGAAAAATATAATTAACTGAGGGTTTGGACCAAATCAAATCTAATTTTTATTTAATTTAATTTTTATCTAATTTATATTTTTTTATTGAAGTTACTAACAGTTTATTCATGATATAGCAATTCAAGGAAGCGCGTTAAGTGAGTAGTAATCACTTAATTACTCTTGTTTTTATTCTTGTTGCTAGAATCATGATTAGGTTTATTATTTGATTTGACTAACGATATTATTGTTAAATTGCTTCCAATATTAATGATAATTCTATTTTTATTTATTGATCACAACATTGCATGTTAAAGGGAATATGCAATTGAAAATAACGCCTAATAAGATAATTTGGACAACCGATTTAGGTTCCTTTTAATCTTATTGTTTAATCAAGTGATCACGATATTTTATAATTATGTGTTGCATTAATATTCAACCAATTTAGCTTAATAATAGTTTGGAGCGAATTGAATATTTTGTGTGTATGCCTTTGAGATCGCAGGAATCACTTTTCACTATAAGAATCGAGTAGAGGCCAATACGGGCGAATGTGACTCCTTAACTCACTTCGTACCATCATCCCCGATCCTCCTTTCGTGGTTCCGAACCATATGGAGTTAGTAATCTCATGGATTATGAATGGGGTGTAACCTTCACGGGTCAATCGTTGTTTCCATCGTTGTCCCTTATCGTGGTTTCCTTTTTATGATCCGTGAACGGTTTACAAGTTCCACAAAAACTTGTTGGCGGCTCCCTACTTTCCTTGTCCCTAATCGTATTATGTCAATTCCCACTTCCTATGAGTGCCAAGCATATTCACACATGCTTTTACGTAGGCGCACATCGAGCGACGCCTATAGGAGGGGGTTCCCATCGTAAAGGGTCCTCTTCTTAAATGCCCATGACCCTTTAAAAGCCTAGGACTTTAAAATTGTTAGGGTGTAGTAGGATTTGGATTCCTAACTGTTTGGGGGACCTTGAATTAGAATTGATTCTATCACTACGCTTTTTTGTAAGAAACAAGTAGGGAGTCGCCAATGAGTTTAAGGAAAACTCATAAACCTCGTTCATGCCTTTCTTCCATGTGGAGTTCATGGAATAATTAGCACGAATCATAAGTTTACCCATGCTTAAATTGGTCTATAAACCAGAAACGAGTTTGGGAGCGAGGGTACTAAAATAATGTTCCCTTTAGAGGGGAATCGTTATCCTAGCCCTAGTGCGGCCTATACTAGCTCTTCCTTTTATTACAATTTCATCACCAAACACTATATGGAACGCGATACCTAAAACTATGTTAGTTGGTTTTATTTGCACTTACCAATTCACGTAGAAATTACATCGTAATGTCATTATTCTTTATTTAATCAAATTCGTGAAAAGGACAAGAAAATAAACAATATTCACCTTGGCTTAAGTGATCAACCAACAATTATTTAATTCAATTCTAATCTTTATTTAACGCAAGATACTATGTTGAATTGATTAATTAATTATTTTAAAGGTGATCAAACAACACTAATTAATTAATTAAGGTTCTTTTAGACAAGAAAATAAATGTAATTTAACTAAGTGCTCGGGAATTTACCATTTCTCTTTGCTAGATCTTCGTTTAGAATACTTATGGACTCCTTCTTGTTGGGGGACCTCCACAGTAGTAACAAAATATCAAAAGGGGTGAGTGTTTAGGACAAGAGGGGATAGGTTGCACAAGTTCACAAGTATTTTGTGAGAGTTTTAGGTTATTTTCTGTGTGTTTAAACCTCGGTTTAAGCTCTTATTTATAGGGAATGATTAGATTTAGGGTTACGGGAATTTTGCCGCAGCAGATGTTGCGCACAACAGGATGAGTTGCGGCCCGCATCCCAGCGCAAGTGATTAGGTTGCGCTGCTATAGGCAGCGCAACTAATTGTCTTGCGCGCGGCTTTATGGTAAGATTTGATTTTATATTTTTCGTATAATTCTGAATCTTCCGCAGCGCAACTCTGGAGGTTGCGCTAGGTGTCGCGCGCAACTGAATTAGTTGCGCTCGCAGCCCAGTGCGACTATTTGAGATGCGCGCGGCTTTTTTTGTGGTAGCATTAAATTAACTTAGGCGCTCCTAAATCTGTCATTATTGGGTTTTAAGAACGGGCTTACCTAATTATGATAAGGTTTAGTTAATTGGATCCTTGTTTTGGCTTTTATCTTTTATTCGGGCTAGTCTTTTGTGTTTTGTGGCTTTACCAGTTCTCCATAAGTATTCTTCACTTTGATCCAACACGAAGATGGTTTTATTTATCGTCATTGCACTTCTGGTAGGGACAGGAGGCCAAAAGCAGATGTCTACAGTTAGCCCCCTCTTTGATCGATTCTAGAATAGACGATGATCAAAGGAATCAAGGAAATAAATTCGAGACTCATTCTGCAAAGTTCTCTAAGGATAGAGAATCTTTCGGTAATGTTTAAGGATGTCGAAACAATACTTGGTTCACTTAGGTTTGAAACAAGTAGCTATTAAGGCTAGAAAAAAAACTTTCCTAGTCTTAACACGCTAAAGAATCTAGATTGATTCTTTGAAATTGTAGAAGGCTTTACAAGTAAAGGTGTTCTGGGTGATGTCAAGTCATGAGAAGAGATCGGTTTTAAAAGGATAAAAGAGGAAGATTTCCTCTCAATCGTGTCATCGTTGGTCTAAAGTCCCTCGATATGTCATTGAAACTTTAGCCTGACTTTAACAAAGTAAAAAAGGTGAAAAGGGGTTTTCTGTATTCGAGCCGAAATGGTCTGGTATTCGCGCCGGGTCCGGTATTCGAGCCGGATGTCCACAAGATAGAAATACATGTCTCAGGACTGGAGGCATATATCCAAATCTAGTGAGAGGGAAGAAAGTCAACAACTTTCTCACCAGTTTTGTCCACAAGATGAGTACACGTGTCTCAGGACTGGGGGCACGTGACTACATAGGCGCGACATCGTCTCGTCGCTTCTTTATACAGGGGGTGGTCGGGCACCCTAACTGTCCGTTAAGTTAGTAAGCGCACTAATTACCGTATTTGCTCCCATTCAAGAAGTGCCTGTTCCTGATGGTTCGGCGCGCCTGCCGACTCGTGAGCTAACGCTTACAGTAATTCTCTACCTTTTAGTTCCGAGAGGTAGATCTCGCAAAGCTTGGGCTGAAGTGAAATTTTACGCAACACCTATGCCGTACAATTTTGCGCCGTACGATACGCCATTTGCATTTTTACGCTGCATGAAAACGCCTTCCTTTTTGCTTTGGATGTGAAAAAAGAAGAAAACTCGGACATTTGTAACGTTAGTACAGTGAAATGACAAACTTGTCCATGGGTGCTTTGATGTAAAGCACCACCATGGAACGTCTTAAGGCACTCTTACAAAAAACGTTCAAAACGTATGTTTGGGGAAGGCACAAAGCACGGTGTGCATGCAAGAATGATGCAAAAAACTAACAATGAAGAAAACAAACTACAATATGCAAAGAAATTTAAAAAGATTTTGATAATTTGTGCGCCATTACGTCTAATAACGAGCAAAAACCGTTGAAAAATGATCAAACAGTTCAAAATCAAGATTCCAGTCATTTTAGTGACCAGTATCTGCGCGCAACTCAGTGGGTCGCGCTGGCCAGGTGCGCGCATCGTTCTGAGTTGCACTGGTTTGTCACGCGCACAGATTTAGTTGCGCGCGACATTTATGTTAGTAAAATGAAATCGTTGAGCTCGATTATCGTTTCGCTCTTTCTTTCTCCTTCCTTCGCCATTTTTGCCCCTTTCTCTCTCTAGGAAGCTTGGATTTTCTTGTTTTTCGAAGCTAAAGGAAGTTGATCTCATCCCTTATTCATATTTGCCATAATCTAATGTAAGTTTTTTTAATTTGGGGGTTTTCAATTCGGTTCATTATTCTTGAAATTGTTTGTTCCATGTTGTTATACTATGTTTGAGGAGTGTTTTGCAACAAATTTCGTGAAAAATGGTTAAGTATTGAACCTTGTATGAGCATTTCTTCGTCGGAGTGCGTTTTTTGCAATTCTACTCGAATTTGGTTTGATTTTCTTTTATTTTGCTTACTCACTTTGGTTATACTTGTTAATTATGCAGTAATTATAGTATTGAAACTAGTTTTACTTCCATAATTAATATTTTGAATTTTTTGAATCCGAAAAAATTGGCGCGAAGTGTATACTTAGCCTATATTTGCCATATTTGAACTTTAAGATTGTCTGGTAGACGATAATTGTGTTTATATTACTGTTATTCGTCTAAAAGTAGTTGATTCTTTGAGATTTTGGAATATAATCCCTTGAATACTAAGTTGAAACTGGTATAGGATGACTTTCGTGGGTGTTAGAAGCCCCCATTTACTGAGTTTAACTGCAGGTATCGTAGCCCCCAAGTATGGGTGGCATTCGATTTTCGTGTTTGCCCTATCGGCAGCTGTTATGCTGCCGAAATGGGTCTAGAATACGTATATTAGTTTAGTTTAGGAAATAAAGTAAACTAATTAAAGAAACTTTATCCATCATATCATGGACACGCCTCCATTTGTCGATGCTGAGGAGATTCTACGTGGTCTTGACGAGGCGGTTCGCCCTCAGAAGAGGGTGAACCGTCCTCGAGTGGAGGTTCGAGAGCGACGCGTCGCAGCCGATTGACGTCGCCAGGAGGATGTGGTTTGGGAGACTCCTCCCAACTGGGACCCTAGGGTCCTTAAGTGGGACCCAGACCATCATGTCTCGATCAGAGGGTGGCGCGACATGTTGAGTTCTTCGCGCCTTTGTCTCTTTCTTTTTGTCTTTGTTCTTTCTCCTTTTTAAACCATAACCATTTTTTTTATTTTTATTCTTTTTTTTTTCCTTAGAGTGAGCCTAGCATGCGTTTATACGGCTCTGGTGACCTGCAAGCCCGTTTTGAGAGTTTGCCCGAGGTGGCAAAGGAGATTGTGGCACTTTCTCGGATTGACTCCCAGTTGGCGGCTTTTCGGGATTTATTGAGTTAGCTTACATCGTCAGCTTTCCTTCATTAATTGCTGGAGTTTTGGTGGGATTCCACAAACACTTTCCACTATCCATGGGGAGAGATGACTGTTACCCCTTTTGATTTCTCTATGATTACAGGTTTTCCTTTTGGAGGCGAGCCCGTAGTCATAGAGTACGTTAAGGAATTAGACGAGAGACCGCGCGACCTTGTGGGGGACCGTCTTGCGTCGACCCTTCACGTGTACGCGCAGTCTTGTCCGTACTCGGTTCTTGCCGATGAGTTGCCGGCTGACGAGCTTGATCGGCAGTGTACACCTGAGCAGCTGGGTCGGATATACATTTCTCACGTTCTTTCCGTCACTATCTTGAGTGATCGAGGAGAGCGTTTTGCCATTGGGTTACTTATTTGCCTCCGTGATTGGGGCAAGTTGGTGACTTGAGTTGGGCAGAGGTGTCGTATGCCCGTATGCTTACATCTATGGGCAAGGCGACCCGGGTGATGGAATCCGCGGACTCTACTAAGGTTCCTCGGATCTCCCTTACGTGGCATGGTCGTATCCTTGAGGTACATGTTTTAAGCTTCTTTCGGTTATTAATTTTTCTTTTCTCCTTTAGGCTTATCTTTTCTCGGTTTTAGGCTTGGGGATATTCGTACCTGCCTTTCTTAGCCCCCAGGATGCTTGGGGCTGCTCATTTTCCTATCGACCATTGATTGGTCACGATTAAGAAGAGACGAGTCACTTCTGCCAGCGACTTTCGCCAGAGGATCCTTTCGGCGACTCGTGCGTCGGTGAGTATTCCAACTACATGTGTATTTTTTGATTTTATTTATTTTTTGACGATTTTTCATGTGGTTGTGTTTTATAGATCGATCTTTATCCTTGGAGTTTGATCGTCGGAGTCCATGAGGTTATCCGGTCCGGCATGGTTCGTTGCCGTTTTTGGGCCCTCTATCCGGGACTCTCAGTGCTCCAGAGGACAGACGTTTGGTTTTTAGGCGAGCGTTTTCTCTGGCAGCTTTCGTTCGAGGAGCCTTTGGTTCCTGCGGATCCTCCGATCTGGATGTTACGTCCGGACTTGCTGTCTACGGAGGATCCAGCTTAGGCGATCCTTGGTTATCCAGCGAAGCAGCTGTTGCTGCCAGAGGTTTCTTATCTAGCTTTTATTACATCTAGGCTGACTTCTTTTCTAGCTTTTGTTCCAGTTAGTACTCTAACTCTCTCTTTTCCTTGTTTCTATTTATTTTTCGGAACTTCGACGCTTTTATCATTTTTTGCCATATATTATTTTTTTAGCGGGTCGAGCTAGGTGGTTGGGTGCCTCCTTCAGCGGAGATCATGTATACTGATATTGTCGGATCGGTAATTCGTGAGACCCTTCCAGCAGCGGAGGATGATGAGGGGATATCTTTTGTACTTGAGACGGTTGAGTCGGTATGTCTTTTGTGTATATGTACTTAAACATTTCTATTTATTTTTTTGTTTCATATACATTTTTTTTCTAACTATCCTTGTTTTTTTGGAACAGGTTCCACTGGAAACCGTGAACGACATGGTGAGGACTATACGTGCTTTCCGAGCTTCTTATCGGAGAGCCCTCATGACTTTATCATGCCGTGATCATCGGATGATCGCGGTAAGTTTTATTTCTCTTCTTTTCAACGAAGTTATTACATTTTGTTTATTAATCTTCGTTTTGGATTTTGCAGGATGTGCATGAACCGTCTAGTAGTTGTCGAGCACCCTGATTCCTTTTGTATACATAATATTATTTTTTTTAGGAAACAGATGTATATATTATTTTTTGCATTGTTTTACATATGACACATTTGTACATATGTCATTATTATTATTTTATTTTGTTTCCATGTGTACATTATTATTATTTTTATTATTTTTTTTTTAAAAAAAAGCAAAAAGATTTCGAGGGAGGGATAGGGTTCCCGACTTAACCCCCTGGAAAAAATAACCAAAACTAGAAAAGGGAAGGTGAAAAGAAAGCAAAAAAGAGACAGAAGAAAATAAGAAAATAATAAAGAAGAAAATAAGGAAGTAGGAAAATAATAAAAAAAAAAAAAAGAAAATAAGAAAGTAGGAAAATAATAAAAAAAAGAAAATAAAAAGAAAATAAGAAAGTAGGAAAGAAAAGGACAGAAAGGGTTAAAAGGCAAGCGTATGATTTGTCTTAAGATTTTGTGAAGATTATGTCATTATGTAAGCCAAAATAAGGAAATAAATCTAACTCTCATGCTGCGACGGGGGAGACGCGTGCAACTGAATGAGTTGCGCGCAGGTGTCGCGCACATGTGAATTATTTGCTTGCGGATGTTGCGCGCAAGTCATGAGTTGCGCGCGCCACCTGTTTGTGAACTTTCCGTTCAGCCAAATTTGCAAAAATTTGCCCTTCTTGGGTCTATTTAAACTTAGTTTCGTGTAGGCTTTTGATAATCTCACATTCATTCGCTGAGTAATATAAGAAACTAAAAAGAATAAATCAGTCTAAATTCTTATTCTCTCTTTTTTTTTTGAACAATGGTGAAGAACTTTGAACAACGTTTGAAGCAATGGGTCACTTCCCTTTCAACCGAGGATAAACTAGCTTTCAAAATTTACCACCTAGACCCTCTATTGATTATATGCAACTAGTGGTTAACTTTGATTTTCTTCATGCCGCAGTAAACCATTAGGACTCTAACCACCATCTTTTCTTGTTTAAAGGGGACGAAATTGTCCCCCTACCCGGTGAGTTTGAGGCCTTGCTAGGTTTCCCTACAAATACTCTCCCTGTGACCTATTCTCCTACCTTGTTGGATCCCAAACCTATATTCCAAAGATTTTTTGGCTTGTCCGACAATGATATGACCAATATTGGAACTTGATTAAATTTATTAAACATTTCGTCGTCTCTCGTGACTACATGACTAAACAACGCTTTAAAAATCGTGCTTTATGTTATTGTCTTGTTGTTAATTGTTTACTTAGGGCAGGCAAAGAATACAGATTTTATTCCATGGTGTCCATAGTAGAGCAAATAGAGGGACGTCATTCACCCGCTTCTTTGGCTTTGGCGGAAACCGTTCTATGCTTGAATCGCCTTAGAGGAGACCCTTACGAAAATGGTTTCACGGGAAGTCCACTCCTATTACACGTACTTTTTTTTTCCATCGTTTATCAGCGCAAGTTACAAAGCTTGGATGAATGCAGCGGATAAGGGCGAATTAAACAATGCTTGATCTCAATATCAAGTCGTCACGGCTCGCAATCAACCTAAGCCCTTGATGCAATCGGCCACCACTATTCCTCCTGTTGGGGTTTGGTAAGTCCAACTTACTGCGGAAACGACCCTGACCTAAAGAACCACTCGCAATTAATAAAACCATAAAGCATAATCATAAAGAATAACAAATAAACATAAAAGGATAGAATTGTAATTTACCTTTGACGCGTGCTTCGCCCTCAAAATCGGGCTCTTACTTGAAAGCTTTAGCCCCGCTCACACGAGAGCCTCCAACGGTATCCACCTATAAAGGACGAACACCGACTTTTTAGGTCCTCTACCTTGGAGTTAGCAAGGTCCGACCAAAAACCTAGTGATTAAATGAGTTCAAAGGTTTTCACAATGGTGATGCCTTTTGCAACTCTCACTCAAGTGATTTTCCCAGTACCCCAACTTGGGTATTTATAGGGAAAACAAGAGAGTGAAAAAGCTCTCCCATCAATGTGGGAGAATTTGATTTTTCCAATTTATTTTAAAGCTAAAATAAAATAAATAATCAAACTAGTAATAAATCAACAAGTGGCAAGCTCATAAGAGAGGTTAGGTGAGGACCATTTGGAGGGGGTGGGGACTAAACATGCTCCCACTCCCTCTCCAAAAACCGGCCACCTCATGCCTCAAGCTACCCCTCACAATGCTCCACATGGCACCACACTTGGACACCAAGGCAACCCAAGGTGGGCTGCCATGTGCGGCTGCGAAGAGGCCAGCACAAGCGTGCGGGCTGCTTGGCGCTGCTGGCCAGCACGCCCAGCACAGCTTGTGCAGGCTGCTTGCGCACTCGGCCAGCAAGCCACACATCAATGATGCGGGCTGCTAGCTGAGTGCCTTGCACCTTGCGCGCGTTGGCCTAGCACAGCTAGCATGCTGCGCTAGCACGCACCAGCTAGCCTAGGCTCGGCTTGGTGCGCATGCTAGCCACCATGCTAGCCACCATGCTATACCAAATGCCCCTAGCTCTCGGTTTGCTCGGGGCATTCCGATGCTAGGAGTATTTTGGTCTTGTTGATTTATTATTTTCGTGTCTCGTCTTTTATTATTTTGACTCGACTTCCGATGCTCGATATAGACACTCTAAGCTCGAATTTCCGACGTCTAAATATGTAATACTCGGGCGACAAATTAATTTCTTCCGAATTAATTCGTCGAGTCGGTTTGTATATTTTCTTGGGTGTGACCCAAAGGGTTCAGTCAAGATTAAGTTGTAATATTAATTATACATTAATATTACTGATCGGAAGCGGCCTCCACCCAGGAATTCCGATCACTTGACCTTAATGAATATATTATCTTTCTAATAATTCTGAACTCGCTATCAGAATAATACAGTTGTTCGAAGGACACCATTCCTTTCAATCTCCCACTAATCCTCCCGGACAAGTGAGCATTTAGTGTATAGCCCCTTTCCTATGTCTCTTCATGTCTCCTCATGAACTATAAGGTAAGATGATTTATTCATCCTTATTACGTCTAGAAGTGTTTCTTGATTCCGAGTCCGAGTGTCAATAAACAGATGATTTCTAAAATCCATCCGAGCATGGCCATGCATTTTTACAGTCTCGTTCTACGAGAGGCCTTGTATACAACAAAGACATCTTCCCTATTTTAGTAGGGGGACATTCCCAGTCTTGTAATGTAGCTCCTCTTACTAAGAGGACCTAGCCGCCCTAGTGTTGCTGTTATAATCCCCTATTACGGCAGACATTTGACAACATCAAAGCGGACTAGTATTCAAACAAGAGAACTCACAGTACTCATGGTCAAGGAAATAGGTTCCGATAGCCATAATGAGAAGTATACTTATGACGATTTTTAATCTCTTAAATTATTCTCATAGGTCGATCCAGTATGGTTCTAAACCAATACCCGTGCAAATGATTTATGACAATCATGTCCTCGTAGCACAAGAAAAAGTGCTATAAATCAGACTACACACTAATCTCAATTGATCATTAATCGTCCATCATTTAAATGACCTCGATTAGGGATAATTTTCGATCATAATATTCAATGTTCACTTAATAGGTGTTTCCTTACCAAGACTGGTCTTGGTACCCTATTTTAAATATTCCAAGAATCGAATGGAATCATTACTTAATTCTAAACCATAATTAAAAAGCAAACGGAGTGATAAAATTGCATGAAATTTTAAATTACTTCAAAACCTAAATGGTTCATCTTATGATAAATGGTTTTTCCAAATGTGTTAAGAGTATCACTCTTTATAAAACATTTATAGAAATCACACCCATATCTAATATGCTTGATTTCTTTCATGCAATTATGAATGTTGTCGTTCACTTATTGCATAGGTTTAGATATAACTCCTTTGCTAATCATAGCATCTTCATTACTGATCACTTACATAATAAGATGATAAAATTTTAGAGTGTCATGGATTATATGTGATTTAGGATTTATTGTCCAAGTGATGTCTCCCACTCATTTTCATGATTGAGACCTTTAACTTGACAACCTACAATCATTAACGTTCATCAATGAATTTTCCATAGAACGTCTTCTTTATTATCGCCATTAAGGCAACAATATTCTCAACATATATTTTAGTAGACTTCCTGATGATGCTTTGCTTGGGTTTCATTCCAAACGGCTCACAATGATTTAGGATACCCTAATCACTTGTGATCATGGAAATTTTCCTTAAATTCCTGCACATTACACATGGATCCACGTCCATGTTACCATTATCAAGCCACGACTTATAGTTAGCTCGTGCTTATAAACAACTTCCTTGTTAAGGATCTAATCCTTGTAAAGGCTTGTGCTTGCAACATCAATTCTCAAATTGTATTTGTTTCCACAAGTCAATAACTCATCTTGTTACTTATCCAAGTATTTTGGATGTTTTTGGCCATAACCTAACGATACATCACATAGATTCAGGTTGATTGGTACTACATACATACTTCAGATGCTCTAAGAAATTAAGTCGTGCGGCGATTCCATATCACAACGTACATTATGAATTAAATTGCAGAGTAATTCTCAATCGTATTCCATCAATTTGTCATTTTAGCTCATTCAGTGTCACTGAGTCTTTCCTTAATTGTTTGCTTTGTGATATGGTTGAAAGTCTCTATTAGAGTCTTTCATTTTTGACTTAGTATTTAGCCTAGTTTGTACTTAGTTCAAACATTTTTATACATATGGGTCGAAAGTCTTTCAAAGTCCTTCAATTCATGTTTAATACGGTAAACTCCTTTACACATTCAAACATTTTATCAAGTCTATACAATAGAACTTAATACCCAATACGTACTATGTATCGTCTTTTGTTTGGTCCATTATCGAAAATACTTACAAATCTAAGCATTTAGCATTTGGTAGTTATTTCACAATAGAGTTCGTAAACTCCTTATTGGACCTTTATATAATTTACTTTTGCTCCCACTAAACTTCTTATTTATAAGAATTTCTATGTTCCTCCATGAGTCAATCCTCTTATTGACTTCATGAGAAAACACGTTCCAATTCCTATATGCAATGCTTCCTTAAATCCCATAACGGATTCCTTGAGCTTGCTTTTATTTAAATTTTTAAAACCCTTAGACTATTCCATAGTCACTTCCAAAGTCCTATTTTGGGAAGGCGGTTTTGGTATCTATTTTGCCATATTTCATATGAGCAGTTTTGCTAAAACAATCACGAAAATACTTTAGCATTCTGATTAGTGAATGGGTTTTTATTAAAATCAACTCCTTGAATTTAATTGTATCCTTTTCAACCAATCTAGCTATGTATGCATATACATTTCCACATTTGTTAGTTTTCTACTTGAAAACTTATTTTCAATCGATGGGTTTTTCACCCTTTATGCAAATTAATCAAGTTTCAAACATGATTTTCAAACATGGAGTCTATCTCGGATTTTTATGGCCTCTAACCATTATTTGGAATTTGGATTTGTCACAGCTATCTTACAAGACATTATTCCTTTACTATCTAATAGTAAATAGTATGCTTGTAAGTCTTAGGTTTATTTCTAACTTAATAGAAATTTATAGGATTCAATCCAAGCCTTTGGTGAATTCTATATCTATACGGGGCAATTGCATCAACCACCGAGTTTCAAAGCGCTTCCAAAGCCCTTTGATATTCTTGATATTACTTCAAATTTTCAAAAGTTTTGTGAGAATTGAATTCTCTTTTAAGGCACTTGTAAAGTCCTTTTGAGTATTCTTGATTAAGTATTCTCACGAAGCCCTTTTAAGGTCTTCCGAGATTCTCAATTCTATTTTGTTTCTAAAGCTTGATGGTCATCGAGTTCATTTTCCTCCCACTTGTCATTTTGGAAACGTGTTACTTTCCAGAAAGACACCACTTAGAGCAACAAACACTATGTTCTCAATTAGGTTCTGGAGGTAATGCCCATGGTCTCACTTGAATGCTTACAAAGAGACATGTATATTGTCTTAGGGTAAAAGTTCGTTGTAATGAAACAAACAGTTAGTTCCCACTTGAGCTATCTTAGCCTTTAATGAGATATTAATCTTCCACTCAACCACCTAGCTCTTGCTAAGCTGGTGAGCTCCCACTAAGTCACTTAGCTCTCACTGAGGCAATGAACTCCCACCGTGGATAAGAGTTTTAGACATATACTTGAAAAGACATTTAGAAGATAATTCTATCCATAACTGAGCTTCGACATTTTGTTTAGTGTAACATTAGTCCTTCGTGAAAATCTTAAGAACTTTATAGGAAGGGATGTGATCCATCATTGTTCGAGTCATTTTTAAATGGCATCGAGGTCTCCGTGAAGACACACTATGTTCTTTGTGGAGTTATTTATGAAAATTTAAATTTCATAAATTTGTGATGGTCATGCTTGGCTCAAGCAAACATCGCTCGATCTAATCTAGACGTTTTGATATCTTGCCAAGTCGATTCTGTACTTCACTGAACTCTTGAACAATTCAAGTTCAAGTTTGTTCACATTTTATGAATATAGCCATATTCTTTCAAATTCTTTGTGAGACGTTGAAGTAAACGAATCCTCTTTAGCTTTCGGAGTCAATTGTCTATACCAAGAACAATAGCTCTTTACTTTGTCGGTTTCAACAAGTAAGACTTTCTTGTCTTAGAACGATTCCGAATCGATCAACTATCAAGAGCCTATCTAATAGAGCCTTGAGTACGTTCTTGTCGATGTGACATTGCTAAAGATGTTCGGAACGCAAAGCATGTCCATAACTTTGAGCTTTTGCTAGTGTATCATGTTAAGATAATGTTTGTTTATAATCAAGCATTTTTGACTCATGGTTTAGACAACCATTCCATTCAAATAATTTGCAAATATTGCTCATTGCTTTGAATGTGAGACTTTCCGTGTGTAAACGGATCAATTGCAGATTATGGAACAAAATAGCCATTTATTTGTTCCAGCCTTAGCTTAAAGGTCTTTAAACAAAGCATACGACCTTAGATATTGCACCACTTGCTTCATTCTAAGCTTGTAAGTCGATTAACTTAGCTTATCTTCAATAGTTTGAGGTCATTTTCAAAGTGGAACACTCAAGTAATATCCGATACTTGTGAAGATAACAAATTGCTAAGTTAATTACAATAATATGAACTCATGGGTTGAAATGGAATCTTATTCCTTTTCTTCGTTCCTCGTTTCCTATATTTCTTATCATACTTATCTCATAATATTTAAGAACCATTTCTTTAAGAGTCTTTGACTTTTATATTTTGTTAGGCATAATTAAGCATCTAATGCGCCGTAAAACAAAGTTCCATCTTTTCCTTTAATTCACGCTTGAATTTCTACACCAATGAGTCCTACTCATCTATGTATAAAGAGAAAAGATATGTTGGTTGTCAATATTGACAATTTGAGTTTGCAACTCAATAATTCATGTTCTATCAAAACTATCTAGTATTTTGAATACATGATGTCCAACCGTCCTTTCGGATTTTGTTATAAAAGTCATTTATGAGAATTATATTTTAGAAATGCTTTACTTTTCTTTGAGAACCATTCTCAAAGATATCCTTTACCAATCATGGAAAGCAATACAGTTTGGTTTGGAATTTTACAAATATAAGTGCAAAGTATAACCATTTATCAAGTAAATAACATAATAAGTTTGAAAATTAAAAGGTATTCATGCAAATCTTCAATCTTATTAAACGTCTTATCCACGCATTAAAATTGACCCCATTTGGCGAGAATAAGTCGATCCCAAGATCCAAAGAAACAAAGAGTGGTTAAGCATGCTTTGGCTTGTCTTAACACTAAATCTCCTAATTAGGTAAGCAACGCTTTGCTAATGGCTCCAAGTCACTCTTTGTTGAATAAATCTTTGCATCTAATGCTCTCTCAACAATTTATTCACTTTGCCACGACATGTTAGGACTCCATCACTCATATCGTTGAGTACAATCAAAACCAACTCGCATACCCGGTATGCCTTACTTCTTAGGAGAGGTAGTGATGTCTCGCTTTGGCGTAGCCCACCACTACCCTCGTTCGGCTGGTAAGTGTTGTTTTGGAAAGACAAGTTTTTACTCAATATTTAGGGACCTAGGGTTTCTATGTTGGTTGATTTAAGTAACTTAATTAATCATCACAACATTTGAAATCCTAAACATGCATCTAACATATAGTTCATATACATAACATTTATATCTATTGAAAAATATAAATATAGATGCATTTGGCAACTAGAATGACCCCTTTAGATCTTCAAATCTTCAAAAGGTCTTCATTGCAACTTTCATGGCTACGTCTTCCAAGAACCTCCATCTTCAAGACTTAACCATAATTAAATGCAACTACTAGATAGTACCTACGATTAGGACTAATCTAAATATTAAGGTACAAAAATACTCAACGGTATGCAGACCGTATTTTGATTTACAAAAATACATCACTGATCGCAGTCCGTATTTTCTATCCTAATCGGGCCTCACTAGTTGCCATTTCATAAAACCTGTGAGAGAATATACATTCCATTCACCCATTCACTATTTGTGAATGGCCCATGCATTTTAGAACAATAAACAAGTAACAATGCATAAACACGTGAGAACTAGTAATTAATCTAGGTGGTTAATCCAATTAACACGCCTAATTAAAACTAGTCAAAGTTGTTTTAACCGGTTATGTAAATAAGTGCAATTAACTTTTGAAGCTCCCACTAAATTTCGCATCCAACTTAATTAATCCAATTAATTAAGCCGGTAAAACCCAAAATTTGTCAAAATTTTTTTTTGCCAATGACGCTAAAAACCCAAGGCCTAGCCTCCAAAATTTTTAAACAAAATTAATTAAAATAAACAAAACGGCCAAAAAGAAAAATTAAAACCGAGAGAAAAGTGCATCGACTACCCAAGGCTAGCACCCTTGAGCACCCACACGCACGCAAGTGCCGGGCGCTTGCCTAGCAGCCTCGGCCTTGCGTGCTCTGATGCTGTTGGGCAATGCTTGGAGCGCGCACTCGATGCGCGTCTAGCTGCAGCTGCCTAGCATTGCTGCTACGCATTGCATCGTCTCGCACGACCTTCATGCACCAAGTCAGCACACGGCTCCTCGCACATACCTAGCATCACACGCACCAAGCGCAGCAGCCTCGTCTCTCGGCAGCCACATGTGGGCTGTGCGAGCAGCCCAGCTAGCCGAGGGATGCACATGGCTATTATGCCTTGGTTTGCGTGCTTGTGCATCGGGATTAATTCCATATTTTGTGTGACATCTCTAATCAATTCTAAATTAATTTTAGAATTAATTCATTGAGCAAAAATGAAAATTTAAACAAGTCTAACTTAAAATAAAATTTTCAAAGTGCATCTAACCAAAATAAATCCCAAGAACCATTCTTTAATTAAATTGGTTTAACTTGGTGCAACTAAAAATAATAAGAGGGCAATTACTCACTAAATTTAATTAGTTTAAATTAATCTTGAGTTTTTGACAAAATAAAAGGGAGTTGGAAAAAATGAACATAAGTTCAATAAAGATTCCAACTTTAATACTTGTGAATCCTTGAAAAATTATATCTTCTAATATGAAGATAAACAAATTTTCTATCACAAAGTTTCAAACTTTATGACTCCAATCAACTAAAAAATGATTAAATCAATAAAGTTTAACAAAAATTCATGGAATTTAGTAATATAAAGTTTCAATCACTTAACATAATTAAAGATTGAATCTTTAATACTTGGAAGCCTCAAAGAACAACAATTTCACACTTAATGCAATTAGTTTGCAATTATGTGAAAAATAAAACCAAGCATTCAAGCACAAATTACTACAAAGTAACCATGCTTAAAGAGGTTTAAAATTCCATATAAAATATGTATTAAACCAATTACATAACCACCGTCAATATGCAATTTATTTTCAAGGTTAGAAAGACTTAAAGTTTTCGTAAAAACGAAAAAAACCCTCGAAAATAGCATTTCTGGTCGTTTTTTTGGCTAAAAACCGCTCCCTGGAAGATTAAAACCATTTCCAGAACACATTTTCCACCCAAAATTCACTATTTTTGGGTTGAAATCAGGGTTCGGGGCTGAAGGTAGCTTAAATACGAGGTTAAAATAGACAATACGAGCTACTAATTTAATTAGCAACTTAATCCAGAAAAACTAAGCCATAAAAAACACCTTGAAAAAATATTATGATTTTAAAAATAAACGAATGTGGCTCCGATACCGCTGTTGGGGTTTGGTAAGTCCAACTTACCGCGGAAATGACCCCGACCCAAAGAACCACTTGCAATTAATAAAACCATAAAGCATAATCATAAAGCATAACTGTAGGGAATATTTCAAGCATTACCCTTAGCTTGAACCCCAATGTGATCATACACTTAAGTACGGTGGCGTCCAAAGGGAAAGAAGATAGAGCAAAAGAGTCGCCAACAAGTTTTAGGAACTTGTAAACCGTTCACAGGGTGAATGTTACACCCCTTAACGATCCAGGAGATCGTCAACTCCAATAGGTTTGGAACCATGACTGGTAGTTCGGGGATGAAGGTACAAATCCAACCTAAAAGAGATTGAACTCGCCCTAATAATAGGCCTCTACTTTACTCTGATCGTATTCATGTGTGCTTTCTGACTAACATGCAATCATTAAGTTTACCCTAAACCTGTTTATCTATGTTGGTTGAATATTAATGCACAAATAAATCTATTATTGGCGATTATTTGAATTATAATCAAATTAACCCTAAACAATATTATTAATTATCTTATTAAGCGTGATTACAAGTACCAATTCCCTTTAAACATGCATAAAAGGTGTGATCAAGCAATAACAATAAATATCAAGCAACATAATCATAATAACAATAATTATAATAATCATAATAAATAATAATTATAATAATAATAATTATAAATAAGAATAAAATAATCATGTTAAAGCATAAGAATAGCAAGATACTATGCATGATACTAATAAGATTAATAACAAACACTAGCATGTCACTAAACAATAAAAATCAAAGCTATAGCCCTCACATGATACTAACATGAATATTAGGAAGAATATAAAAGGCATCATACTTTTAATCATACTTGATATTAAAGTTACCCTAAACATGATACTAGAAAGATCAATAACGCCCTAACATGACACTTGGAATCATAATAACAATCTAAACATGATTTCTACATCATAATATCAATAAATCAATTAAAGTAATTACATGGATAGAAAATCAGCCAAAAAGATAGAAAATCGAAGCAAAGTTCTGACGTGAAAAAACAGAGTTAGCGCCAGACGCTAATGCTAGCGCTAGGCGTCAAGCTTAGCGCCAGGCGCTAATAATGGCGTTTGGCGCTAATTAAACTTTGACGCGTTTTCTAAAATCAGATAGAAATTAACCGTACAGGAGGATAAAATCGTATTTTTCTCAAAAACACTCTTTTATTCTAATGAAAACTCTAAAAAGTCAACAAAAGTCAATTTATCAATGCTAATTGAATTAGGAATGAAAAGAACCTTCTAGAAGAATCTAGAAGAATAAAACCATTCTTAATTGCATTAGGAATGATTAATCCATATTAGGCCTTCCTCTAGATCATTGGGCCGCATACAAGGTTCAAACCAGACCCAATTTAGTAATTTGGCCATAACTTCCTCAATATTCATCGGAATTGGGCTTATAATAAATCGTTGGAAAGATCTTTTCAAGCCCTATACAAATACACTACTATTGGACCCATATCATGGACAAACCAAACTGGATTGGCTGTTTTCTTAAAATAGATTTTCAAAAACAAAGAGAAAAGAAAAAAAATTAAAACTATCCGCAACACTAGACTTTCCACACTTTCACTTCATTCGATTATGATTCGACGTAAAAGGTACTCATCACCGGGTTTGGTTTTTTGGAGACACAAATGGGTGTGTATACCTCAAAAATGTCTTTTTAAGGGTTGTAACGTGGTTAGGATAAAGGTTTAAAAAGAAAGGGATAAAGGCTCAAGACTCTAGATAAGCCCCCAAGGTGTGCAACTTTGCTTTTGGAATATTTTTATTTTCGTGCTTGAGGTTTAGATCTCTTTTTTTGCTTTATTTATTTTATTTTTATAAGTGTGGGTAATCTGGATCATGCGGTCTATCACTCACTTGGCATTCATGTTTCTCAGGCACGGTACCGAGCACTCGATAAGAGACGCAAACTGAGACGTGTTGTTATCAAAGACATTTTCATATCAAAGACATTGGAACACTTGACCTTTTGTATACTTTTATTTATTTATTTTTCTATTTTTTCTATTTTAATCTTTTTAAGTCACTCAAGCTTTTGTTCTTTGAAAAATTGCATAAGTTATACACCATCCTATCCCAAGGTTAGGTAGATATGGGTTGAAAAAAGAAAGGTCTATCGTTAGATGAGGCTCAAAGTGGTGTATCAAGAAAGGATGTATATTTGAAGGGTGAAAGGTAATATGATGTGGCTACAAGGGGTGCCTCAAATCATTGGTATACCTTGTGCTTAACTCGACATGGATTTTTTTAGTGCAATGTAATGAAATGATCATATGCAAAGAAATAAATGCTCATTTTATTAAAAGGGAAAAAGAAAGAAACTACAAAATTAATCTAAAGGAAAAGAAAGGTGCCTATGCTAGACTTATTAGGGAAAGGGTAAATAAAAAAAGGAAAAGGAAAAAGATGTCATGAAATTTTGTCGTTGAAGCTTGCCTCTTGTCTTGTGTTGTTTGCTTCATCATCACCCAGTCTTCTCGTTAGCTAGAGGCAATGGAATCTTGTTTGCTTCTATGAGATCTTGAATGAGATTTTGAAACCTGTAGCATTCATTAGTAGTATGACCGCGTCCTCGATTGTACTTGCAATAAGAGTTGGGATTCCATCTCAAAGTTCGATTTTACGGCGTTGAATCCACGGTAGGGCCAATAGGTTTGATTAACCCTCGGTCATAGAGACGATCAAAAGCAGCATCTTAGGTCATTCCAATGGGTGTGAGTTCTCTCCTGGGTTTCTTTTTATATCATTGATTGTCCATGGCTTAGACACCATTATGGTCAAAGGTACTAACATTATTACTAGAGTGGGCGTTTTCGGAAGAAGAAGGATTGTCGTTCTTCTTTCCTTTCCATCCACCGTGGTTACTATTGTTAGTAGCTTTTTGCTTTTCGAGGTCATCTTCAATTTCAATTCCGATGTCGTAAACGGCTTTGAAAGTATTCAAGTTATGTTGATATTTTAAATGCTTCGAATACTTCTCTTGGAGATTCTTGATAAACATCCTCACAGATTCTTTTTCGGAGGGCACCACAATCATCTTAGCAGAAGTTTCCCTCCACTTATTGAAGAAAGAAGTAAAGCCTTCATTCTCTTTTTGTCTTAGCATTTCAAGTTGTCTATGATCGGTTTCGGCTTGAATGTTACACTTGTACCTATCAATGAAAGCATTCACTATAGACTCCCAAGTAGAGGTTCTCTCTTTGTCAAGGGAGAAGAACCATTGTTGGAAAACGGTTTCAAGAGATAGAGAAAATATAGAGGGAAACACTTTCTTATCAACACCCTTAATACTCATTATTGTTTCAAAAGCTCTTATTTGAAAATAAGGGTTGTCATTTACCTTGAATTTCGGGATGACGTTGGCATTGAACTTCTGAGGAAGAAGATCTTTGTCCACCGAGACCCCTTGTGAGCTAATGCCTTGAAACTTGTAGTCACTAGACAACTTGCTCAAACTTTCTTGCATGAGGTCCATCTGCTGTTGCTTCATAGCGTCATTGATTTTGAGGGTTAAAACCTTCAATGCCTCAGTCACGGTAGTCAACTGATTCTTAAGTTCTTTGACTTCTTCTTGAGTTGCCATTATCTTTTTAGCTTTCTTTTTTGACGAATCGGTTTATCAAAAAGTAAGACTTGAACAAAGGTTGTCCTTGATTAATCGCCCTTCTCTCCTTGACCAAGTACTGTGGAAAGGGAAATTAAGGATATTCTTTATTAATTATTTGACTCAAGCTCTGTTCAACATGCATAGATGGAAGAAGGCAAGAAGAATGAAGGTTGTGATGTGAAGAAAGATGATGTAGAAGGGGGGATATGAAGAAATTAGAAATAGATTGTAACCCCAACTTAAATGACGGAAAGAACCGACTCATGCATGAACCTAAGACATGGTCATGGTGTATATACATATTAGTGGGTGCTTTATTTTGAGTGCAAGTGACATGTTAAGACTCTTGTCATGACCATGTGGCTAGACTATGTGACTAGACTCGAACGAAGACTAAGTTAAGATCTCACGTATATGCATTAAACTGGACATGCTGTGGTATTTTAGTCATAACTATTTATCTGTGACTCTGATTGGGATGAAACCAATGCCAAATTAAAGATAAAACTCAGGGATACAGATCCATAGGTTTTACGACTCATAGTTCTTCCTAGAACTCTGGCTATGACCAAAACAAATTGATGCTTGTGCAGTATACGGGAATAAAAACCCAGGTCGACTTAAAGGGACTATGACTCGATTTTAGACATATCTATTATCTCAAATCAATTAATTAATTCATTAAACAAAGTCCTTTAGTCATTAATCAGTTTATTTAGTCTTTACACAAGTCAAACAAACGGTTAGGAACAACACATAAAGTATGCACAATGAATAATACACAATTAGTCAAGTAGGCACGATATGATGCAATGAGTTTGCAACCTAACCATGGATCTAGTTCTCTAAAGTTCGGGATATGAGTTAGTCAAAGAGGGTCCACGGTTAATTGTCCGGATGCAACAAACGGTTAAAAACTCGCTTCCATGGTTCGGAGAATTCAACATTCTAGGATGTACCCTTTGTTGTACATAGCGTTCAATCAGGTAGATGGAGCATGAATTCCGAGAGGGTTATGTCCATATGTAGAACACATATGGGTTTCAGAAAAGTGAGAAAAAACTCAATCAAGAAGTAGGATCGAGCAAACAGTGCTAAAAACTTGTCAAAATTAGAACGCATATTTCTGGCTCGGTATTGGAAGAACTTGGCGCTAGCAAACAAAGGCCAGCGCCACAATTTGGCTTTAGCGCCTGGCCACAGAAGCTATCGCCTGGCGCTAACGTCAAATTTTTGGCGCTAAACTTTATTCGCTGACGCTAGTTCCTATATGCCTCAGCAGCTTTCCGTGCTCGATAAAATTTTCCAGTTTCGCGCTGCATTATTTCGATCCTAGTTGTGAAAGATATTCCCCAAATTTCCTACGTGTAAAAATCCTATGTTTTAACTCATTATGGATGGTCTTTCCAATGAGATTTTTATATGCATATGACATTAATGTTAATCAAAATTACGCACATTAGATACTTAGAACTTTTCGAGTCTCATCCACTCATTCTAAATCATTGTCGAAATAAATTCAGGAATTGAAATAGAAATCCTCCCCAGCGGAGTCGACAAAAACTTTAGGGAATATTTCAAGCATTACCCCTAACTTGAACCCCACTGTGATCATACACTTAAGTAAGGTGGCGTCCAAAGGGAAAGAAGATAGGGAAAAAGATCCATGAGATCGTCAACTCCAATAGGTCTGGAACCATGACTGGTAGTTCGTGGATGAAGGTACAAATCCAACCTAAAATAGATTGAACTCGCCCTAATAATAAGCCTCTACTTTATTCTGATCGTATTCATGTGCGCTTTCTGACTAACATGCAATCATTAGGTTTACCCTAAACCTGTTTATCTATGTTGGTTGAATATTAATGCACAAATAAATCTATAATTGGCGATCACTTGAATTATAATCAAATTAACCCTAAACAAGATTATTAATTATCTTATGAAGCGTGATTACAAGTATCATTTCCCTTTAAACATGCATAAAAGGTGTGATCAAGCAATAACAATAAATATCAAGCAACATAATCATAATAATAATAATTATAATAATTATAATAATAATAATTATAATAATAATAATAATTATAAATAAGAATAAATTAATCATGTTAAAGCATAAGAATAGCGAGATCCTAGGCATGATACTAACAAGATTATTAACAAACCCTAGCACGTCACTAAACAATAAAAGTCAAAGCTATAGCCCTAACATGATACTAACATGAATATTAGGAAGAATATAAAAGGCATCATACTTTTAATCATACTTGATATTAAAGTTACCCTAAACATGATACTAGGAAGATTAAAACGCCCTAACATGACACTAAGAATCATAATAACAATCTAAACATGATTTCTACATCATAATATCAATAAATCAATTAAAAAACTTACTTGGATTCCTCGTATCTCTTTCTAATAACAAAATACAAACGTTAGTAACTTCAAGGAAAATAATAAAATCAAAGAATTAAACTAAATAATTGAAATAAGGATTTGGGACCAAACCCTCAGAAATCAAACCTTTCACGTCTAGGGCGAAGGCAACTTCGAACTTGGCTAGGTGTGTCTAGTGCTAATGTATGAGGAATTGTGTTTGTAAAAGGTTTGGTTTAGAAAGAGGGAGAGAAAATCAAGAAATTCTTGATGAGTGTTGATGAGAATTGGTGATTGTTGATGATTGAAAACAGAGTTTTTAGGAGGCTATTTATAGAGAAAATCAGCCAAAAAGATAGAAAATCGAAGTAGAGTTCTGACGTGAAAAAACAGAGTTAGCGCCAGACGCTAATGCTAGCGCCAGGCGCCAAGCTTAGCGCTAGGCGCTAATGCTGGCGTTTGGCGCTAATTAAATTTTTGACGCGTTTTCTAAAATCAGATAGAAATTAACCGCACAGGAGGATAAAATCGTATTTTTCTCAAAAAACTCTCTTTTATTTTGATAAAAACTCTAAAAAGTCAACAAAAGTCAATTTATCAATGCTAATTGAATTAGGAATAAAAAGAACCTTTTAGAAGAATCTAGAAGACTAAAACCATTCCTAATTGCATTAGGAATGTTAAATCCATATTAGGCCCTCCTCTAGATCATTGGGCCGCATAAAAGGTTCAAACCAGGCCTAGTTTAGTAATTTGGCCATAACTTCCTCAATATTTATCGGAATTGGACTTATAATATATCGTTGGAAAGCTCTTTTCAAGTCCTATCCAACTACACTACTATTTGACCCATATCATGGACCAACCAAACTGGATTTTCTGTTTTCTTAAAATAGATTTTCAAAAACAAAGAGAAAAGAAAAGAAATTAAAACTATCCGCAACATTAGACTTTCCACACTTTCACTTCATTCGATTATGATTCGACGTGAAAGGTACTCATCACCGGGTTTGGTTTCGGGGAGACACAAATGGGTGTCTATTATAACAAAAAAAACAAAAGGATAAAATCGTAATTTACCTTTGACGCGTGCTTCACCCTCAAAATCGGGCTCTTACTTGAAAGCTTTATCCCCACTCACACGAGAGCCTCCAACGGTATCCACCTACAAAGGACGAACACCGACTTTTTAGGTCCGCTACCTTGGAGTTAGCAAGGTCTGACCAAAACCCGAGTGATTAAATGAGTTCAAAGGTTTTCACAATGGTGATGCCTTTTGCAACTCTCACTCAAGTGATTTTTCCAATACCCCAACTTGGGTATTTATAGGGAAAACAAGAGAGTGAAAAAGCTCTCCCATCAATGTGGGAGAATTTGATTTTTCTATTTTATTTTAAAGCTAAAATAAAATAAATAATCAAACTAGTAATAAATCAACAAGTGGCAAGCTCAATAGAGAGGTTAGGTGAGGACCATTTGGAGGGGGGGGGGACCAAACATGCTCCCCACTCCCTCTCCAAAAACCGGCCACCTCATGCCTTAAGCTTCCCCTCACAATGCTCCACATGGCACCACACTTGGGCACCAAGGCAACCCAAGGTGGGATGCCATGTGCGGCTGCCAGGAGGCCCAGCACAAGCGTGCGGGCTGCTTGGCGCTGCTAGCCAACACGCCCAGCACAGCTTGTGCGGGCCGCTTGCGCACTTGGCCAGCAAGCCGCGCATCAATGATGCGGGCTGCTAGCTGAGTGCCTTGCAACTTGCCCGCGTTGGCCTAGCGCAGCTAGCATGCTGTGCTAGCATTGGTGCGCTAGCATGCACCAGCTAGCCTAAGCTCGGCTTGGTGTGTATGCTAGCCACCATACTATATCAAATGCCCCTAGCACTAGGTTTGCTCGGGGCATTCCGATGCTAGGGGTATTTTGGTCTTGTTGATTTATTATTTTCGTGTCTCGTCTTTTATTATTTTGACTCGACTTCCTACGCTCGGTTTTGACGCTCTATGCTCGAATTTCCAACGTCTAAATATTTAATACTCGGGCGACGAATTAATTTCTTCCGAATCAATTCGTTGAATCGGTTTGTATATTTACTAGGGTGTGACCCGAAGGGTTCAGTCAAGATTAAGCTGTAATATTAATTATACATTAATATTACTGATCGGAAGAGGCCTCCACCCAGGAATTCCGAACACTTGACCTTACTGAATATATTAGCTTTCTTATAATTTTGAACCCGCTATCAGAATAATACACTTGTTCGAAGGACACCATTCCTTTCACCTCCTAGTGGCTAAAACAAAGGGGTGAGAAGAAAATTAGACTTCTCATTTGCTAAGGCGCGTTCGAAAGAAATAAATAGGAAAGCTCCCTCCAAATTCGCACGACGAGGTGTGATAATTAAGGAACCTTTGCAAAAAAACTTGAAAAAAAGGCTCTAACGAAAGCTTCGGAAAAGGGAAATAAGGACGAAAGGACCCCAAATCCCAAATTGAAGAACAATGTATGGGTTAAGAAGAAGCGCGTAGGAGAAACATCTAAGTTTTCTGAAAATACTGCGATGGAAACTACTCCTCTATTGTCCATGACAATTGAGGAAATAGTAAAACCTTAGAGTGTTACACAGTTTCGTCATTAGTTTTAAATTGAATGAAGTGTAATCACTACTATATTTTTTTTTATTTTTTTTTCGCTTACATTCTAGTTCAACAATGTCTCTCTTTTCTTTGAAATTTGAATAAAACGAGCTTTATATTTTTATATGACCAAATCATAAAGATTGCCTACGTATTGGCATTACGAAATCAGGTCTTTGCGTAGTTCTAATGTTTTTTTTTATGTATTTTTTTTTCTTTAATCTCTTAGGTAGAAATTAAATGAAAAATTGATCAAACCTTGTTTAAAAATAATTAAATCAAATTGTAATTTTAGTTTCGGAGTACATGTTATATTTTAGAAACACCCTCTTTTTGTTGCAAGTAGAAGTCGCAATTTAATGCTAATTAAAATTGGTTGTATTAGTGAATGAGTTTATTCGGATTTCATATGTAATATTTCTTAAGTCGCTCAATGTTTATTAATTGGCGAATTTCATCTCCTTCAATATCCATTAATTTGACGGCTCCTCCTGATAGGATTTCAATTACACGATAGGGACCTATCCAATTAGGTTTAAATGTCCCTCTTGGATCGGTTGGTGGACCCCTAACCTCCTTTAGTACAAAGTCACCTTCTTTTATATTTCTTGGTTTGACTCTTTTATTGAAATGACGCGCAATGCGCCTTTGGTAGACTTGTACATGATGCAAAGCTCTTAATCGTCGTTCATCGAGGAATAAAAGCTCTTCATACCTTTCTCTTACCCATTCAGCTTCCTGTAGCTTACTTTCAAGTACGATGCGTATTGATGTTCGTATAGACGTTATATAACCCCGTAATGCGAAGTGTAGTTTATTCGGCTAGTCTTTATAATTTTCTGCCATTTTCTTAATGATGATTGTTATATTTTTTTATTTGCCGACTCTATAGCTCCATTCATTTGAGGTCTGTATGGGGATGAGTGATGATGTTTTACTTTATAACGAGATAGGAGGGTCTCGACTTCAGCTTTGAATTGAGATCCCTAATCACTAATTAGTTCGTGTGGAACTCCATATCTACAAAATATGTTTCGTTCGAGAAAATTTGCGACATGTTTAGAAGTGATATTCACGTAAGAGGCAGCCTCAATTCACTTACTGAAGTAGTCGATGGCTACTAATACGTACTCGTGCCCTCCTGCTCCTGTTGGAGAGATTTTTCCAATTATGTCGATTCCCCAAGTTGAAAAAGGCCAAGGGGAAGTGAGATTGTATAGTTCGGATGGTGGAACGTGTTTGAAATTAGCGAACATTTGACACTCTGGACATTTTTTAACATATTGTATGAAATCATGTTCCATAGTGTACCAATAGTACCCTTGTCGTGAATTTATTTTTGAAAGCATTTTACCATTCATATGAGGTCCGCAAACACCTTTATGAGTATTTTCCATAATGCGTGTGGCTTCAGGTTGGTCTACACACAGTAAACTTTGACGATTAGGTCCTTTTTTGCATAATTGACCATTTAATAGACCATATTGGGTTGCAAGTGTTTGTAAGGCTTGTTGGTCTTTCGATAACGTATTTTCGGGATATGTGCCATGGGTAATATATTGGAGGATATGATCATACCAGGAACTGTCTCCTTCGATGTCCTTTATTTCCTTTATTGCGTTGCAATATGCTGGTTCTTCTCTTCTATCAACACATAATGGAATCATATTTAAGTGATCTGGAATGTTGATCATTGAGGCTAATTTTGCTAGCGCATCGGAAAATCGATTGTCATCCCTTGGGAGCTATTTAAAATTAATATGTTCAAAATGCTCGATGAGTTGCTCTAGGTGTGCTTTGTATAGTATCATTGTGGAGTTCTTTATTTTCCATTTTTTTATTATATGATTTATAATCAAACTAGAATCTCCATATACCTCTAATTTTTGCACACGTATATGTAAGGAGGGTGATCCCATCGTAAGGGGTACTCTCCTTAAATGCCCTTGGCCACTTAAAAGCCTAGGACTTTACACTTATTAAGGTGCAGTAGGATTTGAATTCCTCACTTTTTGGGGGACCTTGAATTAGAATTGATTCTATCATTACGCTTTTTTGTAAGAAACAAGTAGGAGTCGCCAATGAGTTTTGGGAAAAACTCATAAACCTCGTTCATGCCTTTCTTCCATGTGGAGTTTATGGAGTAATTAGCACGAATCATAAGTTTACCAATGCCCAAATTGGTCTATAAACCAGAAATGAGTTAGGGAGCGAGGGTACTTGTTTCGGGTGATTTTTGGAATTCCTTGGATACTGGTCACGCTCTGCTGGCAATGAGACTGGGACACCTGCAAAAAGAACAATCCTTTACCGGAATATTCGCCTCCGACGATCAAGTTAGAGATCTCAACCGGAAAAGGCTAGAGAGAGAAAGTAGAGAGAAATTTAATGCTCTTGCTTGTAATGTCGTCATCCACCCTTCCCATCATAAATGATTGGGGTATTTATAGGGGTGGGGGTTTGTGCCCCTTTAGGGTTTGTACCCTAAAATTCTGTGACGTGATAAGCTGCGCAATCACGTGATGCCTCGTGTAATATGGGGGCGCCGTTTTACGGCTTTCATGAGTATCTCTTAGAATTTGGGCCATGATGTAATAAGGCCTTTTTAATGCTGATTTCAAGGATTTTGTATGCCTTAAACTTGTGGCATCTTCCCATAGTGACACGTGTCACCCTTTGATTGGGCCACGTGTCGCTACGGGATTGGTCCACGTACATGGGGTATTTTTACCCTGAACATTTTCCCCTCGGAGGGGGTTGCTCGTACAATAACGGCCGCCTCCTCTGATCTTTACTTGCCTTAATGCGTACGAATATATAGGGATTTAGGAGGCTGCTGAGGTGCTTAGGTCTGTTCCTCCCATTTGAAGTTGGCTGTATTTTGCTGGCATACTAATTTCGTCCGCCAGAGAATTCTTTAGCGGACGCCTATCTTTGAGAAAGAAGCGGACAGGGTAAGCCGCCTCGATTTTTGGGGAAAAGCGGACGTCTATCTATTGAGATGGAAGCTTTGGTTCCGTCTACTTTGTCCGTTATTTCGAACGCGCCGTTATTAGGCTGTCTCTTTTTATGTTCATTCTAACAGCGTTGTCATTTTTCCCCCTGTAAGGAGGGTGATCCCATCGTAAGGGGTACTCTCCTTAAATGCCCTTGGCCACTTAAAAGTATAGGACTTTACACTTGTTAGGGTGTACTAGGACTTGAATTCCTGACTTTCTGGGGGACCTTGAATTAGAATTGATTCTATCATCACGCTTTTTTGTAAGAAACAAGTAGGAGTCGTCAATGAGTTTTAGGAAAAACTCATAAACCTCGTTCATGCCTTTCTTCCATGTGAAATTCATGGAATAATTAGCACAAATCATTAGTTTACCCATGCCCAAATTGGTCTATAAACAAGAAATGAGTTCGGGAGCGAGGGTACTAATATAACGTTCCTTTTAGAGGGGAATCGTCTTCCTAGCCCTTGTACGGCCTCTTCTAGCTCTTCCTTTTTTACAATTTCATCACCAAACAATATATGTAAGGCGATAACTAAAACTATGTTAGTTGATTTTATTTACGAACATTAATTCACATAGGAAGTACATCGTCATGTCGTTATTCTTATTTAATTAAATTCGTGAAGAGGACAAGAAAATTAATAAGATTCTCCTTGGCTTAAGTGATCAACCAACAATTATTTAATTCATTTCTACTCTTTATTTAACGCAAGATACTATGTGGAATTGATTAATTAATTATTTTAAAAGTCATCAAACAACATTAATGAATTAATTAAAGTCCTTTAAAACAAGTAAACAAAGGTAATTTAACTAAGTGCTCGGGAATTTACCACTTCTATTTGCTAGATCTCCGTTTGAAACATTTATGGACTCCTTCTTGTTGGGGAACCTCCACCGTAGTAACAAAGTATCGAAAGGGTGAATGTTTAGGACAAGAGGGCTAGGTTGCACAAGTTCACAAGTTATTTCACCAGAGTTTTAGGTTAATTTTATATCTATTTAAGCCTCGGTTAAAGCTCGTATTTATGGGGAATTATTAGGTTAATGGGGTTTTGAGCATTCTGCCGTAGCAGGTGTCCCGCACAATAGATAAAGTTGCGCGCGACAACTCAACGCAAGTTATAGAGTTGCGCGCGGCTTTATGGTAAGATTCGATTTTATATTTTCCGTATAATTCGAATAATTCTGAATCTTCCACAGCGCAACTCTAAAAGTTTAACTGGGTGTCGCGCGCAACTGAATTAGTTGCGCGCGGCAGCCCAGCGCGACTCTGTGAGATGCGCGCGGCTTTTCCAGCGAAAACCCTAAGATTTAACCTAGGCGCTTCTAAATCCGTCATTATTAGGGTTTAAGCACGGGCTTAAGCCTAATTATGATCGGGTTTAGTTAATTGGACCTTTGTTTTGGCTTTTCCATTAATTTGGGCTAGTCTTTTGTGTTTTGTGGCTTAACCAGTTATCCATAAGTATTCTTCACTTTGATCCAACACAAAGATGGTCTTATTTATCATCATTGCACTCCCAGTCGTGATAGGAGGCCAAAAGTAGATGTCTACAGTTAGCCCCCACTTTGATCGAGTCTAGAATAGCCGATGATCAAAGTAGTCAAGGAAATAAATCCGAGACTCACTCTGCGAAGTTATCTAAAGATAGAGAATCTTTCAGTAATGTTGAAGGATGTTGAAACAATCCTTGGTTCGCTAAGTGTTTAAAATAAGTAGCTATTAAGGCTAGAAAAAATTCCTTCCTAGTCTTAACACGCTAAAGAATCTAGATTGATCCTTTGCAATTGTAGAACACTCTTACAAGTAAAAGTATTTTTGGTGATGTCAGGTCATGAGAAGAGATCGGTTTAAAAATGATAAAAGGGGAGGATTTCCTCTCAATCGTGTCATCGTTGGTCTAAACTCCCTCGATATGTCATTGGAACTTTAGCCTGACTTTAACAAAGTAAAAGATGAAAAAGGGGTTTTCGGTATTCGAGCCGAAATGGTCCGGTATTCGAGCCGGAAGTCCACAAGATAGAAATGCATGTCTCAGGATTGGAGGCATATATCCAAATTCAGTGAGAGGGAAGAAAGTCAGCAACTCTCTCATCAGTTTTGTTCACAAGATGAGTACACGTGTCTCAGGATTTGGGGCACGTTACTACATGGGCACAACATCATTTCGTCGCTTCTTTAAAAAGGGCTGGATTTGACACCCTAACTGTTCGGGAAGTTAGTAAGCGCACTAACTACCATATCCATTCAAGAAGTGCCTGTTCCTAAAGGTTCGGCGCGCCTGTCGACTCGTAAGCTAACGCCCACAGTAATTCTCTACCTTTTAGTCCCAAGAGGTAAATCTCGCAAAGCTTGGGCTGAGTGAAATTTTATGCAACGCCTACGCCGTATAATTTTGCGCCGTACGATACGATATTTGCATTTTTACGCTGCATGAAAACGCCTTCCTTTTTGCTTTGGACGTGAAAAAATAAGAAAACCCGAACATTTGTAACGCCACTACAGTAAAATGACAAACCTGTCTATGGGTGCTTTTACGTAAAGCACCACCACGGAACGTCTTAAGGCACTCTTACGAAAAACTTTCCAAACGTATGCTTGGGGAAGGCACAAAGCACGGTGTGCATGCAATTTGATGCAAAAAATAACAAAAAGAAAATAAACTACAATATGCAAAGCAATTAAAAAGATTTTGATAATTTGTGTGCCATTACATCTAATAACGAGCAAAAACCGTTCAAAATGATCAAAATCGAAATCCCGGTGTTTTTGTGACCAGTATCTGCGCGCAACTCAGAAGGTCGCGCTGGCCAGGCGCGCACATCTTTTAAAGTTGCACTGGTATGTCACGTGCAACACCAGAAGTTGCGCGCTATTTATGTCAGTAAAGTGAAAAATCGTAGACACGATTTTCACTTCACCCTTTTCTCCTTCCTTTGCAATTTTCGACTCTTTCTCTCTCTAGACAGCTCAGCTTTTTACGATTTTTGAAGCTAAAGGAAGCTAATTTCGTCCTCAATTCATATTTGTCGTAATCCAATGTATGTTTTTTGTTAAAATTTGCTCTTTTTCGGCTGAATTCGAACGATTTTTGAATCGTTAAACCTCAAATTTTGAATTTGGGGGTTTTCGATTCAGCTTATTTTTCTTGAAATTGTTTTCTCTATGTTGTTATGCTATGTTTAAGGAGTGTTTTGCAACAAATTTCATGAAAAATGGTTAAGTATTGAACCTTGTATGACCATTTTTTTGTTCAAGTTCGTTCTTGCTTGTTTTTTCGAATTTTTGCTTGATTTTGTTGCTTTTCTTGCTCATTTTGGTTATATTTGCTGATTATGAAGTATATTATAGTGATGGAATTAATATAAATTTCATAATTCATTTTTTGTGAATTTTGAATTATTGAAAAATGGCGCGAAGCATACTGTTAGTTCATTTTTCCATATTTGAACTTCAAAATTGTTTGGTAGACGATAATTATGTTTATATTACTGTTATTCGTCTAGAAGTAGTTGATTCTTTGAGAATTTGGAATATAATCCCTAGAATGCTTAGTTAAAACTAGTATAGGATGACTTTTGTGGGTGCTAAAAGCCCCCATTTACTGAGTTTAACAACATGTATCGTAGCCCCCAAGTATGGGTGGCGTTCAATTTTCGTGTTTTGCCCTATCGGTAACCGTTATGCTGCCAATATGGGTCTAGAATACGTATATTAGTTTAGTTTAGGAAATAAAATAAACTAATTAAAGAAATTTTTTCCGTTAGCATGTACTCGCCTCCGTTTGTTGATGCCAAGGAGGTTCTCGTTGGTCCGGACGAGGAGATTCGCCTTCGGAAGAGGGTAACCCGTCCTCGAGAGGAGTTTCGAGAGCGACGCGTCGCGCCCGATCGACGTCGCCAGGAGGAGGTGGTATGGGAGGCTCCTCCCAACTGGGACACTAGGGTCGTTAGTTTTATTTCTTTTTTTTTTCTTTGCAACGAAGTTATTACATTTTCATGTATTAATCTTCGTTTTAGATTTTGCAGGATGTGCAGCAACCATCTAGCAGTCGTCGAGCACCCTGATTCCTCTTGTACACATTATATATTTTTTTAAGGAAACTTATGTATATATATTTTTTTGTATTTTTTATTTATTTATTTTATTTAATTTTTTTTTGTATATATGACACATTTGTATATATGTTGTTATTATTATAATTATTTTTCCATGTGTACATTAATGCGAAAAATTTTCGAGGAAGGGAAAGGGTTCCCGACTTACCCCCCTCGAAAAAATAAACAAACTCGAAAAAGAAGAAGGAAAAAAGAGAAAAATAAAATAAGAAAACAAAAACGAAAATAAAGATGTAGGAAAATAAAAAGAAAAAGAAAGTAGGAAAAAACTAAGGAAAAAAGAAAATAAAAAGAAAATAATAAAAGAAAAAAAAAGAAATATAAAAAAGTGGGCAAGAAAAGGGACACAAAGTGTTAGAAGGCAAGCGTATGATTCGTCTTAAGATATCGTCAATATTCCGTCATTATATGAGCCAAATACGGAAATTAACCCAACTTACATGTCGCGTCAGGGAAGTCGCGCGCAACTGCGTGAGTTTTGCGCGGCTTTCGCGCACATGTAATTATGTTGCACGCGGGTGTCGCGCGCAACTCAGCAGTTGCACGCGCCACCTGTCAGTGAACTTTCCTTTAAGCCGAATTTGGCGAAAATTTGCCCCTCTTGGGTCTATTTAAACGTTGTTTTGTGTAGGCTTTTGATCATCTCGCATTCATTCGCTTAGTAACATAAGATATTAAAAAGAATTAATCTCTATAGAATCTTATTCCTTCTCTTTTTATTTGAACAATGGCGAAGACCTTTAAACAACGTTTGAAGCAATGGGTCATTTCCCTTTCAACTGAGGACAAACTAGCTTTCAAAATTTACCACTTAGACCCTTTATTGAATTATATGCAATTAGTGGTTAACTTTGATTTTCTTCATGCAGCAGCCAACCATTGGGACTCTGACCACCATATTTTCTTATTTAGAGGGGACGAAATTGTCCCCCTTCCTGGTGAGTTTTAGGCCTTGGTAGGTTTCCCTACCAACTCCCTGTGACTTATTCGCCTACCTTATCGGATCCCAAACCTATATTCCAAAGACTTTTTGGCTTGTCCGACAATGATATTACCAACATAGGAACTGAAGAAGGCGTGAACTTAATTCAATTTATTGAACACTTCGTTGCCCCTCGTGACAACAGACTAAACAACGCTTTAAAACTCGTGCTTGATGTTATTATCTTGTTGTTAATTATTTACTTAGGACAGGCAAAGAATACAACGATTATTCGATGGTGTCTATAGTAGAGCAAATAGAGGGATGTATTTCACCCGCTCCTTTGGTTTTGGCGGAAACCGTTCAGTGCTTGAAACACCTTAGAGGAGATCCTAACGAAAACAGTTTCACGGGAAGTCCACTCCTATTACACGTACGCTTTGTTTTCCGCGTTTATCAGCGCAAGTCAAGAAGTTGTGCTGGCATGACCAGCGCAATCTTTTGAGCTGCGCGCGCCACCTGTTTGTGTAAAAAATCGCAAACTAATTTTTTTTCTTTCTTTTTTTTTCTTTTTTTTAGATTTGGCTCATGGAGCATTTGCGAATTGTTGATCAGCCTCAAAACCTTGAGGCTAATGGAACAAAGACATACCCTGGACGTCAAATTCTTTATAAGCATAAGAACGAAGAGAAATGGACGCCGTTTTTCTGTCATGGGGTTCAAAACATACGGTTTGTGATTCTTTGGTGGAACATAAATAGTATGATTGGGAATAGTCTCAATTGCCCATACATTAGGCTTTTAGGCCTATCTAGTACTACTTATATTTTTCCTTGTAGGGTGATGAGACAATACGAGATGAGGCAATTTATTCCTCCGCAAGATTGTGATGCCCCCAAAGATGTGACCTTAAAACCCGAAAGTATTGCTCGTTGGATGGAATATTGGTCAAGTCTTCCTAGGTGGGTAATACAAAATCCTCCCGCGAGTATTACATTATCTTCCTTATACAAGGCTTGGATGAATGCGGCGGATGAGGGTGAATGAAACAAGGCTCGATCTCAACTTCAAGCCGCCACCGCTCGCAATCCACCTAAACCTTTGATGCATTCAACCACTACTACTCCTCCTAGTGGCCAAAACAAAGGATTGAGAAGAAAGTTAGACTTCCCATCCCCTAAGGCTCGTTCGAAAGAAACAAAAAGAAGAGCTTTCTCCAAACCCGCGCAACAAGGTCTTAAAATAAAAGAACCTTCACCAAATACTCGCAAGAAAGCTCCAATAGTCAAAGTGAAAGGAAAACAGGTTGCAAAGGCCCCAATCCCAAAATTGAAAAACAATGTTTGGGTGAAAAAGAAGAGTGTAGGGGAAAGCCCCAAGGTTTCTGAAAATGCAGCGATGGAAACTACTCCTCCATCATCTGTGACAATCGAGGACATAGTAAAACCTTAGAGTGTTACACAATTTTACCATTAGTTTTTTTTTCGAATAAAGTATAATCACTACTATGTTTTTTTTTTTCGTTTACTATCTAGTTCAATAATGTCTCTCTTTTGAATTTTGAATGAAATAAAATGATCTTTATATTTTTATATTTTGATATGACCGAATCATAAATATTGCCTACGTATTCGTATTAGGAAATCAGGTCTTTGCGTATTTCTATTTTTTTTATATTATTATGTATTATTTTTATTTTTTTCTTTAATCTCTTAGATAGACATTAAATGAAAAAATTAATAAAACCTTTGTTTAAAAGAATTAAATCAAAGTTTAATTTTATTTTCCGAGTATATGTTATATTTAAGAAACACCCTTATTTTACCGTAAGTAGAAATCGCAACTTCATTTGAACGCAAAAATTCGGGTTCTCAGTTCGTCATCAGGTGGCGCGCGCAATGTCTGGAGTTGCGCGAGCATGTCGCGCGTAACAAAATCAGTTGTGCGTGACATCCGCGCGCAACTATTCCAGTTGCGCGCGACACCTGTGATACGAATGTCTCGAAAAAAATTTCTTTAAAAAATTGTAATATTACCCGCCCAAGTGTGAAGATTTTTTTGTGATGTTCGAAAAAATTTGAACACTTAGAATGGTTTTTTATTTCTAAACTACCCCCCTCAAGTATTATGTATTTTACCGTGTTATTCGGTAAAATGCATAACACTTAGAATCTTTCAATTAAATGCTTAATTAAAAAATTTGTTGTATGAGTGAACGAGTTTTATGCAGATTTCTTATATAATATTTCTTAAGGCGATATATGTTTATTAATTGGCGAATTTTATCTCCTCCGATATCCATTAATCTGACGTCTTCCCTTGATAGGATTTCAATTACGCGGTAGGAACCTATCCAATTAGGTTTGAATTTCCCTGTTAGATCGGTTGGTGGACCCCTAACCTCCTTTTGTACAAAGTCACCTTCTTTTATATTTCTAGGTTTTACTCTTTTATTGAAATGACGCGCAATGCGCCTTTGGTAGACTTGTACATTATGAAAAGCTCTTAATTGTCGTTCATCGAGGAATAAAAGCTCTTCATACCTCGCTCTTACCCATTCAGCTTCCGGTAGCTTACTTTCAAGTACGATGCGTATTGATGGTATTTCCAGTTAAACTGGTTGAACCGCGTCCATTCCGAAAACTAAGGAGTATGGAGTTACTTCTATTGATGTTCGTATAGACGTTCTATAACCCTATAATGCGAAGAGTAGTTTATTCGGCTAGTCTGTGCAATTTTCTGCCATTTTCTTAATGATGATTGTTATATTTTTATTTGCCGACTCTACAGCTCCATTTATTTGAGGTTTGTATGGGGATGAGTGATGATGTTTTACTTTATAACGAGTTAAGAGGGTCTCGACTTCAGCTCTGAATTGAGATCCCTGATCACTAATTACTTCATGTGGAACTCCATATCTACAAAATATGTTTCGTTCGAGAAACTTTGCGACATGTTTAGAAGTGATATTCACGTAAGAAGTAGCCTCAATCCACTTAGTAAAGTAATCAATGGCAACTAATACGTACTCGTGCCCTCCTGATCTTGTTGGAGGGACTTTTCCAATTATGTCAATTCCCCAAGTCGAGAAAGGCCAAGGGGAAGTGAGATTGTATAGTTCGGATAGTGGAAGGTGTTGTAAATTAGCGAAAATTTAACAATGTGGACTTTTTAAACATATTGTATGCAATTACGTTCCATAGTGGACCAATAGTACCCTTGTCGTGAAATTATTTTTGAAAGCATTTTATCATTCATGTGAGGTCCACAAACACCTTTGTGAGTATTTTCCAAAAGGCATGTGGCTTCCGGTTGGCCAATACATAGTAAGCTTTGACCATTAGGTCCTTTTTTGCATAATTGACCATTTATTAGACCATATTGGGCCGCAAGTGTTCGTAAGGCTCGTTGGTCTTTCGATGAAGTATTTTCCGGATATGTGCCATGAGTAATATATTGGAGGATATGATCATACCAAGGATTGTGTCCTTTAATGTCATTTATTTCCTCTATTGTGTTGCAATACGCTAATTCTTCTCTTCTATCAACGCATAATGGCATTATATTTAAGTGATCTTGAATTTTGATCATTGAGGCTAATTTTGGTAGCGCATCGGCAAATTGATTGTAATCCCTTGGGAGATATTTAAAATCAATATTTTCAAAATGCTCGATGAGTTGCTCTAGGTGTGCTTGGTATAATATCATTATGGATTTCTTTATTTTCCATTTTTTAATATATGATTTATAATCAAACTGGAGTCTCCATATACCTCTAATTTTTGCACACCTATGCTAGCCGCTACTTCTAATCCAATAATGCACGCTTCACATTCTACGGCATTATTAGTAACCTCAAACTCTAATTTAACAGAGATTGGAGTATGTGCTCCCTCTATACTTATGAGTAACACTCCTACGCCACATCCTTTTTGATTGGACGCACCGTCGAAGCACATTACCTATTTGTCATCTTGTGTCATGAGAATCTCTTCATCCGGAAGATGAGTAGTTTCTGTACGACTTGTTTGAATTATTGGATGTTGCGCTAGAAAGTCGAAAATTACTTTTCCTTTCATTGATTTTTCAGGAATATACTTTAGCTCAAATTCAGCCAACATTACCAACCACTTAGATATCCTTCCTTGTATGAGTGGTTGTTCAAACAATTACTTTATCGGATTTTGTTGAGAAATCACATGAGTAGTGTGTGTTAACGTATAGTGTCGTAACTTTTTGGTTGCCCACACTAATGCTAGGCTTGTCTTTTCCAAGGTGCTATACTTTGTTTCGTATTGGATGAATTTCTTACTTATATAATATATTGCACGTTTGACTTTTTCTACCTCTTGTGCTAACATGGCCCCTGTGGTTGTGTCTGTAAATGTAATGTATAGCTTAAGAGGTAGTCTGGGTACTGGTGGTGCTAAAATTGGTGGACTTTTGAGATAATATTTGATTTTCTCAAAAGCCTTTTGGCATTGATCGCCCCATTCATGTTTCTCCTCTTTTTTTCAAATTTTTAAATATTAGCTCACAAGTCATAGTCAATTTGTTGATAAATCGACAAATGTATTGTAATTTGCCAAGGAATCCCCTAATTTCTTTTTCTGTTTGAGGGGGGAGGCATGTCAACAATTGTCTTTATTTTAAAGGGATCGATCTCGATGCCACTTGTGCTTACTACGTATCCGAGCAACTTACCAGAAATTACTCCGAAGGCGCATTTTTGTGGATTCAAACGCATTTTATATTCTTTTATGCGAGAGAAAATTTGTAAAGCATTTATATGTCCCATTCTATCTTTGGACTTTACGATCATATCATCCACATACACTTCTATTTCTTTATGCATCATATCGTGCAAGAGAGTCGTAGTCGTTCTTTAGTATATAGCTCCTGCATTTTTTAACCAAATGACATGACTGTGTAGCAATACGTACCCCAAGGGGTAATAAAGCATGTCTTTTCTTCATCTTCTTTTGCCATCAAAATTTGGTTGTAACCTACGTAACCATCCATAAAGGATAACATCGCATGTTCAGCCGTGTTATCTACCAATATACACTTCGTGAAAAAACGTAATTGGCACCGCCTTAATGCCACCGGTTCTTCAAAACCAGTGGCAAAAACATTGGTTAAAGTAGGCTAGTTTTTTAGAAGAGGTTTTTGGCACCGGTTCGGTTCAAACCGGTGGGAAAAATCATTATTCCCACTGGTTTGAACCGAACCGGTGCCAAAAACCTTTATTTTTTTTAAAAAAAACCCCACCTTTTATACCCCTAACCCTACCCTCACCCTGATATACTCGGCCTCCCTTTCTCTCTCCTGATATCGATCTCCTCTCTTCTCTCTCCTCTCCCTAAAAAAAACCCCCTTGTTCCCCTAAACACCACCGAAGAAGACTACCACCACCACCACCAAGTCCAACACCCAAGATGGGTTTGATGTTTTTGGGTTTGATGTTGGGTTTAATAATCGAATTTTATGGGTTCTTGCATGTGTATTTTGGGTAATTTTTTGGGTTTGAATTTTCGATTTTAATTTGGGGTTTTTTATTTATTTATTTTTTTACTTTCGTGATTTCTAGGGTTTTTTTGTTGGGTTTTTTTTTTCCATTTCAATTCGATTTTACTTGGGTTTTTTTTTTCGATTTCTTGGTTTATTTTTTTTTTCTGGGGTTTTTTTTTTTTTTTTTTTTTTTATTTCAATTATTGGGTTTATTATTTTTCTAGGTTTTTTTCCATTTGTTTTTTTTTTTTTTTTTTTTTTTGGATTTCTGGGTTTATTTTTTTTCTGAGTTAAATTTTTTTTCAATTTCGATTTTGGGGTTGATTTTTTTTTTTGGGTTGATTTTTTTTTTCTATTTCGATTATTGGGTTTATTATTTTACAGGGTTTGTTTTTTTGTGGGGTTTTTTTTTCGATTTTTTTTTTTGGATTTCTGGGTTTATTTTTTTTCTAGGTTAAATTTTTTTCAATTTCGATTTTGGGGTTGATTTTTTTCTGGGTTGATTTTTTTTTTGGGTTTCATTTTAATTTTTTTTTTTCTGGATTTCATTTTGATTTTTTTTCCTGATTTGTAGTTTGTTTTTTTTTTTCTAGGTTTCAATTCGATTTGAACATAAAATCAAAGAATGATTTTACTCATAAATAATGTCATTCTTTGAATGCTAAGGAGAAAAAGAGCTTGATTTCTTTCATATGGGAGGCATTTATGGTATTAAGGGGATAGATATAAATATAGAATTTATTCATACCGCCATAGAATATTGGGATAAAGATACACATTGCTTTAGACTAGCCTATGATGAAATTAGTCTTTTGTCGGAAGAATTTTGTGCCTTTCTAGGCTTTCCCTACATGGATCTTGTGCTAATTCCTAATATTAGTGAATATAATTATAAAGATTTTAAGCGCTTCTTGAATCCGAAAGACAGAGATCTAACAAATATTGTAGATGGTACTGTAGTCAATCTGTAAAAATTTGCATGCCACTAATTTGATAGACCATATTCTGAGTCTTTTCATGTTTATAAAAGAAGAGCTTTTCTCTTTTGCAAGATTAGCCAATATCTCCTCACTAGTGGTAATAATCGTGAGGTTCAAGCAATTTTAGTGTCTTTGATGGAACAAATTGAATCAGGGAGGAGCCCAATGCCATTAATTGTTGGAGAAACAATGCTTAGTTTGGATGATTTAAAAAAAAAAACCAAAAGCATCTTTTGGAGGCTCTCCAATTTTATTACAGGTAGAAAAATAATATTTCTAAATACAGAAATAAAAAAAAATATTTTTTTATAGTAATACAAATTAGGAAATATTAGAAAAAATAATCCCAGCTTTCATCAATTTTTGCACAATAATCCAAACTTTGGATTATTCTGAAATAATCCAAACTTCGGGGGTTATTTACTTTCTTCAATCCCAAACCGGTCAATGAAAGTTAATGACCTAATACATCAGGTCACTTGACATGTCAAGTAGTCCTGATTGGTCGAAAAAATTAAAAAGAAAAAAACCCAAAAAAACAAAAAAAAACCAGACACTTCCCTCACGTCCCCACCCCCGTTGCCCATCCCTCTACCACTCCTTCGTCAGACCACCACCTCTCCCCACCCCTAGCGTCACAAGTTTCCCGTTTCCCTTAAACCACTCTTATTCCTCCACACAACCACCAAGAAAACCCCTCTTCCACTCTCAAAAACCCCAAATCGCCACCCTAGCTTACTCGCAATCGCATCAACAACATCACCACACCACCAGCCAACTCGCAACTGCAACAAATAGCCACCAATTACTCCTAGGTGGGGGTTCGGGTGGATTATGTTTTCGTTTAGGTGGTTTCGGGGTTTGGAAGCCAGGGAGGCTACGGTTTCGAATGATTGGAAGGGGCTGTGGTTTACCTTCGTGGGGGAAAGAGGGAGTAGGGGAAGCGACGCCGTAACACCCGACATTGAGCGTCAACGATAGGGTGGCCGGTGTCAGTCAGGGTTTGGGTTTGGTTAGTGCGAGAAGGGGAGGGGGAGTTTTTACGGGATGGGGGAAAGAAGGGGGGAGGGTTTCCTGGGTTGGGGAAGGGAGGGGGAGGTGTTTCGGCGGGTCGGGAGTGGTGGTCGGGGGTTGGGCGCGATATTCCGACTACATGGGGGGTGTTTTCGGGTGGGGAGTGCTGGCGGAGGGGGTGGTTTGGGTGGGGGGCTGGTGGTTAAGGGGGAAGGGTGGGTAGGTTTATGTTATGTTTTTTTTTTATTTTTTTTATTTTGGACTAATCATGAGCTGACACGTGGCTTTTAAACTACATAAAAAAATAACATTCTCAACAGGTAACCGGTCATAAGGAGTGAAGAAAAAGAACACCCCCTAAAGTTCAGATTTTTCCAGAATAATCAAAAGTTTGGATTATTGTACAAAAATTGATGAAAATTGGGATTATTTTTTCTAATTTTTCCTACTTATTATTTGTATTGAATTTTTCCACAGATGTGACTGATGGAGAGACTAGAACTAATTAGTCCTCATGACAACATTGAAAAATATACTTCAAACTACTTTGTGAGGCGAAAGAAGTGCTTTTCCATAAAGATGGGTCGCCGGGAGTGGAGCAAAAATATTTGCCTCTTGTGATTTTGCTATCAAATGGATCATCCCAAATTGGAAAATTGAGAAGATGGTTGGTGTCAACAAGCAAGCTTTGTCGACTTGTAAGTTTATCCAAGATGAGTTTTTATTACCCCTGCTAGGTTAAAAGACAGTACTGTCTTACTTAAACAATTCCTTCTGGAGATCTTTTTCGTCCTTATGAATTCCCTGTTTCACAAAAAGTAGAGTGGTTTTACACTTATTGGAGTGCTAGGCCTTAATGGGAAGTGGTTACCCAAAAGGTTCTTCCTTCTTTATCCGAGGATGTGAAGCATTGGCTACTTAATAAGCCTAAAAAGGACAAGAAGAAAGATCAAAGTAGAACCAATGTGAAGATTCATCTAGGTGAAAAGATAGCTCATGTTAAGCAACTCTTAGGTTAAAGAGTTGAGTTCAATACACCTTTGATGTGTAAGAAAAAAGACACTACTAAAGGCAAAGAGAAAAGGAAAGCTGTTTTTTCATAAACGATTATTTGGGTAAAGAAGAAACATGGTGTACTAGCTAAAAGAGAAACTATTTACACAAAAATTGAATGTAGATCTTCTAAAGGACGCCTACTAGTAACAGTAATGGACGATGAAGAAGATGCTGACAAGAAATGGAAGAGAGCAAAGAAGGAGAAGAAAGATTGAAACATTGCTTAACTTTCAATTTATTAGACAAATCTTTTTTTTTTTAAGTCAATTTATTTCATTAAGATTTTATTTAAATTTCATCAATGATGTAATTTAACTTCATTTTATTAATGTAATTTTCACTTTTTCAATTAAATCAACAATTACATTACACTCTTTATTGAAGCAATGAAAACACTTAATTATTTTTTTGAAAATATTTGAGTATGGAAGTCGAAAATTTCCGAAATTCACATAAATTTGCCAAGTTTAATGCGGAAAAATTGGTGTCAAAATTAAAGTCCGTCGCCAGACGCTGGTCGCCATCGCCTAGTGTTGTCCTCGTCGCCAAACGCTACTGCTCGTCAGCCCGATGCTGGCTTCGTCACTGGACGAGAACTATTTTATGGTGCGCTTGTAAATTTTCGTGCTAATTTCTCCGAGTTGGTTTGCTGGAATGTGATGTTTATAAAAAATAAAGTTGCAGCATCCTATAAGGGTTTCCTACGTATCCTTTCCTAAGGAATCAGAACAAATGTAGCTCTCTTGAGTGTTCTACTCAAGTAATTATGGGTAGTACTTCTTAATTTGGTCAAGATATATATGTCATGTTTGAGAACTCATTACCATCCATATCAGTTAGTTTTGCAGCTCCTCCTAATAGGATAGTTTTGACAATATATGACCCAGGCAAATTAGGTCTAAACTTGCCTCTTGGGTCTAAAACATTTTTCCTAAATGCTTTTAGGACCAAATCTCCTACTTTTATATTCCTTGTCTTGACTTTCTTTTTGAAGTGCCTAGCCATACGGGTTTGATAACATTGGGTATGGTAAAGAGCCTCTAGTCGCTTTTCATCATGTAGAATTAGCAATTCATATCTCGCTCTAGTCCATTCTACTTCATCGAGTTTACTTTCTAACGCGATGCGTTGAGAAGGTATTTCTAGCTTAATATGTTGTACATCCATTCCATAGACTAAGAAAATGGCATATTCCTTGTTGATGAGCGAATTGACGTGCGATATCCCCACTGGGAAAAGTGGAGTTTGTCAGGCCAATTTTTGTAATTTTCTGTCATCTTCTCGATGATTATCTTTAAATATTTATAAGCCACCTCAACGAAACCATTTGCCTGACGTGTATAGGGAGAAGAATGATGGTGTTTAATGCCATACTTTTGTAACAATTCTTCACATTCTACTTGAAAGTGAGTTCCATTGTCACTTATAATTTCATGTGGGACTCCATATCAACAAATGATGTTTCTTTCGATAAAGAGTGCTACATGTTTTGCAGTGAAATTAGCATATGATTTTGCTTCAACCCATTTAGTGAAGTAATCATTGCTACTAATATATATTCATGGCCTCTTTTTCTTAGAGGAGTAATTCTTCCAATGATGTCTATTCCCCATGTTAAGAACGGTCATGGTGATGTGTAGGTTATTGGGGTTTGGTAAGTCCAACTTACTCCGGAAACGACCCCGACCCAAAGAACCACTCACAAAGGACGAACACCGACTATTTAGGTCCGCTACCTTGGAGTTATCAAGGTTCGACCAAAAGCCAAGTGTTAATGGAGTTTAAGAGTTTTTGCCAAAATGCAATGCTCTTTATAACTCCCACTCAAGCAAAGAATTCTCAAGCCATGCTTTGGCTATTTATATGGAAGGATAGCTTAAAATTCCACTCATCTTTCAATGTGGGACTTTTTCACAAAAAGATCCCACATGGAAAGATTGATGAATTCAACCCTTAGTTTAATAAACCAAGGAATAAGTAACAAGTGTCACATGGTAGGTGAGGACCACTTTCCAACTTGGTCCCCAAGGCATTTCAGATGCAATGTGAACTAACCATGTGTCACCCAACCTTGAGCCCCAAGTTGGGTTCGGTTGGGCCATTTTATTTTGGCCCGTGTCCATGCCCCGTCACCCGGGTCCACGACCTCTTGCCACACGTACCGCCACCATGGGGCGTTGCCACGTGGCACGTTGCCTACGTGGCACGCTGCCACATGCCGGCTGCCACTAGGTGGCATCCAACATGGCTGCCACGTGGCACGCACCTATTGGGTGAACTTTCCTAGCCTTGGCTAAGATTTTACTTGTTACTTGAAGCATTTTCCCATCTCGCCAAATCCTAAATTTTGGCTCGACATTTGAGATTCTCTGACGCTCGGTTTTGACGCTCGAATCTCGAATTACTGACGTCTAAATATGTAACACTCGGGCGACGAATTAATTTCTTCCGAATTAATTCGTCGAGTCATTTCGTATAATTGCTAGGGTCTGACCCGAAGGGGTCAGTAAAGATTAAGCTGTAATATCAATTATACATTAACATTACTGATTGGAAGCGGACTCCAGACAAGAGGAAAATGTATGTCGTTATCTACCCTTCCCCCAAGTCAAACTAAATTTGTAAACACCTAACCAACCTTATATGAATATAGGGCAAGTTAAGGGTCGATTCCTAGGGAATGCAACGATGAAAACTAGAGTTTAAGTCAAGCTACCTTGAATATGGAGTTGAGATTATGGTTGGCACTATGGTAAACTAAAACAAGTCTAATCAAGTAAATCAAAGGTCTAAACACTAGGGATATGGGTTCCACATGCAAGCTCAATGATAATGCTAGTTTAGAGCTCAATCAATTAATTCAAGTATTGCAATTGACAAACAATAGTAGAAATCAAGAGAGTTCAAATGCTATATCCTATAGGCCAATCTAGGTGTCACTATGAAAGGCAAATCAAGAAGAATCACAAGCAAACCCAATCAATTAGAGCAACTTTCAAATCAATTGTTCATGTCATTAAGAGTTCCAATGCAATCTAGATTAATCTTATAGGTTGATCACTCCTAGTCTAATCAATCACATGCAAAACTATGTCAACCAATTTAATTGCAACAAATCAATCAATCAAAGAGCATCAACTAGCAATTTCATTAATCAAACATGCTTCCCCCTTTCCCTAGCAACTAATCTACTCACTCATCATGGTGGAATTCAAGAACAAATAACTAGAAATTGCATTAATGATCATTCTATATCAACATCTAAGAGAAATCAAAATATTCAACAATATCAAATTCAAATCCAAAGAAAAACAAGCAACAAGCATAAATCAAATACCAAGTAAGTAAGAGATGAAAGAAGGAAGAGATTCTCACTAATATTGATGATTGAAAATGAAGAAATCCAAACTTGATTGATCAAATGTTGAGTTACAAATCCAAAACCAAGAACTTCTCTCTAACTTCTCTCTAAATTCTCTCTCTAAAACTAAGCTAATGAAATATTATCAAAAAGTTGGTTTCAAAAAGGAATTACAATTCTATTTATTAGTAAAGAAGAAACAGGCAAATCCCGCGGCCTCTCTCGATGAATCCGCGGCCGCTGAGAAATGGGTACGGAACCCTCCGCGGGCTTTCTGGGCAACACCCGCGCCCGCGGAAAGATAAACCCGCGCCCACGGCCAAAGATGTCGCGCCCGCGGCTAATCCCCTGCTCCCAAAACTCAATCAGGGGGCCGCGATCTCTCTCAGATGGAGCGTCCTCTCCAGATTTCCCGCGCCCGCGGGAAGCTCCTGCCAAAATCTTGCAATTTCCTCTTCTTGAACCCGCGCCCGCGGTCTGCTGGAAATACCTTGGAGACCTCTCCGAGGCCTCTCCAAGGCCTCTCTAAGCCCTCTCTAGCCAAATGCTTCTTCCTTACTTGGTCATTAAGGTCCCAACTTGATTCCTTTGAAAAGGTGATTCTCCAAATACCTACACAAGCAAACAAAGAAAGGAAATAAAAGGGAAAAAGAGCCAAATGAAAGGAAAACACGAGAAAAACACGAGAACCATAAAGAAAAGAGGAGAAAAAGAAACTAAAGGAAAAAAGGCCAAAAATAAGAGAAGAAAGCATGAAAAAGGGAAAGAAATAACCCTAAAAGACTACCCTATGAGTTCCATAAATGACACTCATCACCTCCACCTAGGCATTCCGATCACTTGAACTTATTGAATATATTAGCTTTCTAATGATTCTGAACCCGCTAACGGAATAGTACACTTGTTCGATGGACACCATTCCTTCTGGACATGTGCACATTTAGTATACATCCTTTTTCCTATGTCGCTTATTGTCTCTTCATAAAATGTAAGGTAAGATTATTTGTCATCCTTATTAGGTCCAGAAGTGTTTCTCGATTCGGAGTCCGACTGTCAATAAAAAGATGATTTCTAAAATCCTTCAGAGCACGGCCATGCATTTTTTACACTCTCTCTCTGCGAAAGGCCTTGTATACAACAAAGACATCTTCCCTATTTTAGTAGGGGGACATTCCCAGTCTTGTAATGTAGTTCCTCTTACTGTGAGGACCTAGCCGCCCGAGTGTTGTCGTTATAATCCCTTATTATGCCTGACGTTTGACAACATCAAAGCGGACTAGTACTCAAACAAGAGAACTCACAATACTCATGGTTGAGGAAATAGGTTCCGATAGCCTTAATGAGAAGTATACTTATGACGATTTTTAATCTCTTAAATTATTCTCGTAGGTCGATCCAGTATGGTTCTAAGCCAATACCTGTGCAAATGATTTATGACAATCATGTCCTCGTAGCACAAGAAACAGTGCTATAAATAAGACTATACACTAATCTCAATTGGTCATTAATTTTTTATTAGGGATAATTTTCGATTATAATATTCAATGTTCACTTAATAGGTGTTTCCTTACCAAGACTAGTCTTGATACCCTATTTTGAATATTTCAAGAATCGAATAGACTCATTATTTAATTCTAAACCAGAATTAAATAGCAAATGAAGTGATAAAAATTGCATGAAATTTTAAATTACTCCAAAACCTAAATGGTTCATCTTATGATAAATGGTTTTTCCGAATGTTTTAAGAGTATCACTCTTTATAAAACATCTATAGAAATCACACCCAAAATGCATTTGTTAAGGCTTGTGCTTGCAAAATCAATTATCAAACTGCATTTGTTTCCACAAGTCAAGAACTCATCATGTTACTTATCCAAGTATTTTGGATGTTCTTGACCATAATCTAACGATCTAAGCAAGCAAGTCATGCGACGATTCCATATCACAACGTACATGATGGATTAATTTGCAGAGTAATTCTCAATCTTATTCCATCAATTTTTCATTTTAGCTCATTCAGTTTCACTAAGTCTTTGCTAAAATGTTTGCTATGTGATATGGTTAAAAGTCTCTATTAGAGTCTTTCATGTTTGACTTAGTATTTAGCCTAGCTTATACTTAGTTCAAACATTTACTTAGTTTTATACATACGGGTTGAAAGTCTTTCAAAGTCCATCAATTCATGTTTATCATGGTAAACTCCTTTACACGTTCAAATAATTTATTAAGTCTATACAATAGAACTTAATACCCAATACGTGCTAAGTATCGTTTTTTTCTAGGTCCATTGTCGAAAATACTTTCAAATCTAAACATTTAGCATTTGATAGTTATTTCACAATAGAGTTCGTAAACTTCTCGTTGGACCTTTATTTTTTCTCCCACTAAACTTCTTATTCATGAGAATTTCTAGGTTCCTCCATAAGTCAATCCTCTTATTAACTTCATGAGAAAACACGTTCCAATTCCTATATGCAATGCTTCCTTAATTCCCATAACGGATTCCTTGAGCTTGCTTTCAAATCTAGCATTATTTAGATTTTCAAAACCCTTAGACTATTCCATAGTCACTTCCAAAAATCCTATTTTGGGAAGGCGGTTTTAGTATCTATTTTGCCATATTTCATATGACAAATTTTGCTAAAACAATCACGAAAAGACTCTAGCATTCCGATTAATGAATAGATTTTTATTAAAATCAACTCCGTGAATTTAATTGTATCCTTTTCAACCAATCTAGCTATGTTTGCATATACATTTCCACAGTTGTTAGTTTTCTCCTTGAAAACTTATTTGCAATCGATGGGTCTTTCACCCTTTATGGAAATTAATCAAGTTTTAAACATGATTATCAGACATAGAGTCTATCTTGGATTTTATGGCCTCTAACCATTATTCGGAATTTGGATTTGTCGTAGCTATCTTACAAGACATTGTTCCTTTACTATCTAATAGTAAATAGTATACTTGTAAGTCTTAGGTTTATTTCTATTTGGTGATTTCTATACCTACACGGGGTTATTGCATAAAACACTGAGTTTCAAAGGGCTTCAAAAGCCCTTTGATATTCTTAATCTTACACCAACTTTTCAAAAGTTTTGTGAGAAATGAATTCTCTTTTAAGGCATTTGTAAAATCCTTTTGTGTATTCTTGATCAAGTATTCTCACGAAGCCCTTTTAAGGTCTTCCGAGATTCTCAGCTCTAGTTTGTTGCTAAGCTCGATGGTCATCGAGTTCATTTTCCTCCCACTTGTCATTTTGGAAATGTGTTACTTTCCAGAAAGACACCACTTAGATCAACAAACACTATGTTCTCAATTAGGTTGTGGAGTTAATGCCCATGGTATCACTTGAATGCTTACAAAGAGACATGTATATTGTCTTTGGGTAAAAGTTCGTTGTGATGAAACAAACAGTTAGCTCCCACTTGAGCTATCTTAGCCTTTAATGAGCCATTAAGCTCCCACTTAACCACCTAGCTCTTGCTAAGCTGGTGAGTTCCCATTGAGTCACTTAGTTCCCACTGAGCCAATGAACTCCCAATGTGGCTAAGAGTTTTAGACATATAATTGAAAAGACATTTAGAAGATAATTCTATCCATAACTGAATATGGTGTCCTTTCTTAGCTTCGAAATTTTGTTTAGTGTAACATTAGTCCTTCGTGCAAATCTTAAGAACTTTATAGGAAGGGATTTGATCCATCATTGTTCGAGTCATTTTTAAATGGTATAGAGGTCTCTATGAAGACATACTATATTCTTTGTGGAGTTATTTATGAAAATTTCATTTTCATAACTTTGTGATGGTCACGCTTGGCTCAAGCAAAAATCGCTCGATCTAATCTAGACGTTTTGATATCTTGCCAAGTCGATTCTGTACTTCACTGAACTCTTGAATTATTCAAGGTCAAGTTTGTTCACATTTGATGAATACAGCCATATTCTTTCAAATTCTTTGTGAGAAGTTGAAGTTAATAAATCCTCTTTGGCTTTCGGAGTAAGTTATCTATACTAAGAACAATAGCTCTTTACTTTGTCGGTTTCAACAAGTAAGACTTGTTGGTCTTAGAACCATTCCGAATCGATCAACTATCAAGAGCCTATCTAATAGAGCCTTGAGTACGTTCTTGCCGATGTTACATTTATAAAGATGTTCGAAACACTAATCATGCCCATGACTTTGAAATTTTTCCAGTCTATCATATTTAGAAAATGTTTGTTTATAATCAAGCATTCTTGACTCATGGTTTAGACAACCATGCCATTCAAAAAAATTTGCAACTATTTCTCATTGCTGTGAATGTGAGTCTTTGCGTGCGTAAATGGATCAATTGCTTATTATAGAACACAATAACCATTTATTTATTCAGCCTTAGCTTAAAGGTCTTTAAACAAAGCATACGACCTTACAACTGATGTAGCACCACTTGCTTCATTCTTAGCTTGTAAGTTGATAACTTAGCTTATCTTCAATAGTTTGAGGTCACTTTCAAAGTGGAACACTCAAGAAATAACCGATACTTGTTAAGATAACGAATTGCTAAGTTACCTACAATAATATGAACTCATGGTTTGAAATGGAATCTTATTCCTTTTCTTCGTTCCTCGTTTCTTATATTTCTTATCATACTTTATCTCATAATTTTTTAAGAACCATTTCTGTAAGAGTGATTGACTTTTATACTTTGTTAGGCATAATTAAGCATCTAATGCGCCGTAAAACAAAGTTCCATCTTTTCATTTAATTCACGCTTGAATTACTACATCAATGAGTTCTACTCATCTATGTATTAAGCGAAAAGATATGCTGGTTGTCAATATTGACAATTTGAGTTTGCCACTCAATACTTCATGTTTTATCAAAACTACCTAGTATTTTGAATACATGTTGTCCAGCTGTCCTTTCGGACTTTGTTATAAAAGTCATTTATGAGAATTGTATTTTAGAAATGCTTTACTTTTCTTTGAGAACTATTCTCAAAGATTTCCTTCACCAATCGTGGAAAACAGTTTGATTTGGAATTCTACTAATATAAGTGCAAAGTATAACCATTTATCAAGTAAATAACATAATAAGTTTGAAAATTCAAAGGTATTTAGGCAAATCTTCAATCTTATTAAACGTCTTATCCACGCATTAAAATTGTCCCCTGGCGAGAATAAGTCGATTCCAAGATCCAAAGAAACAAAGAGTGGTTAAGCATGCTTTGGCTTGTCTTAACACTCAATCTCCTAAGGTAAACAACGCTTTGCTAATGGCTCCAAGCCACTCTTGGTTGAATAAATCTTCGCATCTAATGCTCTCTCAACAATTTATTCTTTTTGCCACGACATTTTAGGACTCCATCACTCATATCGTTGAGGTAGTGATGCCTTGCTTTGGCATAGCCCACCACTACCCTCGTTCGGTTGATAAGTGTTGTTTTGGAATGTCAAGTTTTACTCAATATTTAGGGATCTAGGGTTTTTATGTTGGTTGATTTAAGTGAACTTAATTAATCATCACAACATTCGAAATTCTAAACATGCATCTAACATATTATTCATATACGTAAACATATATATTTATAAAAAAAACATAAATATAGATGCATTTGGAAACTAGCATGACCCCTTAAGATCTTTAAATCTTCAAAATGTCTTCATTTGCAACTTCATGGCTACGTCTTCCAAGAACCTCCATCTTCAGGACTTGACCATTATTAAATGCAATTACTAGTATCTACGATTAGGACTAATCTAAATATTAAGGTATAAAAATACTCAACGGTTCGAAGACCGTATTTAGATTTATAAAAAAAATCACGGATCGCAGTCCGTATTTTCTATTCAAATCGGGCCCCACTAGTTTCCATTTATAAAACACGTGAGAGAATATACATTTCATTCATCCATTCACTATCTGTGAATGGCCCATGCATCTTACAACAATAAACAAGTAACAATGCATAAACACGCAAGAACTAGTAACTAATCTAGGTGGTTAATCCAATTAACACGCCTAATTAACACTAGTCAAAGTTGTTTTAACCGGTTATGTAAATAAGCCCAATTAACATTCGAAGCTCTCACTAAATTCCGCATCCAACTCAATGTTTGTCAAAATAAAATTTGCAAATGCCGCTCTTGAAAAACCGAGGCCTAGCCTCCAAAATTTATTAATGTTACTAAAAATAAATTAGTTTAATAAAATAATTAAAACGGCAAAATAAGGAAAACTTTACGTAGTCTAAAATATCCAAGTGCCTAGCACTAAGATTTGGAGTGCTCACAACTCGCACACAACTCGCCCGATCTCATTGCACCACATTACTTCACAAGCAATGTCTACGCATATTCCCTTTAATGATGTACCAAGCTATGCACAAAAAAAATCCTCAAGTAAGCTCAAATGCAAGCACCCTAGGCGACTTACCCACGGAAAGCCACAAGGCTGCCATGGTGCGCCAAGGGCTGTACGAGCAACAGCCACCACGCGCATGTGCACCATTTTGAGGCGCCTAGTAGCCTCGGTAGCCCCATGTGGGTTGCGTTAGCAACCCGGCTGGCCAAGAGCATGATTGGGGCTCTTAGGCCTCGATTTGGTGCTCATGCTTCGGAAAAAATCCCGACTTTGTGTGACATATTTAATCAATAACTAAATTAATTATAGAATCAATTAATTTTGATGAAAAATGAAAATTATAACAAGTCCAACTTAAATAAATTCATCCAAGTGCATAAAACCAAAATTATTCCAAGAACCATTCTTTAATAAAATTGGTTTAACTTGGTGCAACAAAAATAAGAGGGTAATTTCTCACTTTTAATTTAATCAATTTAAATTAAACATGAGATTTTGACAAAGCTAGAGGGAGTTGGAAAATTTGAACTTAATTTCAATTAAAGATTCTAACTTTAATACTTGTGAATCCTTTAAAAATTATATCATCCAATGTGAAGATAAATAATTTTCTATAACAAAGTTTCAAAATTTATGATTCTAATCAACCCAAAAATCAACAAAGTTTAACAAAAATTCATGGAATTTAGTAACTTAAAGTTTTAATCACTTAACGTAATTAAAGATTCAATCTTTATTACTTGGAAGCCTCAAAGAACAACAATTTCACACTTAAGGCAATTAGTTTGCAAGTATGTGAAAAATAAAACCAAGCTTTCAAGCACAAATTACTACAAAGAAATCATGCTTAAAGAGGTTTAAAATTGCATATAAAATATGTATTGAACCAATTACATAAACACCATAAATATGCAATTAATTTTCAAGGTTAGAAAGACTTCAATTTTTTTGTAAAAACAAAAAATCCCTCGAAAAGTGCATTTCTGGTCATTTTTTGGCTAAAAACCGTACACTAAAAGGGTAAAACCATTTCTAGAACACATTTTCCACCAAAAATTCACTATTTTTTGGTCAAAATCTATATTCGGGGCTGATGGTAGCTATAATACGAGGTTAAAATAAATAAAATGAGCTACTAATCTAATTAGCACTTCAAGACCAGAAAAATTAAGCCATAAAACACCTTGAAAAAATATTATGATTTTAAAAATAAACGAGCGAGGCTCCGATACCGCTATTGGGGTTTGGTAAGTCCAACTTATTGCGGAAACAACCCCGACCCAAAGAACCGCTCGCAATTAATAAAACCATAAAGCATAACAAATAAACATAAAAGGATAAAATTAGAATTTACCTTTGTAGCATGCTTCGCCCTCAAAGTTGGGCTCATATTTGAAAGCTTTAAGCTCCGAAAATACGTTAGGTCCGTTACCTCAAGGTTAGCGAGGCCCGACTAAAACCTCAGTATTATGTGAATTTAAAAGTTTTTTCTAGTGCAATGCTCTATTGAACTCCTACTCAAGCAAGGAATTCTAATGCCAGGCTTTGGCTATTTATAAGGAAGGAATGCTTGTGAATTCAACTCATCTTTCAATGTGGGACTTTTCACAAAAAGATCCCACATGGAAAGATTGATGAATTCAATCCTTCGTTAAATAAACCAAGGAACAAGTAACAAGTGTCACATGGTTAGGTGAGGACCACTTTCGAACTTGGTTGAATTGACACCAATAATGAGATTTAGCTACATCCATGTGAGGCTCATTATTTATAAGGCCTTCAACATATATTTGCATGAGCGACATGGATCCTTGACTATTGCGGACCTAATCTAGAATCTTGACTCATAATTCTCAAACTCGAGACCGAACTATCTAGGGAGGACAAAGGCATCTTTTCGGGGTTGTAATTTTTCTTTTTTAGGATAGTTTTCTTATTTTTGGTTTTTGGGTTTATATTTTCCTTCTTGAACCATTTGAGCCTTTTCCCTTCTTTTCAAGCCACATCTTTAGATTTTGAGCCTTTTGTTTCATTTTCGTTTCCATTCTTTTTTTTGTGAAACAATTGATCATTATTGTTGGAGTTTGTGGTGGAGGAGTTGGGATATTTGGTTCTCTTGAAAGAAACTTTGTGTTGTGATTTTTGTGTAAATAATGGCAAATGAATAAAGGAAAAAAAAAAGTCGTCCAAAGTTAAAAAAGGCATGGACAAAGCAAGAGCAAAGTTGAAAAAGTGGTCCAAAGTTAAAAGAGGTGAGGACAAAGAACTAATAATGAAAAAAAAGAATTAAAAAGGGAAAAATGAAAAAAAGGCAAAAAAAAATTTGATGTGAGTGTCCTTCTCCTTATTTAGAGCATTGAGGACAATACTCCATTTAAGGTTGGGGGGAAACGTTCTCACGTTTTTTGTGTATATGTTTGTTTTGTTAGCTTTGATTAAGCTTGGGGGGTTTTGGTGCTTTTTTTTAGTGCTTACTTGATTATGGTGTTGAGGATTGATCACCCTTTTGCTTCACTAATTAGGAAAACCACTAAATTTTAGCCTGCCCTTTACCCTTTTTGCCTTAAGTTACAACCTTTGAATGTCTTTTTGACCTAGAGGTTGAGTCACATATCGGGGGAGGAAATTATGAGTCATAGCCTAAGGAGAGGGGATAAATAGTCAAGACGTCGAGTATTTCAAATTTATCTCTTTTTCTGGTTCCTTCGTTGAACTTTTGAGATGCTCAATATGGGAAGATATGAGACTAGTAGGAAGAATGCGGTAAGACCGTTTAGGATGAATTTTGATTACGAAAACTAGTTCCTATGCTTAGCATATTTATGTTTCAATCAACCTCAGGTATCTTAGAAAGTGCATTCCCTTACTTGTTTAGAAATATTTGCATTTATTTATGCTTGTACATTTGGAAAAGTCCATTCATGAACATGTGTTTGCTTATCTTTTATTTTGATTTCCTCCTCATGCTTTGCATTTCTTGTATTATTATGAGAGTTATAGGTTAATCTCTTAGGAAAACTTTACGAGAGCATCACTCGTCCTCTAGGGCTATCTAGGGGTTTTAATGGCTTGTCTTCAGTTGCTAAAATTGAAGGTCATTCCTCCAAAAGCAAGTCAGTGTATATTCCCAATCCTCTCTCTTTTTCTTGTTTCTTTCTTTGCTTGAATAATTTCATCATTTTTCCCTTAGGTTGGATTATGTTTTGCTCGAGGACGAGCAAAAGTTTAGCTTGGGCGAATTTGATGGGTGTCATTTATGGCACTCTTAAACTAGGTTTTACTCTTATTTTTTGGCTCGTTTTTGTCTTTTATGTCGTGTTTTTAGGTAATAATACATGAATTGCGTGTTTGTGTGTAAGTTTAGAAAAATGTAAGCTTTTATTATTTTTCTTATTATTTTATTCATTTCTCGGCTATCTCTCTCGCTTCTCCGTTTAATTTACTTGTTTTGTAGGTGTGTCGTGTTTTGCGGATTTAACCATGAAGGAGGTATCTCAAGCTCATTCAAAGAATTGAACGGAGCAAATTTTGAGAAGCTAAGCATTCAAGTAAAGCAACCAAGCGAGCTCCGCAAGCACCAAGAAGCTTCCCCGAGTAGCCATGCACATCAGCACAGCCGAGCCACCAAGCAGCCTTGCGCAGCAGCCCTGCCCAGCAACAACGGGCGCGGGTATACAAGTTGCGGGCGCGGGTTGTTGCAGCCCTAAACCACCAAATTTGAGTAGCGAGCAGTGAGCAGTCGTAGGTTGGCCGAGGGCACCCCGCGGGCGTGGGCCCTAGCCTTGCGGGAGCGAGTTCTAGCTGCGCGCGTGGCTTTGCTGCCCTGTTATAGCCTCAGACGTCCGCGGGCGCGGCCATGTTCTTCACGGGCGCAACCTTTGGGGTTTTATTTTTGATTTCGTTTATTTTTTCCGTTTGTTTATATATTGTACGTGTTTCTTTAGTCTTAATATCTGAAATTCTTTAGTTTAGAATAGTTTCTCACTCCTCTAATGCGGATTAGGTTAGTTTAGGAGTCTTTCTCTCTCTAGATTAGGAGTAATTTTAGAGAGAGAAAGTAGGGATTTCAATGGTGATTGAGAGGTTGAAGATACAAGGATGACAATTCCATTGAAGATCTTCTCTATTATCAATGAGCATTCTTAACTCTATATCACCATATTGCTTTGTTCAATTTCTTATTTGTTTGGTTTAATTTTGATGTTTGATTCTTGATAGTGTAATTGTTCTTGATATGTTGTTGATTCTTGATCTCTATAGTTGTTAGTTGATAGATGATGATTCTTGAATAGTTGTTTTGCTAGGAATTGAGTGAAACTTTTATGATTGATTGATTGTGATTAATTTAGGAATTTTGTTAATTGATTGTTGAGATTAAAGTGATTATTAAAGGTTTGCATGTGTGTAGTTCGATTAGGCCTTAAGAATTATGTTAGATTGTATTGTAATTGCTCACAGGCTAAAGTCGTATCACCTAATCAAAAGTAATTCCTAAAACCACTAAATAATAATAGATAGGGAAGTAGGGTCGAATCCATAAGGAAACAAGTCTTTTTGTTCCTAATTAATTAATTAATATAATCTAAATTATCAAGTAACCAATATGTAAATTTGGATATAAAAGTAAACTACGAAGATTAAGAATAAGGAGAAAACAATGAATAAAAGGTCTAGGGCATAGGTTCCCCAATAAATAATATTCCAGGGTAAAACATAATAATCAATGCATAAATTAATCAGATTATAAAAGGCTTTTGCTACGTATTACAATCACACAATTAATTTACCGGTATTAAATCTCATCTCTCGAATCACGACTTAACCATTTATAAATTAACCTGCCTATTGAAACTAGAACTAAACTTTAATTCTCATCTTTCGAATCTCGAATTAATATTGTTAAACTCATGCATAAAAGATTTGCGCAAATCTAGTCACAGAGCATTAAATCAATCAATAGGAAATTAATCTAGCATTGATAATCGACAACAATAAATTACCCCTTTATATTATTTATGGATCTCCACAAGCCCTAGAAATAGAACTACTCACACATAATAAAAACAAAACCTATCAAAGCAATAAAACAAGACATGATCAAAAGAATAAAATAAATAACTAAGATTAAGAGAAGAGAAATCGTTACCAAAGAAATCTGGAATTAAGAATAGAGCTAAGAACAAAGTATATGAGAGAGAAACTAATCTAAAAGCTAAGTAGAGAGCGAAAATCTAAGAAAGAATTAAGAAAGAGTAAAAGAAGATTCTAAAATCGCTTTACGAAAAAGTATTTATACTAAGAGAGAATCCTAAACTAAAACAAACTTAAACGTCAATAATTAACTCGTAACAATAACACGCGCCCGATCGGGCGAGGCATCGCCCATTCGGGCTCGCCTTTTTCCCTCAGATCTTCCTAGGCACGAGATCGGGTGCCAGCCTTGCTTCCCTTGCCCGGCTAGGCGTGCCTCCGGGCGCCAGCCTCTTTGGCCAGGTAACACTCTTGGGCCACTATTTGGACTATGATTGGGCTCCAATTCTTCGGGCCAATCTGGGTTTCTTCTTCGGGTCTTGAATACTCGGTCCAAATGCCTCGGTATCCCATATACCGAGCCCTTAATCACCGGTTCGATGGCTTTAACCAGCCCTGGGCTATAAAAACTGGTCTTGCTTCTCCAATGCTCGTAGTTGCTCCATAATATCTCGGGAAAATGCTTCAAAAGTGCAAATTCCTGCAAAAGTCAACCAAATCTACGAAAACACTAGAAAGCACCAATTAGTAATAAAAGTGGCTCTAAAGAGCCGAAAAAACTACTAATTATGACCAAGGGACGGGGGTCAAGCACTATATAAATCGGACATATCAATTGCTAATGACATGACCAATTGATTCAGGAATTGCAATTATTGATTGGTTTAGATTGTGATTCTCTTAGTTTGTTATTCATATTGAACCCTAGCTTAACAATTAGGAGATAGCTCTTTGATTCCAATTGATAGCACTTATTGTTTCGGGGTTTTCTGATGTCCTGCGGGAGAGTTACAATTCCGAGACTGGAACCGGACGCCTGTACCTGCAAAATAACGGAGACTCCTGAGAGCTCCGCCTCCGACGGTCAAGTTAGTACCTGATTAAGGAGTAATCAATACAGAAATTAAAGTAATCAGATCTCTCTAGGTGAGAGTGCTTAGTGTTGGTAATCTGCGTTGTTAGCGAGATTAGCCGGTTGTTAATAAGTCTGTTCTTCTCTGCTTGATCTCTTAATTATTCGGTTCTTGATTAATGAGGATTAATCGGGTATTTATAGCCTTGGGTAGCGTGCAACTCTCTAGGTTTAAGGTAAACCTAGGGCTGATCGGGCCTCTAGACTGAATTGGGCCTTGATGGCCGGTTGTCCCATTTGGCATGGGTGGACACGTGGCGTGTCTTAAGTGGTCCGTGGAGGACGTATCTGTGATCGACACGTGGCAGGCTCCTGTTGGCCTTCGTGAAGGACACGTGGCGGAACCTGGTTGGTCCACTTGTCAGACGGTGATTGGTGGATAAAAATCCCCTAATCATTTGCCCCTCACAGGTGGCACGCGACTGGTCACGTGTCGCCTGTGACAGGTGTCGCACGGTGACAGGCGACGGCCCGTTACAGGTGTCACCTTGCAGACGGCCGAGAGACTTTCCCGCCCAAATTTTGAATTCGGAAGCGACCCTTCGCCTTCTCATTTTGCCTATAAAAGGAAGTGCTGACTTCGGTCATTTTCACATTTGAGAACTTTTGCGAGAACATTCGGACCCCTGAACTTGCTCTGACATTTCGGACTTTTTCTGCCTACCGCCTGTTCTGACAAGCCGACTGACCCGAACTTCCAGGACTTCATCAACCGTCACCCGTTCAGGTAACTCAGTTCTCTTACTCTTAATTTTCTTTTTATTTTTTGAAATGGCACCATGGAAGCACACGACACGCCCTAAGTTAGTGATCAGCCGGTCACCGGGGACGGCTGAATCTAGGACTAGGAGTGCCGCCTGCCCTTTTCTGGACCCATCTTTGCCCTTTATACAAAGTCCGACTGAATCTGTGTCTATGCAGAACGTGATGGCCAGAACAAAAAAGACTGCTATGATATCAAACTCAGACGGCTCCTCCCAAAGGGTGCTCCTTAGCGAAACATCTGACCAGGCGCCAGATGTAGAACGAGGCGACTGTCAAGCTGACAGTTCTGAGAGAGGGACCAAGGTGTTCCCTTCTCATCTTACCGTGGACATGTCTAATTTTCCTTCTGCTCCTTCTAAGGGAGAGGAGGCGGGCCCCTCTAGGAGAGGGGAGGAGTCGTCCTCTTCGGACTTGTCAGGGGACGAGTCCGAATCCAGCTCTTCTGACCATAGTTCTTCTGGCTCAGAAGAAAAACATAGCCGCCTACAAGAGGCGAGAAGTTCTCATGCAGTGGAGAAGGGGGATAATTGGGCAGAGCCGTCCGCCTCTTACAGAGAGGAAAACGCCCCCTACTACTGCAGGGTACCCCGGGGCCGGATCGCAACAATGCGAGACAACGTGGCGAGCTTTATTGCTAACCACAAAATGGGCCCGGAGTATTTACTGTTTGTGCCGGATCCAGAAGATACTGTCGTCTGGCCGGCTGGTACCAGCTATGGTGACGGCTGCTTTGGCTGCTATGTGGCGGCCATCAAAGCTGGACTGCGCTTCCCATTACATCCGGCTGTTCAGCGGATTTTAGATGGGTATGATCTGGGGTTATGGCAGTTAGCCCCCAACTCTTGGGTAAACGTACTCGGCTATGTAGCCGGGTGCGAACTGAACGGGGTGGAGCCAAGTTTTGAGGCTTTCGCCCACATGAACTATCTCAGCCGGACCCCTAAGTCGGGAGGTACCGGCTGGTATCAATTAACAAGCCATAGGGGTTACCTCATGACGAGAGGTAAGGCAAACAAATGGAAGGATTGGCGGAACACCTTCCTTATTATCGAGAGTTCAGACACGGAGCTGAACAAACGTTTTAACAAATGGAACAGGGATCCGCCTCTTCTCGCAGGCGGCCGCAGCATGCCGCCTGTTCCCCCAAAAGCTAAAAAAGAGATCCTAGACAAAGGACTCTTCAAAGTAGAGACTAGGGTGAACTCTACTTCAGGGGTACGAGAGCAAGTACCCCTAAACTGCGTCCCGAGCTTCAAGTGGCTCTATGACGAGTACTTCTTGGCCGCCTGTGGCCTCGGCAGTCGGTGCTCTAGAGGTAGCCGGCCTGACGAATACTCTGTTTTTTCACGCCTTGTTTACTTGGGATTTTTACTAACTTTGCTGTTTATTTCTTTCAGCCGACGCCATGAGTAACATAACAGCATCTAAGACTGCGGCGGCCATGCTGCGGGTCTCGCTAATGAAGCAGTCGTATGCCGACTCCCCCAGCAAGGAGGCACCCTTGGTAAGCTTTGAAAACTCTTCTCCTTTTAGTTGTAATATGCATATACTAACTCTTTTTGTTTTCAGTCTGGCACTCCAAGGGCTTCTTCCTCGCAACAGCCGGACCCCAAGGCCCGGAGGACGACTGTTGCAAGCTCTCCTGGGTCTTCCAGGAAAACAGTGGCGGCTGAGAAGCAGCCGGCCACTTCTTCAAAAACCCAGGCGGGGCCGCCTAGATGTATGGACCCTCACTTGTGAAAACTCACCCTTGCTTCCTTCTTGATTAGATCTAACTTGTTTTTTCCTTTCGCTTAATGCAGCCGGCCCCCAGGGACTAGACTTGGTTGAGGTAGCCAAGTCTATGGTTAAAGTAGTTCCTCCATCTGACAGGGAGGCGGTCAAGGGTGCCGGCACCCTTGACCTCGATGGAATTTCAGGGATCCTAGCTGAGGTATACTTAGCACCTTTTTGAGCTTTTGAGTTCCAGGACGCCTGTTAACTCTTTTGATTGGAAACTGACGCCTGTTTTTCTTTGTACTTAGGCCCTGCTCCGAGTCAACAGCCTTCGCAAGCCGATTGATCGGAAAAACAAAGAGGTAAAGGCCGCAAAGGCTATGGCCGCCTCCAGCTGTGATAAGGCAATGTTTCAAATTGCCCAAAATGAAGTACTGACCCTTGATCTTCTTTATTATCAGGCGCAGGCGACCGCCGCTGTTCGGGCTCAGCTAGAGACGGCCCAAAAGAAGGTTGACGAGCTGGAGGGGACCGTCACCAAACTTAAAGCCGAGCTGAAACCCCTTCGCCAAAAAATGCACTCTTACGAAGCCATGGAGAAATCTTTGGCTAACGTAAAAGAACGCCTGGTGAACTAGGAGAAGAGTCTTACCCAAGAGCTCTCGGACAAGGCCGAACAAGAGAAACAAGAGCTCGTCCGGGAGATGGTGGAAGACTCCGCCCAAATCCAACGCATGACCTGGGAACGACTGTTCCCCAGTGCCGACTTTGCCTCATGGGAAAGAACGTACCGCCAGTGTTCGGAAATATATAATCAACAGATCCTGGCGGCTGCTGAAGAAGAGGCGTTGGACGTTGCGTTGGAGGAGGAAGAGCCGGTTGTGGCGCTTGTGCCACTTGGGGGTAAGGCATCAAAAGATGATGCAGCTAAGGCCGAGTCCAGCAAGAAGAGTGCTGACCAGGCGGCTGCTGCTGATACTGAACTGCCCCCTTCTTAAGCTTTAAGTATTTTTTTCTTTTCACGGCCTGCGTGCCGTTTGCTTTGTAATTACCCGGCCAGGGGGCCGGGGTTTTGAATATTCTGCTGGTCTTTTATGGCCGGCTCATTTTAATCAAATTTTTTGTTTTTGTTCAAATTTGTCTAAGTATTTGAAATTTGCTCACTTGACCGACTGTTGTGTATGGCCGAACGTTAAGACAGGTACAAATAGTAAGTATGCCGCCTATGCCCCTAGACGACTGGTTGTCTGTTTCCAGGATAGATGATCAGTCGGCCATTTAATCAATCGGTATTCGAACTCTTTATTCAATTTGACCAAGTAAATAGAATTACCTAGTAGCCAAGGAATTAAGTAGGAAAACAAGCGGCGGGTACCGGTTGTTTCCCTTTATTGCCAATGTTGGCTTTTAACTCGTTATTTGTTAACCTAGCAAGAGTATTGGTTGAGAGCCTTTGTTTAAAAACAAGTGGACGACTCATACCTTTTAGGCTCCATACTAAGTTTGAGTGACTATTAAGTTAACATAGGAGTTATTTAGTCTTTGTCACAATCTTGATTGAGTAGTAAAGGTATCAGGCGGCGTAGGCCGGCTAGACCCCTTGATTCACCAATGTTTGTTGGCTATTAACTCAATAGGTTATCCAGTAGGAATAGGGGTTCGAGTATCCTTGTTTGTTTAAAACAGGCGGACGACTCAAACCTTTTAGGTTCCATACCACATTTGAAGGAGTGACTATGAGTTAACTTTGGAGTTACTCAGTCGCCGTCACTTTTGTTTGAGAAGTAGAGGTACCAGGCGGCGTAGGCCGGCTAGACCCCTTGATTCGCCAATGTTTGTTGGCTATTAACTCAATAGGTACCCCCTGCATTTATCCCAAGTAATACAGGCGGTTATCTGACTCAGATGTCAACTGCTACCATTGGTTTGGTTAGTGATAGAGTTATCTTTGTCTCAAAAACGGCTACGTGGTTGCCCTTGGGGACAGTCGTATAGGTGCCGTGTAATTAGTTTCTAGAACAATGTTCCACACAAAAGGGAGCTGCTCTCTGCGACGAATTTCATCCGGAGGGATGCCGTCGGACGCCTGCTATGATGTTGGGACAGGTCGAATTAGTTTTGTAGTTTTGATCAGGTGGCTTGGCGCCTGGTCTGATCATTCGGCCGGTGGCCTTGGTAAGTTCTTGGTGAACGTAGGTGCTAAGTGAAAGAAGGGTAGCCGCCTGTTAGATACAGGATCGGCCAGGCCCTAATCTTTTTAGCTAAGTATTGTGAGTAAAATACTCGATGGAGAGTAGCCGACTGTAAAGGAACAGACGGCATGCCCCTCTAAAGATAAAGAGTGAAACTCAACGGAGAGTAGCCGACTGTAAAGGTACAGACGGCATGCCCCTCGTAATACAATATTGAATAGTAAGTGCAAACTTTATTAAGTAGCTCTCTACTTTACATCATTCAGAAAAAATATTTTTTAAGGTTATCTACGTTCCAGGTTCGAGGCAACGGTTGTCCGTCTGGTGTTTCCAGACGGTAGGTACCGTCCCTGACTTCCGCATAGATTCGGTAGGGTCCTTCCCAGTTGGGAGTTAGTTTTCCAGACTCATTGGCCCTACCAACTGCTTCCATTTTTCTAAGTACAAAGTCCCCTACTTTGAGTGGACGCCTGTGTACTTTCTTGTTGTATGATCTAGTCATTCTTAGGCGATAGATCTCATGGCGCAAAACAGCATTGCCCCTTTTTTCAGGAAGTGAGTCTAATGCCAGGCGCATAGCTTCCCAGTTTGCCTCTTCGTCATATAGCATTACTCGAAGAGTCGGCTCGTAGTGTTCTATTGGAAGAACAGCTTCTGCACCATAAGTTAGGAGGAAGGGAGTTTCTCCAGTCGCCCCTTTTTCAGTCGTCCTAATGGCCCAAAGAACATGTGGTAGTTCATCTGCCCATAGGCCGCCTGCTCGTTCAATCTTTTTCTTGAGACCGTCTGAGATGATTTTATTAAAGGCTTCTACCTGGCCGTTTGCTTGTGGACGGCCGACAGATGCAAAGTAATGTGCAATTCCTTGGTCTCCCAACCAGCTTTTGAGAACAGGCGTCTCAAATTGGGGACCATTATCAAAAACCATAGACATGGGAACCCCGAACCGAGTGATGACGTTTTTCCAAATGAATGAAGTTACATCTTTCGTCTTGATTCCCTTTACAGCCTCCGCCTCTACCCATTTAGTGAAGTAGTCAACGGCAACAAGTATATACCTTCTGCCGCCTGTAGCAGGCGTATATGGACCCAGAATGTCCATGCCCCACTTAGCAAACGGTAGTGGGCTGTGAATGGTAGTGAGGTCAGTAGCCGGACGGTGAATTAATTTGCCAAACCTTTGGCACTTGTCACATTTTTTCACCATCTCCATTGCATCTGCTTCCAAAGTAGGCCAAAAGTAGCCCTGCCGCCTTGCCCTTTGAGCAAGCATCCTACCACCTATATGGGAAGCACAGAAACCAGAGTGAAGATCATCTAGTATCTCTCGTCCCTTTTCAGGAGTAACACACTTTAAGAAGGGTTGAAGGTGCCCCCTCTTGTGAAGTTCTCCTTGTATCATTTCAAAACAGGAGGCTCGTTTTTTCAGTGCTGCCGCCTGTTGAGGATCATCCGGCAGTGTACCGTTTGTTAGATATGCCCTGATTGAATCCATCCAGGTTGAGCTTCTGTCTAGAATTCCAATAGGATTTTCCTCGATGCTTCTCTTCTCCATTACTTCCCAAAACACAGTTCGAGGAGTATCGGAGGAGGCGGATGATGCTAATTTCGAAAGTGCATCTGCCTGGTTGTTTTCTGATCTCGGCACTTGGATCAGATGGAAATCCTCAAGGGAGCCGACTGCTTGTCGGACCGCCTGTAAATACTTGATCATGGCCGGATGTGTTGCTTCGTATTCGCCATTGTACTGACTCACTATTAGTTGTGAATCAGAACAGGCGTCTATTTTCATTGCCCCTGCCGCCTTACACATGCGGATCCCGGCTAGTAAAGCTTCATATTCTGCCTCATTGTTTGAAGCCTGGAAACTGAAGCGTAGAGCATACTCGAACCTGTCGCCCTCTGGAGATTGACATACGACGCCTGCCCCACAACCGTTTGAAGTAGAGCTTCCGTCCACATATACCTTCCAGACTTGGTCTGGAACTTGAGAGTCAGGAGGACGAGTCATCTCTACAATAAAGTCAGCAAAGGCTTGCCCCTTCACTGCTTTTCTAGGCTCGAAAGTAACTTCGAGACTCTGCATTTCTATGGCCCATTTGATCATTCGTCCGGAGGATTCCATGGTGGTAAGGGGCCGCTTGATCGGTTGGTCGGTATACACGACGACTGCATGTGCCAGAAAGTAGGGCTTCAATTTTTTAACAGCCATGAAGAGTGCAAGACCAAATTTCTCCACTAGGGGATACCTCAACTCGGCATTTTTCAGTACGTGACTGACAAAGTAGACCGGAAGTTGACAGCCGTCCCTTTCAGCAAGGAGCACCGCGCTTAACGCATGATCAGAGACGGCCAGGTACATGTACAGATTTTCTTTGGGCAAAGGGCTGACCAGCCTCGGCAAGGAATGCAAGTGAACCTTTAATTTCTGGAAGGCGGCCTCAGCATCCGGCCCCCATTCAAACCTTGCCTTTTTCTTAATTGCCTGGAAAAAGTATAGGCATTTGTCGCCTGATCGACTTAGGAATCTTCCCAAGGCCGCCAGACAACCTGTTAACTTCTGAACCTCTCGGACGGTACGAGGCGACTGCATGTCAATGACCGCCTGTACCTTCTCAGGGTTCGCCTCTATTCCTCTCTGGTTGATAAGGAATCTGAGAAATTTCCCAGACTCAACTCCAAATACACATTTCTTGGGATTGAGCATGACATGGTGCCGCCTGAGTGTGGCGAAAGTTTCTCGGAGGTCCGTCAGATGATCTTTCTGAAGTTTAGTCTTGACAATCATATCATCAATGTATGCCTCGACGTTTCTCCCAATCTGATCAAAGAACACTGTGTTTATCATTCGTTGGAAGGTTGCCGGGGCATTCTTAAGACCAAACGGCATGACCGTGTAACAGTATAATCCCTGATCAGTGACGAAGGCCGTCTTCTCCTGATCTTTCTTCCATAAAGGAATTTGATGAAAACCAGAATAGGCGTCCATAAAACTCATCAAGGCATGGCCGGCTGTTGAGTCGACCAGGTTATCAATTTTAGGCAGAGGGTAACTGTCTTTGGGGCACGCCTTGTTCAAGTCTGTGTAGTCTACACACATTCGCCAGGTGCCATTCGGCTTTTTAACAAGTACCACATTTGCAACCCAATCTGGGAAGTAACATTGCCGAATGAACCCTGCATCAAGTAATTTTTTGACTTCGGCGGCTGCCGCCTGACCTCTTTCTTCACCATGGTTCCGTTTCTTTTGTCGTACCGGCTTCTTTTTCGGATCCACAGCGAGTTTGTGTACTGCCAGATCAGGACTAATGCCTGGCATTTCATGGACTTCAAATGCAAAGATGTCCTTGTATTCTTTCAACAGGTTGTGAAAGTCGTCACCAAGGTTTCTCAGAGCAGTCGTCCCTACTTTGACTGTTCGGTCAGGATTGGAGTCGTCTAATATCAGGTCCTCATGCTCACCAGCCGGCTGAGGGCGGAACTCATCCGGCCGGTCCTCTGCCAATGATTGCTATTTTCTTGCTTTTTTTGCGGACTCAGTCTGGGGTGCCTTTCTCTTTTTGTCGCCTGTTTCTTGAACAGGCGCACTTTCCTTGACATTGTCAAGGTCTGTTTTTTCTCCACTTGACCCAGTGGCCATAACAGTGGGCTTGACATCCGAGAGATAGCACTCTCGGGCCATCCTCTGATCTCCCCTTAGGGAGCCGACTGTTCCATTGTCCCTTTCAAACTTAAGCAGCATAAGTGACGGGATTATAACAGCCTTGGAATTATTCAGGGTTGGTCGACCCAGAATCATGTTGTAGGCAGAGAGTTCCTCTACCACTAGGAACCGGACTACCATGTGTCGTCCTTCCCCTTTTTCGCCCAGGCGGATGGGTAGATCTACTCGTCCCAGTGGGTGGACGACTCCTCCTCCAAACCCTATTAAAGGGTGGGAGGCCGGATGTATGCAGTCCGTCTGATATTTCAGTTTTGACAGACATTTGCTGCTGATGAGATCTGAAGAACTCCCGGTATCTATGAGGATTCGGCCAACTCTCTGGTTGGCCACTTTACATTCAATGACGAGAGGGTCGTCATGCGGCCCTCTTATTCCTCCTAGATCCTCTTCAGTGATGACAATCTCAGGAAAGGTATATTTGGACGGTCGTTCTTGGTGAACGGAATTTACATCTAACCGCCTTATATTATCTTTGTTGCCCCTAATAGTGGGACCGCCTCCTGAGAAGCCGCCTGCAATGGTGTAGACGACTGCATCATCTGTATCGGAACTGTCGGCCTGTTGGTTCTTTTTGGCCGACTGCTTTTTTGAGGAAGTATTCCCCGTAGATTTCTTGACATAAGTGTCAAGATCACCTTGATCAGCCAAGCGGTCTAGGTACCGCATGAGACTGATGCAGTCATTGGTGTGATGACCAATGTCATCATGATAAGCGCAGATTTTGTCTTGGTTCCGGTTGCTCGCAGAACCCTTCATGGGGAGCGGCTTCTCAATTGAGAGCCGTCCCTTTATTTCTTTTAGGATAAACTGGTTATCCTTGTTAAACACATACTTTGGGGAGTATGGTTTGAATTCTTTTTTCTTTTTCTGGGCCGGCTGTTTAGAGGAATCAGCCGCCCAGACCCCTTTTCTTTTTTCATCTTTGTTGGACGACTGTTTCTGTCGTCCCTCTCTATTGTCGAACCTCTTCCCGTCCGACTGTTTCATCGTACACAGATCAGTCGCCTGTATATAGGCTTCTGCTTCAATCAAGGCCTCTTGAAGAGTCGCCACCCTTTTTCGAACTAAATCAAATTTGAAGGTAGACCCGTCTTTGAGACCTCTAAAAAAGTCAGTATAAGCTACCTCATCCGGTAACCCTTGAATCTGTATTCTCATCAGGTTGAACCGCCTGATGTAGGAACGAAGCCCCTCCTTTTCACCCTGCTGAATTGTTCCCAAATCAAGGGTCGTTTTCTTCGCAGGGATGTTCATTGCGAAGTTGGAGGCAAATAAGTAAGCAAGCGTCCTGAAGCTGTTTACACAACCAGTCGGCAGGTTGCCGAACCATTGCTGTGCAATTCCCTTGAGAGTCGCTGGGAAACACTTGCACCAAGTGGGATCATCCAACCCTTGAAGGTACATCAGGTTGGTGAATGCCATCAGATGGTCTTCCGGGTTAGTAGTGCCATCATAGGCGCCTACTAAAACATTTTTTACTTTGGCCGGCTGAGCGGCTTCAGTAATTTCCTTGGAGAAGGCCGACGGCTGTTCACCAAGTCTAAGCAGCCGTAGCTGCCAGTCCATAGGTTGGACGTTTTTTGCTGCAGGTCCACCAAATGGAGGTGGCTGCATAAAATATTGTTGTTGCGGCACAAATGGCAAGTTTGGTACCGCCTGCGCACTATGAAAGCCGGACTGACGGGAGGTGCCGCCTGACTGACTCTCATGGTACGACTGAGTTGGCCTCATCGAGGCATTTCGCAAACTGTCCTGAAAATTTGAAGTAGAAGCCGACTCTGATAATCGGTCACTCTTCTTCTGCTCTAGCAGGTGCCGAGCATCTGTGAACGTTTGCTTTGACCCGTCCGCCTGAATGTGACGAACCGGTTTCCTATTTCCCGTAGGATAACGGAGTTTTGTGAAATCAAGAGCAGACGGCTCCCGCTTCTTAGATTTAGGATGGGGAGTCGCCTCTCGCCCTTGAACTGGCTTCCTCTTCAGTGAAGTGGAAGGTTTTTTGGCCGACTGCTCTTTGACTGAAGCAGGCGGTTTTTTGTTGATCAACTCTTGGATCTCTCCCTTGAAGCCCCTCATGAAGGTCATGAGTTCGTTCCTTGTGATGGGAGCAGACCCATCAGTCGGCTGTTGCCGAGCAAGCGGTGCGCCTGCTGGCTCGCTTCCTGTTTGAAGATACTCCCGTTCCCTTATTTCAGTATGACGGGTACGGCGGGCCCTTAGGGTCCCGTCTGGAGCTGTATGAGTTTCAACTTCAAATTCACTTTCGGTATCATGGTCCGACTGAACTTGAGGGTCGTCTAGGGGACGCCTCTCTTCTGGAATCGGTACAGACTTGGATGCCATCTCTGAAGTACTCTCCCCACAGACGGCGCCAAATGTTTCGGGGTTTTCTGATGTCCTGCGGGAGAGTTACAATTCCGAGACTGGAACCGGACGCCTGTACCTGCAAAATAACGGAGACTCCTGAGAGCTCCGCCTCCGACGGTCAAGTTAGTACCTGATTAAGGAGTAATCAATACAGAAATTAAAGTAATCAGATCTCTCTAGGTGAGAGTGCTTAGTGTTGGTAATCTGCGTTGTTAGCGAGATTAGCCGGTTGTTAATAAGTCTGTTCTTCTCTGCTTGATCTCTTAATTATTCGGTTCTTGATTAATGAGGATTAATCGGGTATTTATAGCCTTGGGTAGCGTGCAACTCTCTAGGTTTAAGGTAAACCTAGGGCTGATCGGGCCTCTAGACTGAATTGGGCCTTGATGGCCGGTTGTCCCATTTGGCATGGGTGGACACGTGGCGTGTCTTAAGTGGTCCGTGGAGGACGTATCTGTGATCGACACGTGGCAGGCTCCTGTTGGCCTTCGTGAAGGACACGTGGCGGAACCTGGTTGGTCCACTTGTCAGACGGTGATTGGTGGATAAAAATCCCCTAATCACTTATCATTAGTCTTCACAACCTTTAATTGGCATGATCTTCCCAAGTTGTTGCAATTGACATGATTACTTGTTGGTCCCCGTTCCTAGTGTTTTATTTCCTTGGTTACTTTTTTATTAGTTGTTTGTATTCTCTATTTATCTTTGGCTTTGACCTAGCTTAGGCACCCAAATTGAAAGCATTTGAACATTACCGTTCCTTTGGGTTCGACCCTTGATTTGCCTCTATACTCGTATTTAGGGTTTGTTAAGTGTTTAAAAATTTAGTTTGACCGAGGGAAGATTAGATAACGACCTAGTTTTCCCCTCGTCAGGAACATGTTGCAAGTTGGCATATTTTTGGCTTTTAGTGCATCTTTTAACATATTGATGACAGTCCCTATTCATAAGTCCAATAATACCCTTCGCGCATCATCTTCTGGACTAGCATTTTGCCATTTATGTGTGTTCCACATACCCCTCCACGGACTATTCTTATAACCCTTTGGGCTTCCTTTTTTGACCTTTAGGTACCTACTGAGTGTCACTTTTTGCAATCATAGGGTAGTATTTTAGGATGATTTCACCCTATTTTTCATTATTTTCTTTTATCATTTTGGTCTTTTCTCCTTTAGTTTCTCTATTTCATCTTTCTTTGTGTTTTACTTTCATTTATTTGGTTTTCTTTGTGTTTCCCTTATATACTGCTTTTTTTCTCTTCTATTTTCTCTCTTTAGTTACTTTTGTAGGTGCTTAAGGAGTTGGCTTTGGAAAGGAATCAAGAAGAGCAAAAAGAGCTAAGAAAAGAGGTTTCAAGCTCCTTGGAGAGGGCTCGGAGAGGGCTCTCTACATCTACTCATTACCGCGGGTGCGGATAAAGTGCATCAAGTTGATGATTTTTGGCAGGAAATTTCTGCGCCCTAGTCGCAGGTGCCGAGAATCTAGAAACCGTTCTAGTTGGAGAGACTGTGGCCCCTTTTGTTTACTCTTGGAACAGGGCATCTGTTGTGCCCTTAGCTGCGGGCGCAAGTGCCTTCTCCGCGGGCGCGGGCTATAGTATCCGCGAGCGCGGGTCTTGCCTATATTGCTCAAGGAGTGAGTTATGGATTCCATACCCATTTCTCCGCGCCCGCAGGATATTCTTTGAGAGGGCGCGCCCGATCAGTTTTTCTTCTTTGTGTATAAGTACTCTTGTAAATCCTTTTAAAGGCTAACATTTAGATAATGTTTCATTTGCTTAGTTTTTAGAGAGAGAAACTAGAGAGAAGTTATAGAGATAGTAGAGATTGTAATTCTTGAATTTGATTTGTATTATAACATTACTTCAATTAGGTTTGGATTTCTTCTTCATTATCAACGAAAGTTGAGAGATTTCTTTCCTTTTAATTTACTTCAATTGCAATTTCTTTAATGCTTCAATGTTTGGTTTGAATTTTTATTTAGTTTGAATTTGTTGATTAATCAATTTTTCTTTTTATTTAGCTTTAAATGAATATGTTTGTGATTGAATTTGTTTTGTGTGTCAATTTCACCATGATTAGTGAGTAGATTAGTTGTTAGGGAGAAGTGGAAGCATGCTTGATGGATGATTTTTGCTAGTTGATGATCATTGATTGATTGAATTGTTGCAATTAAATTGGTTGACATAGTTACGCACGTGATTAATTAGACTAGGAGTGATCTACCTATAAAATTAATCTAGATTGCATTGCAAATTTCAATGACATGAACCCTTGATTTGAGAATTGCTTTAATTAATTGAATCTGATTGTGATTCTTCTTTTTAGCCATTCATAGTGAACCCTAGCTTGGCTTATAGGAGATAGCCTTTGGATTCTTTTGATTGCAACTATCATTTATTCCTTCCAATGCTTGACTCAAATGAGCGATCTATTAATTAGCATAATCATTGAGTTTGCATGTGGAACCTATATCCCTAATGTTTAGCATATTGATTTAATTCTTAGATTTGTCTATCTTCTTGATATTCTAATTACCAACCTAAACCATTGATATTCTTCGATTTAGCTTGACAATAGACCATAGCATAGTTCCTACTCTTTCCTTTGGGTTCGACCCTTGACTTACCGCATACTTGTATAGGTTTGTTAAGTGTTTATAAATTTAGTTTGACCATGGGAGAATTAGACGACGACCTAGTTCTTCCACTTGTAAAAATGGCGTCATTGCCGGGGAGTGACATTGGTTCTTTGTTATAGTTTTTGAGTCTATTTCATTCTAAAAAAAAAAAAGATTTTCCTCTTTTAGCCTACACTTGTAGCCGTGCTACTAATCATTTCCTTTGAAGTTGTATGCATAGAGCACGTGGTCATTCACTAGTGCCATTTGATCTAGAGATTGAGAGGACTACTATAAGATTAAGGGTTGCTAGACGATCTTTGAGCTCTAGAATTTCAAGTGAGGAAGAACCACTACTAGAGGAACAAGCAAGAATGGGAGAGAATTCGAGAGTGGCATTGAAAGAATTGGGGATTCCCGGTGCATATAGATTTGAAAGTGGAATTGCTCCACCTACAACACCGGAAAATGATATTTAAATTAGGCAGGCTATGATAACTTTGATAGAGAGGGGAAAATTTTTTGGAGCCAAGCATGAGGGCCCGTTAATTCATCTCAAGGAGTTTCAAAAATATTTCAATACTATCAAGGTGAAAAGAGTTTCCCAAGAATTCATCCACCTAAATTTCTTTCCCTTTTCTCTCATTAGGCGTGCTTTGGAATGGCTAGAGAAGGAGGTTAAGCCAAATTCTCTAATGACATGGGATGAGGTTACAAAAGAATTTCTAACCCGTTTCCATCAACAAAAGAAAATGGCGGAGGCAAGAGCTTTGATTCAAGGCTTGAAACAAAAGCCAAGTGAGAGTCTCTCTAAAGCGTGGGAGAGATATAAGGATTATCAAAGGGAGTGTCCTCACCACGGAATTCTAACCTATCAAATTATTTGAATTTTCTATGGAGGCCTAAGTCCCCAAGGCAAGTCATGCCTTGATGGAGGAGTCGAAGGTCCCATCATGAATAGGATGGAAGAAGAAGTGGTGGACATTATTTAGGATGTTGTGAGGTACTATAGAGATTGGCAAGATGGTGAGAGTGATTAAACTAGAAAGAGTAGCTCTTTGGTGTACTCGGTTGATCAATTAAAAAAAATCAAGAATCTCTCCTCACAAATGACAAACTTGGGGAAGGAAGTTAGCAATCAGTGAAAAATTTGAGAGTTCTTTTTCCCAAGCTTCAAGTCTTCCTTATTAATTTAAGGGGAGAGGTACTCCTTCTAACTCTCTTCCCCCTCCTTTGTCAAATAACATGCCTAGTGGTTGTTTATTTTGTGATGTGTTTGGTTCATATGATCATAATGCTAGTAATTGCCCTCATGCTTTTCCGGATGGTAATGATGATTTTGATAATAATGTGAGTGAACATGTGAACTATGTGTTAAACAATAATAATGTGCAAAGGTTTGATAATAAAAGGGGTCAATAGAATAGGAATTACCAAAACCAAGGTAATTTTGACAACTATAACCAAGGAAGTGGTTATAGGAACTAAGGGAACCAAGGTTCTCGAGGTAACTATAACAATCAAGGTTATAGTAGCCAAAATCAAAACCAAAATTATGGTAATAAAAACCAAGGTTATGGAAATCATAAACAAGGTGGTGGTAACCGTAATCCAGGTTATGGTCAAAATCAAAATAGCGGTAATTAGAACAATCAAGGAAGAGGCAATTTTCAAAATAATGCTCAAAGAGACCCTCCACTCGGATTTGCTCCAAAGACTCAAGTTTAAAATTCTTATTCACAATATTCTTCCTCAAGGACTAATTTGGAAGAAATCATTGAAAATCAAACAAAATTGTTGAACACTTACATGACAGTAAATGAAAAGAAATTCAATGAAATGATGACTCATAATAAGTTGCTTGAGAACCAAATTTCTCAACTTGCCAATGCTTTGAAAGACCATAATAGTCCTTCTTCTTTACCTTCCCAAGGCTTAGATCCCAAGAGACTCGTGAATGCTATTGTTACAAGGAGTGGTAATGTTCTTGAGGAGAGTTTTTGTAGGAAGAGTGAAACTAAGGTGGTCCCCAAGGAGGTCTTGGTAGAGGATGAGAGAGATGGTGCATCTTTGAGTGAGGTTTTGATTGAAACACCTAGAGAGGTGAGAGTAGAGAAAGAAATTGTAAAACTTAAGCTTCCATATCCACAAAAATTTATGAGACATAAGTTGGATGAATAATTTGGAAGATTTATTGATATGCTTAAGCAACTTCATCTTTCTCTACCATTTACCGAAGTTGTTACCCAAATTCCCAACTATGAAAAATTACTCAAAGACATTTTTAGTGGTAGGAGGACTTGTGATGTGGTGGAGACGGTCAACTTGACTGAGAATTGTAGTGTAATCATAATGAACAAGATGCCACCCAAGTTGAAAGATCCTGGAAACTTTTCTATCCCTTGTGCCATTAATACGATGTAAATTGATAATGCTTTATGTGACTAAGGAGCTAGTGTTAGCCTAATGCCATATTCGGTTTATCAAAGACTTGAGGTAGGGGAACTTATGCCTTCCAAAATTACCTTGTAATTAGCCGATAAATCAATTAAGATTACTAAGGGGAAGGTAGAGGATGCTCCGTTGAGAGTAGGAAAGTTTGTAATTCGGGTAGATTTTGTGGTTCTTAAAATGGATGAAGATGCTACCATTCCCATTATTCTTGGTAGAATTTTTCTTGCTACCTCAGGTGCCATGATTGATGTAAAGAGTGCAAAAATTTCACTCAAGGTAGGAGAATAGGTCATTGAATTTGATTTGAATGAAAGCATGAAGTATCTATGTTCTTCTTTAGAAAATTGAATGTTGATTGATTCTCTTGATCTTGTTGTATCTTCCATGCATGAGCACTTGATCACTTCTAATGATCCTCTTGAGATTGTCTTGTTGAACAAGGATAAGATAGGTGCTCCAATCAAGGAAATGGCAATATATGAGGATTTGCTAAATGGAAGCATTAAGGAAGTGGATCAGCATATGTGCATTAATATTTCAAGCCAAGAAGCTTTGCAAGCCGCCACTTCAAAGGAAGAAAAAAATGTATCTATGATTGGGCTCAAACCTCTTCCATCACACCTTAGCATCAATGGATCAAGATGGAGCGGTCCTAATTCGGCCAAGAGTGTTTCTCCAAATGGTTTTGTAGAAGTTTAAATGAAAGATTCTCCTTCTCCGTTCAAGAACAATTGCAATCGTCTAATGAAGTATTTCGGCGATGCTTTTGTAGGCTTTGTTCACTCATTAATTCTCTGACAACCACCTTGAATGGGTGGTAATCATCAATCTAACGACGTTAACAAAAAGCGTTATCCAGGAGGCAACCCGATTTTCTAACCTTTTTCTTTTGATTTTACATTTTTCTATACTTCTTCCTTTGAGAACTTTTATTATTTTTCTTTATTTTTGATTGTTCTCTTGATCCTAGGTATCATCAGATTTGATCGGAGAAAATTTCCAATAATTTTGGTGTTACTTCAAGATTTAATGAGGTTTGGTTAAGCTTTGAGGAAGGGGTTTGTTGGGATTATTTGTTATCGTGTTTGCATTCCCATCGAATTTTATTCAATTTCAAACATATTTTGGATTTTTTCTTATGAAATTTTTGAGTACTTGACCATGACATTCGTTAAGGTTGGTGAGAATGCAAACACAAAAGCATAATTAAGGGTGTTTTTCTTTATCCATTTGCTAAATTATTGCCGGATTTTATACAAATTTGATCACCCTATGGTGCGCACGCATACCTCACCCGCGCACACCATGGGTTCGGAGCTTTTAGATCAAGTTTTAGCATTTGGTAATATATTTTATAGCCCTCCCGAGCTGCATGCGGTGCGAACTCACCAGGGTGCGCGCACGCACCACAGAGACTACCCACGGGCGTGGGTCTATAGGCCGCGGCCGCGGGTTTCTACATCTCAAAAATCTCCATATTCGACCAGGAACTCCCCTCGGACTGGTCGGGAGCTACCTGCAGGCGTGGGTTAGATGCCATGGGCGTGGAGATTTTTTGAGCGCGCGCGGCCTTCTGGTGCGTGAACTCCATGAGCTTGAGCGCACGCACCAGCTGCCAGCCCTTATAACCCAAAACTCACCCTCCTCTTTCATTTCTCTCGTCTTTCCCTCTTAAAACCCTATACCCTCTCTTGCAAAATCAAACCTATTTCACCTCTTTTGCCATCATTTCAACATCAATTACAATTTCCACATCAAGTTTTCAAATTTAATCCCAAAAAATTTCAGATTTTCTACCCCAATTCAATAAAAAAATTCGGGATTTTTCGAATTTTTTGAAGTTTTGTGTTGTGGTTTGGAGCTTATCTTTGGGAGTTCTATTTGTTCTTAAACCTTCATTTTGGGAATTTTACAAGTATTTCAAGGCTTCGTTGATTTATGGTTTCTTATTTTCTAGTCATCTTCTTCCTCAATGTTCAAGCTTGAAACCCTTGTTTTGCTTTCATGGTGGAACTCAATGGTTAGTTCTTTTAACTTGAAATTTGTGTTGAATGATATCATTGAGTGTAGAATTGTAGCTTCTTCATGATAAATGGGTATAATTTGATTGAATTCTTGAATAACCATTGTTGGCTATTTTCTCTCTCATGGGTATTCTTTATAATGGTTTTATATCTTTGATAATTCAATGCTTGAGATTATTTTGCTCAATTCGACTCAAGATTTGGTCTCTTTTGTTCAATTTTGCCTTTAATCCATTCTTAATTACTTCAAATTCATTATTTTATATTAATGGCATTGTTCATTTGTATCCATCTCTTGCTTCTATTGTGAGATAATTTCATTTGTGCTTGATTCTTGAGCAATTACTTATGCTTTTTCTAAAAATATGACAAATGTTAAGTCTTTCTCATGAGTTGTTTTCCTTCTTGTAGATGGCCCCACTCCGTTAGAAGAAGCAAGCTAGATCGAGTTCAAGCAAGCCTGGGCATGTTGTTCCACCTCCACCCGAGGTTGAAGAAACATATGCCATTGAATTTTAAAAATAATCACATTGGGATTGCTTCAAGTTTTATCCAAGAGGAAGCTTAGACCAACGAGATTCTACGATCAAGCAACTACCAAGTTTCAAGGGATTGATGAGGATGTTCGCCTTCTTGCAGAGGGCCTTGATCTTTTAAAAATTTTGGATTTGAGTGCCCCTACTTATGCTAGGCTGACTTATGAATTCTTTTCTTCTCTTGAAGTTGTCCAAGAACCGGGTGCAAATTCCTCAAGGGTTTTGACTTTTCAATCTTCAACAACGATCACTCATTGACAGATGCTCAACTTTGTTCATATTTCAAGTTTCCTTGGGCAGAGGATGCGGATCATTATATCTATCCGGCACATAGTAGAATGGCAAGTGATCATGGATATGACAAGCAACGTTGGTGGAGAAGTATCTCGGAGGAAGGAAAGTATGACCCTCAAACTTCCAAGTCTGCTTCCATGATTCAACTGGCTATGCGGTATTTCAACCGTATCATCACATATGCTCTTTGCTCCAAGGACTCTTTGGGAGCTAACTCCAGAGGGGAGCATTGTTGGTTGTGGATAGCCGACATAAATGACTTTAAGATTGAGTCGGTTGATTTCACGGAGCATTTAATCACTCGATTCTTGGATATCTGTGATGGAGTTTGCCTATAGGGGTGCATCCAATTGGAAGGGATGATTTCTATCATAGCTCTTTGCATTACAAATGACTACCAGACTTTGTTAGATGAGCTTCCCCCGATTATCGATCCTCGAGAAAAGTCTCCCTCTCATTTCCTCAACATCTCCACCCTTACGAATCAAAAGTTTCTCGATCGAAGTAGGAAGGATGATATTTTCATTTGGAATGTTTCTCGATTTAAGGAATGGTTCCTCATCTCAAGGAATTAGGCAGCTACCCGACTTGTGAAGAGAGATTCCTAGTCTTTGAGGCCCCCGGTGCGAGATATTAATCCTTCTATCCAACGACGGACAAATTTTACAAGAGGTCACTCAACCAATACCTGCTCATCGTATGCTCATTATCTTCCCCCGGTTGAACCGGGAGGTAAACCTATTCTTTCCCCCTCTCCCACTCCTTCTACTTTTGATATGTTAACCATTCATTCCAAGCTTGATTCTATTGCTAACATGTTATACTCCATGCCTTCTATGCAACACCTTTATCTTGTTTATGACTATCATATATATATCAATTGTATAATTTGCATGTTTAGAGGGGGGGGGGAGATCGCATATGTGATTTACCCATATCTCCCTGTCGAACAAGGACTTGTCCCTCACTGGGAGCTTTTTGATCCTACTATGGGTCCTAGACCTTGTTACCCTTATTTGGAGGGCCCTCATGTGTACCCTAGTTCTATCATAGGCACTACCCCGAGCACTTACGACTATATGCGGCCCTGTGGTTGTGATTATGCATATGATCCTGCTAATCCTTTTCCTTTTCCGGACCCCAAGACATTTGGTAGGTGGGGTAGGTCGGGCAAGCCGGTCTTACATGATTGGTCTCATTATTTTGAGATTGATAGAATTAGGAGGGAAAGACGGTTACAGGGTAAGGCCCCCACGGAGGTGAGCGAGATGGCTAGCTCTAGTCATATGATGGAGACCGGTGAGGGGAGTTCTCATTCTACCCCTTACCATAGTGCAGAGTGATACTACCATGGCTACTCCCCCTTCTTATGTGCTTTATATTATGTTTCTCAATTGCCTCTATGTCTTTCGGTCTAGAGTTAGGGGGGTAGCCCATTTTAAGCTTTGGGGTGTTCTATGTCATTTGTTGTTGTGCTTCGCCGTTTCCCCCCTTTCTTTTGTAGTTCATTCCCGGTCTCGTATGCTTCTGGTATGGATCTCTGTGTCCTTTGGTTTTATGATGATGATGTTGTGCTTCTATTAGTTTCTCTGCCCGGCTATTGGTTTTGTTGTTTTTATTTGCTGATCGTTGTCTACTGCGTTTCTCTGTATTTCTGTTATGATAATTTATGATGATGATTATCTAACATCTTGTTTCCTGTTACAGTTTCAGTCTGATGATTCTGATCCATATACTCTTTAATTTCTATTTCTATTGCTATTATTACTTCCTTTTTCTTTATTATCATGCAATTTATTTTCTTTATTTTCTTCTTTTATTTTGTTTAGAAGTTACTAACGATTTTCTTTGTATATAGTTCTTATTTCCTCACCTTGCTCTATTTCTTATGCTTTGGATTTCGACGATTCGTAAGGTGCTCTTGCTCCTTCATTTATATAGCATAGCTTTAGAGTTGGATGAGATCTTTATATTTCTCTTCTATTTCTTTTCTTGGTTTCTTAGATTAGGATTAGCTTTAGAATGAGTTGAATGGTTCGAAAATGTTTGCCTTGTAACACCTAGCGTGCTTAGGGTCATTGGCGTTGTTGCCGAATGACCGCTTACTTGACGAATGGGTATTACTTGTGATTGCTTGCATTCTTGTGCTTTTCTCTCCTTATTTTGATATTTAGTTCTTTTCTTCTTTCAAATAAAAAATAAAACATTTTTAAGCTATTCTTTTGCTTTTTGCTTGTTTAGCTTTTTGATTTCGACATTCTACAATTCGGAAATTTGCCTTTGAATGTATGCTTTCCTATGATTTATTGGTGTGCATGATTTGAGAGTATTTGCGGTTGACTCTAGGATAGGGTATGCTAGGTAGAGGTTTAGACCTTTTGGGGCCTTGAAGCCAGATTCTTTTGGTTTGTGGTTACATGGAGTTGCTTCCTTTGGTGGATTTTACATACCTTTAGCAAGTTTTTGCTAGAACCGTGTAAGAATTTTTATTTTTCAAGCCTTCATCATGTTTTGATTGTGCGGCATGGATCCTTGACCTTTGCATACCTAATCTTTAATCTTGACTCATAATTCTCAAAACGAGACTGAACCAAATACGAAGGACAAAGGCAACTTTTCGGGGTGGTAATTTTTCATTTCTAGGATTTTTCTTTCTTTTTAGTTCATTGGGTTTACACTTGCCTTCTTGCTAACCATTTAAGCTTTTCCCCTTCTTTTCAAGCCACATCTTTAGAACTTTAAGCCTTTTGTTTCTTTTTGTTCCATTTTTTTTTTTTGTTTTTGTGAAGCAATTGGTCATATTTTTGGAGTTTGTGGTGTATAAAGTGGGATATTGGCTCAATTTGTAAGCAAGCTTGTCTTTTTGTATTTATCGTGTATAATGGAAAGTAAATAAAGGAAAAATCGTCCAATGTAAAAAAGAGGCAAGGACATATTACATGCAAATTTGTAAAAGTCGTCCTAAGTTAAATAGGCATGGACAATTGCTTTGAAAAAAATGAAAATACAAACAAGAAAAAGAATTGAAAATGAGAAAATTCAAAAATATTTTGATGTAATTTCTTTTCCCTTTTCAAGCATTCGGGACAATGCTTCCTATTAGTTTGGGGGAGAAGCGTTTATGCTTTTTATATATATACTTATGGATATAGCTTTGAATAAGTTTGGGGGTGTTAGTTTGTTTCTGTTTGGTGACTTCTTGGTTTTGGTGTCAAGGTTTGGCCAATCTTTGCTTCATAACCTAGGTATACAACAAAATTTTAAAATTTTAGCCTACCCCTAACTTTTGCCCTTACATTACAACCTTTGGGAAAGTCGGAGGGCATTATGAGTTAAAGCTTAAGGAAAAGAAATGCAAGGTCAAGATGTCGAGAAACCCTTAAATTTTACTCTTTTTCCAGTTCCTTCGAGGAACCATCGAGATGCTTACTAAGGGAAGATTTGAAGCCATTGGGAGAACACGGTTAGATTGGCTGGGATGAAAGTGGATTGCGCCTCATTAGTTCTCTACTCTTAACATACCTTCTGTTTCAATCAACCGTGAATATCTTGAAGCATGCATACCCATTTCATATAGAAAAGTGTTCTTTCATTTGCATTTGACCATTTGTGAATGTCCTTATCAAGAGCTATTTGTTTGAATTTTAGTTTTACCTTCTTTTCTCTTAAATGATTTTTGCCTCATTTTATTTCAAAGAGTTGTGGGTTAAGCTCTTAGAAAACCCTTACGAGACCTCACTCGTCCTCATAGGTGACTTTAGGGATTAAAGGGCTTGTTGCAGCTAAAAAGAACCGTGATTCCTACGCTAGTGTATATTATTTTTCTCTCATTTTCTTTTCTAAACAAGCCCTCCTTATTTCTTTTTATCTTTTGTTTTTCTTGGAACGAGCAAAAGTCTAGCTTCGGGAGATTTGATGATTATCATTTATGGCACACATAGGGTAGTCTTTTAGGACTTTTCCACCTTATTTTTCATGGTTTTTTTAATCATTTTGGTCTTTTCTCCTTTAGTTTCTCTATTTCTTCTTTCTTTGTGTTTTACTTTCATTTATGTGGTTTTCTTTGTGTTTCCCTTTTATATTTCTCTTTTTCTCTTGTATTTTCTCTCTTTCATTACTTTTGTAGGTGCTTAAGGAGTTCGCTTTGCAAAGGAATCAAGAAGAGCAAAAAGAGCTAAGCAAAGAGGTTTTAAGCTCCTTGGAGAGGGCCTAGAGAGGGCTCGGAGAGGGCGTTGTACATATTCTTATTGTCGCGAATGCAAGTCTTGAGGGCCGCAGGCGCAGAAAAAGTGCATCAAGCTGATAATTTTTGGTAGGAACACTCCGCACCCTAGCCGCAATCTAGCCGCGGCCGCGAAGAATTTGGAGAGACCGTGACCCCCCTATTTACTGTTGGAACAGAGCATCTGTCGCACCCTTAGCCGCAGGCGTGGGTGTCTTGTCCGCGGGCACGGGCTACAATACCCGAGGGCGCAGGTCTTTCCCAGATTGCCCGCGGAGTTAGTTATGGGTTCTATTTTGGGGTTTTTTGTACGTACCCGAATGGAGGGTATGTACGTCCCTCGGGAGACGAATGCGCAATGCAACACTCGAACGGCCCGATCACACCTGCAAAACAACGGACCCCGGGGGGGCCGGAGGTCCGCCTCCGACGATCAAGTTAGTGATCGATATAATGTATTTCTAGACGGAGAAAGTATAGAGAAGGGAGAGTGATTGTGGGGGACATTACCCTTGGAGAATGAATTAACTCTCTTGAACTGATGTGAAGATAAATATTTATAGAGCATTGGGATATGTGCTTTTTAGGTCATTTAACCTAAAAGGCTCTAGGTTTGTGGGCTTAGAGCCCATTTTCACTTTTCTATCATTGAGTGACACGTGTCATGCTCTAATTGGCTCATAGAGCGTTGAGCTTGCGAACACGTGTCGCGGTGGCATTGGTCCACATATAGAGGGTATTTTTACCCCAAACATTAGCCCCTCGGAAGGGGTAATTTCTTTTTCAAGAGGAATTGCTCCTTTCGAAATCAAGGCTTTGCCGCTTGTTCAAAAGCTCTTTGGTCGGCATGTGTCTAGTTCAATAAAAGAGAGATTTGATTAACTTGGAAAGTTTGATACCTTATATGGTATGACATTTTCTAAGTTAATCAATCATAATAATGATTGCCGCTTGAACGAGACAGATGACGACTTTCATTTCTTTATGCCCCACTATGGTAGGATATTTTCGAGACGTTTGATATCTCATAAGGCAGGAGGCGAATGGCCGCCTGGTAGGAAAGGAGGCAAAAATGGCCGCCTGACATATCATAGAGCAGGAGGCAAATGGCCGCCTGGTAGGACAGGAGGCAAAATGGCCGCCTGACATATCATAGAGCAGGAGGCAAATGGCCGCCTGGTAGGATAGGAGGCAAATGGCGCCTGGAAAGTTTTGTAATTATACTTTCAATGTCCTTTTACCCCATTAGGAGGACTTGTAAAATTTCTGAAGGGAATCTAGGCAAGAACTTCGGCCGGTCACCTGCTGATGTCTTTTAGACATTCGGTTCCCAAAACTTAAGCGTTCTTTAGATTACCCAGGTCAGGCGACTATGAGTTAACCAATTAGGTCGTTCAATCTTTGCCGTCTGCATGTGTTCGTAGAGCAATGTGCCACCCAAATGGGAGATGCCTCTCCTCGACGAATTAGCCCGAATGGATGTCGCCGGTTATCTGACTCATGTTGGAGCAGAAGGCCTTACTCATGTTGGAGCAGACAAATTATAGAAAACAGATAACCATCCGGCCATGGGCCTCATGTCTTTTTAAGGCGGTTTGTATAGCCACTAATTTTTAAGCTTAGTTTATTATCCGGCCATTGGCCTCGATAGCCTCTAATCATGAAACAGTAGTTGTTTTCCATTTGTACTAGAACAGTTGGAAAACTCTATGCTTTTTACATTTCACTTTAGATTAAATCAAACAATTGCGTGTGCTGCCTTAGCATTCGGTAGGGCCAATTGATGTTTTAGTAGAGCAATGTGCCACCCAAATGGGAGATGCTTCTCCTCGACGAATTCGCCCGAATGGACGTCGCCGGTTATCTGACTCATGTTGGAGCAGACGGTCATACTCATGCTGGAGCAGACTGTGGTCGTCGGCCTCTAATAATAATAATATCCGGCCATTGGCCTCACGTCACTTGGACGTTACTTTAGCTACTAAGTTTTAAACTTAGTTTATCATCCGCCCATTGGCCTCACGTCACTTGGACGTTAGTTTAGCTACTAAGTTTTTAACTTAGTTTATTCAATCAATGAATACAAATTCAATAATAATAATTACAATAATAAAAAATTACCATGTTTGGGTTTGATGGTTGAGCTCACTTGATATATACTTGTGCATGTATATTAATGCGCCAAGCTATTTTAGAACGCTCGGTTGCTCCGGATTAACATGCGGCCCCTCAAAGGATATGTGTTCCCAGTTATTACCAAATGTTCCTTTCTTAGATCATTTGGTGATTTGAATTTTAATATTTGATTTCCACCTAGCTCAAATATTCATACATGAGACATCATACTGTTTGTCAACTTCTCGAATAAACCAAGCTCCGAGTGAACTGATGAACGAAGCACCCACACATTCGGATAGGTGCAGCTGGGCTTCATGGATCAGCAAAGCAACCACTCAGCCGGGTTGACCAATTGCAGCCGACTTTGATAAAAGAACGGAGCAGACATGGCAGCTGCTTAATAGAGGCAGGAAATAGCCGTGCTTAATAGAGGCAGACAGCAGCCCCGCAGCCGTCTTGATTGATAGACAAAGCTACCACCACAACCGGACTTAATTTTGATGACAACCCAACATAATTGTAGGCTCACGCTTTTTAATTAGCAACATATTATTAAATAACTCTAATAAACCGCTTGCCTCCTAGCTTATTTCACACAGTTGCCGCGTGTATAGTAGATGGAAGATGAATAAAATATTACCAGCTTGTACATGCGGCTTTCCCATCATCCATCCTAATACCAGCTTGTAGCAAATGGAGGATGAATAAAGTAATACCAGCTTATTGATTACCAAGGCCGGCTGTAACATTAATTCATGCTATTACATGCGGCTTACATGGATATTAATGCCGCATGTATAAGCTGTAAATAAGATAATTTCTCTTCCAAAGCTTTGTCATAAATATGAAAAATAACAAATGGGAAGAGTAGGCTATTTGAGAATGAATAACCAAGTGTTTGGCCTATTTCATTCAGCTGTCGATTCTATTAATCAAACAAACAACCAAGCAGCCGGCTTTGAGGTTGAACAAGGTAACTGTTGTGCGACAGCGGAAGCAAAGGTCGAAAACAAACAAGAAAACAATAAAGAAATTCAATGCAAACAATAAGAACAACACCAAGAATTTACGTGGTTCACTATCGATGTGATAGCTACGTCCACGGGCACCGAGATCGAATGATTTCACTATAAACTGCAAAGATTACAAAGATGATTCTTGTATTTCTCAAGAACGGCTCTCACTCTCTCTCTCTTAACCCTTATACTAATATTAGGGAGGTTTTATATTAATCCCTAAAATAAAAGATACTTGGGCAAAAAGATAACATAAAAGATAACTTTAAATCGTAAAATCCGCGTCTCCGCATTTTTCCTTCTCCGCCCGGTCAGACCGGGCAAGGTCTGCCCGATCGGGCGCGAGAAGAAAACTCCATACGAATGCTTCAACGTATCCAACCCCCACCGCCCGGTCAGACCGGGCAATGTCCGCCCGATCGGGCGGACAAAGCTACGAAGTACGAGTCACCTAATACTTATCAACAATCTCCACCTTGACGAGAACTCGTAGTCAGCAAACGACCCCATCAAGACATAGTGGAAAAACATCTCAAGCCAAACCCGATGCAAGACTCATGCATAAGCCATACATCCCGATAAGTCTTCAACCAAGACCCATCACATACTCGTCTCCAAGTATAACAACTCATAATGCTCCACCTGCATCACAAGCCCCGGGCAAGCTCCACCTTAAGGCCAACACACCTACACCAGGAGCTCCCCAACTTCGCCCCTCAGGGCCTACTACATCACGTAGTAATCAATATTTAGCAAGTCTAAGCAATGTTTAAACTTGCTAAACGGAACAGGCTTAGTGAAGAAATCAGCCGGGTTGTCAGCAGTCCCAATCTTCTTCACCTTAATCCTCTTGTCAGTACGCAAGAAATGATACCTGACATCAATGTGCTTCGTCCGATCATGGTGTACTTGATCTTTAGCTAAGCAAATCGCACTTAGACTATCACAATACACTGTAGCAAAATCCTGTGCAATACCCAGTTCACCTACTAGGCCTTTGAGCCAAATAGACTCCTTAGCTGCAGAAGTTAAAGCCATATACTCAGCTTCAGTAGTTGACAACGTAACTGATGACTGCAATGTAGACTTCCAACTAACCACAGAACCACCCAAAGTGAACACATAACCAGTCACAGACCTCCTGGTATCCACATCAGCTGCATAATCAGAATCACTGTACCCAGTGACCAAGCATTCCCTACCATTCCCGTACACAAGACCAATATCAGTTGTCCCTCTCAGGTAGCGAAAAATCCTTTTCACCCCTTGCCAGTGTTCCCTCCCAGGTCGAGCCATAAACCTGCTTACAACACTAACAGCATGCGCAATATCCGGCCTAGTACAGACCATAGCATACATCAAACAACCAACCGCGTTTGCATATGGAACTCTAGACATATAAGACAACTCCTCCTCTGATTGAGGTGACATAGACAAAGACAACTTACAACTAACAGTAGTTGGCGTACTTATAGGCTTCGATTTTTCCATCCCAAAACGAGACAAAATCTTTTCAATGTAGCTTTTCTGAGTCAAGAAAAGCTTACCTCTAGCCCGATCCCTGTAGATCTCCATACCCAAAATCTTCCTAGCTGCACCCAAGTCTTTCATGTCAAACTCCGAGTTAAGCATCTCCTTTAATCTAGCAATATCAGATTTATTCTTTGTGGCAACCAACATGTCATCAACATATAACAAAAGATAAATCATGGAACCATTATCCAGCTTACTATGATACACACAGCAATCATATGAATTCCTGTCAAAACCTTGTGAAACCATAAAAGAATCAAACCTTTTGTACCACTGTCGGGGGGATTGCTTAAGTCCATACAATGACTTTAGCAATCTGCAGGCATAGTGTTCCTTTCCAGGAACTTCGAATCCTTCGGGCTGCTTCATCAGAATCTCCTCCTCCAAATCGCCATGAAGGAAAGCCGTTTTAACATCCAACTGCTCCAGCTCAAGATCAAAATGTGCTACAATTGACAATAACACACGGATAGAAGTATGTCGAACCACAGGTGAGAATATCTCAACAAAATCAACCCCTTCTACCTGACTGAACCCCTTAGCAACTAGCCTAGCCTTAAAACGTATTTGCTCAGTTTCCGACAACCCTTCTTTCTTCTTGTAAATCCATTTACAACCCACAAGCTTCCTCCCTTCCGGTACCTTTACCAGTTCCCACACTCTGTTCTTGTAAAGAGACTGCATCTCTTCACCCATTGCGGCAAGCCATTGCGCAGACTCACTACAACTAATTGCTTGTTTATATGTGGCAGGTTCAAATGACTCTACATCATCAGCTACACTCAATGCATAACCTGTCATCGCATCAACACAGCAATTTCTTCCCTCCATCTCTTCAATCAATCTAACAGGCTTCTTGATAACTCGTTTAGGCATCTCAAGAATGGTGTCAGGTTGACTAGATGACCCCTGATTAGATTGCTCCACCTCATCCCCAGAGTTAGAATGAGTAGGAGTAATCTCAGGTTCAGGAGTACCCGGCACTGGAACATCAGCATCATCATCAATATATTGTACCCGAGGTAAATCAGCAATGGTAGACTGATGTACCTCAAGTACCCCATCTGTCTGTAATAAATTGTCTCCTTCCCTTCTCAAATCTGAAATCTCTGCATTTTTAATTGAATACATGGTGTTTTCATCGAAAGTAACATCCCTACTAAGAATGACCCGACCCTCCGAAGGTGAAAAAATTCTAAACCCCTTCACACCATCCCCGTACCCAACAAAACACCCCTTCTTGGCTCGTGGATCCAGCTTACCCTCAATAACATGATAATAAGCAACACAACCAAAAATCTTCAAATTCGAAAAATTAGGCAACTTACCACTCCAGATCTCAAACGGAATTTTGGAATCAATTCCAGAATGAGGACCCCTATTAATGACATAACAAGCTGTTAACACAGCTTCACTCCAGTACCTCCTCCCAAGCCCTGCATTAGAGAGCATGCATCGAACTCTCTCTAGCAGTGTCTGATTAACCCGTTCTGCTACACCGTTCTGCTGTGGTGTCTTCCTGACAGTATGATGCCGACCTATACCCTCATCTGCACAGAACTGATTAAACTCGTCTTTGCAAAACTCTAGCCCATTGTCCGTTCGTAGCTTCTTGATCTTCCTTCCTTGTCGATTTTCCACCAAAGCTTTCCATTGCTTGAAAACTTTGAAGGCCTCATCCTTTGACTTAAGCAACCTAAGCCATGTGTATCGGGACTTGTCATCAACAAATGACACAAAATAGTGGTAACCTCCCATACCTTCAACTCTAGATGGACCCCAGCAATCTGAATGGATGTAATCGAGCACTGCATCAGTAATGTGAGCACCCTTGCTGAACTTTGACCTGTGTTTCTTACCAAACACACAATGCTCACAAAATTCAAGGTTGGCAACCTTGACCCCGGATAGAAGACCCCTCTTGGACAATAGCTGCATCCCCTTCTCCCCCATATGACCAAGCCTCATGTGCCAAATCTTAGTCATCTCCTGGTGAGATACAGATGCGCAAACCGCAGAACTAGGCAGTGTAACACCCTCAAAAACATAGAGGGTGTTCCTTTTGATACCCTTAAGTACCAACTCAGAACCTCTGAAAATACACAACTCCCCATCTGAAAACACACCATTGTACCCCAAGTCATCCAGGGTACCCAATGAAATCAGATTCTTTCCTAAAGCAGGAACATGCCGTACATTAGTCAAAGTTAACCTCCGCCCATCAACAGTCCTCAACCTCATGGAACCAATACCTGTGACCTTACATGGAGCATTGTTACCGACTATAACCATACCCCCATTGCGAGGTTCATATGTATCAAACCAATCTCGACGTGGACACATATGGAACGAACACCCCGAATCTAGAACCCAGTTATCAGATAAATCATCAGACCTAGCAGAACTGACTAATGCTAAATCTTCCTCTGAATTATAGCTCTCATTCGGTTTCTCTTCAACTACAGCAGCCTGGGACTTGTTTTTCCTCACCGGACAATTATTCCTAAAGTGACCCGGTTCTTTACAGTAATAACATGTTTTAGTAGTAGTTTTACTAGATCCATCCTTGCCGTTTCCAGCACCCGACCCAGCATTGTTCCCCTTGTTAAACCCCTTATTCTTTTTAGACTTTCCGGACTTAACAAACAACCCACTACCATTATCCCCATTATCACTCGTAGCTTTCATTCTGAGTTCCCTAGTATGAAGTGCTGCCTTCACTTCTTCTAAGGTTATAGAATCCTTACCAACAACAAAAGACTCTACAAAATTCTCAAAGCTAGACGGTAGAGATACAAGTAAAATCAACGCAGCATCCTCATCATCAATTTTAACATCTAAATTACGTAAATCAAGCAAAATAGAGTTAAGTTTTTCTAGATGTTCCCGTAAGGAAGTACCTGACTGCATCCGGAGGCTAAACAACCGCTGTTTCAGTAATAATTTGTTGGTCAACGACTTAGTCATATACAATGACTCCAGCTTCAGCCACAATCCAGCCGCCGTTTCCTGATCAGCCACCTCCGTGATGATTTGATCATCAAGACTAAGTAATATGGTAGAGTGTGCCTTCTCTTCCATAACTTCTAACTGCGGGTCAGTCGGTCCATCTTCTGACTCCGAAGTAGTACTCTTTGGAGCCAACGGACGCCATATCTGCTGTTGTTTTAACAGAGCCTTCATCTTAATTTGCCATAGCCCGAAACTATTTTTCCCGGTAAACTTCTCAATTCTTATTGTTGAATCTCCTGCCATTGTTATCTTCAAGAAACTCTCCAAGGATTGAACCTGAGCTCTTGATACCAATTGTTGTGCGACAGCGGAAGCAAAGGTCGAAAACAAACAAGAAAACAATAAAGAAATTCAATGCAAACAATAAGAACAACACCAAGAATTTACGTGGTTCACTATCGATGTGATAGCTACGTCCACGGGCACCGAGATCGAATGATTTCACTATAAACTGCAAAGATTACAAAGATGATTCTTGTATTTCTCAAGAACGGCTCTCACTCTCTCTCTCTTAACCCTTATACTAATATTAGGGAGGTTTTATATTAATCCCTAAAATAAAAGATACTTGGGCAAAAAGATAACATAAAAGATAACTTTAAATCGTAAAATCCGCGTCTCCGCATTTTTCCTTCTCCGCCCGGTCAGACCGGGCAAGGTCTGCCCGATCGGGCGCGAGAAGAAAACTCCATACGAATGCTTCAACGTATCCAACCCCCACCGCCCGGTCAGACCGGGCAATGTCCGCCCGATCGGGCGGACAAAGCTACGAAGTACGAGTCACCTAATACTTATCAACAGTAACCATGGCAGCCGGTTTGATCAGAGCAGCCACACATTTGGTGAATATAACAGCCATTTGCCACCCCTTTGAAGATGAACCAAGCAACCCCTACAGATAATCCTAGTTGACTCGACGTCAAAGCCGCTTGTGTAGCATATTTGACTAGTTGTATGCATTAAGTAGAATTAGCATAGATGGGTAGGCAAAGACCATGCTCTTTGAGTAACGTATGCCGAATGTAGAAGGTATTCTGGGCATGCCCGTTTTGTAGTGCTTCGTAAATAAAGTAGCTCACAAAAGTAGACATACTCCAATTGGGCATTTTATGCCATAGCTTTTTGCTCCTTTATCAGGAGGCTATTTTCCTAGATAATTCTTTTAATTTCCATCACATATTACAAGTAAGCTAGTTATCAAGGATTAAGGAGTATGTGAGTAATCTTGCGTGGCCTGCTCACTATTTTTTTTTATATATATCAAAATTATTCTCTTGTCTAGACAATCATAATAATGATATGATAATAAGAACAACTTACAAGCTTGGCCGCATCTCTCCTACCATAGCATGGCCGGATGCTTTCATCAAAATCCGTATGTCTTAAGCTTGATTTCTTTCAAGTCTCGAATGGAACTTTGCCGTATGTATTATGTTACTCACATTCATAATGTGAGAATAAATAAATATATTCACTAATATTGTATTTACATACATGGTAGAATAGTTAGGTGGCATGTATATATGAGGAGTGTTTCCACCATGAAAGCATAGTGATCTTGGCCTGCTGACCATATTAGCTTCAAGTGAGCTGCTCAAACAGTGACGATTGCCGCCTAAAATTAAAGTTTTATTCATGGAATTTTGCCTTGATACTCAACCCGGTTGTCGTATGTGTCGATAGCACATAGTAATGGGTCTATTTGAGCAATCTTGAATGATTGTGCCGCATGACACTCATAGCTTCACTCAAATGGAGCTTTGCCGACTTGGTTAATAAATTTTGATGCCGCCTGCTAGACACATACGACTGCCGCCCCACACATTCTTCAGCAAATAGCTTGTACTTGCGGGGTGCCATATTCTCAAGGATGATATGAAAGTAGCAGCTAATAATGATAATGATGATCAGAGCAGCTGGGTGTGTTGGTGAACAAAACAGCCCGTCATCAAGCTCAATGAGAGCTATTGATACATCCGAACTTAATGAAGAACAAAGCACCCCTGCGGCTGGGATTAAGTATGAACCAAGCAGCCCACAACAGGCTTAATAAAGGCACAAAGAAGCCCCACAGTCGCTTGACACCATATGCTTGAGGATTATGTAATGTCAGCCGCTTGAACAAAGCAGCCCCTACATCCGGCTTCATGGCCGTCTGACTTTGTTAACCTTGGTTGCCGCTTGACCAAGCTTATAATCGAGCCCTTTGCTAGCTTTTTTTTTTTAATATATATATATCATAATAATGATTTTTGTTATTTTGAACAATACTCGTGCGGCCTACCAGGTAGACGACGAGCTTGAAATTTCTTAAGAGCTTTACACCCTCGTTAGCCGAATGTGGGAAGTGCGTGAGTACACTCTTGCCGCTTGTGTCTCACTGATTACATGATTACATGTTTAAAATATAATTGCATTATTAGTGTTTATGATAGTATCAATCATAATGCCGCCTTTCTCATTATGCTCTCGGTTTTAATTTGAGTCGGTATATTTGCCGCTTGTATTAGAGTAAGCTTGGGCTCCTGACTAATGGAGAAGCTACTTGGCTGCATAATGCCGCTTGATGATTAACAAGGGCGGCTATAATTTGTAATTCATGCTATTACATGCGGTTTACATATACTTAGATACATGAAGGTTAATGCCGTATGTATAGCCTTGTAAATATGATAATACTCTTCCAAAGCTTTGTCATAAATAAATATGAAAAATAACAAATGGGAAGAGTATGCTACTTGAGAATGAATAACTAGGCGCTTGGCTTATTTCATTAAGCTGCCGCCTCTATTTATCAAGCAACCAAGCAGCCGGCTTTGAGGTGTGAACGAGGCAACCATGGCAGCCGGCTTTGAACATAGTAGCCGCATAATTGATGAATATAGCAGCCGATTGCAGCCCCTTTGAGGATGAACCAAGCAACCCCTACGACTGGTAGGTGCGGCTGCTCTCCCACGGTGAGCTACCTCACTAAAGACATGGTCATCCGGGCACTGTTGCTGGCTGACATTATTGATGATGGTGACCGGCTGCCACCATTGATGAAGCTAATACATTTGATGATGGTTATCGGCTGTCGTTTGATTGATCGGGTGCAAAGGTCGGTAATGAATGAGCGGCTCTCGCTCTTTCCCACAAATTCCATATGCCTGCAGCTCTTCATATATCAATATGAATTTTGTTACAAATGGAAGAGGAATAAAATAATACTTGCACATGCGGCTTTTCCATCATTCATGGAGTGTGGATGCTTAAGTTTGGCCGCATGTCCCCCACTAATTCCAAGAGTTTATTCTTGAAAAAACAATTTGTATAATACAATTATTAACATATATATATATATATATATATATATATATATATATATATATGTGATATTGATAGTATCATATTATCAATAACAATGATTGGCCGCATGCCGCCTGCTTTATTGCATACGGATGCCGCCTGTCCTATCTTCAAGCAAATAGCTTGGATAGGCTTGAATTAATTTTGCTAGATTTCTTGGTCTCATGGTGGAGTACGAATGTTGCATCTAGCTGGCTCAGTAAATGAGCAATGATTAAAATAGCATGCGGCTACAGCTTGTATGCATCCGGCTGGTTGAGGTAGCCTGAGTATGCGGCCGACTCATAAAATGAGTCAGATTAAAATAGTGGAGCTGGCCAATTTAGCCCCTCACCCCTAATATACCATCCTCCAACTTAGATCAAATGACATTGCCTTTTAACCATCCATTAAGAGAATAAAAGATGCATGATTTAGTATGACAAGCCTTCTTCACCGTCTGACTCTTGGCATTCGGCCTCATGACACCAGATGTACTCAGCATCCGGCTTTAGGACGCCTACCGCCTCCTAAAGGAGGTTCCCCCTATTGAGTCGGTGATCCACCGTTGTGCCATTACTAATGTGTCTCCCCACAGACGGCGCCAAATGTTTTGGGGTTTTTTTTACGTACCCGAATGGAGGTTATGTACGTCCCTCGGAAGACAGATCCGCAATGCAACACTCGAACGGCCCGATCCCCTGCAAAACAACGGACCTCGGGGGGGCCGGAGGTCCGCCTCCGACGATCAAGTTAGTGATCGATATAATGTATTTCTAGAGGGAGAAATTATAGAGAAGGGAGAGTGATTGTGGGGGACATTGCCCTTGGAGAATGAATTAACTCTCTTGAACTGATGTGAAGATCAGTATTTATAGAGCATTGGGATATGTGCCTTTTAGGTCATTTAACCTAAAAGGCTCTAGGTTTGTGGGCTTAGAGCCAATTTTCACTTTTCTATCATTGAGTGACACGTGTCATGCTCTAATTGGCTCATAGAGCGCTGAGCTTGCGAACACGTGTCGCGGTGGCATTTGTCCACATATAGAGGGTATTTTTACCCCAAACAGGTTCCGTACCAAGTTCTTGGAGAGGGCGCGGCCGATCAATTTTTCTTCTTTGGCTATAGGTACTCTTGTAAATCCTTTTGAAGGCTAACTTTTAGATAATATGTCATTTGCTTAGTTTTTAGACAAAGAAACTAGAGAGAAGTTAGAGAAAAAGTAGAGATTGTAATTCTTTAATTTGATTTGTATTACAACATTGCTTCAATCAAGTTTGGATTTCTTCTTTATTATCAATGAATGTTTGTGAGATTTCTTTCCTTTGAATTTACTTCAACTGCAATTTTCTTTAATGCTAGAATGTTTGGTTTTAATTTTGATTTAGTTTTGAGAATTTGTTGATTGATTGATGTTTGTGATTGAATTTGTTTTGTGTTTCAATTTCACCATGATTAGTGAGTATATTAGTTTCTAGGGAGAAAGGGAAGCATGCTTGATTGATGCTTTTTTGCTACTTGATGACTATTGATTGATTAAATTGTTTCAATAAAATTGGTTGACATAGTTGTGCATGTGATTAATTAGACTAGGAGTGATCAACCTATAAGATAAATCTAGATAGCATTGCAAATTTCAATGACATGAACCCCTGATTTGTGAATTGCTTTAATTGATTGAATTTGATTATGATTATTCTTGTAAGCCATTCATAGTGAACGCTAGATTGGCTTACAGTAGATATCCTTTGGATTCCTTTGATTGCAACTATCATTTGTCCCTTGTAATGCTTGAATCAATTGAGTGATCTATCAATTAGCATAATCATTGGGCTTGCATGTGGAACCTATATCCCTAGTGTTTAGCATATTGATTGAATTCTTTTTTTTGTCTATCTTCTTGATATTCTAGTTACCAACCTCAACCATTGATATTCTTCGATTTAGCTTTACAATAGACTATAGCATAGTTCCTACTCATTTCTTTGGGTTCTACCCTTGACTTACCGCATACTTGTTTAAGGTTCTTTATGTTTTTATAAATTTAGTTTGACCAAGGGAGAATTAGATGACGACCTACTTTTTCCACTTTTCATTACCCTTTTGTGTAACTCATCGTTAATGAGTACATATTTGGAAACCAAAACTCTTAAGGCTCGTTTTGCCCTTTTGTCAGCATGGGGTGGATATTTTTCCTTTGTGACATAGTTGAGGATGTCTATATACCAAGGTTCTTTCTCTTCTTCTTCTTCCTCTTTGGATAATTCATCATTTTCTATTGGTATAAGCTGGTTTGTGCCTCTTTTCGATTGTTAAGGGCATTAGCTTAATTTCCGTAGGAATCCTAACCATTGAGGCTAGTCTTGCCAAAGCATCAGCAAATTGATTTTCCTCTCTAGGTAGATATGTGTATTCTACCTTTTCAAGTTGGTTAGTGAGGGTTTCCAAGTAGGTTGGGTAAGGGGGCCAAGATTTCACTCATTACTTTCCATCTCTTGGAGATTTGATGGATGATAATGAAGAATCTCCAAAAATTCAAAGTTTCTTTACTCTCGATGCTAATGTTGTTTCGAGGCCTACTATGCATGCTTCGTATTCTGCAATGTTGTTGATAACGTCAAAATCTAGCTTTATGGAGATTGGAATATGTTCCTCTTTAGGTGATACCAATATTACTCCTACATAACATCCCTTTTGGTTTGAGGCTTTATCCAAGTAGAGAGTCCACGTTTCATCTTCTGTGACCATCAAGTCTTTGTTTGGAAAATCATTCTCATGTATAGGCGTGGAATCTTCTATTGGAAAATTCGCTATGAAATCTAAAACCATGGATCTTTTAATAACCTTTTGAGGCATGAACCTTACATCAAATTAGGAGAGGTTGACTATCCATCTTGATATTCGCCCATTTAGTGTAGATTTCTCGAAAAGGTACTTGAGTGGATTCATTTGAGATACTACAAAGACCGAATGAACGATCATGTAATATCTTAACTTTGTTGTGGCCCATACCAATGCGAGGCACAATTTCTCAAGTGGTGTATAGCGTATTTCATACTCGAGCATAGCCCCTATTCTCTCTTTGGTGACTGTTAAGTACAACCTAAGAGGGATTCCTGGAGTATTGGTGCCAATATGGGAGGAATAGCGAGATAGGATTTTATCTTCTTAAAGGATTTTTGACACTCATCGTCCCATATTATTGGCACATTCTTTTTTAGGCTTTTTGAATATCGGTTCACATATCGTTGTCAATTTAGATATGAACCTACTTATGTATTGCAACCTGCCAATGAATCCCCGAATTTTCTTTTCGGTTTTGGACGGTGGCATAGACATGATTTCTTTGATCTTGATTGGGTCTATCTCTATTCTTGTAGAGCTAATGACATATCATAAGAGTTTTCCTGACGTGACTCCAAAAGCACACTTGGATGAGTCAACCTCATGTTATATTTTATTAAAATTTCAAAGAATTTTCTTAGGCCTACCAAATGCCCTGGTCGATCCTTTGATTTAACAATTTCATCTACATAGAATTCGACTTCCTTGTGCATCATGTCATGGAGTAAAGCAATTTCTGCTCTTGGTAAGTAGCACCCGCGTTTTTCAACCCGAATGGCATCACCGTGTAGCAGTAAGTGCCCAAAGATGTTATGAAAGTCTTTTTCTCCATGTCTTATTCTTCCATAAGGATTTGATTATACCCTGCGAATCAATCCATTAATAAGAGAAACGCGAGGTTCGCTGTATTATCTACTATAATATTGATGTGCGGTAAAGGGAAGTCGTTCTTTGGACTTGCCTTATTTAGATATCGATAGTCGACAGACATATATTTCTTGAATTAGTGGAATTGCGTGTTGAGATATTTCTCTATTAATGCTTGGCATATCTTCAAATGACCAAGCGAATACATCGATGAATTCCTTTAATAGATTAATAAATCGGTTATTTCATCTTTATTATGTGTTAGTCCAATTATGACTTCTCTTTTAATTGTTAGATCTTTTTAGATGTCAACCGTTTTAGTATCCTCAATTATCAGTGTTTTATTTTCAAGTGTTTCCATTGCTGTAATTATTTCTTTGTCATTTTCATTGTTAGTTAAGCAATGCTCATCACCATGAGTTAAAGAATGACATGAGGAAAAAGCAGAAGAAACACATATTATTGAATTCTAAAATAATTACATCAAATAAAGAGACGTCCGTTGGGAGTTGATTATTGACTATGCTAGGGAAAGATACTAAATAAGAAGGAGGTGATGCTATTACTAAGGACATAGAAGACTCGATAGGGGAAGACTCTAACTCAGATGATTCATCGAACATTCGTCCTTGTCTGGTTGTTATTGAAATCTTTCTTCTGCTTGGATTAGTCACTTTCACAGTCTTTTACCATCCTTGAACTAGACCCTCTGCTGGAGTGATATGTTTAGAGGGATCAAAGTTATCACTTTGGAATAATGTTTGAATGAGAAAGGAGTTGTCTTTGATATGCTTTGGTTCATTCTTTTCATACCAAAAGAGGAGTCCCATGACATTAAAGTCAAAGCATGGGGGTGCTTTTTCCTTATGGATGGGGGTTGGGACATCATCTATAAAGTTGCAATCCAGGAGTATCTCGAACCCAGGCTGTCTTATCCCATTTTTTGCAAAGGGTTCAGGGATTTCATAGCATGGATACTTTTCTCCCTCTTTTACGATCCATTGGGATTGCTTTCTTTTTGGTACGAGCTTTCCTACGTGCGTTTGCCTTTTCCCGGGCTCGCTTAAGATCTTCGAGAGACGGTTTGAAACCAAGACCAAAAGTGTCTAATTTAGGGAGGCCAAGTAATCCCATTTATTTTGTTATTCCTTTCTCCTTTCCTAGGGTCATTCAAGGAAATTGTCCTTGTTTATTAAGGATAGCGTTTAATGTCATGTTAGAGTAGAGGTGATAGTGAAGAGGGGTCCTTGTCATCTTCGTCGTGCTCCACGTTTATTATGGGATTCTCAATAGCGTCGACCCTCATTGGTGAAGCATCAATTGTGATAGGGATTCCTCCAACTATAGCATTCACTTGCAGATGAAGGGATGAAGGGACGACCCTTAGGTCGTGAAGCAAAGGGCGTCCCAACAATAGGTTGAAAGAGGCTTCAATGTCTACCACTTGAAAAGTAGTGGCATGTTCTATGACTCATGTCGTTACGTTCATAGTGATAGTTCCAAGATCTTGGCGGCGAATGTTGTCATAGGCTCTTATTCTCGGTGTAGACGGGGTCATGTCTTCATCTTTTATCCCTTACATTCTCGCGGTTCGGAGTGGATAGACATTAATCGCTGATCCATTATCTACAAGAGTCATTGGGACATTCATTCTCTTGCAGATTACCGTGAGATTTAATGCTTTATTATGTTTATCGCCCACAAGAGGTAAATCCTTGTCAGGAAAGGTGATTAAATTTATAAGACTACGAATATCATTCGTAAGAAATTTTGCCAACCCCTCAAGAGTGGTTTCGAAATCTATTCCTATCTTGTCCAAAGCATTCATTACTGCCAACAAATGCTGATGGGATGTAGCTAAGAGTTTCCACACATTCATATCAACTATGATCTTCTTTAATTGCTTGACAACATCTTTATCTTCTATGATAAGTATGGAAACTTGCTGAGTTATAGATATAGGTTATTGCGCGGTAATGGGAGGTTGTTGTTCGGGTTATACTGAGTCCGACTCACCGCGGAAACAAACACAAAAAAAAAGAATGCACTTGCAATAAATAAAACCATAAACATAATTAAATTAATCACAAGATTAAGATAAAACGATTACCTTTAGAGCGTTCTTCGCCTGACCGGAAGGGGCTCTTACTTCCAAAACAAGCCTTAAAATTACGACGGCCTCCAACGATAGTCCACCCACAACTCGACCACCGAAAATGGTCCAATGCCTTTGCGTTAGCAAGGCCCAACCAAAACCCGAGTAATTAATGAGTTTAAAGGTTTTCACAATGGTGATGCCTTTTTCAACTCTTACTCAAGTGCTTTTTGCAATACCCCAACTTGGGTATTTATATGGAAATGCATGAGTGTGAAAATCTCTCCGGCCACCTCCCTTTCTTCTCCTGCATATGAGTTGCGCCACATGGCAGCTTACTTGGGCACCTATGTTGTCTTTTGGGCTGCCATAGGGTGGTTGTGAGGCTTTGGCCCACCTCACTTGCGCCCAAAAGCATGGTCTGCTAGCTGCCACGCCCTAGCAAGCCACAAACCATGTGTGCGGGCTGCTAACTACCACATGCTAGCATTTCCACGCACACTTGGTGCGGGTTTCTAGCTTTTGTCCGCGCCCCTACTAGCACTCGGTTTTACCGATGATAGGGGTATTTTAGTCATTGTTGATTTATTATTATTGTTCACATCTCGTCTTTTACTATTTTCGACTCGACTTTTGACGCTCGGTTTCGACGCTCTAAGCTCGAATTTCTGACGTCTAAATATTAACTACTCGATCGACTTATTAATTAATTCCTTATTAATTCGTCGCTTTGGTTCGTTAGTTGCTTGGGTGTGACTCGAAGAGTTTAGTCAAGATTAAGCTATATTATTAATTATGCATTAATATTACTGATTGGAAGCGGCCTCCATCCAGGCATTCCCATCACTTCACCTTAATAAATATATTAGCTTTCTAATAATTCTGAACCCACTAACGGAATAGTACACCTGTTAGAAGGACACCATTCCTTCCAATCTCCCACTTGTCCTTCCGGACAAGTGCGCATTTAGTGTATATCCTTTTTCCTATATCGCTTAATGTTTATTCATGACCTATAAGGTAAGATTACTTTGTCATCCTTATTACGTCAAGAAGTGTTTCTCGATACCGAGTCTGACTGTTAATAAACAGATGATTTCTAAAATACATCCGAGCACGGCCATGCATTTTCACAGTCTTGCTCTACGAGAGGCCTTGTATACAACAAAGACATCTTCCCTATTCTAGTAGGAGGACATTCCCAATCTTGTAATGTAGCTCTTCTTACTGAGAGGACCTAGCCGCCCGAGTGTTGCCTTTATAATCCCCTATTACGGCTGACGTTTAACAACATCAAAGCGGACTAGTTTTCAAATCAGAGAACTCACAATACTCATGGTCGAGGAAATAGGTTCCGATAGCCATAATGAGAAGTATACTTATGACAATTTTTAATCTCTTAAAGTATTCTCATAGGTCGATCCAGTATGGTTCTAAACCAATACTTGTGCAAATGATTTATGAGAATCATGTCTCATAGCATAAGAAACGGTGCTATAAATCAGACTACACACTAATCTCAATTGGTCATTAATCATCCATAGTTTAAATGACCTTTATTAGGGATAATTTCGATTATAATATTTAATGTTCACTTTATAGGTGTTTCCTTACCAAGACTGGTCTTGATACCCTATTTTGAATATTCTCAAAACCGAATGGACTCATTATTTAATCCTAAATAGCAAAACGGAGTGATAAAATATTGCATGAAATTTATATTACTCCAAAACTTGAATGGTTTTTCTTATGATAAATGGTTTTTTCGAATGTATCATTCTTTATAAAAACATCTATAGAAATCACACCCATATCTAATATGCTTGACTTCTTTCATGCAATTGTGAATGTTGTCGTTCACTCATTGCATAGGTTTAGTTATAATTACTTTGCTAATCTTAGCGTCTTCATTATTGATCACTTTCATAATAAGATGATAAAATTTGAGAGTGTCATGTATTATATGTGATTTAGGATTTAATGTCCAATTGATAGCTCCCACTCATTTTCATGATTGAGACTTTTAACTTGACAACCTACAATCATTAACGTTCAGCAACGAACTTTCCATAGAACATCTTCTTTATTATCGCCATTAAGGCAACAATATTCTAAACATATATTTTAGTAGACTTCCTAATGATGTTTTGCTTGGGTTTCATTCCAAACGGCTCACAATGATCTGGGATACCCTAAACACTTGTTATCATGGAAATTTTCCTTAAATTCCTGCACATTACACATGGATCTACGTCCATGTTACCATTCTCAAGCCACGACTCATTTTAAGCTCGTTCTTATAAACGACTTCCTTGTTAAGGATCTAATCCTTGTGAAGGCTTCTGCTTACAACATCTATTCTCATATTGTATTTGTTTCCACATTTCAAGAACTCATCCTGTTACTTATCCAACTACTTTGGATGTTGTTGGCCATAGTCTAACGATCTAATACTTAGATTCGGGTTGATTGGTGCTTCATACATACTTTACATGCTCTAAGCAAGTAAGTCCTGCGACGATTCCATATCATAACGTACATGATCGATTAAATTGCAGAGTAATTCTCAATCTTATTCCATCAATTTGTCATTTTAGCTCATTCAGTTTAATTGAGTCTTTGCTAAATTGTTTGCTATGTGATATGGTTGAAAGTCTCTATTAGTGTCTTTCATGTTTTACTTAGTATTTAGCCTAGCTTAAACTTAGTTCAAACATTTACTTAGTTTAATAAATATGGGTCGAAAGTCTATTCAATGTCCTTCAATTCATGTTTAACACGGTAAACTCCTTTACACGTTCAAACATTTTATTAATTTTATACCATAGAACTTAAAACCCAATACGTACTAAGTATCGTCTTTTGTTTGGTCCATTGCCAAAAATACTTTCAAATATAAGCATTTAGCATTTGATAGTTATTTCACAACAAAGTTCGTAGACTTCTTATTGGACCTTTATATAATTTACTTTTGCTCTCACTAAACTTCTTATTCATAAGAGTTTCTATGTTTCTCCAGGAGTCAATCCTCTTATTAACTTCATGAGAAAACACGTTCCAATTCCTATATGCAATGCTTCCTTAAATCCCTTAATGGATTCCTTGAGCTTGCTTTCAAATCTAGCATTATTTAGATTTTCAAAACCCTTAGACTATTCCATAGTCACTTCCAAAATCCTATTTAGGAAGGCGATTTTGGTGTCTATTTTGCTATATTTCATATGTGCAATTTTGCTAGATCAGTCACGAAAAGATATAAGCATTCCGATTGGTGAATAGATTTTTATTAAAATCGATTCTGTAAATTTAATTGTATCCTTTTCATCCAATATAGCTATGTATGCATGTACGTTTCCACATTTTTTAGTTTTCTCCTTGATTACTTATTTTCAATCGATGGGTCTTTCACCCTTCATGCAAATTAATCATGTTTCAAACAAGATTTTCAAACATGGGGTTTTTTTTTTTTATTTTTATGGCCTCGAACCATTATTTGGAATTTGGATTTGTCGTAGTTATCTTACAATATATTATTCCTGTACTATCTAATAGTAAATAGTATGCTTGTAAGTCTTGGGTTTATTTTAAAATTAATAGAAATTTATAGGATTCAATCCAAGCCTTTTGTGAATTGTATACCTATACGGGGCAATTGCATCAACCACTGAGTTTCAAGGCGCTTCCAAAGCCTTTTTATTATGTTGATCTTACTCCAACATTTATGATGTTTTGTGAGTAATGAATTCTCTTTTAAGGAACTTGTAAATTCTTTTTTAGTATTCTCGATCAAGCATTCTCACGAAGTCCTTTTATAGTCTTTTGAGATTCTCAGTTTTATTTTGTTGCTAAGCTCGATGGTCATCGAGGTAATTTTCCTCCCACTTGTTGTTTTAGAAACGTGTTACTTTCTAGAAAGACACCACTTAGAGCAACAAGCACTATGTTCTCAATTAGGTTGTGGAAGTAATGCCCATGGTCTCACTTGAATGCTTACAAAGAGACAAGTATATTGTCATTGGGTAAAAGTTCGTTGTAAAACAAACAGTTAGCTTCCACTTGAGCTATCTTAGCCTTTAATGAGCTATTAAGCTCCTACTCAACCACCTAGCTCATGCTAAACTAGTGAGCTCCCTCTGAGCCACTTAGCTCCCACTGATCCAATGAACTCCCACTGTAGCTAAGAGTTTTAGTGTAACATTACTCTTTCGTCCAAATATTAAGAACTTTTATAGGAAGGGATGTGATCCATCATTGTTCGAGTCATTTTTAAATGGCATCGAGGTCTCCGTGAAGTCACACTATGTTCTTTGTGGAGTTATTTATGAAAATTTCAATTTCATAACTTTGTGATGGTCACGCTTGGCTCAAGCAAACATCTCTCGATCTAATCTAGACGTTTTGATATCTTGCCAAGTCGATTTTGTACTTCATTGAACTCTTGAACTATTGAAGGTCACGTTTGTTCACGTTTGATGAATATAGCCATATTCTTTTAAATTCTTTGTGTAACGCTGAAGTAAATGAATCCTCTTTAGCTTTCGAGTCAATTGTCTATACCAAGAACAATAGCTCTTTACTTTGTCGGTTTGAACAAGTAAGACTTGGTTGTTTTAGAACGATTTCGAATCGATCAACTATCAAGAGCCTATCTAATAGAGCCTTGAGTACGTTCTTGTCAATATGACATTGCTAAAGATGTTCGGTACGCAAATCATGCCCATGACTTTGACATTTTGCCAGTTTATCATATTAAGAAAATGTTTGTTTATAATCAAGCATTCTTGACTCATGGTTTAGACAACCATGCCATTCGAATAAATTTGCAACTATTGCTCATCGCTTTGAATGTGAGTCTTTCCGTGTGTAAACGGATCAATTGCTGATTATGGAACACAATAACCATTTATTTGTTCCAGCCTTAGCTTAAAGGTCTTTAAACAACGCATATGACCTTACAACTGATGTAATACCACTTGCTTCATTCTTAGCTTGTTAGTCGATAACTTAGCTTATCTTCAATAGTTTGAGGTCACTTTCAATGTGGAACACTCAAGCAGTATCCGATACTTGTGAAGATAATGAATTGCTAAGCTAACTAGAATAACATGAACTCATGGGTTGAAATGGAATCTTATACCTTTTCTTCGTTCCTCGTTTCCTATATTTCTTATCATACTTTATCTCATAATCTTTTAGGAAACTTTTCTTTAAGAGTCTTTGATTTTTAACTTTGTTAGGCATAATTAACCATCTAATGCGCCGTAAAACAAAGTTCCATCTTTTCCTCTCACGCTTTAATTACTACATCAATGAGTCCTACTCATCTATGTATTAAGCGAAAAGATATGTTGGTTGCCAATATTGACAATTTGAGTTTGCAACTCAATACTTCATGTTTTATCAAAACTACCTAGTATTTTGAATACATGATGTCCAACCGTCCTTAAAAGTCATTTATGAGAATTGTATTTTAGAAATGCTTTACTTTTCTTTGAGAACCATTCTCAAAGATTTCCTTTACCAATCATGGAAACAATATTATTTAATTTAGAATACTATAAATATAAGTGCAATTTATAACCATTTATCAAGTAAATACATAATAAGTTTGAAAATTAAGAGGTATTCATGCAAATATTCAATCTTAAATAAACGTCTTATCCACGCATTAAAATTGTCCCCATTTGGCGAGAATAAGTTGATTCCAAGATCCAAAGAAACAAATCGTGGTTAAGCATGCTTTGGCTTGTCTTAACATTCAATCTCCTAAGGTAAGAAATTTTTTCTAATGGCTCCAAGCCACACTTAGTTGAATAAATCGTCGCATCTAATGCTCTCTCAACAATTTATTCACTTTGCCACGACATGTTAGGACTCCATCACTCATATCGTTGAGTTCGACCAAAACCAACTTGCATACCCGGTATGCCTCGTGTTCCTTGAAGATGTAGAGATGCCTCGCTTTGGCGTAGCCCACCACTACCCTCGTTTGGTTGGTAAGTGTTGTTTTGGAATGGCAAGTTTAACTCAATTTTTAGGGACCAAGGGTTTCTATGTTGGTTGATTTAAGTGAACTTAATTAATCATCACAACATTCAAAATCCTTAACATGCATCTAACATATAATTCATATACATAAACATATATATCGGAAAACATAAATAGAGATGCTTTTGGCGACTAGCATGACCCCTTGAGATATTCAAATCTTAAAAAGGTCTTCATTTGCAACTTCATGGCTTCGTCTTCTAAGAACCTCCATCTTCAAGACTTGACCATAATTATGCAATACTAGTATCTACGATTAGGACTAATCTAAATATTAAGGTACAAAAATACTCAACGGTACGCAGACGGTATATATTTTCCATCCTAATCGGGCCCCACTAGTTGCCATTTCATAAAACCTGTGAGAGAATATACATTCCATTCATCAATTCACTATTTGTGAATGACCCATGCATTTTACAACGATAAACAAGTAACAGTCCATAAAACACACGCCCGCACTAGTAACTAATCTAGGTGGTTAATCCGATTAACACACCTAATTAAAACTAGTCAAAGTTGTTTTAATCGATTACGTAAATAAGCGCAATTAATATTTGAAGCTCCCACTAAATTCCGCATCCAACTCAATCAATCCAATTAATTAAGCCGGTAAAACCCAATTATTTGCCAATATAAAATTTTGCAAATGCCGCTCATAAAAATCAAGGCCAAGCCTCCACATTTTTTTAAAATAAATTAAAACCAAATCAGATTAATAAAATAATTAAAACGCCAAAATAAGCAAAACTTTACGTAGTCCAAAATATCCAAGTGCCTAGCATTAAGATTTGGAGTGCTCACAACTCGCACACAACTCGCACGATCTCATTGCACCACATTGCTTCACAAGATATGTCTACGCATATTTCCTTTAATGATGTACCAAGCTATGCACAACAAAACAATACTCATGTAAGCTCAAATGCAAGCGCGCTAGGCGGCTTACCCACGGCAAGCCACAAGGCTGCCATGGTGCGCCAAAGGCTGCACGTGCAACAGCCACCATGCGCATGTGCATCATTTTGAGGCGACTAGTAGCCTCGGCAGCACCATGTGGGTTGCGTGTGAAACCCGGCTGGCCGAAAGCATGCTTTGGGATCTTAGGCCTCGATTTGGTGCTCATGCTTCGGAAAAAATCCCGTCTTTGTGTGACATATTTAATCAATTACTAAATTAATTTTAGAATCAATTAATTTTGAGGAAAAATGAAAATTATAACAAGTCCAACTTAAATAAATTCATCCAAGTGCATAAAACAAAAATTTTTCCAACAACCATTCTTTAATAAAAATTTTTTAACTTAGTGCAACAAAAATAAGAAGGAAATTACTCACTATCAATTTAATTAGTTTAAATTAATCTTGAGTTTTTGACAAAATAAAAGGGAGTTGGAAATATGAACATAAGTTCAAAAAAAACTTTAACTTTAATACTTGTGAATCCTTGAAAAATTACATCTTCCAATAAGAAAATAAATAAATTTCTATCACCAGTTTTAAACTTTATGATTCCAATCAATAAAAATGATTAAATCAACAAAGTTTAACCAAAAACATGGAATTTTGTAACTCAAAGATTTAATCACTTAACATAATTAAAGATTGAATCTTTAGGACTTAGAAACCTCAAAGAACAACAATTTCACACTTAATGCAATTAATTTGCAATTATGTGAATAATAAAACCAAGCATTCAAACACAAATTACCACCAAGTAATCATGCCTAAAGAGGTTTAAAATTGCATATAAAATATGTATTGAACCATTTACATAACCACCATAAATATGCAATTAATTTTCAAGGTTAGAAAGACTTAAAATTTTTCGTCAAAACAAAAAACCCCTCAAAAAATGTTTTTTCGGAACGCCTTTTCCACTCAAAATTCACTATTTTTGGGTCGAAATCTGGGTTCGGGAGCTAAAGTCAGCTGTTATACGTGTTTAAAATGGATAAAACAAGCTACTAATCAAATTAGCAACTTATAATCAGATAAATTAAGCCATAAAAATACCTTGAAAAATATTTTGATTTTTAAAAAAACGACTGAGGCTCCAATACCGCTATTGGGGTTTGGTAAGTCCGACTCACCGCGGAAACAAACCCTAAAACAAGATCGCACTCGCAATAAATAAAATCATAAAGATAATTAAATTAATCACAATATTAAGATAAAACTGTTACCTTTGGAGCGTGCTTTGCCCGACCGGAAGGGGCTCTTACTTCCAAAGCAAGCCTCGAAATTACGACGGCCTCCAACGATAGTTCACCCACAACTCGACCACCGAAAACGGTCCAATGCCTTGGCGTTAGCACGGCCCGACAAAAACCCGAGTAATTAATGAGTTCAAAGGAATTCACAATGGTGATGCCTATTTCAACTCTTACTCAGTGCTTTTCCCAATACCCACACTTAGGTATTTACAGGGAAATGCATGTGTGTGAAAAGCTCTCCCATCAATGTGGGAGAATTTGATTTTCCCATTTATTTTAAATCTAAAATAAAATTAGTAATCAAAACTAAGAATAAATCAACAAGTGGCAAGCATACATGGAGGAGTTGGTGAGGACCACTTGGAGGAGGGGGGGACCAAACTTGCCCCCCACTCATTCTCCCATAACCGGCCACCTCCGTTTCTTCTCCTCCATTTGAGTTGCGCCACATGGCAGCTCATTTGAGCACCCATGGTTGCCTTGTGGGCTTCCATGAGGTGGTTGTGAGGCTTCGGTCCACCTCACTTAAGCCCGAAAGCATGGGCTACTAGCTGCCACTGCCTAGCAAGCCACGTACCAAGTGTGCGGGCTACTAGCTGCCACATGCTAGCATTGCCACGCACTCTTGGTCAGGTTGCTAGCTTTTTGCCGCGCCCCTACTAGCACTCGGTTTTACCGATGCTAGGGGTATTTCGGTCATTGTTGATTTATTATTATTTTTCACGTCTCGTCTTCTTCTATTTTATACTCGACATTCGACGCTCGCACTAGTAGAAAAAGGCTCATTTGCGTCGCTCATTTATAGTGAATTTGCGTCACTTCTATGAGCGACGCAACTGCTCGCGACGCAAATGACTTTTAAGTCATTTGCGTCGCTCCTAGGCGCGACGCAAATAAGAGTCATTTGCGTCGCTCCTTTATAAAGGAGCGACGCAAATGACTTTTTTGATAAACTTATTTTTTGTCATTTGCGTTGCTCCTTTATAAAAAAAAGACGCAAATGACTCTTCTGACAAACTTATTTTTTGTTATTTGCATCACTCTTTTATAAAGGACCGACGCAAATAACTCTTCAGATAAACTTATTTTTGGTTATTTGCGTCGCTCCTTTATAAAAGAGCGACGCAAATGACTTTTCTGATAAACGTATTTTTAGTCATTTGCGTCGCCTCTTTATAAACAAGCGACGCAAATCACTCTTCAAATAAACTTTTTTTGTTATTTGCGTCGCTCCTTTATAAACAAGCGACGCAAATTACTCTTCCAATAAACTTATTTTTTTTTATTTGTGTCACTTGTTTATATAGGAGTGACGCAAATGACTGAGTAGACAATACCAAAACTGCTGTATTTGGGTCACTTGTTTGTTAATGAGTGACGCAAATGAGGTGAATTTATTTTTTAATTATAATATAATAATTGCCTTGTATATGTTTGTAGTACCTGTTTTCCTAGGTATAAAGTAATATGCTAACGCTAATATAATTGAAATTATAATTCAATATTATTGAATAATGCAAATGTAAATTTCGGCAGAGTCTCCTTTGTAATTTGGCCTACCCATAAAATTTCCAAACCATGTTTCTTAACCAAATCAACGTATAATACAACTCCAACTTCTAGACTTAAACTTAAAGGTAGAAGTACCTCAACAGCTCAACCTAGAGTTCAAAACGTGGTAACTACTGATTACTGACTATAGTATACAATTTCGCCCAAGCGAGCAAGAGGCATATGGCAACTTGCCTATTGTGACCAGAAGTGAGACAAAGCCCTTCTATTTTTGCAGGCCGCAACACACTCAAGCACATATTCTCTGAGCTTCTTCTGGACTTCTTCCATTGACAAGCAGGAATCAACCATCTGTTATCATTCAGCATCGTATGAAAATCTAGATGGCATTATTACGGAATTTGATGAAACAGCAACTATCTCACAGAATCTAGTTAAAAAAACATAATTTACAAAAATAAAAAGAACATTGCAAGAAACTGGAACATGTTTAAGTAAAAGAAAATTAGTATAATCTGCACTACATAATATAGCAGGCATCACTATAATCACACTATGCAAGATAAAGTCACCACTGTCAAACCTATTAACCTTACAGCCTTACCAAAATTGTACAGTCTGATGCAAGCTATGAAAAAACTAAGATTTGGTTTAACAACCATGTCTCAGATCTTACCAAATAAGTGGTACGCCCCATAAATTCTTATCAGTGAAACTAAAGGCAAAATTCCTATCATGTCTATTTGAATGAAAGTATACCTCTAGTGATATATCAAGGTATAAGACCATGTCTGGAGCCAGCAATCCTATCTCTGGTGCCTGCACAAAGAGAATTGTGATCATATTGCGACTAAATAGAGATATGTCTGATTGAACTGGTTGATTACTAAGAGTTGGAATCTGTAAAGCAAGTTGTCAACATACATCACACTCACTCGAAGATGGGTTTTAACCAACTGTAATTACCATATATTATTTCCTTATATCAGTCATTCTCTCTTTACATAATGCTTCATAGAATGCCATTGTTTCCAAACCAAAAGAGTTAAACAATACTTTTAATCCTTACACTTTCACAAGTCATGGGATTATGAAAAGTCAGTAACCAATTTTATAGAACATTCAACAGTCACTTAAACAGAGATTGTGGTGATAACATTTTACCTTACACCAATCAAAATCAAGGCCTTTGGCAGAAGAGAAAGCCACACCGGAGTATGAATAACGATCTATAATGAGGGTAGTCCCAGATTTCAACTTTTCTTCCATCATGGATCTATAATTGTATATGACAAAGTCAACAACTAAACAAGCATATCACCAAAAAACCAGATTCATGAAGAAGTAAAGTTTACAACTTTAAATCACATTCTGAACTCCTGTCCCAATATACTTGTATATATTTCAAAATCTCAGGAGAATAAAGACAGTTTTTTAAAAGTAATCTATCATAATTCCAACTACAATCTCCAAAACGTAATATAACCGAGAACGAATTACCAAAATTAACCAATAAATAACAACATAGAAAGGAATTAGATTCAGCTAAACATAACATCAAACACATGGTATGCAACTCACAAATTATGTATAAAAAAACAATCATAAAAAGAAAAAAGAAACAACCTTTTCTCCCAACGATTAGCACTGAACAAAAGATTAATAGTATGATAAAATTGATAATTAATCTGACCCAATTGCCTTAAAAACTAGAGTACTAACCATTTCGCACTAGTTTGCAAAATTACCAAGCAGAGACACAATTATGAATCATGTAAGAATAGCCAAAGTTTGCAAATAAAGCTTACCCCGCACACTCATTAATCTTCCCCGAATTCTAGCTTTCCACAATCTTCAGAATCAAAGACTTGTTTTTATCCAAGTACTGCCAAGATTTAAACCAACCAAAATTTAGAAATCAATAAGAAAAAAATATTTCCAGATGAGAACTAACCAAGCAGTATATATAGATGAAGCGGCTAATGGACTAGAATCATAAGTGAATTAATGTAACAAAGGATGAATATGTCATGCATAACCAAAGTGTATTACAGTACATATCAATTTTTACTTAAGCGTAAGGATCAAATGATCTGCAATTAGCAATGTTTTAGAATCTACCCCGGTAGCCCTAGACTAAGATAAAAAGCAATGCATACAACACCATTCCCTTATATAATTTCATATGTATTAATTGTTTTATCAATGATCATTTGATTCACAATAACTTCCTTTTATTCAACCATTTACAAGGGAACATACGGATTCTCCATTTTAATGAATCGGAGATGACAGTTGTTCATGCTTGAGACTTACAAAAAAAAATTGAAAATAATAATAATAATAATAATTCTGGGTTTTTTCCTCCAGATTTAGGCCTTCAAAAGTAGCTTAACAGATAAGAAAACTTGATACTAGGTTTAAAAACAAGTTAAAAACCATCATCACTAAAAACCACTAATTAAAAAAGTACATTTACACTATTTTTCATTATTAGCCAAATAGTCATAACATTAGTTGAATAAGAAATACTGACATTGCCTATGTGAAGACCATTACAGGAGCCGACACTTAAAGCTTCATTACAGTAAATTTTAAGTTTGCTACACTTCAATGATTACACTGACATTTTATACTTCCATGTATATTTATATTTATATTTTTATATTTTCATGTAAATTCTTGAATTGCTTGTTGTGGTCCAAGTTCAGAAAAGGTTCCATTTCCAACTGCCGAAAAAGTTAAGTTTGGACCAAAAGGCAGATCTTAGGCCAGGGGTTGAACCATGCTCTTAAGGTATGTTGAACAGCATGCCAGCAATAATCAAGCTGCATGACAGTATGTATGATGTATATCGACTTTTCGATGCTTACAAATGCGAGCACGTAAACCTTAATCATCTGTTAGGCTAATTACAACTAAGATAGACATAACAATGTATCACTCGACTGAAGTGCTCGTTCAGCATGCTTCAATGACTAAACCCGAGATCATAATGGACTTTTTAATTGCAATTAAGGCAGTAATAACTTAAATCATCAAGTAATGTACATTTGTACTAGACTAGAATAGATTAAGGCAGTAATAACTTAAATCAAAGTTTGCAAAATTACCAAGCAGAGACACAATAATTATGAATCATGTAAGAATAGCCAAAGTTTGCAAATTAAGCTTACTCAGCACACTCATTAATCTTCCCCGAATTCGAAGCCTTAACCAAGAAAAGATTGAACATAAATAGAAGCAATCTTACCATAGGTGGAATTGACTTCAAAAATTCAACAATGTCGAGCGGACATCGAACTTCAATTGTTGTTGCTGTAATTTTCTTGAACTTCCTCGGGTTTTTTGGGGCGAAATTAAGCGATTTTTCCACTCGAAAATTTCAGTTATTGCTCGAATTTTTGTTGCTGTAATTTCTTGACTTGAACCCAGAAAAAGACGTAATTCAAACAATTATTGTTGCTGTAATTTCTTTACTTAACCTATTGTTACTGTAATTTCTTGACTGAAATTCGAACAAAAATTATTTATGACTGAAATGGGACCAATTTCTTAGGGTATATTGTGTCGCTGCCAAAAACCCTAGAAATCCCCCCACGAAATCCCCCAACCGAACTTGAAGACCGAAATTGAATTTTTTGGGGCTTTTAGGGTTCGAATTTGTATGCTTTTGAGTTGATTTTTTGCTCGAAATGGGGGATTTTTGGTCGGAAACAATAAATTTTTCTGGGTTTAAGGCATCGAATTTCTTAGGGTTTTTGGTCTAAATTTTTGCTCAAAATTGCTCGAATTTGCAGCCGATTATGGGTCTTCGACTTCACTGCGATTTCAGATGTTAAATTTGCTGGGGAGACGCAAGTTTTTTGCCGAATTTGTTGGATTTCAGAGACAATTTTGTGGGTGATTTTTTGTAGAAATTCGGTGGAATTTAAGAACTCTTGTTTTTTTTTCTTTTTGTATAGTTAATGTAGGTACCTGATGAAAAACTAAGGTAAAAAATGCAGAAAAACCTAAAGCCAAAAGAGTTATATGCGTCACTTTATTATAAAAAAGCGACGCAAATAACCTTGTTTATAATGTTGTACAATGTACATATGCGTCGCTCATTAGTAAAAGAATGACGCAATTTACTTAATCACTTATTTGCGTCGCTTGCTAACTAATGAGTGACGCAAATAAGTTTATTAATTGCGTCGCTTTAATAAATAGAAGGGACGCAAATGATAGAAAGCTGAAATGCACTTGAGTTTTGCGTCGCTTCTTAAATAATATGCGACGCAAATAATTTAAAAGGAGGTAAAATAAAACATTTGCTTCGCTCCTTAGAATGAGTGACGCAAATATGGCGACGCAAATGTACATTTTTTTACTAGTGTCGATTTCGACGCTCCAAGCTCGAATTTCCGACGTCTAAATATTAATTACTCAGTCGACTTATTAATAAATTCCTAATTAATTTGTTGCTTCAGTTCGCTAGTTGCTTGGGTGTGACCCGAAGGGGTCAGTCAAGATCAAGGTGTAATATTAATTATGCATTAATATTACTGATCGAAAGTGGCCACCACCTAGGCATTCCGATCACTTGACCTTAATGAATATATTAACTTTCTAATAATTCTGAACCCACTAATGGAATAGTACACTTGTACCATTCCTATCAGTTGCATTCTCCCGGACATTATGAGGACATCTATGGGTGAATCTTCTGCATCCCAAATGTCGTCTACCAAATATATTGTGTAGAATGGGGTCTCATCAAAATCATTACGGTATCCTCGTCGTCACTGTCCCAAACTCCATTAATTGCAGTATCTTTTAATTCTGGAATTTGGACTATCTTTTTATCATCAGTTAGTTTTCTGAATTAAATCTTTAAATTTAAGACAGTGTTCTATTGTGTGTCCCCCTAATTTGTGATATGTAGTAGAATCTATTTGTCATCTTCAGCGATTCAAATGGTCTTGGTTCGAGAGGTTTAATCTTGCCACCCTCGAAGAGCATTTTGAACATGTTTGCATAGGTGGTCCTAATTGTAGTGTAAGACCTATGGCTCCATTTAGGTGTTTAAACTACTTTAATAGAGAATGGTTTCTTCGTAGTTTGTGGTACCTCTTTGTTAACATGTCTATTTTTCTCTTGTTTAGTGTGTTTAAGAATGTTTCTACACATGACTACGAATTTTTCCACTGAATATACAAGGAGCAATATATCTTCCTTAGTGGGAGGTTGTTGCATATGGGACGGTTCACTCATGGCGTTGAAGAATAATTCTTCTTCTTCTTCAAGGGCATGAGTTTCTTTAGTTGGTTTAATCAAGGAAGAGGGACCAATAGAATTTTGCTCATCAGAGATAGCCAAGGAACTAGAAAGTGGTGCACAGTTGATTCTTAGCTTCTTACTTGCAGGAGGCACTGGGAGTTTATTGTTGTCTATTAAGTTCTGAATAGCTTCCTTTAGCTTCCAGCAATTCTCAGTAAGATGGCATTGTGGTTCTAATTAGCCAATCTCTTTTTGACTGGTGGATCCCCAAATGGTCCAATGGGAGTTATAAGACCTTTTGCATGAAGAGGATCAGATGCGGTGTCATAACTCAAACCAATAGGAGTAAAGTTTCTCCTAAATGGTTTCCTTTGTACTTGATTGTTGATAGGAAGGACTTCAGTCAAATTGAAGTTGGTAACATTATTTGAGTGGGTAGTTTTGGAAGAAGACGAATTGTCGTTTGTCTTTCCTTTCCGGCCAATGTTGGAGTTAGTTTTAGCAGCTTTCTGTTTTGCAAGGTCGTCATCAATATTAATTCCAATGTTATAGACGGCCTTAAAGGTGTTTAAGTTTCTTTGATATTTGAGATGCTTAGAGTATTTTTCCTTGAGATTCTTGATGAAAAATCTCACAGAATCTTTTTTAGTAGGGACCTCAATCATCTTAGTAGAGGTTTCCCTCCACTTGTTAAAGAAAGAAGTGAACCCTTCATTCTCTTTATGTTTGAGTATCTGAAGTTCCTTATGATCGATTTCAACTTGAATACTGCACTTATATCTATCAATAAAAGCATTCACAATGGTATTCCAAGTAGCGGTTTTCTCTTTATCAAGGGAAAACAACCATTGTTGACAGACATTTTCGAGGGATAAAGAAAACAATGTATGGAAAATTTTCTTATCTATCCCTTTAATATTCATTATTATTTCAAATGATCTTAAGTGGAAGTAGGATTCGATGTTGCCTTGAACTTAGGGATGTCAGTGGCACTGAACTTTTTTGAAAGAAGTTCCTTGTCCACCAAGACCCCTTGTGAGCTAATGCCTTGGAACCTGTAATCATTGGATATCTTGCTTAAGCTTTCTAGCATGAGCTCCATTTGTTTTTGCCTTACAGGATCATTAACTTGAAGAACTATATATGTTCTTCATCAAGTTAGTTAGGTTGGCTACATCCTTCTTGAGTTCATTAACTTCTTCTTGAGTGGTTATGATCTTCTTAGCTTTCCTTTTCCGAGTAATGGGTTTGTCAAAAAGGAGTATCTGAATGAAAGTGTTGTCTTTGATTAGCCGCCCTTCCTTTCTTGACTAAGCACTGTTAAATTAAACTATTTATTTATTTTAATTGCTTAACTCGAATTTTGCTTTGAATTTATTTATTTTAAAAAGAAAAAAGAAAAAATGGGGTATATTTTTGGTGACCAATTAAGGGTTCAAACAAATATGGTTTTATTAGAGGATTAATATTCGACTTACTCCCTTAGAAAATGATGGGAAGATGCGCATAGAAGACTCTCTAGACATGGTCAAAATGTGACATGTTATGTGTGTGCTTTAATAATGAATGTGAGTGACATACTTTGACTCTTTTGTGAGACCATGGGACTATGTGCCTAGACTCGATTAAGGACTAAACATAATTACTGCCATTAATAAACTGATTAACATGTATTAGCAAATTGATTAGACTAACACATCGCGAAGACTCGAGCAAAATTACAGGCTGTCGTCAGACGACAGTACCGTCGCAAGACGCTGGTACACAACGCAAAAGGACGAGATCGTCGCCTGGCACCGGGTACTAGCGTGTGGCGCCACAGTCCAAATTTTTTCGCCGTTATGAAACATCGACCTGGTACTATTTCCAGTATTTTTCTTTAAAGGGATTAGCCTTAAAGTTGTACTATATCCAATTTGATCAATTTATTAAACTTTAATTGATTATTAATTAATTAACTAATTAAATTAGCAAAGTACTTTTAGTCATTATTTTTATTTATTTAACTTATACACAAGCCAAACAAACGGTTAGAAAAAACACATACAATATGCACAACAAATAATGCACAAGTAGTCATATAGTCACGATATGATGCAATAAGTTTGCAACCTAACCATGGATCTAGCTCTCTAAAGTTCAGGATATGGGTTAGTCAAATAGGGTCAATGGTTATGATTCCAGATGCACCACGCAGAATCCTTACCTTTGTAAGGGTTGGCGAGTGTGGATGGGACCCTGCAAGTTAAACCCGCTTCCATGGTTTGGTGAATTAAACAATCACGGATGTACCCTTTGTTGCCTGGAGCATGAATTCCCAAAGGGTTATGTCTATATGTAGAACATATATGGGTTTCAAAAATAGGAAAAAACTCAATAAGGAAGTAAAACCGAGCAAACGGTACTGGAAAACTAGTCGAAGCAATAAGGAAGACTTTTAGCTCGATAGTGGAAGAATTTGGCGCGAGAAAATAGCGTCGTCGCCAGACGCTAGCACTGTCGTCATACAACAATCTTGTCGCCTTGCGATAGCGCCATCGTTTGCGCTGACGTTGTTTTCTCATCGCTAATTACTACATGCCTTGGCAGCTTTTTTTGTAGCATTATTTTTATTTTAGTTGTGAAACATATTTCCCTAAATTCTTATGTGTAATAATCTATGTTTTTGATTCATTATGGATGTCTTTCCAATGAGAACCTTTTTATGCTAATACCAATAATGTTAATCAAAATTACGCACATGAAATACTTAGAACTTTTCGAGTCTCATCCACTCATTCTAAATCGTTGCCAAAATAAATTTTAGGAATTGAAATAGAAATCCTCCCCAGTGTAGTCACCAAAAAACTGTAGGGAATATTTCAAGTATCCCACACTTGAGCCCCATTGTGATCAGACACTTAAGCACGGTGGCGTCCAAAGGGAAGGAAGCTAGAGTAAAAGAGTCACCGACAAGTTTTCGGAACATGTAAACCGTTCACAGGGTGAAGGTTATACCCCCTAACAATCCGGGATATCGTTAAATCCAATAGGTCTGGAACCATGACTAGAAGTTCAAGGATGAAGGTACAAATACAACCTAAAAGAGACTGAATCTTCCCTAAAAATAGGCCTCTACTTTATTCTTCTCGTATTCATGTGCGCTTTCTGAATAATATGCAATCAATAATATTAACCCTTAACCTGTTTAATATATGTTGGTTGAATATTAATGCACAAATGAAACTATTATTGGCGATCACTTGAATTATAATCATATTAACCCTAAACAAGATTATTAATTATCTTATTAAGCGTGATTACAAATACAAATTCCCTTTATACATGCATAAAAGGTGTGATCAAGCAATAACAATAAAAATAAAGCAAATAATAATCATAATAAATAACATTTATAATAAATATATTCATGTCAAAGCATAATATTAATAGCAAGATCCTAGGCATGACACTATCAAAATTAATAACAAACCCTAGCATGTCATTAAACATTAAAGATCATAGCTTTAGCCCTAACAAGATACTAACATGATATTTGGAAAGAAATAGAACTCATCATAATAATCATACTTGATATTTGAAATTTTTGTTATTACCCTAAACATGATACTAGGAAGCAATATAACATCCTAACATGATACTAAGAATCAACAAAATAATCTAAGCATGATATCTATTTCAAAAGATCAATAAGACAATTAAAGTACTTGCTTCTATGCCTCGTACCTCTTTCTAATAACAAAATACACACGTTAGTAACTTCAAGGAAAATATAAAATCAAACAATTAAATTAAATAATTGAAATAGTGATTTGGGACCAAACCCTCATAAATATCAAACCTTTCATGTATAGGGCAAAGGCGATTTTGAACAAAGCTAGGAGTGTCTAGAACTAATGAGTGAGGAATTTTAAGAGAGGGAAGGTTTAGAAAAAGAATATAGAGAAGGAAATCTTTTAGCTTTTAGTGAGAGATAGAGTGATCATGGTTGTGAATGTAAATGAGACGTAGATGATTTGAAAATAGGATGATACGACCCCTATTTATAGGAAAAATAGCACGGGATAGAAGAAAATCATATTCGAAATAAAATACCTCCTATCAATGCAATCTAGCATAATTTTCAAGGCCTAATCGAATTACACACATGCAAACTTCCATTAATCACTTTAATCTCAACAAATAATCAACATAATCCCCAAATGAAGCACAATCAATCAATCATACAAGTTTCACCCTATCCCTAGCCAAATAACTAATCAAACATCATAATCTAGCCAGCAAACAATTAAGAAATCAACACTAGAAGAAAAATTGAAAATGCCACCGCTTAAAGGCCACCGGTTTTTTTAAACCGGTGGTTTAAAAAATGGGCGGGCATAAGACAAATATTATTGCCACTGGTTCAAACCGAACCAGTGGAAAAAATGCTTAAGGCCACCGGTTTTGAACCGGTGGAAACATTTGAATAAAAGAAAAAAAGCGCGGCCCTTCTTCTTCTCTTTCCCCATTCTCTATACTTAACACTTTTCATTAATTCGACCAAAACTCCACGAGCCGCAGCAACGAACGACTCTCGCATTCAAACCCTACAACCACACAATCCACCAGTGACGCCACAGCCACCGCACCACCATCCACCACCTCCGCACTCCCTCCACCACATGCGCACACCTCCGAACCTCCTCCACCACTAAGGAAAGCAGCAAGCAAGGGGAATTTACGAATTTTCTTGGGAACTCCCTCCACCACTGACCTGGTGCATGGTTCGTCCACCACCTGTCACAACTGACGCCACAATCACCGCACCACCATCCCACAGCCACCGCACCACCATCCCACAGCTACTGTACGAATTCTTTTGTTATTTTTGGTATTTTTTTCTAAATTTTCTGGGTTTTTTTTATTGTTGGTATTGGTAGGGTTAAAATTTGAGAGAATGCATCTTTAGAATGCAAGAAATTGTGTGTATCTGTAGAATGCAAGACATTGATTAATTGTTCATGAATTAGTTTATTTTTTGGTTATATTTTCTGAATTTTCTGGGTTTTTTTGTTGTTGGTAGGGTTAAAATTTGAGAGAATGCATCTTTAGAATGCAAGAAATTGATTAATTGTGTGTATCTTGAGAATGCAAGAAATTGATTAATTGTTCATGAATTAACAGTATAATGGAAAATATATTTTGAATAATTTCTTAATTTCTTTCACTGTATTATTATTATTATCAATTTGTTGTTGTCACTTAATTTTTGGTTAATTATAGGATGAATTGAATTATTTTGGAGTTAGATTTAGGAGTAATCCATTTTAGATTACATTACATAATGATTTTTCTAATGCTTTTAGGAAATATATGGATTATGGAGTATAATTTGATATGTTAGAGTGGTGTTAAATTGATTGTTAGGTTTTATTAGGAAATTTTTAATAAATTAGAGAGTATTAGTATCCTTGTTACTTAATTAGTTGAATTTGGTAGTATATTGTTGTTTTAATTTCTTTTATATTATTATTATTATCATCAATTTGTTGTTGTTGCTTAATTTTTGGTTAATTATAGTATGAGTTGAATTATTTCGGAGTTATATTGAGGAGTAATCTGTTTTAGATTTTATTACATAATGATTTTCCTAATGCTTTTAGGAAATATATGGATTATGGAGTATAATTTGATATGTTGGAGTGGTGTTAAAGTGATTTTTAGGTTTTATTGGGAAATTTTGAATTAGAGATTATTAGTAACCTTGTTACTTAATTAGTTGAATTTGGTAGTATGTTTTAATGCGTAATTTTAGGTTGTTTTATAGTTCTTGACAAAATTACTAAATTAATTTTTTTTTTTTTTTTTTTTTGTAGATTCATATTATGTAGTGAAGCACAAGTTTATTAGCTATTCAAGTGGGAAGTTTAAGACATTACATCCATTATATTTGCTATATTGGTATGAACTATAAACTTTATGGAGCTATATTTCTTTCTATTTATCCATTTGATAAAAGTTTGTTCATGATATTACAAGTAGTGTCTTGTTTAATTATAAATAATTACAATAATATGTTGAATGTTTGCATCATCATATGCCTAGATACCCGTTCAAGGCTTTCTCATTAGGAGAAAGTCTTTAATAGTCCCCGGTTTGGACTTTTCTTGAACGTTTACTCTCACTTAGGTGGTGAATGTATGTCTTTTTTTCGATTTTAAGGAACATCTTGGCTTTCCATTTCTTCTCCATGTTCTCTAGGTACATATGTGGGTAAGTAATTATCTACATCTTGTACTTAGAGAACTGGGGGGAAGTGCTGCGGGATTTTCCTTAAAATTAGAAAGTTGACATACACTCACTTGTGAGAGTAGATATTCAAGGATGGGTTAGGTTTGAGTGATAAGGACACTTTAGAAACATGTATTTTTACACTATATGAATGGTATATTCACGGTGTGTACTTGAAGTTGATTTACATAAGATATGTAGCAATTGTACATTATTGATAATATGTTGCTATATATGTTTAGAGACACTTTACTAAATGGGGAAGGATCGTGGTTGGATGTATGGTAGACGTGATACAATTGATTTTTGGAAAGGGGTTCAAGATTTTATCGAGACGGCTTTATCTTATCAGCGCAAAATTGGTGAGGAAGGCCTATACGGTCCTTGTGTTAATTGTAATAATGTGAAGGTGGTCAATAGTGTTGAAATCATTATAGATCATGTACTTTGTCGTGGGTTTAGACTTAAATACCATGTGTGGATTTGGCATGGTGAAAGTGGAGAGTATAGTGAGGATCTTGATGGGAATGATGTGCATGATAGAAGCAATGAGATTCATGTGGACGAGGAATGTGAGAATGATGAATATGTAATTGATAGCGGTGAGGATGGAGCTGAGGATCATCCAGTGGATGAGGTCGAGGATAAGGACGTTGATGAGATGTTGTATAATGTCGAAGGTGATGTGTTTGAATTACTATCGGAGGCTTCCAAAAAGCCTTTGTACCGTGGGTGCAAAAACTACTCTAAACTTTCTGCCGTGCTAACACTTTTTAACATTAAGTCGAAGCATGGGTGGACGGACGTTAGTTTTACTTCTTTGTTTACCGCATTAAGTGAGATGTTTCCTGATGGGAATGAAATTCCTAAGTCTTACTATTATGCAAAGAAGCTTATGTGTCTAGTTGGTTTAGTGATCGAGTGATGAGTCGCTTGGATGATAGTGTCACCGATACAGGAAGGTGGCTTGCTTATGGTCTTAGGGATGATGTTCGCTCGTTTGAGGGATATGACATCAATGGGTACACTTTTTGGGTAGAGGGTCGGGATTTGAAATCTTCGTCGACCCAAAACAGTGGAGTAACGCTTGTGGCATCGTCAAGGGAGTTTGCAAGTGCTAAGGATAAATCACCTGTCGATGCAAAATTGTCATACTATGGTCGAATTCAAGAAATATGGGAGCTTAATTATTGTAACTTCACGGTTGCTCTTTCCAAGTGTAAGTGGGTTGATAATATCAGGCGTAATGTCAAGTATGATAACTTTACTCTTGTAGATCTTGGCTACTTGAATGATTGTGTGAAACCGTTCATCGTAGCATCTCAAGCTAAGCAAGTGTTCTATGTAACTGACCCAGTCGATTCAAAATGGTCCATTGTGCTAGCCGGGAAAAGAAGAATTCTAGGCATTGGAGATGTTTAAGATGAGGAAGAATATGATGCGTTTGATGATTCAGCACCTTTCACTGTTCCTAGACCTATTGCATCAAATGACATAGACGACCAGACATGTTATATGCGGTCAGACCACAACGAAAGAATATTAGAATGAGGTACTATAACAGTTAATTTGAGATTGTAAGCAATTAAAAGTATTATTAAATTTAATCGAAAGTTAGGTAATTTTATGAATAGTTTTGGGGAAAATGAATGATATTGTTATCTTAGTTGATAAATTCTCACAAATTCTTGTTAATGAATGAATTATATCTCAAAATGCGTCAAATATGATAGAATTAAATTTTTGTAGTGTTAACGGTACTAGAAAATAACAAGTTACGCCAAAATGCGTCAAATATGGTAGAATTTAATATTTTATATGCTATCATGTATTATGACCTATATGTTAACATTTTTATCTCTTATGGACCTAATATCGTGTTATGTTTGTAATGACAGGTATTTATAACTCATGGAGGAAGATTATGACCCACTAGTAGAGGATTTGGAGGATGATGATGATGGCTATGAGGGTGAGGATGAGGACAAGGACGAGTCATATGATGTCAACAAGGAGACTAATTTTGGTGAGCCAGAAGATCAGGAACAAGATGCTTTTGAGCGCAGGCTTGATGAATTTAAAATTTCAGCTGAATGTGCGCCTCCTATTGATTCTACATTTGTTGAAATTGTTGGTGAGAACACTACTCCTCAAACTCAAAGCCAAGGACAAGAGAAATTGAACACATGTGGTGGAGTGGGGGTAAAGGCACCAGCTTAGAGAAAGGGTAGGGGTCCATCAACAAGTTTTAAGAAGCCAACCGGTCCCATGGTGCTGGAGTATGATAAAATAGGCCGACCTACTGGCCAATGGATTCGGAAATTTGCAAACCAAGTTGGCATATGTTCGCGCAAAATCCCCACTACACTTAGTTGGCGGCAAGTACCTCCAGGCTTGATTCAAACATTTTGGTATTATACTAGGGCAAGTGTTTTGTTTAAATGCACATTTACACAATTACAAATAATTTCACCTAATGGTTGTTTGTAAATGGAAAATAATAATTGCTTGTATTTGTGATTGCAGAAGCTGTTTAATATTCCTAATGATCCCGAGAAGAGAAGGGTGTTTGATTCTTTACTAGCGGAGAGATTCAGAGGCTTCAAGATCCACTTGACTAGTGGATGGATCTATAAGAAGAAGAATCACAAGAAGAAAGCTTCCAAGGGGAATGATGGTGAAGGTGGAAATGAGGAAGGTGTTGAGGAACAAGACCCACCATGGAAAATATGGCCAAGCGTGACGAGGGACGAGCGGAAAGACTTTGTTATTCAAAAAAACTCGACCCAAAGCAATTGTAAGAACTACTAAATCTAATGAGAATTGTATAATATATTGACTCTTTTTGCAGTAATGATGCTAACATTTCTATTTATGTAGGAACTTCGAGAGCAAAACAAGGCAAATGCATTGCAGAAGGAGTACTGCCATCGTACGGGGGCCAACACACTTGGTGAATGGAGGCAAACTTGGAAGAAGGAGGGTATATACCCCACTTTTATTCAAGGGTCATCCGAAGAACCCTCCAACTCCACGATCACTACGTTGGTTAGTCGTGCTAGCGATTTGATTTGTCCTCTACATTCCTTTGCTAAGGACACTGGAAAATGGGTCATCAAGGAACCAGAAAAAAAAGTGGCTGATAAACTTGTAAGATATTTGAAACTTTTAAATAACTTTACCAAAAAAAAACATTATATGTATTCATGTTATCATTTTTTCTTATGCTACAGCTTGAGTACACTACAGAAGTTGTTGAAGGCAAGCTGGTCCTGACTATAGAGAAAGACCCTTTCACCTTGGCTTTGGGAAATCCCTACCATCCAGGCAGGGTATTAGGTATGGGAGGGACGTTGCTAGGATGGGAAAAGGTGATGGTTTCAGAATACAAAAAAATGGGAAGATCTCGAGCAAGTGTTAACTCACCGGAAGAATTGGATGCCAAGGTGGCATCCATCAAGGAACAAGTACGCAATGAGTTAATAGGTGAATTCAATGCTTGGGCGAAGCAAATGACAAGGAGAAGATGGGAGACATGGAGAAGAGGAGATACATGAGGTCGTTTTTAATCTATTAGTTTTGGCCTAGTGAGTTACGTGAGAGCTAATGTGGCATTATTTCTTAATTATTGCAGGTTATTACTCCCAAACATGCGGACTCGAGGGAGGTTGATAATCCAACACCCCATGAATTTCTAGATTTAGAGGTGAATTTAGGATTCTAGGAAGCGTGTTTGGTTTTAACATAGTGAATTTCGTTACATGATCAATTGTGTAGGAAAAGACCGTTTTTGATAATTTTTGTTTTTACAAGTGAATTTCGTTACTGGTATAGGTAGAGACCGAGTGTACACTTCTAGCCCCGTGGATATTAAATGGAGGAGAGTTGGAGTTGGTGGCGTATGGTAGTGCACAAGCGACGACCGGTGATACGGTCCATTTCCAATCGCTTAGGCCACAACATTACTCGGTCGGGATCAATTCTTACATTGCTGGGTTCGAAAACATCCCACTACTGGTGCCTATAGTGGATGATGGGATTACTCTTCTTTGGGTAGCAAAAGGTAGCTATGTGCAATGGCCACGTGCTTCGGTAAGGTTGATCAACGAGGTAATATTTTTTTGATGTTGTACAAAATAACAAATCTGCATGCGTACTTACTAGCTTAACCCCCGGCCAAAAATTTTTCAACTCTAATTATCTTTGTTTGATCAGATTTCGAAAAAAAGCCAAACATCAAAGAGAAGGAAGGTGGAGAAGCCTAAAAGCGTTGATCAACCTACTAAGAAGATGAGTGAACAAGGGTCGAAGAGTGAACAAGTGTCGAAAAAGAATTCTTCGAAAGGTTCAGCCATACAACCTACTCCACTTGTTGGAGACAATGTCCTTCAATCGCTCACTAAGGATTTAACTTTTCTACACAATCGTTTTAGCCATTTGCCTAGTGACGATCCCATTGAAATTGCTCTTCCTAAGGCAATGTTCCACTATGATGAGGATGCAAGTGCATGGTTAAACAAACAAGATGTGAAGGAATTTTTAAGAGGTTCAATGCTTAACATTTCTCTCATTCAAATATTCATGAAGTACGGGCACATGCCACTTAAATTAATTATGTTATTCATATTAGTGTTGTTTATCCTTCATATGTCAATTAATTTTTCATTGTCCATGCACGCAGAGCACCACGGGAGCACTTAAGTGACACTAATTCCCCTAGTAAATTGGGTGGTTATGCCCCGAACAGACATCCGAGACTAGAATCTTTCACAACTCCCCCGAGGTGATGTATTATGTTAATTGTAGTATTAGGGAATCAATGCGTGCGGGAGACAAGTTCATATTCGCCCCATGTTATGAGGAGTACGTTTAACCATGTGTAATTCAATTCTTTCTACATTTGAATTATATGTTGTACCCTAATTATTGATTTGTTTGTGTACTGTGAAATTATGTAGGTTTCATTGGTTCCTCATGGTGATTTGTCCTGCTAATAACACCATCTTTCACCTTGACTCAGCTCGATCAACAAAGAAGTACCACGTGATGTCTGTTCTACAAAAGTAAATATAGCTACCTAGTGTTGATTATCTTCACCTAACTCATTTAGTAGTCAAACTAATCAAATTTGAATTTACTTTCCTATAGTATTATGAATAAGATACATGGTCGCGCTCCACGGGGTCCTACATGGAAATCACCTATGGTAATGCCACATCATATTGTGATTATCTTAAAAAACATTGCTAAAACAATTGTGGATTTTATGTGACGTTTGATTCATTTGATTTGTTCCTATGCTAGTTCCCACAATAAGATAATGGATTTGATTATGAATTATGCGTGATGAGAGTCATGTTTCACATAGCGACTCATTGTACCAACACCATACATCTTGATGAGGTGCGACCTTAAACTTAGTAAAATGCTCTTTTTTAGTGATTTCAAGGCTTAGCCACCTATAACTAAGTATAATTGACATGTTATGAGAAAAAACATGGTCATTAGTTAAAAAATGTAGAAAATGGGCAAAGTAGAAGTCATTTAGGCCTTATTTAGGCCATTTAGGGTGAAAATGCGTCCTTAAACTTAGTAAGTTGCTCTTTTTACGTGATTTCAAGGCTTAGCCACCTATAACTAAGTATAATTGACATATTATGAGACATAACATGGTCATTAGTTAAAAATGTAGAAAATGGGCAAAGTAGAAGTAATTTAGGCCTTTTTAGGCTATTTAGGATGAAAATGCGTCCTTAAACTTGGTAAAACGCTCTTTTTAAGTGATTTCAAGGCTTAACCGCCTATAACTAAATATAATTGACATGTTATGAGAAATAACATTGCCATTAGTTAAAAAATGTAGAAATTGGGCAAAGTAGAAGTAATTTATGACTTATTTAGGCCATTTAGGGTGAAAATGAGTCCTTAAACTTAGTAAGTTTCTCTTTTTACGTGATTTCAAGGCTTAGCCACCTATAACTAAGTATAATTGACATGTTATGAGAAATAACATGGCCATTAGTTAAAAAATGTAGAAAATGGGAAAAGTAGAAGTCATTTAGGCCTTATTTAGGCTATTAAGGATGAAAATGCGTCCTTAAACTTAGTAAATGCTCTTTTTACGTGATTTCAAGGCTTAGCCACCTATAACTAAGTATTATTGACATGTTATGAGGAAGAACATGGTCATTAGTTAAAAAATGTAGAAAATGGGCTAAGTAGAAGTAATTTAGGACTTATTTAGGCCATTTAGGGTGAAAATGCGTACTTAAACTTAGTAAGTTGCTCTTTTTACGTGATTTCAAGGCTTTGCCACCTTTAAATAAGTATGATTGACATGTTATGAGACATAACATGGTCATTAGTTAAAAAATGTAGATAATGGGCAAAGTAGAAGTAATTTAGGCCTTTTTAGGCTGGATGAAAATACGTCCTTAGACTTAGTAAAATGCTCTTTATACGTGATTTCAAGGCTTAGACACCTATAACTAAGTATAATTGACATGTTATGAGAAATAACATGGCCATTAGTTAAAAAAGTAGAAAATGGGCAAAGTAGAATTAACTTAGGACTTATTTAGGCCATTTAGGGTGAAAATGAGTACTTAAACTGAGTAAGTTGCTCTTTTTACGTGAATTCAAGGCTTACCCACATATAACTAAGTATAATTGACATATTATGAGAAAGAAAATGGCAATTAGTTTAAATATGTAGAAAATGGGCAAAGTAGAAGTAATTTAGGACTTATTTAGGCCATTTAGGGTGAAAATGAGTCCTTAAACTTAGTAAGTTGCTCTTCTTACGTGATTTCAAGGCTTACCCACCTATAAATAAGTATATTGACATGTTATGAGAAATAACATGGTCATTAGTTAAAATATGTAAAAATGGACAAAGTAGAAGTCATTTAGGCCTTATTTAGGCCATTTACGGTGAAAATGCGTCCTTAAAATTAGTAAGTTCCTCTTTTTACGTGATTTCAAGGCTTAGCCACCAATAACTAAGTATAATTGACATATAATGAGACATAACATGGTAATTAGTTAAAAAATGTAGAAAATGGGCAAAGTAGAAGTAATTTAGGCCTTTTTAAGGCTATTTTGGATGAAAATGCGTCCTTAAACTTGGTAAAATGCTCTTCTTACGTGATTTCAAGGCTTATCCACCTATAACTAAGTATAACTGACATGTTATAAGAAATAATATGGTCATTAGTTAAAAAAAATGTAGAAAATGGGCAAAGTAGAAGTAATTTAGGATTTATTTAGGCCATTTAGTGTAAAAATGAGTCCTTAAACTTAGTAAGTTTCCCATTTTACGTGATTTCAAGGCTTAGACACCTATAAATAAGTATAATTGACATGTTATAAGAAATAACATGGTCATTATTTAAAAAATGTAGAAAATGGGCAAAGTAGAAGTAATTTAGGCCTTTTTAGGCTATTTTGAATGAAAATGCGTCCTTAGACTTAGTAAAATGCTCTTTTTACATGATTTCAAGGCTTAGCCACCTATAACTTAGTATAATTGACATATTATGAGAAATAACATGTCCATTAGTTAAAAAAGTAGAAAATGGGCAAAGTAGAAGTAATTTAGGACTTATTTAGGCCATTAAGGGTGAAAATGAGTCCTTAAACTTAGTAAGTTGCTCTTTTTACGTGATTTCAAGGATTACCCACCTGTAAGTATGTATAATTGACATGTTATGAGAAAGGACATGGCAATTAGTTTAAAAATGTAGAAAATGGGCAAAGTAGAAGTAATTTAGGACTTATTTAGGCCATTTAGGTTGAAAATGAGTCCTTAAACTTAGTAAGTTGCTCTTTTTTCGTGATTTCAAGGCTTAGTCACCTATAACTAAGTATAATTGACATGTTTTGAGAAATAACAGGTTCGTTAGTTAAAAAATGTGGAAAATAGGCAAAGTAGAAGTCTTTTAGGCCTTCTTTTAGACCGTTTTGACCTAAGTATTTAATTTTTTACATATTTATTTACACATGTTTAACATAACTAATTTAATTAATTCTAACATGATTTATATATATTCCAAGTTTTACAAGGCGCAAAAGGGAGATCCGTTAACTAGCAAGGACCTTAATGAAGTTAAAGACATGTTGGCATCTTTCATCACCTTCAATTTGGAAATGTCACATCATTTTAAATTTATACTTTGTTAATTAACTTTTATACTACAATATTGACTAGTTAGTATTGTTTGTATTTATGTATATCACACTTTATTGGTTGTATTACATTTGGTTTTTAATTATTAATGTCTAAATATATATTTATAATTCTTTTTATGATTAATTATAATAATTATATTATGACAGAATTTATAGCAATAATATGGGAGAATATTATGGCAGGATCAATTGCAAGAATAATTGCAGGAATAATTATAGGAAAAATGAAAAAAAAAAGAAAAAAAAATATCCCTATTATTGCAACCGGTTACCGGTGGCAAAAGTCACTTTTCCACCCAACAAAAAACCTGCGCATGTAAATTGCCACCAGTTAACCGGTGGCCATAATTATTATTACCACCGGTTAACCGGTGGCCATAGTTATTATTACCACCGGTTTTGAACTGGTGGCCTTGCTTCGCTTTATTGACACCCCCCAAATAACCACCGGTTCAAAATCGGTGGCAATGGGGGGGTTTAAACCGGTGGCCATTTCATATTTTCGCCTAGTGCAAGAATCACCAAAATATGGAGATAAATTACACTAATCAACAATCAAACATCAAAATAAAACCAAACAAATACGAATTCAAACAAAGCAATTAAATGAGATAGAGTTAAGAATGCTCGCTAATAATAGAGAAGATCTTCAACACAATTGTCATCATTGAATCTTCAATCTCTCAATCATCATTGAAATTCCTCACTTTCCCTCTCTAAAATCTACTCCTAAACTGACCCTAAAACTAGAGAGACAATCTCTCAACTAAGCTAAGAATATGATCTAAATCTCAAATGAAACTTTCTGCAAAAATTGGGTTTAAAAGGGTATTTATAAGAGGCGCAAAACGAAGAAGAGCGAAGCCGGACCCCGCAGAGGAGTGCCTGCGCAACAACAGTGCGCGCCCGCTCTCCTCTGGGTTTCTTCGGATCTCCTCGCAGCTTCGTGCGTTCGCTAAGGTCTTCGAATGAACTTACAACATGATGATGATGAACACTACGAGAGGCAGTCCCAAAAGCACTTGATTGTTGGTTCAACACCCTATCTTCATGAGAGCACGACTTGAGAGCGCAAGCGCTAGAACTTAAAGAATCCACTTCCTTTCATCTTGAGCTTTAAAATTGCCATGAGCCTGCTCCAAAAGCATCTCCCACCTTAGTTATTCACCAATATCAAGACATGAACCTCGTACAATACCTACAACCACAAAAATAAAGAAAATAAAGGAGAAGAGAGTAGAAAAAAAATAAAACAAAATGCATAAAAGCTACAAAATAAAAGAGGATAGGTAAAATCAAGACCAAATGCATAAAACTCAGCATTTATTAAGCATGAAAGCCATGTAAAGAAGGTTTAAACAACCTAAATGCTCATCAAATGGGTGCAATTTATGACACCCATCAGCTCGTCGCCAGACAATGAAGTCCTGTGCCAGGAGACGAAGGTCTGCGCCTGGTGACGACTCTGTCATCTTGCGTTGTTCTAAAAATCAACTTGCTTTTGAACACGTAATTACCTTTAATGCCAGTTACAGGTAATTAAGCGTCCAAGCAGGTTTCAATATCAGTTTTATTATATTTTATTCAAAATAAAACATTTTTAAAATATAATTAATAGGCCCTTCACTAGATAACTGGACCACCTTTAAAAACATTGGGCCTAATCTAATTTAATCCATAACTTCCTCATAATTCATCGAAATTGGGCTTATAATATATCATTGGAAAGCTCGTTTTAAGCCAAATCTAACTACACTATTATTGGACCCTTATTATAGACCAAACCAAATGGACTAGCCATTTTCATAAATAGGAGTAAGAAAAGAAATATTTTTGAAAATATAAAGAGAAATATTTTAATAAAAACATCCTCATCACTATACTTTCCACACTTTCACTTTATTAGATAATCAAGCGATGTGAATGGTATTCATAACTTGTTCGGTTTTGGGGAGACACATTTGGGTGTCTACAGATTTAGACACCCAAATGTGTCTCCCAAAAACGGAACCCAATGATTAATATCATTCACGTCATTTGATTATCGAACGAAGTGAAAGTGTGAAAGATCTAGTGATGTGGATGTTTTTATTAAAATATCTCTTTTTTTTTTTCAAAAATGTTTCTTCTTTCACTCTATTAATAAAAATGTTCTATCCAATTTAGTTTGGTCCGTTATAACGATCCAACTATGGTGTAGTTGGATGGGTTCGAAAATCCCTTTCCAACACTATTATAATCCCAATTCTGATGAATAATGAGCAAGTTATGGCTAAAATACTAAAATGGGCTTAAACCGGATTTTACCTACGACCCAATGATCATTTGGAGGGTCTAAGGTTTTAATCATATTCCTAAACTAATTAGGATTATTTAAAGCTTCTATAAGTTTCTAAAAGATCTTTATTATCCTTTTTGAAAAGATAAAATTAAAGAATTTGAAATTAATAAAACTTTCCTTTTTCTTAAGTCTTAAAACTATTCGAATTTAAAGATGTTCAAAAACAGTAAGATATTATTTTTGTGCCTCATCACATTTATCCAAATCTTGTATGGTTGGATATATCTTTAAAATATCTTTCCAATGATATATTAAAATATTAATTCTGGGCTATAACGAAAAAGATATGAAAGAAATATGAATCGCTATCCAAAACTGACAACCTTCCACTGTTTAGGCTATATCATTTTATCTACAAAATAATTTTATCTGATTCCAATTGGGTTGGAAATTACACTTCAAGAGATTTCCAACAATATATTATATGACTTATTTGGACTTCTTGATTAAAAGAAATGATAGAAAATAAATTAAAAAAAAAAAAACTACCTCAGCGCCAAACGACATTTCTGTTGTCAGTCGCTAATACTTGTCGCCTGGCGCTAACTCCTATCATTGGCGATAGGAGGTCTTGTATTCTGAACGGGACTTGAAATATTTTCTATCGTAACCCGAGCTATTTTTCTAAAAATAGGGTTCGTATCTCCCCGTTTTTCATCATTCACAACCATCATCTCTCTCTATTCTCTTTTTAAAAGCTAGAAGCTTTCTCTTTGTATCTATTATTTTTCTAAACCTTTTCTCTCACAAAATTCCTTACTCGTTTTCCCTAGACGTGAAAGGTAAATAATTTCTGAGGGTTTGGTCGCAAACCTTATTATATTTCATTGATTAGATTTACCGTTTTAATATTTTCCCATGAAGTTACTAACGTGTGTATTTTGTTATTAAAAAGAGATACGATGTATCGAAGTAAGTACTTTAATTATTTTATTGACCTTGTGATATAGAAATCATGCTTAAATTATTTTGTTGTTTCCTGGTATCATGTTAGGATGTTATATTGCTTCCTAGTATCATGTTTAGGGTAATAACTTAAATTTCTAATATCATGTATATCATTATGATGCTTCCAATTTCTTTTCTAATATCATGTTAGTGTCATGTTAGGGCTAATTGATCTTTATTGTTTAGTTACATGCTAGGGTTTGTTATTAATCTTGTTAGTATCATGCCTAGGATTTTTCCAATATTATTATGCTTTGAGATTGAGAATATTATTATTATGGTGATGATTATTATTATGTTGTTTGATGTTATATTTTTAATGTTATTGCTTGGTCACGACTTTTATGCACGTTTAAAGGGATTTTGTACTTGTAATCATGCTTAATAAGATAATTAATAATCTTTTTTAGGGTGAATATAATTATAATTCAAGTGAACTCCTATAATAGATTTGTGTGTGCATTAATATTCAACCAACATAGATTAAACAGGTTTAGGGTTAACCTAATTACTGTATGTTAGTTAGAAAGCGCACATGAATACGAGAAGAATAAAGTAGAGGCCTATTATTAAGGCAGATGCAATCTCTTTTATGTTGGATTTGTACCTTCAACCCCGAACATCCAGTCATGGTTCCAGACCTATTTGAGTTGTTGATCTCATGTATCGTTAAGTTGTGTAATCTTCACCTTGCGAACGATTTACAAGTTTCTAAAACTTGTTAGCGACATTTTTACTCTAGCTTCCTTCCCTTTAGATGCCACCATTCTTAAATGTATGATCACAGTGGGGCTCAAGTGTGGGATGCATGAAATATTCCCTAGAATTTTTTTGGCTACTCCACTGGGGGGATTTCTATTATAATTCCTAAAATTAATTTGGCAATAATTTAGAATGAGTGGATGAGACTTGAAAAGTTCTAAGTATTTCATGTGCGTAATTTTTATTAACATTATTTCCATAAGAATAAAAAGGTTCTCATTAGAAAGGAATCTATAATGAGTCAAAAACATAGGATTTTTACACGTAGGAATTTAGGGAAATATATTTCACAACTAAAATCGAAATAATGCTACGAAAAAACTGGAAAATTCATGAATAGAAAGCTGCCGAGACATGTAGGAATTAGCGCTGAGAAAACAGCATCAGCGCCAAACGATGGCTCTGTCGCCTGGTGACGGTGGAATCTTCTTGCGACAGACGCTATTTTCTCGTGCCTAATTCTTCCAATACCGAACCAGAAATCTACCTTCTTGTTTCGACTAGTTTTCGAGTATTGTTTGATCGATTTTACTTCCTGATTTAGTTTTTCCTTTTTTTTTTCTGAAACCCATATGTGTTCTACATATGGCCATAACCCTCTGGGAATTCACGCTTTATCTTATCAAAAGAACACTCAAGGCAACGCCGGATACATCCGAGTTTGTGAATTCACCAAACCTTGGAAGCAAGTTTAACTTGTGGGGTCCCATCCATTCACGCCAACCCTTCCAAATGTGAGGCTTCTGCACGGTGCATCTGCACTCATAACCATGGACCCTATTCTGACAAACCCATATCCAGAAGTTTAGAGAACTAGAGCTATGGTTAGGTTGCAAACTCATTCCATCATGTTGTGACTACTTGACTACTTGTGCATTGTTTGCTTGTGCATACTTAGATGTGATTAAACTAACCATTTGGTTTCACTTGTAATTATTAATATGCTTAAAAAAACTAACCAAGGACTAAAGGACTGTGCCCAATTAATTGATTAGTTAATTTGAGCTAATAAATATGTCTAAAAATCGAGTTATAGTTCCTTTGAGTCAACTCGGATATTTATACCGGTATACTGCACAAACGTTATCTTGTTTTAGTCATATCTGGAGTTCTAGGTAGAGTTAAGAGTTGTTTAAACTATGAGTCTGTAGCCCCGAGTTTTATCTTTCATTTGGCATTTGTTTTGTTTAATTCAGAGTCACGGATAAAAACATATGACTAAAATACTACAGCCTGTCAAGTTTAGTGCACATACGTGAAGTCTTAGCTTAGTCCTTAATTACGTCTAGTCACATAGTCCATTCCCATGGTAATGACACGAGTCAAACATGTCATCTAAACTCACTAGCCTTATCACACACTTTGTGTATATGTCATCATGACCATGTCTTAGGTTCATGCATGAGTCGATTTTTCCGTCATTAGAGTTGGGGGTACATTCTATTCCTAATTTTTTTCATATGTCTCCATCTACATCGTCTTTTCACTCTCTACATGATTTCTCCACACCTGTAATTCTTCTCTTTCTTCCATGATCTTTTCCCATTTATTGTATGTTGAATAGAGCTTGAGTAAAAACAATTAACAATAAGTATCCCGGATTTTCCTTTCTATAGCACTTGGTCAAGGAGAGAAGGGAGATTAATCAAGGACAACACCTTTGTTCAAGTACTACTTTTTGACAAACCAATTAGTCGGAAAAGAAAACCTAAGAATATAATGGCATCTGAAGAAGAATTAAGGAACTTAGGAAGGACATGGCCAACTTAACTGAATTGATGAAGAGTATGGCTCTTCAAATCAATGACCTTTGAAGAAACAACAAATAGAGATTATGGAAGAAAGTTTGAGCAAAATTTCCAATGTTTATAGAATTCAGGGCATTATCTCACAAGGGGTCTTAGTGGATAAGGACCTTCTTCCGCAGATGTTCAGCACTAATGATATCCCTAAATTCAAGCCAGCAGACAATCCTTACATTCACTTAAGAGCTTTCGAGACTATAATGAACATTAAGGGGATTGATAGGAAGATTTTTCATTCTTTGTTCTCATTATCTTTAGAAACCCTTTGTGACAATGGTTCTTTTCTCTTGAAAAAGAGAAAACCACTTCTTGGGATTCAATAATAAACGCTTTCATAGATGAATATAATTGCAACTTTCAAGATGAAATATGTTTCGGGGTTTTCTGATGTCCTGCGATAGAATTACAATTCCGAGACTGGAACCGGACGCCTGTACCTGCAAAATAACGGAGACTCCTGGGAGCTCCGCCTCCAACGGTCAAGTTAGTACTTGATTAAGGAGTAATTAATGCGGAAATTAAAGTGATTAGGTCTCTCTAGGTGAGAGTGATTAACGTAGGTAATCTGCTTTGCTAGCGAGATCAACCGGTTATTACTGTGTGTAATTAATGTGTTTTTTCCGTAATGTTTCTCGTTATCTTTGTTGTAATCTCCCCCTTAATGAGGATTAAGGGAGGTATTTATAACCTTGGGAAACGTGCCCATCCTAGGTTTAGGTAAACCTAGGGCCGATTGGGCTTCCCTCGGAAATTGGGCCTGGGTGGCAGGTTTCTCCATTAGGCATGGAGTATGCCACATGTCGTGACATAACAGGTCCAAGGTAGACGAATAAGAGCGTGCCACGTGGGAAGCCCTGGCTGTTCCAACTAGGGGACCCTTGGCAGGACCTGATTGGTCCACGTGGCGCATTCCGATTGGTGGGAGCAAAATCCCCTAATCATTTGCCCCTCACAGGTGGCACGTGATTGGTCACGTGTTACCTGTGACAGGTGTCGCACTGTAACAGGCGACGGCCTGCTACAGCTGTCAGTCGGCGAAAGGACGAGAGATTTTACCGCCCAAATTTTGAATTTTGGAAGTGACCCTTCGCCTTCTCACTTCGCCTATATAAGGGAGAGTTGCCTTGAGTCATTTTCACACTTTGAGAACTATTTGAGAACATTTGGACCCCTGAACTTGCTCTGACATTTTGGACCTTTTCTGCCTACCGCCTGTTCTGACAAGCCGACTGCACCGGATTTCCAGAACTTCATCAACCATCACTCGTTCAGGTAACTCACTTCTCTTACTCTTAATTTTCTTTTTATTTTCTGAAATGGCACCACGGAAGCACACGACACGACCTAGGTTAGTGATCAGCCGGTCACCGGGGACGGCTGAATCTAGGACTAGGAGTGCCGCCTGCCCTTTTCCGGACCCATCTTTGCCCTTTATACAAAGTCCGACTGTATCCGTGTCTATGCAGAGCAGGATGGCCAGAACGAAAAAGACAGGTAGGATCTCAAATTCAGACGGCTCCTCCCACAAGGTGCCGATTAGTGAAACATCTGACCAGGCGCCAGATGTGGAAGTGAAACAAGGCGGCCTGGATGCCGGCAATTCTGTGGGGGGAGTCATAGTGACCCCTTCCCATTTAACAGTTAAGAAATCTGCTCCTTTTCAAAGAGAGGAGGCGGGCCCCTCCGGGAGAGGGGAGGAGTCGTCCTCTTCAGACTCGTCGGAGGACGATTCCTCGTCAAGCTCTTCTGGCCATGCTTCTTTGGGTACAGAAGAGAAAAACAGCCGCCTGCAAGAGGCGAGACTTTCTCACGCAGTTGAGAAGGGGGACAATTAGGCGGAACCATCCGCCTCTTACCGAGAGCTAAATACCCCCTACTACTGCACGGTACCTCGGGGCCGAATCACAGCCATGCAAGAGAAAGTGGAGAGCTTTATTGCAAACCACACCATGGGCCCCGACTTTCTAGTGTTTGTGCCGGATCCAGAAGACACAGTCGTCTTGCCGGCTGGTTCCAGTTATGAAAGCTCCTGCTTTGGCTGCTACGAGGCGGCCATCAAGGCAGGGCTTCGCTTCCCATTACATCCGGCTGTTCAGCGGATTTTGGATGGGTATGAGTCGGGGTTATGGCAGTTAGCCCCAAACTCCTGGGTCAACGTACTCGGCTATGTGGCCGGGTGCGAACTGCACGGGGTGGAGCCGAGCTTCGAGGCTTTCTCCCATATGAACTATCTCAGCCGGACCCCTAAGACAGGCGGTACCGGCTGGTATCAATTGATAAGCCACAGGGGCTACCTCATGACAAGAGGTAAAGCAAACAAGTGGAAGGACTGGCGGAGCACCTTCTTCATCATTGAGAGTTCAGATATTGAGCAGAACAAGCGCTTCAATAGGTGGAACAGGAATCCGCCTCTTCTTGCAGGCGGTCGTAGCATGCCGCTTGTTCCCCCCAAGGCTAAGAAAGAGATCCTTGATAAAGGACTCTTTAAAGTAGAGTCGAGGGTCGACTCTACTTCAGGGGTACGAGAGCAAGTACCCCTGCACTGCGTCCCGAGCTTCAAGTGGCTCTATGACGAGTACTTTTTGGCCGCCTGCGGCCTCAGCAGTCGGTGCTCAAGAGGTAGTCGGCCTGTCGAATACTCTGTTGTTTCATACATTTGTTGTTTATCTTTTATTAACTTTGCTGTTTGTTTTTGTAGCTGACGCCATGAGCAAAATCACCGCCTCCAAGACTGCGGCGGCTATGTTGCGGGCCTCTATTATGCAACAAGCTTCAACCGACTCCCCCAAGAAGGGGGCACCCTTGGTGAGCTCCGAACCTTTCACCCTCTTTTTGGAGTGTTTATGCATATACTGACTTTTTTTTCTTCTTTTTTAGACGGGTGCTCCAAGAGCTTCATCTTCTCAACAGGCGGACCCCAAGGCCCGGAAGACGACTGTTGGGAGCTCTCCTGGTTCTGCCAGGAAACAGGTGGCGACTGAGAAACAGCCGGCCACTTCCTCTAAAACTCCAACTGGGCCGCCTAGAGGTATGAAGTTGTCCTTGTAAATTTTAGACTTGCTCCCTTTGTTACTAAGTCTAATCCCTTTGTTTATGCTTGATGCAGCCGGCCGCCAGGAGCCTGACTTGGTAGAGATGGCCAAGTCTATGATCAGGGCAGTTCCTCTAGCTGAAAGGGAGGCGGTCAGGGGTGTCGGCACCCTTGACCTTGACGGGATTGCAGGGGTCCTTGCTGAGGTATACTTAGCATGTTTTTGAGTATTTGAATTTCTGGACGCCTGTTTTCTTTTTTGTTTGGAAACTGACGCCTGTTTTTTTGTACTTAGGCCCTGCTCCAAGTTAACGGCCTTCGCAAGCCGCTTGATCGGAAGAACAAAGAGGTAAAGGCTGCAAAAGCTATGGCCGCCTCTGACTGTGATAAGGCAATGTTTCAAATTGCCCAAAATGAAGTACTGACCATTGATATTCTTTATTATCAGGCGCAGGCTACCGCCGCTGTTCGAGCTCAGTTAGAGGCGGCCCAGAAGAAGAATGACGAGTTGGAGGCGACCATCACAAATCTCAAGGCCGAGCTGAAACCTCTTCGCCTGAAAATGTACTCTTACGAAGCCATGGAGAAATCCTTGGCCAGCGTAAAGGAACGCCTGGTGACCCAGGAGAAGAGTCTTACCCAAGAGCTCTCGGAAAAGGCCGAGCAAGAGAAGAAAGAGCTGGTCTGGGAGATGATGGAAGACTCCGCTAAAATCCAGCGCATGACCTGGGGCCGCCTCTTCCCCAGTGCCGACTTTGCCTCTTGGGAAAGAACGTTCCGCCAGTGTTCGGATGCATATAATCAAGAGATCCTGGCGGCTGCTGAAGAAGAGGCGTTGGGGGAGGCGTCGGAGGAGGAGGAGCCGGTAGTGGCGCTTGTGCCGTTTGGGGGTAAGGCATCAAAAAAGGATGCAGCTGAAGCCGAGTCCAGCAAGAAGAGTGCTGACCAGGCGGCAGCTGCTAATACTCAACTGCCCCCTTCTTAAGCTTTATGTATTCTTTCCACGACCTGAGTGCCGTTTGCTTTGTATTTACCCGGCCAGGGGGCCGGGGCTTTGAATATTTTGCTGGTCTTTAATGGCCGGCTTATTTTTAATGAATTTTTGTTTTGCTTCAAATTTGTCCAAGTATTCCATGGCCGACTGTTTTTCATGGTTGAACGTTGTAGACAGGTACGGAGAGTTAGTACGCCGCCTATTCCCCTGGACGACTGGTTGTTTGTTTCCAGGATAGACGATCAGTCGGCCATTTATCCAATCAGTATTCCAATCAGGCGGTCCTGTCATTTGTAAATTTAACTAAGTAGGAATGTGGTCTGACCAAGTAAATAAAGTATTACCTAGTCGCCAAGGAACTGAGTAGTAGAGATAACAAGCTGCGGGTACCGGTCGTTTCCCTTTATTCGCCAATGTTGGCTTTTAACTCATAATTTGTTAACCTAGCAGGAGTAGTGGTTGAGAGCCCTTGTTTGTTAAAAACAGGCGGACGACTCATACCTTTTAGGCTCCATACTAAGTTTGAGTGACTATTAAGTTAACATAGGAGTTACTTAGTCTTCGTCACAATCTAGATTGAGTAGTAGAGGTACCAGGCGGCGGAGGCCGGATGATCCCCTTGATTCGCCAATGTTTGTTGGCTATTAACCCAATAGGTTACCTAGTAGGAATAGTGGTTTGAGTGCCCCTGTTTGCCAAAAAACAGGCGGTCTACTCAAACCTTTTAGGTTCCATACCAAATTTGAGGGAGTGATTATGAGTTAACGTTGGAGTTACTCAGTCGCCGTCACTTTTGCTTTGAGAAGTAGAGGTACCAGGCGGCGTAGGCCGGCTAGACCCCTTGATTCGCCAATGTTTGTTGGCTATTAACTCAATAGGTACCCCCTGCATTTATCCCAAGTAATACAGGCGGTCATCTGACTTCGATGTCAACTGCTACCACTGGTTTGGTTAGTGATAGAGTTATCCTTGTCTCAAAAACGGCTACGTGGTTGCCCTTGGAGACAGTCGTATAGGTGCCGTGTAATTAGTTTATAGAACAATGTTCCACCCAAAAGGGAGCTGCTCTCTGCGACGAATTTCATCCGGAGGGATGCCGTCGGACGCCTGCTTTGATGTTGGGACAGGTCGTATTAGTTTTGTAGATTTGATCAGTTAGCTTGACGCCTGGTCTGATCATTCGGCCCGTGGCCTTGGTAAGTTCTTGGTGAACGTAGGTGCTAAGTAAAAGGAGGGTAGCCGCCTGTTAGGCACAGGGTCGGCCAGGCCCTAATCTTTTTAGCTAAGTATTAGGGGGGTGGCTATGTGTTTGGAATCAGTCGGCCATCTTCTTATGGAGAGTAGCCGACTATATGCCCAGACGACATGCCCCTATTGTGAGTGAAATACTCGATGGAGAGTAGCCGACTGTAAAGGTACAGACGGCATGCCCCTCTGAAGATAGAGTAAATACTCAATGGAGAGTAGCCGACTGTAAAGGTACAGACGGCATGCCCCTCGTAGTACAAAATTGAATAGTAAGTGCAAACTTTTATTAAGTAGCTCTTTACTTTACATCATTCAAAAGAAATATTTCTTAAGATTATCTACATTCCAAGTTCGAGGCAACGGTTGTCCGTCGGGTTTTTCCAGACGGTAGGTACCGTCCCTAACTTCCTCATAGATTCGGTAGGGTCCTTCCCAGTTGGGAGTTAGTTTGCCAGACTCATTAGCCCTACCAACTGCTTCCATTTTTCTAAGTACAAAGTCCCCTACTTTGAGTGGACGCCTGTGTACTTTTTTGTTGTATGATCTAGTCATTCTCAGGCGATAGATCTCGTGGCGCAAGACAGCATTGCCCCTCTTTTCAGGAAGTGAGTCTAATGCCAGGCGCATGGCTTCCCAGTTTGCCTCTTCGTCATATAGCATTACTCGAAGAGTCGGCTCGTAGTGTTCTATTGGAAGAACAGCTTCCGCACCATAAGTTAGGAGGAATGGAGTTTCTCCAGTCGCCCCTTTTTCAGTCGTCCTAATGGCCCAGAGAACATGTGGTAGTTCATCCGCCCATAGGCCGCCTGCTCGTTCAATCTTTTTCTTGAGACCGTCTGAGATGATTTTATTAAAGGCTTCTACCTGGCCGTTTGCTTGTGGACGGCCGACAGATGCAAAGTAGTTTGCAATTCCTTGGTCACCCAACCAGCTTTTGAGAACAGGCGTCTCAAATTGGGGACCATTATCAAAAACCATAGACATGGGAGCCCCGAACCGAGTGATGACATTTTTCCCAATGAATGAAATTACATCTTTCGTCTTGATTCCCTTTACAGCCTCCGCCTCTACCCATTTAGTGAAGTAGTCGACGGCAACAAGTATGTACCTTCTTCCGCCTGTAGCAGGCGTATATGGACCCAGAATGTCCATGCCCCACTTAGCAAACGGTAGTGGGCTGTGAATGGTAGTGAGGTCAGTAGCCAGACGGTGAATTAGTTTGCCAAACCTTTGGCACTTGTCACATTTTTTCACCATCTCCATTGCATCTGCTTCCAAAGTAGGCCAAAAGTAGCCCTGCCGCCTTGCCCTTTGAGCAAGCATCCTACCACCTATATGAGAAGCACAGTAACCAGAGTGAAGATCGTCTAGTATCTCTCGTCCCTTTTCTGGAGTAACACTCTTTAAGAAGGGTTGAAGGTACCCCTTTTTGTGAAGTTCTCCCTTTATCATTTCAAAACAGGTGGTTCGTTTTTCAGTGCTGCCGCCTGTTGAGGATCATCCGGCAGTGTACCGTTTGTCAGATACGCCCTGATTGAATCCATCCAGGTTGAGCTTCTGTCTAGGATTCCAATAGGGTTTTCCTCGATGCTTCTCTTCTCCATTACTTCCCAAAAAACAGTTCGAGGAGTATCAGAGGAGGCGGATGATGCTAATTTTGACAGTGCATCCGCCTGGTTGTTTTCTGATCTTGGCACTTGGATTAAATGGAAATCCTCAAGGGAGCCGACTGCTTGTCGGACCGCCTGTAAATACTTGATCATGGCCGGATGGGTTTCTTCGTATTCGCCATTGTACTGACTCACTATCAATTGTGAATCGGAACAGGCGTCTATTTTTCTTTCCCCTGCCGCCTTGCACATGCGGATTCCGGCTAGTAAAGCTTCATATTCTGCCTCATTGTTTGAGGCCTGAAAACTGAAGCGTAGAGCATACTCGTACCTGTCGCCCTCTGGCGACTGACATATGACGCCTGCTCCACAACCATTTGAAGTAGAGCTTCCGTCCACATATATCTTCCAGACTTGGTCTGGAACTTGAAATTCAGGAGGACGAGTCATCTCAACAATAAAGTCAGCAAAGGCTTGCCCCTTCACTGCTTTTCTAGGCTCGAAGGTAACTTCGAGGCTCTGTATTTCTATGGCCCATTTGATCATTCGACCTGACGACTCCATGATGGTCAGTGGCCGCTTGATAGTTTGGTCTGTATACACGACGACTGCATGTGCCAAAAAGTAGGGCTTCAATTTTTTAACAGCCATGAAGAGTGCAAGACCAAATTTCTCCACTAGGGGATACCTCAACTCGGCATTTTTGAGTACGTGACTGACAAAGTAGACCGGGAGCTAACAGCCGTCTCTTTCAGCAAGGATAACAGCGCTTAACGCATGATTAGAGACGGCCAGGTACATGTAGAGAACCTCTTTAGGCAAAGGGCTGACCAGCCTCGGCAAGGAATGCAAGTGAACTTTTAATTTCTGGAAGGCGGCCTCAGCATCCGGCCCCCATTCAAACCTTGCCTTTTTCTTAATTGCCTGGAAAAAGTATAGGCATTTGTCGCCTGATCGACTTAGAAATCTTCCCAAGGCCGCCAGACAACCTGTTAACTTCTGAACCTCTCGGATGGTACGAGGCGACTGCATGTCAATGACCGCCTGCACCTTCTCAGGGTTCGCCTCTATTCCTCTCTGATTGATAAGGAATCCGAGAAATTTCCTAGACTCAACTCCAAATACACATTTCTTGGGATTGAGCATGACATGGTGCCGCCTGAGTGTGGCGAAAGTTTCTCGGAGGTCCGACAGATGATCTTTCTGAAGTTTAGTCTTGACAATCATATCATCAATGTATGCCTCGACGTTCCTCCCAATCTGATCAAAGAACATAGTGTTTATCATTCGTTGGAAGGTAGCCGGGGCATTCTTAAGACCAAACGGCATGACCGTGTAACAGTATAACCCCTGATCAGTGACGAAGGCCGTCTTCTCCTCATCTTTCTTCCATAAAGGAATTTGATGGAAACCAGAATAGGCGTCCATAAAACTCATCAAGGCATGGCCGGCTGTTGAGTCGACCAGGTTATCAATTTTAGGCAGAGGGTAACTGTCTTTGGGGCACGCCTTGTTTAAGTCTGTGTAGTCTACACACATTCGCCAGGTGCCATTCGGATTTTTAACAAGCACCACATTTGCAACCCAGTCTGGGAAGTAACATTGCCGAATGAACCCTGCATCAAGTAATTTTTTAACTTCGGCGGCTGCCGCCTGACTTCTTTCGTCGCCATGGTTCCACTTCTTTTGCCGTACCGGCTTCTTTTTCGGATCCACGGCCAGTTTATGTACCGCCAGATCAGGACTAATGCCTGACATTTCATGGACTTCGAATGCAAAGATGTCCTTGTATTCTTTCAATAGTTTGTGAAAGTTGTCACCAAGGTTTCTCAGAGCAGTCGTCCCAACTTTGACTGTTCGGTCAGGACGTGAGTCGTCTAAGATCAGGTCCGCATGCTCACCAGCCGGCTGAGGGCGGAACTCATCCGGCCGCTCCTCTGCCAATGATTTCTATTTTCTTGCTTTTCTTGCGGCCCCTGTCTGGGATGCCTTTCTCTTTTTGCCGCCTGCTTCTTGAACAGGCGCACTCTCCTTGACATTGTCAAGGTCTGTTTTTTCACCACTTGACCCAGTGGCCATAACAGTGGGCTTGACATCCGAGAGATAGCACTCTCGGGCCATCCTCTGATCTTCCATTAGGGAGCCAACTGTTCCATTATCCCTCTCAAACTTGAGCAACATAAGAGATGGGATTATAACAGCCTTAGAATTATTCAGGGTAGGTCGACCCAGAATCATGTTGTAGGCCGAGAGTTCCTCTACTACCAGGAACCGGACTACCATGTGTCGTCCTTCCCCTTTTTCGCCCAAGCGGATGGGTAAATCTACTCGTCCCAGTGGGTGGACGACTCCTCCTCCAAACCCTACTAAAGGGTGGGAGGCCGGATGTATGCAATCAGTCTGATATTTTAGTTTCGACAGACATTTGCTACTGATGAGATCTGAGGAGCTTCCGGTATCTATGAGGATTCGGCCAACTCTCTGGTTGGCCACTTTACATTCAATAACGAGAGGGTCGTCATGCGGCCCCCTTACCCCTCCTAGATCTTCTTCAGTGATGACAATCTCAGGAAATGCATATTTGGACGACCGTTCTTGGTGAACGGAATTTACATCTAACCGCCTGATATTGTCTTTGTTGCCCCTAATAGTGGGGCCGCCTCCAGAGAAGCCGCCTGCAATGGTGTAGACGACTGCATCATCTGTATCAGAGCTGTCGGCCTGCTGATGCTTTTTGGCCGACTGCTTTTTTGAGGAAGTGTTCCCCGTAGATTTCTTGACATAAGTGTCAAGATCACCTTGCTCGGCCAGGCGGTCCAGATACCGCATGAGACTGATGCAGTCATTGGTGTGATGACCAACATCATCATGATAAGCACAAAATTTATCTTGGTTCCGGTTGTTTGCAGAACCCTTCATGGGGAGCGGCTTCTCAATTGAGATCCGTCCCTTGATTTCTTTTAGGATAAACTGGTTATCCTTGTTAAATGCATACTTTGGGGAGTATGGTTTGAATTCTTTTTTCTTTTTCTAGGCCGGTTGTTTAGAGGAGTCAGCCGCCCAGACCTCTTTTCTTTTCTCATCTTTGTTAGACGACTGTTTCTGTCGTCCTTCTCTTTTGTCGAACCTTTTCCCGTCCGACTGTTTTATCGTACAAAGATCAGTCGCCTGTATATAGGCTTCTGCTTCAATCAAGGCCTCTTGAAGAGTCGCCACCCTCTTTCGAACCAAATCAAATTTGAAGGTAGACCCGTCTTTGAGACCTCTGAAAAAGTCAGTATAGGCTACCTCATCCGGTAACCCTTGAATCTGTATTCTCATCAGGTTAAACCGCCTGATGTAAGAACGAAGCCCCTCCTTCTCGCCTTGCTCAATTGTTCCCAAATCAAGGGTCGTTTTCTTCGCAGGGATGTTCATGGCGAAGTTGGAGGCAAATAGGTAAGCAAGCGTCCTGAAGCTATTTACACAACCAGCCGGCAGGTTGCCGAACCATTGCTGGGCGATTCCTTTGAGAGTCGCTGGGAAACACTTGCACCAAGTGGGATCATCCATCCCTTGAAGGTACATCAGGTTGGTGAATGCCATCAGATGGTCTTCTGGATTAGTAGTGCCGTCATAGGCGCATACTAGTACATTTTTCACTTTGGTCGGCTGAGCGGCTTCAGTAATTTCCTTGGAGAAGGCCGACGGCTGTTCACCAAGTCTAAGCAACCGTAGCTGCCAGTCCATAGGTTGGACGTTTTTTGCTGCAGGTCCACCAAACGGAGGTGGCTGCAAAAAATACTGTTGTTGCGGCACAAATGGTAAGTTTGGTACCGCCTGGTCTCTATGAAAGCCGGACTGACGGGAGGTGCCGCCTGACTGACTCTCATGATACGACTGAGTATGCCTCATCGAGGCGTTTCGCAAACTGTCTTGAAAGTTTGAAGTAGAGGCCGACTCCGACAATCGGTCACTCTTCTTCTGCTCTAGCAGTAGCCGAGCATCTGTGAATGTTTGCTTCGACCCGTCCGCCTGAATATGACGAACATGTTTCCTATTTCCTGTAGGATAACAGAATTTTGTGAAATCAAGGGCAGGTGGCTCCCGCTTCCTAGATTTAGGATGAGGAGTCGCCTCTCGCCCTTGAACTGGCTTCCTCTTCAGTGAAGTGGAGGGTTTCTTGGCCGACTGCTCCTTGACTGGAACAGGCGACTTCTTGTTGATCAACTCTTGAATCTCTCCCTTGAAGTCCCTCATGAAGGTCATGAGTTCGTTCCTTGTGATGGGAGCAGACCCATCAGTCGGCTGTTGCCGAACAGGCGGTGCGCCTGCTGGCTCGCTTCCTGTTTGAAGATGTTCCCGTTCCCTCCTTTCGGTATGACGGGTACGTCGGGCCCTTAGGGTCCCGTCTGAAGCTGTATGAGCTTCAACTTCGAATTCACTTTCGGTATCATGGTCCGACTGAACTTGAGGGTCGTTTAGGGGACGCCTCTCTTCAGGAGTCGGTACAGACTTGGATGCCATCTCAGAAGTACTCTCCCCACAGACGGCGCCAAATGTTTCGGGGTTTTCTGATGTCCTGCGGGAGAGTTACAATTCCGAGACTAGAACCGGACGCCTGTACCTGCAAAATAACGGAGACTCCTGGGAGCTCCGCCTCCAACGGTCAAGTTAGTACTTGATTAAGGAGTAATTAATGCGGAAATTAAAGTGATTAGGTCTCTCTAGGTGAGAGTGATTAACGTAGGTAATCTGCTTTGCTAGCGAGATCAACCGGTTATTACTGTGTGTAATTAATGTGTTTTTTCCGTAATGTTTCTCGTTATCTTTGTTGTAATCTCCCCCTTAATGAGGATTAAGGGAGGTATTTATAACCTTGGGAAACGTGCCCATCCTAGGTTTAGGTAAACCTAGAGCCGATTGGGCTTCCCTCGGAAATTGGGCCTGGGTGGCAGGTTTCTCCATTAGGCATGGAGTATGCCACATGTCGTGACATAACAGGTCCAAGGTGGACGAATAAGCGCGTGCCACGTGGGAAGCCCTATCTGTTCCAACTGGGGGACACTTGGCAGGACATGATTGGTCCACGTGGCGCATTCCGATTGGTGGGAGCAAAATCCCCTAATCAAAATATACCATAGAAAACTTAAGATGCTAAAGCAAATAGAAAACGAAGGGTTCACTTCTTTATTCAACAAATGGAGGGAAACTTCTGCTAATATGGTTAAGGTTCCTACTGAAAAAGAGTATGTAAGGATGTTCATTAAGAATCTTCAACATAAATAAGCAAAGCACTTAAAATACCAACACAACTTGAATAGTTTCTAATCTGTCTATAATATAGGCATTGACATTGAAGACGATCTTTTGAAAGATGATAATGCGAAAGGAAAGAAGAAGGACCATCCTTTTTCTTCCTCCCCCATTAATGAAGTGCATGCTAAGAATACCTCTAAACAACGAATCCAAAGGTCGAAAGGAGTGTCCACTCCACTTTGTATAAGTTATGAGGTAGCTTTCGAAAAGCTAAATCACAAAGGACTAGTCATGCCCATAGGACCCATCAAAGACCTAGTTCCAGAAGATGGGCCACCTAAGTGGGATCCTAATAAACACTGCAAGTATCACTACGGAAAGGGTCACGACACTTAACAGTGTTGGAAACTTAAAGAAGCTATTCCTTACCTGGTCATGAAAATAAAACTTCCAAGATTCTAGCCATCGTAGAAGATCAAACATCCTTCGATCCTTCACTCCTTATCACACCTGTAGGTGAGCCCATGATCGAGATAGCTTATATAACCTCTATTAATGAAGTGGCCATGATTGAGGAGGATGAAAGAATCTTCTTAGATAATACTGGGGAAAATTTGTTAAGTCTAAAAGAAGACGTTCAAAAACTGTAAGATGTCATTGCCATGCTCTTAAATGTGGTAGAAGGACTAGCCCATCGGATGATGGTTATCGAACAAAATTCTCGCCAAGGATTTAATGAAGAACTCAATGCTCCTAAGACACGGGAATAAGGACCATTAAAGAATACACACCAATAGAAATGACTTATGATAAAGCTTTTGACAATCTTCACCATCAAGGTCTCATTCATCCCGTTGGCCCCAATCAAGATCCACAACCTGAGAAACGATCTCCCAATTAGGATCCAAACTCTTATTGCAAAAATCATAGAGGCCATAGTCACACCATCCTCAAGAATCTCATTGATTCAAATCACCTTCATGTTCCCCTGAGCAACAGGAAGGCCAGGAATAGTAACAATAATAAAGGTGGCTGGAAAGAAAAGAAGAACGACAATCCTTCTTCTTCCAAAACTATCCATTCAAACAACGTTAGCACGTTTAACTTGGATGAGGTCTTTGCTATGAACAAACGAGGGCAAAAGAGAAACTTCACACCCCTTTGCATAGGTTATGAAACAACATTCAATCAATTTCATTCTAAAAGTCTCATAACTCCTATTGGACCATTTGAAAATCCACTAACTAAAAGGAGGACGGCTAGCTGGAACCTCAATACACACTTCAAATACCAGCAAGGTAGGGGTCATACTATTGAGAGTTGTTGGAAGCTAAGGGAGTCCATCCAATATTCGATTGATAATAACAAGCTTCCCATACCTCCAGCCAGCAAGAAGACCAAGTGACAATAAGAGCACAAGACACGAGGCGAGCTTCAACGAAAATATTTTGTGACGTCTTTTTCTATATTTTTTATTCCTTTCCCTAATAATTCTAGAATAGGCACCTTTTATTTTCATTAGATCTTATTTTGTAGGGGTTTTCCTTTTTACATTTTAATCAAATGAGCATTTCTTTACTTGCATATGATCATTTCATTAAATTGCAAAAAAAAAAAAATCTATTTTAAATTAAGAACAAGGTACACCAATGATTTGAGGCACCCCTTGTAGCCACATCATATCACCTTTCACTCTTCAAATATGCAATCCTTTCTTGATAAACCACTTTTAGCCTCGTCTAACGACAAACCTTTCTTTTTTCAACCCACATCTACCTAACCTTGGAATGAGATGGTGTGCAATCTATGCAATTTTTAAAGAACAAAAGCTTGATTTATTAAAAATAGAAAAAAATAAAAATAATAAAAATGTACAAAAGGGTAAGTGTTCCAATGTCATTGATATAAACATGTCATAGATATGAACACGTCTTAGATTGCGTCTCTTATCGAGTGCTCGATACCGTGCCTGAAAAACATGAATGTCAAGTGAGTGATAGACAGCATGATCGGGAGTGCCCACACTTATCAAAATAAAAAGTGATGAAGCAAAAGAGAGAGAGAGAGAGCAAAAAATATAAAAGAAAATATTTCAAAAGTAAGGAAACCTTAAGCATACAAATACAAAGATTCAAAAGCAAGGTTGCACACCTTGGGGGCTTATCTAGGGTATTGAGCTTTTATCCCCTTCTTCTTCAACCTTTAGCCTAACCACGTTACAACCCTTAAAATACCTCTTTGAGGTATACACATACTTGTGCGAGGTTCTACTAGAGCCACATTCGGCCTGATTCGTAACGGGTACGTAGGCAACCTCACGTTGGGGTGGGGCCGTAATAAAAAATACATTAATATTCATATTAACACAATTACACCATAATCGCATCAAGAAAATTCCCAATTCTCATCCATATGCATTTAGAGCTAGACTTGGGGGCTTGATCCCTACATCATTAGCTTAACTAGCCTAAGAGTCACCAGCATTTGACACTTCTTAAACTAATATTTTTCCATACCGTTAGCCTTTCCAGCCAAACTTTAGTATCACTTTCACACACGTCACATATACATGCCCAAATGATACTTCCCTTAGGAACCTTTTGTCACAAAATCTTAACATAATGTGGAAGCATACCTTGTCATAATTACATCACGAAGTATGAAGTGCTTAGCCTTCGTGCCTAAGTTACCTAAATACTTTCATCCAAAATTAACAATGGAGATAGCGTAAAATGTTTCAATCTTTGCGCCCTAAGATACGACATTGATCCATACATTTGTTTAAGCTCATTCGACATGCATCGTAACACTTTACTCCTGTTTTTTTGCGTCTTTCTTTTTTAGGAGAAAGTCCGTACCCTCCACAATAAGGACGCAAATTTTTGTTTTTCTACGTTTTCGAGTCCAATGCACACATAAGTCATGTACACATCGAGTCTCATGAGTCAATACTTTGCAGACACGAGTCACACAAAGTGAGTCATCATTAAATAAAGTTTATACCTTGAGTCATGTCAAGCCATATATGTCAACGCTTTGAGTTGAGTCACGCAAAATTCATATGTGTTTAAAACACATTAAGTATCATATGAGTCAAGCAACGCTAAGTCTTAGGTCAACCCTAAAATAAAAGATGAGCATTGTCCTATAGTCAAAAATATAAATGCAACCACAAAAGATTTGAAGCCAAATGATGCAAATGGCTTAGCAAATAAACTAGAGTCGGCCTAATCACAGTTAAATTGACGATCAGCTTGATTAATTGAGCACATCCGGATTTTGATCAAGCATCTCGCTTGGAATAGTAATTGGTCATAATGGCAAATTTTCCAAAACAAAAGTTTTATAAAGAAATTGACTTGGACTTGTTAAAATATTGAAGGATAGGGTTTTTTACAGAGTTTTAAGGTATATGAAGCTATCACTTCAATAGAGAAGCAAGCAAGGACATTCCTAGTTTTTTCGAAAAAACCACAAATATAAACGCATGAATTTCTTCTATGATAATAGGAGTTTCAGCAAATTTTACATGGATTGGAAAATAGAGATGAAGAGCTTTAATTTCCAAAAGATTGGAGCGGATTTGGTTGAAAGGAAACGATCAAGTTGAAGGTTTGAAGCGAAATCGAGCAACGAAGAGCAGAAACAGCGGAAATGGAGTAGAAAGGATTTTTTATTTAAAAAGCATGACTCTATCACCAAACGACAAGATTGTCTTCTAGCGCTGGTCTTTATCGCATTGCGAAAGAAGTGCAATTGTGGCAACAATATACACTGGTGCGGCAACAACATACGTGGCCCCCATATCAGATTATGTAACCTCATGGAGTAATTTTGGGTTCCTTGGTAAGCTAGTTAGCCCTTATAAGCAAATAAACATGATTAGTGGTCATCTTGATTACAATCGCAATAAGTGATCGGCCTGATCACGATCATATCGAATAAATAAATTTTGATACCTTTAATTAGTAGTCGGCCCGATTATGGTCTTTATTGATGATCGGCCTAATGACGATCAAATTATCGATTGCATATTGATTAAGCGAATTTGAAAACTAATTTTATTAATGATTTATTGTAATCACAAAAGTTCTTAGGATGGAGATTTCTACACAGATTGACTTCAAGAACGAAAAATCTTAAGATAAGCTTCTTCCAAAAGCTAGAAAGGTCGATTAGTCCTAAAAGTAAAGACAAGAAGATATGAAAATTCAAGACGAAGAAGCTTTTAATAGGATGGTTCGAGATGACACAACCTTTGATAGCTTTCACTATGATAGGGAAAGTTATTATTTAATTCGAGAAAAGAATGATTTGAGATGAAGCAGTTTTTTATAGCTTTCGCTAAGACGGTGGAAATGATCATATGGATTTGAGAATATGGCAAGAGATGGGCGGTCTTCGACGACCTTCGTTATGATTGAGGAGGTTGTAACACAGACTTAAGAAGATGGCACGAGATGGACAGTCTTCGACACCATTCGGTAAGATTGTGGAGGTTGTAACCTAAATTTGAGAAGATAGCACGAGATGGGTGGTCTTCGACAGCGTTCGCTAAGATTGTGGAGGTTGTAACCTAGAGTTGAGAAGAACAGTTCGTGATGAGGCAGTCTTCGATGACATTCGTTTTGATTTGGAAAGTTGTCACCATGATTCAAGAACAAAGCTCGAGATGTAGTAGTATTAATTGATGAGGTTCCCTAAGATGTGGAAGGTTATTAGAAACCAGGAGGTGACTAAAAGTAGAGTTATCTTCGATGGTGTTCCCTAAGATGTGGAAGACTCACAGCAGAAATTGATGGCAGCTACAAGCAGAGCAGTCTTCAGACGATATCCCCTAGCTTGAGGGAGATCGCCACAACAAAATAATGCAACAAATCGGTTATTCCAGAGGCGCGTGCTCGATGGTGCAAGATACGCGTTTCTTACCTCTTTTATCTGTTTAGCTAACGCTATTTTGTAGGTATCACCATTACAAGAACAATTTAGGATCATAGAGCGTTCTGAATCATTCTCCGTCCCTATCGCTACTTTGACTTTTGTTTTTGAAACTTGTAATTTTCCAAACTCAGTCAAAGTGGGGGCTTCTATAGACACCCAAATATGTCTTCCTCAAATAAAACCCAGTGATGAATACCTTTCACATCATTTGATTATCGAACAATGTAAAAGTGCGAAAGGTCTAGGGATGTGGATGTTTTTATTAAAAAAATCTCCCATTTTATTTTCAAAAATGTTTCATCTTTTACTCTATTTATGAAAATGTCCAATAAAATTCGTTTTGGTCCATTATTAGGGTCCACTAACGGTGAGATTTGATGGGGCTCAAAAAAACCTTTTCAACAATATATTATAAGTCTAATTCTGATGAATAATGAAGAAGTTATGGTCAAAACAGTAAACTAGGCTCAAACCGGGTTTTACCTACGACCCAATGATCATGTGGAGGGTCTAAAGGTTTAATCCTATTCCTAAAATAATCAGTATTTATTAAAGATTCTATAAGTTTCTAAAAGATCTTAATTATCCTTTTTGAAAAGATAAAATTAAAAAATTTTAAATTGAATAAAACTTTTTTTTTAAGTCTTAATTTTATTCGAATTTAATGACGTTCAAAGACAGACAAATTTTATTTTTGGGCCTTATCATATTTATCCAAATGTTATATGGTTTGATAGATCTTTTAATTATCTTTCCAATGATATATTATAATATTAATTCCGAGCTGTAACGAAAAAGATATGAATGAAATACGAAACTCTATCCAAAACTGACGCCCTTCCCCTATTTTGGCCATTTATTTTTTATCTGCAAATTTTTTTAAACTGATTCTAATTTGGTTGGAAATTAGACTTCAAGAGCTTTCCAACAACATATCATATGACTTATTTGGACATCTGGATCAAAAGATATGATAAAAACAAAATCCGCTAAATAACTTGTCCCACCATCAAACGACAGGTTTGTCGCCTAGCGCTAATACCTGTCGCCCGGCGCTGCTCCTGTTGTCTGGCGCTAAATCCTGTCGTTGATGACAGGAGGTGTTTCGTATCACGGGCTATTTTTCTATAAATAGGGCTCGTATCTCCCCATTTTTCATCATTCACATCCATCATCTCTCTCTATTCTCTCTCTAAAAGTTAGAAGCTTTCTCTTTGTATCTATTCTTTTTCTAAACCTTCCCACTCACAAAATTCCTCCCTCATTAGTTCTAGACACACCTAGATAAGTTCGAGTTTGCCTTTGCCCTAAACGTGAAAGGTTGATAATTTCTGAGGGTTTGGTCCCAAACCTTATTACAATTCTTTGATTAGATTTACATTTATAATATTTTTCCTTGAATTTACTAATGTGTGTATTTTGTTATTATAAAGAGGTACGAGGCATTGAATTGAAGTAGGTACATTAATTGTTTTTTTTTTCATGTGATATTGAAATCACGCTTAAATTTTTTTGTTGATTACTAGTATCATGTGAGGATGTTATATTGCTTCCTAGTATCATGTTTAGGGTAATAACTAAAATTTGTAATATCATGTATATTATTATCATGCTTCCTATTTCTTTCCTAATATCATGTTAGTGTCGTGTTAGGGCTAATTGATATTTAATGTTTAGTGACATGCTAGGGTCTGTTATTAATCTTGTTAATATCATAACTAGGATCTTTCTAATATTATTATACTTTGAGATTGAGAATATTATTATTATGATGATGATTATTATGTTGTTTGATGTTATATTTTTATTGTTATTGCTTGATCACGCCTTTTACGCATGTATAAAGGGAATTTGTACTTGTAATCACGCTTAATAAGATAATTAATAATCTTGTTTAGGGCTAATATGATTATAATTCAAGTGATCGCCAATCATAGATTTGTTTGTGCATTAATATTCAACCAACATAGATTAAACAGGTTTAGGGTTATCCTATTGATTGAATGTAAGTTAAAAAGCGCACATGAATACGAGAAGAATAAAGTAAAGGCCTATTATTAGGGCAGATTCAATCTCTTTTAGGTTAGATTTGTACCTTCACCCCCGAACTTCCAGTCATGGTTTCGGACCTATTTGAGTTAATGATCTCATGGATCTTTAAGGGGTGTAATCTTCATCCTGTGAACGGTTTACAAATTCCTAAAACTTGTTGGCGACTCTTTTATTCTAGCTTCCTTCCCTTTAGACGCCACCATGCTTAAGTGTATGATCAAAGTGGGGCTAAAGTGTGGGATGCTTAAAATATTCCCAAGTCGAAAAAGGCCAAGGGGAAGTGAGATTATTGTATAGTTTGGATGGTTGAAGGTGTTGTAAATTAGCAAACATTTGACACTCTTGACACTTTTTAGTATATTATGTGCAATCATGTTCCAAAGTGGACCAATAGTACCCTTGTCGTGAAATTATTTTAGCAAGCATTTTACTATTCATGTGAGGTCCACAAACACCTTTGTGAGTTGGGGTGTGCAGAAATGAACCTAGACCAGAAAATCAAACGGACCGGCCCGACCCGGTTGATTTTGGTCTGGTCTTCGGTCCTCACAAATTAAGAATTCCAAGATTCCAGTTCGGTCCCGGGTAAAAACCGAAAATGAGCGGAAAGGGTATTTTTGTAGTTTTTTTGGTGAAAATTTTAAATTTCTAAATAATTTAGATTCAAAACATGTAATTTATAATTTCTATGTGCAAAATAGGAAAGCACGCAAAGAAAAACCTGATGTTATATATATATATATATATATATATATATATATATATATATATATATATATATATATATATATATATATATATATATATATATATATACACATATATGAGAAGATACGAAAATGAAAAAGAAAAATAAAAAAATAATGTGACCGGTCCATTCCGGTCCAAAATCGTACAAGACCAAAATACACAGGTCTGGACCGGAACCCGGTCCAGTTTAATACGGTTCGATCCAGACCTCCCAAAAAATTCGATTTCGGGTTTCGGTCCATTCCGGTCAGGTCTTGTTTTGGACCGGTGCACATCCCTATTTGTGATTAATCTTTATTCTGTATAAGGCGTGTGGATTCAGGTTGGTCTATACACAATAGACTTTGACCATTACGTCCCTTTTTGCATAATTGACCATTTAACAGACCATATTGGGCCGCGAGTTTTCTCAAGGTTCGTTGGTCTTTTGATGAAGTTTTTCAAGATGTGTGCCATGGGTAATATATTAGAGGATATGATCATACCAAGGATTGTCTCCTTTGATGTCAATTATTTCCTCTGTTGCGCTGCAATATGCTGGTTCTTTTTTTCTATCAACGCATAATGGCATCATATTTAAGTGATCTGGGATGTTGATCATTGAGGCTAATTTTGCTAGCGCATCAGCAAATTCGTTATCATCCCTTGGGAGATATTTAAAACCAATATGTTCCAAATGCTGAATGAGTTGCTTTAGGTGTGCTTGGTATAATATCATTGTGGAGTTCTTTATTTTCTATTTATTATGTATATGATTTATAATCAAACTAGAATCTCCATATACCTCTAATCAAATAATGCACGCTTCGCATTCCGCGACATTATTAGTAACCTGGCCTCAAAGTCTAGTTTGACAGAGATTGGAGTATGTGCTCCCTCTGGACTTTAAAACTCCCACGCCACATCGTTTTTGATAGGATGCACCGTCAAAGTACATTACCCATTTGTTATCTTGTGTCATGAGAATCTCTTCATCCGGAAGATGAGTAGCTTTTGCATGACTTGTTTGAATAGGATGTTGGGCCAGAAAATCGGAAATTACTTTCCCTTTTTACTGATTTTTTAGGAATATATTTTAGTTCAAACTTGGCCAACATTACCAATCACTTTGATTTTCTTCCTTGTATTGTTGGTTGTTCAAACAAATACTTTATCGGATTTTGTTGAGAAATCTCATGAGTTGTATGTGGTAGCATGTAATGTCGTAGTTTTTTAGTTGCCCACACTGATGCTAAACTTGTTTTTTCTAAGGTACTATATTTTGCTTCATATTGAATGAATTATTTTACTTATGTAGTATATTGCACGCTCGAATTTTTCTACCTCTTGTGCTAGCATGGCACCTGTGGTCATGTCTGTAACCGTGATGTATAGCCTAAGAAGTAGTTTGGGTACTCGTGGTGCTAAAACTGGTGGCTTTTGAGATAATCTTTGATTTTCTCAAAGGCCCTTTCGCATTGATCATCCCATTCATGTTTTTCTTCCCTTTTTAATTTTTTAAATATTGTCTAACAAGTCATAGTTGTTTTGGGTAAAATCACACCGCTACGTGGCCTAATGAGAATAGGGCACGTGTCCACCATGTATTGGCCTTAATTGGTCCACTAACAAAATTCCCGAAAAGCCGCCTAAAGTGCGGGCAGCCCACCAAATCTAGGTCAAATGACCTACGTAAGGGCACACTTTTCCTAATGACCCTATAAATAGGGAGACTTCCCCATTTGTGGGACAGGTTGAATTTATTACATTATCACTAACATTCTCTTACATTAGAGTAATCTCTTGATCTCGAAATTCGAGAAGATCTTACCTTTAGCTTTTTTTGCACTTTTTGCTTACTCCATCACGTTCTAACTTGATCGTCATAGGCGGAGCTCCAACCACCCGGAGTCTCCGTTGTTTTGCAGGTACAGACACTTCCCAACCAGTCTTTGAGTTGTAACTCTCCCGAGGGACAAACACACCCAAAACATTTGGCGCCGTCTATGGGGAGAGTACCTCAAAGACGGTTCAATACCACCTCCTAACCTCACCATTAGTCAGCTAGAGGTCTTCACTGACCATGATGACGAAGATCCTTAGGTAGAGACGTATATAGACAAAGATGGCTCTCTCATCACAAAATGCATCCTTCACAGGGATACTCTGGAATGGGGTGCAAGCCAGGCGGATACAAGTAGGCCCACTAGCCAGCCGAAAGGGGAAACCCAAGCGACAAACGGATTTACCCCATTGACCCGGGACAAACTCATGAAATTCATGACTAGTTTTATGGGTGAAATTAAGATCTCATCACTAAGAGAAAGGCTGGCCCAAGAAAGGGTTAGTCAGCAAGGTAGACTCCTCTAGAGAGGAGGAAGTTCGTCAAGGATAGGCAGCCAACTCCGCATCCAAAGGACAAGGCAGTCGAGACATTTGACTGGTCCAAAATTCTTCTGCCCCAGAAGAATAAAAGAAACCCCACCGGGGTGAACAACTTGTGTGAAAAAAAACTCTAATCCTGATGCCCGAGAAATCATCACCCGTAGGAGAAGTCAGTAGTTGTTTGAGTCAATCTTTACCTCGAGCTTTCCGGACAGCTTCAAGAATACATCAGCAGGGAACGTTTAATTATTGCATGAGAACCGTACAGGCGCTAGTACCATCCACTCTAGCCCTCACATGATTGGGAATGCACCGTATGTACCTCCTATGGTCTTCGGCCCGTATTCTCCTCAGTTCATGCAGTTGGCCTTCTATGGGGGTCATGCGGCATTTAACGTCCAACCTTTGGACTGGCAGCTCAAACTACTCAAACTTGGTGAACAAACTTGTGCGTTCACCAAGGAGATAACCGAAGCCGCACAGCCGACCAAGGTTAAAAATGTGTTGGTGGGCGCTTATGATGGTACAACCAACCTAGAGGACCACTTCATGGCCTATTCTAACCTCATGCACATGCAAAGGTTGGAGGATTCTATGTGGTGCCGGTGCTTCCCCGCTACATCGAAAGGCATTGCCCCAACAACAGTTCGGCAACTTGCCAGCCTGGTACATTCACATCTTCAAGAAGATTGCCTTCTTGTTTGCCTCCAACTTCTGAATGAACATCCCAGCCAAGAAAACCAGTCTCAATCTTAGCACCATTCGGCAAGGAGACAAAGAGGGGCTTCACTCCTACGTTAGGCGGTTCAACCTGGTAAGAATCAAAATTAAGGGGCAGTCTGACGAGGTAGCCTATACAAACTTCTTCAAAGGTGTGAAGGACGGGTATACCTTTAAATTTGACCTTGTCTAAAAGAGGGTTTGCATCCTTCAAGAGGCGCTGATAGTGGCGGAGAGATTTATCCAAGCTACCAACCTCTTCTTGTTCAGCCATCAATCGGACTCCAAGAGGTCCAACTAGCAAAAAGAGACTCGGCCCGCTCTGCCGGCTCAGAAAGCTGAAGAGAGCAAAAGTAGAAAATATGTTTTAATAGTTGAGGATCCTGATTAGCCGTCCAAGAAGAAAAAGAAAGAATTCAAACCGTACATCTCGCGGTATGAATTCAATGAAGACTGTTACACCATCTTTATATAGGTTAAGGATCGGCTAACCATTGAGAAGCCAAATCCTATGAAGAGTTCCGTTTAATCGCAGAAAAAAATAAATTCTGCCACTTCCTTCAAGAGGTGGGCCAATACGCCAATGACTGCTATAGTCTCAAGGGGACGTTTGATCTTCTGGCGGACAAGGGTATGCTGAAGTCCTAAGTCTTGAAGTCCAAAGCAACTTCTACGACAAATCAAGGGCAGTCGTCAAAAACTGTCCAACCTACTAGTACCTTGGATACTGAAAAGGATCCGATGTAGACCATAATAGGCGGATTCGCAAGTGGTGGACCGACCATCCGAGGCACCAAGGATGATCTTAAAAGGATGATCCGTTCCATTGATGATGGACAGGTGTCCTCTAGTGGAACATTCCAAGACGTCCTCATCACTGATAAGGATCAAGGCAAAGTTCGTCAACCGCATGACGACCTAGTCGTTATTGAATGCAAGGTCTCCAACCAGCTGGTTAGTCGGATCCTCATAACACGGGTTGCTCCTCTCATCTTATTAGCCACAAGTATCTATCCCGGCTTAATAACAAGCGGGATGGCCTGCGCGACGTCTCCCGCTTATTAGATGTCTTTGGGGAAGAGGTCGTGTACCCAGTAGGACAAATTGACATTCCAATCCAAATAGGGGAGAAGGGACAAGGGCAACACATGGTTGTTCGTTTCCTAGTGGTTAAAGAGCTAACTGCCAACAACATCATTCTTAGCCGACCCACACTAAACAAGTGCAAGGCCGTAATCATCCCATCTCTCATTCTTTTTAAGTATGAAAAGGATGATTGCACTGTTGGCTCCCTCAATGAGGATCAGAACACGACAAGGGAGTGCTAACTCTTCGACATCAAGCCGACTGTTGCAACATCCGGTCAGCTGAAGGAGCCAATAGACCTGGACGATGTCAAGGACCTTGATTCACCCCCTTCAGCAGCCGCAAAGAAGAGAAAAACTTAAAATCTAGTGAAGTGGATGAAGGAGAAGAAATAACAATCACTGACCGGGGAACGGTCAGATGATCTCCGTCCCCAGGCAGCTATAGATCACATTGATATTCCTCTAGACGACAGCCGTTCAAAGCAAACTGTTATGGTGGGGAAAACTGCTTTTGAAAGGGTAGGTGTAGACTTGCACCACCTGCTAAAATAATTCAAAGACATATTTGCCTTTAAATTTGAATAGATATCAGGCATCAGCCCGGGCCTTGCTGTCTACAAATTTGGCGTGGATCCAAAAAAGAAGCCCATTCATCAAAAGAAAAGAAATCATAGGGAGCAAAGTAGTCAGGCGACAGCTGCCAAAGTTAAAAAGCTGCTGGACGCTAGGTTAATTCGGCCATGGAATTTCCCTGATTGGGTAAAAAATGTTGTGCTTGTAAAAAGGCCGAATGGAAAATGGCGTATGTATGTCGAATATGCCCCATCCGGCTGGGGGAGAAGGGACAAGGGCAACACATGGTCGTCCGTTTCCTGGTGGTTAAAAATCTAACCTCCTACAAAATCATTCTTGGTCGACCCACTCTAAACGAGTGCTAGGCCGTCATCATCCTAGCTCTCATGCTTATTAACTATGAAAGGGATATCACTAATAGAAAAAATGAAAAAGGCACACTCATATTGCAACCGATTCAGTCCAAACCGGTGAAAAAAGTGGTTAAAAAAGCCAAGAGAAAACCGAGGCAGCTAATTGGCACCGGTTCACACCGGTGGCAACAAAGTAAAGGCCACCGGTTTGAACCGGTTCCATTGTGAACCAGTGCCAATTTTTTTTTTTAAAAAAACTCTCCTTTCTCCTCATTCCTTCCCCTCCTTTCTTCTTTCTCTTTCTTTTTCATTTTTGTTCAGCTCCCTTCATTGTTGCATTCGACCCAGCAAAAACCCTCACTGCCCTTCTCTCCGTTTTCCTCCACCAAAGGCGCCACCTTTAATGGGGGTACAAAAACCCTCATCGCCCTTCTCTTTCTCCCCTCAATCACCCCATTAATTCGAGGCTTGAGGTTTCCCTTTCAATGTGTTGAAGTCTTGCCACCGCCCTGAGGTTCCTCCGCCATCGACCTGCGCCACAGCCCTAAGAAACATCGTGCCACTGCCCTAAGGCTCCTCCACCACCGAGCCGTATCCTGCCCTAAGGCTCCTCCTCCATTCTGCAGCCCTCCATCTCACCTTCCATTCAAGATTTTCCTTATAATTTTATTTGTAATTTTCACATTATTTTCCAATTTATACTTGTATTAATTTCTTTTGCATGTTGAACCATTGTTAGCAAATTAAACTTTGGGTTTTAATATAATTTTACTCCAATTTTTCTCAATTTTAGGTTGTTTTATTGGAAAATTGTGAAAATATTAGAGATTAGTAACCTTGTTACTCAATTAGTTGGATTTCATTATGTTTTAATGGTTAAGTTAATTGGTTTTGTTGAAAATTTTTGAATAAATTAGAGAATATATATTAACCTTGGTACTTAATTAGTTGAAATTTGGTATGTTTTATTGGTTAATTGTAAGTTGTTTTGATGGGTTATTTTGAATAAATTAGATATTAGAAACCTTGTTATTAAATTAGTTGAATTTTTGAATGTTTAAATGGTTATATTTAAGTTGTATTGATGGGTATTTTTGAATAAATTAGAGATTAGTAACCTTGTTACTAAATTAGTTTAATTTTGGAATGTTTAAATGGTTATTTTTAGTTTTTTTAATGGGTAATTTGAATAAATTAAAGATTAGTAACCTTGTTAGTTTAGCAATTTTTAATAAATTAGATGAATTTTGAAAAAATTAGTGAATACATAGTTTAGCAATTGTTAGTTAGATGAATGATGTATTATAGCTTAGAAATAAATTTGTGAATTGACATGTTATGAGAAAGAAATACTATATACATTATATTTTACCTAATTTTCGTTTTTTTATAGATTCGTATGTGCAGCAGGAGTTTAGTTTCAGGACTACATATTGAGCTCAAGTAGGTAGTTCATAAGTGTACATCCATTGTTCTTGCTATATTGGTATGAATAATAAACATTACTAATAAACTATATTTTTTTTCTATTTATCCATTTAATAAAATTTTATTCATGATATTGCAACTTGTATATTGTTTAATTGCAAATAAATACAATAATATATAGAATTTATGCATCATCTTATGCCTAGATACCCGTTTAAGGCTTTCTCATTAGGAATGTGTACCGGGGACTATTCTTGAATGTGTACTCTCACTTAGGTGGTGAATGTATGTCTTCTTTTCAATTTTTAGGAACATCTTGGCTTACCATTTCCTTACTTGTTCCCTGGGTACATATGTGGGAAATTAATTATCTATATTGTGACCTGGAGAGCTAGGGGGAAATGGTGTCAGATTTTCCTTAAAATTGGAAAGTTAACATACATTCACTAGTGAGAGTAGACATTCAAGGATGGGTTTGGTTCGAGTGATAAGGACTGTTTGGAAACATTCATTTTTTGACCATATGAATGGTGTATTCACGATATGTACTTTAACTTGATTTACATAAAATATGTAACAATTACACATTATTCATTATATGTTGCTATATATGTTAAGAGACAACTTACTTAATGGAAAAGGATCGTGGTTGAATGTATGGTAGACGCGATACATTAGAATTTTTTAATAGGGTTCAAGAGTTTTGCGAGAGGGCTTTATCTTATTAACGCAAACTAGGTGACAAAGGCCTTTATTATCCTTGTGTTGATTGTAATAATGTGAATGTGGTCGATAGTGTTGAAATCATTAGAGAACATGTATTATTTCATGGGTTTAGGCATAAATACCATGTGTGGATTTGGCACAGTGAAGGTGGAGAGTACATTGGGGATCTTGATCGGAATGATGTGCGTGTTAGAAGCAATGAGATTCATGTGGACGAGGAATACGAGAATGATGACTATATTGTTGATAACGCTGAGGATGAAGCCGATGATGATCAAGAAGATGAGGTCGAGGATGAACACGTGGATGATATGTTGCATGATGTAGAAGGAGGCGTGTTTAAGTTATTATCGGAAGCTTCTAAAATCCTATGTATCCTGGGTTCAAAAAATACTGCAAACTCTCGGTCGTGCTAACACTTTTCAACATTAAGTAAAAGCATGGGTGGACGAACATTAGTTTTATTTCTTCGTTGACTACATTAAGTGATATGTTGCCTGATAGGAATGAAATTCCTAAGTCTTACAATTATGCAAAGAAGCTCATGTGTCCCTTTAGTTTGGAGTATAAGAAGATACATGCATGTCCTAATGATTGTATTTTTTATCGAAATGATTATGAACAATTAAACGAGTGTTTTCGATGCAAGCTGTCGAGCTACAAGCGCATGAGTTGCAATACTGGTATAGAGGGACCTCTTGCTAAGGTGTTGTGGTATCTTCCCATTATTTTAAGGTTTAAGCGTCTATTCTCAGTACCAAAAGACGCTAAAAACTTGAGGTGGCATGAAGAGGGAAGAAAAAAAACAGAATGCTGAAGCATCCAGCTGACTCATTATAGTGGAAGTACATTGATTTGAAGTTTAAGAAATTTGGTGATGATGTATTTAAGTCTTGAGTTGTGCACGGACGGGATGAATCCATTTGACACTCTTAGTACACAACACAGTATATGGCCAGTACTTTTAGTGATTTATAATTTGCCGTCTTGGCTGTGCATGAAATGTTAGTATGTAATGCTTTCATTACAAATAACGGGGCCTAGGTAACCTGGAAACGACATAGATGTTTACCGTGCGCCACTTATTGACGACTTTATTGAGCAAGATGTGGGACAATGGGGTTTCCGTTTTCGATGCTTATCAGAACGAGATGTTCACATTGCGTGTCGCCTATATGTGGACCATGGATTACCTCCCTGCATATGGAAACCCGTGTGGGTACAAGGTCAAAAGAAAAAAAGCATGCCCCATATGTATTGATGACACATCAAGCGTATACCTTAAAAATTCGCGCAAATATGTCTACTTGCGGACTTAAAGGTTCCTTAGGCGTGATCACCCGTACCGTAGAAAGAAAAAGGCTTTAGATGGGACAGTGGAAGAGGATATTGTGCGTAGACCATTTACTCGTGCTGAAATTTGTGCTCGTGTGAAAGGGATGTAAACGGTGATTGGAAAATAAGAAAAAACTGTTGTCTCAGCTTCTATGTTTAAGAAAGAATAAATCTTTTGGAAGCTTTCTTACTGGAGAGAACTTGACATTAGGCACTGTCTTGATGTGACGCATATAGAGAAGAGTGTGTGTGATGCTCTTTTAGGAACGCTTATGAATATCTAAGGCAAAATAAAGGATGGAAAGGGTGCACGGTTAGATTTACAAGAGGTGGTGATTCATCCAGAATTATGGGTTCAGGGAAAGGTTAGAAAGGAAAAGGAACTGGGAAAAGAAGATGAAAATGTTTTGAAAAAAGGGAAGGAGAAGAGCAAGGGAAAGGGAAAGAGAAAGGCCACGGATACGTCAAAGAAGAAAGTTGTGGGTAAAGGGAAGGATAAAAAGACTTATTTACCTTCGGCTTGCTATACATTGTCAAGGGTAGAGAAATGTATGTTTGTGCATGTCTATACGGCATTAAGGTTCCATCAGGGTACTCATCTAACATAAAAAGATTTGTAACCATGAATGGAGAATTGAAGCTGACAAGTATGAAATCCCATGATTGTCACATTATGATGCAAGTATTCCTACCGATTGCAAACCGTGGTATTCTACTGAAGCACGTGAGGGAAGTGATTTCAAGCCTTTGTTCGTTTTTCAATACAATTTGTAGCAATGTGCTTTTTCCTTGTACACTAGATGCTTTGCAAGCAGATGTGATTGTGACTTTGTGCAAATTTGAGATGTATTTCCCACCCTCATTTTTTGACAAAATGATTCATCTGATTCTTCATTTGGTGCGTGAGATTAAGTTGTGCGGTCCAGTGTTCATGAGGTGGTGCTATCCTTTTGAAAGACACATGGGTACATTGCCAAATAAAGTACGGAACCGGGCTCACCCTGAAGGAAGTATGATGCAAGGGACTGTGGGTGAGGAGATTGGTAACTTTGTGAGGGACTACATAGCCCTTGCTCAACCTATTGGTCTTCCTACTTCTCGACATGAAGGGAGAGTTAATGGTCATGGCATAATTGGGTTGAAGCGAATGTCACCTGACCGAGATCAGTTCTTAAAAGCACACCTTTATGTGTTGCATCATGTTGCAGATGTGCACCTATATTTAGATGAGCACATGGCTAGTTTGCGTGACGAATTTCCATCGAATGGTGAAAGGGCACTTATGGAGTTGCATAATAAGAGGTTTGTCAATTGGTTTCATGACCGAGTAATGGGTCAATTGAATGATACTAATTTGATAGATACAGTGCGGTGGCTTGCGTACGGTCCTAGGGATAATGTTCGTTCTTTTGAGGAATATGACATTAATGGGTACACTTTTGAAATGAGGGTCGTGATTTGAAATCTTCCTCCACCTAAAACAGTGGTGTAACGCTTATGGCATTGTCAAGGGAGTTTGCAAATGCTAAGGTTAAATTAACAGTCGATGCAGAGTTGTCATACTATGGTCGAATTTAAGAAATATGGGAGGTTGATTATTGTAACTTCACGGTTTCTCTTTTCAAGTGTAAGTGGGTTGATAATATCAGGTGTAACGTCAAATATGATTACTTCACTCTTGTAGATCTTGGAAACTTGAATGATAGTGCGGAACCATTTATCCTTTCATCTAAAGCTAAGCAAGTGTTCTACGTAACTCAGTTGATTCAAAATGTTCAATTGTGTAAGCTGGCAAAAGAAGAATCCTAGGCATTGGAGAAGTTGAGGATGAGGAAGAATATGATGCGTTTGATGATTCTGCACCATTCACTGTTCTCATACCTGTTGTACTAAACGACATATACGACGAAGCAGGTTATATGCGATCAGATACAACGAAGGAATTTCATATTGAGGTAGTATGATTAAAAGATAGTAATGGTTTCATTGCAAATATAGTTTAGTTATCATGTATATGGGAGCATAAGTAGGAGAAAATAACATAAATGACATAAATGAGCTTGTATTTGACTCAAATCCTTTGTTTTGTATATAAACTAACATGTTTGTAAGTTTAAATTTCCTAAGCGTACTCATTATCATGCATATACAAGGTTATAAGACCGTAAGTAGGTGAAAATGACTTAAATGAGCTTCTACTTAACTCAAGTCCTTTGTTTTGCATATAAAATAACTTTTAATCATTCTAACAACTTATATTCATTATATTTAACATGTTTGTAGTTTCAAATTGCCTAAGTGTACTTATTATCATGTATATACAAGGTTATAGGACCATAAGTAGGTGAAAATGGCTTACATGAGCTTCTACTTAACCCAAGTCCTTTGTTTTGTCTATGAACTAACATTTAATAATTCTAACAACTCTTATGCATTATATTTGAAGTTTTTTTTTATGTTTGAAATTTCATAAGAGAATTCATTTGCACTAATACTTTATTATACACAAATATTGTTTTATGTTTGTTTTGACAGGTGCTTATATCTCATGGAGGACGATAATAATCTTAATTGTGTAGAGGGCATTGAGGATGATGACTATGATGACGAGTACGAGGATGAGGACAAGGATGAGCCTTATGATGTGAACAAGGAGGTTGACTTGGGTGAGCCAGAGGATCAGACTCATGATGAGATTGAGCGTAGTCTTGAAGAATTTCAAATTTCAGCTAAACATGCGCCGCTTATTTAAAATAAAGCATGCGAGATTGTTGGTGAGAACCCGACTCCTAAAACTCATGGCCAAGGACAGGATTAAAACAACACAGGTGTTGAAGGGGGGTAAAGGCAACGGCTTAGAGAAATGGTAGGGGTTCGACGACAAGTTTTAAGAAACCTAACGGTCCCATGGTCTTGGAGTATGACAATGACGGCCAACCCGGGGGTTAATGCCTTCGACAATATGCTTATTATGTTGGATGTGTGCACGAAAATCCCTATTACACTTGTAATGTGGAAAGTACCTCCAGGTATCATTCAAACCTTTTTAGATGATACAAGGGTAAGTGTGTTTTTTGCACATTTAGATAATTTTAGAAACCTTCACCTTATGGTTGTTAGTAAATATAAACTAATAATTGGTTTGTATTTGTGCTTGTAGAGGCTGTTTTCAATTCCTAATGATGGCAAGAAGAGAAGGGGGTTTGAATCTTTATTACCGGAAAGATTCAGAGGCTTTAAGACCACCTTGACTAATGGATGGATCTATAAGAACAAGAAATCAAAGAAGAACAAAGTTGTTGAGGATGACCTTCTCCCGTGGCAAAAATGGCCAAGCTTGTCAAAACAAGAATGGAAAGATTTCATTATTCAAAAGAATCTAAAGAAATCCATTGTAAGTTTTTGTAAATCTGATGTCAATTGAATAATAGCTTGACTCTTTTTTTAGTACTGATACTAACATTTGTTTTTATGTAGGAACTTCGAGCGAAAAATATAAAAAACGCATTGAAGAAGGAGTACACCCATCGTATGGGGGCTAAGACATTTGCTGAAAAGAGACATGAGTGGATAAAAAAGGGTTTATACCCTAAATCTCTTCTGGTGCCATCGAAAGAACCGTCTGGTTCCACGATTACTACTTTGGTGAGTCGTGCTTAGGGATTTTTCCCCACGAATCACCATTTGACAAGTGGACCAATCAGGTTCCGCCATGTGTCCGTCACATGGGCCAATAGGAGCCTGCCACGTGTCAAACAATGATCCGTCCACTATGGACCAATTACGACACGACACATGTCCTTCCCATGACACCTAGGATAACCGGTCACCTAGGACCAACTTCCGAGGGAAGCCAAATCAGCCCAAGGTTAACCTAAACCTTGATTGGCACGTTTCCCGAGGTTATAAATACCTCCCTTAATCCTCATTAAGGAGGGGACGCAAAAAACGCAGATTACACACATTAAACACTCTCACCTAGAGAGACCCAATCACTTTAATTTCCGCATTAATTACTCCTTAATCAAGTACTAACTTCACCGTCGGAGGCGGATCTCCAATCATCCGGAGCATCCGTTTGTTTTGCAGGTACAGGCGTCCGGTTCCAGTCTCGAAATTGTAACTCTCCCGCAGAACATCAGAAAACCCCGAAACATCTTGGCGCCATCTGTGGGGAGAGTACTTCTGAGATGGCATCCACGTTTGTACCGGCTCCTGAAGAGAGACGTCCCCTGGACAACCCTCTAGTTCAGTCGGACCACGATACTGAGAATGAATTTGAAGTTGAAGCTCACACAGCTTCAGACAGGACCCTAAGGGCCCGACGTACCCGTCATACCGAAAGGAGGGAACGGGAACACCTTCAAACTGGAAGCGAGCCAGCAGGCGCACCGCCTGTTCGGCAGCAGCCGACTGATGGGTCTGCTCCCATCACAAGGAACGAACTCATGACCGTCATGAGGGACTTCAAGGGAGAAATTCAAGAGTTGATCAACAAGAAGCCGCCTGCTCTGGAAAAAGAACAGTCGGCTAAGAAACCCTCCACTTCACGGAAGAGGAAGCCAGTTCAAGGGCGAGAGGCGACCCCTCATCCTAAATCTAGGAAGTGGGAGCCACCTACCCTTGATTTCAAAAAATACCGTTTTCCTACTCCAGGAAATAAGAAACATGTTCGTCATATTCAGGCGGACGGGTCGAGGATAACATACACAGACGCTCGGGTACTGCTAGAGCAGAAGAAGAGTGACCGATTGTCAGAGTCGGCCTCTACTTCAAACTTCCAAGACAGTCTGTGAAATACCTCGATGAGGCATACTCAGCCTTATCATGAGAGTCAGTCAGGCGGCACCTCCCGTCAGTCCGGCTTTCATAGCGACCAGGCGGTACCAAACTTACCGTTTGTACCGCAACAACATTATTTTTTACAGCCACCTCCGTTCGGTGGACATGCAGCAAAATTACCGGTTGCTTAGACTTGGTGAACAGTCGTCGGCCTTCTCCAAGGAAATTACTGAAGCCGCTCAGCCGGCCAAAGTGAAAAATGTATTAGTAGGCGCCTATGACGGCACTACTAACCCAGAAGACCATCTGATGGAATTCACCAACCTGATGTACCTTCAAGGGTTGGATGATCCCACTTGGTGCAAGTTTTTCCCAGCGACTCTCAAAGGAATCGCACAACAATGGTTCGACAACCTGCCGACTGGTTGTGTAAATAACTTCAAGACGCTTGCTTACTTATTCACCTCCAACTTCGCCATGAACATCCCTGCGAAGAAGACGACCCTTGATTTAGGAACAATTCAGCAGGGCGAGAAGGAGGGGCTTCGTTCTTACATCAAGCGGTTTAACCTGATGAGAATACAGATTCAAGGGTTACCGGATGAAGTAGCCTATACTGACTTTTTCAGAGGTCTCAAAGACGGGTCGACCTTCAAATTTGATTTGGTCCAAAAGAGGGTGGCGACTCTTCCAGAGGCCTTGATTGAAGCGGAAGCCTATATACAGGCGACTGATCTTTGTAGTACGGTAAAACAGTCAGACGGGAAAAGGCCCGACAAAAGAGAAGGACGACAGAAGCAGTCGTCAAACAAAGACGAGAAGAGAAAAGAGGTCTGGGCAACTGATTCCTCTAAACAGCCGTCCCAGAAGAAGAAAAAAGAATTCAAACCATACTCCCCAAAGTATGTGTTTAACAAGGATAGCCAATTTATCCTAAAGGAAATCAAGGGTTCTGCAAACAATCGGAACCAAGAAAAATTCTGTGATTATCATGAAGATGTTGGTCATCACACCAATGAATGCATCAGTCTCATGCGGTATCTGGACCGCCTGGCTGAGCAAGGTGATCTTGACACTTATGTCAAGAAATCTACGGGGAACACTTCCTCGAAAAAGCAGTCGACCAAAAAGAATAAACAGGCCGACAACTCCGATACAGATGATGCAGTCGTCTACACCATTGCAGGCGGCTTCTCAGGAGGCGGCCCCACTATTAGGGGCAACAAAGACAATATCAGACGGTTAGATGTAAATTCCGTTCACCAAGAACGACCCTCCAAATATTCATTTCCTGAGATTGTCATCACTCAAGAATATCTAGGAGGGGTAAGAGGGCCGCATGACGACCTTATCGTTATTGAATGTAAAGTGGCTAACCAGAGAGTTGGCCGAATCCTCATAGATACCGGAAGCTCCTCAGATCTCATCAGTAGCAAATGTCTGTCGAAACTAAAATATCAGACTGATTGCATACATCCGGCATCCCACCCTTTAGTAGGGTTTGGAGGAGGAGTTGTCCACCCAGTGGGACGAGTGGATTTACCCATCCGCCTGGGCAAAAAAGGGGAAGGACGACACATGGTAATCCGGTTCCAGGTAGTAGAAGAACTCTCGGCCTACAACATGATTCTGGGACAACCAACCCTGAATAATTCCAAGGCTGTTATAATCCCATCTCTTATGTTGCTCAAGTTTGAGAGGGATAATGGAACAGTCGGGTCCCTAAGGGGAGATCAGAGGATGGCCCGAGAGTGCTATCTCTCGGATGTCAAGCCCACTGTTATGGCCGCTGGGTCGAGTGGTGGAAAAATAGACCTTGACAATGTCAAGGAGAGTGCGTCTGTTCAAGAAGCAGGCGGCAAGAAGAGAAAGGCATCCCAGACAGGACCGCAAGAAAAAACAGAAAAATAGCAATCATTGGCAGAGGAGCGGTCGGATGAATTCCGCCCTCAGCCAGCTGGTGAGCATACGGACCTGATGTTAGATGACTCGCGTCCTGACAGAACAATCAAGGTTGGGACGACTGCTCTAAGGGACCTGGGTGACGACTTTCACAAACTATTGAAAGAATACAAGGACATCTTTGCATTCGAAGTCCATGAAATGCCAGGCATTAGTCCTGATCTGGCGGTACATAAACTGGTCGTGGATCCGAGAAAGAAGCCGGTACGGAAGAAGAAGCGGAACCATGGCGAAGAAAGAAGTCAGGCGGCAGCCGCCGAAGTTAAAAAATTACTTGATGCAGGGTTCATCCGGCAATGTTACTTCCCAGACTAGGTTGCAAATGTGGTGCTTGTTAAAAAGCCGAATGGCACCTGGCGAATGTGTGTAGACTACACAGACTTAAACAAGGCGTGCCCCAAAGATAGTTACCCTCTGCCTAAAATTGATAACCTGGTCAACTCAACAGTCGGCCATGCTTTGATGAGATTTATGGACGCCTACTCTGGTTTCCATCAAATTCCTTTATGGAAAAAAGATCAGGAGAAGACGGCCTTCGTCACTGATCAGGGGTTATAATGTTACACGGTCATGCCGTTTGGTCTTAAGAATGCCCCGGCCACTTTCCAGCGAATGATAAACACTGTGTTCTTTGATCAGATTGGGAGAAATGTCGAGGCATATATTGATGATATGATTATCAAGTCTAAACTTCAGAAAGATCATCTGTCGGACCTCCGAGAAACTTTCGCCACACTCAGGCGGCACCATGTCATGCTCAATCCCAAGAAATGTGTCTTTGGAGTTGAGTCTGGGAAATTTCTCGAATTCCTTATCAATCAGAGAGGAATAAAGGCGAACCCTGATAGCTGCAGGCGGTCATCGACATGCAGTCGCCTCGTACCATCCGAGAGGTTCAGAAGTTAACAGGTTGTCTGGCGGCCTTGGGAAGATTTCTTAGCCGATCAGGTCACAAATGCCTATACTTTTTCCAGGCAATTAAGGAAAAGGCAAGGTTTGAATGGGGGCCGGATGCTGAGGCGGCCTTCCAGAAATTGAAAGTTCACTTGCATTCCTTGCCGAGGCTGGTCAGCCCTTTGCCCAAAGAAGTACTCTACATGTACCTGGCCGTCTCTGATCATGCGTTAAGCGTTGTTCTCCTGGCTGAAAGAGACGACTGTCAGCTCCCGGTCTACTTTGTCTGTCATGTACTGAAAAATGCCGAGTTGAGGTATCCCTTAGTGGAGAAATTTGGTCTTGCACTCTTCATGGCTGTTAAAAAATTGAAGCCCTACTTTTTGGCACATGCAGTCGTCGTGTATACAGACCAACCTATCAAGCGGCCACTGACCATCATGGAGTCGTCAGGCCGAATGATCAAATGGGCCATAGAAATACAGAGCCTCAAAGTTACCTTCGAGCCTAGAAAAGCAGTGAAGGGGCAAGCCTTTGCTGACTTTATTGTTGAGATGACTCGTCCTCCTGACTCTCAAGTTCCAGACCAAGTCTCGAAGGTATATGTGGACGGAAGCTCTACTTCAAATGGTTGTGGAGCAGGCGTCATATGTCAGTCGCCAGAGGGCGACAGGTACGAGTATGCTCTACGCTTCAGTTTTCAGGCCTCAAACAATGAGGTAGAATATGAAGCTTTACTAGCCGGAATCCGCATGTGCAAGGCGGCAGGAGCAAGAAAAATAGACGCATGTTCCGATTCACAATTGATAGTGAGTCAGTACAATGGCGAATACGAAGCAACCCATCCGGCCATGATCAAGTATTTACAGCCGGTCCGACAAGCAGTCGGCTTTCTTGAAGATTTCCATCTGACCCAAGTGCCGAGATTAGAAAACAACCAGGCGGATGCACTTTCAAAATTAGCATCATCCGCCTCCTATGATACTCCTCGAACTTTTTTTTGGGAAGTAATGGAGAGGAGAAGCATTGAGGAAGAACCTATTGGAATCTTAGACAGAAGCTCAACCTGGATGGATCCAATCAGGGCATATCTGACAAATGGTACCCTGCCGGATGATCATCAACAGGCAGCAGCACTGAAAAAACGAGCAACCAGTTTTGAAATAATAAAGGGAGAACTTCACAAAAGGGGGTACCTTCAACCCTTCTTAAAGTGTGTTACTCCAGAAAAGGGGCGAGAGATACTGGACGATCTTCACTCTGGTTACTGTGCTTCCCATATAGGCGGTAGGACGCTTGCTCAACGGGCAAGGCGGCAGGGCTACTTTTTGCCTTCTTTAGAAGCAGATGCGATGGAGATGGTGAAAAAATGTAACAAGTGCCAAAGTTTTGGCAAACTAATTCACCGTCCGGCTACAGACCTCACTACCATTCATAGCCCACTACCGTTTGCTAAGTGGGGCATGGATATTCTGGGTCCATATACGCTTGCTACAGGCGAAAGGAGGTACATACTTGTTGTCGTCGACTACTTCACTAAATGGGTAGAGGCGGAGGCTGTAAAGGGAATCAAGACGAAGGATGTAATTTCATTCATTTGGAAAAATGTCATCACTCGGTTCGGGGTTCCCATGTCTATGGTTTTTGATAATGGTCCCCAATTTGAGACGCCTGTTCTCAAAAGCTGGTTGGGTGACCAAGGAATTGCACACTACTTTGCATCTGTCGGCCGTCCACAAGCAACCGGCCAGGTAGAAGCCTTTAATAAAATCATCTCAGACGGTCTCAAGAAAAAGATTGAACGAGCAGGCGGCCTATGGGCGGATGAATTACCACCTGTTCTCTGGGCCATTAGGAAGACTGAAAAAGGGGCGACTGGAGAAACTCCATTCCTCCTAACTTATGGTGCGGAAGCTGTTCTTCCAATAGAACACTACGAGTCGACTCTTCGAGTAATGCTATATGACGAAGAGGAAAACTAGGAAGCCATGCGCCTGGCATTAGACTCACTTCCTGAAAGGAGGGGCAATGCTGTCTTGCGCCATGAAATTTACCGCCTGAGAATGACTAGATCATACAAAAAAAAAAGTACACAGGCGTCCACTCAAAGTGGGGGACTTTGTACTTAGAAAAATGGAAGCAGTTGGTAGGGCTAATGAGTCTGGCAAACTAACTCCCAACTGGGAAGGACCCTACCGAATCTGTGAAGAGGTCAGGGACGGTACCTACCGTCTGGGAACACCAGACGGACAACCGTTGCCTCGAACTTGGAATGTAGATAATCTTAAGAAATATTTCTTTTGAATGATGTATATAGTGAAGGGCTACTTAATTAAAGTTTGCTGTTTCATTCAATTTTGTACTAAGAGGGGCACGCCTACTAACAAACAGTCGGCTACTCTCCATACTCAGTTTTTATTCTTACTTAAGAGGGGCATGCCTGCTAACAAACAGTCGGCTACTCTCCATGTTTAATTTTTATTCTTACTTAAGAGGGGCAGGCCGCCTATACATTTACAGTCGGCTATTCTCCATTGAGTATTTTACTCTATCTTCAGTGGGGCATGCCGTCTGTACCTTTACAGTCGGCTACTCTCCATTGAGTACTTTACTCTATCTTCAGAGGGGCATGCCGCCTATACTTTTACAGTCAGCTACTCTCTATTGAATATTTTACTCTATCACCATAGGGGCATGCCGTCTGGACATATAGTCGGCTACTCTCCATAGAAGAGGGCCCACAGGTTCCAAACACACAGCCACCCCCCTTATACTTAACTAAAAATGATCAGGGCCTGGCCGACCCTGTGCCTAAACATGCCGAATGATCAGACCAGGCGCCAAGCCAACTGATCCAATCTTCAAAACTAATACGACCTGTCCCAACATCATAGCAGGCGTCCGGCGGCATCCCTCCGGATGAAATTCGTCGAAGAGAGCAGCTCCCTTTTGGGAGGAACATTGCTCTATAAACTAATTACACGGCACCTATACGACTGTCCCCAAGGGCAACCACGTAGCCGTTTTTGAGACAAGGATAACTCTATCACTAACCAAACCAGTGGTAGCAGTTGGCATCTGAGTTAGATGACCGCCTGTATTACTTGGGATAAATGCAGGGGGTACCTCTTGAGTTAATAGCCAACAAACATTGGCGAATCAAAAGGTTCAGCCAGCCTCCATCGCCTGGTACCTTTACTACTCAAGCAGGAGTGACGGCGACTGAGTAACACCAAAGTTAACTCATAGTCACTCTCTCAAACTTAGTATGGAGCCTAAAAGGTATGAGTCGTCCGCCTGTTTTTAGCAAACAGGGGTTCTCAACCACTACTCCTGCTAGGTTAACAACCTATGAGTTAAAAGCCAACAAACATTGGCGAATAAAGGGGAACAACCGGTACCCACCGCTTGATACCTCTACTACTCAGTTACTTGGCGACTAGGTAACAATCATGTTTACTTGGTCACTCCTTAAAAATTTAGTATGAAACTAAAAAGATGTTCATACAGCACCTGTTCACACTAGATTAAATATGGCGGGAAACAGTTGGCCTAGACGGCCTAAAGTCTCTAGCCTAACAGCATGACAAGTAGGAAACAACTTTCCTACTTGGTTAATTTTACAAATGATAGGACCGCCTGCCTAGGAATCCAGTCTTTAAAATGGTTCGAATACCGATTGGATAAATGGCCGACTAATGTTCTAGCCTGGAAACAGACAACCAGTTGTCCAGGTGCATAGGCGGCGTGACTAACTATCCGTACCTGTCTGCAACTATCGGCCATGTAAAACAGTCGGTATAGTGTACAATTGGATATCATAATATTCAATACTTAAACAAATTTGAAGCAAAAAAAAAATATTCATTAAAAAGAAGCCGGTCATTAAAGACCGGCAAAATATTCAGAGCCCCGGCCCCCTGGCCGGGTAAATACAAACAAACGGCACGCAGGCCGTGGAAAGAAGACATAAAGCTTAAGAAGGGAGCAGATCTTCAATATTAGCAGGTGCCGCCTGGTCAGCACTCTTCTTGCTGGACTCGGCTTCAGCTGCATCCTTCTTTGATGCATTACCCCCAAGCGGCACAAGCGCCACTACCGGCTGCTCCTCCTCCTCCAACGCCTCTTCCTCAACAGCCGCCAGGATCTCTTGATTATATCTATCAGAACACTGGCGGTACGTTTTTTCCCATGAGGCAAAGTCGGCATTGGGGAAGAGGCGGCCCCAAGTCATGCGCTGGATTTGAGCAGAGTCTTCCATCATCTCCCGGACCAGCTCTTTCTTTTCTTGCTCGGCCTTTTCCTAGAGCTCCTGAGTAAGACTCTTCTCCTAGGTCACCAGGCGTTCCTTTACGCTCGCCAAGGATTTCTCCAAGGTTTCGTATGAGGACATCTTTTGGCGAAGAGGTCTCAGCTCGGCCTTGAGGTTGTTGATGGTCGCCTCCAGCTCGCTATTCCTCTTCTGGGGCGCCTCTAACTGAGCCCGGATAGCGGCGGTAGCCTGCGCCTGATAACAAAGAATATCAATGGTCAGAACTTCATTTTGGGAAATTTGAAACATTGCCTTATCACAGTCAGAGGCGGCCATAGCTTTTGCAGCCTTTACCTCTTTGTTCTTCCGGTCAAGCGGCTTGCGAAGGCCGTTCACTCGGAGCAGGGCCTAAGTAAAAAGGGGAACAGGCGTCAGTTTCCAAACAAAAAGAAAACAGGCGTCCTGGAATTCAAATACTCAAAAATATGCTAAGTATACCTCAGCAAGGACCCCTGCAATCCCGTCTAGGTCAAGGGTGCCGACACCCCTGACCGCCTCCCTTTCAGCTAGAGGAACGGCCTTGATCATAGACTTGGCCACCTCGACCAAGTCAGGCTCTTGAGGGCCGGCTGCATCAAGCATAAACAAACGGATTAGACCTAGTAAAGAAGGGAGCAAGTCTAAAATTTACAAGGATAATTTCATACTTCTAGGTGGCCTAGCTGGAGTTTTAGAGGAAGTGGCCGGCTGTTTCTCAGCCGCCGCATGTTTCCTGGCAGAACCAGGAGAGCTCGCAACAGTCGTCCTCCGAGCCTTGGGGTCCGGCTGTTGGGAAGAAGAAGCTCTTGGAGCGCCCGTCTAAAAAAAAAGAAAAGAGTCAGTATATGCATAAACACAACTCCAAAAAGAGGGTGAAAGATTCGAAGCCCACCAAGGGTGCCCCCTTGTTGGGGGAGTCGGTTGAAGACTGTTGCATGATGGAGGCCCGCAACATGGCCGCCGCAGTCTTGGAGTCGGTAATTTTGCTCATGGCGTCCGCTGCAAAAACAAATAGAAAAGTTAATAAAAGTCATAACAAGAAATGCATTGAACAACAGAGTATTCGACAGGCCGGCTACCACTTGAGCACCGACTGCTGAGGCCACAGGCGGCCAAAAAGTACTCGTCGTAGAGCCATTTGAAGCTCGGGACGCAGTGCAGGGGTACTTGCTCTCGTACCCCTGAAGTAGAGTTCACCTTCGACTCTACTTTGAAGAGTCCTTTATCTAGGATCTCTTTCTTAGCCTTGGGGGAACAGGCGGCATGTTGCGGCCGCCTACAAGAAGGGGAGGATTCCTGTTCCACCTGTTGAAGCGCTTGTTCAGCTCTGTGTCTGAACTCTCAATGATAAGGAAGGTGCTCCGCCAGTCCTTCCATTTGTTTGCTTTACCTCTCGTCATGAGGTAGCCCCTGTGGCTCGTCAATTGATACCAGCCGGTACCGCCTGCCTTAGGGGTCCGGCTGAGGTAGTTCATGTGGGCGAAAGCCTCGAAGTTCGGCTCCACCCCGTGCAGTTCTCACCCGGCCACATTGCCGAGTACGTTGACCCAGGAGTTCGGGGCTAACTGCCATAACCCCAACTCATACCCATCCAAGATCCGCTGAACATCCAGATGTAGTGGGAAGCGCAGTCCAGCCTTGATGGCCGCCTCGTAGCAGCCAAAGCAGGCGCCATCATAACTAGTACCAGCCGGCCAGACGACTGTGTCTTATGGATCCGGCACGAACACTAAAAAGCCGGGGCCCATTGTGGGGTTTGCGATAAAGCTCTCCACTTTCTCTTGCATGGCTGTGATCCGGCCCCGAGGTACCGTGCAGTAGTAGGGGGTATTTTTCTCTCGGTGAGAGGCGGATGGCTCCGCCCAATCGTCCCCCTTCTCAACTGCGTGAGAAAGCCTCGCCTCTTGTAGGCGACTGTTTTTCTCTTTTGTGTCCAGAGAAGCATGGCCAGAAGAGCTAGACTCGGAATCGTCCTCTGACGAGTCCGAAGAGGACGACTCCTCCCCTCTCCCGGAGGGGCCCGCCTCCTCTCCTTTAAAAGGAGCAGGAGAGAATGTAGAATTGTCAACTGTAAAATGGGAAGGGGTCACTTTGACTCCTCCCTCAGAACTGCCGGCTTTCAAGCCGCTTTGTTTCACTTCCACATCTGGCGCCTGGTCAGATGTTTCACTAATCGGCACCCTGTGAGAGGAGCCGTCAGAGTTTAAGATCTTGGCAGTTTTTTTTGTTCTGGCCATCATGCTCTGCATAGACACAGATACAGTCGGACTTTGTATAAAGGGCAAAGATGGGTCCAGAAAAGGGAAGGCGGCACTCCTAGTTCTAGATTCAGCCGTCCCCGGTGACCGGCTGATCACAAACCTAGGTCGTGTCGTGTGCTTCCGTGGTGCCATTTCAAAAAAGAATAAAGAGAAAATTAAGAGTAAGAGAAGCGACAGTTACCTGAACGAGTGACGATTGATGAAATTCTGAAAATCCTTTGCAGTCGGCTTGTCAGAGCAGGAGGTAGGCAGAAAGGGTCCAAAATGTCAGAGCAAGTTCAGGGGTCCGAATGTTCTCTCACAAAGTTTTCAAGTGTGAAAATGACTGAAGTCAACACTCCTTTATATAGGCGAAGTGAGAAGGCGAAGGGTCACTTCCAGAATTCAAAATTTTGGCGGGAGAATCTCTCGGCCTCTCGCCGAGTGACACCTGTAGCAGGTCGTCGCCTGTTACAGGGCGATACCTGTCACAGGTAACACGTGACCTGTCACGTGCCACCTGTGAGGGGCAAATGATTAGGGGATTTTTCCCCACCAATCACCATTTGACAAGTGGACCAATCAGGTTCTGCCATGTATCCGTCACATGGGCCAATAGGAGTCTGCCACGTGTCAAGCAATGATCCGTCCACTATGGACCAATTACGACACGACACGTGTCCTTCCCATGACACCTGGGATAACCGGTCACCTAGGCCCAACTTCCGAGGGAAGCCCAATCAGCCCAAGGTTAACCTAAACCTAGATTGGCACGTTTCCCGAGGTTATAAATACCTCCCTTAATCCTCATTAAGGAGGGGACGCAAAAAACGCAGATTACACACATTAAACACTCTCACCTAGAGAGACCCAATCACTTTAATTTCCGCATTAATTACTCCTTAATCAAGTACTAACTTGACCGTCGGAGGCGGATCTCCAATCATCCGGAGCATCCGTTTGTTTTGCAGGTACAGGCGTCCGGTTCCAGTCTCGGAATTGTAACTCTCCCGCAGGACATCAGAAAAACCTGAAACAAGTCGTGCTGGTGATTTCTTTTGTTCTCTCCATACGTTTGATAAAGAAACCGGAAAGTGGGTAATTAAGCGTCCGAATACTAAAAAAATGGCAGATAAACTTGTAAGTTACCTATGAACTGTTTAATTTTAAGTTGCTTTTGCATCAAAATCACTATACCATTAACTATATTACTGACATCCTTTTTACTTTTACTATAGCTTGAGCACACTCAAGGACTGGTAGATGGCAAATTGGTCCCAAGTGTGGAGAATGACCCTTTCACTTTAGCTTTGGGAAAGCCATACCATCTAGGACGAGTAGTAAGTTCGGGAGGGTCATTGCTAGTACGGAAAAAGGTGATGGGTCTAGAATACGCGAAATCGGATCAATCTCGAGCAAGTGTTAACTCACCAGGGGAGCTGGATGCCAAGGTGGCATCAATTAAGGAATAAGTACGCATCAAGTTAGTAGGTGAATTAAATGCTTGGGCGATGCAGATGAACTTACCAAATTTTTCGTTCCCCGCGACTACACTAGTCGACTCATGTTCTAAACCAAAAGGACAAGGAGAAGGTGATAGACATGGAGGAGATAAGAAAGATTGAGAAGATGTGCTACCTGAGGTAGTTTCAATTGCATTATTAAACGTTTTAAAATATTGAGTTAATTGAGATCTGAGGTGGCATGATTGATGAATTATTGCAGGTTCCTACTGCTACACATGCGGACTCGAGGGAGCTTGATAATCCCACACCGCATGAATATCTAGAATTATAGGTGATTTGTAACCCTCTACTTTATGAATTTTTTTATTATCAATGGTGTAGTAAAAGACCTATTTAGATAACTTCTTTTTTTACAAGTGAAGGAAGACACCCGGTGTGTACTTCTAGCCCTGAGGCATGCAAATAATGTGAAATTGAATTTCGTGGCGAATAGTAGTGCACAAGCAACGACCGGTGCTACGACAGGGCCACATCATTACTCGGTTGGGATCGCTTCTCTAGTTGAGGGGTTCGAAGACATCCCACTACCCGTACCGATAGAGGAGGTTGAGATAACAAAGCTTTGGCAAGCGATAGGTAGCTTCGTTGATTGGCCACGTGCATGGGTGAGGTTGATTAACGAGGTAATTTATTTGTTTTTCATTTTTTTAGTGTTAAATAACAATTAGGAAATCTCTAACTACACCTCTGAAAATAAAACCGCCGAAATAGCACGACTCCCCCGCCCCCATCTCCGATGCCGAGGCAGCGGCGGCCTCAGCTGGTGCTCTCTAGGCTGCTCGAGAAGTCATATAGGCCATATTTGGGCCATTTTTTTGTTAATATGCTCTTTTGATGTTATTTCTTTCCTTATACACCAAAAAATACGTAATATTGACAAGTTATTAGATAAATAAATTTCATTTGATAAGAAATGTAAGAAATTGGCAAAGTAAAGTCATATAGGCCATATTTGGCCCATTTTCAGTAAAAAGCGACTTAAACCTTAATAAAATGCTCTTTTGATTCAATTTTAGGGCTTAGACACATAAAACTAGGAAGCATTAACTTTTTATGAGAAAGAAATAGTTCATTTGTTAAAAAATGTAGGAAATGGGCTAAATAGAAGTCATATAGGCCATGCTTGGGTCATTTTGAGTAAAATACGTCTTATAACATAATAAAATGCTCTACTGGTGTAATTTCTAGCCTTAGACACCTAATATTAACCAACATTGACATGTTATGAGAAAAAAATAGCTCATTTGATAAGAAAGGTAAAAAATGGGCTAAATAGAAGTCATATAGGCTATATTTGAGCCACTTTTTTAATATGCACTTTTGATGTGATTTCTTTCCATATAAACCTATAACTAGATAATATGGAAATTGTTTTAGATAAATAAAGTTCATTTGATAAGAAATGTAGGAAATGGGAAAAGTAAAGTCATCTAGGCCATTTTTGGGCCATTTTGAGTAAATTGCGTCTTAAACCATAATAAAATGCTCTTTTGAATCAATTTTAGGGCATAGACACATAAAACTAGGTAACATTGACATTTTATGAGAAATAAATTGTTCATTTGATAAGAAATGTAGAAAATGAGTAAATAGAAGTCATAAAGGCCATATTTGGGCCATTTTGAATAAATTGGTCTTAAAACCTAATAAATTGCTACATTGATGTGATTTCTAGCCTTAGACACCTAATATTACACAACATTGACATGTTATGAAAAAGAAATAGATAATTTGATAAGAAAGGGAGAAAATGAGCTAAATAGAAGTCATATAGGCCATATTTGGGCCATTTTTTGTTAATATACTCTTTTGATGTGATTTCTTTCCTTATACACCTAAACTAGATAATATTGACATGTTATGAGAAAAAAAAAATTATTTGATAAGAAATGTTGGAAATGGGCAAAGTAAAGCCATATAGGCTATATTTGGGCAATTTTGAGTAAAAAGCGGCTTAAACCTAAATAAAATTCTCTTTTGATTTAATTTTAAAGCTTAGACACATAAAACTAGGTAGCATTGACATGTTATAAGAAAGAAATAGTTTATTTGATACGAAATGTAGGAAATGGGCCAAATAGAAGTCATATAGGCCATATTTGGGCCATTTTAGGTAAAATGCGTCTTAAAACTTAATAAAATGATCTATTAATGTGATTTCAAGCCTTAGAAACCAAATATTACCAAAAATTAATATGTTATAAGAAAGAAATAATTCAATTGATAAGAAGGGTAGAAAATGGGTTAAATAGAAGTCGTATAGGCCATATTTGATAAAATAAATATTGTTTAGCCTATTTAATTAATTCTAACATAATTTTTTTGTATTTCAAGTTTTGCAAGGTACAAAAGGATTGTCCGTTGACAATCAAGGAACTTAATAAAGTTAGTGACATAACAATATTATTAATTATTTATTATTTTATTAATTATTTTATTTAATATTATTGCTGGAATTACAAGGTGTTTTTTTTAAGATTATTGCAAAAATAAAACAGGAAAAAATAGATAAATAAATAAATAACCGGTGCCAAAACTGCTGCAACCAAAAACAAAAATGCACGGGTTTATTCTTGGCACCGGTTAACTAGTGGCCAAAATAAATAAAGACACCGGTTAATTGGTGCCAAAACCGATTTATGGCACCGGTGGCAAAGTGGGGAGTAATTGGCACCCTTCACATTGTGATCGGTTCAAACCGGTTCCTTAAGCCGGGTTTGAACCGGTGCCTTAAGCCGGGTTTGAACCGGTGCCTTTTACCATTATTCTACTAGCCGGATGATGGCACTGTTGGCTCCCTCAATGGGGATCAGAAGACGGCACGAGAGTGTTATCTCTTAGACATCAAGCCGACTGTTGCAGCAGCCGGTCAGTTGTAGGAGCCAATAGACCTTGACGATGTCAAGGACCCTAATTCACTTCCCTCCAGCAGCTGCAAAGAAGAGAAAAACTTAAAAGTTGGTGGGGGTGAAGAAGGAGAAGAAATAGCAATCACTTACCGGGAAACGGTCAGATGATCTCCATCCCCTGACAGCTAGAAAAAATGTTGATATTCCTCTGGACGACAACCGTCTAGAGCGAATTGTTAAGGTGGGGATAGCTTCTTTTGAAAGGTTAGGTGCAGACTTGCACCAGCTGCTAAAATATTTTAAAGACATCTTTGCCTTTGAATTGTAGTAGATGCCAGGTATCAGCCCGGACCTCGTTGTCCACAAACTCACCGTGGATCCAAAAAAGAATTCCATTCAGCAAAAGAAAAGAAATCCTGATATAGAAAGAAATCATGCGACCATGTCACTTCCCTAATTGGGAGGCAAATGTTATGCTTGTAAAGAAGCCGAATGGAACATGGCGTATGTGTGTTGATTACACAGATCTCAACAAGGCATGTGCAAAGGACAATTATCCGCTCCCAAAGATCGATAGCCTTGTCGATTCTACAGCCTGTCATGCCTTGATGAGTTTCATGGATGCTTATTTGGGCTTCCATCAGATACCCTTATGGAAAAAAGATCAAGAGAAGATGGCCTTCGTCAAATATCAAGGGTTATTATGTTATACTATGATGTCGTTTGGTTTGAAAAATGTAACTTCTACTTTCTAGAAAATGATTAATAAGGTCTTCATTAATCAAATGGGAAGGTACGTAGAGGCATACACTGACGATATGATAGTGAAATCCAAACTCCAAACGGATCACCTTGCTATTCTTCGAGAAACCTTCACCACACTCAGGTGGTATAAGGTCATGTTAAATCCTATGAAATGCGTATTTGGTGTTGAGCTTTGGAATTTTCTCGAATTCTTGATTAATTAAAGGTGGATAGAGGCTAAACCCGCGAAGTTACAGGCGGTCATCGGCATGAAATCACCCCGCCCTGTCAAGGATGTTTAGAAACTAACTAGTTGTCTGTCGGCATTGGGAGATTTCTCATGCGGCCAGGTGACATATGCCTTTATTTCTTCCAAGCAATCAGGAAGAAGTCTAGATTTGAATGGGGAGAGGATGTTGAGGCGGCCTTTCAAAAGTTAAAAGAACACTTGCACTCTTTGCCAAGGATAGTTAGCCCTCTGCCCAAAGAGATGTTTTACATGTACTTAGCCATCTCATACCATGCCCTCAGTGTCGTTCTCCTTGTTGAAAGAGACGGTATCTAGATCTTGGTCTATTTCATTAGCCATGTGCTCCAAAATGCTCAACTCTGGTACCCCATGGTTGAAAATTTTGGCCTTGCCCTTTACATGGCTGTTAAGAAGTTGAAACCATACTTTTTGGCACATCCAGTGGTGATCTACATAGATCAGCCCATCAAGCGGCAAATGACAACCCTAGACTCATCTGGTAAAATAATTTATTGGGCTATTAAAATGCAAAGTCTTGAAATCACCTACGAATAAAGAAAGGCAGTGAAGGGTCAGGCGTTCTCCAACTTCATTGTCGAAATGACAAGACCGGTTGTTCCGTATAACCTTGATCAGGTTTGGAAGGTGCATTTAGACGGGAGCTCTTCTATGAACGGATGTGGTGCAGGCATATTCTGTGAATCCCCAGAAGGGGACAAATATGTGTATGCACTATGATTAAAGTTCAAGGCCTCAAACAATTTGGGGGAATATAAAGCCATGTTAGCCAGTATCCGCATTTGTAAGGCGGCAAGGGCAACAAAAATTGACATCTTCTTAGACTCTCAGGTTGGTCGTTAGCCAATAACCATGGTGAGTTTGAAGCTACCCTTCCGGCTATGATCAAGTATATGAAGTCGGTCAAGGTTGAAGCGGGGACACTTGAACAATTTCATCTCACTCAAGTGCCCCGGTCGAAGAACAATCAAGAGAATGCTCTGTCAAAATTTGCATCCTCCGCCTGCTTTGATACGCCTCGGTCAGACTTTTGGGAAGTAATGGAAAAGCGAATTATATCTGAAGACGAGCCCACTGGAATTCTGGACCGAAGTTTTACTTGGATGTATGGCATCCGGGCGTATCTCACATACTTCACGCTCCCTGATTCACCCAAGGAGGCAGCCGTCATGAAAAAGCGAGCTGCAAACTTTGAGATAAAAGATGGAGAACTCTTCAAAGCAGGTTTTTGAAGCCTCTACTGAATATGTTACCCCTAAGAAACGAAAGGATGTTCTCGAAGATTTTCATGCGTGTCTTTCACGCAGGCGGTAGATCATTAGCCGTTAGAGCCAGCAGGCGGCATTTTTTCTGGCCTACTCTAGAGTCGGACGCCATGGAGATGGTAAAAAAAATGCCACAAGTGTCAAAATTTGGCAATTTAATCCATTATCCGGTTACTGACCTGACGGCAATCCACAGCCCAGTCCCATTTGCTGAATGGGGCATGGACACTCTAGGTCCATACACGCTAGCTCCAGGCGAAAAGCGCTATATTTTAGTGGTTGTGGATTACATCACCAAGGGGGTGGAAGTAGAGGTGGTCAAAGGCGTCAAGACCAATGATGTCTTTCCTATCTAGAAGAACATTATCAACCGGTTCGGGGTACCAATGTCTATGGTATTTGATAATGGACCTCAATCCGAGACGCCTAAGCTCAAAAATTCGTAGGGAGATCAAGGGATCTAAAATCATTTTGCATCAGTCGGCCGATCCTAATCAAACGGCCAAGTTGAAGCCTTCAACAAACTCATCTCAAACAGCATTAAAAAGAAATTTGAAATAGCCGGAGGTTTATGGGCTGAGGAATTAATGCATGTCCTATGCGCCACCCGTACAAATGAAATGGGGGCAATAGGTGAAACCTCATTTGTCATTGTCTACGGCCCTAAAGCCGTCTTTCCCAGCGAGCATTGTGAGCCAACTCTACGAGTCGTGCTATACGATGAAGAGGCAAACTGGTAGGCCATGCGGCTAGCATTAGACTCACTCCCAAAGCGCAGGGGCAATGCCACCTTGTGTCATGAGATTTACAGTATGAGAATGTCTCATGCTTACAACAAGAAAGTACATAAGCGCCCTTTGAAAGTTGTGGACTTTGTAGTACACAAAATGGAGGTAACCGGTAGGGCGAATGATCTTATAAAGCTGACTCATATTTAGGAAGGCCCCTACTGGGTTTATGAGGATGTTAAAGACGACACCTACTGCTTGCAGACTCCAGACGGTAAGTGGCTTCCTAGAACTTGGATTGTAGACGACCTAAAAAAGTACTACTTCTAAGTGTTGTAAATATTAGTAAATAGAAACCTTTCAATGAAAATCGGCGTTTTGTTTCTAATTTATTTTATCTATTTCTTTATATACATGTGTCTTATCTTATGTGCCGCCTGTTTGATTTACAGATGGTACCCTCTCTCATAATGACTTGAAAATTGAAAATGGAAGTTAGCTATTACAATCTAAGTAATGTGAGGCCAATGGCCGGATTATAAGCTAAACACAAAAAGATTTAGTTGCTATACAACCGTCTTTCAAAAAGAGACAGAAGGCCAATGGTCGGATGGTTAGCCATTTTATAAAATCTCCTCCTCCAATGTGGCGTCCGGCGACAACACTCCTGGTGTTATCGTCACAGACGTCATTCTATCGTCTTCTCTACAACCACATACAGACGGCAAAAATTAAACGACCTAATTGGTCAACCCATAGCTGCCTATCCATGGCTATCTAAAGAGTGACTAAGACTGCGGAGGCCGGATGTTAGACATATCAATTGGCGGCCGATTGGAATTCTAACTTAGATTACCTTGCAAAATTGTACAAGTCCTCCCAGTAGGGGCAAGCGGACATTGAGTATAATTAGATTATGGCCACCAACCTACATAGACGCCTAGTTTTAAAATTAGCCTAAGTAGGATAACTAAGTCTCAGAAACCCATCAGAAACTAGGTGAGCACATATGGCATATAAAACCGCCTGCTATTAAGATAGAAGGTTAGCAAGTGGATAAGTACAAACTTAGTTCATGCAACTTGTAAAATTTGTAGAATGACCACTCATCCGGACCCATTTTAAATTTAGTAGGCATAAAAGGCCGCTTGGAAAACATAGGACCACTTTTTAACGAGGAATTTTAGGTGGACCAATGATAACCTTACGTTCTATTTCATTCATCTCGTAACACTTGTTGCATGAACAACCATCCAACCATGGCAGAAAGGTCTAATGACCGCCTACAATAAGAGTTGGATGGTCAATTGGCCCACTGTACGCTTGGCTTGGGGCAATCACCTTAGTCATACCCTCATCCTGTATCACCCATTTTCAAGCTAATCAGCAAACTTGTAAATCTAAGCTCACAGCCGCTTAAGGGAAAAACGATCCGGTACACCATCTAAGCACTAAATTCAAATTTTTAAAAATAAAATACAAGTGTTAGAGACCAAGCATAATTATTAAAAACCGACCCATTGGCTGGATGATTCATAATTAAAAGCCGACCAATTGGCCATCCAAACTAAAAAGTCAAATTGTTAACTAGCTAAACAACCAGTGAAAGTAAGAAAGAAGAAATTGTTGATTAAACCGACTCCATAGTAGGTAATGAAATAAGTTACTCGGCACGCAGGCCGGAAATGTATTTGAAATGGGCCTTCGGTCGTAGAGAAACATAAAATTTTATCAACTTCGGGAGGAGGACCAGACTTCATTTTTATCCGCCATTTCTTCATTGGGCGGATGTTCTCCATCACCTTCCTTAGCCTCGTCCTCATATTGGCAGTCATTCTGGTCCGCCTCGCCGCCATTTGCTCCCTGGTTTGCCTAAGCATCTAGCTCCTCTATAGCTTGCTCAAAAAGATACTCCCAAATGGAGTTATTGTCTTTGAGAAAGAGAGCCATCCACGCCATCTTCACGCGAGTAACGCAGTCGGCCTCATTTTCCTCAATGAGCAGCCTTTTCTCCTCCTCTACCATGGCGGACCATTTGGAGGCGAGCTGCTTTTCTTGGTTGGTTGGCTTGTGTTTAAATTTCTCATTTTGGTGCTTGAGACTATTAGTATGTTTGCCAACATCTTCAAGCTCTTCAATCTTTTCTTTAGCCGCCTTCATCTCAGCTTTCAGCTATGTCACCCTCTTCTAGGCCGCCTCCAAATCTTTCTTCACATGCAAATTCGCAGCCGCCTGTGAGTATAGGATATATTGAGTCAACAACTCAGTCTTATCCGCATCAAACATGGCTTTTTCATGATTGGAAGCGGCCCTTAAGTTGACAACCCTTTCCTCTTTCTTCTTGTCGTTGAATGGTTTTTTAAGATAATCAACTCACATCATGGCCTACATCCAGCCAAAAGAAAAGATATGTAAGTATACAGTCGGCAAAGGCAAGAGGTGGAAAATAACTTGAAAAAAATACCTCAGCCAAGTTTGCAAGGATAACATCAAATTTCAGGGAGCCGACTTCTTTAATAAAGTCGCGCTCTTCAGCAAAGACGGTGGCGATTATATCCTTTGAAATCCGTTTGACATCTGGTGCCTGGGGAACATCTGCACAATCAATACTTGGTGAGAGGCTGGCATAGATCCGCCCAATAGATCGACTAGTTTTAGAGTTGGTTGGCGAATGACTATAAGTCTTAACCCTACAAGGGTAAGGCAAAGGATTAAAGGCGGAGGTACTTGGGTTGACGACCAGATCCTGAGCATTCTTATCCCTCCGCTCGCTTGAAAGGCTACCTGGAGAGTCGGCGGCCCCAGTTGGATGTTTCTCCACAGTCAACTTAGACTCCTTAACCTGTTTAAGAGCAACTATGGCAAGCGGTGATTTGCTGCCTGAAGAAGGATGGGATTCAGACTGCCTGGCAGATGGCTTATGAGTAACCGTCTTCCTCCTCTTGACCAGAGTATGGCCTTCATTCAGAGCCAGCTTTGGGGGAATTAGCGCATGCTTTGGTAGAATAGGCGGCTTCACCGACCCTTCCTGAAACAGGCATAACTTTGAAATGAGAAGTTTGAAAAAGGCCAATGGTAAGAGGACGGATGTAGATAAACTTACATGCTCAAGTTGCTCTTTCTTGAAAATTTTGTTCTTATGCTTCATTATCTGGCAGTAAGCTGAGGCGCCGCCTCCTGTTTTTTTTTCGGATCCTGCTGAGACATGGCTTCTTTTGGAAATGGATTAATGAAATGTTAGTTAAAAAATAAAAAAAAAAAAAAACAAACAAACTATTAAAAGGACTCATGCGACTTCCTACCTCTTCCCTTCTCATAACTAAGGCCACAGGCGGCCAGATTGAAGGGATCAGTTAGCCATTTTAATCAGGGATATAACATTTGGGGATAATCTCTTTCTCAGTTCCCCCCATAAAAGTTTTTACTTTAACTTTGAAAAGCCCAGGCGTCAAATTTTGATCCTAGCCTTCATCAGACACATGTGGAAGGATGGCTTTCTGATCCAGCATATAGCGGTTTTGGTTCCAAGAATTGTATTCATGTTTCGGATGGTATAAGGGGAGGAAATTATGTAAATTTTGTTTGTCCAATCTTTCCATTTATTTTCTTTTCCCAAAGTGATCATGCAACCTTTGTTACATGACAAAGTGAACCATTCAGGGTCGGTTGATTGGGGAGCTTTGCTTAGGTAATGCATTTGGGCGAAGGCCTCAAAGCTAGGCTCAACGTCCGGCATCCTAGAGGCGGCTACAAACCCTAATATATAACCAAAGAATTGGGTGCTAGTTAACATACCCCCAGGCGGTACTCATCCAAGATCCTTTCAATAGCCGGATCTAATTGAAATCTTAGGCCCGCCTGTATTGTGGTCGCACAGCACCCAAAGCATGAATCACCATAGCTCTGCTCAAGCTCAAGTAGCCAGACACCTACGTCGACAAGGGTAGGAACGTTTATTTTATAGCCGGCACCCATGACATAGGTGTCCCGAAAATGCTCTATGTTTTTCCCCATGGTTCTTTGGGTAGATGCGGATATGTGGGTGAAGTGTGGAGTGAATTTTTCTTGAAGGGAAGAAGAAGTTTCTTCCTCACCATGCTATACTGAGCCGGCTTCTTCACCGGATGATTCTTGAGCATTTACAGGCGGCTTCTCCTCACTTATAAGACCGCCTGTGTTAGCATCCGACTAAGATGAGCCCTCTTAAGAGCCGAATGCCTTCTCGCTTGAATCATTTTATTGTCCACCAAGAATCAAGTCATCTGGCATCATTGGGATGTCAGATGGGTAGTAAGAGACTTTTCTCTTGGGCACCCTAGTAGGACTCTCGTCCTCTTCATCACCAAGCGGTCTGGCTGTCGTTTTAATTCTAGCCATAGTGTCCTGCATAGACACAGACGAATTTGTTGGCAAGAGCGATTCAGGAAAGGTGGCACCCATAGTTCTAGATTCATCCATCCCGGGTGACCGGTTGACAGCTATTCAGGGCCATGCCGTGTGTATTTGTAATACCATTTTTAAACAAACAAACACAGGCGAAATGAAGTAAACTGAAAAGAGAGAAAAAGAGTAGGCGGTTACCTGAGAGAGGTAATGTTGGAAGTTGATCAAGCCGACCGGGTAAGGCGGCAAAAAGCAAGCGGCAGGCGGAAGCATTATTTCAAAGAACAGTAAAAGGTTCTCTAGAATAATTTTTCGTAAATGAGCATAAAATACAGAGGGGCATTGTATCTATTAAAGGGATATCCTGGTAATTTCCCCAGAAGTTGAACAGTTATTACTGTTCACCAGCAAATGAGTGACAAGTGTCGCAGATGCCACGTGGATCGCCACATCACATCTGTGAGGGGCAAATGTTTTGGGTAAAATTACCCCGCCACGTGGTCCAATGAGAATAGGACATGTGTCCACCCCGTATTGGCTTAAATTGGGCCACTAACAAAATGACACGTGGTATCCACTTTCATCAAAAAGAATGACGACCTTCAAAGACCCATTTCCCAAAATGACCCTAGAAATAGGGAGATTTCACCAATTTTTGGGACAGATTGAATTTATTACTATATAACTGACATTTGCAGGCACATGCATTTCCCAACAAGTCCTTAAGTTATAACTCACTTGAGGGACAAAATCACCCAAAATAATTGTCAATTTGTTGAGAAACCGACTAATGTATTGTAGTTTGCCAAGAAACCCTCTAATTTCTTTGTTTGTTTGAAGGGAAGGCATATCAACGATTGCCTTTATTTTAGTGGGATCAATCTCAATACCACGTGTGCTTACTACTATCCGAGTAACTTACCAAAAGTTACTCCGAAGGCACATTTTTGTGGATTTAATCGCATTTTATATTCTTTTATGCGAGTGAAAAATTTGCGCAAACCTTTTATGTGTCCCATTCTATCTTTGGAATTTACAATCATATCATCCACATAAACTTCTATTTCATTATCATGCAAGAGAGTCGTAGCCATCTTTGGTACGTAGCTCCTGCATTTTTTTAAACCAAATGGCATGACTGTGTAACAATATGTACCCCAAGAGGTGGGAAAGCATGTCTTTTCTTCGTGTTCTTTTGCCATTAGAATTTTGTTATAACCTGCGTATCCATCCATAAAGGATAACATTGCATGTTCAGCTGTGTTATCTACTAATATATTAATATGAGGTAGAGGAAAGTTGTCTTTAGGGATAGCCTTGTTAAGGTCCCTAAAGTCGACACACATGCAAACTTGTCCATCCTTTTTAGGGACTAGGACGATGTTCGCTACCCATTCCAGGTAATTACATACACGAATGAAACATGCGTCTAGTTACTTTTGTACTTCTTCTTTTATTTTCAAAGTTACATCAGGTTTTATTCCTCAAACTTTCTGTTTTACTGGTTTAGAAGTAGGGTTTAAGGGAATAGTATATTTCACAATTTTCCTATCTATTCCAGGCATGTCCTTGTATGACTAAGCAAACACGTCTTCAAATTCTTTGAGCGTTGATATGAGGATCGATCGCTCTTCTGGATTTAGATTTAATCCAAGTTTGACTTCCCTTTTGCTTTCATTGGTTCCTATATTGACTTTTTCAGTTTCTTCAATTATAGGGTTCTTCTGTTCTCGTTCATTCATTAATTCAACCAATTTATTAGTATTATCATCTTCATTAGATTGATTGTTATAGCATTCATAAGACTCAAGAGAAGGCATATACTCAAAAATAAAGCTCATATTATTGAATATAAAAGAGAGTACATCGAGAGAAGAATCCTTTTTAGGATCTTCGTCCTTAGAACTAGAAAATAAAGATTTCGTAATGGCCACAAGGCTCAAATTTTCATCTTCCTTAAAGTCTAAACTAAATTCGTCATCCGATTCTTCAAACATCTTCCCCTCGCTTGTGACGATTTCTAGCTTATCACATTTATGATTGGTCCATTTGAAAGATTTCCTCCATCCATGCTAGAAGGTTCCATTAGAAGGGATTATCAACGAGGTTGGGTCAAAAGTTTCATCTTGGATTGCATTCTAATAAGTTATAGTAGCAACATGGTTTTCCTCTAGTCTAAATAGCAAGATGAATGCTTGCCTATCATAGCACCCTAGGAGTAGGTGTTTTGATTCAACGATTTCAAGTTCGTTATTCAAGAAGTAGCAATCGTGAAATATTTTAAATTCAGGCTTCTTGATTCCTTTTAGAACTAATGGTTCTGGAAAGTCATAACATGTGTAATCTTCTCCCTCCCTAATGAATTGTCCATTAAGGGTTTGTTGGTAAGATGAAAGCAAAGTGATTATCCCTTTTCTTATTGTTGTCTCTACGTGCTTTGCTTTTAGCATCATGAGAATTTGATTCTTCTTTTGTTGGTTTGTATTCTAATCTAAAAGAGAAACTTTTCTTTGGGATAGGAAGTACAAGAGATTTCTTCATTCCTATTCCTAAAGGCGTCTTAGGAAAGTAACTACTCTTAAATAAGATGTTGTTTACTATATGGGGGATTACGGATCAAGCTTGAAAGGTTCATCAAGGCTTTTTTGGATTTCAATTGTGTATATTGGCTCCGCGGCAAATCCCCACATGTCCTCTTCATCAATATCATGGTTTATTTCTAGAAGTGATTGGTCAATTATATCTATTTTGAAAGGAGAAGCATGTATAGTCATAGAAAGCCCTTGATAGTTACACCTAATCATTTGATAAAGTGAGGATGGTATTGCACTAAGCTCACGTATCCAAGGACATCTAAGTAGAAGGTTGAATGTGGGTTTAATGTCAATGACATGGAATTCAACCATCTTTTGAACTGGGCGTGTGGCATAGTCGATGGCACGCTTTGCCATTATGGATCCGGAGCTTGAGATTTGATTCCCCGGCTCTATGGGATTATCACGAGGGACCCTGTTACGAACGCCTTGTGGGAGTTTGCTGAGTTCAGAGATTTTTATTCGGCGGTCGTAGGATTTCGCAGCCCCCAGGGTTGTGTACCAACAATTGTTCTTGCGCTGTTGGAGTCTTTTTGGGATACTACCAACACTTTTCACTTTGCTTGCGGGGAGATGACAGTGACCCCCCTTGATTTTAGCATGATCAGCGGCTTACGCTTCACGAGCGGGTCGTTTAGCAGATTCCTGACCTCACTTGGGGGGCGGCTGTGGTAGCAGATTTGTTAGGTCCGGTCGTTCAGCATATAAAGACTCAGCTGGTGCCTCGAGGTGTAACTAAGAGCAGGCGATCAGAGATGGCTTCTGTTCTAGCCCATGGCTTTGACATGGATGAGACGTCACTTGAGCGGCGAGTGCGGATCTTTATTTTTATTCTCATTTCCGTGAATCTTTCTCCTGATAGGAGTTCACGTGTGCTCGTTTTTCACCTTCCTTCTTTGGTTAGGATCGGGGAGATAGGATCCTATAGTTGGACCAGCCTTGGATATGTCGATCTACTCTTGTCGCTACGTCATGGATGTAAGCAGCTGAATGAATAGGCCCCTGTCATTGTCTACGGTTTATGGAGAGTCGTAGAGGTGACGATCTTTTCTTCTTCTTGTTTTGTTTTAACCTGTTTGACTTATGTGCTTAGAGATTTATTTTCATTGCAGCTGTGGTTCTATAAGTACTTTCCAGGATTGGCCCCTCGACAGCGTCATGGAGCGGTCCATGATTTCCCTGTCGAAGCTAGCTGGCGTGACCGAGGCGAGTCACGAGTGGAGTCCGTCTTTACGCAGCGCGGGATGCTGCACCGAGGCACCTCTTCTGTTGGTGTAAGAATTGATCTTACATCAGTTTATTCTCTACCTTGATGTTATTTTTCGGCATTCATTGCAAATTTTTATGGTTTTCAGGTTGTTGTTGAGATCTAGTACCGTACTGTTTTTGTTGGTACTGGAGCGCTGATCACTTGTGGTGCCTTTGCCTCCGCCGGAGTCGATACTTGACTCACGTTTGCTTAGGGAGTTGACCTTCTCAGCCGTTTCAAGAGGCTGTGTGGCAGCAGCCTCAACCTTCTTAGCCATTCCAGCATTTTCAGGGTCTGTGGCAGAGGCCTTTATCTACCCAGCTTTCACAGCCTAGATTTAGGCCAGTCATTACCCTTGTGGACTAGGGTTTATACTCATTTTATTTGTCTGGGGCGCTTCCTCCACCAATGTAGGGCTTATTTTCAGTTTCAATATCTGGAACGATGCCTCCACCGACGCTTCCCACCTCTTAGAGTCAGTCTACGTTGTTTGCAAGAGCAAGGTGGTGGAGTAGGAGTTTAATGGCTCATTAATGACTAAGATAGCTCCAATGGGAGCTAACTGTTTGTTTTACAACGAACTTTTACCCAAAGACTATATGCATGTCTCTTTGTAAGCATTCAAGTTAGACCACGGACATTACCTCAACAACCTGATTGAGAACATAGTGTTTGTTGCTTTATGTGGTGTCTTTCTGGAAAGTAACACATTTCCACAAACGACAAGTGGGAGATAAATGAACTCGATGACAATCGAGCTTAGCAACAAACTACCTTCTTATATATTGCAGCCTTCCAATGAAGCCTCGAATTTCTTTCTCAGTTTTGGGTGGTGGCATGGCCATGATTTCTTTGATTTTTGTGGGATCTATTTCGATCCCTCGAAAGCTGATCACATATCCAAGTAGTTTTCCTGACGTAACTCCAAATGCGCACTTTGCTGGATTTAATCTTATGTTATACTTGCGAAATATTTCAAAGAACTTGCGAAGTGAAACGATGTGGCCTAGGCGATCATTTGACTTCACGATCATATCATCAACATACACCTTCACCTCTTTGTGCATCATATCATGTAACAATGTTGTGGCTGCTCTTTGGTTGGTGGCACCTGCATTTTTCAACCCAAATGGCATTACCGTGTACCAATATGTACACCATTGCGTGATGAATGTAGTTTTCTCCATGTCTTCCTCGGCCATTAATACTTGATTATATCCGGTGTAGCCATCCATGAATGATAGGAGTGCATGGTTTGCTGTGTTATCGACCAGAATATCAATGTGAGGTAGAGGAAACCCATCTTTTGGACTTGCCTTGTTGAGATCCCTATAATCAACATACATTCTGACCCTTCCATCCTTCTTTGGAACTGGAACCACATTAGCTATACGTTTTAGATACTTGTATACTTTGATGAAACCTAAAGCCAATTTCTTTCGGATTCCTTCCTTGATTTTGAGAGCCAAATCTGGTTTCATACGGCGCAGCTTTTGTTTGACTGGCTTCATACCTGGAATAAGTGGTATTGTATACTGAGCTATATCCATGTCAATTCCTGGCATATCATGGTATGACCAAGCAAATAAATCAACAAATTTACTAAGTAAGCTAATTAGTGAAAGGAATGGTGTCCTTCGAACAAGTGTATTATTCTGATAGTGGGTTCAGAATTATTAGAAAGCTAATATATTCATTAAGGTCAAGTGATCGGAATTCCTAGGTGGAGGCCGCTTTCGATAAGTAATATTAATGCATAATTGATTAATAAACCAAATCGACGAATTAATTTGGAAGAAATTAATAAGTCGTCTGAGTAATAAATATTTAGACATCGGAAATTCGAGCTTAGAGCATCGAAAGCAAACGTCGAAAGTCAAGTCAAAAATATTAAAATACGAGACGCGCAAATAATAACAAATCGACAATATTTCCTAAAATACCCCTAGTATCGGAATGCCCCGAGCATCCAAGTGCTAAGGGGCATAATGTACTAGCATAGGTGGCTAGCATGCGCACCAAGCTGAGCCTAGGCTGACTGGTGAATGCTAGCGCACCAATGTTAGCAGCCACGGCAGCAAGTAGCAGCAGCAGCCCGCACAAGGTGTGCGTGGCTTGCTGGCAGCAAGCAGCAGCAACCCGCAGAAGCGTGCGAGGCTTGCTAGCTGCGAGCAGCAGCAGCCCTCATCACTTTGGTGTGGGTAGCTGGGATGTAGGCTATAGGGGAAGCATGTGAAGGGAGGGTTTAAGTGTGAGGGACATGTTGCACAAGGAGAGTATGGAGTGGGGAGAAAGTATGGTCCCCTACTCTCCAAGTGGTCCTCAATTCCTTTTACATGTATTAGTAACACTTGTAGATTTATTATTAGTTTGCTTATTTATTTTAATTTAGCTTTAAAATAAATTATGGAATTTCATGCTCCCACATGAATGGGATTGAATTCCCACTCTCACTCCTCCCTATAAATAACCACCTTGGGTTTTTGGGGAGAGTGCTAGAGTAGGAGCTCAATTGAGCATTGCATTCGCAAAAACTCTTAAATTCACATAATACTCGGGTTTTTGTTGGACCTCGCTAACCTCGAGGTAAAAAACCAAATAGTTGGTAGTTGTTTTTGCGGGTGTATCTCCGTCGGAGGCTCTCGTATTTTCGGGGCTAAGCTTCTCAAGTAAGAGCCCAATTTGTGGGGCGAAGCACGCGACAAAGGTAAATTTCCTATTTTGCCACGTAGCATTTATTCACGATGATGTAAAAAGAGTTCACAACCTAACATCAAGATCTATGATCAACTCTTTGTCTAGCTATGGGTGTCAAAAGGGTACCATGGTTAAGAATTTGGACTTGTTAGCAAGGCAGCCTCCCTTAAGGGTGTATGCCAACGAGCGGCTACGGGAGTTCGTGATGAAATCGAACTCTACTCCATGGTTTTGGTGGATTTAATAACTCGGATGAACCCTTATTGTCATGAAAATTTTTGGGTTAATAGAGCTTAAATCCCCCGGGGCTAAGACGTATGTAGAACACACAAGTTTTTCCAGACAAACTGAAGGAAGTTGACTGTGAGAAGAGAAAATAAGCCACCGGACTAATTTAAGAACTGTCGTGACAAGACAGATAGCACCGTTTCACGATGCTGCACACCGCGTGATAGTGTACTGCATCGTGACACGGCAGAATCTGCCAGGGCGCGGCAGTCAGAAAATCTGACTGGTGCCCTATTTTCCTTCGTACGCAATCAAGTTATTCAATTTTTTTCCTACGGGACAGACCTAAATGCGACGTTAAAACGTCTATGCTTATGCAAAAATGCCAAATTAATAACAGGAATATTTTTCAAGAATCTTTTAAGTCTCATCCACTCATCTTAATTAAATATCCATCACTCAAATAGATAAATAACCAAGAATCCTCCCTAGTGGAGTCGCCAAATTGTAGACGTCGCTCGAAGTGAGCCTACGTTAAGCATGCTGTGAATATGCTATGCACTCATAGAAAGTGGGAATTGACATATACAATTAAGAAGATCGATTAGGGACAAGAAAAGTAGGGAGCCGCCAACATGTTTTTAAGGAACTTGTAAACCATTCACGGATCATTTAAGGGAACTACGAATAAGGGACAACGAAGGCAACAACGATTGACCCGTGAAGGTTACACTCCATTCATAATCCATGAGATTACTAACTCCATATGACTCGGAACCACGAAAGGAGGATCGGGGATGATGGTACGAAGTGAGTCATGGAGTCACATTCGCCCGTATTGGCCTGTACTCGATTCTTATAGTGAAAAATGATTCATGCAATCTCAAAGGCATACAAACAGAGATTCAATTTTCTCCAATATATTACTAAGCTAAATTGGTCGAATATTAATGCAACACATAATTCTAAAATATTAGTGATCACTTGATTAAACAACAAGATTAAAAAGGAACCTAAATCGGTCGTCCAAATTATCTTATTAGGCGTTATTTTGAATTACATATTTCCTTTAAACATGCAATGTGGTGATCTAAAATAATAATTGAATAAATATTAATAATGGAAGCAATTTAACAATACATCCTACAACATAAAATCGTTAGAAAAATAATAGAAATAAAAGGAACATAATTTTAACTTTGATTCTGTTTGCTTGAGCCTATAAAATAATCAACAAGTTAGTAACATAAAGGAAAAAAAATAAAACAATAGTTAAATTAAATTAAAAATAGAGTTGATTTAGGGCCAAACCCTCAAACAGTTCTACCTTTCACGCCTTGGCTTAAGGACAGAACCACGAGTAAAGTATGGACTCCTTGGAGTGCTTGATGAGGGAATTTAGAAAGAAAAAAAGGGTAGGCTAGTGTTTAGGCTAGAGCATAGAAGGGAGAAAACGAGAGTTAATTGATGCCCCATACATTAGAAATGAGGGGGTATTATAGAAAAAATGAGTAGAGGGAACACACGGAACCCTAAAAAGACAAAAACCCTATTAAATAATACCGTGAAACAGAAGTGCACACCGTGACACGGTGCCAGGCACTGTCAGACGGGGAAAACTCCCGTGATACGCTTGAAAACATAATGACGCGGGAAATAATTAGGTTATGGGAGATAAAACGCGTGAAGAGTTTACGCGGAAAGGACACGGAGATGCCCTGTGTCACAGCATTTGCACCGTGTCACGGGGATGCACAACGTGGCGCAACATTGTTCCCCGTGACACGGTGCTTACTGCCGTGACGCAGGAATCTGTACTCCATTTTCTGTCAAAATTCATTTTTGCCCTAATTTCGTTCAGTCTTTTTTAAGTGCCGATTGATGATTTCGGTCCATTTCTGATTTATTCTTTATTAATTGGGAAAAAAATTAATAAAATGAATAAAATAAAAAAGTTTGGGCTAAAAAAATTAAATAAAATAAAAAAATGTTTGGGCTAAAATTAAAAATAAACTATGATTTTGACTAAACATCAAGACTGATCCATGGATTATTAAAAACTGAATTTAATTAAATACGATTTTTTAAGCACTGTCGGGATTAAATACTGAACCCGACAAATAATGGCGGTGAAAGATTGTTTATCATCGGATTTGGTTTCGGGGATACATTTTTAGGTGTCTACATTTACCAACTATTTTTTTCTACAATCTTCGAAGTAGCTTGACCTAGGCTATATCTTTTTTCTATTCATTTCATTTGGTTCGACCCTTGACTTACCATATACTTGTACTAGGTTGGTTGAGTGTTTATAATTTTTTTTGGCTCTAGGGGAGGGTAGAAATAGACCTACATTTTCCCTACGTCAAAATGGCTCCGTTGCCGGGGAATGATATTGGTGCTTTGTTATAGTTGTTGTGTCTACTTCATACTTAATTAAAAATACAAAAAGATTTTTCAATTTAGGATACACTTTTAGTTGTGCTACTACTTCATACACTTGTAGTTGTGCTACTAATCATTTCTTTAATTATTCTACTTGTTAGTAGCAATTTGGCAGAGTACATGACTCCATGAACCTTTATTTAGCTTCTTTACTAATTGTTTATAGTTCTTAAAATTGAAAGTGGCTCTTTAGTCTGACTATACCTTCATTTAGCACCTACACATACCTTCAGATTTCAATTTATTTTGCTTTCTAATCCTCACTGTTTCATACATTTTTTTAAACTGATTATTTCTTTTAACTTAAGTTTGTCATTTTATTTTGATGCCAAGGGTAATACTATATTAGTAAGTGGTATTATTCTGCCAATTGACGTATGGAGTAATAACGGCATACAGTACTATGTTGAATTCAATGATTTATGCCAGCCAATTAGGAAAGGTGGACATGTTTTGGTTAAATTCATTATATTAGTATGATTGCGAAGATGGAGTCACATTGTCGAGTTGGGGAAAAAGATTGGCATGCAATCGACAAGAAATTTTAAGGGAATATAATTAAAAACATAAGAGTAAGTATATTTGTCCCTAAGACATCCCCTTTCATTGCCTAAACACACATACATAGCCGGTCTCTTACTTCTAATAGAATACTTACTGATTTATATTTTTAACTAATTATTTTACTTTACTGAAGGACCGCTTTGTGATTCCTACTGGTGTAGAATATGACAACCAAGCTCTCAAGTGTGCCAATAAATGTTTGAGATAGTTAAAATACTCTAAGAAATAGATTTATTACAAGCCATTAGAGAACAAATTGGATGAAATGTGTAATAATGAGCCACATGGTTTACCAATAGTAACCAGGTTAAGTTGGTGAAATATTGGGATTCGAATTACAGGAAAGTAAGGACAATATTTAGCTTACTATTTACTCTATTAATATTAATTAATCTTTAACAAAAAATTTTAAAATGTGAGTACAGACTATGTGAGCATGCGGTAAAAAAGCACGAGCTTCTCCAAATCTGTTTCATAGATCTTGCTCTAAAAGTTTTGCAAACCAACAAGCTGATAATGAATGTAATATATATGTCATTTTATATTTACTTAAGATGTTAGTAACAACAAAGCCAAGTTATATGTAGTATATATTATTCTACATATCTTTAATGCTTGTTTTGCTTTATTATTTATAAGAAGATGAACATGGACATAAAATGAGCTTGTTAGCGTTGTGGATTAAAACCCATACGGGTAAAGACGAAATCTTTCTTTCTAACAAAGTTAATCAAGATTTTGCGGTATGGTTTTGTGATGAATTCTGGTATGATATTGTGCAAATTTTGTGGTATAATTTTGTGCTAATTTTATAGTCTTACATTACTCCTAAATGTTGGTGTAGGATGATGTTAAAGATATGGTTGAAGAGCTAAGGATGATACACCATAAGATATCCATACAAGAGCTCAAAGATAAAACATTTCAGCAAACCGTGTATCGTGATGAGATTTCCGATCGTCTGATGGGTTATGAACTATGTGTTAAAAAGGGGGACATTTTCGGAGGGTGTGGTTTGTTAAGGAAGGAAAGGTATTGAAACGTTCAAAAGAGGACTATTATGATGGATAGTGTTAAAGATGAAGTGAATGCTTTCCACAATAAAAATGATACACTATCTCAAGAAAATGAAAAGCTGAAAGACTAGGTCGGACACAACAATCTTCTTCTTAAAGCACTTGTTGGACATTTTTCAGAGAATGTAGGTGAATTTATTCAAGGGAATAGATCTCCAATTCTTCTAAAGAAAACAGCTGAATTCTTAAAAATGACAAACCACCAGGTAATAACAAAGTCGCATTTCTCTTTATAACATGTGTTGAGTTTAGATGCAAGAGTCCTTATTTTTGTGAACTAAAAGTATCATAAATGCATGGCTCATATTAATGGTTATATTATCTTTGATTACAAATCACAAGATAATTGGTTAAGAAAATACTATAGTGCCACAAACTTATTAATAAACTACTAAGAGCTGAAATCCAAAACTGAATTTAGAGCTGAAATGTAAAACTGAATTCAGAGCTGAATTTAAGAATTAATTTCAGAGCTGAATTCATAATTGAAGTGCTAAATTTCAGATCCAAAGATCTGAAATGAAAATCAGATGATTAGAATTTGATAGTATTTGAATATCAAAACTGAATTTGATAGTATTTGATTTTAAGAAAGTATTTGCTAGTATCCTAATCAAATAGTTTGATAGAGCTGAAATTTGATAGTATTTGATAGAACTGAATTTTGTAGGATACTAGCAAATCTAGATCTGAATCCTAATAATCTGATAATATTTTCAAATCATACTAGTAAATATGTGAACTTTACTTAAAATGTTCAGTGTAAACTTTACTTAAACTATGCAAACTTTACTTAAAATGTTCAGTGTGAATATTACTTAAATTATGTGAACTTTACTTAAAATGTTCAGTGTGAACATTGGTATAAATTACATCAGGTGTTTTGCAGTAAAGTTACCTGAGGTTAGAATTTTTATAGTTTTTCCGATGGTCATTTCTTGCTTTATAAACCTTATGCAGTAGAAGCCTCCCCCCTCGCTGCCTGACCCAAATTTTCGTAAAAATTCTTGGTATGATTAGTTTCATGTGTTGGTTGTGTCTTTTCTTTTTTCATCTAGTAAAAGGGCATGACAACGGAAATTATGAATCTAGTGATTTGAGATGTAGTGAAGTGATGTATTGTATCTTTATCTGCTGGGCAGGTCTTGACTCTGGAATATTTTACATCTTTCTGCAAATTTAGAGAACTAAAAACCCTATTGTGAAACCCACCTGACTACCCCAAGCCTCATACTTGCTTTATGTATGTTAGGTAATGTGAAAAGGCACTTGATTGTGTCGGCTATAAGTTATGCTTTGGCTTGAACAACAAGTTAATAAGGATATACATGTTCACTCTGATAGTTTTGGACTGAGAAACTAATGTAAGCAGGATAGTTATCTCTCAATCAACAAGTTAAAAGGAATGATAAGGAAAAGGATGTGAGAGAATATTCATTTATAAAATGCTTATAATTTCCTTTCTACTTTGAAGGTTGTATAGGTGATGTAATTGCACCATTAGTACAATTCTTCCTTTAATGTTGTTTGTGTAATGCTTATATGTGTGTGTGTGTGTGTGTGTGTAAGATTGTTGTTATAAGACAGCCAGCCTGAGATTGCTGTTATAATAAGATTGTTGTTGTAAGTGTTGGCATTCTCAAAGACGTTTGTGTAATGCTTGTGTGTGTGTGTGTGTGAAATTAAGAGTTTTTTTTTGTGTGTGTGTGTATAAACCTATATTGTGAAATGTACTAATTTATCCTTTGTATTTTCTTTTAGATTGGAAAAGGCAATGTAGGTGCAATAAGATAATAGGTCGGGACACTTGAGCATCAAAACAAGCGAATATATCGTCTATAACGCCATCAACTGTCTATTTTGGTTTTTAGTCTTAATTATATTAGTGATGTATTGATTTAGGGACAAGCTACTATAAGATTGTGTTGTTGTTTTCTTTTATAAATTTGGTAATTAAATTAACTACGTACTCTTATTATTATTGATTATTTATTGTTTTTTTTGTATATCAAATCTAGTTATATAAAATATTTCTTTTTAAAAAAAATTTAGTGTTATTAATTTAATTTATGATAATATAAATAACTATAATGTATGTATGATGGTAATAATTTAATAAAACGAAGAAAAAAGAAAAAAAAGCTTAAAAAGGATTCTAGACGCTTTTTAATGTCTACATATTTTGCACATTTTCACATTTCAAGAGTTTCCCGACATACCGCAGGCTGTCACGAATAAACGCAAGAAAACAAAAGCGTTGTTAAATTTGAGTATGTGGACATGTAATAGCGTCGCTAAAAAACTACACAAATTTGGGATAATGTGCGAAATAAGTTATTTTTGACACTTCGTAAATTAGTTTGGACACATAAAAGCGTCGATATTCTCGACGCTTTTATGTGTCCCTTAAAGTTCTCAAGGCTTTTTAGCAGCGTCGAGAAATTTTTTCGACGCTTTTTTAGCGTTGAAAAAAGGCCTAAAAAGCGTCCAAAAATACGCTTTTTGTAGTAGTTTAGCATTTTTTTACAACTCTCATTGCATTATTTATGGAAACTTGCCGGTGACAAGTTGATTGGAATTATTTGATTAAAATGGACGAGAGATTGAGATTTTGATTTAATAATCGATTGACTTGTTTCCCCTTAACGATACCCTTGAGAATGTCTTGTTGAATAAAGAAAATATAGGGGTTTAAAAAGAGTTCACAACCTAATAATCGATTGACTATATGAAGAAATGCTTGAAGGAAGTAAGGAAGGAAGCATTGAGCAAGTATGCATGGAAATCACGAGCCATAATGCATTGGAGCTAGAACAAGAGAAGGTAAGGGTGTTACAATGGTAGAACTCAAACTTCTACCATAACACCTACTATTAGATAATCCGCCCTTTTTAGACGCTTTTCAAGCTATTTTTCGACAATAAAAAGGGTCGAAAATATAACTCTTGACGCTTCAAAAAAGCGTCGAAAATATTTGAGTCGAGAAAATTAAAGGACATAAAAAAACATCGCAGATCTCGACGCTATAAGACGTCAAAATTTTTATACGAATTGTTGAAATTTGCATTTTTGGCGCACTTTCTCAAGTTTATAGATGCTTTTTTGTGTCTAAAACCTTAAACTTTGCGATGCTTTATTGTGTCCATAATCTCATATATTAGTTGTTTAATACTATGGTGACGCTTATTTCTTTCTATATTCTCATTATTTGTGACTTTTTTTTGGTCCAGATTCATTTTTAAAAATATCTAGAATATAATTACCTAAAATTTATTTCTCACTAAAAATTTTCTAGTATACTAGTATTACCAATATATACTCAGCAAAATTAAGCTAATTTTTTTATTGCATATAAATATATTATAGTACATGTACAATCTATACTAATATATCAAAACACGTTTCTAAAAACGTCTTTGTGCCACATAGACTCCTAATTGTGCCATGTCATATACTCAATTTCTTAATACGCCATTTAATAAACTCAAGTTTCCTTCAATATGCCACATCACCCATGTAACCAACAATGACCCTATATAATGCCTCAGCTTAATAAAAAAAATATGTGGACGAAGAGGTTCGAACACTCAACCTCTAAGAAGAAAAGTAATTGTTTAACCATCTAACTAATTCTCACTTATGTAACAATCTTGCACACAAATTTATGTTATACTACAAAAGTATTGAAAACACATACAAACTATTAAATGTCTTTAAAAAATTAACAATTGTATAACTAAAAAAAAAGTAGCAACCGGGGCAACGCCTGGGCTATACACTGGTATCTCATTATAATAAGTTTTCTATTATTTAGTACAATGTAAGAGATATAATTCCAACCTACACTTCATTCATGACTAGTACATAGTGGAACAAATCTGCTTATTTCTTCAAAAAAAAAAACCCCTTAATCGATCTCCAATTACCTGCTCCTTAAACTTCTTGCAAGGGGCGTAAAGCAAAGTTCATATTGTTTCGAATCATTGTTGGCCTTGAATTCACATCTCACCCTTTGATGTTTGTATATCCTTCGGAGGAATTATGTTATTTAGTGCAGCCTGGAGAAACAGAAAACAACATCATCATGGACTAACAACATCAGCAACAATATTATGGAGCAAGAATGCAAGGTGGAGCGACAACAGTGTGATTAGCATCTTGCAGCAACATCAATCTTTCTACAATTTATTGTTTTAATTTTGGTGTTATAGGTGTTACGAAGGAACAAGGATGTTGAGAAATATCGATGAGAAAATCTAGTTGAATAGTGGAGATGCATTACCAAGACAATACATGGGATATTCCACTCACCCCACACAACCATTTATATTTCAAACTAATCAGCTCAAACTGAGTCTTAAACTCATTAGTATGCTAAACACAACTCCAAAAGATAAAATACAAGGAAAAATGAGGTAGATAGCCAAAATGATAACATGTATAACTTTTAAATAGATACAACATAACATTACACAAATTACTATATGTAAAGTATCATATTTTCAGCAAACTCAGATGAATAACATCAAGGTTAAGCCTAGTACTTAAAACTTGTTTGATAACTTCACTACTATCATGCCTATAAAAGAAGAAGACTTTACTATTGACCAGTTGCACATTAATAAAAATAAAAAAAATAAAAAAAATAAACACAAAAGGTCTAAGCAACAAATTACAGGTTACCTTATCAGGAAGGATCCCCCTCTTGAATCATTAGGCAAATAGTTATGTTAGAAATCAAGCTTAAATTGAAGAAGCACCAAAAGTGATGGTGTTGGGAGCATCACATCAGTTTTGAGTAATTTAATCATTTAAACTGAAGATAGAAATTAAAATAGTAATATAAATATGTATTACTATAAGGCAATAACTAGAAGCCACCCTCTTGTTTCAGAATAAGGGTTTTCAAGCATAAGAAACGACCAATTAAACTGGTAATAGAAATTTAATTAGTAATATAAATACCAACTACTATGATTCGAAAACAAACAACACCAAGTACTATAGGGCAATAACTAGAAGTCACCCTCTTTTTTCAGAATAAGGGTATTCAAGCATAAGAAACTAGCAATACAAAAAAAAAACAAAAACAAAAACAAAAAAACACATTTTACCAAAGTATATCATCATCCATGGCAATTAAAGAGACATAGTGTTCAGTAAAATGACTCAACACTACACTAAGTAAGCTAAAAGTAGAAATTTTTAGCAACATAATGAACAAATGCAAAACATACAATTTAATGCAGAAAAACTAGTACCTTACAACCTTTACCTTGTTAGTGTGTGTTCAATAGAGAACTAGTTTACTTGTGAAGCTACGGAAGGTATAGGGAGCTTATATATATGAGTGTATATTATTATGTATAGATACATAAGTTGATAATCAGAAAATAGAAATCAACCTGCAACTTTTTCTAATGATACGAAATTATATGAAACAACTATTATTGGTGGGATTAGTAAACCTGTGAACAATCCAAGTAAGCATCCAACTTGTGCCGAAAAACTTACAAAAATGTAACGAATCCAGCTTCCCCTGTTAAAGCCATTAACTTCATATTCAGTAAAGCACTAAAATCAAGCATTTGTTTACAATGTAAGAACACAACCGTACTTCTTTAAACAAATATATAATTAATTAGAGGAAAATCATATTAAAACAAATATTAAAAGACAATGTATTTATTTTAGCAAGCCCACCCAGCTACAGGGAAACAACACACACACAGGCATCAAGTAAATATAATAACCCTACAGCGATAGAATCAAGCCAGAAGATCACAAAAATTTCCAGAAGGCATAACTCCTAGCACACAATTCCAAATTGAATAACTTTTTTAGATATATAACATTCATGTTGGGATAAGTGGCTAAAAACGACTATAGGTCTATGATTTTTTGGATGAACATCAATGTAACTACAGGGCAATGGTAAAATAAAAGCATCAGCAATACATAGCTGCGACATATAAAAAAACTGCAAACCATGGTAATTTACCAGCAAAAAAATATAAAACACCAACACAACAAAATATAAACCATATGTGTAGAGTTGGAATAGTCTCACTGCAATTGCGAAGTTAAGGCTAAGTGTCACTTTTAAATTGAGACATTTTAACTAACTAACCTCATCCTGGGAGCTAAACTAGAAGTATTCAAATAACGAGTATGGTAATAGAAACTAAATACATTTGAATTTATACTTTTTTGTTTAATACAACTGGTAAGTATCTATCACAAACAAGGTTACAAAAAGGTTCTAATGTAATAAAACTTATCTTGACAACAATACAACCAGTTTAGAGTCTACTTTTAAGATTTCAACTCTAGGAATAAGATGTAGAATAAATCAAGAAAAACATGGACAAAAAAATACCAACTTACCACTCAACACACAAGGATAATTAAGAACTTGAAAAAAAACAAATATTTGAAAAACAAAAATAAGCAAAACAAAAGGTCATTGAAAGTATAGTACACAACTTAATTTTGCAATTTTAAAATTTTATTTATCTCATTACTTTTCTAGCTATAATGGATTAATAATTCTCATGTTTTCAGTAAATTTACTGTAGCTTGTATCTCTATTTCATACTGAGGACCATTATACCCTATTTCATACTTAAGACCAATATACTTCGTCAAGATCAGTTGTGGTTAATTAGCATCCAACTACAATGCCCTGCCAACAACTTCATAACATTATCATTAAAATTATTCAAAACCAGTGAAAACAATAAAGCAATCAATATCTCACCATTAATTAGTTTAATACAAGATCTTCTTTCAAGAAATGCAAGGAGAAATGAGATCTGAATTCGAAACCTACGCAATGACACCATGAATTTGTGTAGAATTCAGATCGAATGAAGGGAAAAAATTAGTTAGGGTTAAGAGAATATTGGGTAGTTGGGGGTTCGTGACATTTGGTGATATTTTAATCTGCGGTTTTACCTGATTTAGTACACATGCGGGGCAGATTTCCGTGTTCTCGTCACTAAAAATAGTCCAAAATTACATTACACACTAAAAAAAGCGTCAAGGAAACACATATATCATAATTAAAAGTTAACGCCCTAGCCCTAGCGTCGAAGCAATCGCATCGAATAAAAAGCTCCTTTTGTAGTTTAAGTTATGTGCTTATAAGTCCCAACATAACTTATCTAGTAAGTGTGATGCATTGGAGATAGCTAGAACAAGAGAAGGTAAAGGTGTTCCAACGGTAGAACTCAAAATTCTACCATCACACCGAAGTTATGTGTTTTTAGGTCCCAACGTAAGTAAATTATCCGGTAATTGTGAATTCTTCTCTAAACGAGTGCCAAACTCAAATGTTATGTGGTGCATTGAGAGACCTTAAAGGTGCTTTAGGCTATAACATTGGCAATCTCAAAGGTGTTAGTCATGCGTTATTTATGCACCACATAACACCTGAGAAGGGTGCTAAGCCTTCCATTGAAAGGCAAAGGAAACTTAATCCTCAAATGGGGGAGGTGGTGAAGAAAGAAATCATTAAACTCCTTGATGCAAGCATCATCTTTCCCATTTCGAGTTCTAGATAGGTTTCCCCTATTCATTTTGTCCCTAAAAAGGGGGGAATATCCATAGCTGAAAATGAGAATTGTGAGATCATTCGAACTAGAACGGTGACCAGTTGGAAAATGTGCATAGATTACATACGTCTAAATGCATCCACTAACAAGGATCATTTTCTCGTCCCTTTTATTAACCAAATGCTTGAAAAACTAACAAAGCACAAGTATATATTATTGGTTTCTTGATGGTTATTTGGGTTTCTTTCAAATCCCTATAAACCTTGAATTAGGAAGATGTCGTTCGGAAATTGCAATGCACCGAAAACTCTTCAAAGGTGCATGATGAGTATCTTTAGAGATATGCTTGTGGCCGAGATGGAAGTGTTCATTGATTATTTTTTTGTAGGAGGCCTATCATTTGAAGATGGTTTGTCCAATTTGAGCAAATGTTTATCAAGATTTGAAAAGGTCAACTTGGTTCTAAATTAAGAAAAAATGTCACTTCATGGTTGAAGAAGGAATCGTCTTTGGTCACAAGATTTCAATTAAAGGATCAGAATTAAAGTATATAAAGCAAAAGTTGATGTAATTGAGAAATTGCCACCTCTGATATATGTAATAGGAGTGAGGCCCTTTTTGGGGTATGCCGAGTTATATAGGAGTTTCATCAAAGATTTCTCCCTCATTGCTAGACCTCTTAATGCTCTTCATCAAATGGAGGTCGACTTTATTTTTGATGAAAGTTTCTTTATGTTTTCAACAAATTAAAATAGAGTTTGATCACTTTTCCAATTGTGCAAGGGACAAGATGGGATTTTCCATTTGAGCTCATGTGTGACGCTAGTCATGTTGCAATTGGAAGTGTGTTGGGGAAAAAAATTAAAAAGAAGCTTCGTGTTATATACTACATCTCTAAGACTTTGAATGAAGATCAACGGAATTATACCATAATGGAGAAAGAGTTTCTATCCATATATGGTGCCTGCTTTTGATAAGTTTTGGAACTACCTAATTTGTTCCAAAACTATTGTCAACACCGATCATGCAGCTATTAAGTACCTTGTGGCAAAGAATGAGTCCAAGCCTTGTCTTCTTCATTGGATCCTATCACTCCAACAATTTGTTGTTGAAATCCGTGACAAGAAAGGGGCCGAGAATGTAGTTGCAGACCATCTCTCCCATTTAGAGAATGTGCAATCAAGTGATGTTGACGTCCCCATTTGTGATGAATTGAGAGATGATGTGCTTTATGTCTTGAATGAGAAAGAGCTTCCTTGGTTCGCCAGCATGGTAAACTACTTTGCATGTGGGAAGTTTCCTCCTGATTTCTCAATGAATCAAAAGAGGAAACTTTAAAGAAAAGCAAGGCATTATGTGTAGGATGACCCCATTCTTTACAAAAGAGGAGTAGATGGTTTGCTACGAAAGTGTGTTCCGGATGAAGAAGTGGAAAATGTGCTAAAGATTTGCAATTCTGATCTTAGTGAAGGCCACTTGGGGATAAACAAAACAGCCTTGAAGATCTTTCATAGTTTGTGGTGGTCTCACATATTCTTTAAAGATGATTCGGGGTTTGTGAAGACTAGTGACCATTGTCAAAGAACCGACAACATATCCAAGCAAAATGAGATGCCTCAACAACCAATACTTGAGCAAGAGGTATTTGACGTATGAGGTATGACTTTATGGGACCATTCCCTTCTTCTCATGGGAATCAATACATTCTTATGGCGGTTTACTACGTCTTAAAATGGGTTGAAACCATTGCCTCCCTAACTAATAACCACAAGGTAATAATGAAATTGTTCAAGAAAGTCATATTTTTAAGATTTGGGAATCCTAAAGTAGTGATATGTGATAACGGCTCACATTTCGTGCATAGCGCCTTTCAAAATATGGGAGTTTATCAAAGGTTCGACCTTACCTTCATTTTACAAACAAGTGGACAAGCAGAAGTGTCCAATCTTCAAATCAAGTTAATCCTTGAGAAGAGGGTGGAAAGAAATAGAAAGGATTAGTCTAGAAAAACTTAATGATGATGCTCTTTGGGCATATAGAATGTCATATAAGATCTCAATTGGCACAACACCTTATAGACTTATTTATGGAGAATCTTGTCATCTCCCGTTGGAGCTTGAACACCGAACTTAATGGGCCTTTAAAAATATTATTTTCAATTTGGCTAGTGCGGGAGAACAAAGATGGCTTGATTTGCATGAGATAGAAGAGCTTCGATTGGAAGGCTATGAGTGTGCAAGTAACTACTACAAGGCTTGCTCAAAAGAATGGCACAATCAAATGAAGAAGAGAAAGCGTTTCTTGCCGACGAAAGGTACTCCTACACAACTCACAAATGAAGTTGTGTAACAGGAAAATTTTACCAAGATAGAGTTGCCCTTTTATTTTCAAGGAATTGCTCCCTTACGGAGCCTTTGAAATCTCATATTTGAATGGATTATGATCGTTCAAAGTTAATTGGCATCGCCTGAAGCATTACTATGAGGGTGCTTAAGTTTGGTTGGTTGAGTTGATATAGTGTAATCTTATCTCTTGATTGTGGAGGATTTCAACCTATTGACGTTAAAGAAGTGCTTCCGAGAGGTAACCCGAGTATAAAACGAAGAAAAAGAGAGAGAGAGAGAGAGTAAAAAAAATTGAGTGAGTAGAAAATGGAAAAAAATTGGTTTGCTTGAGCTTATTTTACTAACATTTTTGTTGAATATACGTTCTTGTGGCTTTTGATGTAAGAATTTGGAGAAAAAAGAATCAAAGAAACAAAAATAGTACAGCTATCAACAGCTTGTAGCAGGCTCTCCCACCACTATGCATGCTTGCTCCCAGCTCAAGAAAAGAATAAAAAAGCTTCAAGATAGTATGGAGAGGGCGCTCCTTGTGGACTGCACACCTGCTCCGCCTGGCCCACTTGCTCCATACAAATCAAAAAGCTTCAAGCAAGGATAGGGAGGGCGCTTAAAAGAGCTTGCACGCCCGCTCCAAACTACTTTAGATAAAACAAGATCGTCAAGTCCTGGATGTAGCGGGCGCTCCAACACTATTGCACGCCCGCTCCAAATGTGAAAGTTGTAAGTAGAAAATTCTCTAAGTTTTGGAGCGGGCGCTCATGCGTTTTGCAGTGAGAATCAAGAGTCAAAGCTTGGAGCGAACACTCAGGTACCTGGAAGACTGTTCCATGAAGTGCAAATATAAGAAAAGAAGTTTAGAAGTTATTGGAGCGGGCGCTGCACCTTAGCTACACTCCCGCTCGCTTTAAGTAAAAGATGTAGGTAAATTCAATTACGGAGCGGACACTCCTACTAACCTACACGCCTGCTCCGTTTTTGAAAGGGATTTAACATTCTTATACAACGTTAGGAGCGGGCGCTCCTTCTCAACTGCATGCCCGCTCTTAACTGGTAAAACCAAAGTCAGAATTGATTTCAAATTGCAGGAGCGGGCGCTCCATACTTACTGCACACCTGCTTCTAACTGGCTAGGTGAATCAAAACCGATTTTAAAAGCCAAGAGCGGACGCTCCTACCCTACTCCAAGTCTGCTCCTACCAGTCCGGATAAATAAAAAGAGAGATTCTTTTATCTCTTTTTACTCTTTTTCACCCATTTCCCACCATTCATTCACCATTTTCATACTCTCTCCTTTTTCCATCTACTTATCCCTTAAAAACCCCCATTTTTCTCTAATTTCTCTCTTCAAAGTCATCATTTTCTTATCAAGTTTCTCACTAAAAATTCATAAATAATTCTCAGTAGTGGAAAAAAAATGCTATTAACAACTGGCAAAAAGTGGCTTTTAGCAATTGGCACATGGGGCTGCTATTAGGGGTGTTCAAAAATACCCGACCCGTTTGACCCGACCCTCTGCCCCGCAAAATACCCGACGGGTATTTTTTGAGTTTTTTCCCCATTTTGCAGGTTGGGTACCCGACCCGCTAAAATATCAGATTCGCGGATCAGGTAATGGGCCGACCTTTGACTGTTTCGGGTACCCGTTAAATACCCGCTTTTTTTTAAAAAAAAAAAAAATTTATTAGCTGGAAAGTGGAAACCCTTTGGGGAATTAGGGTGACTACTCTTTCCTCTTTTTCGCTAGTAGCTAGTCGCACACTCACTCTCCCCTATTCTCTCTCCTCTTTCACTGAAAGTGTCTGAAACACTTCCTCTCCTTCCTCCCTCTCAAGCGACCTCCTTCCTCCTTCTCAATTTTTCAAAGTCTTAAGAGACCTCATTCCTCACTCCCGTCAGATAAACCCTCTCACTCTCTCTGGCGACCTTCATCAGCCGCGCAAGGTGAGTCTTGGCTCGATTTTTTTTGGGTTAATTTATTTGCTTGTTTATTCTTAGATTGTTAATTTATTGGGTTAATTTATTTGCATGTTAATTCTCCCTCTTATGCTTGTTAAATCTTTGATCAGAAAATTTCTTCGGATGACTTGACTGGGGAAAAATCGAATCAAACAAATGGAGATGAAGACTCTGATGATTTTGAGATCTTGGATGAGGCTTCATCTAGGCCTAAGAAAAACAAAAAGCAGCTTGGGAAGAAGCAAAAAAACAAAAATGTTGGAGCCAAAAACAGAAAACATAAGCTTTGTTTGTTTTTTTTTTTTTTAATGAAATCAGCACGTTGTTTTAATATATAAACACATCATTTTTTGTTTTTAATGAAAAAGTTATTTTTTAATAAAATTAGCAGGTTTAAGTCTATATCAAAAACAAGGTTTTTTTAAAAAAAAAAAAAAAAAAAAGCAAACATATATATTGAAATTTCGGGTACCTGGGGAGGGTACCCGGTAAAAACGGGTACCCGATATGCGGGTACCCGCTTTTAGCGGGTCGGGTAATGGGCCACACAAATTACTACCCGCACTTTCGGGCACCCGAAATCCCGGGTACCCGGTTATGAGCACCCCTAGCTGCTATTGCGGGTACTACTAATGAGATTATTATTTAAAACTGGCACTTTTTCACTACTAATAGCGTTTATTCACAATTGGCATAAAACTTGGCCAGTTGCTAATAGTATTTATTTGCAGCTGAAATAATATAAGGCCAGCTGCTAATTGTGCTAATTTGCTGGTGGCCTAGTACTAGGCAAGCTGGTTATACTATTTTCTTATTAAATAAAACAAATACTATTCGCAACTAGTGAAGAACTACGCCAGTTGCGAATAGTCTTTTTTAAACAAAAAAAAATGCAACTTTTCCAAATTGATACATAAACTATATTATATACTATTGTAACAAAATTAATATTATACAATAATTACAAAATAAAAAAATATAATTCCCTAAAAAAAATTAAAAAATATAATACATGGTTTCTAAAGAAACCCAACAACAAAAGCGTCCCGGAATAATGATGATATTTATGAGAAACAACAACTTAAATCAACTAAATTAGCCATGGATTTCCCTGCTAAAAAAAAAAAAAAACAAAAGCAAATTAGATGTTCATCTAAACGTTATTAAAGTTGAAGCAAAATAAAAAAAAAACAACAATAACAAAATCTATGTAGAAACAAGTTAAATGCTCATGGATTGGGTATTAATGAACGGAAATACACATACAGCTCACTAACAATTAATACATCCACAGGCCACAGCACCTACAATACCTAAGTTCATTCTAGAAATTTTTGTCAACTCAAATGGTCTTAAAATTTCACACGCTAGCAACCATTCTCATTTTCTCATATAGATATACATTAGTATTGCCTTAAAACTAGATATGACTTTTTATCTAGCTTTAACACCTATGTATAAAGAATTTAGGCATATATACTAGCTACCAAGCAGAAGCAGGCAACCTACCATCCAAGCAAAGACAAAAACACATCTAAGTTGTAGTAGATTAACAAACAATAAGCAGCATCATAGGATTAAATATTTTGATGAGGTGAAAGGAACACGAACCCATCCACATTAATTATAAAAAGTAAAAAATTTCATGTTGGTCTACAATGTACCCCATTACAGTTCAACATACCACCACTGTTAGAAAGGAGATAGGAGTGAAACAATTCCCAAGTATATCAATAATTTCAACCTCCATGCCTCTTCTAAGAAATTGATTTATTATAAATATTATAAAAAAGAAAAATTTCAATTTTGGGTGTTTAATCACTATAGGCGTCGCTCGAACTGCACCTACGTTAAAGCATGTGTGAATATGCTTGGCACTCATAAAGAAGTAGAAATTGACATATACGATAAAGGACACGATTAGGGATAAGGAAAGTAGGGAGCCACCAACAAGTTTATAAGGAACTTGTAAACCGTTCACGGATCATTGTAAGGCAACCACAAAAAGGGACAACGATAGGCAACAAAGATTGACCCGTGAAGGTTACACCCCATTCATAATCCGTGATATTACTAACTCCATATGGTTCGGAACCACAAAATGAGGTTCAAGGATGATGGTACGAAGTGAGTCATGGAGTCACATTCGCCCGTATTGTCCTCTACTCGATTCTTATAGTGAAAAGTGATTCCTGCGATCTCAAAGGCATGCAAACAAATAATCAATTCGATCTAATCTAATATTATGCTAAATTGGTTTAATATTAATGCAACATATAATTCTAATATTAGTGATCACTTTATTTAATAACACGATTAAAAAGGAACCTAAACCAGTTGTCCAAATTATTCTTATTAGGCGTCATTTTCAATTACATATTCCCTTTAAACATGCAATATGGTGATCAATAAATAAAAATAGAATAAACATTAATATTGGAAGCAATTCAACCATAATATCGTTAGTCAAATAATATCATAAATTAGCCTAATCATGATACTAGCAACAAAAATAAAAATAAGGGTAATTAAGGTATTAATTACTCACTTTTCGCGTTTCCTTGAATTGCTACATCATGAATAAATAGTTAGTAACTTCAATAAAAATATAAATCAAATTGAAACAATTACATTAAATAAAAAGTAGAGTTTATTTGGTCCAAAATCTTAGTTAATTCTACCTTTCATGCCTTTGTTTAAGTATAGAACTTTGGATTAAGTATGAACTCCTTGGAGTGCTTTAGGGAAGTATTATGGAAGAATAGGGAAGCTAGTTTTTAGGCGAAAGAGGGAGAAGAGAATTATTTGATGATCAAGATTGTTGATTATTGGAAAAGGGGTGATATGACCTCTATTTATAGAGAAAAAAGGGGTCGAAAAAATCAAGAAAAGATAATAATTCGAATCGGATAAAACTCTTGCGATAGATAACAGTTTTTGCGGTTTTTGTTTTTATCATATCTTTTGATCCATAAACTAAAATAAGATATAAAAGATATCGTTGGAAAGATCTTGAAGTCTAATTTCTAACCCAATTATAATAAGATTAAAATCTTTTTTAGAAAAAAATTTATTGTCGAAATAGTGAGATGGTGTCAGTTTTGAATAGAGTTTGACATTTTATTCATATCTTTTCTGTTATATCTCTGAATTGATATTATAATATATAATTGGAAAGATAATTTCAAGAGCTATCCAACCATATAAAATTTGGATAAAAAATATGAGGCACAAAAATAAATTTGTCTATCTTTGAACATCTTTCAATTCGGATAGAAATAGGATTTTCAAAAAGAAAAGTTTTATTCAATTTCAAACTCTTTAATCTTATCTTTTCAAAATGGAAAATTAATATCTTTTAAAAAAAATTTAGGTCGTAGGTAAGGTGGGCTTAGGTTCTATTTGGGCTCGGCTTAATATTTTGGCCATAATGTATTCGTTATAACACGGATTTGGGCTTATAATATATCGTTCGAAAGATATTTTCAAGCCCCGTCCAATTATTAAGTCATTGGACCCAGATTATGGACCAAAATAAACTGGATTAAACGTTAATATAAAAAGGACACGAAATGAATGATTTTAAAGGACACGAAATGAATTATTTTGGGTTTAAAGGCACGAAAAGAGGAAAATAAGTTATGGTTTGGGGAAATAAGCTAGAAATTGGATCGGATCATGAAATATATTGGATAGAACATGGATTTAATCACTCCCAAGATTAAATACTCAACCAGACCAATAATGGCGATGAAAGGTGGTCATCATCGGGTTTGGTTTTGGGGAGACATTTTTAGGTGTCTACATAAGCCCCAACTTTGACTGAGTTTGTAGAAATGCCAGCTTTGAAAACGATAGTCAAATTAGTCGACAGGGACGGAGAATGATTTAAGACGTTCTGCGATCCTAAATCACTCTGTATGCGCCGATACCTGCAAAAAATGTTAATTCCACAGATAAAAGAGTAAAGGGATAAAACTCTTATATGATACCAGTGTATCGGTGACAAATGAGTTTGGTATTTTCCTATGCTTGAAGGAATCCACCGGATGACGTTTGTTGAAATGCTTTCCATGCTTGAGGAAAGGCGACAGATGAGTTTAGTAGCTTTCTAAGCCTGAAGAAACCTACCGGGTGACACATTCCATGCTTGAGGAAAATCAACATATGATTTTGGCGTTTTCTATGCTTAAAAAAATCCACCGATAATGCTTTCCATGCTTGAGGATAGCCTACAAAGGAATTTGGAGGTTTTCTATGCTTGAAAAAATCCACCGGATGACACTTTCCATGATTGAGGAAAGTCGACTGATGATTTTGGCAGGTTTCTATGATCGATGAAATCCACCGGATAATACTTTCCATGCTTGAGGAAAGTCAAAAGATGACGAGATTGCAAGTCTCTGTGTATCGAGAACCTTGCGCAGTGAAATGATGGTGGTTCGATTGTCCTCTAACGTGGGTTGTAGTTGGTTAACTTATCCACGAACGTGGGCTGTAGTTGGTTCTCTTGTCCCCGAACATGGGCTGTTGATGATCCGCTTGTCCCCAGACGTGGGATGAGATGGTTCGCTTGTCCCCTGACATGGGCTATAGATGTTCCGCTTGTACCCGGACGTAGGATGTAGATGGTCCGCTTGTCCTCGGACGTGGGCTGTAGATGGTCCGCTTGTCCCCAGACGTGGGCTGTAATTAGTTCGCTTATCCCCGAACGTGGGCTGTAAATTGTCCGCTTGTCCCCAGACGTGGGATGTAGATTGTCCGCTAGTCCCCGGACGTGGGCTGTAATTGAGACCTGCAAACTAAAATTTGCGAAAGGACTCGTATAGACTGTGATTGAATTGACCAACTAACTTGACCAAGTTTGACTTGTCACGACATGACATGTGTACAACTTGTGGTTCTGTGTGTATACCGTCATTTTTGTCATGAGACGAGTGGAGGGTACCGACTTTCTCCCGAAAAACAAAGACGTGAAAAATGAAATTTTATTTTCGAACTTTCCTCGATGAGAAAATTTTGAAATGTTTTTGAACTTCCCTAAAAGAAAAGACATGAAAAAGGGAAGAAGTTTTAAACTTCCTCGTTGAGCAAGACAAAATGAATTGCATGGATTGAACTGCTTATCTTGAAAATAATGTATGCATGATGCATGTTCTTACGCCAGGAGGCTAAGGCAAATCACATCATGTGACACGATAGATAAATGAACTTAGGTCATGGAGCTAAGCATCATATATGGTGTAAAGAAACGATCTTGAACGTCACTTATGTCTAGAAGCTAAGCACATATATAGATGAAGTGATTATTGAGTGTTTCATAATGAATGTTTCTTAGGTGAAGGAGCTAAGTACGATATGCTTTGTATGATTAAAAATCATTCATATATAAATGTTGCTGAATACATTATGCGATGCATGAAACAATGAATATTTCTCAAGTTAGGAAGCTAAGCAAGTATACAATGTTTCTTCTAATGAATGTTGTCTTGAAAGATGATGAAACATGCACGTGTTGAATAAGATTTCATGATAAAGGGTTCTTAAAGGGAAGGATGATATGGATAGTGATGTGTGAGTGAAGTGTGTGAATGTGATACAAAGGTTGGCTGCAAAGGATATGGTGATGGAAATATATGCGAAAAGAGTTAAAGATGATGACTCTTTAGGATGGGTAGGCTAACTGATGTGGGTTCAAGCCCCCAAGTCTAGCTCTAGATGGATAGGGGTAAGCATTGGATATTCTTCATTTCGATCATGCATATGAATGTTCCCGCTCCTCAATGTGAGGTTGCCTACGTATCCGTTAGGAATCAGGCTGAACGTTGCTCTAACCAAACTTTGCACAAGTGTATGTACACCTAAAAGAGGTCTTTCAAGGGTTGTAATGTGGTTAAGCTGATGGTTTAATGAACAAAGGGGTAAAAGGTTCAAGACCCGAGTGAAGCCCACAAGATGTGTAATTGTGTATTTGAAAATTTGGACTTTGCAAGTTTATTTTCAACTTTTTTTTTCCGCTTTGGTTATTGTTATTCTCATTCTTTTATATAAATGTGGACAATCTCAAATCATGCGGTCCATCACTCACTTAGAATTCATGTTTCTCAGGCACGATACTAAGCACTCGATGAGAGACGCAATTTGAGACGTGTTCATATCAAAGACATTGGAACACTTGCCTTTAGACATTGTTTTATTGTTGCTTTACTGTTTTTTTTTTCTTTCAATTTGAATGTTACAAAAATTATACATCTTCCAATCCTAGGGTTGAGTGAATGTGGGTTGAAAATACGAAGGACATACGTTAGACGAGGCTCAAAGTGGTTGATGAAGAAATGGATATGTGATTGAATAGTTAACAGGGAATGACAGGGTTGAAAAGGTGGATATGTGTACGTTGTGTTTAGTTCGGTAATTGATTTTTTTTTGTTAAGAATAAGTGAAGGAAACATGCTATTATCAAGATGTAAAGGAAATTGCTCATTTTATTAATGGAATAAAGGTGAACGAAACACATGAAACATATAAGAATTCGAAATAGAAAACCTATGCTAGACATGAATGGGGGAATGGAGATGAATGATAAAGGAAAAAAAAACAGAAATCATTAAATCTTGTACAAAGGATCTGTTGTGCGCCTTGTGTTCATTACTTCTTGCCGCTTGGTGAGGAAAAATGTTTGTTGTTGTTGATGCTTTGATTGGAAGGAAAGAATGAAGGAGTGACGTTCCCCTTATTCTTCCAACTATTGCCTAGTGATTTTAGACTCTAGTACTGTGTAAGGATGAACTCACTTAATGCATTCACTCAATACTCGAATTGGAAAGGAAGAGTGTATGAAACAATTTTGAAAACTGATGGGAAAAACTCCACTCATTCCTATTACGACGGAAAACGGCGCATGCATGGTCCTAATATACGATCATAAACAATATAGTGCATTTCTCGAAGACAAAGTGTATGCAATGACTCAACATGTGTGATTAGGTGAATTTATTAAGACTCGTGGTATGATCACATGGCAAGACATGAGGATGTTGTGAAAAACAAAAGTCCCAATGAACAAATAGCACGGAAGACTAAAAGACAAACTAACTTGATTAATTTTGTCCATTTTTAATGTTTATGCTATCAGGTGAATACGGTCTATTGGCAATTGTTAGTCATAAATAAGATCATCCACAAGCAAAGACAAAGAACACATGTTAATGTTAGCTAAAAAAAATCAATTGGAATCGTTGGGGGCGTTGACTTGCGTTGACTTTCTCTCTTCTCTCTCTTCTCCATGGTTCTTCATCTTTGATTGGTTTCTTCATCAATTTTGGATATCAATGGCTAAGAAGAAGCAGACTACTTCTACACCTCAAATAACGCATCAGAAGAATGCTCATCAAGCTTTTGAATCGATTTTGCATAACTTGAGAAACTTAGGTACTTCATTCGTTCCTAGTCCGATTCAAGAGGTGGATGAATTGGTTACTCCGGCGCCGGGATCAGTGCACCCAGCATTTGGAGCTTTTCCCAGAAGTGATGTTGAAACAATTGCCCTGTTTGCTGAAGCCACATCTAGGCCAGAATCGAGGCATTCCAATGGAACAGTACCTAGGGTTTCTAGGTTTACTGTTCCATTGGTTGCTGGTGGATCTGAGCAACGATCTAAGCCAATAATTTCTCCTCGCCATTCCTCACCTTCTCTGGAGAAGAATACGCACAAGCACAGTGAGGATCGGGTTGCTTCTTCACCTTTTCTGAAGCTGCATTCGCACAAGCATAATGAGGATCGGGCTGCTCCTTTTGCTGGGAATTTGGCTGCCAAAGGGGCTTCTCTATCTTTTGTTGCTCCGAAAGTCCAAGAAGGGAAGCAAATTTCTGTGTTACAGGAAGCCGAGCTTAAGGCAGGTAATCAAAAATGGGCTAATGCTTTAGTTTTCTATGTGGTTGGCTTTTACCCTACTATTGCTGTTGTTCTTCGTTTTTTTTGCTCAACAATGGAGTGATATGCAAAAACCAGATGTTTATTAGCATGATGATGGTTACTTTATCGTTAGTCTTTGTTCTAGTGATGATAAAGATACTATAATTTGTTATGGTCCTTATATGTTCCTTGGAAAACTAGCAATAGTGAAGCCTTGGTGTCCTAAATTTGACTTTAATGCTGAAATTCTTAGAACTGTTCCTCTTTGGGTTAAGTTTCCTATTCTCCCACTTAATTGTTGGGGATCTAACACTCTTAGCTGCATTGGTAGTTTGCTTGGAGTGACAATTTGTGTTGATGAGTGTACTACTAGACAACTTAGAGTGTCTATTGCTAGGGTCCTAATTGAAATTGATGTTACAAACCTATGCCTAACTCTGTCTTGGTTGAGAGTCCTTCAAAAGAACTATTGGAGATCAAGGTAGTGTATGAATGGGCCCCACCTTTTTGTTCTAAGTGCAACAAGGTTGGTCATGATTGCTCTATTAAACCTGCTATTTCTAAGTCTAAGCAGGTTCCTAAGCAACCTGCTCTGGTTTCTCCTAAGAAAAAGCAGGCCTGGGTTCCTAAGCCTAGCCAAGCTCCATCTCCTGCTGTTGATGTTGGTGCTACTGTTCATGGACAATCTGTCATTACTCCACAGGTTCATACTTCTTAAAATTCAAATGAGGGGTGGAGAATAGTTGGAAGGAAGGAAAATTTGCAAATCAAATGGATGGTGCAGGTGGCTTCACTATAAATCCAAGCGGGGGTGAGGTTAATCCCCCTTTGGTGTCATGATTTACTCTATTTGGAATGTTAGGGGCCTGAATGACCCTGGAAAAGTTGCCTCTGTGAAGAGGTTGCTTCATTCCCATTCAGTTGATGTTGTGGGTTTGCTTGAAACAAAAATCAAATCGAAAAATGTTCTCACTTATCAGAGGAAGTTTGGCTCTTCTTGGCTTTGGTTGTGTAATTATGATCATTCTCCCAAAGGGAGGATCTAGCTTGGTTGGAATGCAGATAGGTTAACTGTTAATGTCTTGAAGGTTCATGAACAATTCATTCATTGTAGTGTCTCTTCTAAGGACCTCTCTACTCAAATTCATCTCACTGTTGTCTATGGGCTTCACTCCATTCATGATAGGCTCCCTTTGTGGGAAGGAATTAGAAGCATCTCTATTCAGCATTCTCCTTGGCTTTGTGTTAGTGATTATAACTCTGTTCTTCATACTTCAGATAGGCTTCATGGTAATTATGTTACTGATTATGAGACTAGAGATTTCCAGAGTTTTGTTGATGATTTGGACCTCACTGAGATCAAAAGCAAAGGAGCCTTTTACTCTTGGTCAAATAAGGATCACACTGGTCCTAGAACTCTCTCTAGGATTGATAGAGTCTTTAGTAACCAAGCTTGGTTAGCCTCTCATGGGCATGTTGAGACTGTCTATCTCCCCCCTTCTTTATCTGATCATAGTCCAGTTCTGTTGGATATTTGTTCTGCCCCTGCTGGGAAAGGTAGACCTTTCAGATTTCTAAACTGTATTGATGATCACCTTGAATTCCTTGATACTGTTTTGCAGGCTTGGAGTTCTGGTAGTTCTGTTTGGCAGAAACTTAATTCTGTGAAGTCTAGTATCAAGTCTCTTAATAGCAAGCAGTTTGGCAACATTGAGGAAAAGATTAATCAGGCTAATGTTGAGCTTTCTGGAATTCAAAACTTAATGGCTCAGAATCCTGATGATTTGGATTTATATGATAAAGAATCTGATGCTATTAAGGTTGTCAAACACTGGATAGATATTTAGGAAGGCATCTTCAAACAAAAATCTAGGATCAATTAGGTTAAGCTTGGAGATGGAAATTCTCACTATTTCTTCTCTGTGATGAAGAATAGACAAGCAAGGAATAGAATTGACTTCATCTTTGACTCTAATCAGGTGTTGTTCAAGGATCCAGATGCTATTTCTCATGAAATTATCTCATTCTATAAGTCTCTTTTAGGGACTCAGGCCCCTTGGCTCCCTGTTGTTGACCTTGTCACTATGAGGAGGGGTAAGCAGCTTAGCTCTGCTGCGCAGAGCTACCTCATTAGGCCTATTTCTCATGCTGAAATTGATGCTGCCCTTAAGGGAATTGATAACACTAAATCTCCTGGTATTGATGGCTTTAACTCCTTTTTCTTTAAGAGAGCTTGGCATATTGTGAAAGATGATATTTTTGCTAGTGTTATTGATTTCTTCACTAAAGGGAATTTGCCTAAGCAATGGAATTGCACAACTATCATTCTTGTTCCTAAAATCCCTAATGCTTCTTATGTTAAGGATTTTAGACCTATAGCTTGTTGTACCGTGGTTTATAAGCTCATTTCTAAGGTCATAACTGCTAGGCTTGCTGCTATCATTGGTGAGGTGATTGATGATGCTCAGGCAGGGTTCATTCCAGGAAAGCACATTGGTGACAATATCCTTCTTGCAACTGAATTGATCAAAGGCTATGATCACAAATTTATCTCTCCTAGATGCATGGTTAAGGTGGATTTGAAGAAAGCCTATGATTCAGTTGAGTGGGGATTCTTGATCACTATTATGCAGGAGCTTTGTTTCCCTCAGAGATTTGTTAGCTGGATATGGACTTGTCTTACTTCTGTCTCTTGTTCTATTCTTATTAATGGCTTTCCTGCCCCTCCCTTTGAAGCTAAGAAAGGGTTAAGTCAAGGTGACCCTATGTCTCCCTTTCTTTTTGCTATTGGTATGGAATACCTCTCTAGATGCCTTGATGAGCTTAGGTTAACTCCTGATTTTAACTTTCATCCTTGATGTAAAAAGTTAAACCTAACTCACAAGATGTTTGCTGATGATCTATTGATGTTTTCTAGAGCTGATAGTGTTTCTGTTAAGCTCCTCTTCCAAGCCTTCTTGAAATTCTCGGGTGCCTCTTGGCTTTCTGCTAATCTTGATAAAAGTGAAGTCTATTTTGGAGGAGTTTTTGTTGATGTTCATAAAGAGCTGAGGGAGTTTCTTGGTGTTTCTCAACGTATTATCCCTTTTAGGTATCTTGGGGTCCCTCTCTCTTCCAAGAAGCTTACTATTGCTCAATGTAGGCCTTTGGTGGAGAACGTGACTGCTAGAATCCAAGGGTGGATGACTAAACACTTGTGCTATGCTAGGAGGCTTCAATTGGTGAAGAGTGTGTTGTTTGGTATTCAGACGTATTGGGCCTTAATTTTTATCTTGCCGAAGAAAATTCTGAAAGAGATCGAGGCTAGGTTCAGATTTTTTCTTTGGACTAGATCCTCTGCCCCTGCTAAGAAATCTTTGGTTGCTTGGAATAATGTCTGTCTACCTCAAGTTTGTAGTGTATGGAACTTGCTTTCTCTTCCTGAGTGGAATAAAGCAGCTGTCACCAAGTTACTCTGGGATATTGCTCACAAGGCTGATAATCTTTGGGTTAAGTGGGTCCATATCTACTACTTCAAGCATAAAGATTGTTGAACCACCCCTACCCCTGCTAAATGCTCTTGGTTCTTGAAGAAGATTCTGAGTTGTAGAGATGTTGTGAATGATCAAGGGGGATGGGATGGTTTCATACAAGGCAACAAGTTCAAAATCAAGAAGCTTTATGCTGCTATTAGGCCTCAAGTGCCCAAGGTTCCTTGGAAGAGACTGTAGGGAATTATAGGTACTACGCAGCGGAAATAATCATGAATCATATTCATATAGCACCTAACCAAGGATCTCATGCATAACACATAAAGAGTAAGAATTATACCTTTGAAGCGTGATTCCACTAGCAATCGAGCAAGAACAAGGGAGACAAAGAACCTCAAACGTGATTCCTCTACTTGGTCCACAGGCACAGATTAAGACCTCCACTAATGCTAGTTAGTCGCGATCAAACTCTTCAATAGACCTTCTACGGAGAGGTATGAGCAACGAACTAGTCACGAACCACCACGAACCAACGCGAACACCACAAGGGATGGTCGGCCGCAAGTCCAAGGGGGGGAAGAGGGGTGCCGTGAGAGAGAGAGAGGGAGGTGAGGGTTTTGGGATTTGGTTGCCTTGATTCACAATTCATTGTAAGTTGATTTTGTCTCTTGTGTCATACAACCCTAGGCATGGACCTTATTTATAGATCATATCCATAAATAAGATTCCATGGCCAATTCCTAATCCCAATCAAACTACACTAGCCCAATCCTATTCATGATTAGCTAAATACTCATAAGGCCCAATAATGGGCCTTTTACTTGCTTAACCCAATACCTTTGTATGTGACCTCATAGGATCCATTCTAGCGGGCTTTGGGCTATTTTACTAGCCCAAAGATCATCTCTCATAGTCTAGCAACAGATGATGACGCCCCAAGAGAACGAACTTATTATCTTCATAATAGTGATCCTTGATATATCTAGTAATTGCACTTATCGAAGACATAACTCCTTCAATCTCCCACTTGTCTGAGACAAGTGCGCATTATTCAAATTCCTTAAGTCAATGTGTGTCGATTTCATAATATGATTGCATCTCATGTCGTTATCATATTAGTCTACAAATCTTTTCTTGAAAACTGAGTGAGAATTACAAAACAAATGATTACTGTGTAATCCATTTGAGCACGGCCATCCATTTTTTGAATTCTCCTTCTTCAAGGGGCCAAGACACATTCCTAATTAAATAGGTAGACTCAATCCAATCTTGTGGCAACCAAAGCTCCCACTCAATTTCAGAAATAACTGGGAAACACCCTTTATAATCTCCAGTTACGGGCAGACGTTTGAGTGTACCACATCCATAACATCCATTGAATGAAATCAATGTTCCACTCATGTCAAAGGAATCCACTAATATATCCGGAAGTTCTATACTTGAACTTCAAAGTAGGTCTATAGTTCGATCATGCATCATTCATGCATATCCATTTGATTGACCGAGCCTCACTATGATCCTATAGCCCATGAAACTGCGCTATCCAATCAATCTTACATGCTAGTCCATTATTAGAAATCATTTATGTCCAATTTAATGATTCTGAACTAGGAACTTAAATAATATATGGATTTTGTTCACCTGTGGGGTTTCATTCACCAGGTCATCAACTTGATGAGCCCATCAATCCATAATTATTTCGGACATTTTATTTAATATTGAAAACCATCATTAAATAAGAGAAATAATAAAATTTCTGATTAAACATAATTCTGCAAGTGAGTGTATTACATATGTAACTTATTTTTCTCCAAAAATATATACAACTTCTAATTACATCATTTTCTTCAATCCAGCTTCACTAGCATGTTTCTCATGCTTAGGTAGTGGAAGGGGTTTAGTAAGAGGATCAGCGATATTCTCATCCGTATGAACTTTGAACATCTTCACATCTCCTCTGTTAACGATTTCTCTAATGAGGTGATACTTCCTCTCAACATGTTTGGATTTGAAGTGTGACCTAGGCTCCTTTGATTGAGCAATGGTGCCATTGTTGTCACAATACAATTCAATTCCTTTTTGAGCACTTGGTATGATATCCAGCTCAGTTAGGAATTTCTTTATCCAAACTGCTTCTTTGGCTGCCTCAACTACAGCCAAATATTCTGATTCTGTTGTAGAGTCTGCGATAGTGCTTTGCTTCGAACTCTTCTAGCTCACTGCTCCTCCATTCAGACAAAAATTGTACCTAGATTGTGATCTAAAGTCATCCCTGTCCGTTTGAAACTCGCATCCGTATAACCTTTAACAACCAACTCATCTTCGCCACCACAAACTAGAAACATTCCTTTCGTCCTTCTCAAGTACTTAAGGATGTTCTTGGCAGCTGTCCAGTGTGCATCACCTGGATTTGCCTAAACCCTGCTACACAAGCTAAGAGCAAATGCAACATCCGGCCTCGTACAAATCATGGCATACATTATCGATCCTATTGCAGAAGCATAAGGAGTGATAGCCATACATCTCATCTCATTCGGCATAACCGGACATTGAGATTTACTGAGCGTAATGCCATGAGACATGGGGAGAAATCCTCTCTTGGAGTTTGTCATCTCAAACCTGTCAAGAACCTTATCAATATAAGTCTCTTGACTTAGTCTAATCATCCTTCGAGACCTGTCTCGATGGATCTTGATTCCCAAAATGTACTCGACGTTACCCAAGTCCTTCATGGAAAAACAACTCTTCAACCATTCCTTGACTGACTCAAGCATTGGTATGTCATTTCCCATGAGCAGTATGTCATCTACATACAAGACTAGGAAAACTATGCTGCTCCCACTAGACTTCTTGTACATACAAGGTTCCTCATCACTTTTTAGAAAATCAAACTGTTTGATTGCTTCATCAAAACGAAGATTCCAACTCCTGGATGCATGCTTCAATCCATAAATGGATTTCTGAAGTCTGCATACCTTACTAGGATTTTTTGGATCCTCAAAACCCTCAGGTTGTGTCATGTACACTTCCTCCGTCAAGAACCCATTCAAGAAGGCAGTTTTGACATCCATCTGCCAAATTTCGTAATTGAAAAATGCAGCAATCGCTAGAAGTATCCGAATGGACTTAAGCATGGCTAATGGGGAAAAGGTCTCATCATAGTCAATACCATGAATCTGTGTGTATCCTTTCGCAACTAGTCTTGCTTTATGGATGTAGGCATTTCCATCCTTGTCTGTTTTAATTTTGTAAATCCATTTGCAACCAATAGGTTTTACCCCATCAGGCAAGTCAACTAGGGTCCACACTTCTTTTTCAGACATTGATTCCATTTCGGACTTCATGGCCTCAAGCCATTTATCTGAGTTGGGGCTCGCCAAAGCTTTCTTGTAGGTTGTGGGTTCTTCATTCTCCAATAAGAAGATTTCAGAATCCTCAGTTATCAGAACCTCAACAAACTATTTGTTTCTGATTCTGGCAGACCTACGTGGGGTAGGAGCAACAATAGAAATATTCTCTCCAACTCTTTGAAGATTTTCGCAAGAACTAGGTTCAAGTAGGACTATAGGAGTTTCGCTAGTCGAATTAGCTTGCTCCGACGCATGATTAGTCGACTCATGCGCCCTTGCCTCTGATGTGGTGTTATCCACATCTATTTTTTGCTCGTCTCGAATTTCTTCGAGAACCACTTTACTCCCACTTGGCTTTCTAGACAGGAATTCCGTTTCTAGAAAGACACCATCGCGAGCAACAAACACTTTGTTATCTTCACGATTGTAGAAGTAATACCCTTTTGTTTCTTTTGGATAGCCCACAAAGAAACACTTGTCTGATTTAGTTTGTAGTTTATCACCTTGTAAACGTTTTACATAGGCTTCACATCCCCAAATCTTGAGAAAAGACAATTTTGGAGCACTTCCATTCCACATCTCATATGGAGTCTTTTCAACTGCTTTGGACGGGCTTCTGTTTAGTATTCTAGCAGCAGCTTCTAATGCATATCCCCAAAATGATATGTGGAGATCAGTAAAGCTCATCATGGACCTCACCATATCAAGTAAAGTCTTGTTCCTCCTTTCTGACACACCATTCAACTGTGGCGTTCCTTGAGGAGTTAATTGTGAAAGTATTCCACAATTAATCAGAGTTTCATCAAACTCTTGGGTTAAATATTCACCACCACGATCTGATCGTAATGCTTTAATTGTTTTCCCAAGTTGGTTTTGTACCTCATTCTGGAATTCTTTGAACTTTTCAAAGGATTCCGATTTGTTCTTCATTAAGTAGACATAACCATATCTACTTAAATCATCAGTAAAAGTAATGAAGTAGTTAAACCCACCCCTTGCTTTTGAACTCATTGGTCCACATACATCCGTATGTATGAGTCCCAAAAGATCACTAGCTCTTTCACCTATACCCGTGAAGGGTGACTTAGTCATTTTCCCAAGCAAGCATGACTCCCAATTTTCAAATGATTCATAATCAAATGAAGAAAGAAACCCATCCTTGTGTAATTTCTGGATGCGCTTTTGGTTAATGTGACCAAGCCTACAATGCCGTAGGTAACTTGGGTTTGAACCATCTGTTTTCTGCCTTTTATGATCAATATTGTAGACATGGGTTGTATATTCTAATACATACAAACCATTAATTAATTTGGCGTTAGCATATAACATATTTTCTTTCGAAATAAAACAACACTTGTCTCTTATTTCAAATGAAAATCCTTCAGTATCTAAAACAGGAACTGAAATAATGTTTTTAGTTATTGTTGGTATATAATAACAGTTATTAAGCACCAAAATAAGTCCAGAAGGAAGTCTTAAATGATAGCTTCCAATAGCAAGTGCAGCAACTTTTGCTCCATTTCCTACTCGAAGCGTTACTTCCCCTCTTGCTAACTTCTTACTTTTTTACAAGCCCAGCACGTTATTAACGATATGAGCACCACATCCGGTATCAAATACCCAAGTGGAAGATGAAGTAAGATTAATTTCTACAACAAAAACATCAAGTAACTCTTTACCTTCAGTTTTCACTGGTGTATAGTGGGGACACCCTAGTGTATGGCATGGCCAACTACTGCAAAAGAAGAATTCGCTTCCTCTCCTCTTTAGGAACTCCTCAGCACGGTTAAGCAATAGATTGATCAATGTCACCGAAGATCCCTCATCATTATGAGTGATCTTGACAATGTCAAAACCATCATGGAGTGAGAACAAAATAATATCATGAGCAGAGTCATCATCGATCGGTTTCCCAAGGACATCCATTTGATTGAACATTTCCATCAATTTCCTTACATGAGCCCTTACTAACTGACTAGGCATGAGTCTTTTAGCCATTATTTTACAATGGACATTGTAAGCTTCATACCTTACACTGTCAGTCCAAGAATAGTAAATCTGAGGGATCGAGTTAACGACCTCTCTTACATTTTGATCATTTATGCCTCCACTTCCTAGTGCTCCTATGCCACCTCGACAGATAGCACGAAAACATTTGTACAATATGGTTAGCTCATAGTGCCTAAATCTTCTTTTCCAACAAGTTGGAGTAGATTCTAAAATGAGCTCTCTGATTTTCTCTGCAGCTGAAACAATTTCAGCATGCCTTTCAGCTCCATACTTCTTTGTGTATTTGCTCTCAACAGGAATGTATAAACGAGATTCAAGCCCACGAATTGTGAGAACATTTCTCAACTCCTTTTCCCATTCCCTAAAGTTTCTGAGATTCAGCCTTAAGTTAAGTTTCATTGGTAAAATTGTGTTGTCGTATAAGTTATTCATCTACAAACAAAAACAAACGAGGCAAAGTTCAATAATTATGTTTAATAAACTTTTAAAGTACCATAAGCGATTATAAAACTGGTAACTTCAAAACATTCATTCAATTTATTTGATCCCTATTGAATAGAATGATTCCAAGATCCTTTATTTGTGCGATAATTGACCGGACTGAGGCCCTACCATCAACTATTGCATTTTCAAGGTGAGTAAACTCTTTACTGATTACAACTGTTTATGATTCTTGGTTGAATAATTAACCATCACATGTTTAATTATTACCCTTAGCTTCAAGGTTCTAAACTCTTTAGGTAACCTCGTTGAGTATAACCAATTAAAAGTGTAAAACGTGATTTACCCCCACTCCCCTAAGATATAGTATGACACCCAGCTGAGGCATGACCTGCCATAAATATCGAAGGTTTCATCGGGTTTTTAATTGGAAAAGCAACCTTAATATTACTGGGACCTAGATTTATTATGTTGTGATTATTTAGTGAACTCTAGCGCATCATCAAACAACATAAATAAAATCTAACATACATAATCTACTAATGCATAAATAAAACATGACATAGTATGGCCCCTTAATCCTAAGAAAACTAATAAAGCAAAAGCTCCCACTTGAACCTTCATGGATCTCATCCATCTTTCTCCTTTGGGCCTCCACTCCATGGATTCTTGGATTAACTGCAACCTGTAATACTATTCTATTCTATCTACTGCTTAAATAAAATAAAATAAACTACAAAAATACTTAACGGTACGTAGACCGTATTTAGATTACAAAAATACGAAACGATGCGCATATCGTATTTAGAATCTATGGGCCATACTAGTCTATATAGCAATATATAACATCATATATTATAAAATGCCATATAATAAATCACTCATCATGCTTTCCTAGACTACAACATCGATGTTCACAGTAAAGGAAACATGGCTCCTAAAATATTTCATATTTTAATTAATTACTGTAATTAGATAATATCATATATTATTCATAACCAATATAAAATATCATATATTTTAATTTAGATATGAGATAGAATCAAATCTTATTTTAATTATGGAAGATAAATCATATTTATTTTCCATGATTATCCTAACTTTTAGGAGATTGTATCCTAATTACTTGCCAATCACATATTTTAAATCAATTAATATCCTAAAATAATTATGGGATAATCATATTATTTAATCAATTATTATCCAAATAGAATCTTTTGCTCCATAATTATCCTATCTTAACAAAATTAACAACTTTAACTTTGTTAATTATCCTTTCAAAATCAAAACTTATCTTTAATTTTAATTTTGAAAACTGATTTTATTCAAAATAAAATAAAATGTTTTTTTTTAAAAACCGCGTCAGCCACCGTGGTGTGGCCAGCTGAAGCCGGCCACGGTGGTCGCACACCTTGCGGTGTGCGCTGCCCCTGCAGCAACGCCCGGACAGCAGCATCAGCACACACATCGGGGTGGTGCACTGTTGCGCTGCCCCTTTGCCCAGCCCGCCCTCCATCCTAGACCACCACCGGTGCGGCAGTCGTCGTGGCTGCGCCACCCAGCCGCGGCTGCCGCACCTCAATTCCTTCCTTTTTTTTATATATTTAATTTAAAACAAAACACTTTTATTAAAATTAAAATTAATGTGGTCCACCCAATGTTAAAATTAAATCATATTCAATTTTAAAATTAGGGTTCTTCATGAATTTAATCTCAATTCAATTTAACTTTTAAATTAAATAGGTTGATCATGAAAAATTCATAATTTATCATGAAATCAATTAGATTAAATTCTTTAAACTTAAAAATTCGAATTAAATCAAAATAAAAAAACCACAAATTTCACAAATTAGGGTTAATGATTTCGTAAATTTCGAAATTATTAAGGGGGGGGGTTAGAATTTTCGAATATTATAGGGCTATTTTCAGATTATTTGGGGCTAATATGGAGCAAATTAAACAACTTTAATGATTCTATATTGTTAAATCACATTTAATATAATAATTGACCCATAATTAAATTATTGTCCCTCCTAATTGAATTAAAATTGTGGATCAAAAAAGGTTTAATACTCAATATATGTAATAGCAAGAGGCTAACTGATACCACTGTAGGGAATTATAGGTACTACGCAGCGGAAATAATCATGAATCATATTCATATAGCGCCTAACCAAGGATCTCATGCATAACACATAAAGAGTAAGAATTATACCTTTGAAGCATGATTCCACTAGCAATCGAGCAAGAACAAGGGAGATAAAGAACCTCAAACGTGATTCCTCTACTTGGTCCATAGGCACAAATTAAGACCTCCACTAATGCTAGTTAGTCGCGATCGAACTCTTCAATCGACCTTCTACGGAGAGGTTTGAGCAACGAACTAGTCACGAACCACCACGAACCACCGCGAACACCACCAGGGATGGTCGGCCGCAAGTCCAAGTGGGGGAAGAGGGGTGCCGTGAGAGAGAGAGAGGGAGGTGAGGGTTTTGGGATTTGGTTGCCTTGATTCACAATTTACTGTAAGTTGATTGTGTCTCTTGTGTCGTACAACCCTAGGCATGGATCTTATTTATAGATCATATCCATAAATAAGAGTCCTTGGCCAAGCCCAATTCCTAATCCCAATCAAACTACAGTAGCCCAATCCTATTCATGATTAGCTAAATACTCATAAGGCCCAATAATGGGCCTTTTACTTGCTTAACCCAATATCTTTGTCTGTGACCTCATAGGATCCATTCTAGCGGGCTTTGGGATATTTTAATATCCCAAAGATCATTTCTCATAGTCTAGCAACAGATGATGACGCCCCAAGAGAACGAACTGATTATCTCCATAATAGTGATCCTTGATATATCTAGTAATTGCACTTATCGAAGACATCAATCCTTCAGAGAGTTATTTGTCATAACTTAGAAACTCCTAAAAGTGTTTTTATCTTGTGGATAGCTTTGTGGAATAGGCTTGTCACTAAGGATATGTTGCTTCAATGGCACATTTCTTGTGATCCAAGGTGTTTCTTGTGCTTGAATAGCAATGAAAGTGTTCAACACTTATTTTTTGATTGTGAATACTCTTGATAGGTTTGGAGCAAGGTGTTGGGTATCTTACATGTTTCCAAGCCTGTTCAGAAATTTAGTGATGAGGTTGATTGGCTGACGAAAATCTGCAGAAGTTCCAGATTGAAAAACAGAGTGATCCAGGTGGCCTTCTCTGAAACAGTTTATGGTGTTTTGATTCATAGGAATGCAGTTCTATTTACTGGTTGTTGTAAATCTGTTGATGCTCTAGTTAGGGATATTGTCTTTCATTCAGTCTGTAGAATCCCGGCGGGAAGCAAATATTTGATCGTTTAGGAGCTTCTCCTGTTTTCTTGGTCTTCTGATACTGTTGCTGGTTCTTGCTGAAATCTGGTTCCTAACCTTTGAGTTCTGGTTTCTGGTTTTTTTTTTGGGGTTTTTGCTATAGCTGTTTTGCTTTGGTTGCTCTTGTGGCTCTATTTTTTTCGCCGGTTTCTGCTGTTGCTTCTGCTTTCTTGCTGTTGCTGAATTTCAGTTATAGTTGATGTTTCTCTTGCTGCTGCTGACTGGTTTGCTTTGCTTTCTACTTAGGTTCTGCTCTGGTCAGCAGCTGTCTGTGGTAGGTGTTGTGCTGTAGCTGCTAGCTGCAATTGCTGCTGTCTGATGTCTACCTGCCTTGCTGTACTGCTGCTGCTCTGCTGCCGTGGCTGTTGCTGGCTGCTCTAGCTCTGCTGGTCAGCAGTTGTTGCCGAGGGCTGTTCTGTGCAGCAGCTTCTGCTGTTGGTGTTTGCTGCCACTGCCCTGCTGCTCTGCTGCTGCTGCTGACTTGCTGTACTGCTGCTCCTCAGTTTTTGTTGCTGTTGCTTTTTGTTGTACCCTGCTGGGTGTGTTGCTGCTGTGCTGTTTAGCTGCAGGTGTTGCTACTATTGTTGGAGTTCTTGCACTGTGCTGTAGCTGTTTTTGATGCTGCAATGGTCTATGTTGCTGTTCTTTTATGCTGCTGTCTGTGTTGCAATGCTTTGATTTCTGGTTTTTTTGTTTGTTATTGTCCTTGGGTTGATATTTTACCCTCTTTTGTCTAGTCATGTTGCTTTGCACCTGAGTCTAGGAGGAGGTTTTCCTTTTAAAGTCTACAGGGGTGGTGTGTTTTTGTTGTTGCTTTGTGCTTGTCTCTGTGTTCTTGGGCCTTGTTTCCAGAACCCTTCCTAGAAGGTGGCTTGAAGCTTGTGCTCAGGGTGTTCTTGTCTCTTTCTCCTGTACCCAACCTAGAAGGTGGCAGGAGATAGAGCTTGAACGATTTGGTGTTTGGTTGGCTTGTTTGTTTGGTTTGGTGTTTGTTATAACTTAGCCTTTGTAAGTTGTAACTTTTCCTTTTGGTAATAAAATTTTCTCTTATTTTCCAAAAAAAAAAAAAAGGTTAGCACAAAAATCGATCACAAGAAAGTAGGAAGAGCACTAAAACTCTAGAAGAGTTAGGAATAATGGGTATATAAAAAAAAATAAAATCTACAATCCTATGTTATACAAGTTGATACGGATTAAAGGACTTGGGTAAGACTAGCTTGACACGATTTTTTTTTTTTTAAAAAAAAAAATAAGGTAACGCTAAAAAGACAACTAAAATGGACAGACTCTAGTATATAAGTTATAACTTTTTATCTGTCACTTTGATTGGGCCGAAACCAACTCTAAATCAAATAGAAAACTCGGGGCTACAGATCCATAGGTGGAAAGACACGTAACTCTTTCTATAACTTCGTCTATGACCAAAACAAGTTGACTCTTGTGCAGTATACGGAAATAAAAATCCGGGTGACTTTAAAATTATATAAAAAAAAAAAATCAATGACTCGACTCAAATAAAAAAAGGGTTTGATAAGAGAAAAAAATAATTAAAAAAAGTCAATAAAAAAAAGCACATATAAGCATATCGTCACGCATGATGCAATGAAGTTTGCAACCTAAAGTCTAGTTCTATTTTCGACTAAGGTCAAGCTTTTGGGTGTCAAAGGGTACCATGGTTAAGAGTTTGGACGCGTTAGCAAGGCAGCCTCACTTGAGGGTGTTTGCCAACGGGCGGCTCCGCGAGTTCGTGATGAAATCGAACTCGACTCCATGGTTTGGGTTGATTTAAAAACTCGGATGAACCCTTATTGCTATGAGAGTTTTCGGGTTGATAGAGCATAAATCCACTAGGCTAGCCACATACGTAAAACACGTACTATTGTGGAAAAATAGGTAAGCTAAAATGCGTATGCATATGTGACAATGCCAATTAAATCGCAGGAATACAATTCAAAAATCTTTCAAGTCTTATCCACTCATCTCAATTAAATGACGATCACTTAAATCGATAAATAACAAAGAATCCTTCCCAGTGGAGTCGCCAAATTGTAGGCGCCACTCGAAGTGCACCTACATTAAAGCATGTGTGAATATGCTTGGCACTTATAGGAAGTGGGAATTGACATATAGGATAAGGGACACGATTAGGGACAAGGAAAGTAGGGAGTCGCCAACTGTAAACCGTTCACATATCATTATAAGGCAACCACAAAAAGGGACAACGATAGGCCAGAACGATTGACCCGTGAAGGTTACACCCCATTCATAATACATGAGATTACTAACTCCATATGATTCGGAACCACAAAAGGAGGATCGGGGATGATAGTACGAAGTGAGTCATGGAGTTACATTCGCCCGTATTGGCCTCTACTCGATTCTTATAGTGAAAAGTGATTCCTGCGATCTCAAAGACATGCAACAAATATACAATTCGCTCTAATCTATTATTATGCTAAATTTGTTTAATATTAATGCAACATATAATTCTAATATTAGTGATCACTTTATTTAATAACAAGATTAAAAAGGAACCTAAACCAGTTGTCCAATTTATCTTATTATGCGTGATTTTCAATTACATATTCCCTTTAAACATGCAATATGGTGATTAATAAATAAAAATAGAATAAACATTAATATTCAAAGCAATTCAACCATAATATTGTGAGTCAAATCAAATCAGAAATTGGCCTAATCATGATACTAGCAACAAGAATAAAAATAAGAGTAATTAAGGTATTAATTACTCACTTTTCGCCTTTCCTTGAATTGCTACATCATGAATAAACTTTTAGTAACTTCAATAAAAAATATAAATCAAATTGAAACAATTTTATTAAATAAAAAGTAGAGTTGATTTGATCCAAACCCTCAGTTAATTCTACCTTTCACGCCTTGGTTTAAGTATAGAACTTTGTATTAAGTATGAACTCCTTGGAATGCTTAAGGGAAGTATTTTCGAAGAATAGGGAGGCTAGTGTTTAAGTAAAAGAGGGAGAAGAGAATTATTTGATGATCAAGCTTGTTGATTACTTGAAAAGGGGTGATATGACCACTATTTATAGAGAAAAAAGAGGGCTCGAAGAATCAAGAAAAGATAAGAATTCGAATCTGATAAAACTCTTGCGATAGACATTAGTTTTTGCGGTTATTGTTTTTATCATATCATTTGATCCATAAATCAGAATAAGATAAAAAAGATATATTTGGAAAGATTTTAACGTCTAATTTCTAACCAAATTGGAATCAAATTAAAATATTTTGTAGAATAAAATATATGGCCGAAATAGGTAGACGATGTCAGTTTTGAATAGAGTTTGACATTTTATTCATATCTTTTCCGTTATAGCTCGGAATTGGTATTATAATATATCATTGGAAAGATAATTTCAAGAGCTATCCAACCATATAAAATTTGGACAAAAAAATAATATCTGTAAATCTTTGAACATCGTTCAATTCGGATAGAAATAGGATTTTCAAAAAGAAAAGTTTTATTCAATTTCAAACTCTTTAATCTTATCTTTTCAAAACGGATAATTAAGATCTTATAGAAACTTATAGAAGTTTCTAATTAATCCTAATTGTTTTAGGAATGAGATTAAATATTTTGTATCCTCCACATGATCATTAGGTCGTAGTTAAGGTGGGCTTAGTTTCGGTTTGGGCTCGGCTTAGTATTTTGGCCATAACTTATTCGTTATACCTCGGATTTGGGCTTATAATATATCGTTCGAAAGCTATTTTCAAGCCCCATTTAATTATTAAATCATTGGACCCAAAATATGGACAAAAATAAACCATATTAAATGATTTTATAAGAAGGACACGAAATGAATGATTTTAAAGGACATGAAATGAATTATTTTGGGTTTAAAGGCACCAAAAGTGGAAAATAAGTTATGGTTTGGGGAAATAGAAATTGGATTGGTTTATGAAATATAATGGATAGAACATGGATTTAATCACTCCAAAGATTAAATACTCAACCCGACCAATAATGGCGATGAAAGGTGTTCATCATCGGGTTTGGTTTTGGGGAGACATTTTAAGGTGTCTACAATCACACAGTACTCTATCCCAAAAATATTAAGATTAAATCTACCGCTTCTACTCACTTGTTAGCTTTTGGAAGTTGTTGGCCCTTCCATCCATAGCTATATGTGACACCAGCAGCTGCATCTCCCAGATACACGGCCTACTGTTGACAAGCCTCATAATAAAACACCATCTATACTTTCTCTCCCTTTTGAATACTAAATTCTACATTGATAATAAATTATGAATAAATAGACGGAAAACCCTCCTCAAAAAAGGTCTATTAAGAAACATTGATAAAAACATTGCAAAGATGGCTAAAAAAACAAATTGAATGTTGTATCAACAACCCTTGTCAAACATATAAACACCTTTCATCATCCCTGAAGCCAAAATCAAAATGCCCTTATATGACAAAGAAGTAATAAGAGATCATTTTACTTTCCTTACAATATATGAGTATGATATTACAATTATAAGACATGATTAATTATGACCAATTCACTAAAATGACATATAATCCTTGATATACGACATAACTAGCTAGTGATAGTTGATTCACAATCACACTAAGTTTCAAAATTAACTAAATTCTACACTGATTCATCAGTAGAATACACTGATTTCTAGATACAACCCGTAGACCACCATGGCACCACCAATGGTGGAAACATTCCTATACACTAAAGAACCTAAATTAAAAAGTTATTCTTCTATTCATATTAATATTTTAGCATTTATTGGTATAATTATTACTAGCCAACCAACTCTAAGAATCCTTCTACAAACAAGAAATGTTAGTTGTACTATACCATAAATCTTACATGCTCCAGTTCCACCAAAAGGATTGTGAGATATTGATAAATGAAAATTAGATTCAACATTCAACAATTTAATCACCAAAAGTCATCATAAGAAAAATTAGAATCATAAAAAAAAATGCATAGAGCAAATATGCGGCTAATTGAAAGGGGATAGAAACACCTTGGAGAATTGTATCATTTAAGTCAATTTTTATTTGACTGAATATTTGTAGCTGGCATTTTATAGGCCAGTTACTAATATAAATTTTAAAATTGACTCACCAACTTTTAGCAATGTTCATTACCACACCAGTTTCTAATGACATAGTATTTTTAACTGACATTATTTTAATCAGTTGCAATTAATGTTTTAGTAACTAACGTATTTAACGCCAGTTGCTAATAGGGGCTTCTAATAGAATTTTTTTTCCACTAGTGTCTCCACTCAATTCTTTTTCTAACAGCACCAAATTCATCCATTTTCGAGCACAAAATTCTCAAACACTAAAAGACCACCATTGATAAGCAAGGGAAAGCTTGGAATTTTGAAGAAAGTGGAGCAAAGGAAGTAAGATTCTAGCGAGGCTTGGAAGTTTAAGAGTATTTTCATACTATTTTGGTACAAATTAACTTCCCTACTTCACTCTCCCTCTTAAATCTAGTGGTTTTTCTTCAAATTTCATTCTTCGTGGTTATTTTTTATGAATTGTGTGGTTTACTTCTTAATTTGTTGAGAATTTGAGGATTATTGTACTTGAGAGAAATTTGGTTCAAGATTGTGGTAAATTAAATTTGATTTGCTAGGTTAGGTGATTGAAAATTTTGATTTTTATTGATTTGAATTATTATGTGTTGGTTAGAATTGTTGTTGATTTTGAATTTTATGTTGGAAATCTTTGTGGCTTGTGTTGGAATATATATTTGGTATTGTTGAAACAAGTACTTGGCTTTAATCGGGGGTGGATGTTAATGTGTAGTGATTTTAGTGTTCGTGTTGAGCTGTTTTTAAGCAATCCACTTTATCCTTTTTCCCATCTTTTGTCAAAATGGTTCTTAGATCATTTGGAGGTGTAGGAGGAAAGACATGAAATTCTATCGAAATCCAAATAAATGAAAGCTAACCCAATTAAAGCCAAAATCATGAATAAAACCAAATTAAGGCTCCTCCACCCACTAGAATTCCCAAGAAATTCAGAAAAAATACCATACCGTGCTCTCACGAAAAATCCTTTCCACAAGATTCTATAACCAGCACGCTTTCCAACTCTAAGGAGTAGATGATGGAATTCAGCGTGTGGCTGATAATTTTCGATGGTTAAAATTTCTCAAGATGAGGGAATTGGCTTACGAATCGATCACACTCGAATTCCTCTCAACCCTTATTGTGCAGTAGACAAACAGTGAGGGAGAACCATCGTAACCCAGCCACTCCCCGAGGGTGCTCTTGATCTAGACCAACCATCGTAACCCAGCCGCCATAGCATTTCCACCGTTCCTAGATTTATGGGTGGGTCCTCCTCTTGTTCTTCCTGTTTTGACGTAGAGTCGACTTTTAACCAAGTCAACCTAACCAACCAAAGAATCCTTCAAGAAAATGAATACCAAAGTGATTTTGCAAATATGTCTTATCAAAGCCAAGTTAAGAGGGGAGAATTTCTCCCCTATGTCAACTATCCTAACCACCCCGTTTAAGAGGGATCGGTTCCGGGTTGGAACATCAACCAACCCACCTACTGTTATTGGCAAGGACCTCGTAGCTCAATTATGGAAATACGATCCTATCCTCCCTATAATTATACACAATCGAGGGTTGTGATTTTAAGGGGGGGGGCCTTCTGATTATCACGTTCTCGAGACAAGTGGTAAATGGCTCCGGAGGAGATCGATAATAATCCCTTAAGTAGACACTTTGGGTTTCCACCAGGGTATGATGGTGGTTGGGGCACGAGTAGTGCATCGGATTTTGGTCACTACCAAAGTTTCCCCAACTATGATCTTCCTTCTACATAGATCAACCCTCTTATGAAAAAAATGTAGACCCGAACTACAATTATATGCCATCGCCGCTAAGAGAAGATGATGGGAGTAGTTTTTAGACATTTTTATTTACCATTCCCTTCTCTTCTTATCCATTATTTGTAACATCAAGGATGGTGTTTAGTTTTAACTTGGGGTGTGTGTAGACACCTACTTTTGGCCTCTTGTCCAGAAAGGAAGTGCGATAATGTTACAAAAATCTATTCTTCATGTTATATCAAACTTGATATTTTTATGGACTATAAAAAGAATTATGAAGTAATTTTAAACCCATATTTGAGACCAAGCTATCTTAGAGCCTTTTCCGATTACCAATTAGGCCTAAAACATGTTCATACATGTTTAAACTTGATTAAAAATGGACCCAAATGCGTCAAATGCAATGATTAGATCCAATGGAACCTACATTGTTTAAAAACTGAGCCAAACATGTAAACCAACCATCAAGTTCCCATGCAAGGACTATACAGATGGATAGCTCTTTTAAATAGCTTTCCAACAGTATATTATAAGCCCAATTCCGAGCCAAAACGAAGAAATTCTGATCAAAACACTAAGCCGAGCCCTAAACCCGACACCCTTGCACTCTAATGCCATAACTTTTGATCTATAAAGTATTTTTACCTAATTTTAATTGAATTGGAAAGTAGACATTCATAGCTTTCTAATAATATCTTACACGCCTTAATCCAACTTCGCAATCATAAGTTATGGAAGTTTTAAAAACGCGCTTTCGTGTAAGGCAAACAGCAAACCTGCGCAACTTAATCAGTTGCACGAGCCTGGCGTGCGTGACTCATTGAAATGCGCGCGGCACCCAGCGCAACATAGAGAGTTGCGCGCGCCACCTGACTGTGTGGCTCTAAAACCCTAAACCTATATCCCTACGCCTATAAATTGGGGTCTTCATTCAGCATTATGGGGACCAAAAATTAAGAATTAAAACCCTAGAATTCTCAAAACCCTAAATTTCTCAACATCACATAATATCATACTACTTTTTCTTCTCTCTTCCAAAATACTTTCCAACCCTAATTGAATCCATTGAAGTCCTTGCAGGTAAAAAGAAAAAAGGAAGTTCATAAACACATTAAATGGAGATTTAACATAAAAGAAGAACGGTTAGTTTCCTGAGCACTTAGATAAATCACTTTTCTTTTATTGTTTTAACAACTTTAATTGATTAATTAGTGTTGTTTGATCACTTTAAACAAACATTTAATTAATTAATTCACATATTACTCTTTCATTAATCAAGACTAGAATTTGAATAATTAATTGTTGTTTTATCATTTAAGACAAGGCAAATCTTGATTATTTATTGTTCTTTCACGAATATTATTAAATACAAATAACGAATTTTTCAACGTAATTCCTACGTGATTAAAGGGTGTAAATAAAATCAACTAACTTAGTGTTTAGGTATCACGTTGTATATATTGTTTGGTAATGAAATTGTGAAAAAGGAAAAGGTAGTAGAGACCGTACTAGGGTTAGAATAGCGATTCCTCCCTAAAAGGAACGTTATTTTAGTACGCTCGCTCCCGAACTCATTTCTGGTTTATTTAGACCAATTCGGGCATGCGTAAACTTATGATTCGTGCTTTTTATTCCATGAAATCCACGTGGAAGAAAGGCATGAACGAGGTTTATGAGTTTTCCTAAAACGCATTGGCGACTCCTACTTATTTCTTACAAAAAAAATGTGATGATAGTATCATTTCTAATTCAAGGTCTCCGAAACAGTCAGGAATTCAAATCCTAATGCACCCTAACAAGTGTAAAGTCCTAGGCTTCTAAAGGGCCAATGGCATCTAAGGAAGGACCCCCTTACGATGGGATCACCCTCCTTACAGTGGCGACTACGCTGGGGACTTAGAGGTTACAAGATTAGTTTGTAGTTATGGTTCAAGGATTCCAACACTAGGTTGCCTATGGATTGTAATAAGAACTAACTTGGATAATCTCTACTTAGAGAGCGAGACTCGAACGCATAATATCTTCCTTTTTCACAAAATTAAAAATCGAACAAGCAACATTGCATCATGCATAATCATAGCATAGTTTAACCAATGGGGATTGAATCATTGACTAGGGGTTTCCAACACTAGGCTTCTATCCCGAAATCAATAACAATTATCCCACCCATATGGTCAACAAAATGTTGAGAGGGCAACGTCATGTGTCCACACGTTGAGTGATTGATTTGTGCATTGTTTGATAAGATATGGTACCCTTGGACACCCAAGCCTTAACCTTAGAATGGCATTGTATGCTTTGACGGTTCCTTATATGTTCTTATGTGACAACATGAATGTGTGCTTCGTGTCTAATCTAACTAATTCCAACTTGTTAACAAGCGATATAATAAAAAAATTCGCAAAAATTGATGTTCGACAAAAAAAAAAAAAAAAAAAAAAAAAAAAAAAAAAAAAACAAACCTACCCGGTGGCACGCGAAACTGTTAATGTTGCGCGCGCCTTCCTAGGGCAAATTACAAAGTTGCGCTCGCCTTCCTAACGCATGTTCAAAAGTTGTGCGCGCCTTCCTAGCACAAGTTCATAAGTTGCGCGCGACACCATCGCGCATCACTATGTCTTGCGCGCGCCCACTGTTTAACGTTCACTTTTACTCGTTACGAGCAATAACATACAAGAAAACGATACTACCACTTCAAGGATAATCATTAAGTAGGTGCTAAAAATATCTCTTTGACTAACAACATTGTCTAACTTTTACTATGATCATCATTTTTCTTTTTTTTTTTAATATTAAAAACATGTTTTTTTATCGTTCTATTTGCGTTTTAAAAATAAAAATGTTTTTATCGTTCTTTTTGCGTTTTCGCAAAAAATATATAAAATAAAAAAAAATTCAAAAAAATGTTTTTTATCATTCTTCTTGCGTTTTCGCAAAAAAAATTCAGAAAAATGTTTTTCATCGTTCTTTTTGCGTTTTCGCAAAAAAAAAAAATTAAATAAATAAAAGTACCCATATTGTAGATGCTACTCTTCAAGATGCACTTTCCACTTCAGCGTAAGTCGGAAAATTGCGCGCGATACTATTTTTTATTATAATGATTCGTTTACATACTTTATAATCATACTAATGACATTACTTCTTGTGAGGTTCTTCATTAGAGGTTCGCATCCCTTAATAGGACGTCATCAATATGTTTATTCTTAAATGTGCCTAATTCGTATTCATCATGTTTTAATTGTAATTGATCAACCATGATTGAAGAGTATAAATTATTTACATGTTCTATGGCTTAAAAAGAAAATTCCGAGAACCTTACTTGGGATGTTTGCCTTACCCAAAAAAAGAGAGAGAAATAGAACCAAAAAAAAAATTTAATAATTCTAAAAAAAAAAAGAGAAGATAATGAATGATAAAACCGAGAAAATGATTTAATTATTTCTTGGATTTTACATTCGGAGGCCATCATTCTTTTTAAGCAAATAGAAAAATATTATCCTTTAAAGATGAGCAACATGAGAATCATAATTTAAAAAAAATTGATATGGATCTCTATTTCAATCTAACTTATCAACAAATAACATAATATAATTGATCATAATTGAAAAAAAATGATATAGATCTCTATTTCAATCTAATATTGCTAAAATTTTATTAGCATTTTCAATAAAAAAATTTTGCCTTTCTCTTCTACATTTTTTGAAAACAATTCATTTAAATTAAAATCCTTAGATGATTACCTTGTTGAAGTTAACGCAAATCTTGACATTCCATTAATGATTGTTCGTGAATTTTTTATCATTCTTCATTAAAAAACTTTCTTAAAGTGAATTAGTATTACAAGGATTAAAGAAAATGAAATACAACAATCATTTTAACTTTGGTTTATTGTTTGAATGCTTGGCAGAAAAGGTTTAAGTGAACGCACTCAATTTCTCATGATACATATTACTAGATCATCATCCACATTCGCATACTAGTCCAATCATGGGTTACAAAGCAGCATTGGAGAAACTTAGAGAGGAACTCAAAAACCTTAAGGCCCTACAAGAATAAGAAGCCCAAATGAAGGCTCATAAAAAAGCAGAAAAGGCTAAAATAAAAGCACAAAAAGAAAAAGAAAACATTCTGGAAGAAAAAGCAAAAGCTGAAAGAGTAGAGGCCTTAGATAAACTTGTCCTTCGGGCTAACTCAGGGAATAAGTACTTCAATTATGAGCTTGCACCACAACCTAGTGGCAAGACTTTCCTTGAAAAGTTCTTGACTACGGATTTGCCAACCATTAAGGTTACAGACAATCTTAGGACTCCCTTAATGAGCTTTATTGGAATTATGGCATTGAAAGGGGTTGAGTCAAGCCTATATGCATCTACTTATACTCTTTCATTGGACCAAACTGCAAGATCATGGTTCAATAACCTCGATGCAAAACAAACTTCCACTTGGAGGGGCGCTGTAAAAGCGTTTTTAACCCAAAATGTAGATAACATCGAGCTTACAACTACCTTGGGTGATCTCGAATTGCTTAAGAAAGGGGAAGAAGAAGGCTTCATTGACTTCTTTTCCAAGTGGTGATCAAAGGTTGCTCTTATTCCACAAAGACCTCCGGATCATGAACTTGTCCCTAAGTTCATAGACAATATGTCTCCACCATACAAGTGCCATTTATAATACCTTGGTTTAGATACATTTCAAAAATTCTATATTGTTGGAACATTAATTGAAAGGGACTTGATAAATGAAACCATGAATCATATAGATGGATTTGATTTTTAGGGAGGATTTCACCTACGTCGTAAACGGACAAAGCTTAAAGACGCGATCTCATGAAGTTGTCAACAATTCAAGATGTAGCACCCTAGGTCTTGTTTTGTTTCTTTAATTTGTTTTTTATGATAGACTAAGAGATTCGTGCTGTCGAATCTACTTATTTTGTACTCACATTAATTAATGAATAAAAAATACATTTTCAAGTACGTCTATGTTGTTCTATTTTCAATACCTTTATTGTTATTGACTGGAATTAAATAAAACATATACATATAAATAGGTGTAGACACCTACTATTGGCCTCTTGTCTCGAAAGGAAGTGCGATGATGTTACAAAAATTCGTTCTTCATGTTAGATCAAAGTTGAAATGTTAATTGAATATGAAAAGAATTATGAAGTAAGTTGAAACCCATATTTGAGACCAAGTTATCTTAGAGCCTTGTCCGATTACTAAATAGGAATAAAACATGTTCATACATGCTTAAACATGATTAATAACGGACCCAAATGCGTCAAATGCAATGATTGGAACCAATGAAACCTACATTATTGAAAACCACGCCAAAATGATAAACCAACCATCAAACTCCCAGGAAAGGCCTATACATATTGATTTCCCTTTTGAAGATCTTTCCAATGGTATATTATAAGCCGGATTCCGAGCCAAAATGAAGAAGTTATGATCAAACTACTAAGTCGGGCCCTAAAATCGACACCCTTGCACTCCAACGGCAATGGAAAGTAGACATTCAGAGCTCTCCAATGATATCTCACACGCCTTCATCCGACTCTAGAATAAAAAGTTATGGAAGTTTTTAAAACGTGTTTTCGTATAAGGAAAACCGCAAACCAGCGCAACTCAATCAGTTGCACGCGCCTTGCGCACGAGACTCCTTAAGATGCGCTCGGCACCCAGCGCGACTTAGAGAGTTGCGCACACAACTTGACAGTGCGGCTCTAAAACCTTAAACCTAGATCCCTACGCTTATAAATAGGGGTCTTCGTTCAGCATTACGGGGACCGGGAAAATTCAGAATTAAAACCCTAGTATTCTCAAAACCCTAATCTCTTAACTTCTCTTACTATCAAACCACTTTTTCTTCTCTCTTCTCTCTTCCCAAATACTTTCGAACCCTAATTGAATCCATTGAATTCCTTGGAGGTACGAAGGAGAAAGAAAGTCCATAAACACATTAAACGGAGATTTAACATAAAAGAAGAACGGTTAGTTTCCTGAGCACTAAGATAAATCACTTTTCCTTTATTGTTTAAATAACTTTAATTGAATAATTAGTGTTGCTTGATTACTTTAAAAAAAATTAATTAATTAATTAACATAGTATTATTTCGTTAATCAAGACTAGAATTTTAATAAATAATTGTTGTTTTACCACTTAAGACAAGACGAATATTGTTTATTTATTGTTCTTTCACGAATATTGATTAAATAAGAATAACGACTTTTGTAATGTTATTCCTACGTGATTAATGCTTGTAATTATTATCAACAAACTTAGTGTTTAGGTATCACGTTGTATATATTGTTTGGTAATTAAATTGTGAAAAAGGAAGAGCTAGTAGAGGCCGTACTGGGGATAAAATAGCGATTCCTCCCTAAAAGAAACGTTATTTTAGTACCCTTGCTCCCGAACTCATTTCTGGTTTATGTAGACCAATTTTGGCATGGGTAAACTTATGATTCGTGCTTTTTATTCCATTAAATCCACATGGAAGAAAGGCATGAATGACGTTTATGAGTTTTCTTAAAACGCATTGGCGACTCCTACTTGTTTCTTACAAAAAAAAACGTGATGAGAGTATCATTTCTAATTCAAGGTCTCCCAAACAGTCGGGAATTCAAATCGTAATGCACCCTAAAAAGTTTAAAGTCCTAGGCTTCTAAAGGGCCAATTGGCATCTAAGGAAGGACCCCCTTTTGATGGGATTATACTCCTTACAATAGCAACTTCGCTGGGGACTTAGAGGTTACAAGATTAGTTTGTAGTTATGGTTCAAGGTTTCCAACACTAGGTTGACTATGGATTTTAATGAGAAATAACATGGATAATCTCTAATTAGACAGCGAGACTCGAACGCATGACCTTTTCCTTTTTCACAAAAGTGAAAACCGAACAAGCAACATTGCATCATGCATAATCATAACACAGTTTAACCATTGGGGATTGGGTCATTGACTAGGGGTTGCTAACACTAGGCTTCTATCCTGGAATCAATAACAATTGTCCCACCCATATCGTTAACAAAATGTTGAGAGGGCGATGTCATGAGTCAACACATTGAGTGATTGATTTGTGCATCGTTTCATAAGATATGGTACCCATGCACACCCAAGCCTTGACCTTAGAATGGCATTGAATGCTTTGACGGTTCCTTTTATGTGCTTATGTGACTACATGAATATGTGATTCGTGTCTAATCTATCTAATTCCAACTTGTTACCTAGAGATATATTAAACAAAATTCGCAAAAGTTATGGATCGATAAAAAAAATAAAAAAAAAAATTGTCGAACCTACCAAGTTGCACGCGCAACTGTCAAAGTTGCACGCGCCCTCCTAGCGTAAGTTCAGAAGTTACGCATGGCACCTCTGCGCAACATTGTGTCTTGCACGGGCCTAGTGTTCATCATTGACTTTGAATCGTTACGAGCAATATCATACGGAGAAAACGATACTACCACTTCAAGGTTAATCGTTAAGTAGGTGTTGAAAATATCACTTTGGCTAACAACTTGTCTAACTTTTGCTATGATCATCTTTTTTTCGAAAAACATGTTTTTTTTATTGTTCTTTTTTCTTTTTCGCAAAAAAAAAAAGAAAAAAAAAAGGAAAAAAGCATGTGGCAGATGCTACTCTTAAAGTTGTACTTTCCACCTTAGCGCAAGACGGGAAATTGTGCGCGATACTATTTTTGATTATGATGATTCGTTTACGAACTTTATAATCGAGCTAATGACATTACTTCTTATGAGGTTCTTCATTAGAAGTTCGCATCTCTTAATAGGACGTCATCAATATGTTTATTTTTAAACGTTCCTATTTTCGTGTTCATCATTTTTGTAGTTGTAATTGGTCAACCTTGATTTTAGAGTATAATTTATTTACCTCTTCTATGGTTTAAAAAGAAAATCCTAAGAACTTTACTTGGGATGATTGCCTCAAAAAAAAAAAATGTCGTTCTTAAAAAAACCTAGAAAATAATTTAATTATTTCTTGAATTTTACATTCGGAGGCCATCATTCTTTTTAAGCAAATAGTAAAATATTATCCTTTAAAGATGAGCAATATGAGAATCATAGTTAAAAAAAAAGTTATAGATCTCTATTGCAATCTAAGTGATCAACAAATATCATAGTATATTTAATAATTTTAAGGAGTATGTTCGGGTTGATTAATATTCCTAAAATTTGATGAGCGTTTTCAATCCAACTTTCTTGTCTTTCTCTTCTACCATTTTCGAAAACGGTTAATTTAAAGTAAAATCCTTACATGATTACCTTGTTAAAGTCAACACAAATCATAACATTCCATTAATGATTGTTCTTGAATTTTTTGACATTCTTCATCAACAAACTTTCTTAAAGTGAATTCGTATTACAAGGATTAAAAAAAAGAAATAAAAGGTTTGAATGTATGGTAGAAAAGGTTTAAGTGAATGCGCTCAATGTCTCGTGATAAACATTACTATATCATCTTCCACATTCGCAAACTAGTCCAATCATGGGTGACAAAGCAGCATTGCAGAAACTTAGAGAGGAACTCCAATACCTAAGTGCCCTACGAGAAGAAGAAGCCTAAATGAAAGCTCATGAAAAAGCAAAAAAGGCTAAAATAAAAGCAGAAAAAGAAAAAGAAAACATTCTGCAAGAAAAAGCAAGAGCCGAAAGAATAGAGGCCTTGGAGAATCTTGTCCTTCGAGCTAACTCAGCGAATAAGTACTTCAATTATGAGCTTTCACCACAACCTAGTGGCAAGACTCTCCCAGAAAAGTTCTTTACTACGGATTTGCCAACCTTTAAGGTTACAGACAATCCTAGAACTCACTTAATGAGCTATATTGGAATTATGGCATTAAAAGGGGCTGAGCCAAGCCTACATGCATGTACTTTTCCTATTTCATTGGACCCAACTACAAGATCGTGGTTTTATAACCTCGATGAAAAACAAACTTCCACTTGGAGTGACATTGTAAAAGCGTTTTTCACCCAATATGGAGATAACATCGAGCTCAAAACTACCTTGCGCGATCTCGAATTGCTTAAGCAAGGGGAAGAAGAAGGCTTCACTGACTTCTTTTCCATGTGGCGATCAAAGGTTGCTCTTATTCCTTAAAGACCTCCGTATCATGAACTTGTCCCAAAGTTCATTGATAATATGTCTCCACCATATAAGTGTCATTTACAATACCTTAGTTTAGACACATTTCAAAAAGTCTATTCTGTGGGAACATTAATTGAAAAGGACTTGATAAATGAAACCATGAATCATACAGATGGACTTTATTTTTCAAGAGGATTTTACCTACATCAGAAATGGACAAAGCTCGAAGACGCAATCTCAAGAAGTTGTCAACAATTCAAGATGTAGCACCTTAGGTCTTTTTTGTTTCTTTCCTTTGTTTTTTATGATAGACTAAGAGATTAATGTTGTCGAATCTACTTATTTTGTACTCTCATTTACTAATGAATAAAAAAAATATATTTTCAAGTACGTCTATCTTGTTCTCTTTTCAATCTCTTTGTTGTTATTGACTTGAATTAAATAAAACGTGTACATATAAACATGCAATATCAAAAGACATACACACTCAACACCTTTAGAATCTTGATAAGCTTTGGCTAACTAGATTTATCGAGCGAAAAAAGGCCCATCCTTGGCCCACAAAGAAAGGATATGATGATTTCACCAACATAGGAGGCAACTTGAAACTCCATAAATATAATCCCATGTTCTTAACCTAAGAGAAAATCCATCTTTTTGGCAGCCCTTTTGAGCCTCGTCAATTTAGCCTTAGTTATTCAACCTACATTATTCCATACCTTGGGGGGAGAATGATGCAAAGATACAAAAAAAAGAAATTGGGGGAACGAAACATAAGAGGGGGACACAAAGTTAGTATAAACCCAAAAGGAAACATCAAATGAAAAAGAAAAAAGAAAAAAAAAAATCGTTCTAAACCCAAAACAAAACTTCTCAAAAAAAAAATAAAAAAAGAAAGAAAGGAGAGATGACAAGAAAAAGGTACCTAATGTAGGAGTTGTCACACAAAGCAGAAAGATTCTTATTTGAAAAGCACTAAAAGTAAAGGATTTTGGGAGTATACTTGAGCCTGTCCATTGTTCATAACCCTAAGCCTAGCCACGTTACGACCATGGAAATGCCCTCTTTGAGGTAGACCATAACCATGTACCTAAATAATTATTCCATGAAAATATGGCCAATTTTAGGCCGTTACACTTATGGACCTACTATTAAGTGGTCATGCCCATATATAAAATGCATGAAGTGTTGAGTTATGATTACAAGATCATAAAAAAAAATTTTGATGATTTGATAGCCATTGGCTTGATTACATCATGTTAGTCAAGCAATCGAATCAAACTAAATTCGATGTTTTCCATATCCTTTGCCAAATAAAAATCAAACGACTATTAGTTAAAAAAAAAAAAAAAACAATCATCTCATTTTCTTTTAATAATAGGGCTATTTATTACCAAGGAAATTCAGGTTCTATATACATTGTCTAAATGAAAAAGAGTAAATACAATAAATTGATTTGATATATCAACAGCCTCAACGTCAACTTTAGATGTCTTTTACAACTCTTGAGAATTGGTCTTTTCACTTGTCATGAGCAACTAAAATGTCCGCCTATGTGGGATATCTCCATCTTTTCTAAGTGAGGAATATTAATTGAACATGATGGCTAAATGAAAAAATGATTGTCATCGCTATCACACATATTAACGTATACCTCACTGCCAATTCATCACGGTGATTCAAATATTAAGTCAATAATCCTTGCTTTTCGAAAACATGTCTAATTTTCTTTCTTTATGCTTCTATGGGAAAGTTGGATTCCCCTTTTTTTTATACAAATCCGTCTTTGTTCATTTTGTAGTTTATTTTCTTTTTTGTTATTTTTTTGCATCATCTTGCATGCACACCGTGCTTTGCGCCTTCCCCAAGCATACGTTTTGAACGTTGTTTGTAAGAGTTCCTTAAGACGTTTTTGTGGTGGTGCTTTACGTAAAAGCACCCATAGACAGGTTTGTCATTTTACTGTACTAAAGTTACAAATGTCCGGGTTTTCTTCTTTTTTCATGTCCGAAGAAAAAAGGAAGGTGTTTTCATGCAGCGTAAAAATGCAAATGATGTATCATACGGCGCAAAATTGTACAGCGTAGGTGTTGCGTAAAATTTCACTTCAGCCTAAGCTTTGCGAGATCTACCTCTCAGAACTAAAAGTTAGAGAATTACTGTAAGCGTTAGCTCATGAGTCGATAGGCGCGCCGAACCATGAGGAACATGCACTTCTTGAATGGGAGCAAATACGGTAGTTAGTGCGCTTACTAACTTATCGAACAGTTAGGGTTTCGAATCACCCCCAGTATAAAGAAGCGACGAGACGATGTCGCACCTATGTAGTCACGTGCCCCCAGTACTAAGACATATGTACTCATCTTGTGGACAAAACCACTGAGAGAGTTGTTGACTTTCTTCCCTCTCACTGGATTTGGATATATGCCTCGAGTCCTGAGACATGTATTTCTATCTTGTGGATATATACCTGGGTCGAATACCGGACCATTTCGTCTCGAATACCGAAAACCCCTTTTCATCTTTTTTACTTTGTGAAAGTCAGGCTAAAGTTCCAATGGCATATCGAGGGAATTTAGACCAACGATGACACGATTGAGAAGAAATCTTCCACTTTTATTCTTTTTTAAAACCGATATCTTCTCATGACTTAACATCACCCAGAACACCTTTACTTGTAAAAGTGTTCTACAAATGCAAAGGATCAATCTAGATTCTTTAGCGCGTTGAGACTAGAGATAACTATTTCTAGCCTAAATAGCTACTTGTTTCAAACACTTAGCGAACCAAGGATCGTTTCAACATCCTTAATATTTCTGAAAGATTCTCTATTCTTAGGGAACTTCACCGAATGAGTCTCGGATTTATTTCCTTGACTAGTTTGATCATCGTCTATTCTAGACTCAATCAAAGTGGGGGCTAACTGTAGACACCTACTTTTGGTCACTTGTCCCGAAAGGAAGTGCAATGATGTAACAATAATTCGTTCTTCATGTTAGATCAAAGTTGAAATGTTTATGAACTATGAAAAGAATTATGAAGTAAGTTGAAACTTATATTAGAGAACAAGTTATCTTAGAGCCTTTTCCAATTACTAATTAGTCCTAAAACATGTTCATACATGTTTAAACTTGATTAATAACTGACCCAAATGTGTCAAATACAATAATTTGATCCAATGGAACCTACATTGTTGAAAACCAAACCAAACTTATTAACCAAAAATCAAATTCCCATGAGAGCCTTATAAAGATGGATATCCCTTTCAAAGAGCTTTCCAACGGTATATTACAAGCTCAATTCCGAGCCAAAATGAAGAAGTTATGATCAAAACAATAAACTGGGCCCTAAAACCGACACCCTTGCACTCCAACGACCATAACTTTTTATCCATAACATATTTTAACCTAATTATATTGGAATCGGAAAGTAGACATTAAGATATTTTCAATGATATCTCACACGCCTTAATCCAACTCTGCGATCAAAATTTATGGAAGTTTTAAAAACGCGTTTTTGTATAAGGCAAACCGCAAACCAGCGGAACTCAATCAGTTGCGCGTGCCTTGCGCGCGAGACTCATTGAGATGCGCGCCGCACCCAGCACGACTCATAGAGTTGCGCGCGCCACCTGAAGGTGTGGTACTAAAACCCTAATCCTAGATCCCTACGCCTATAAATAGGGGTCTTCATTCAGCATTACGGGGACCAAAAATTAAGAACTTAAACCCTAGTATTCTCAAAACCCTAATCTCTCAACTTCACTTACTATCATACTACTTTTTCTTCACTCTTCCTAAATACTTTCCAACCCTAGTTGAATCCATTGAAGTCCTTCGAGGTAAAAAGAAAAAAGGAAGTCCATAAACACATTAAACGGGGATTTAACATAATTGAAGAACGGTTAGTTTCCTGAGCACTTAGATAAATCACTTTTCCTTTATTGTTTAAATAACTTTAATTGAATAAAACCCTAGATTTAACTTTAGTGTTGTTTGATAACTTTAAACAAAATTTTTATAAATTAATTCACATATTCTTTCGTTAATCCAGACTAGAATTTTAATAATTAAATGTTGTTTTACCACTTAACATAAGGCGAATATTGTTTATTTATTGTTCTTTCACGAATATTGATTAAATAAGAATAACGACTTTTGCAATGTAATTCCTACGTGATTAATTCTTGTAAATAAAATCAACTAACTTAGTCATAAGGTATCACGTTGTATATATTTTTTTGTAATGAAATTATGAAAACGGAAGAGCTAGTAGTGGTCGTACCAGGGCTAGAATAGCGATTCCTACCTAAAAGGAATGTTATTTTAGTACCATCGCTCCCGAACTCATATCTGGTTTATGTAGACCAATTTGGGCATGGGTAAACTTATGATTCGTGCTAATTATTCCATGAACTCCACATAGAAGAAAGGCATGAACGAGGTTTATGAGTTTTCCTAAAACTCATTGGCAACTCCTACTTGTTTCTTACAAAACAGCGTGATGAGAGTATCATTTCTAATTCAAGGTCTCCCAAACAGTCAGGAATTCAAATCTTAATGCACCATAACAAGTGTACAGTCATAGGCTTATAAAGGGCCAATGGGCATCTAAGGAAGGACCCCCTTACGATGGGATCACCCTCCTTACAACAGGCAATATCAAAAGGCATATATACTCAACATTTTAAAAATCTTGATGAGCTTTGGCTTACAAGATGTATTGAAAGAAAAGAGGTCAATCTTAGGCCAACAAAGAAAGGATATGATGATTTCACCAACACGAGAGGCAACATGAAACTCCATAAATATAATCCCATGTCCTTAACCTTAGAGAAAATCCATCGTTTTGGCAACCCTTTTGAGCCTCGTCAATTGAGCCTTAGTTATTCAACCTACATTATTCCATACCTTGGGATAGGAATGGTGCAAAGATACAAATAGGAAATTGGGGGAACGAAACATAAGAGGGGAACACAAAGTTAGTCTAAACCCAAAAGGAAATATCAAATGCAAAAGAAAAAAGAAAAAATCGTTCTAAACCCAAAACAAAACTTGCCAAAAAAAAAAAAAAAAAAAAGGAAGGAGAAATGACAAGGAAAAGGCACCTAATGTAGGAGTTGTCACACAAAGCAAAAAGGTTTTAATTTGATAAGCACCAAATGTAAAGGATTTTTGGAGTATACTTGAGCCTGTAAATTGTTCATAACCCCAAGACTAGCCACGTTATGACCTTAGAAAGGCCCTCCTTAAGGTAGACCATAACCATATACCAAAATCATCGTTCCATGAAATTATGGCCAATCTTGTGCATTTGCACATATAAACCTACTATTAAGTAGTTATGCCCATAAATAAAGTGCATGAAAAGTGCATGAAGTGCTAAGTTATGATTACAAGATCATATAAAAAAAAATTCAAATGATTTGGATTAAATCATGTTAGTAAAGCAATCGAATCAAACTAAATTCGATATTTTCCATATCCTTTGCCAAAGAAAAATGAGATGACTATCAGTTTAAAAAAAACACAATCATCTTATTTTCTTTTAATAATAAGGATATTTATTACCAAGGGAATTCAGGTTCTACATACATTGCTTAAAAGAAAAGGAGTTAATACAATAAATTGATTTGATATATCGATAGCCTCGATGTCAACTTTAGATGTCTTTTACAACTCTTGAGAATTGATCTTTTCACTTGTCATGAGCAACTAAAATGTCCGCCTACATGGGATATCTCCATCTTCTCTAAGCGAGGAATATTGATTGAACATGATCGCTACATGGAAAAAAAATGATCGTTGTTGCTGTCACACGTATACCACACTGCCAAGTCATCACGATTATTCAAATATTAAGTCAATAATTCTTGATTTTCGAAAACATGTCTAATTTTTTTTCCTTTATTCTTCTATGGGAAAGTTGTATTCCCCTTCCTTTTTATACAAATCCGTCTTTTTTTGTTCATTTCTTTTTTAAGGGGGTAATTCGGGATGATCCCTTCCATTTGGCATCTAAAATCACTACACCAAAAACTAGAATAAGAAACGCAAGATAGAAAACGGTTAACTTAGATAGGCGATCTCTAGGATTATATAGAACGCCTATCTAATTTAACCGTTCTATATGATTTATTTTATTATTTTTATTAAATTGTTATTTTATTATATAGAACGCATTTCTTATTTAACCGTTCTATTTCATATATCCAATATTTTACACTCAAAAAAAAATCTAACATACCAAAAGACTCAAAATTCTAACCCTAACTCCTCTTTCCTCTTAAGATAGCCGTCATACACTAATTCTCCTTCATAACTTCCCCTCTCGTTTTCCTCTTCTCTCACTTCTTTCCTCCTATGAGACTCTAACTCCTTTCTCTTCTACCTTCATCCCTTAATGTTCAAAAAACTACAAGCTGAAGCCCGATTAAACTCCGAGCATCGTCACTGATGTTACAAAATATGCGGTGTGCAAAAGATCAATATTCTCAATGTTACAAAAGTTGCGGTGTGCGAAAATTCGTCGACCTCTTCCTCTGTTTACAACTAGCGGCCTTACCCCAGCTCCGGTACAATTAATGCGAAAGATTAAGCCATTGAATATTTCTTTTGCTCTATTTATGGTCATAAGTTGTTGCGGGTTGATTGGTGTTTAACATTATGGAGGTAGCTTGTTTAATTCTCAATTATTTATTTTAGATCTATAACTTTTATCAATTGATTTTTATGTAATGATTTGGATTAAATTCTAATTTTTCATCTTTGATTTATGGGTTCTTGTTGTAACTTCTCTATTTGCGTGCACTATTGGTGGAGGCGCTGCGGTGGTTGAGGTTGGTGGAAATGCTGCGGTGGTTTAGGTTGGTGGAAGTGTTGATGGTGGTTCAGGTTGGTGTTGAAGTGTCGTTCAGGTTGGTGTTGAAGTGTTGCTGGTGGTTCAAGTTGGTGGAAGACTGGAAGTGCCGCTGCGGTTGCTTTCGAATTTCAAGGGAAAATGAAGTTGGTGTTCTTCTAAAGTTGTAAACACATTAATAATTATTAAGTTAGTTTAGAGAATTGTATCAAAATCTACTTGAATTGTAATTACAATAAAGTTTTTTTTTTAATTAATTTGTCATCTGACTCACTTTTACAATTGCAATTCAATTTTGTTTATTGATTGATGATGCAGTTTACGAAATACTGTAGTATATATGCAAATTCCATGACGCAATATTATTATTATTTTATTTATTTTTTTAAAAAAACAACAAAAAGAACTGTTATCTTTGCTAACCGTTCTCTTTTATTCATTTTTTATAAACATGTAAAACATGAAAGAGAACGGTTATTTTTTGCATATAGAACGCCTCTTGTACCCGTTCTCTTTTCCCTTATATAAAGAACGCCTCCTATACCTGTTCTGTAAACTTTACACATCGCTTAGCAGAAGAACGCCTCTGAGGCATTCTATAAGGCCTAATTCAACCGTTCTCTATTCCATTTTTTGTAGTAGTGAATACTCGAAAATAATATAATTTTTTCGCTCTTTGCCTCAAATTTGGGGCTTAAAAAAGCCAGGATTTCCCCACTTTCTCTATTTACAGATTTGAACACGCTATTTATGCTGAAAAATCAATGTAATGCAAAGCTTATTACGAACCATCTTAATAATTTTAGGCAAAGGGAAGAATACCACTTCCTATTATTTTACCAACATAATTAATTATGTTACTTGATCAAACCATTTCTGATAAATATGTGCAATATTCCACAAATTAAAAACACAAGTCTTGGGGCTTTAAATAAACATGAGAAACATCCCTTAACATATTTATACATGAATTCCAAAAGCCACCTAAAGTCTACGCTTGAGAGCTTCAAATTAAAAATATAGGTCTCACCTTAACTTTCATTATAAAATGAGACCATATTTTAGAAAGTGATTCGAATGATTTTATAAATTATTTTAACAGTTCACCAAACCTAAGTTTGATAAACATTCATTTTCAAACTATGGTACTTATTTAATCAAAAGAACTTCACTTTTAATTAATAAAATATGACAATGATGACAAGAAGAAAACCATAAACAAAATCAGATATACGAAAGTTTGCTCACATTTTCATATCTTTGTTGAAATAAGTTGCAAATTATAACTTATCTTCATCAATCTTGGACAAAAAGGTCACACTCAATTACGAGCTAGACTTTTCTTTCCACTTCGGGTCCAGTTTTGAAAATAATATAATTATTGGATCTCATTTCAAATTTTCAATTTTCGTTTAAAACAACATGTTTCTAATAAAAAATAGTATTCAAAATTTCCTTTCTGAATTTTTGTTTTCTCAATTAAATAAATTTTCAGATTCTTTATAACCGTTTGGATAATACATGTATTTTTCCAAAATGAAAGAATTAAGATTCGACTTCTTCTTGACTCGAACTTGTTCTGACTTAGTTCTCCTGCGAATATAGGCTAAGGGATGGTAAACAAACCACCTACTAGACCAAAATCAAAGATTAATAAGAACAAAGAAAATATTTGATGTTCTAAATCAACTTTGAGAATAAAATCACCACAATAATCTTTACAAACGTTTATACATTAGGTATGATATACTAAACCTTAAACACAATTATTATTTTTTTATAAACAAGCAAAGAACTAACTTGCTTTCGTGAACATGACTTTAACTAAAATGTGAAAGCCATGTCATTGTCCTAAATATCTCAAAAAAATAGGACATATACATAGGTCCATATCAGTATCATATGAATGGCCTAAATGATAGCAAGTCATTAGAACTACTACAAATTGAGGGCTCTAAGACTTGTAAAATAGTAAGAATGCGCATAACCCGACACATGGGGGCTCCAATATCTACAAGAAAAAATAATAGAGATATTCATTCAATTCGATCTACTTTCGGGAATCGCCCAATCTACAAATGATTTACGTAGATCTCGAGCCTTAAATTTTCAAATGCATCACAATGATTTAATGATCATTTTGTTCCTTTGAAAACTAAGTTTGCAACTGAACTTGACCATTAAACAAGTTACATACGCGAGCCATTTTCAAGTTCAATTCAAAAACTAATCTTAGTGAATTATTGTTGTTTCAATACTTCAATTTACTCTAGAGATTAGAGAGTATGACTAGTATAGAGCAAAAGAAAAAACATCATGATACATACATGCTCATATGAAAGTTGTGTACTCAATCATTCATCATGAAAATTATATCAAGACACTTTATTAGCATAAGACAAACAATTTCATGAGTTAAAATGCAAACAAAAGACTCCTAAATTCTAAATTAAGGAGTCTTCATTTAAAATTATTCTCCATTGTTGCACACATTTGGAATTTCGCAAGGAGGATAACATCTACTTTCTTGAGATTCAAAACAGTGACAAAATTGGAACTTAAAAGAAAGAATTCAAAGTAGCATATTTGAACAACATTTCATTTTTCCCCTTACATGTTCTAATGAATAATCAATATTACTAGACTTAGAAAATTTCTTTGTTAATATTATAAATGGTCAAAAACGGTTTAAACACACTAGTTTAATCATTTCCAAGATCCTAGTTGTTATCATAATAAGACAAAACACGAGATTTGTAAACCCATTTCAAGCAGCATGAAAGGGTCTAATTATTGACAACAATAAAATCATCGAAGTAACCCAACACCGGGGGCTACAACATTCGAAAATAAAAAATGGGGGCTTACGAACACGAAATTTATCCAAGCTACACCAGTCCGATGATTTCTTCAAGAATTTCCTAAACTAACTAGTTTTGTGCAAATCTTGAAATCACAATTTTATAAGTGAATGATCATAATCATCAGTTATTTTTATCATTGATAAAGTCGATTTTGCAATTTACGCATGAAAAAAAATAATATGAGTCGCAAGAACAAATTCATACTATTATAAAAGTTCAAAATTTGATTTATAATTTTAATGCATAATTGTTGTTCTAAACACTTCAATTTACATTAAAATTAACAAGTATAGTCTATGTGAGAAAAAAAAAAAAAATAAATATCAAGCACAAAGTCAAAATTAGAATAAACAAAAACACATATATGCTTGACATGCTCATACAGAATCAATACCTTATCACTTCACATGCAATATATTGCATAAACTTGTCACAACAACAAACAAACAAATTCATGACAACAAATCTAATCAAAAACCCCAACTTTTGTTATGATTCTTCATTCGATTTCTCTATTTTATTGGCCAAGATCAAAGGCTGGTAGAATAAAAGGAGAAAGATTTACTTTCCTTAGCTTCAAACGACAACAAAAAATGGAAAGAGATTAAAATTGGAGAAAGAGGAGAAGAAGAAAGTAAGCTGCAGATCGCGCTTCTCCAAATCTTTTACTAATTTGAATGTTGCGCGTAACTCATTAAGTGGTGCGTGGCATCCCAACGCAACCCAGTTTCTTGTGCGCGCTTCGCCAACGCGACTTAGTGAGTTGCGAGCGGACACTGGTCACTTAAAAGACCAGTACTAAGATTTCAAACCGTTTTGAATTTTTCGTAACGGTTTTGTACGTTGTTAAACATAATAACGCGCAAATTATTACAATCTTTTAAAATTTCTTTGCATCCAGTAGTTTCTTTTATTCTTTGATAGTTTTTTGCATCATATTGCATGAACACTGTGCTTTGTGCCATCCCCAAGCATACGTTATGAACGTTTTTCGTAAGAGTGCCTTAAGACGTTCCGTGGTGGTGCTTTACGTAAAAGCAACCATAGACAGGTTTGTCATTTTACTGTACTAAAGTTACAAAAGTTCGGGTTTTCTTCTTTTTTCACGTCCGAAGCAAAAAGGAAGGCATTTTCATGCAGCGTAAAAATGCAAATGGCGTATCGTACGACTCAAAATTGTACGGCGTAGGTGTTACGTAAAATTTCACTTTAGCCCAAGCTTTGCAAGATCTACCTCTCAAAACTAAAAGGTAGAGAATAACTGTAGGCGTTAGCTCACGAGTTAACAGGCGCTCAGAACCATCAGGAACAGGCACTTCTTGAGTGGAAGCAAATACGGTAGTTAGTGCGCTTACTAACTTACCGCACAGTTAGGGTGTCCGACCACCCCTTGTATAAAGAAGTGACGAGACGATGTCGCGCCTATGTAGTCACGTGCCCGCAATCCTAAGACCCGTGTACTCATCTTGTGGACAAAACTGCTGAGAGAGTTGCTGAATTTCTTCCCTCTTACTGGATTTGGATATGTGCCTCCAGTCTTGAGACATGTATTTCTATCTTGTGGACATCCGGCTCGAATTCCGGATAATTTTGGCTCGAATATCGAAAACACCATTTTCATCTTTTTACTTTGTTAAAGTCAAGCTAAAGTTTCAATGACATATCGAGGGACTTTAGACCAATGATGACACGATTGAGAGGAAATCATCCCCTTTTATTCTTTTTTAAAACCGATCTGTTCTTATGACTTCACATCACCCAGAACACCTTTACTTGAAAAAGTGTTCTACAAATGTAAAGAATCAATCTAGATTCTGTAAAGCGTTGAGACTAGAGATAACATTTTCTAGCCTAAATAGCTACTTGTTTCAAATAGTTAGCGAACCATGGAACGTTTCGACATCCTTAATATTTCTGAAAAATTCTCTATTCTTAGGGAACTTCACAGAATGAGTCTCGGATTTATTTCCTTGACAACTTTGATCATCGTCTATTCTAGACTCGATCAAAGTGGGGGCTAACTGTAGACACCTACTTTTGGCCACATGTCCAGAAAGAAAGTGCGATGATGTTACAAAAATCTGTTCTTCATGTTTGATCAAAGTTGAAATGTTTATGAACTATGAAAAGAATTATGAAGTAAGTTGAAACCCATATTTGAGACCAAGTTATCTTAGAGCCTTGTCAAATTACTAATTAGGCCTAAAGCATGTTCATACATGTTTAAACATGATTAACAACGTACACAAATGTGTCAAATGCAATGATTGGATCCAATGGAACCTACATTGTTGAAAAACCGCGCCGAAAAGGTAAAAAAACCGTAAAATTCCCATGAAAGGCCTATACATATGGATATCCCTTTCAAAGAGATTTTGTACGGTAATTATAAGACCAATTCCGAGCCAAAAAAAAGAAGTTATGATCAAAACAATAAACCAGGCCCTAAAACCGACACCCTTAAACTCAAACGGCCATAACTTTTGATCCATAACACATTTTACCCTAATTCAAATGACATTGGAAAGTAGACATTCAGATATTTCCAGTGATACTCACACTCCTTAATTTGACTCCTCAATAAAAAGTTATGGAAGTTTTAAAAACGCGCTTACGTTAATGGAAAACCGCAAACAAGCGCAACTCATTCAGTTGCAAGCGCCTGGCGCGCGTGACTCATTGAGATTCTCGTGGCACCGAGCGCAACTCAGAGAGTTGCAAGCGTCACCTGACGGAGTGGCTATAAAACCCTAAACCTAGATCCCTACGCTTATAAATAGCGGTCTTTGTTCAGCATTACGGGGACCAAAAAATCAGAATTAAAACCCTAGTATTCTCAAAACCCTAATCTCTCAACTTCTATTACTATCATACTACTTTTTCTTCTCTCTTCCCAAATAATTTCTAACCCTAATTGAATTCATTGAAGTCCTTGAAGGTATAAAGAAGAAAGGAAGTCCATAAACACATTAAACTGAGATTTAACATAAAAGAAGAACGATTAGTTTGTTGAGCACTTAGATACATCACTTTTCTTTTATTGTTTAAATAACTTTAATTGATTAGTTAGTGTTGTTTAACCACTTTAAACAAACTTTTAAATAAATAATTCACAAATTACTCTTTCGTTAATCAAGACTAGAACTTGAATAATTAATTGTTATTTTATCACTTAAGACAAGGCAAATCTTGTTTATTTATTGTTCTTTTGCGAATATTATTAAATAAGAATAATGACTTTTGTTATATAATTCCTATGTGATTAATGATTATAAATAAAATCAACTAACTTAGTCCTTATGTATCACGTTACATATATTGTTTGGTTATGAAATTGTGAAAATGGAAGAGCTAGTAGAGGCTGTACTAGGGCTAGAATAGCGATTCCTCCCTAAAAGAAACGTTGTTTTAGTACCCTCGCTCCCGAATTCATTTCTGGTTTATGTAGACCGATTTGGGCATGGGTAAACTTACAATTTGTGCTAATTATTCCATGAACTCCACATGGAAAAAAGGCATGAACGAGGTTTATGAGTTTTCCTAAAACTCATTGGCGACTCCTACTTGTTTCTTACAAAAAAGCGTGATGAGAGTATCATTTCTAATTCAAGGTCTCCCAAACAGTTAGGAATTCAAATCCTAATACACCCTAACATGTGTAAAGTCCTAAGCTTTTAGATGGCCATGGGCATCTATGGACGGACCCCCTTACGTTGGGATCACCCTCCTTATAATGTGCGGGAGGGGAGATGTTTCTCATTGTTTACACTTAAGTGCGGGAACGGTAATTAAATATCTAGATTTAGGGGAGGTCATGCGATCTTTGTGTATAAGGTGGTTCTGGGTTTTGATAAGTTATGTGCTTATATGTGATGCTATTTAGTGCATGTATTGAGAAGTTTGAGTTTTATGTGGAATGTTTGACATGTAAGGCTTGGTTTATGTTTCAGGACTTGTGGTTGGATTCATATTGTATTATGTTCTAGATTGCGTGCCTACTTTAGGTTTTTTGCTGTTCTATTCATGATGACATGGAACGCCTAGGCTAGAACGATTACATATTGATGTTATTATCTCACTTCTCTCCTATATGTGTGTATTAGAGAGTCTTTTCTCTATGATTAGCTTTGGTCTATTTGTGGTTAGTTATTGTGATGGTTGAATGGATGTTATGGTTGGCTTGCATTTGGTCTCTATTAATGACGATTTTGATGATGATTTTGATGGTTGATGAAGTTGTTTCTTTCTCTAAATTCAAAACCCTAACATCCAAATCCTAATTTATCTCCCCTTTTTTCCCCTAATATCAAATTTTTTTTCTTTCTTCAAATCTTCTTATCCCTTATATCCAAATTTGTATATCTAAATTCTTTACCAAGTTTTCTTACCCGGCCCCCTTTTCTTCTTTATAAAATTTTTGGAAAAGTGAGCTTTGAAAAACGAAATTTTTTTTTGCCTTTGATTGGTTTGCGATGATTATATTGGATTGTATGTGGTAGATATCTTTTTGTAATAAAATTTCGAGTATGGTTTAGATGCCCTTGGTTGAACACATAATTGGCTAGTTTAGGCTAGTGTGAGAATAACCTTACCAAATTTATGAGACGTATAGTCTAGGTTTGCGGTAAGATGGTGTCGCCTGTCTCAAAGGAATTTGAACCTCGAAAGGTATGTATTATTTGATAACACATTTGTTCTAAAAAGTGACGCTTTATTTTTTTCAAGCCATCAACATTTTAAATGAGTGGCAATGATCCTACATGAATTACCAAGATCGAGAATGGCCATGGCGATGTGTAGGTGTATATGTATAAGGTGTATATGTATAGTGCAAGTTAAGGAATTCGAATTTAGTTTTATTAATGTTATTCTCTTTGTTCTTTGTAAACAATAGTTAGTTTTGTATATGAAAGTTGCAATTAGAAAAAAAAAGGGAAAAAAAGGTGAAAATAATTAAAAAAAAAAACAGAAAGATGTGATAAATAGCCACCACCCTAGAATATAAACAAGCTTGGGGTGCATTTTTGCTTAAGATTATGGTCATAGTATGTATTTTGGAGATCAAAGCTAATTTAGAGCCCTACTTTGGGTTATTCTTAATGGATTACATTTTAGCTTGGAATCTAATACAAGCTCTTTTATTTTTCTTCTATGCCTTAACTTGGTGTCGAGACCCTCTTATTTTTGTGTATTGTAAGAGAGAAGTAGTAGAAGCCTTCGTCAATGGAGGGAGTTGGTTCACAAGCATATGAGAGGTACTTTTTCATTGATATGTCAAGTGTTTTAAAACCCGCTATAGTTATCTTTTTTGGGCTCCTTTGAGGAGTCATGAAACACTACCATTAGGGGGGATTTGAACTTTGTGATGGGGACGCGACAATATTTGTTGATTATACCTAAGTTTAGTATTTTCGGGAAGATTAGCTAGGCCTTGACTAGTCATTGTCGTGGTTGATCTTAGGCATATACCTCATGCTCGAGTTTTATTGCTTAAGGATTCTCTTATCTATGCATGTGCTTTTCTTTGAGAAAATTAATCTTTCGGGTTGTTTATAGGCTATATGAATTGCTTAAGGGCAAGGAATTGGATAGCTTCGGGGGATTTGATAAGTGGTTTATTTGACCACTTATTGTAGTGACTTTATCCCGATTTTATAATCTTTTCCTCTCTTTCTAATCCCTTTTGTATATAAATGTTGCGTTTTAGCTTTGTCCCCCTCCTTATGTGTTTGTATACTTAATTTGCAGGTAAAGGTGACGTGAGGAAAAGCAAGGAAGTTCATGCATCGAGATTAGAGGAAAAAAGTGATAAATGGAGAGGCCGCTCTAGGTGGAGCGGGCCTGCATCTCCCCAAGAGAGGGAACTCCTACAAAGTTCAAATATTTCTTACATTTTTCTGAACCTTTGAGGAGCGGCCGTGCACCCGAGATGGAATGGGCGCTCCTCTAATACTTCAACATTCTGCCTCAATATGAGATAAGAGGAGCGAGCGTTCACCCTGATAGGAGTGGGCATCCTCCCAGTTTGCTCAAATCTGCCTCAAGTTGAAAGACCAAGGAGCGGGCGCTCCTCCGTTGAGTTTTTAATCTGCCAATCTTTTGAAGAGCAGGGCGGCGGGTGCTCCTCGGTGGAAATTTGTTTTGTTTTGATGGATTAACCTATTTACGTAATACGTGTAGTATAAATACTACCCCTTTAATACATTTTAAAACAAGCAATAGTAGCATAGTTCTTTGTAACTTTCTCTTAGTTTAAACCAATCATCTTTGGTATTTTAGCTTAGAAATCCTCAAATTAATTATTGTTGTTCAGGGTAAAAATACCCTAGACAAGTGGATTAATGAGAGGAGGCCACGTGGTGAGCTCAGGCTGGCCCAAGTGGCCCAATATCCTCTTGACACGTGGCCCCCTTAGATAAGCCTCTGAAATGGCGGCCTTCCAGGGCCCAAATCCCTAGGAGCGCCGTAAAGCGGCGCAGCCCACTAAAATCTAGGTCAAGTGACCTAGAAAAGGGCACATTCTCCAACGACCCTATAAATAGGGAGATATTTCCCCATTTTAGAGGGACGTTTAATCATTTAATACACCTACATTCTCTCTCATCAGAGAAACACCTGAGCTTTGAATCCAAGCAGATCCCTACCTAAATTTATATGTTCTTTATTTCCTTTCAAGTTACTGACTTGATATTCGGAGGTGGAGCTCCAACCACCCGGAGTCTCCGTTGTTTTGCATGTACAACTCGGCCGGACCAATCTTTGTGACATAACTCTCCCGAGGGACAAAAACACCCAAAACATTCGGCGCCGTCTGTGGGAAGAGTACCTCGATGATGGTTCAAGAGTCTGTACCACCTCCTAAGCGTCTAGGCGACGACCCGGAAGTTTTCACAGACCAAGAGGATGAAGATCCTCAGGTTGAAACCTATATAGCCGATGATGGCTCTATGATAACCAAGCGCATCCGGCCCAAAGACACTTTAGAGTGGGGTGCTAGCCAGGCGGGTACAAATCGACCCCCCTGGGAAGCCGGAAGGGGAAACCCATATGGCAAGTGGATCAGCTCCTGTCACCCGAGATGAACTCAAGAAGTTCATGACAAGTTTCAAGGGTGAAATTAAAGATCTGATCTCTAAGAGCTGGGCTGGCCCAAGTAGGGGTCAGATGGCAAAAAAGATTCCTCTAGAGAAGGGGAAGTTAGTTAGAGATCGACAGCCAACTCCTTATCTAAAGGAGAAGGCAGCCGGGATGATTGATTGGTCCAAAATTCTTCTGCCTAAGAGGAATGCCAACAATCCTCGCCGGACTCAACAGCCAGTGGGAAGCAAAAAAATCAACTCTTGACGCCCAGGAGATCATCACCCGCAGGAGAAATCAGCAGTTGTCTGAGTCGGCTTCTACGTCAAACTTTCCAGACACCTTCAACAACACCTCCGTAGATAATGCACTTTCCTTGCATGAGAGCCAGACATATTGTAATACTGTCCATTCTAGTGCTCAAATGATTGGGACTGTACCGTATGTACCTTCTCAGGTCTACGGTCAGTATCTTCCTTATTTCATGCAGCCGACCCTCTTAGGAGGACAGGCGGCATACAACAACGTCCAACCTTTGGACTGGTAGCTTCGTCTGCTCCGCCTGGGTGAACAACCTTCTGCGTTTACCCGGGAGATAACCGAGGCGGCACATCCGGCCTAGGTTAAAAATGTGTTGGTAGGTACCTATGGCGGTAACACCAACCTAGAAGATCACCTCATGGCTTTAACCAACCTCATGTACTTATAAAGGTTGGATGATGCCACTTGGTGTCGATGCTTCCCGGCTACATTGAAGGGCATTGCCGAACAATGGTTTGGAAACCTTCCAGCCGGGTCCATTGATAGTTTCAGGAAGCTTGCCTTCCTGTTTACTTCCAACTTCTCGATGAACATCCCTGCGAAGAAAACAAGTCTTGACTTGAGCACCATTAAGCAGGGGGAGAGAGAAGGATTGCACTCCAATGTCAGGCGGTTCAATCTGATTAGAATTCAGATCCAAGGGTTGTCTGACGAGGTAGCTTTTACAGAGTTTTTCAAGGGTATAAGAGAAGGGTCGACTTTTAAGTTCGACCTAGTCAGAAAAGGGGCTTTCACTTTACAAGTGGCCTTGAGGGAGGAGGAAAGCTATATTCAACCAAACCGACCTGTGCTCGCCTGGTAACCAGTCGGATTCTAAGAAGTCTGACAAACAGAAAGACAGCCGGCCTGCTCAGCCAGCCAGGAAGAAAGAAGAGAGCAAGAAAAGAAAAGAAATCTGGGCGGTTAGTGATTCTGACCAGCCGTCTTAGAAGAAGAAGAAAGAATTTAAGCCGTACGTTCCTAAGTACGAGTTTAACAAGGACTGTAACTCCATCCTCATGGAGATCAAGGACCGGTTGTCCCTAGAGAAGCCGAACCCAATGAAAAGTTCCATTCAATTAAGGAACAAAAATAAATTCTGCCAATACCATGAGGAAGTTAGCCATGACACCAATGACTGATTCAGCCTTCAACGGGCGTTCGACTGTTTGAGACACCCCATCTTGCTAGTAATTCGGACACTAATAAGGAGCCGATCTAAACTATGTATGGATTGAGAATTCATTTTTATTTCTAAATTATGTATACAGGCGGAAAAAGAATGTATACAAGTTAAAAAAGAGAAAAACAAAAGATGGTACAGGCGGTTTCCTTACTTTAGCTCTGACAAATCTGAAAACAGCTACCGATGGTGAACCGGGTGTTGCAACGTTAGCACGCGGAAATTCGAAAAACTTTAACGCTGATGGAGGCAGAGATTTTCTCTCTAAAAAATCTCTCTTTCTCTCTCTAGAAAGTCAAATAAGAATAAAGTGAGGAAAAAAGGGGAGGTAAACTTCTATTTATAGAAGGTGAAAATGGGGGCATTCCCGTTTGAAATTTAAATTTTACTATCCGTTGTTACTGTTCACATCTGATAGGTGGACACATGTCACAGTCCCCATGTGACATGCACGTGACCCCTATGAGGGGCAAAAGTTCAAGGTAAAAATACCCTAGACAAGTGGACGAATGAGAGGAGGCCACGTGGTGAGCTCAGTATGGCCCAAGTGGCCCAATATCCTCTTGACATGTGGCCCCCTTAGATAAGCCTCTGAAATGGCGGCCTTGAAGGGCCCAAATCCCTAGGAGCGCCGTAAAGCGGCGTAGCCCACTAAAATCTAGGTCAAGTGACCGAGATAGGGGCACATTCTCCAACGATCCTATTAATACGGAGATATTTCTCCATTTTTGAGGGACGTTCAATCATTTAATGCACCTACATTCTCTCTCATCAGAGAAACACCTGAGCTTGGAATCCAAGCAGATCCCCACCTAAATTTCTGTAATCTTTTTTCCCTTTCAAGTTACTGACTTGATATTCGGAGGTGGAGCTCCAACCACCCGGAGTCTCCGTTGTTTTGCAGGTACAACTCGGCCGGACCAATCTTTGTGACGTAACTCTCCTGAGGGACAATAACACTAACAACAATTGTAGTAGCATGTTTCAAAGATTACTCTCAAGATTTCAAAATTTGTAATTAACATTGAAGCTTCAATTAGTAACTTCTTTGATTTTTCTCTACTTCATTTCTGATTTTTTTTTATTGCATGTCATTTAAATCTCTTTAGTTCTTGATAGTTTGTTGGTGAATGTTAGTTTTATAATTAGTTAATCACTTTCCCCTAATTACTGAACAAGTTAGAACCCTAATCTTGTTAGCATGTCACTTGAAATGAGTTGTGAGTATTCCTCTTTGTTTGGGGTTTGGTGAAACTCAACCTAACAATTAATTAAGTAAACTAGGAAGAAGTATTATTGTTTGACTTTTGATTAAATTGATTGTATGAGATTGCTTGTTAGTTCTTCATGATAGGATTAGCTACCCTTGAATTTGGAGCTTGATGACATGTTATGCTTATTTTGACATGGAAATGTAGATTAAGTATGTTATTATTCATTGCGATTTGATTATGTATCTCTTACTGCTAAACTAATGAGGGATCTAAGTTTCGGAGTGTGAGCTGTTTTCCTAATTGCACGGGGTTCTAAATACATATAGTCCTTGCTATATCTTATCTCTTTCACTCCCAATATGCCTAATGTCCATGTTTGAGTGGATACCATTCCCTAGTGCTTTTAATTACTTGATTTAGAAAAATAGTTTGTTTGTCTACTTGACGAACCCCCAATCATCAAAAGACTTCTAATTAGCTTGAGTGTTAAGATCCTTAGCAATTATATCCCGTTCCTTGTGGACTAAACATACCTCTTAGCATCGGCATTGAGTTCTGATTGCTAATCATCATCTTCTTCCTCAGCCTCCTCTATGTCCTGTAATTTAGTCTGTTCCTCTCCTCCTTCCTCTTCTCCATCGTCTTCATCATCATGAAACTTAGCCTTTCTAACAAAATCATCAACCTCTGCCATTTTTTCCTCGAGTGATTTTCCTCTCAACTTTTATTCTATCCATTCTTTGATCCTCTCAAAAACAAAGGATTCCTCTTGTTCATTCTTTCTTTCCACTTCTTCGTTGAGTTTAGGGTTTGACATTGAGGGTTTTGGGTTTTCAGAGAATTTGATAGATGTCGGAGAAGCTTTGTAGTTTACAATGGCTAAGGGAGAGGTTTCTTCTTGGATTGTTCTTTTAGATTTGTGTGAGTTTTCTGATGAAACAATCTCGGCAATAATAACCATTGTTTTTGAATGGTGGTTTTAAGATTTGATGGTTTTTACAGAAGGAAGGTTAAAGTGATTTGACAGTGAGGTGAAATTGGTGGGTTAAAGATGCTTTTATAATTAATGAAGCGGTGTGACGGAAATTAATGGGTTCACTGTTCAGTCATTTAATTGAACATATTCAATTAATTTTGTGAAATCGTTTAGGCAGGATGAATTTACCAAAAATCTTTACTTTCCAAATTCAAATAGTTTAATAAAAATAACTTTTTGAAAATAAAACGCGCAATTGGAAAACGCTTTCTACACATTCGCAATGTACATTACTACTAATAATTATAGTTAAACATTTAATGAGCTTGCCTCTAGTAATTAACAACGGTGACACTTCAACTATGTTTAGCACACCAAGATTGTGCTAAATGCTCTTTTTGCTCTATTTACATTATTTTAGACTTTGCCATATCTTGGAACTTCAGAAGCAATCAATTAAGCTTGATCATCCCAAGTTCGAATCTCAATTTCTCAAATCTTTCTCTACTCAAGGGCTTGGTTAGAATATATGCAATTTGATTTTTCAGTGTGATAAAATTCTAACTTAATATTCCCTTGCTCCACATTATCTTTGAGTGTTGAACTGGATCCTTAGAAATACATATAGCATTGTTATTGTCACAGTAAATAGGCACACATTCAAAAATAATACCAAAATCTCTAACCTGTTGCTTTATCCAAAGTACTTGTGAACAACATGTTGCTGCTGCTGCTGCCATGTACTTAGCCTCAGCTGTAGACATTGCAACTGTGTTTTGCTTCTTGGAACCCCAAGAAACTAAACAAGGTCCTAAAAACTGTACCATACTTGATGTGCTTTTTCTATTGACCAAATCACCTGCATAGTCAGCATCAGTAAAGCCATTTAAATCAAAGAAGTCAATTCTAGAATAGAAGAGACTCAAATCATCAGTTCCTTTCAAGTATCTAAGGATTCTCTTTACTACTTTCAAGTGAGACTCCTTTGGGTTTGCTTGGAACCTGGCACACAAACCTACACTAAAAGATATGTCAGGTCTACTAGCTGTTAGATTAAGTAAATAACCTATCATACCTTTATACATAGATTGATCAATACAAGTTCCAGTTGGATCTTCATCCAATCTGGTTGCTTTACCCATTGGAGTGTTATTAGTCTTAGCATTATCTAGCTTGTACTTCTTAATTAGTTCCTTGATATATTTTTGTTGATGGATCATGATTCGTTCTTCAGTTTGCTTGATTTGCAATCCGAGGAAGAAGTTTAATTCTCCCATCATGCTCATTTGAAATTCTCCACTCATAAGCTTAGCAAAATACTTGCACAAAGATTCATTAGTTGCACTAAATAAAATATCATCAACATAAATTTGTACAACTAATATGTCAGTTCCATTTGATTTTAAAAACAAAGTTTTATCTATTTTACCACATTTAAAATCATTTTGCAGTAGGAACTTAGACAATCTTTCATACCATGCTCTAGGCCCTTACTTCAGCCCATAAAGAGCTTTGTCAAGCTTATAGACATGGTTTGGGAACTCGGGATTTTCAAATCCAGGAGGTTGTTCCACATAGACTTCTTCATTTAAAAATCCATTTAGAAATGCACATTTAACATCCATCTGGAACAACGTGAATCCCATATAAGTAGCAAAAGAAATAAGTAAACGAATTGCCATTAACCTGGCCACTGGCGCAAATGTTTTTTCATAGTCTATTCCTTCTTGTTGATTGAAACCCTGAACAACAATTCTTGATTTTTTCCTAACAATAATACCATGCTCATCTAGCTTGTTCCTAAATACCCATTTCAGACCTATAGTCTTCTTATCCTTGGGTCTAGGTTCCAAATGCCAAACTTTATTTATTTCAAACTCATTTAATTTAGCTTGCATAGCATTAATCAAGTCTACATCAGTTAAAGCTTCAACATAGTTCTGAAGAGTGAAATGCATAGAATGCACAAAAGTTTCTAAGATGAGATCTAGTCTAAGTTCCTTTTGTAATATCACTCATGATTGTATCCACAAGATGTGATTTATGATATTTCCATCACTTTGGTGTAAAGTCCTTGACTGGATACAACCTTTCCTGATTATTGTTGACTAGTTCTTCTATAGGAACTTGGTATTGAGTCTCAGTTGGAACTTCAACAGGATACTCCTCAATTTGATCTTGACGTTGAGATCCTGGTGCATTTTCCATTTCAGGTTCTACATTTTCTTCTGGATTCGTTTTTTTTTACATTTTCAACTTGCTGCTTCTGCAATGTTGTTGAATCCTAATCTGGATCTGGCTTGCGCACAAGTCCAATTTAAAAATCATCATCACAATCCTGTACATCATTTAATTGTTCAGTTTCATCAACTATAATATGTAAAGATTTCTCAACACACATTGTTCTCTTTAGGGTTGTACACCGATCCAAAACCGGACTGGACCTGACCCGGACCTGAATGGACCAGGACCTAAATTCTTTGTTTTTTAAGGACTAGAGACCGGACCTGAATCAACAGGTCCGGTTCTGGTCCAGACCTGAAAAATCAGGTCCGGTCCGGGTTTGGACCTGAATAAACCTGATTTTTTTTTTTATTTTTTTTAAATGATATGAAAGTGCTGACCTGTTTTGACCTGTTTAGACCTATTTAGACCTGATTGGACTTATTTAGACTTATTAAATAAAATAAAGTAGTTTTACCGGTTTCAGGTCCGGACCTGAAATTTCCGGGTTTTACCCGGACCGGACCTGAAACCCGGAATCCTTGAATTTCAAGGACCGGGACCGGACCTAAATCTACAGGTCCGGATTAGGTCCGGTCCCAACAGGTCTGGTTCAGGTCGGTTTTCAGGTCCGGGCCAGTTTTTATACACCCCTAGTTCTCTTATTATAAACTCTATAGGCTTTACTATTTGAGGCATAACCTAAGAATACTGCCTCATCACTACGTTCATCAAACTTTTCCAAGTTCCTTTTACCATTGCTATGAACAAAACATCTACATCCAAAAGATCTAAAGTAAGAAATATTAGGCTTTCTCCCTTTGATTAGCTCATAAGGAGTTTTGTTGGTGAAGGCTCTAACAGATACTCTGTTAAGAATATAGCATGTTGTGTTCACTGCTTCTGCCCAGAAGTTCCTAGGTAGTCCACTAGAGATTAGCATTATTTTGGCCATGTCTTCAAGGCTTCTATTCTTGCGTTCTACAACTCCATTCTGTTGTGGAGTCCTTGGTAGAGAGAAGTTGTGATCCATTACATGCTTAGTGCAAAATTCATCAAACCTTGAGTTTTCAAATTCTGTTCTATGATCTGATCTGAGATGAACCAATGAATTACATGTTCTTCTTTGTTCTTTCTTTACAAAATCTATAAATTCATCAAATGTTTCATCTTTGCTAACAAGAAAGAAAACCCAATTAAACGTTGAAAAATCATCAACAATTACCATTACATATCTCTTACCACTTCGACTTTGAATTCTCATAGGACCACACAGATCCATATGAATAAGTTCCAAAGGTCTTTTGGTACTTACCATTTTCTTGGACTTGAAAGAAATTCGAGTCTAATTTCCTTTAACACAAGCATCACACACTTTGTCATACAGGATCTTAATGTAAGGAAGTCCTTCCACAAGTTCCTTAGATCTAAGCTTATCTAGTAAAGTAAAGCTTGCATGGCTAAACCTCTTGTGCCATAATAGAGGATCATCCTCAATAACACTGAGACATGTTAAACTGCTGTTAGGAACCTTGTTAATATCAACAACATATGTGTTTCCTTCACGATTTCCTTCTAAAATAATGTTCCCAGTGTCATTGTGAATGATTCTGCATATATTAGATGTAAAGCTTACAGAGTTACCTTTGTCACAGAATTTTGAAAACTTAACAAGTTGTGTTTAAGACTCTCGACCAAAAATACATATTCAATAGCATGGGAACTTGACCTTCCTACCTTGCCAATGGAAACTATATCTCCTTTCATGTTATCACCAAAGGTCATAGTTCCCCCATAGTAGACATCCAGTGAGAGAAATCTAGATTTGTCTGTCGAGGTACCAAGTGTTATTCCCTCTCACTAGAACCGGCAAGAGAAATCATACGTTAGTGTTAGGAACTTCAGAATTAAGAACATCAAGACAGAGTTTCATTAAGGATAGTTCCACATTTAACATTATATGATCATGTTTCGACCTATCTACAGTTTCTTTCAAATAATTATTGTCATCAAACAGACTAAAGAACTTATATTGAATATCAAATTTCATATTGTCAATCCACTCACTGTTTTCCTTAAAATTTACCAAAGCTTCATCACTTTGCTGCTTGGCTCTATGTAATTCTTTCAAGTCTTCTAGTATTTCCAAAACAGCATATATAAAGTTTTCTTTAGAGAAATTTCTTAGGTCTTTTTCAGAAAACCATACCTCAGATTCTAGTTCCTTCAGTTTTTCTTTTTCATCTGTTTTTTTTGCCATCAAACACAGATGGGCAGTTTCCTCTAATGGTTAGTCCTTTTCTTCCACTAAATCTGAATCTCCCCAGGCAGCTAGCATAGCTTTCTTCACATTGTCTTTGGTGAACTAAGGTTTATAGACTCTGAACTCCTTGGATTGCTCCTTTCCTTTTGTCTTTCCTTTATCACTATCCGGTACTTGACAATCCTTAATGAAATGATCTTTAGACCCACACTTGAAACAAGTTGTGTTCCTGGAACTTGTGTACTTCTTGTTTCTATCGAACTACTTGTTGTTCATCATCCTTTTAAATCTTCTTATTAGCATTGCCATCTCTTCATCATCAACTTCTGATTCCTCTGAGTCTTGAGCCTTAAGAGCAAGACTCTTGTTCTTAGAACTCGCAGTGTTGGAACTCAGGTGAAGTTCATGAGTCATCAATGATCCAGCTAGTTGTTCCATGTTGAACTTGGTAAAGTCTTCAGCTTCCTACATGGCAGTAACCTTGGATCTCCAGCGTTCATCTTATGGTAGGCTCCTTAAGATTTTCCTTGCCTGTTCATCAATAGGAATGTGTCTTCCAATGGAATTTAATTTATTAATAATATCATTGAACCTAGTAAACATTTCCTCTATAGATTCCCTAGATTTCATTTCAAACCTTTCATATCTAGACATCAATAATTCAATCATAGAACGTTTTACCTCATTAGTACCTTCATGAGTTACCTGTAGTTGATCCCAAATCTATTTATCAGACTTGCATCCCATGATACGATTATGTTCATGAGGTCCAAGTCCACAATGTATATACTTTATAGCTAAAGCATTTAATTCAAGTTTCCGATAATCTTCTTCATCATAATCAGATATAAGTTTAGGAGCTGCCTCGTTCTTTTCATTGGTTGAGGTTATTTCAAAATCACCAGATTCAATATCACGCCAAACCAGGTAATTTTTAGCCTTAATGAAGATCTTCATTCTATTCTTCCAGTAGGTGTAAAAAAACTTACCGTTGAACATGGGTGGACATTAGGTGGAATACCCTTCTTCAAGCTTCTCCTTGTAATTTATCTCTCCAGGAACGTACACAGCAAAGTTATTTGCTTACACGTGAGAACCTTTCTCTGATACCAATTGTTAGTTGAGACGATTAATACAAGAGGGGAGGTGAATTGTATCGAGTTCCTAATAGCTACTTTTGCGGAATAATAAAACAATGCATATAGGAACTTGCAAGGACGCACATATTTTACGAGGAAACGTTCCAGGGACCAACTGGAAGTAAAACCTCGACCCTACCTTAGGGATTTCAAACACAAACCACTTCACTATAATAGGGCAAACACCATGTTACAACCTATTAACATAGACCTTTGTTCACAAGTTCAACACTTGCTACTCGATAGGACCCTATCCTACACAATCTAAGTAACACACTTAGATTCACTCGTACTGCCAAAGTACAAAACTCTAAGCTTCACACTAGAAGCTTACACAACCTGTATGCGATGTAAAAAGATAAAAAAATTCACCCAAATAACCCAATCAATACAAATGTATGACACTTAGTATATGATAGGTAAGATATCCACGAAATATGAAACTAATATGACAAGTTAGAAGCTTGATAAACTTACTCTATTAATGCTCAGTGATTTCTCCATGCATAAACCCACAAAAACCTTAAACCATTTAGATCTCTACTATTTATACAAGTATGACTTGTATAGCAAGTAGGTTTTCTGAAAGATAAATAGTTTAATTAACTATCTAAAACACGATTTTATGAAAATCAAAATTGAAGAAAATCTTTTCCGGAAAAATAAGATAGAAAGATATTGTTAAAAAGAATCATATCTTTTAACAAACCTATTTTAAGAAATAAAACCTTTTAAAAAATCTTTTCTAAAATCTATATTTTATATTTTCCTTATTGATTTATTTACCAAGGAAACTTGCCACGCTTCTAATAAATCTCGTGCATTAACCTACTTAACATATTAACAATAATCTAGAATTTAAAAACCTTAGCTAAATTAAATTGTTGCGCCTCGCTTCTTTACAAGTAGGTTACTTGCGCTCCACGTAGACTAAGTTCCTTCAGGGACCTTAGCTTGATGACTTCAAGTTCCTGTTAGAGAACGTTCCTGTTAGGGAACTCAATTCTTGTTAGAGAACTTATTTCTTGTTAGAGAACTCTTCTTCTTTTCTGTTTAAATTTTTGTATAAAGATCTCCTCATGTCTTCTGATTTCCTGTTACTTCTTCCATCACCACGTTCAGCTTCACCTAAACTAATCAAACACTTGAAAACCTTTATTAGATGAGTTTGATTTAGTTTAAGTTCCTCATCATCAAAACCTTTAAGCTTCAACAATATCTTTCTAATAACAAAATACAATGTTTGTAACTTCAAGGAAAATGTTAAATCAAACAATTAATTTAAACAATTGAAATTGAGATTTGGGACTAGACTCTCAGAAATTATAAACCTTTCACATCTAGGGCGAAAGAAACTTCGAACATAACTAGGTGTGTCTAGAACTCATGTATGTGGAATTTTGAGAGAGGGAAGGTTTAGAAAAAGAAAAGAGTGAAAGAAAGCTTCTAAGTTTTAGAGATAGAGATAGATGATAGGGAATAATGATTGTAAATGAATAAAAACGGGAAGATACGACCCCTATTTGTAGAAAAATAGTCCGAAATCAAATACCTCATGTCGCCAACGATAAGTGTTCGCGCTAAACGACAGGAGCAGAGCCAGGCGACAGCTGTCAGCGCTAGGCAAAAACTGTTAGCGCCAGGCGACACCCTTGTCGTCTTGCGTTAAGTTAGAATTAAAATGCGCTTTGCACGCGGAATCCTCTTCTCGAGACGATTAAGCAGCTAATTCCGCAATGATCAAATTGAAATCAGGTTTGTGACAAATCACATATTTTATCCACAATAATACTCTTAAAAATATATTTATCAATCCTAATCTCTTTAGAATTTAAAAGAACCTTTTAGATAATTCTAGAAGATTAAAATCAGTCCTAATAACTTTAGGAATAATAATTAATAGGCCCTCCTCTAGATCATTCGGCGAAATATAAAATTCATTTTGGGCCAAATTAATTTAATCCATAATAACTTCCTCATTATTCATCGAAATTGGGCATAAAATATCGTTGAAAATCTCTTTTTGAGCCAAATCCAACTACACTATTATTGGACCCTTATCATTTACTAAACCAAATTGGACTAGATAATTTCATAAATAGAGTGTAAAAAGAAATATTTTTGAAAATTGAACAAGAGATAATTTAATAAAATACATCCACAGCACTAGATATTTATCACTGGGATCAATTTTGGGGAGACACATTTGGGTGTCTACAGAAGCCCCCACTTTGACTAAGTTTGGAGAAACACAAGTTTTGAAAACAAAAGTCTAAGTAACGATAGGGAAGGAGAATTATTCTGAACTTTCTGCGATCCAAAATCATTCTTATAACGCCGATACCTGCAAAATAGCGTTAGTTAAACAAATTAAAGAGTTAAGAAAGTCAAGCACACGTCTCTGAAGTAACTGTTTATGTTCCTCCATTATTGTTGGTGACGACCTCCACAATTCCTTGGGAACATCGTCATAGGTGACTGTGTCTCGCCATCTTCAGGGTTGTGGCAGTACCTCGCCACGGCTATGCCTCTCCGTTATAGACAATATCCTTTCTACTTTGGGACATCGTCGAAGGTGACTGCTTGTAGTCATTATCAGCTCTGCTATAACGTCCTTCCTCGTCTTAGGAATTATATCGTGAACCACCATGCCTCAGGCGATCCATTGAATGATAATCTTCCACGTCTTCGGAATTTTACAACAAACCAGCATGTCTTGAGCGATTACTGAATAGCGGTCTTCCACGCCTTGGAGATTTTTATCATGACCTTATGCGCCTCGAGCAACTAAAAAATGAACAATGACAAATTTCCTCGCATCGGGTAACATGTCGTAGACTCCTTCGTCTTGAGTAGTCTTCCAAATGATGATTTTTCTCGCCTTGGGAAGCCTAATAGTTTAACTGTTCTCACGCCTTGAGAATCCTATCGTAAGCACCTACGCCTTGAGTAGCTCTTAATTGAAATTTTGCTAAGTACCTACGCCTTGGGATGCAATCGCTAACTTCTACGCCTTTGGAAGTGTTCATCAATCGACAATTTTTCTTCGTCTTGAGAAAACTTGTCCAAAAATTATGAGTCTCTTCGTCTTGAGAAACTTGTTTTGCAAACTATCCATGCCACAAGACATAATTAATATTTGTTGAATCAAAGTTGTTTATTTTGACAACCTCCATATCTTGAGGAGTGTCGTCCAAGATTGCTTCGCCTTGAGGTATCTTCTCAAATAGGGTGACAACTTTTGCATCCTCGGGACTGTTATCAAAGACCACTATTCCTTGAGCCGTCTTGTTCAAATTTTATCATCTCCTTGCCTTGGAAGTGATAGCTTTGCATGTCTTTAAAAATTTACATTTTCTACCTAAAATCTTTGTAAAGATCAATTGTCCGTCTGGGACTTAGTGCACTTGCATATATGTTTTGGACTACAAGTCTTTGCTTATGTTTTCCTTAGGGTTGACCTAAGGTTTTTTGTTCTTGACATTAAGATTGCCTTGACTTAGGTTGAATCAAAGTGATTGACACGTGTGTTAGACTCAACTCGATGTGATATGACATGCCATGACTCAATGTGTATGACTCATGTGTGCATTATATTGTGATGTGCTTGACTTAAAATACAAAAAATTCCGTCAATTTTTGTGGAGGGTACCAACTTTTTCCCGAAAAAGAAATACACAAAAAAGGATGAAGTGAAGTGTTTGAGTGTTTATGGTTCATGCTAAATGAGTTTAGTCAAATGTATGGATTGATGTTGTTTCTCATGGTGCAAGGATTATAACATCCTAGGCTATCTCGATTGTTGACTCGACGATAAAAGTATTTGGGTAACTTAGGCACAGAGGCTAAGCACTTCATACTTTGTGATGCAATACTGATGATCTTGATATTTCATGACAAAAGGTTCCTGAAGGTAGGATTATTTGGTCATGTATATGTGATGAGTGTGAAAGTGACACTAAAGTTAGGCCGCAAAGGCTAAGTTTATGGAGCAATATTATTTCGTGAAGAATCAAATGATGGTGACTCTTAGGCTAGGTAAGCTAATGATGTAGGGATCAAGCCCCCAAGTCTAACTCTAAATGTGATAGGGATGAACATTGGAGATCCCTTGATATGATCAGCATGAATGTGTATATGAATGAATGCATTTTATTACGGCCGCACCTCAATGTGAGGTTGCCCAAGTATCCGTTAAGAATCAGGCCGAACGTAGCTCTAGCCGAACTTCGCACAAGTATGTGTATACCTCAAAGAGGTCTTTTCAAGGTTTCTAACGTGTCTAGGCTAAAGTTTGAAGAAGAAGGGGGTAAAAGCTCAAAACCTTAGAAAAGCCCCCAAGATGTGCAACCTTGCTTTTGAATCTTTGTACTATTATGCTTGAGGTTTCTCAGTTTTGAGCTCTTTCTTTTTTTATTTTTGCCCTCTTTTTTTTTTCCTTTGTCATTATTATTTTTATAAGTGTGGTAAATCCTGATCATGTGGTCTATCACTCACTTAGCATTCATGTTTCTCAGGCACGGTACCTAGCGCTCGATAAGAGACATAATCTGAGATGTGTTCTTATCAAAGATATATTCATATCAAAGACATTGGAATACTTGTCCTCTTGTACACTTTTATTATTTTTGATTTTTTTGAATATTTGAGTTCTATGTAAAATCACTCAAGCTTTTGTATTTTGAAATTGCATAGGTTTCACATTATCCCATTCCAAGGTCAGGTCAATGTGGGTTGAAAAAATAAAGGTCTATTGTTAGACGAGGCTCAAAGTGGTTTGTCAAGAAATGATGCAATTTTAATGGTGAAAGGTGAAAGGTCATATGATGTGGCTATAATGGGTTCCTCTAATCAATTGTATACCTTGTGCTTAGTTCGATCATGTGCAAGAAAAGAAATGTTCATTTTATTAAAAGGTAAAAAGAAAAAAAACCTACAAAATAAGATCTAAGGAAAATAAAAGGTGCCTATGCTAGACTTATTTGGGAAAGGATAAATAATAGAAATAGAAAAAGAGGTCACAAAATCTTGTCATTCAAGCTCGCCTCTTGTCTTGTGCCTTATCATCACTCGCTCTTCTTGCCAACTGGAGGTATGGGAAGCTTGTTATTATCGATCAAATGTTGGATGGCCTCTTTTAGCTTCAAACAACTCTCAGCAGTATGTCCCCTACCTTGATGGTACTTGCAATGAGCGTCAGCATTTAATTTAGGTGACCTATTTTCGAGTGTGAATCTTGAACAGGTCTAATAGGAGCGATGAGTCTTTTGGCATGGAGTCGATCAAAAGCGGTATTGTAGTTTATCCCAATGGGGGTGAACTCTTTCCTTAAATGTTTCTTAGGTCTCTAACTATCCATGTCTAAGACTTAATTGAGGTCAAGGTACTAACACCCCTTGTGAGCTAATGCCATGGAATCTATAGTCATTGGAGAGTTTACTTAAGATTTCTTGCATGAGCTAAAAGGAATGGTGTCCTTCGAACAAGTGTATTATTCTGATAGCGGGTTCAAAATTATTAGAAAGCTAATATATTCAGTAAGGTCAAGTGATCGGAATGCCTGGGTGGAGGCCGCTTCCGATCAGTAATATTAATATAATTAATATTGCAGCTTAATCTTGACTGAACCCTTTGGGTCACACCCAAGCAAAATATACGAACCAACTCGACGAATTAATTCAGAAGAAATTAATTCGTCGCCCGAGTGTTAAATATTTAGACGTCGGTAATTCGAGCTTAGAGCGTCGAAATCGAAAGTCGGAAGTCAAGTCGAAGATAATAAGAAGACGAGACGAGAAAACAGTAATAAATCAACAATGACCAAAATATCCCTAGCATCGGAACATCGAGTGCTAAGGGGTATAGCCGAGCTAGCAGCCCGCACCAAGTAGGGGGCTTGCTAGCAAGCTGCGGCTAGCAGCCCGCACCTAGTGCGTGGCGTGCTAGCATGCTGCAGCTAGCAACCCGCACTAGGTGCGAGGCAAGCTAGCAGCAGCTCTCGGCAGCAGCAGCACGCACGCAAGTGCAGGGGCCTCCTGGCCGAAGGAGCTAGCAAGCAGCCCGCACTTTGTGGTGCGTGGATAGGTAGGCCGAGGCTAGGGGCAACATCAAAATGAGAAGCCCACTTGAGTGCCTTGGTGCCCAAGTGGGGGTTGCCATGTGGCGCAAGGTGAGGGAGAGAGTGGGGAGCAAGTTTGGTCCCCATCTCTAAGTGGTCCTCACCTACTCCTTCATGTATGCTTGACACTTGTTGATTTATTACTAGTTTGCTTAATAATTTTATTTTAGCTTTAAAATAAAATGTGAAAATCTCATTCTCCCACATTGATGGGCGAGATTTTCATACTCCCATCATTCCCTATAAATACCCAACTTGGGGCATTGGAAATGATGCTTGAGTGGGAGTTAAAAAGAGCATTCCATAATTTTGGGAAAACTCTTAAACTCATATAACACTCGGGTTTTGGTCGGACCTTGCTAACCCCAAGTTAGCGTACCTTAAAGTTGTGTTCGCCGTTTGTGGGTTGATACCGTCGGAGGCGCGACGCTTGACGTGCTCGGAGCTTTCAAGTAAGAGCCCCGGTTTTTGGGTGAAGCTCGCTTCGAGGGTAAGATTCGTTATCTTTTCGTTGTGATTTTCTATTTATGCTTTATGATTTTAATTATTGCGAATGGTTCCTCGGGTAGGGGTTTGTTTCCGCGGTGAGTCGGACTCACTAAACCCCAACATGAGCTCCATTTGTTGTTGATTCAAAGGGTCATTAATTTGAAAAGCATTAGCCTTCATCAATTCACTTAAGTTGGCCACGTCCTTCCTAAGTTCGTTGACTTATCCAAGACCGCCATTATCTTCTTAGATTTTCTTTTCCGACTAATTGGTTTTTCCAAAAGCAGTACTTGAACAAAGGTGTTGTCCTTGATTAATCGCCCTTCCCTCCTTGAGTAGGTGATATGGAAAGGGAAATTGGGGATATTTACAGTTAATTATTTAACTCAAACTCTGTTAAACATGCAATAGATGGAAGGAGGTAAGAAGAATTAAGGTTTTGATATAGAGAATGCATGTAGAGAATGGAAAGACGATGTACATGGAGAGATATGAAAGAATTAGGAATAGAATGTTCCCCCAACTCAAATAACGGAAAGGAAGACTCATGCATGAACATAAGACATGGTCACGGCGACATATTCACAAAGTGTGTGCTAGAGCTAGTGAGTGTAGATGACATGTTTGCCTCGTGCCATGACCATGTTACTATACTATGTGACTAGACTTAATTAAGGACTAATTATGACTATTGTCATTAATAAACTGGTTAAACGGATTAATTAGACTCGTCGTGAGGACTCGAGCAAAAACATGGGATGTCTCCAAACGCTAAGGATCACCGCCAAATGACAAATTGTCGTCTAGCGCTAATCACTAGCATGTGGCGCTCCAGTCAAAGCCTTTGCGCCATTGCTGGAACATTGGTCTGGGACAATTTCCAGTATTTTACTCTAAAAGGACATGCCTAAAGTCATACTAAGTCAGTTCGATCAATTTATTTAGACTTTAATCATTTATCAATTAATTAATTAATTTAGCAAAGTCCTTTAGTCATTAATTAGTTCATTTAAACTCATTCACAAGTCAAACAAATGGTTAGTAAAAACACATATAAGTTATGCACAACCAAATAATGCACAAGTAGTAAAATAGTCACGGTATGATGCAATGAGTTTGCAACCTAACTGTTTTGGGTGTTTTTGTCCCTTCGGAGAGTTAGGTCACAAAGGCTGGCCCGGCTCGAGCTGCACCTATAAAAATATGGAGACTCCGGTTGTAGGAGCTTCGCTTCCGACGATCAAGTTAGTACTTGAAAAGGAATAAAGAGTGCGGAAATTTAGGTGGGTATTTGCTTAGATTCCAAGCTCATGTGTTTCTCTGATGTGAGAGAATGTAGGTTGTAATAAATTATTGATTGTGTTCCCAAAAATGGGGGAATATCTCCCTATTTATAAAGTCGTTGGAGGTTGTGCCCCTATCTAGTTCACTTGACCTAGATTTTTGTGCGCTGCGCCGTTTTACGATGCTCTGGGAAATTGGACCCTTGAAGCCCGCAATTTCAGAAAATATCTGAAGGGGACAAGTGTCAGATGGCTATTGGTTCACTTGGAACAACCTAGGGTTGATACGTGGCCTTTTCTCATTGGTCCACATGTCTAGGGTATTTTCACCCTAAACATGTCTAGGGTATTTTCATTAGTCCACACACTCGACACTGCTTAGGACATTTAGCCGGTCTACCGGTACGGCTGAATCTAGAACAGGGGGTGCCTTTTCTGGACTGTCAAAACTCTTGTGCTCATCCCCAAATTCCTCCCTCTATGTGTGTGTATAGGACACAATGGCTAGAGTTAAATAAACGGCTATTAAGCCTAGAAGCTGGCGCGCTATGGAAGTACCCGCGAATTGGTTGCTCCGAATGGGGATTAAGAGGACTCGGAGGAGAGAAGTGGTTCCGATGATGAGGCTCCCTCATCATCTGGTAGTTCAAGTGTGAGGGAGGTAGACGGTGAAGAGGCCACCTCTTCTCATGGGTCGGGGAAGAGACAGGCGGCAACGATGCTGCCGAAAGATCGGGAGCCAAAGCATCTGGCTCCGATCAAGATAATTTTGCGACTGACTACCAGCAGCTGGCTAAAGCTCCAGCTAACCTTGACCCAAATAAGATAAGAATGCTTCCGGGTGATATAGCCACGCTGAAGAGAGGCTTCAAGGCCTTCAAAGAGAAACACCCCTTTGAAAAAGGGTGGGAAATTATTGACCGGCCTAGGGATGCTGTCATGGCGTGAGAGGAAAACATTGAAAATGCAGACAACAACTTTTTCAGCTATGAGGCGGTAATAAAAGCCGGCCTCCGGTTCCCCCTCCATGCTGGGATTATTAAAATCCTCAAGGGGTACGATCTGGGCATCTGGCAGCTCACTTTAAACTCGTAGGTGAATATACTGAGTTATATTGCAGCCTACGTGCTCTAGAACATAGAACCCAGCTTCTCTGCCTTTGTTCATATGCATTATCTGAGCAAGGCCCTAGGCGATCATGAGGCGCGGTATAATCTAACCACCTTATCCCAATACCAAATAACTTTAGACACTGCGCCAGGTTGAAGGAGAATTTTTATTTGATCTCCTCTCCCACACTGAAACACAATCGGACACTACGCCGGTATAATAAAGAACCGGTTGTCCAAGGCAAAAAATGTGCTCTTCCGGCACTCTCTTCTAGAGCTTGGGAGCAAATAATGGACCTGGGTTTCTTCGAGACCACAACTAAGCCCTTGGGGGATGGGACTCATTTTGTTGTGCCAAAGAACAGGATCCCCCATCCGGAATTCTTCAAGGACGAAAGATTCCTGTCCGCCTGCGGGTTAAGCACCATGTTTCCCAAGGGTAGATCCACTTTGCATCCGGGAATTTTGTTGTTTTTTTTTTGTTCTTCCAACTTTTTATTGTTTGTACTAACTCCCCGTTTGCCCCTTGCATCCGACGCCTTGAAAATGGTAGACCCGGAGAAGACCCCTGCAAAATCTACAGTGCAACTGCACAAAGAGAGCCTGCTCTCAAAAAGAGCAGTCGTTGATGCCAAAGAGGCCAAGAAAGGCGGGGTATGACCGCCTGGCCTATCTTATTTTCTTTCAATTCTTCCAAGGGTTGTTATTGGCTTGTAACTTTTTGATCCTCTATTTTGCAGGGTGCCAACAAAAGCATTTCACACTCCCTCTCCCAACTTATCAAAAGACAAGGAGATGAGCTAGAAAAATCTCCGACTGCCAAGGCCGCGAAGAAGAATCCTTCCCCGTCAACTTCCACTACCAATCCGGATCGTCCTACGACCGGTGGAAAATCACCATCTGCTATGAAGGTTCTGAGTGAAAGCTCAGAACGTTCGGGGAAGAAAGCGCCGGATGCCTCTACGACATCGAAGCGTGGCAAGCCACCCAATGTTGCAGCCGATTCGGAAACAACTGGGGAGGAGGATGCCTCAAAGCCTCATCCTCAAACCTAAGGTAAGAATAAGATTGAACTTCCTTGGCCACTTGACTTTATACGATTCAAGACTAAGGTCGACCCTTCGGGGGGTTCAGTCAACAGCCGGCAACGAATGAATGCCAACTACGCTGCATCCCTCTCACCAAGTACTTCTTATGGTTCAGATCTTACATCCGACAAGCCGGATCTTCCAAGGTTTGCAAAACAGATGGTTAGGACCCTTACCCAGTCTGAGAAGAACTCCGTACCTGATCTGCAAGTAGTGGATTTTTACCGGATAATGGGCCAACTGGCTGAGGTAAACTGTTCTCCAACTCAATAAAGATATTTTTTCTTCTGTTTTTATTCAGTTCTTCATATTCCGACTGTCCCTTTCTAGGTTATGCTAAGGGTGGATGGGCTCCGGGGCCCCTTCAGGCGAAAACATAAAGAGGTAAATGACGTCTAATGGAGGGCCACTCAAAACCTCAACTCTGCTGAATATGTTAATTATATGTTTGAATTAAAGATTAAAAGCAGTAGAGTTGCAATAGGAGGAGCTAATCCAGAACCTGACGAGTGCTAATGATGCTGCCAACAACTGGGCTAATGACCTTGAGCTAAAACTAAAGAATGCTCAATCTGACCTCAAGGCATTAGAAGATGCTGATAAGGAAAACACAAAGCTCCGGGCGGACGTTGCCCGGTTGGGGGTGGAGCTGGTCTACGAAAGGAACCAGCAGCAGGATGAAATTGCAAAGGAGCAGACCCGGCTCGTGGATGAGAATTAGCGGGACAATGAGGCTCGCCTGAAGATAGCATGGGGGATCCGCTATCCAGTCATAGACTTTGAAGTCTACAAACTTAGGTATGATTACGCCACTACGGTGTATGATGCCTAAGTTTTGGGAGAGGCTGCACCACCTTTCAAAGACTAGGCTGCTGAGCTTGGATATGTGGTCTCAGATAATGAAGAGGAGCTGGTGGGGGGCCAACAAAACCAAAACAGCTAGCCTCAAGCGGCTGAAGATCAATCAGGAGCCCTCCCTACCGGTAAGGATCAGCCGGAGCAGTAGCTACCCCATCAGCCTTGAATCAGCCTCTCTAAATTCTACGGCAGTATGCCATTTAATTTCTTTTTTGTCTTGTAGGCCGATTATGTTGTAATTTTACCAACTATGGAGTTGGGTAACATTATTTTCTTTTATTTCTACACTGGATGTGATTCCTGTGAACGATCTTTCTAGCCTTTGTGCCAGTTTTAATTTTATGAAGTATTCTTACTAAGTTAGTTTTTTATATATGCTTTTGAATTTTAATTTTTTAATTGAGTTTTGAGTATATACTACAAGTCTTTGATATTTTACCTAACTTAGAAAAAGCATGCGACAGATTGTAATCCGGCTGTTCTTGCCCCTAGACGGTTGGGTGGTTGGTTTCGTTTCAAATTGATTGATTGGCTTGAAAACATTTGATACTTTGAAAAGTATGTTTTTTAGGCCAATTGTGATTGCCCCAAACCAAGTGCACAGTCGCCCATTCGAACGGGTGCTTCCAGCCTCTTACCCAAGCAATACCATCTGGGGTGGTTGCATAACCGTTACAAAAAACTCCTTTGCCCCTATGGGTGAGAGTCTGTGCAATTTTGGAATGAAAAGATGAGTAAGAACTTTGGTTGATAACCGGATGATGTCTTAGGACATCTGATATTTCGAGAACTTAGTCGTTCTATAGACTATTCTGGTCAAACAGCTATGAGTTGACCAATTTGGTCGTTCAATCTTTGTCGTCTGCATAGGTACATAAAGCAAGCAGATAAGCTGCTCTCTGCGACGATTGCGCCCTGAGGGGTGTCTCCGGACGCCATTGTCCTTATTGGGACAGACGATTTTTTGAAATAAGCAACCATCCGGCCATTGGCCTTTGGTCTTGTTTGAGACCGATTGCATAGCTACTAAGCGTTTTTATGCCTATTTTATTGTTCTGGCCATTGACCGCATGTTACTTGGACGTTGAATTTGCTACTAAGTTTTGAACTTAGTTGGCTAAGCAAATAATCCGTATGTGCATTGCCCATACGGAATGGTTATTATAAATATAATAACATAATTGAAAACAAAGCCCAGTTTTTCATTAATAGACGTTTTATTTACAAAAAATTTACAACTCTTAGAAGTAATACTTTTTTGAGTTATCTACATGCCAAGTTCTAGGCAGGCGTCTGCCGTTTTGGGTTTCTAGGCGGTAGGTGACATCCCTAACTTCTTCATAGATCCGGTAGGGGCCTTCCCAATTGGGAGTTAGTTTTCCAATCACATTGGCTCTACCGGTTGCCTCCAGTTTTCGTAACACGAAGTCGCCAACTTTCAAAGGACGCTTGTGTACTTTCTTATTGTAGGCTCTCATCATTCTCAGACGGTATATCTCATGACACAGGGAAGCGTTGCCCCTGCGTTCTGGGAGAGAATCCAATGCATGACGCATGGCCTCGCAATATGCCTCTTTATCGTAACGAATGACTTTAAGAGTCGGCTCGTAATGTGGTATACCATGAGAAATGGGGTTTCACAGGTTGCCCCTTTGGCAGTTGTTCGGATGGCCCGTACGACGTGAATTAATTCTTCTTCCCATAAGCCACCGGCTCTTTCAATTTTCTTTTTGATGTCGTTTGAGAAGAGTTAGTAAAAAGCTTCTACTTAGCCGTTTTCTTGGTGTCGGCCAACTGATGCAAAACAGTGTGAGATCCCTTGATCTCCCAACCAAGTCTTAAGGTGAGGCGTTTGAAACTGAGGGTCATTAGCAAACGTCATAGACATAGGTACCCCAAACCGGGTGATGATGTTCTTCCAAATGAAAGAGATAACATCCTTTGTCTTAAAGTTCTTGACCGCCTCCACCTCCACCCACTTGGTGAGGTAATCCACAACCTCTAGAATATAAATCTTTAGGCCTAGTGCAAGCGTATAAGGACCCAAGATGTCCATTCCCCACTTAGAAAACGGGACTACGTTGTGGATTGTCATTAGATAAGTAGACGGGCAGTGAATAAGCTTGCCAAACCTCTTACATTTGTCACATTTCTTCACCAGCTCTTTGGCATTTACCTCAAGAGTAGGCCAATAACAATGCCGCCTGGCTCTAATGGCTAGGGACATGCCGCCTATATGGGAGGCGCAGTATCCCGTATGCAACTCTTTGAGAACTTCCTTCCCTTTTTCTAGGGTAACACACTTTAATAAAGGATGAAGGAAACCAGCCTTGAAGAGCTCTTTGTTTCTCATCTTGAAGTTTGCTGCTCGTTTCATCATAACGGCTGCCTCCAGTGGTGAATCAGGGAGCGTGTCGTCTGTTACATATGCCCGGATGCCATCCACCCAAGTAGAGCTTCAGTCCAATTTTCCAATGGGTTCTTCATATATATTTCATTTTTCTATAACTTCACAAAAGACTGACCGGGGCGTATCATAGTAGTCGGAAGATGCCAGTTTAGACAATGCATCCGCCTGGTTGTTATCTGACCTAGGCACCCGACTCAGACAGAATTCTTCAAATGCCCCAGCCTCCTCTTTGTCTGCTTGAAGGTATTTGATCATAGCCGGATGAGTTGCCTCATAATTTTCCCTCATACTAGCTTACGACCAACTACAAATCAGAATAAGCGTCAATCTTTGTTGCTCCTGCCGCCTTAAACATGCGGATCCGGGCTAGCTGGGATTCGTATTCCACCTTGTTTTTCGAGGCCAAAAACTTAAACCGTAGTGCATATTCAAATATGTCCCCTTCAGGAGACTCATAGATAATTCCTACACCAAAGCCATTTTTTGTCGAGCTCTTGTCTACATACACTTTCCAAACCTGATCAATGTTATCTGGAGGAACTGGTCATGTCATTTCAACAATGAATTCTGCAAACGCTTGACCTTTCACTGCCTTTCTTGGTTCGAAAGTGATTTCTAGACTTTGCATTTCAATAGCTCATTTCAACATTCTGCTAGATGACTCCAAGGTGGACATTGGCCGCCTGAGGGGCTGGTCGGTGTATATTACAACCGGATGTGCCACAAAATAAGGCTTCAGCTTCTTGAATGCCATATATAGAGCAAGGCCAAATTTTTCAACCATGGGGTATCGGAGTTCAGCATTTTTTAGCACATGCCTAATGATATAGACCAGGAGCTGGATGCTGTCTCTTTTAGCAAGGAGAACAGCACTAAGGGCATGGTCTGAGACGGATAGATACATGTATAACGTCTCTTTGGGTAGAGGGCTAACAAGCCATTGAAAATAGTGCACGTGTTCTTTCAGTGACGAAGGCCGTCTTCTCTTGATCTTGTTTCCACAAGGGTATCTGATGGAACCCGGAATAGGTATCCATAGAACTCATCAAGGCATGTCCGGCTGTAGAGTCAACCAGACTGTCGGTCTTTGGAAGTGGATAACTGTCCTTTGGACATGCCTAGTTGATGTCTGTGTAATGAACACACATACGCCAGGTACCATTCGGCTTCTTTAAAAGCACAACATTTGCCATCTAGTTAGGGAAATTACATGGCCGAATGAACCCAGCATCCAGCAGCTTTTTAACTTTAGCATCTGCAGCCTCACTTCTTTCCTCGCCGTGATTTCTTTTCTTTTGCTGGATGGGCTTCTTTTTTGGATCCACGACGAGTTTGTGGACAGCGATATCCAGGCTAATGCCTGGCATCTCTTCCATTTCAAAGGCAAAAATGTCTTGAAATTCTTTCAGCAATTGGCAAAAATCTGCACCCAAATTAGCATAAGCAGCCGACCCAACCTTAACAGTACGCTCTTGACGGCTGTCATCTAGAGGTATATCAATATGTTCACTAGCCAGATAGAGACGAATCTCATCTGACCGTTCACCAATCAGTGATTACTATTTTTTCTCTTTCTTCACCTCAACCAGGTGATGAGCCTTTCTTTTCTTTCCGGGTGCTGGTGGGGGTGGGCTGACGTCGTTGACATTATCAATGTCTATTGGTTCTTGTCCTTCACTGTCTGAGGCCACTTTAGATTTGACGGTTGTGAGATAACACTCCCGGGACTTCTTATGATCCCCATTCAAGGAACCAACAGAACCGTCATCCTTCTCATACTTGATTACCATGAGGGAAGGAATAATTATTGCCTTAGCTTTATTAAGAGTTGGGCTGCCTAAAATAATGTTATAGCCAGTCAGCTCCTCAACTACCAAGAAGTAAACGACCAGGTATCGTCCCTCTCCTTTCTCTCCCAGCCGGATGGGTAGACCAATTTCACCAACTAGGTACACCATCACCCCACCAAAACCAACCAAGGGGTGGTTTTCTAGGTGCATGCTGCTGGGCTTGTACTTCAGCTTCTTCAAGCACCTCTAGCTGATGATGTCTGACGAGGTTCCGATGTCAATAAGGATTCGCCCAACCAGCTGATTGGCGACCTTATATTCAATGACAACCGGGTCATCATGTGGGGGGCGGACGCTGCCCCTGTCCTTCTTAGTGATCAGAACGTTTGGGAAGGGGGAGCTAGCTGACGCCTGCTCATCATCATTATTATCCATCTTTCGAAGATGGCTCTTGGTGCCCCGGATGGTGGGGCCACCACATGAGAACCCGCCTGCTATAGTGTAGACCAGATCTTTGTTAGTTTCCGAGCTACTAGCAGGCTGAGGTGTCTTAGATGACTGCCTTGAGTTCTTCTTATTAGTCCCCTCGGACTTTGAAATGTAGGACTTTAACGTCCCTTTATCAGCCAGACGGTCTAACGTCCGTTGAAGGCTGAATCAGTCGTTGGTGCCATGGCCAACTTCCTCATGGTATTGGAAAAATTTATTTTTGTTCCTTGATTAAATGGAACTTTTCATTGTATTTCGCTCTCTAGAGACAGCCGGTCCTTGATCTCAATGAGGATGAAGTTTCAATCCTTGTTAAACTCGTACTTGGGGACGTACGGTTTAAATTCTTTCTTTTTCTTCTGGGACGGCTGGTCAGAATCACCAACCGCCCAGACTTCTTTTTTCTTCTTGCTCTCTTCTTTTTTCTTTGCCAGCTCAGCAGGCCGGCTATCTGTTAGTTTGCCAGACTTCTTGGAGTCCGATTGACTACCAGGTGAGCAGAGGTCGATTGCTTGAATATAGCTTTCTGCCTCCCTCAGGGCCGCCTGTAAGGTATATGCCCCTTTTCTGACAAGGTCAAACTTAAAGGTCGACCCGTCTCTCAGACCCTTTAAGAAGTCTGTGAAAGCTACTTCGTTAGACATTCCCTAAATCTGAATTCTGTTCAGATTGAATCGCCTGACGTAGGAGCGTAATCCTTATCTCTCTCCCTGCTTAATGGTGCTCAAGTCAAGACTTGTTTTCTTTGCAGGGATGTTCATTGAGAAATTGGAAGCAAATAAGAAGGCAAGCTTCTTGAAGCTATTAATGGAACCGACTGGTAGGTTGCCAAACTATTGTTGGGCAATGCCTTTCAATGTAGCTGGGAAGCATCGACACCAAGTGGCATCGTCCAACCCCTGTAAATACATGAGGTTAGTGTAAGCCATGAGGTGATCTTCCGGGTCGGAGGTACCATCATAAGTACCAACCAACACATTTTTAACTTTAGCAGGTTGTGCCGCCTTGGTTATTTCCCGAGTGAACGCATAAGGTTGTTCACCCAAGCGGAGCAGACGAAACTTCCAGTCTAATGGCTGGACATTTTTGTATGCCGCCTGTCCTCCGAAGAGAGTCGGCTGCCTGAAGTGAGGAGAATACGGGTCGTAGACCATAGGCAGTACGTACGAAGAATTCCCAATCATCTGAGGGCAAAAGTGGACGGTATTACCGCATGTAAGGATCTCATGCAAGGATTGTATATTCTCTGCAGTTGTATTCTTAAAGTTGTCTGGAAAGTTTGAAGTGGAAGCTGACTAAGACAACTGTTGATTCCTCTTGCGGGTGATGATCTCCCCAGCGTCAAGAGTTGATTTTTTGTTTCCCACCGGCTGTTCACTCCGGCGGGTATTTTTGGTATTCCTCTGTGGCAGAAGAATCCTGGACCAGTCAAGAATCCTGATTGCCTTGTCCTTTAGATGCGGAGTTGGCTGCCTATCCCTAAGTGGCTTCCTCTTTTCTGGAGGAGTCTTTCTTACCAACTGACCCTTTCTTGGGCAAGCTCGAGTCTTGGTGATCAGATCCTTGATTTCACCCTTGAAACTAGTAATGAATTTCATGAGCTCGTCTCGAGTGTCTAGAGAAGATCCACCAGCCGTATGGTTTTCCCCTTCCAGCTGACCAGGGGGTTGACTTGTACCCGTCTGACTTGCACCTCGTTCCAGAGTGTCCCTGGGCGGGATGCGCTTGGTTATTAGAGAGCCATCATTGGCTATATAGGTTTCAACCTGAGGATCGTCGTCCTCTTGGTCAGTAAAGACCTCCGGCTGGTCTACCGGACGGTCAAGAGGTGGTACAAACTCTTGAACCATCCTTGAGGTACTCTCCCCACATACGACGCTAAATGTTTTGGGTGTTTTATCCCTTGGGAGAGTTACGTCACAAAGACTAGTCCGGCTTGAGTTGCACCTGTAAAAACACGAAGACTCTCGTTGTAGGAGTTCCGCCTCTAACGATAAAGTTAGTTACTTGAAAAGGAATAAAGAGTGCGGAAATTTAGGTGGGTATCTAAATGGATTCCAAGATCAGGTGTTTCTTTGACGTGAGAGAATGTAGGTGTAATAAATGATTGATTGTGTCCCCAAAAATGGGGGAATATCATCCTATTTATAGGGTCGTTGGAGGGTTTGCCTCTATCTAGGTCACTTGACCTAGATTTTAGTGAGCTGCGCTGTCTTACGATGCTCTGTGAAATTGGGCCCTTGAAGGCCGCAGTTTTAGGAAATATCTGAAGGGGACACGTGTAAGATGGCTATTGGTCCACTTGGACCAGCCTGGGCTTGACACGTGGCCTTCTCTCATTGGTCTACATGCCTAGGGTATTTTCACCCTAAACACTAACCATGGCTCTATTTCTCTAAAGTTCATGATATGGGCTAGTAAAAGAGAATAATTGGTTATGAGTCCGGATGCATCGTGCGGAAGCCTTATCTTTAGAAGAGTTGGCGCGAGTGGATGGGACCCCGCAAGTTAAACTCACTTCAATGGCTTTGTAAATTCAACAAACTCGAATGTACCCTTCGTTGCTAGGAGCGTTCGATTGGATAGATGGAGCGTGAATTCCTAGAGGGTTATGGCCACATGTAAAATACATATGGATTTTAGAAAAAAGGGAAAAACACAATAAAGAAGTAAAGCCGAGCAAACAGTACTAAAAACTAGTCAAAACAAGAAGATAGATTTCCAGTGCCCGTTGCCAGACGATGGCACTGTCGCAGGACGACAATTACTGTCACCTGGCGACATAGCCATCTCTTGGTGATGACGTTGTTTTCTCAACAATAATTCCTACATGCCTCGGTAGCTTTCTGTTCTTTAATTTCCCCGTTTTTCACAGCGTTATTTCGACTTTAGTTGTTAAAGATATTTCCCTTATTTCCTACGTGTAAAAATCGTATGTTTTTGACACATCATAGATGTTCTTTCTAATGCAAACCATTTTAAGCATATGCTAACAATGTAAATCAAAATTATGTATATGAAATACTTAGAACTTTTCGAGCCTCATCCACTCATTCTAAATCATTGCCAAAAAAAAATTTAGGAATTAAAATAAAAATCCTCCTCAGTGGAGTCGCCAAAAATTTGTAGGGAATATTTCCAACATCCTAGGCTTGAGCCCCACTGTGATCATACACTTAAGCATAGTGGAGTCAAAAGGGAAGGAAGCTTGAGTAATAGAGTCACCAACTGATCGCGGATAAAAGTAGGTCATTGGGACTACTAACCCTAACCAAATTAGAAATTTATAATACGTAAACTTACACTAAACTTGTTAGTAGCAAGTAAAGGGTCGAACACAAAAGGACTAAGTGTATCAATTTGTGCTAATTAGACTACTAGGAAGGCTTGTGAGATAGAGAGAGGTACAACTAAACACAGCTAAGAACAAATAACTAAAACTAGGGAAAGTGGAATCCAATTACATCAATACATTCAATAACATCATACAATTAGATGAAAATGACATTGATTAGGAACAATCAACACATTTAACTCACTCTCGCACAATTAAGCATGTTAATTATCCTATTAAACTAATTCACTCTCGTGCGACTAGCCTAGCAAAGGTATGGAAGAAATTAGGGCTCTCAACCAACTCACTCTCGCACAATCGATAGAAAGCACAATTAAGAACATGAAATCAATGAGCTAGAAAGATTCTAATCCATAAAAGCATCATCCATAAACATTAATCAAGAAACAATTCCATACTAATCACAATCAATCATTCAATTTATTAACATAACCTTCATCCATTTCCCTATAACAAAATCTAAGCTAACATAATGAAGAAAGACATGGAAAACAAGGCAAAATAAGAATAAAAACAAGATTAAACTAATAAACTAATTAATCTACTCAAATCAATAAACAAAAAGCAAAAACTAAGAATTAAGCAAGAAATAAAGATGAGAGAAAGTTAGAAAATGCTCATTGAATAGATGAGAAGAAGTTCCACAAAGTTGCTTCTTCAACCTCTCAATAACTCCATGGAAATCCAAGCTTTCTCTCTCTACACTACTCCTAACCCTAAGAGAGAGAAAATAAAGGCTAAATTCATCTAATCTATCTAAAATAAAAATGTTGATTGATAGTCATTAGAAAATGACCCAAAGAGGGTATTTATAATACAAGCTAAAAATAATATAAAAGAAAAAGAAATAAAACTAAAAATACTAAACTAAAAACCAAAAATAAACAAAACAACCATAAAATAAAATAAAAGGAAAATGAAAATGAAAAAGAAAAACAAACCCCAAAACCCACAATTCCCGTCCAAACCCACGAGAAATCAGACCCCCAAACTCCTTTCACTTTCGAATTCCCCTGCTCCAATTCAAGAACCCATTCACGCATCATCCCAAACAACCATCCTCACCGTTCATCAGCATCATCGTCATCTAGCATCCAAAATCGTGGCCGTCCAATTCTCATTAAAAATCACGTGAAAAGCTCGTGATTGACCCACATTTGCGCGCCCGCACAGAGGTCGCACAGCAAGTCGCGCAAAGCTACTGTATCGTTCTGTTTTGGATTACTATTGTGTGCGCTTTCTGACAGGGTTGTGCGCTTGCGTTTGAGGCTTGAGATGGTGAGTTTGGATGTTGTGAGTTGCGTGGCTATAAGGTGAGTAATTTGGTGGTGATTTTTGCGGTTGTTGTTGATTAGAGGTGGTAATTGTTGTTGCGGTTTGTGGTGGGCTAATAGGTGGTGTTGAAGGTGCGATTGGTGGTGGTTTGGTGAGTGTGTGACGGTGCTGTGTTGTGTTGCTATTGGTGGTAGATTGAAGGTTATGGGTAATTGATTGGGTTTTGCTTGTTGATTTGCGTGGGTGAGTTGGAGGTGAGGTGATGATTTGGTTGTTGATTGTTGTTGTTGCGAGTGGAAACAGGGGAAGGTGGCGGAGGTGAGGTGCTGGTGGTTGTAGTTGTGGTGGCTGTTGATGGTGAGTGTGAAGGAGGCTGCGGTGTTTTGTGGTAGTGGTAGAACAAGGGAGAATTTTGGTTATTGGTGGGTGGTGATTGGAGGTGTTTTGGTGGTTCTTGGTGTAAGGTGAGCAGGGGCACTGTGGGTGGTGATTTTGGTGGCGAAATGGGAGGTGAGGCTGGGTTTGAGTGGCGCTGCTGCTTGTTGTATGTGAGTGTGGTGGAGGTTGTAGGTGGATGCGGTTTTGTGTGGTGGTTTATGGTGGTTTTGGCGATGGACCTCTGACCTTAAACCCGATTAACCACGCACCCGAAAACACCTACAACCAAAAACAACACGAGGGGAATTTTAAAAGATAAAATAAAATGAAACAAAATAAAATAATAAAATAAAGTAAAAGAAAATAAGATAAATAAAGAAAAATAAAATGCTAAAATTAAAGAAATAATAAAATCAAATCAAATCAAATCAAATAAAATAAAATAAAATAAAACAAACTAGAAACTAAAAGAAAATAAAATAAATAAAAAGAGAGAAGCGGGAAATTATTATTTAAAACTACAAAAATAAACTAAAAAATAATAAAAACTACTAAAATACTCAAAATAAAGATAAAAGACGAGAATAAGCAAATAAAAGAATTAAAGAACAAAAAGGGCTAAATTATTGTAAAATAAGCCGGAAAGCGACTCAATAAACACCCTAAAAGTGACATATAAGTCACTTATCAAACTCTCCCAAGCTAAACTTTTGCTCGTCCTCGAGCAAATTAACATGAAACACGAGAGAAGGAGAATGATTTATTAAAGCAAAGCTAGAACACTAAAGGAGACAAGAATGTACTCTAACTCACTTTCGTAGGAATCACGGTCAATTTTAGCAACTAAAGACAAGCCCTTTGAACCCCTAGATCGCCCTAGAGGATGAGTGTGCTCTCATGAGGGTGTCCTAAGAGTTTGACCCACAACTCTAAACAAAAACCAAGGCAAGGCAATAAAAAGAAAAGAAAAAGAAACATAACAAGAGAGAAACACAAAGTTCATATTTGGACGAGAGATAGGAACAAGCACCAATGAATGCAAACCTTTCTAATTAGACAAATGTATGCACGTTCCAAGATGTCAATGGTTTAATGAAACATAACATATGCTAAGCATAGAGAACTAATGGGGACACAATCCACCCTAGCCCCAACCAATCGGGCCACGTTCTCTCCACTAGCTTCAAATCAACCCTTAAGCTAGCTTCTCATGATTCCACGAAGGAACCAGAAAAAGATAAAGAAATGAAAAACTTTGAGAAGGTAATCCTGACATCTCAACTATGCATACTCTCTCCATAGGTTTGAAGTCTATCTGCCTCCACCGTTCTTTGACCCAACCCCACTAAAGTCTAATGGTCTTTTATTGGGTTGTAACGTAAGGCTAAGGGTTAAGGCGGGGTAAAAATTTGAAAATTTTGGTGATATTTCCTAAGTGAAGCAAAAGAGTGGCCTACTCTAAAAAACAAACTCAAGAAGTCACAAAATATCAAACAAATAAACCAATAATTCCATCTCCCCCAAGCTTATTCAACACTAACACAATATACACACAAACCAAAGTAACGCTCCCCCCCCCCCCCAAGCTTGAACGAAGCATTGTCCTCAATGCTTAAACTAGAGAAGAAAACGAAACCAAACTAATTTTTTTTTGTGTTTTTTGTTTCTTTTTCTAATTATTATTATTTTTTTTAGATCTTATTTGATTTCCTTGTCTTTTTATACTATGGACGACTTTTTCTTGAAACTTCATTTGATTTTCTTCAATTGCATCTTTCTTCTCAAACTTTTTTGCATTTTCTTTTCAAGCTCAATTTTCAATACCTTAAACCAATTCACAAATTGTCTTGTTCAATTTCAACACTCTCAAAACTCAAACCTCACATGCCAATGCTTCACTAACTAAAAGGGTTGGTGAACATAGGCCATTAGGTTTGTAACACGGTTTAAATAAGAGCGGGAAACAATAGGCTCAAATTGGTTAATAAGTAGGTCGATGCAAAATAGAAAACAAAATTTATAACAAAATAAAAAGGGGATAAAGAAAAATGAGAAAAGGAGCCCTTTTCCTCTCCTAGAGTTGCTCGGTCACGATCTTGGGAGCTAGAGGTCAAAACAAGGATTAAGACATGCATAGTCAAGGATCCTAAATAGCCGCTCAATAAGGTGATGAAGGCTAGAATAAATGAAGCTCACAAGGGATTATAACCAAACAAATACCAACCAAGGGTTTCAAATCCACTGTAGAGAGCAACTCCATCTTACCACATTCCTGTTAACTAAGGCTTCATGAACCCCTAAAAGTTCTTAACCGACTACCTTAGCATATAGTATCTTAGAGTCAACCAATGACACTATCAAACCGTGCACACATTTACCACTTAGGAAGAAAAAATTCAAGAATGCAATTCCAAAAATAGAATGTCCAAAATAAGAACAAACAAAACACATTTTGCCAAAATTACCTTGAAAGTAAACAAAAATCTTTTTGGATTTTTCAAAATAAAAGAAAAGACATGGAAATGCATATACTCAAGTGCATGGCATAAAAGAATCAGCATACCACCAAACATGATAGAATACCCTCCCCCAAGCTTGAATGAGACAATATACTCAAACATAAACCAAATAATCCATGGGAGGGAAAAAGAAAGAAATCAATCCAACAAACCAACACACGTCCAACGAGTCACCAACCATTAGAGAAAGAGCTAAGATAGATATTACAGGATATAGGTGGGTGTAAATACCTGCAAATGACCCAATTTAACCTTTCAAAGCCGATTTCCTCTTGAATTGAATCTTAATTTCCATATGCTAGAAAAAATAGGAGTCAAACTTCCTTGTTTCTTGATCCAAACCAATGCATAAGAGTATATCAAGTCATGTACCTAGCAAAAGACACACAAACATTTCCATGAGAAAAAATATAATCTAAAAAGAAGAGAAAATGAAAGCAAAAAAACCTCGGGTTACTTCCCGAGAAAGGCTTGTTTAACGTCCAAGCGAGAACGCTCTAGTAAATAATATTGCAACGAACGCAAGAGCTTATCAAATGCACTACTACACATTTCATATGATAACAAGTAGGCAAATGACGGGAGGAGGACGTGCAACAAGATTATTGCACGTAAGTGAGGAGGAAGATACCAAAAGAGAGAAGAAAAATCAAAAGAAAAATCAAGAAAATAAGAAGAGAAAGAAGAAGAAAAATAAGGAAAAGAATAAAAAGGCAAAACCTCCTCAAAATCTTTTTGGGTGGCACAATCACCCATTTCCTCAATAATAGGAGGATGAAAAGGAAAAGTCTCATCAAACAAGAGAGGGTCCTCAATAAGCTCTTTGAAAAAAGAAGGAAGGAACATGGGATAGTAGGAGATGTGGTCAAATTTCCTTGAGAAAGGGCCATGAGGAAAGGGAGGAGAAACAATGGACTCACAAAGCCTCACATCACCAATGAGGGCATGAAAATCAATCATAGAATCCTCAAAAGAACACTCATGACTCACATCTCCCTGAAACAAAAACTCTCTAATAGAAACAACCTCATCCTCCTCTCTATCATAACAATGAACAAAAACTCCCTCAAGATCCTCAAATCCTAGAGTCTCTAAACCATGCATGAAAGGATAAAGGTTTCTCTCAAACTCATCCCTTTCCCATGAAGCATTGCTAATGAACTCTCTCAAAAGGCTATGATGTTTTGTTACACCTTTAATGAACATACTAGCCCTAACCTCAAATGCGTCCAAAGACTCATGGATAGAAGGGTCACAAACATGCAAGGTATACTCATCAAGATGGGGAAGGGGGTCGGAATCCTCAAAATCGACATTTTCTTCATTCACAATCTTCCACCATCACTCAAGGGACTCTTAATCTCTCTTGATTTCTCAAACTCATCATCATCATCCTCATGAACTCCCTTATTCAAACATGAAGATGGCCCACTCACATCCTTGCCAAGGGAAGCTCTCAAAGGGGGTGAATAAGGGGAAGGGTAGCATTCAAGCTCAAATGAGGAATGAAAAGGATCAAAATCCTCTCATCACAAGAAAATCTCCCCTCAACTTCACACCCTTGGCCCACATCATTCTCAAAAACACTCTCATACTCCAAATGAGGTGCCTCACATCCATTTACATCAACCAAAGCACTTATCACTTGGGCAAGCCTCACTTCTCTCAATTTTTGTTCCTCTTGAAGCTCTTGGAGTTGTTGGGTGAGATATTGCATTTGAGAGAGAATTTGGGCATCAATGTTATTGGGTTGAGGTTCATGATCAAAGTCAAATTGCACATCATCAAAATTAGCAGAAACCTCATCAAAATGAGCATAAGGGGGAAAGGTGTCAATTTGCATACTTGGATCATCACAAGGCACATAAGAATTATCAAGAGAATTCATGCAAAAATAAGAAACATGAGATTCTCTGTCTAAAGAATCCTTAGCAAGCCATGTGAAGAAATCCCACGCATCGTGCATAGACAAATGGCAAAATCTACCATTATTCATGTCCTTAACCATTCCCCTAGTGTACTCATTCATGCCCCAATAAGCTATACCACAAGCATCATTACGAGAACACCCATGGTAACTAAGAAAACCATCTATTCATTCAAAGTAAGCATAGAAGGGTTAACCATCAAATTGAGGAAAAGATAAGCATGCCATTTTTATACAAAGAACAAAGAAAAGCAAACAAAAATTAAATTATATACAAGAACCTAACTAATCTAATCAACACAAACTAATGAATGCCTTAGACCCCGGCAACAGCGCCAAAATTTGATCACGGGTAAAAGTAGGTCGTTGGGACTACTAACCCTAACCAAATTAGAAATTTATAATACCTAAACTTACACTAAACTTGTTAGTGGCAAGTAAAGGGTCGCACCCAAAAGGACTAAGTGTATCAATTTGTGCTAATTAGACTACTAGGAAGGCTTGTGAGATCGAGAGAGGTACAACTAAACACAACTAAGAAAAAATAACTAAAACTAGGGAAATTTGAATCCAATTACATCAATACATTCAATAACATCATACAATTAGATGAAAATGACCTTGATTAGGAACAATCAAAACATTTAACTCACTATCGCACAATTAAGTATGTTAATTATCATACTAAACTAATTCACTCTCGTGCAATTAACCTAGCAAAGGTATGGAAGAAATTAGGGCTCTCAACCAACTCACTCTCGTACAATCGATTGAAAGCACAATTAAGAACATAGAATCAATTAGCTAGAAAGATTCTAATCCATAAAAGCATCATCCATACACAATAATCAAGAAACAGTTCCATACTAATCACAATCCATCATTCAATTTATTAACATATCCTTCATCCATTTCCCTAGAACAAAATCTAAGCTAACATAATGAACAAAAACATGGAAAACTAGGTAAAATAAGAATAAAAACAAGATTAAACAAATAAAATAATTAATCTACTCAAATCAATAAACAAAAAGCAAAAACTAAGAATTAAGCAAGAAATAAAGATGAGAGAAAGTTAGAAAATGCTCATTGAATAGATGAGAAGAAGTTCCACAAAGTTGCTTCTTCAACCTCTCAAAAACTCCATGGAAATCCAAGCTTTCTCTCTCTACACTACTCCTAACCCTAAGAGAGAGAAAATAAAGGCTAAACTAATCTAATCTATCTAAAATAAAAATGTTGATTGATAGTCATTAGAAAATGACCCAAAGAGGGTATTTATAATACAAACTAAAAATAATATAAAAGAAAAAGAAATAAAACTAAACATAAACAATTAAAATACTAAACTAAAAACCAAAAATAAACAAAACAACCATAAAATAAAATAAAAGGAAAATGAAAATGAAAAAGAAAAACAAACCCCAAAACCCACAATTCCCGTCCAAACCCATGAGAAATCAGACCCCTAAACTCCTTTCACTTTCGAATTCCCCTGCTCCAATTCAAGCACCCATTCACGCATCATCCCAAACAACCTTCCTCACCGTTCATCAGCATCATCGTCATCATCCCAAACAACCTTCCTCACCGTTCATCAGCATCACCGTTCATCAGCAAGTCGCGCAAAGCTACTGTATCGTTCTGTTTTGGACTCCAATTGTGTGCGCTTTCTGACAGGGTTGTGCGCCCGCGTTTGAGGCTTGAGATGGTGAGTTTGGGTGTTGTGAGTTGCGCGGCTATAAGGTGAGTAATTTGGTGGTGATTTTGGCAGTTGTTGTTGATTGGAGGTGGTGGGCTGATAGGCGGTGTTGAAGGTGCGATTGGTGGTGGTTTGGTGATTGTGTGACGGTGCTGTGTTGTGCTGCTATTGGTGGTAGATTAAAGGTTGTGGGTAATTGATTGGGTTTTGGTTGTTGATTTGCGTGGGTGAGTTGGAGGTGAGGTGATGAATTGGTTGCTGATTGTTGTTGTTGCGAGTGGAAATAGGGGAAGGTGGCGGAGGTGAGGTGCTGGTGGTTGTAGTTGTGGTGGCTGTTTATGGTGAGTGTGAAGGAGGCTGTGGTTTTGTGTGGTGGTGGTAGAACAGGGGAGGTGTTTTGGTGGTTCTTGGTGTGAGGTGAGAAGGGGCGCTGTGGGTGGTGATTTTTGTGGCGAAATGGGAGGTGAGGCTAGGTTTGAGTGGCGCTGCTGGTTGTTGTGTGTGAGTGTGGTGGAGGTTGTTGGTTGATGCGGTTTTGTGTGGTGGTTTATGGTGGTTTTGGCGGTGGACCTTGGACCTTGAACCCGATCGACCACGGACCCGAAAACATCTACAACCAAAAACAACACGAGGGGAATTTTAAAAGATAAAATAAAATAAAATAAGATATATAAAGAAAAATAAAATAAGATAAATAAAGAAAAATAAAATGCTAAAACTAAAGAAATAATAAAATAAAATGAAATAAAATAAAATAATATAAAACAAACTAGAAACTAATAGAAAATAAAATAAATAAAAAGAGAGAAGGGGAAAATTATTAACTAAAACTAAAAAAAAAACTAAAAACTTATAAAAACTACTAAAATACTCAAAATAAAGATAAAAGACTAGAATAAGCAAATAAAAGAAATAAAGAACAAAAGGCGCTAAATTATTGTAAAATAAGCCGGAAAGCGACTCAATAAACACCCTAAAAGTGACATAAAAGTCACTTGTCACCAACACCTTTTAGGAACTTGTAAACCATTCACATGGTGAAGGTTAGACCACTTAGCGATCCATGAGAGCGTTAACTTCAATAGGCCGGTCTGGAAGCATGATTGAAAGTTCTGGGATGAAGGTACAAATCCAACCTAAAAGAGATTGAACTTGCACTTAAAATACGCCTCTACTTTATTCTTCTCGTATTCATGTGCGCTTTCTGACTAACATACAATCATTAGATTAACCCTAACCCTGTTTATGTATGTTGGTTGAATATTAATGCACAAACAAATCTATTACTGGCGATCACTTGAATTATAGTCATATTAGCCTAAAAAAGATTATGAATCATCTTATTAAGCGTGATTACAACTAGAAATTCCTTTAAACATGCATAAAAGGCGTGATCAAGAAATAAAAATATATAATATAAAGCAACATTATAACCATCAAGCATAACAATATTCAATAAAGCATAATAACATTAGCAAGATCCTAGGCATGATATATACTAACATGATTAATAACAAATCCTAGCATGTCACTAAACATTAAAAACCAAAGCTTTACCCTAACATGATATTAAAAAGAATAGGAAGCATCATAAACATACATAATATCAGAATATTAGTTAACGCTAATCATGATACTAGGAAGCAATAAAACATCGTAACATGATACTAGGAAGCAATAAAACATCCGAACATGATACTAGGAATCAATAAAATAATCTAAGCATGATTTCTATATCAAAATAATAATAAAGCAGTTGAATCACTTACTTTGATGTCTCGTATCTCTTTCTAATAACAAAATACACACGTTAGTAACAGAAAATATTAAATGATGCAATTAATTTAAAAAATTGAAATAGAGATTTGGGATCAAACCCTCGGAAATTATCAACCTTTCACGTCTAGGGAAAAGGCAACTTTGAACATGGCTAGTGTAGGGAATATTGCAAGCATTACCCCTAGCTTGAACCCCACTGTGATCATACACTTAAGTATGGTGGCGTCCAAAGGGAAGGAAGCTAGAGCAAAAGAGTCGCCAACAAGTTTTAGGAACTTGTAAACCCTTCACGAGGTGAAGGTTACACCCCTTAACGATCCAGGAGATCGTCAACTCCAATAGGTCTGGCACCATGACTGGTAGTTCGGGGATGAAGGTAAAAATCCAACCTAAAAGAGATTGAACATGCCCTAATAATAGGCCTCTACTTTATTCTGATCGCATTCATGTGCGCTTTCTGACTAACATGCAATCAATAGGTTTAACCTAAACATGTTTAATCTATGTTTGTTGAATTTAATGCACAAATAAACTATTATTGGCTATCACTTGAATTATAATAACATTAACGATAAACAAGATTATTAATTATCTTATCACTACTACAAAAAACCCCTATCGAGTGGCCTTTAAATGACCTAACAAGTCGCTTTAAAGGCGACTCCACAGCCACCGACACAATAGCTTCCAACTTTAAGAGTCGCCTCCGAGGCGACTTGATAGCTTTTATATAAGTCGCCTATTAGTTGTTAGGCGACTCTATTTGTTAAGCTATTGTGTCGCTTGTGTTGAAAGAGGCGACTCCATAGGTTAATCTATTGTGTCGCCTGTGTTGAAGAGGCGACACGTAAAAAATCAACATTTTTTCCAACTATTTTTATTAGCTCATATAATGTCAGTGTTTATGACACTCAGCATGCTTGATCTCTGGTTCTTTGCATGGAAGTTTTAATTTCTTGCTATTATGCCAAAGTTACTTTTCATATATATATGATATTGTAACTATTTTATATACATTTAAGAATTAACCTATCGAGTCGCGTGTTACATATTAGACGACTTATTAGGTAGTGGTCATATAATAAAGCACCTAACTAGTCGGACTTTTAGAGTCTCCTATATATAAGGTGCGACTTGTAAACATATCGAGTCGCCTCATACTTATTAGGCGACTTGTTTTGTTAGGGTTAAAATCAACAAAGCACCTAATGAGTCGCCTAATATACATGAGGTGACTTGATATGTTTACAAGTCGCAACATATATGCATGTGATTTTATAACCCGACTTATTAAGTGGCTTAAATAAGATTTTTAAAGTCACCTGTATATAAGGTGCGACTTTTTAACCTATCGAGTCGCCTTATAAATATCAGGCGACTCATTAGGTGAGAGTCGTAGATAAGAAAACTCACATATTGTGTCGCCTAATATTTATAAGGCGACTCGACAGGGTTTCGAGTCGCACCTTATGTACAGGTGACTTTGAAAATCTAATTTAAACCACCAAATAAGTCGGATTATAGAGTCGCATGCATATATGAGGCGACTTGTTAACTTATCAAGTCACCTCATATATATTAGGCGACTCGTTAGGTGCTTTGTTGATTTTAACTCCAACTTAACAAGTCGCTTAATAAATATGAGGCGACTCGATAGGTTTATAAGTCACAGCTTAGGTACAGGTGACTCTAAAAGTCCGACTTATTAGGGGTTTTTTGTAGTAGTATATATAAGCGTGATTACAAGTAAAAATTCCCTTTAAACATGCATAAAAGGTGTGATCAAGCAATAACAATAATATAAATATATCAAGCAACATAATAATAATAATCATAAAAATAATTATAATAATAATCACCATAATAATAATTATAATCATAACAATCATAATTAAAAATAATCATCATAACAATAATTATAACAATTATAATCATAAATCATAAAAATAATCATAATAATGTTAAAGCATAATAATAGCAAGATCCTAGGCATGATACTAACAAGATTAATAACAAAACCTAACATGTCACTAAGCAATAAAGATCAAAGCTTTAACACTAACATGATACTAACATGAATATTAGGAAAGAAAATAGGAAGCATCGCAGGAAACACAATTGTCATATTTGATATTAAAGTTACCCTAAACAAGGTACTAGGAAGATAAAAATGCCCTAACATAAGACTAGGAATCAAAATAAAAACCAAGATATGATTTCTATATCTTAATATCAATAAAATCAATTAAAGCACTTAATTGGATGCCTCGTACCTCTTTCTAATAAAAAAATACACGCATTAGTAACTTAAAGGAAAATATAAAATAAACAATTAAATTAAATAATTGAAAGAGAGATTTGGGACCAAATCCTCATAAATTAAACCTTTCACGTCTACGGCGAAGGAAACTTCGAATTATGCTAGGTGTGTCTAGATCTTGTGAATGCGAAATTTTGTTTGAAAGGTTTTTTTAGAAAGAGAGAGAGAGAGAGAAAGCTTTAGCTTAGAGAGAGAGAAGAGAATTAGAGAGTTGTTGATGAGAGAAAATTATAGAGTAAGAATTATAATTGAAAACGGAGGTTTTAGGAGGCTATTTATAGAGAAAATCAGTCGGATGGATAAAAAACGAATCAAAGTTTCAACGAGAATAAAACTCGATTAGCACCAGACGTTAGACATTAGCGCCAGGCGCTAATGCTTGTCGTCAAGCGCTAATAATCAGTTTCACGCGTTTTTTTTTATCATATCTTTTGATCCAGAAGTCCAAATAAGGCATATATATGTCGTTGGAAAGCTCTTGATGTTTAATTTCCAACCCAATTAAAATCGGATTAAAATATTTTTTAAATAAAAATATATGGCCAAAATAGTAGGACGATATCAGTTATGGATAGAGTTTTATATCTCATTCATATCTTTTTCCTTATAGCACGGATTTAATATTATAATATATCATTGGAAATATAATTTCAAGATCTATCCAATAGTATAAAACTTAAATAAAGATTATGAGGCAGGAAAATAAAATCTGAATATTTTCCACTTCGTACAAAACAAGGATTCTAAAAAGGAGTAGTTTTATTCAATTTCAAACTCTATGAAACATAATTATCAATCCTAACTCCATTAGGATTTAAAAGAACCTTCTAGAATATTCTAGAATACTATAATCAATCCTAATAGCTTAGGAATGATAATTAATAATAGGCCCTCCTCTAGATCATTGGGCCGCATATAAAAATGAAATCGGGCCCAGTTTAGTATTTTGGCTATAACTTCCTCATTAATCATCGGACTTGGGCTTATAATATATCGTTTGAAATGTCTTTTCAAACCCCATCTAATTAAACTATTATTGGACCCTTATTATGGACCAAACTTAACTGAAATGCACGTTTTTCATAAATAAGGTAAGAAAAGAACTATTTTCAAAAACAGAAAGAAGAGATATTTTAATAAAAACATCCTCATCACTAGACTTTTCACACTTTCACTTTGTTCGATAATCAAATAACATGAAAGGTATTCATCATTGGGTTTGGTTTTGGGGAGACACATTTGAGTGTCTACAAAAGCCCCCACTTTGACAGAGTTTGGAGAAACGCATGTTTCGAAAACAAAAGTCAAAGTAGCAATAGGGACGGAGAATGATTCAGAACGTTCTGCGATCCTAAATCACTCTTGTGACACCGATACCTGCAAACTAGCATTAGTTAAACAGATAAAAGAGTTAAGAAACGCGTATTTTGCACCGTCGAGCACACGTCCTTGAAGGTAATCGATTTGTTGCTGCATTTGTCATTGTGACAACCTTCCGCAATATATGGAACGCGATCTTGCTGTTTTGATGTTCACTCGTCTCTGAACAATGGATCTTTGTTGATATGTACACGCGCCTCTGAATAAAGAGCTTCTTTTACTTATGTCCACGTGTCTATGAACAAAGAGCTTTTGAATGATATGTCCACGCGTCTCTGAAAAAAAGAGCTCGAAAGAAATTTCCACGTGTCTCTGAACAAAAGAGCTTTAATGCTTAGATGTTTGTTGCGATAATATTCCGAAGAAAAACATTCGAAGACCAACGCTTATCGATCTTTAAAGCTCGCTTGAACTTTGATTCTGCTATGCTAATACGTCGGCGCATTTGCTTCTTGTGAACCGTTATGTCGGTGCCTCTGTTGTTTATGAACCAGTATGTCGGTGTCTCTACGATAAGCCAATGTTTAGGCGCTTTAAGCTAAGTGAGACGATATTTCGTCAAGTCGATCACTTATTGTGATTGTAATCAAGCCGAATACTTAATCATGTCAAATTGCTTATAGGGGCTAACTGGTGTACCAAGGAACCAAATATTGTTGAAAGAGGTTAAAATAACCGCTCTGAGTGGTTCAGCGTTCTTTCGCCACTACAATGCCTCTAGTGATGCGATTTGGCTCTGTCGCCAGACTCTGGGATCTAGCACTAGGCGCTGAAATCTGTTGCTTGTTGCTAGATGTTGTCATCTGGCGCTGGAGTCGGGTCTTCCCTATTCTGCTCTTGCTGCCGTTGTTGCTTGGTTTTTCTCCGAAATTTTAGCTTGGTCGTTTCCTTTCGACCAAATCCGCTGAAATATTTTGTAAATTAAAGCTCTTCATATATAATTTATTGATCTATGTAACTCCTCTTATCTTGGAGGAATCTCCTGTGTCATATTCGTGGTTTTTAGAAAAAATTCAGGTTTTTGGGTGTTTTTGTCCCTTGGGAGAGTTACAACACGAAGACTGATCCGGGGTGAGCTGTACCTGAAAAACAAACGGAGACACCAGTTGGGTGGTACTCCGCCTCCGACGCACAAGTTAGAAACTTGAAGGGAGAAAAAGGTGCGAAAATTTAGGTAGGGATCTGCTTGGATTTCAAGCTCAGGATGTCTCTATCAAAGAGTAAATGTGTAATAAATTATAAAACGTGCCTCTAAAATGAGGGACATCTCCCTATTTATAGGGTGTTTGAGAATTGTGCCCCTGACTAGGTTACTGAACCCTAATCATTGGTTGGCTGCGCCGTTTGGCGGCATTCTCGGGATTTGGACCTGAAGGCCGCCTTTTCCCTTGATTTCGGGAATGAAACGTGTCGAGCAGGGATTGGTCTATTTTAGACCAATCTGGGGCTGACACGTGTCACCTTCTGATTGGGCCACGTGGCAGGGTAAAAATATGCTAAACATTTGCCCCTCACAGATGTCACGTGGCACGCCACGTGGCATCTGTGACACATGTCACGCTCCGGTTGGCGGTAATTTTACCGTTACAGAGTAACCGTTCACCAACCAGGTTAATTACGGAAATGCCCCCAAATTTACCCTCTATATATAGCCGTTTTACCCTCATAATTTTGTACGTTTACAAAAATTTCCTAGAGAGAAAAACTTTGAGAGAGCAGAAGTCACTTGTTTGAGGCAGACGTGAGCAAGAAAGTTTGTTCTTCAGCAATACGGCATGTCCCGCCTACGTTCAGATACCAAATCAAAAGGTACCGTCTCTGTCTCTCTCATCTCTTTTCTTTTTTCACCACTTGTACATATTTCTTGTAATAAATGGATGCATCACCAAAACACATGGCACAACCTAGGTTAGAGTCCAGCCGGTCAACAGGGTCGGCTGAGTCTAGGACTGGGAGTGCCGGCTCGGGGTGTTGGGACCACCCTTTGCCATGGATTCCGACCAGTTATGTGTCTGTGCAGGACACCATGGCTCGAACAATGCAGACGGCCACAGACCCGAATTACAAGAGCGAAGGCTCAGGCGGCCAAACGCTTGAGGGAGAAACTTTTGGTCAGGGAAACTAGACGGCTCTAGAGAGATCCCCTCCGCGCGCCCCTTCAACCCCTGCAAACTCTTTTTTGGAAGAGTGTGACCAAGGCGGCGACGAGGCCGCCTCTGCCCCCATGGACGAAAGTGAGGGGGAGACGGAGAGTGACAACTCCGCCTCTACCTCCGAGAGCAGCGATGACTTGCCCCCTCTTCCGGATAGCGAGGAGGAAAAAAGGAAAAAGTAGAGTGAGAAGGACGATCCCTTCAGCATCCACGTCTCCTCCAAGGACCGAATCCAGATGGGGGAGAACTTAGAGAATTTTAAGAAAATGCACCCGCTAGGAGAAGGGTATAAGATCCGGGTGCCGCCTGAGCTGGGCACCATCGCCTGCGGGGATGATCAAGAGAACGCCAACAGCTATTTTTGCTGTTAGGAGGAGGCGTTCAAAGCCGGCCTTCGCTTCCCCCTTCACCAGGCGGTGAAGGCAATTTTGAGAGGCTACGGCCTTGGGGTCTGGCAACTTACCCCCAACTCCTGGACCAACATTCTGGGGTATGTTGTCGCCTGCGAGTTCAAAGGGCTTAACCCTGAATGGGAGGCTTTTGCAAGCAAGCATTACCTCAGCAGAAGCCCGGGCGGTTGGAGGGCGTGGTATACCCTAACCACACAACCGCAATACATGATGACCTTGGACAAGGTCTCAAAGTTCGATGGCTGGAAGCACAGGTTCTACCTGATGTCAGCCCCAACCAAACGGGAAAATTATGAATTCCGTCTGTACAATAAGAAGCCTGACTTGTTAGGCAGGAAGTGCGCTCTTCCCAGATCCCAGAGGAAGACTTTGACAAAATAATCGAGGCAGACTTTTTCGGCCTCACAGACGCAACTCTATCAACTGGGGAAACCAATAAAAGTCCCTAAGAATTGGATTCCCAAGAGCGCTTGGTTCAGGGATGAATGTTTCCTGGCCACCTGCGGGCTAGGGCACATGTTTACCAAACGTATGCGCCTGAGTTTATATCGTCTGTAGTATTTTTCTATCGAAATTGGTTTATGATATTGCCAATTTCCCTCTTTTTGCAGAAGAAGCACTAAACATGTTGCTGTCGGAGAAAACTCCCAAGCGGTCTTTTGCGACCATCCGCTAAGATCTTGCGGAGAAAGCTGCGGCCAAGCTCAGGGCCAAGGTATTGAGCGCCTGACCGTTTAAGTTTATTTTAAAAACTATCTTGCCCGGATACTAACTTTGACTTGGTTATTTTCGCAGGGGGGAGAAGTTGGGAAATCGTTTAAGAAGAATCTCAAACAGGCTAGAGAGGAGGCCCCAGCCGTTCTCAACAAAATAAAAAAGTCCGCCTCTACGTCAACTCCTGGCGCCGCAGCCGGGGCCAAGACGATACGGGTATCGGGGCGACTCGAGAAGGTAGGCGGAAGCATGTGCCTTGATCTTGCCAATACTTTGTCAGCAGTCGCGGGGTTCACCACGCTTGCAAGCGGTTCCCGCTTGGCCTGCTCTGAAGGTAAAAACCCTTTTGAATCCCCGCTTGAGCTGGGGTGGCCATTACGGGTGAAATCCCACTCCCAACAGACATCATTCTCAGACGGTCGACAACAAATAGGTGTTGCCTTAGTTTCGCACTCATCACGTATTGATTGTGGTGCAGATCAATCTCCCCGCTGGCCAGACGTCCAGAAGCACTCCAAGGCCATGCTGGAAGCCGTCCGGAAGAGGGATAAGGACACTATCCCTGGGATAGAAACATTCAATCTCGAACGCATTCTATCCCTTCTAGCTGAGGTAAGAAACTTGTCAATTCAATTTTATTTTTTCAAAGTAATTATCCCGCCTGTATTTCTTATACCGCGTGCTTTTTTGCAGGCCATGCTGCGGGTGGACGGGCTCAAACGTCCTTATTCCCGCAAACGAGAAGAGGTAAAAAGGGCCAAGAAGCCCGCAATAGACGCTGATAATATTGCTTTCCACTCAACTATCGTAAATGAACTTGAAACTAAACCAATAATTATGACACAGGCGTCTAAAATCCAATAGCTGGAGCTAGATCTGAAGGCGGCCGACCAGCGGGCAACGGATGCTGAGACGGCCAAGAAGGGGGCGGAGGAGGCCCAGAAGAAGGCAGACGAGAGCGCCAACCAGGTTGATGAGGCGCTCAAGAAGGCCCAGGCGGACCTTGGCAAACTGAAAACCAAGGTTGAGAGGCTGGAGAAGGATGCTGCTCAAGCTCAGAAAAACTTTGCAGCAACCCTGGAGCGGAGAAAAACCGCCTTGTTGCTAAGAGTGATGCTGACAACGACGCGCATATGAAGATTGCTTGGGCTGCCTTGTACCCAGACGCTGATTATAGCATCTGGGCAATGGCACACAGCTATGCCATGTACGTGGTGTACTTGAGAGAGCAAGGCGAGCCAGAGCCTGTCTCCTTTGAAGCCTGGCTCAGCAACAATGAGCCGACCGCGCCTGAGTTTCCTAGTCCCGGTGAAGCGCACCAAATTCCCTCAGATGATGAGGAGAAGGGGGAGAATCAGGAGGCTCCGTCTGCAGGCCAGAAGTGACCCCTCAGCGGCAGTATACCAGTCTGCTTTTTTAATTTTCTTTTCATTCAGCAGCTGTATGCCAAAACTTGCTTTTTCTGGCCTGCGTGCCGAGTATTTGTGTTTTTACCGGCTATAGAGTCGGGTTAATTAACAATTTCTTTCTCCCGGACGGGGTCCGGTTAACATTTGATCCATTACAACCGTTTGATTGGATGAACTTTTATAAATTGCACCGACTAAGTCGGTTTTGATCATTTTGCATTTGAATTTTTGTTTTTTGCAAATTTTAATTTTTTCCTAACTTATCAAAAGCATGCGGCGATTTCTTGCCTAACTAGTCAGTAGTCCGGCTGTCCTTGTCCGTGGACGGCTGTGTGATTGGTTTCAATTGGAGCTGGTTGATTGACTTGAAAACGTCTGATGCTGCAAAGAGCATGATATGTTTGTAAGTCAATCAGTCACAGTAGTGATTTCCCCAAACCAAGTGCACAACCGTACACCAATAGGCGTTTCGGTCACTACACAGACGGCGTATGTCCGCCTTGGTAGAGATTTCATAGCCATTGAACTCTTGCCCCAATTGGGGTGAGGTGCAATTTTTGGAATAAATAACCTAAGTGAGAACTTAAGCCGGTGACCGACAGATGCCTATGGGCATCCGGTATCTAGGAACTTATTCGTTCTTCATAGGTTATTTTAGTCAGACGGCTATGAGTTGACCAATTTGGTCATTCAATCTTTGCCGTGTACATGGATACGTGGAACCGACAAATAGTCTGTTCTCTGCGACGATTGCACCCAGAGGGGTGACGCCTTTGTCCATGTTGGGACAGGCGAATTTATAAAATGAGCAATCATCCGTCCATTTTAGCCTCTGGTCTTGTTTGAGACCGGTTGCGCAGCCACTAAACGTTTTTGTGCTTAGTTTCTAGTCAGTATTGAATTTACACTAAGTATCGAACTTAGTTTTTTAAGCAAACAAGTTTGTCTGGGTATTACCTAGACGGACAGGCAATAATTTGATCATACTATGTATCAAACTTAGTTAGATAAATGGAGAATCCGTCTGAGTATTACCCAGGCGGATAGTCAAGCAGTTGAATAAACAAAGTATCAAACTTAAATAAACAAGGGATCCGAGCATTACCCAGGCGGATAAATAAATGTAACCTTCACTATCGAACTTAGTTAGGTTGATGGGGAATCCGCCTTGATATTACCCGGATGGATAATCAAACGATAACTCAATTTTGCAAACAAAGACTGAATCTTCATTAATTGACTCACTGTTTACAAAAAGTTACATTCTCAGAAGTAGTACTTTTTTAGATTGTCTACATTCCAAGTTCTAGGCAGGCGCCTGCCTTGTGGAGTTTCCAAGCGGTAGGTGTCGTCCCTTACTTCCTCATAGATCCGGTAGGGGCCTTCCCAATTTGGGGTTAGCTTTCCCAGCTCATTGGCCCTACCGGTTGTCTCCATTTTTCGTAACACTAAGTCGTCAACTTTCAAAAGGCGCTTGTGTACTTTTTTGTTGTAGGCTCTAGTCATTCACAGACGGTAAATCTCATGACGCAAGGCGGCATTGCCCCTGCTTTATGGGAGTGAATCCAATGCAAGACGCATTGCTTCCCAGTTTGCCTCTTCATCATACAGCATGACTCTATGAGTCGGCTCGTAATGTTCGATGGGCAAGACGACTTCAGCACCGTAAACCGTGAGAAATGGGGTTTCACCGGTTGCCCCTTTTGCTGTTGTCCGGATGGCCCAAAGGACATGGATTAATTCTTCTGCCCATAAGCCACCGGCTCTTTCTATTTTCCTTTTAATGTCGTCTGAGATGAGTTTGTTGAAAGCTTCAAATTGGCCGTTTGCTTGGGGCCGGCCAACAGATGCGAAATAGCTTGAGATCCCCTGATCTCCCAACCAAGTTTTTAGCAGAGGCGTCTCAAACTGAGGACCATTATCAAACACCATAGACATGGGTACCCCGTACCGGGTGATAACATTCTTCCAGATGAAAGAAATTACGTCTGAGGTCTTGATGTTTTTAACCGCCTCAGCCTCCACCCACTTGGTGAAGTAATCCACAGCCACCAAGATGTAGCGCCTTCCGCCTGGAGCAGGCGTGTAAGGACCTAGAATGTCCATGCCCCATTTTGCAAACGGGATTGGGTTGTGGATGGCCGTCAAATCAGTAGCCGGACGGTGAATGAGTTTGCCAAATTTTTGGCACTTGTCACATTTCTTCACCAACTCCTTGGCGTCTGCCTCAAGAGTGGGCCAAAAGTAATGTCGTCTAGCTCTGACGGCTAGGGACCTGCCGCCTATGTGAGAGGTGCAGAATCCCGAGTGCAAGTCTTTGAGAACTTCTTTCCCCTTTTCTGGGTGACACACTTCAACAAAGGCTCAAGAAACCCCGCCTTGAAGAGTTCCCCATTTTTCAACTCGAATCTTGCAGCTCGCTTTTTCAGGATGGCTGCTTCCTGTGGCAAATCAGGAAGTGTGACGTTTGAGAGATAGGCCCGGATGCCATCCATCCAGGTAGAGCTTCGGTCTAGAATTCCAACGGGATCCTCATATATGCTTCTCTTTTCAAGAACTTCCCAGAAAACTGATCGAGGCGTATCATGGCAGGCGGAAGATGCCAGCTTTGACAATGCATCCGCCTGGTTGTTTTCCGACCTAGGCACCTGATTCTGCCGAAATTCCTCAAGTGCCTTGGTCTCATCTTTGACTGCCTGAAGATATTTAATCATAGCCGGATGGGTAGCCTCAAAACTTCCCGCATACTGGCTAACAACCAATTAAGAATCAGAGTAGGCGTCAATTTTCATGGCCCCTGCCGCCTTACACTTGCGTATGTCGGCTAGCAGGGCTTCATATTCCGCCTCATTGTTAGAGGCCTGAAACTTGAAGCGTAGTGCATATTCAAATCTGTCTCCTTGAGGAGACTCATAAATTACGCCTACACCACAGCCGTTCTTTGTAGAGCTCCCGTCTACGTACACTTTCCAAACCTAATCAAGATTATCTGGAGCCACCGGAAAAGTCATTTCAACAATGTAGTCGGAAAACGCCTGACCTTTCACTGCCTTTCTTGGTTCGTAAGTGATTTCAAGGCTCTGCATTTCAATAGCCCATTTCAACATTCTCCCGGATGAGTCTAAGGTAGACATTGGCCGCTTGAGTGGCTGGTTCGTGTAGATCACCACCGGATGTGCCAAAAAGTAAGGCTTCAATTTTTTGAATTCCATATACAAAGCAAGGCCAAATTTTTCAACCATGGGGTACCGGAGTTCAGTATTTTTAAGAACATGGCTAATGAAGTAAACCGGGAGCTGCACGCCGTCTCGCTCAGCAAGGAGAATGGCACTTAGGGCATGGTCTGAGACGGCTAAATACATGTACAACGTCTCCCTAGGCAAAGGACTGACCAACCTAGGCAGATAATGTAAATGCTCTTTCAACCTCTGGAACGCCGCCTCAGCATCATCCCCCCATTCAAATATGGTCTTCTTCCTGATTGCTTGGAAGAAGTAGAGGCATTTGTCACCTGACCGGCTGAGGAACCTCCCAGGGCGGCAAGACAACCGGTGAGTCTGTGAACTTCCTTGACAGAGCGGGGTGACTTCATGTCAATCACCGCCTGTATCTTTTCGGGGTTAGCCTCTATCCCCCTTTGATCAATCAGGAATCTAAGAAACTTCCCAGACTCAACACCAAAGACGCATTACTTAGGATTTAACATAACCTTATGCCGCCTGAGGGTGGTGAATGTTTCTCGGAGATCAGCCAGGTGATCCGTCTGTAGCTTTGATTTAACTATCATGTCATCAATGTACGCCTCCACATTCCTCCCAATCTGATTGATGAAGACCGTATTAATCATCCGTTGGAAAGTGGCAGGCGCATTTTTCAAGCCAAACGACATCACCATATAACAGAATAACCCCTGATCAGTGACGAAGGTCGTCTTCTCTTGATCCTTTTTCCACATGGGTATATGATGGAAGCCGGAGTAGGCATCCATAAAACTCATCAAGGCGTGGCCGGCTGTAGAATCGACCAGACTCTCGATCTTTGGAAGCGGGTAACTGTCCTTTGGACACGCCTTGTTGAGGTCTGTGTAACCAACACACATGCGCCAGATCCCATTCGGTTTCTTAACAAGGACCACATTGGCCACCCAGTCGGGAAAATTACAAGGCCGAATGAACCTGGCGTCTAGCATCTTTTTGACTTCGGCAGCTGCCGCCTGACTTCTTTCCTCGCCGTGGTTTCTTTTCTTTTGCCGGATGGGCTTCTTTTTGGGGTCCACGGAGAGTTTGTGGACAGCAAGATCCGGGCTGACGCCTGACATCTCCTCCACTTCAAAGGCAAAAATGTCTTTAAATTCCTTCAGCAGAAGTTGCAAGCTTGCACCCAAGGTAGCATGAGCTACCGTCCCAACCTTAACAGTACGTTCTGGACGGCTGTCATCCAGAACGAGATCAATGCTTTCGCCAGCCAGTTGGGGACGGAGCTCATCTGACCGTTCACCGGTCAGTGATTGCTATTTTTCTCTTTTTTCACCTCCACCAGTAGAGGAGCCTTTCTTTTCTTTCCGGCTGCTGATGGGGCAGGAGTTGGGTTGGCATCCTTGACGTTGTCAAGGTCTATTGGTTCCTGACCACCTGGGGCCACGGTATCTCGGACGGCTGAGAGATAGCACTCTCGGGCCGTATCCTAATCCCCATTCAAGGAACCAACTGAGTCGTCATCCCTCTCATACTTGATGAGCATGAGGGACGGGATGATTACTGCCTTGGCTACGTTGAGGGTTGGCCTGCCAAGAATGATATTATAGGCGGTCAACTCCTCAACGACCAAGAATATGACGACAATATGTCATCCATGGCCCTTCTCTCCCAGCAGGATGGGTAAGTCAATCCTTCCGGCTGGGTAGACCATCCCACCCCCAAAACCAACCAAGGGTGGGTGACCGGATGCATGCTGCTGACATTGTATTTCAGCTTTTGCAGGCACCGGAGGCTTATGATGTCTGATGAGCTGCCGGTGTCTATAAGGATCCGTCCAACCAACTGGTTGGCAACCTTACATTCAATGACCACCGGGTCATCATGAGGACGGCGGACGCTGCCCCTATCCTTCTCAGTTATCAAGACGTCTGGGAAGGAAGAGCTGGCAGACGCCTGCTCATCATCATCTTTGTCCATCTTTCGAAGATGGCTCTTGGTGCCCCGGATGGTAGGGCCACCACATGAGAACCCGCCTACTATAGTGTAGACCGGCTCCTTGTTGGTATCTGATCTACTAGCAGGCTGGGGGTTGTCTTGGAGAACTGACCCTTGTTTTTCTTTTTTGCCCTGACTGGGGACTTGAAAATGTAGGACTTCAACAGCCCTTTGTCAGCCAGACGTGTCCAACGCACGCTGAAGAATGAAGCAGTCGTTGGTGTCATGGCCGACCTCCTCATGGAACAGACATAATTTATTCTTTTTCCGTGTCTGGACAGAACTCTTCATAGGATTCGGCTTCTCAATGCGGTCCTTTACCTCCATGAGGATGGAATTGCAGTCTTTATTAAACTCGTACTTGGGGACATACGGTTTAAATTCTTTCTTTTTCTTCTAGGACGGCTGGTCAGAGTCAGTAACCGCCCAGACTTCTTTTCTTTTCTTGCTCTCTTCTTTGTTTTTAGCCGGCTGAGCTGACCGGATGTCTTTTTGTTTGTCAGATTTCTTGGAGTCCGACTGGCTACCAGGCCAGCAGAGGTCGGTAGCTTGAATGTAGCTTTCCGCCTCCCTCAAGGCCGCCTGTAGGGTGAAAGCCCCTTTTCTGAATAGGTCAAACTTAAAGGTCGACGCGTCTCTCAGACCTTTGAAAAAGTCTATTAAAGCTACCTCATCAGACAGCCCCGGAATCTGAATTCTGATCAGGTTAAACCGCCTGACATATGAGCGTAGCCCTTCTCTCTCTCCCTGCTTAACAATGCTCAAATCAAGGCTTGTTTTCTTAGAATGGATGTTCATTGAGAAGTTGGAAGCAAACAGGAAGACGAGCTTCCTGAAGCTATCGATGGACCCGGCCGGCAAATTGCCAAACCATTGTTGGGCAATGCCCTTTAATGTAGCCGGGAAGCACCGACACCAAGTGGCATCATCCAGCCCCTGCAGATACATGAGGTTGGTGTAAGCCATAAGGTGGTCTTCCGGGTTGGTGGTACCATCATATGTACCAACCAACACATTCTTAACCTTGGCCGGCTGTGCTGCCTTGGTTATCTCCTGGGTGAATGCAGAATGCTGGTCACCCAGGCGCAGCAGACGGAGTTGCCAGTCCACTGGCTAGACATTTAGGTATACCGCCTGACCTCCAAAGAAGGCCGGCTGCATAAAGTGAGGAGGATATTGTCCGTAGGCCTGGGTAGGCACATACGGTACACCTCCAATCATGTGAGGGCCAGAATGGACGGTATTACCGCCTGTCTGGCTCTCATGCAAGGAAGATGCATTCCCGGCAAAGGTGTTGTTGAAGCTGTCTGGAAAGTTCAACGTTGAAGCGACTCAGACAGCGATTGGTTTCTCTTCCAGTTAATAATCTCCCAGGCATCAAGAGTTGATTTTTTACTTCTTACCGGCTGCTGAGGTCGGCGAGTGTTATTGGTGTTCCCCCAGGAAGGAGAATTTTTTACCAATCAATGGTCCCGGCTGCCTTATCCTTTGGATGGGGAGTGGGGTTCCGGTTTCTGACTGACTTCCCCTTTTCTGGAGGAGTCTTCTTCGCCGACTGACCTTTACTTGGGCCAGCCCTGCTTTTGGTGATCAGCTCTATAATTTCACCCTTGAAACTCGTCATGAACCTCATGAGTTCGTCTCGGGTGACAGGGTTTGATCCAGCTGCCGTTTGGGTTTCCCCTTCCGGCTGCCCAGTAGGTCTGCGCGGACCCGCCAGGGAGGCCCCCCGCTCCAGAGTCTCTCTAGGCCGGATTCGCTTGACTCTGAGAGAGTCGTCTTCGGCTGTGGAGGTTTCGACTTGAGGATCCTCATCCTCCTCATGGTCTGTAAAGACTTCTGGGTCTTCGCCCAGACGGTTAGGGGTACAAACTCTTGAACCATCTTCGAGGTACTCTCCCCACAGACGGCGCCAAATGTTTTGGGTGTTTTTGTCCCTCGGGAGAGTTACAACACGAAGACTGATCCAGGGTGAGCTGTACTTGCAAAACAAATGGAGACACCAGTTGGGTGGTGCTCCGCCTCTGACGCACAAGTTAGAAACTTGAAGGGAGAAAAAGGTGCGGAAATTTAGGTAGGGATCTGCTCGGATTCCAACCTCAGGATGTCTCTATCAAAGAGTAAATGTGTAATAAATGATAAAACGTGTCTCTAAAATGAGGGACATCTCCCTATTTATAGGGTCTTTGGGAATTGTGCCCCTGATTAGGTTAATGAACCCTAACCATTGGTGGGCTGCGCCGTTTGGCGGTATTCTCGGGATTTTGGCCTGAAGGCCGCCTTTTCCCTTGATTTCGGGAATGACACGTGTCGAGCAGGGATTGGTCCATTTTAGACCAATCTGGGGGCTGACACGTGTCACCTTCTGATTGGGGCACGTGGCAGGGTAAAATTACCCTAAACACCAGGAATGTTCTTGCTTGCTAGGATGCACCTGCATTTATATATTTGACTATAGGACTTTGCTAATCTCTTTAATTATCTTAGGGTTGACCTAAGGTTTAATGTCGCTTGACTAATTGACTTGACATGACTCAAGGTATAAACTTGACTTAATGTGATTGACTTGAGGTTGACTCGACTCGAAGTGAAATAACACCTTTGAATCACGACCCGTGTGTGCGTTGTATTGTGATCGTGCGAATCAAAAAAGCAAAAAAAAGCAAAAATTTTCCGTCATTTTTGTGGAGGGTATCGACTTTCTCCCGAAAAAGAAAGACACAAAAAAGGATCGAAGTGTTTGAAGGGACATGTTGAATGAGCTTAGTCAAATGTTGTTTGTTACAATATCTCAAGCTTCAAGGAATAACCCATCCTAGGCTATCTCAATTGACTCAATAATGAAAGTATGTAGGTAACTTAGGCACGGAGGCTAAGCACTTCATACTTCAATGCAATGATGATTATGATTGTTAAGTAATGTTGATATGACAAGGCATACTTAATTGTTGTGTTAAGATTTCATGACAAAGGGTTCCTAAGGGAAGTATATTTGGTCATGTATTTGTGCGGTGTGTTAAAGTGACACTAAAGCTAGGCCACAAGGGCTAAGTGTGTGGAAAGATATTATTTCAAGAAGAGTCAAATGATGGTGACTCTTTAGGCTAGGTAAGCTAATGATGTAAGGATCAAGCCCCCAAGTCTAGCTCTAAATGAATATGGATGAGCATAGAGGATCCCTTGATAATATCATGATGTGTGAATGTGAATGTGAATGCATTTTTATTACAGCCGCACGTCGATGTGAAGTTGCCTACGTATTCGTTAGGAATCAGGCCGAACATAGCTCTAGCCGAACCTCCCACAAGTGTATGTATACCTTAAAAAGGTCTTTTTAAGGGTTGTAACGTGGTTAGGCTAAAGATTGAAGAAGAAGGGGATAAAAGGCACAAGACCCTAGATAAGCCCCCAAGGTGTGCAACCTTGCTTTTGTATCTTTATATTTTTATGCTTGAGGCTTTCTACTCTTTTTTAGCTCTTTTTTTTTATAAGTCTGGGCAATCTCGATCATGCGGTCTATCACTCACTTGACATTCATGTTTCTCAGGCACGGTACCGAGCACTCAATAAGAAACACAATCAAAGATGTGTTCATATCAAAGACATGTTCATGTCAAAGACATTGAAACACTTGCCCTTTTTGTACACTTTTATTTATTTTTTGCTTATTTTATTTATTTTGATCTTTTGAAATCACTCAAGCTTTTGAAATTGCATAAGTTACACACCATCCCATCCCAAGGTTAGGTAGATATGGGTTGCAGAAGAAAGCTCTATCGTTAGACGAGGCTCAAAGTGGTTTATCAAAAAAAGGATTGTATTTTTGAAGGGTGAAAGGTAATATAATGTGGCTACAAGGGGTGCCTTAAATCATTGGTATACCTTGTGCTTAGTTTGACATGGATTTTTTTTTATGCAATGCAATGAAATGATCAAATGCAAGGAAATAAATGCTCATTTTTTTAAAAAAGTGAACGGTAAAAATCAAACTCTAATAAATAAATTCAAGGAGGATGAAGGTTTCTTATGCTAGACTTATTGGGGAACGGTTTGAAAAAAAGAAGAAGAAAGCATGAAATCTTGGTGAGAAGCTTGCCTTGTGCATTTGTTTCATCATTACCCTCATTTTTTTTTATTTGTCAATCACATGACTCAAACTCGATTCAACATGCATGGATGGAAGAAGGTAGGAAGAATGAAGGTCGTGATATGGGGAAATCATGTAGGAAATGGAAAGATGAAGAGATATGAAAAATTAGGAGTAGAATGTACCCCAAACTCAAATGACGGGAAAAACCGACTCATGCATGAATCTAAGACATGGTCATGGTGATATATACACAAATTATATGCTAAGACTAGTGAGTTTAGGTGACATGTTAAGACTCGTGTCATGACAATGTGGCTAGACTATGTGACTAGACTCAAGCAAAGACTAAGTTAAGACTTGACGTATATGCATTAAACTGGACAGACTTGACTCTGATTGGGATGAAACTGACGCCAAATTAAATATAAAACTCGGGTCTACAGACCCATAATTTGTACGACCTGTAGTTCTCTCTAGAACTCCGACTATGACCGAAACAAGTTGAAGCTTGTGCAGTATACGAGAATAAAAAATCCGGGTTGACTCAAAAGAATTATGATTCGATTTTAGACATATTTATTAGCTCAAATTAATTAATTAATTAATTAGGAAAATTTCTTTATAGTCATTATTAGTTTATTTAGTCTTAACACAAGTCAAACAAACGGTTAGAAAAAAACACATAGAGTAAGCACAACCAATAATGCACAATTAGTCAAGTAGGCACGATATGATGCAATGAGTTTGCAACCTAACCATGGCTCTAGTTCTCTAAAGTTCGGGATATGGGTTAGTCAAAGAGGGTCCATGGTTAATTCTCCGGATGCACCGCGCGGAAGCCTAAGCGTGAAGAATTGGCGCGAGTAGATGGGACACCGCGAGTTAAGAAAAACTCGCTTCCATGGTTTGGTGAATTCAACATTCTCGGATGTACCCTTTGTTTCTCAGAGCCTTCAATCAGGTAGATGGAGCATAAACTCCCAGAGGGTTATATCCATATGTAGAACACATATGGGTTTCAGAAAAGTGAGAAAAACTCAATCAGGAATTAGGATTGAGCAAACAGTGCTAAAAACTAGTCGAAATTAGAACGCATATTTCTGACTCGGTATTGGAAGAACTTGGCGCCAGCAATCAAAAGCCGTAGCCACAATTTGGCTTTAGCGTCTGGCGACAGAAGCTGTCGTCTGGCGCTAAAGTCAAATAAGTGGCACTAGACTTTGTTTCCAGACGCTAGTTCCTACAAGCCTCAGCACTTTTCTGTACTCGATAAAATTTTCCAGTTTTGCGCAGCATTATTTTGATCCTAGTTGTGAGAGATATTCCTAAACTTTCCTACGTGTAAAAATCCTATGTTTTAACTCATTACGGATGGTCTTTCCAATGAGATCTTTTTAAAGCATATGACAATAATGTTAATAAAAAATACGCACATGAAATACTTAAAAATTTTCGAGTGTTATCCACTCATTCTAAATAATAGCCGAAATAAATTTCAGGAATTAAAATAGAAATCCACCCTAGCGGAGTCGCCAAAAACTGTAGGGAACATTTCAAGCATTACCCCTAGCTTGAACCCCACTGTGATCATACACTTAAGCATGGTGGCGTCCAAAGGGAAGGAAGCTAGAGCAAAAGAGTCGCCAACAAGTTTTAGGAACTTGTAAACCGTTCATGAGGTGAAGGTTACACCCCTTAACGATCCAGGAGATCGTCAACTCCAATAGGTCTGGAACCATGACTGGTAGTTCGGGGATGAAGGTACAAATCCAACCTAAAAGAGATTGAACCTGCCCTAATAATAGGCCTCTACTTTATTCTGATCGTATTCATGTGCGCTTTCTGACTAACATGCAATCAATAGGCCAGGTTTAACCTAAACCTGTTTAATCTATGTTGGTTGAATTTAATGCACAAATAAACTATTATTGGCAATCACTTGAATTATAATCAAATTAACCATAATAAAGAATATTAATTATCTTATATAAGGGTGATTACAAGTACAAATTCCCTTTAAACATGCATAAATGGCGTGATCAAGCAATAACAATAATATAAATATATCAAGCAACATAATAATAATAATCATAAATATAATTATAATAATAATAACCATAATAATAATTATAATCATAAAAAACATAATTAAAAATAATCATCATAAAAATAATTATAACAATTATAATCATAAATCATAAAAATAATCATAATAGTGTTAAAGCATAATAATAACAAGATCCTAGGCATGATACTAACAAGATTAATAACAAACCCTATCATGTCACTAAACAATAAAGATCAAAGCTTTAACCCTAACATGATACTAACATGAATATTGGGAAAGAAAAAAGGAAATATCACAGGATACACAATTTTCATATTTGATATTAAAGTTACCCTAAACATGGTACTAGGAAGATCAAAATGCCCTAACATGATACTAGGAATCAAAATAACAACTTAGATATGATTTCTATATCATAATATCAATAAAATCAATTAAATCACTTACTTGGATGCCTCGTACCTCTTTCTAATAACAAAATACACACATTAGTAACTTCAAGGAAAATATAAAACAAACAATTAAATTAAATAATTGAAAGAGAGATTTGAGACCAAACCCTGAGAAATTAAACCTTTCACATCTACGGCGAAGGCAAATTTTGTTTGAAAAGTTGGTTTAGAAGAGATAGAGAGAGAAATCTTTATCTTAGAGAGAGAGAAGAGAATTAGAGAATTGTTGATGAGAGAAAATTAGAGAGAATAAGAATTGATGATTGAAAACAGTGGTTTTAGGAGGCTATTTATAGAGAAAATCAATCAGATGGATAAAAAAACGAATCAGTGTTTCAACGAGAATAAAACTCGATTAGCGCCAGATGCTGGACATTAGCGGCAGGCGCCGAAGGTTAGCGGCAGGCGCTAATGCTTGTTGTCAGGAATAGAATATGTCGTTGGAAAGCTCTTGATGTCCACTTTCCAACCCAATTAGAATCACATTAAAATACTATTTAGATAAAAAGATATGGCCGAAATAGTAGGACGGTGTTAGTTTTTCATAGAGTTTCATATCTCATTCATTTTTTTTTTTGTTATAGCTCGAATTTGATATTATAATATATCATTGGAAAGATAATTTCAATATCTATCCAACCATATAAATCCTAATATATTTAGGAATGATAATTAATAATAGGCCCTCCTCTAGATCATTGGGCGGCAAATAAAAACAAAATCGGGCCCAGTTTAGTATTTTGGCTATTACTTTCTCAGTATTCATCGAAATTGGGCTTATAATATATCGTTGGAAAGGTCTTTTAAAACCCCATCCAATTACACTATTATTGGGCCCTTATTGTGGACCAAACTAAACTGGAATTCACGTTTTTCATAAATATGGTTAGAAAAGAAATATTTTTAAAAAACAGAAAGAAGAGATATTTTAATAAAAACATCCTCATCACTTGACTTTTCACACTTTCGCTTTCTTCGATAATCAAATGACGTGAAAGGTATTCATCACTGGGTTTGGTTTTGAGGAGACACATTTGGGTGTCTACATCTAGGTGTGTCTAGAACTAAAGTATTTGGAATTTTGTGAGAGAGACGTTTTAGAAAAAGAATATAGAGAAAGAAAGCTTCTAGCTATTAGAGAGAGAGAAAAATGATTGGCAATAATAATTGTGAATGAATAAAAACGAGAAGATACGACCCCTATTTATAGAAAAAATAGTCCGGAATCAAATCAAGTCATATTCGGAATAAAATACCTCATTTCGCCAACGATAGGAGTTAGCGTCAGACGACAGGAGCAACGCTAGGCGACATCCTTATCAACTTGCGCTAAGTCAAAATTAAAACACGCTTTCCAGGCGGAATCCTCTTCTTAATACGATTAAGGAGCTAATTCCGCATTGATCAAATTAAAATCAGGTTTGTGAAAATTCACATATTTTATCCAAAATAAAACTCTTTAATATATAATTATGAATCCTAATCTCTTTAGAATTTAAAAGAACCATCTAGATAATTCTAGAAGATTAAAATCAATCCTAATAACTTTAGGAATAATAATTAATACGCCCTCCTCTTAATCATTAGGCCAAATATAAAATTATTTTCGGGACAAATTTAATTTAATCCATAAATTTCTCATTATTCATTGAAATTTAGCTTATTATATATTGTTGGAAAGCTCTTTTCGAACGCAATCTAACTACATTATTGTTTGACCCTTATCATGGACCAAACCAAATTGTGTTGGTTGATTAGGTGAGTCCCACTCACCGCGGAAAAAACCCGAGCCAAGGATCACGCTCGCAATAAATAATATCATTAATGCATAAAATAAACTCAAAGGTGCAAAATAGGAAATATACATTTGTCGCGTGCTTCGCCCCACAAAATGGGCTCTTACTTGAAAGCTTAGCCCCGAAAACACGAGAGCCTCCGATGGAGATCCACCCGTAAAAATAACTACCAACTTTTAGGTCTCTTACCTCGAGGTTAGCGAGGTTCGACCAAAACTCGAGTATTATATGAGCTTAAGAGTTTTTCCTAATGCAATGCTCTATTGAACTCCTAATCAATCACTCTCCCCAAAAACCTAAGGTGGGTATTTATAGGGAGGAGTGAGAGTGGGAATTTCAATCCCATCAATGTAGGAGCATGAAATTCCACAATTTTAAAGCAAAAAAAAAAAAAAGAAAACTAATAATAAATGTACAAGTGTCATTAATACATGTAAAGGGAAGTGAGGACCACTTGGAGAGTAGGGGACCATACTTGCTCCCCACTCCATACTCTCCTTATGCCACGTGTCCCTCACACTTAAATCCTCCCTTCACATGCTTCCCCTTAGCCCACGGCCCCGCTACCAACACCAAGATGATGCGGGCTGCTACTGCTTGCGACCAGCAAGCAACACACACCTTGTGCTGGTTGCTGATGATGTTTGTGGTCGTGGTTGCCCTTGGCTGTTAGCATTGGTGTGCTAGCATGCACCAGCCAGCCTAGGCTCGGCTTGGTGCGCATTCTAGCCACCTATGCTAGCACATTATTCCCCTAGCACTCGGATGCTCGGGCATTCCGATGCTAGGGGTATTTTGGAAAAATATTGTCGATTTATTATTATTTGCACGTCTCGTCTTTTATTATTATTAACTCGACTTCCGAATCTTGGTTTCGACGCTCTAAGCTTGAATTTCCGACGTCTAAATATTTAATACTCAGGCGGCTCATTAATTCTTCTGAATTAATTCGTCGAGTTGGTTTGTTAATTGCGTTGTTGTGACCCGAAGGGTTCAGTTAAGATTAAGCTGTAATATTAATTATGCATTAATATTACTAATCGGAAGCAGCCTCCACCTAGGCATTCCAATCACTTGACCTTACTTAATATATTAGCTTTCTAACAATTCTAAATCCACTATAAGAATAATACACTTGTTTGAAGGACACCATTCCTTTCAATCTCCCACAAGTCCTTCCGTACAAGTGCGCATTCAGTGTATAGCCCCTTTCCTATGTCTCTTCAAGAACTACAAGGTAAGATTATTCGTCATCCTTGTTACGCCCAGAAGTGTTTCTCAAAATCCGAGTTTGAATGTCAATAAGAAGATGATTTCTAAAATCCATTAGAGCACGGCCATGCATTTCCACTGTCTCGCTCTTCGAGAGGCCTTGTATACAACAAGACATGTTCCCTATTATTAGTAGGGGGACATTCCCAGTCCTGTAATGTAGCTTCTCTTACTAAAAGGATCTAGCTGACATGCTCAAGTCGTATTCACCTAATAATATGAACACCACAACTTCTTCACCGCACCAACTAGAAGCTCCCCCAAGCTAAGCTTGGGACTAGTAACCAATGCGGCTCATATAGGCTTTTAATGTGGCTAAATAAATAATAAAAAGGGCACAAGCAACAACATGGGTAACAAGAAGGGAACAAGTATCTAATATCTTCTAAAGGCTACCTAAGAGAACAAATGCCTTCGTCCTCCTCAATGTGCATAATATTGTGCCATACAAACATTACTAATAGTCGCAAACCAATACTCAAATTTCTTGACATACCAGCAACTATCACACATTCCTAACCAAAGCAACTAGTCAAGCATTATATTCACAAATAGTTTGCAAAATTCACGCATTTTTAGGGATCCAACAATTAAACTTCAAATCATGATCAACAAATCCACAAAGCTCATTATCATATACCAAGAATCAAAACAATATTTTCCAAGTATGGTACACAGGGAAGCATGATTTACAATTCGTTGGAACGTAGTTTTGAATTTTTTTTATTTTTTTATTTTTTTGTATTTTTTTTCATAAAGGAAAGCAATAAAAACTACACTAGAGAGCAATAAAATCTAAACTAGAAAAGCAATAAATAGAGAAAAGAGAGAAAGAGTTACCATATGTACAAGAAACCTACCCCAAGCCAAATCAAGCAATGCCCTCATTGACTTAGGAGTGTAGCTAGTCGAAACTACTCCTCGTCATCATCCTCATCCATCCTCTGGTAGCCTCCTTCATAACTCGAGCCGGAACCACCCTGGCTTGTACCAACACCACCATAGCCCGAACCACCTGCAAAGTAGTTAGGGTCTACATTTCCCCCCATTCCCCTAAAAGGAGCATCGCCCCCATAACCATGGACTGAAGAGTAGTCCTCAAAAGTACCAAAAGCTCCGGGGGTCGAATACCCTCCTTGGGGTAATTGGAACCAATCAGAAACTAATTCCTCGTGGGGAATAGCCCCTCGGTGTGCATAGTCGTCATACATAGGGTATAACCCCCTCTTGAGGTTCATCTCAAAATGGCCTACCATCGTATCTAAAGTACCTAACCTAGAGTCTAGGTTTTTCACCATGCCCTCCACTCTCCCTTGCCCTCTCTCTATACGGTCTAGTTGGCTCCTAAAAGCTAAAAAGTCATAAGGGGCATGGGGGTCGATAATATAATCGACGGAGGAGGTGGGTATGTCATAGGTTTAAGGTTAGGGTGGTGGTTGGTATTGGGGTGAATGGTGGAGTTGTGGTGAAAGGTGAGGCTCTTGAACCTCGCCTTGACCGTTTATCTCAAAAGTGTAGGAAGGCTTCCCCTTCTCAAATTTGGTAAAGGCAGGGTTGGGTAGTGTAAATACTTGGTCTCTCCTACCCGATTCTCGGTGGACTATCCACCATGTCTCACTGCCATAGGTTACACCCAATTAAGGCCCCCTAAGTATGCTAGGTCTATGAGGGTAGAACCCTCCACTTTCCTATGCCCGGTAGGGTTCCATCATAGGCGTTTCACAGCTATATGGGTCACCAACCCCCCAAAGTAGGTAAGTGCCCTAGACCTACCCCCCTCAACCACATTGGCCGCCCTTTGAAAATGTTGGGCTATCCTATGTGGTATGTTCAGTTTTTTAGCATTAGGAATCATATAGGAAGCCAACAATTCAAGTTCATCCCTCCTAACGTTTGCCGGTTTGCCTCCCAAAAATTGCGAGGACAGTAAACCTTTGCCAAAAATTTGGGACGGGATGTTGAATCCACGTCCCTTTGGCATGTTGGAGGCTAAGTCAAGTCTTAGCCTAGGCAACGTAGGATGATGCACAAATTGAGTAGAGATAACCTGCCTTTGGAGAGGTTGAGCATCCTAGCTCGTTGTTCGGTTGAGGTTATGACAACTTCCTCGCATCCCAGTATTTGAAGCTTCGGGTCGACCATCGGTTGTTGTTGCCGCCTATAACCTTCACCTCTTTGTTGTCTAGATCTCTTTGAAGCCATTTTTAGTGAAAAAGTTCGGAATTGAAGATTTCTCTCTCTAAGGGTTTTGAGAAATCTTGAGAGAAAGTGGTAGAAATTTAGTGGAGAATGTAGAGAAAGGTGTAGGGATAAAGAATATGTGAAAAATTTTGAGTTTTGATTGATGAATTTGAGGAGATTTTGAAAGGAAAGTGAGTTTGGAGGTTTTAGAGAGAGAAAGTGTGAATGAAGAAGAAGAAGTAAGAAAGAAAGGGAAAAGAAAGGGGAAGAAAGAAATATAAGCCCGGACAAAAAATTAGGAGCGCTCGATCGGGCGAGCCTCGCCCGATCGGGCGAAGACTGGTTCTACTGAAATGTGAAATGCACGCCCGATCGGGCGCGAACTAAAACCCGAAATTCACCATGTTGCTCGCCTGATCGGGCGAGCTTTGCCTGACATTTCTTTTTATGTCACTAGATTTCTCTAAAATTATGCCCTAGCAAGCGGCCTCGCCCGATCGGGCGAAATTTCCCTTGATTTTTTTCCTTCCTTGCGCGCCCTATCGGGCAAATATAAGCTCCGATAAAATCCAAACTACACGCCCAATCGAGAATCCTTGCTCGATCGAGCACTTTTTACTGATTTCTTACCCCTAAGTGCGCGCCCGATCGGGCGAGCCCCGCCTGATCGGGCTTGTACCCAATCTGATAGTTCTTTTTTTCTTCACACTTTTTCTCTTGAAAACTCCTTACTTTATAATCTAAAACCTATACAAAAACACTTATGAAAGGTAAAATTTCACTCTCCTCACCTCTCTAAAAAAAGAAAAAAAGAAAAGAAAAGAAAAACTAGTCTAGAAAGCAAGAAATACGGGTTGCCTCCCACAAAGCGCTGGTTTATCTAGGTCCCGCATGACCCTCTTACAACATTGAAGCTCAAAATGGACCGGAACCGCTTAGGTGAAGTAGTTCAACTGCACCAATCGTAGCCCCTTCATGTTATAGCTTGAGACTTTTGCCATTAACCTTGAACTCGTAACCATGTTAATCGAACACCTCCACAGAACCGAATTTTTTAGCCCTTTTGACATTAAAAGGACCCGACCACCTTTACTTCAACTTTCCTGGGAATACTTTAAGTCTAGACTTAAACAACAACACTTTATCACCTTCTTTTAATTCTCTCGGAAGGATAATCTTGCCGTGCCATCTCTTTGTCTTCTCCTTGTAGACACGAGCACTATCATAGGCTGTCAACCTAAACTCATCGAGTTGGTTAAGTTGACGTAACCTCTTTTATCCCGCCAATTTTGCATCCAAATTGAGCTCCTTAATAGCCCAATATGCCTTGTATTCTAATTCTACCGGAAGATGACATGCTTTACCGTACACGAGTCTATATGGAGTAGTACTTATTGGGGTCTTAAACGCGGTTCTGTATGGCCAAAGGGTGTCATCCAACTTATCTCTCCAATCTTTCCTTGATTTTGCCACCACCTTTTCTAAAATATCCTTGATCTCACGGTTGGAAACTTCAACTTGGCCACTAGTTTGAAGATGGTAGGCTAAACTTGTCCTATGGTAGACATTGTACTTTTTGAGGAGGATGTCTAACTTAAGCTCATGAAAGTGAGATCCTCCGTCACTGATTATAGCTCTAGGCACTCCAAATCTTAGAAAGATAGTCTTCTTAAAAAGTCTGTGGACCACCTTGGCATCATTAGTAGGAGTAGCGATGGCCTCAACACACTTGGATACATAATCGACGGTGACAAGTATATAGCGGTTCCCCTTTGAAGAAGGAAACAGCCCCATGTAATCAACACCCCAAACATCAAAATTTTCAACTTCCAAAATTCCAGTTTGAGGCATCTCATGCCGCCGCAAGATGTTGCCAGTACTCCAACAAGAGTCATAAGCCTGCAGAAAAATGTTAGCATCCTTGAACATAGTAGGCCAATAGAAACCTGACTAATTAATCTTGGCCACCGTTTTTGTGGGCCCATGATGTCCTGCATATGGTAAGGTGTGGAAAATAGTAAGCACACCGTGAACTTCCCATTCAGGAACACACCTGCCAAATAATCCATTTGCACACTCACGAAATAAAAAAGGATCATCCCAAAAATAGTGTTTAACATCAGAAAGGAATTTCTTTTTCTATTGGTAGGACAAGTCAGGAGGTAGAGTACCACCCACTAAATAATTAGCAAAGTCAGCATACCATGGGTGTTGCTGTACAACTTAATATAGGTTTTCATCATGGAAAGAATCATCTATAGGAAGAGAATCCTTACCCTCATCATACCTGATACGTGACAAGTGGTCTGCCACTACGTTCTCTGCTCCCTTTTTATATTTTATCTCGATATTGAAATCTTGGAGCAAAAGGACCCAACAGAGTAGCCTAAGCTTTGATTCCGCCTAGCTATCAAGTACTTCAAAGCTGCATGGTCAGTAAAAACAATGACTTTAGAACCAACAAGATATGATCTAAAAATTTTCTAAAGCATATATGACAGCAAGAAACTCCTTCTCCGTTGAGGCATAGTTGACTTGGGCTTCATCTAAATTTTTTCTTGCATAATAAATAGCGTGCAAAACTTTGTCCTTTCTGTGTCCGAGCACGGCTCCTAGTGTAAAGTCACTTGCATCGCACATGATCTCGAAAGGTAAACTCCAATCGGGAGCACATATGATGGGTGTCGATAGCAAAGCCTACTTAATCCTGTTAAAAGCCTCAAGACACTCGTCAGTAAAAATAAAAGGGGCATCCTTGAGTAAAAGCTGAGTCAGTGGTTTAGCAATTTTAGAAAAGTCTTTGATAAAGCGACGATAAAACCCTGCATGACCCAAGAAACTTCTAAATCCCTTAACATTAACTGGGGGAGGTAATTGCTCAATCACTGAAATCTTAGCTTTATCTAATTGTATGCCCTTGTAAGATACAACGTGACCTAGAACTACTCCCTCTTTCACCATAAAGTGACATTTCTCCCAGTTTAGTACCAAATTGCATTCTTCACATCGTTTTAAAATTTTAGCGAGAATTATTAGACATGAATCAAATGAAGAACCATACACGCTAAAATCATCCATAAAGACTTCCATAATAAACTCTATGAAATCAGAGAAAATGCTCATCATGTAGTGTTGAAAGGTAGCGGGGGCATCACATAAACCAAAAGGCATCCTAGCATATGCAAAAGTACCATAAGGGCATGTAAAGGTTGTCTTTTCTTGATCTTCAGGGTGAATTGGAATTGGGAAAAATCCCAAATACCCATCCAAATAGCAAAAGAACTTATGGTTTGCAAACCTCTCAAGCATTTGATCTATAAAGGGGAGGGAAAGTGGTCCTTTTTAGTGGCGATATTTAGTCTACGAAAGTCAATGCACATACGCCACCCTATTACAGTTCTAGTGGGGATTAATTCATTTTTCTCATTTGTAATCACAGTCATCCCACATTTTTTAGGCACTACCTGCACAGGACTTACCCACTTGGAGTCAGAAATAGGATAGATAATACCTGCTTCAAGTAATTTCATTACCACTTTCTTGACTACTTCCTGCATATTAGGATTCAATCTTCACTGGGGTTGAATGCAGGGCTTATAGTTATCCTATAAATGTATCCTGTGCATACAAAAATCAGGGCTAATACCCTTGAGATCATCAATACTGTACCCAATTTCTTTATTATGGGTTTGAAGAACACCTAGAAGTTCGGAAGTTTGTAGGTCATCAAGTGCAGTACTGATGATCACGGGGTATAGTTCCTGCTCATCTAGAAAAATATATTTTAAGTGAGAAGGGATAGGTTTTAGTTAAGCTTTCTTGACCTCTGCAGGTTTCGATTCCTGAACTAAATTTACTACCTTCATTGTCTTTTTGGGGTCTAACTCTTTTAGGGAAAGAGCTCTTTAAATATCTTGTACTTCATTACCCCAGACGCTTGCATTATCTGCAGATAAATTCCCACAAAGAATTTCCTCTAGGGGATCCCTTGCAAGAACCTGTGGCTAGCTATCATCACAAATACCGTCCATTATATCAATTATGTCAATAAAACAACAATTTTCCTCTAGCATAGGCCCTTTCAAAACTATCCCTAAATTAAAAGTAACATTATAATCAACAACAGAAAGGGTTAGTTTACCATTTTTTACATCTATAATGGCTCCTACAGTATGGAGGAATGGCCTACCTAATATAATGGGTATTTATGTATCCTTAGCCATGTCTAAAACTACAAAATCAACAGGGATAAAAAGTTTACCAACTCTGAAAGGGACATCCTCTAAAATAGCCATGTCTAAAACTACGATGGCATAACACTAACACTAGCACCCAAATCACACAAAGCATTATCAATAAAAACATTCCCTATATGAAAATGGATAGAAAAAACTACCGGCATCCTTTAATTTAGGAGGGGATTTATTTTGCAATAAGGCACTACACTCCTCTGTAAAAGCTATAGTTTCTACCTCATTAAAGGCCCTTTTCCTAGTTAGAATGTCTTTCATAAATTTAGCATATGCAGGAACCTGAGTGATTAAATCAGTAAAAGGAACTGTTACCTGCAAGTTTTTCACAACCTCCAAGAGCTTACTGAATTATTTATCAAACTTACCCTTCAATTATCTATTAGGGGACGGTAGTTTGATAACTAGGCTTTGCACATCTCCTCCCTTATCCTGAGATATACCCTGAAAAGAAACAGTAGAAGAGTTAGTATCTATTTGTAGCCCTGCAGGGTTAGCAGGATTAGCGTTTGGTATAGAGGAATTCGGATCAGGAACTAGTCCAACTTCCTTTGGCATAGGAAGTCAATCATAATGTGAACCACTCCTTAGAGTGATTGCATTGGCATGATCTGTAGGATGGATTGGTTGTGATGGTAGAGCTCCCTGCTGACGGGTTTGTAGGGTAGATGAAAGATGTGCAATTTGATTATCCATGATTTTATTATGGGAAAAAATAGAATCAATTTGCGCGTCCCTACTCTCCATATGCTTTTGCATGTTAGTAAGCATTGCTCTAATTTCTTTCATAGCAGGGTCAAAAGATGATGAGGGTTGTGCTTGGTTTTTCTGGCCAGAATTTGGATGGTAATATTTCTGATGTGGTGGGGGTTTCTAATGTGGTTGTTGTGGAGGTGGAGGGTTTTGTACATTGGTACTCCGGTACGAAAGATATGGATGGTTCCGGTAACCAGGATTATAAGAGTTGGAATATGGTTATTCTACTTATAGGTTTGGAAAGCATTAACTTTTTCCATGGAACTCCTACAATCTTGCTCCCAATTCCCTAAAATTCCACAATTTTCACAAAAAGCTTCATTGTTAGCAACAGCAGAAACATTAGCTACAGAGTTAGGAGTAGCAGTAAGATTATCTAATTTTTGACAAATAGATGTTAATTGAGCTTGCAAAAAGGATACGGAATCGACATTATGTTTTCCTTTTTTTGCAAACCCTCTCGGATTCCCGTATTGGGAATTGTGTATTGCCATATCTTCGATAACCTGTCCGGCATCGTCCACATTTAAATTCATGAATCTCCCACTAGCTGCAGAATCTAGAACTGATCTAGATGAATTTCCAAGTCCATTTTAGAAAGCTTGGATCAATTGCCATTGTGCTATATTATGGTGGGGGAATTCTCTCTGTAGATCCTTGAACCTCTCCCAAGCCTCTTGAGCAAAGTTCTGAATATCACTTCTTAGTACAGCTGTTCTCTCTGAAGGTTAATATTTATTATAGAAATTCAATGCAAGAGTTTCCCAGTTAGTAATACCAAGTGCAGTTCTATTCAAACCATTAAACCATAATTTAGCTTTTCCACATAATGAAAAGCGAAAAAGAATCTCGCTGATTAGGTCCTGCGTGACCCCAGCTTGTCTAATGGTGTTACAATATTGGCAGAAATCTGCAATGTGAAGATTAGGATCTGCACTCTTAGCTCCACTAAGTCGTATTCACCTTATCAAAAATAAAACTTAAATCCACTAACTATGTAGATAGGGAAGAAGGGTCGAATCACAGGGAAACAAGTCAATTTATTCCTAATTAATTAGAAGCAATCAAAATTATTAAGTAACCAAATTTGTTGTAAAAGAGTAATTAAACTACTAAAGGTAAAACTAGGAAGGGAATAAAATAGGAGATAAATCAATGAAGGAAAAACCTAGGGCATAGGTTCACTAATAAAAACCATTCCAGGGTAAATCATAATAAGCAATCATCAATGCATCAATTAATTAGATTATAAAGGGCTTTCGCTACGTATTACAATCACAAAGTTAATTTACCGGTATTAAATCTCATCTCTCGAATCTCGACTTAACCATTTATAAATTAGTCCGCCTATTGAAACTAAGCCTAAAAATCAATTCTCATCTCTCGAATGTCGAATCAATTTTGCTAAAATCATACAATTAAATCTGGCCAAACCTAATTGCATAGCATTAAATCAATCAATAGGAAAATAATCAAGCATTGATAATCAACAATCACAAATTACCCCTTCATATTATTTATTAGATCCCCATAAACCCAAAAAATAAAACTACTCAAGCATAATTAAATCTAAACTAATCAAAACAATAAAACAAGACATGATGAAAGAATTAAAGAAGATAACTGAAATTAAAAGAGAAGAAATTGTTACCAAAAGAAACCTGGATTAAGGAATGGAATTAAGAACAAAGTTGAGAGAATTTAAGAGAAAGAAAATATTCTAAGTAGAGAGAGAAAGTCTAAAAGTGAAGCTAATCAAAATTACATACAAAAATTGTTCATAAACATCCCTAAAACAAATCCTAATTGAAAACTAAAATCTCGGCTCCAAAAACACGCGCCCGATCGGGCCCGCCTTTTTCTTCGGAGCCTTCCTGGGTAGCCCTGCCCGATCGAGCTTATGCTCACCCAATCGAGCGCGCCTTCTTGCTGAAGTTCTCATATGCGCGCCCGCCCGATCGGGCGCAAGCTTTCCCGATCGGGCACGGTCTCTTCCTCGAGGCTTGGATTTCGATTGGGCTTAATTCATCGGCCCAATCCGGATTTCCTCTTCGGGTCTTGAATACACGATCCAAATGCCCCGGTATCACATACCGAGCCCTTAATCACCGGCTCTAACCGGCCTTGGGCTTTAAAGATGGTCGTGTCCTCCTAATGCTTGTAGTTGCTTCATGAAAAACCCGGAAAACGCTCCAAATGTTTAATTTCCTACAAAACTCAAGAAAAACTACAAAAACACTAGAAAACACTAATTAGTAATAAAAGTGGCTCTAAAGAGCCAAATACACTACTAACTATGACCAAGGGACGGGGTTAAAACACAATATAAATTCGACACATCACTAGCTGCCTGATAGTCGTCGTTATAATCCCCAATTACGGCAGACGTTTAACCGACATCAAAAACGGACTAGTTCTCAAACAAGAGACCTCACAATACTCATGGTCAAGAAAAGAGTTCTGATAGAATACAGAGAAATATACTTATGACAATTTTAAATCTCTTAAAGTGTTATCATAGGTCGATCCAGTATGGTTCTATATTAATACCTTTGCAAATTATTTATGTCCTTATAACACAAGAAACGGTGCTATAAATCATACTACACACTAATCTCTATTGGTCATTAATCGTCCACCATATAAATGACCTTGATTAGGGATAATTTTCAATAAAATATTCAATGTTCACTCAATAGGTGTTTCTTTATCCAAGCCATTATCTTGATACCCTATTTTGAATATTCTTTAAAATTGAATGGACTCATTATTTAACTCTAAACCACAATTAAATAGTTTTGGAATATTTAGAAAAATTTTATTCCACTATGAAACTTCACAATGTTTCATCTTATGATAATTGGTTTTCCCAAATATTTTAAGAGTAGTACTCTTCATAAAACCTTTATAGAAATCACACCCATATCTAATATACTTTATTTCTTTCACGTAATTGGTGAATGTTGTCGTTCACTTATTGCATACGTTTAGTTATAATTACTTTGCAAATCTTAGCATCTTCATTATCCACCATTTCCATAATAAGATGATAAAACTTTGAGAGTTTTAATGGATTATATGTGATTTATGATTTATTGTCCAAGCAATGGCTCCCACTCATTTTTCATGATTTGAGACCATCTCAACAACCTACAATCATCAACGTTCAACAACGAACTTTCCATTTAACATCTTCCTTATTATTGCTTTTTTTTAGGCAACAATATTCTCATCATATACTTTAGTAGACTTCTTGATAATGCCTTGCTTGGGTTTCAATCCCAACGGCTGACAATGATTTGGAATACCTAATAACTTGTGATCATGGAAATTTACCTTAAATTTCCGCACATTATACATGGATGCACATCCATGTTACCATTTCTCAAGCAACGACGCTTCTTACCTCGTGCTTATAAATGGCTTCCTTATTAAGGATTTCATACTTATTTAAGGTTTATGCTTGCATCATATATGCTCAAATTATATTTGTTTCCATGCGTCAAGAACTCATCTTCTAACTCATCCAAGTGTTTTGGATGTTCTTGACTATAATATAATACATATATTGAAGTTGATTGGTACTATATACGTACTTCACATGCTCTAAGCAAGTAAGTCGTATGATGATTCCATATCATAGCTTTTCATGATGGATTTAATTGTAAAATGATTCTAAATCTTTATCCCATCAATTTGACATTTTAGCTCATTCAGTTTCAATGAGTCTTTGCTAAATTGTTCGCTATGTGATATGGTTGAATGTCTCTTACTAGAGTCTTTCTTGTTTGACTTAGTATTTAGCCTAGCATATACTTAGTTCAAACATTTACTTAGTTTTATACATATGGGTTGAAAGCCTTTCAAAGTCCTTCATGTTTAATATGGTAAATTCCTTTATCATTTGAACATTTAATTAAGTCTATACCATAGAACTTAATTCCCAATATGTATACTAAGTATCTCCTTTAGCTTGGTCCATTGTCAAAATAATTTCAAATCTAAACATTTAGCATTTGATAGTTGTTTCACAATAGAGTTCGTAAACTTCTCGTTGGACCTTTACTTATGCTCCCACTAAACTTCTTATTCATCAAAATTTCTATGTTTCTCCATAAGCCAATCCTCTTATTAACTTTATGAGAAAACACGTTCTGATTCCTATATGCAATGCTTCCTTTAATCCCATGACGGATTCCTTGAGCTTGCTTTAAAATCTAGCATTATTTAGATTTTCAAAACCCAAAAACTATTCCATAGTGAATTCCAAAATCCTATTTTGGGAAGGTGGTTTTTGTATCTATTTTTCCATATGTTATATGTTCCATTTTGCTAGATCAATCACGAAAAGACTTAAGCATTCCGATTGGTGAATGGGTTTATGTAAAAATCAACTCCGTGCATTTAATTATATCCTTTTCAACAAATCTAGCTATGTATGCATATACATTTCCACATTTGTTAGTTTTCTAATTGAAAACTTATTTGCAATCGATGGGTCTTTCACCTTTCATGCAAATAATCAAGTTTCAAACATGATTTTCAAACATGGGGTCTGTTTCGGATTTTCATGGCCTCTAACTATTATTTGGAATTTGGATTTGTCGTAGCTATCTTACAATACATTATTCCCTTACTATCTAATAGTAAATAATATGCTTGTAAGTTTTAAGTTTATTTCTAACTCAAAGAAATTTATAGGATTCAATCCAAGCCTTTTGTGAATTCTATACCGATACGGGCTAATTGCATCAACCACTGATCTTACTGGAACATTTCTAATGTTTTGTGAGTAATGAATTCTCTTTTAAGGCACTTGTAAAGTCCTTTTGAGTATTATTGATCAAGCATTCTCATGATGTCCTTTTAAGGTATTCTGAGATTCTCAGTTCTAGTTTGTTGCTAAGCTCGATGGTCATCGAGTTCATTTTCCTCCCACTTGTCGTTTTGGAAACGTGTTACTTTCCAGAAGGACACCACTTAGAGCAACAAACATTATGTTCTCAATTAGGTTGTGGAGATAATGCCCGTATAGTCTCACTTGAATGCTTTCAAAGAGACATGTATATTGTCTTTGGGTAAAAGTTAATTGTGAAATAAACAATTAGCTCCCATTTGAGCTATCTTAGCCTCTAATGAGCGACTAAGATCCCACTGAGCCGGTGAACTCCCATTTAGTCCCTTAGCTCCCACTGAGCCAGTGAGCTCCCACTAAGACTAAGAGTCTTAGACATATACTTGAAAAGACGTTTAGAAGTTATTTCTATCCATAACTTAATATGGCGTCCTTTCTTAGCTTCGACATTTCATTTACTATAACATTAGTCATTTGTGCAAATCTTTAAGAACTTTATGGGAAGGGTTGTGAACCATCTTTGTTCGAGTCATTTTCAAATGACATCGAGATCTCCGTGAAGACAAGCTATGTTCTTTGTGGAGTTCATTATGAAAATTTCGATTCATAACTTTGAGATGGTTACGCTTGGCTCAAGAAAACATCAATCGATCTAATCTAGATATTTTGGTATCTTTCCAAGTCGATTCTATACTTCACTGGACTCTTGAGCTACTAAAGTCAAGTTTGTTCACATTTGATGAATGTAACCATATCCTTTCAAATTCTTCGTGAAACGTTGAAGTAATTGAATTCTCTTTAGCCATCGGAGTCAATTCTCTATACCAAGAGCAATAGCTTTTTTCTTTGTCGGTTTCAAAAAATAACACTTGCTTGTCTTAGAACGATTTTGAATCGAGCAACTATCAAGAGCCTATCTAATAGAGCCTTGAGTACGTTCTTGTCGATGGGACATTGCTAAAGATGTTTGGAACGCAAATCATGCCCATGATTTGAACTTAGTGTTTTTATCATGTTTAGGGAAATGTTTGTTTATCATCAAGAATTTCTTGACTCAACGCTTGGATAACCATGCCATTCAAATAAATTCGCAACTATTGCTTTTACTTTGAATGTGAGTCTTTCCGTGTGTAAACGGATCAATTACTAATTATGGAACATAATAATAACCATTAATTGTTCCAGCCTTTTGCTTAAAAGATCTTTAAACAAAGCATACAACTTTACAACTTATGTAGCTCTCCTTTCTTCATTCTAAGCTTGTAAGTCGATAACTTAGCTTAACTTCAATAGTTTGAGGTCAATTTCAAAGTGGAACACTCAAGCAGTATCCGATACTTGAGAAGATAACGAATTGCTAAGTTAACTACAATAACATGAACTCATGGGTTGAAATGGAATCTTATTCCTTTTCTTCGTTCCTTGTTTCCTATAGTTCTTATTGTACAATATCTCATGACCTTACTTTAAAAACCATTTCTTTAAGTGCCTTGACTTTACACTTTGTTAGGCATAATCAGGTACCTAGTGCGCCGTAAAACAAAGTTCTATCTTTTCTTTCAATTCACACTTGAATTACTACATCAATGAGTCCTACTCATTTATGTATGAAGCGAAAAGATACGTTGGTTGTAAAATATTGACAATTTGAGTTTGCAACTCAATACTTAATGTTTTATCAAAACTACCAAGTATTTTGAATACATGATGTCCAACCTTCCTTTCGGACTTTGTTGTAAAAGTCATTTATGAGAATAGTATTTTAGAAATGCTTTTCCTTTCTTTGAGAACTATTCTTAAGGATTACCTTTACCAATCATGGAAACAATATTAAATGCTTTAGAGTACTGTAAATATAAGTGCAAAATATAACCATTTATCAAGAATATAATAAGTTTGAAATTTAAGAGCATTTATGCAAACTTTAATCTTATTAAACGTCTTATTCACGCATAAAATTGTCCCTATTTGGCGAGAATAATGTGATTCCAAGATCCAAGGGATCAATGAGTAATTAGGCATGCTTTGGCTTGTCCTACCACTTGATACCCCAAGGTAAGCAATTCTTTGCTAATGGCTCCAAGCCACGCTTGGGTAGATAATCATCACATTCTAATGCGTCATGACGATATATCTCTTCTTCCACGACATATATGGACTCAATCACTCATATCGTTGACTACAACCAAAACCAACATGCACACCCGGTGTGCCTTACGATCCTTGGAGTAGTGATGGTACCTCGCTTTGGCGTAGCCCACCACCACACATATTCGGTGTGCAAGTGTTGTTTTGGAAAGGCATGTTTTACTCTATATTTTTAGGGACCTAGGTTTTCTATGTTGGTTTATTTAAATGAACTTAATTAATCATCACAACATAATGAAAACCTAAACATGCATCTGACATATCATTCATATATAAGCACAAGCAAAAATATATAAAGCATGAGTATAAGATGCATATTTGCAACTAGCATGCCCCCTTGAATTCTTTAAGTCTTCAAAAGGTCTTCTCATGCTACTTCATGGCTTTGTCTTTCAAGAACCTCTGTCTTTAAGTCATAACCAAATTATGCAACTACTAGTATCCACGACTAGGATCAATCTAAATGTTAAGGTACAAAAATACTCAACGGTACGTAGACCGTATTTAGATTTATAAAAATACATCACAGCACGTAATCCGTATTTTCTATCCTAATCAAGTCCCACTAGTTGCCATTTCATAAAACTTGTGAAAGAATATACATTCCATTCATCCATTAACTATATGTGAATGGCCCATGCATTTTACAACAAACAAGTACTAATGCATTAAACACGTGCGCGCACTAGTAACTAATCTAGGTGGTTAATTCGATTAACACGCCTAATTAAAACTACTCAAAGTTGTTTAATCGAATATGTAATTGACGTAATTAATAATCGAAGCTCCCACTAAATTACGCATCCATCTTAATTAATCCAATTAATTAAGTTGGTAGAACCCAAAATTTGTCAAAATAAATTTTGTTTGTCAAAATAAATTTTGCCAATGCCACTCAAAACCAAGGCCTAGCCTCTATAAATATTTTAATTAAAATAAAAAAAATTAATTAAAATAAAATAGCAAAATAAACAAAAAATAGCATCGCCTTAAAACCCGGGGTTTAAGTGCCAAGTGTGAGGTTGTGCGTATCGTGTCGCAAGCACGTAGCACACCCACACGCACTCCCCGCATCACAGCTAACACCCTTGCCGCGCCAAGCCGTGCACTCAAATATGCTCGCACAACCCCATGCACTCACTGCCGCACCACAGCAGCCATGTGCTGCCTTACGCACGAACGCACACAAATCTGCACGATGTTGCTGCTGTTGTAGCAGCCACATGGCCGCACACAACCCTTGAGCAGCCCCTTTGGCAGCCACATGCGGTCTGCTACGCAGCCCGACTAACCAAGGGAGGCTTTGCCTTGATTTACGTGCCATGGCCTCGGGATTTTATGCCGATTTTGCATGTTAAAATATTAATTCTAAATTAATTTTAGAAATAATTCAATGAGAAAAAATTGAAAATTTAAACAAGTCTAACTTAAATAAAATTTATCAAGGTGCAATCAACCAAAATAATTCCCAAGAACCATTATTTAATTAAATTGGTTTAACCTGGTGCAAGAAAATAAATAAGGCAATTTCTCATTATTAATTTAATCAATTTACATTAATCTAGAGATTTTGACAAAGTAAGAGGTAGTTGGAAAAATATGAACTTTAATGTTCAAATGAAAAAATCCAACTACTAACACTTGTGAATCCTTGAAAAATTATATCTTACAATATGAAGATAAACAAATTTCTATCACAAAGTTTTAAACTTTATGTTTCCAATCAACCAAAAATGATTAAAACAACAAAGTTCAACAAAAAATTCATGGAATTTAGTAGCTTTTAAAGTTTCAATCACTTAACATAATTAAAGATTGAATTTTTAGTACTTTAGAAGCCTCAAAAACAAAAATTTCACACTTAATGCAATTAATTTGCAATTATGTGAAAAAATAACTTCAAGCTTTCAAACACAAATTACCACCAAGTTATTATGCCTAAAGAGGTTTAAAATTACATATAAAATATGTATTAAACCAATTACATAACCACCATTAATATGCAATTAACTTTCAAGGTTAGAAAGACTTAAAATTTTTCGTTAAAACAAAAAACCCCTCGAAAAATGCATTTCTGGTCGTTTTTTGCTAAAAACCGAGTTCTTAAAGGGTAAAACCATTTCCAAAACGCCTTTTCCACCAAAAATTCACTACTTTTGGGTCGAAAATCTTGGTTCGGGAGCTCAAGTCAGTTCTAATACGAGGTTAAAATGGATAAAACTAGCTACTGATCTAATTAACAACTTATAACTTGAAAAATTAGGCCATAAAAATAATTTGAAAAATATGATAATTAAAAATAAACGAGCGGGGCTCCGATACCGCTGTTGGTTGATTTGGTGAGTCCCACTCACCGCGGAAAAAACCTGAGTCAGGATCATGCTCGCAATAAATAATATCACTAATGCATAAAATTAACAAAAAGGGGACAAAATAGGAAATATACCTTTGTCGCGTGCTTCGCTCCACAAAATGGGCTCTTACTTGAAAGCTTATCCGAGAAAACACGAGAGCCTTCGACGGAGATCCATCCGCAAAAACAACTACCGACTTTTAGGTCTGTTACCTCTAGGTTAGCGAGGTTCGACCAAAACCCGAGTATTATATGAGTTTAAGGGTTTTTGCTAATACAATGCTCTATTGAACTCCTACACAAGCACTCTCCCAAAAAACCGAAGGTGGGTATTTATATGGAGGAGTAAAAATGGGAATTTCTATCCCATCAATGTGGGAGCATAAAATTCCACAAATTATTTTAAAGTAAAAATAAAATAAATTAGAAAACTAATAATAAATCTACAAGTGTCATTAATACATGTAAAGGGAAGTGAGGACCACTTGGAGAGTAAGGGACCATACTTGCTCCCCACTCCATATTCTCCTTGTGTCACATGTCCCTCACACTTAAAGCCTCCCTTCACATGCTTCCCATTAGCCCACGGCCCGGCTACATGCACCAAGATGATGCGGGCTGCTGCTGCTCACAGCTAGCAAGCTTTGCACGCTTGTGCGGACTGTTGCTGCTTGTGCCAAGAAAGCCACGCACACCTTGTGCGGGCTGCTGCTACTGCTTGCGGTCGTGGCTGCCCTTGGCTGCTAGCATTGGTGCGCTAGCATGCACCAGCCAACCTAGGCTCGGCTTAGTGCGCATGCTAGTCATCTATGCTAGCACATTATGCCCCTAGCACTCGGATGCTCGGGGCATTCCTATGCTAGCAGTATTTTAGGAAATATTGTCGATTTATTATTATTTGTGCGTCTCGTCTTTTATTATTATTGACTCGACTTCCTACGCTCGGTTTCAACGCTCTAAGCTTGAAATTCCGACCTCTAAATATTTAATACTCATGCGACTCATTAATTTCTTCTGAATTAATTCGTCAAGTCGGTTTGTTAATTGCTTGGGTTTGACCCGAAGGGGTGAGTCAAGATTAAGTTGTAATATTAATTATGCATTAATATTAGTGATTGGAAGCGGCCTCTACTTAGGCATTTCGATCACTTGACCTTACTGAATATATTAGGTTTCTAAGAAAGAGACATATTTTAATAAAAAAAACATCCACATTACTAGACTTTTCACACTTTCACTTCGTTCAATAATCAAATGACGTTAAAGATATTCATCACTGGTTTTGGTTTTGGGGAGACACATTGGGTGTCTACCGCTACCCATCTCCCTAAACCTCCGCCTTCGATCAAAACCATCCCGTATTCTTCGGTTGTGCCATATTTAGTTTGGTTCGATTGATAAATATGGTAATATTGTTGAAAAAGGAAGGATAAAAAGGGGCCAAAATGGACACATATTTTGCTGGTTTCTAGCAATTAGGGTAGGAGAAAGGGAGGGAGACGATGTCGCATAGGGTGGGGGAAATAGGGGACGGCTGGTGGAGGAGAGCGTCTAGGTTAGGGGCTGCCGATGTAGGGGGTTGTTAATTAGGTTGGGGAATCATACATGTTTGGTGTTCTTTTTTAAAAAAAAATTAAAATGTAAAAATATTTTTAAAAAAACAACCTGCCGATCGTATTGTGACATGTGTCAGTTATAACCTATTAAATAGGTTACCAACCTGTTGCCGTCGTTTGAAGCGCGCCTACGTTAAAACATGTTGTCAATATGCTTGGAACTCATAGGAAGTGGGAATTGAAATTATATGATTAGGGACAAGGAAATCAGGGAGCCGCCAACAAGTTTTTATGGAACTTGTAAACCGTTCACGAATCATTTATGGAAACCACGATAAATGGACAACGAAAGGCAACAACGATTACCTCGTCAAGGTTACACCCCATTCATAATCCATGAGATTACTAACTCCATATCGCTCAGAACCATAAAAGGAGTATCGAGGATGATGTTACGAAGTGAGTCATGGAGTTACATTCGCCCGTATTGGCCTCTACTCAATTCTTATAGTTAAAATTGATTCCTACGATCTCAATGGCATGCAAACAAAATATTTAATTTTCTCCAAACTATTATTATGATAAATTGGTAGAATATTAATGCAACACATAGTTCTAAATATTGTGATCACATGATTTAATAAAAATATTAAAAAGGAACCTAAACCGGCTGTCCAAATTATCTTATTAGGCGTGATTTTCAATTACATATTCCTTTGAAACATGCAATATGGTGATCAACTAATATATTAAAAGTCAACATTAATATTGGAAGTAATTCAACAATAATACCGTTAGTCAAATCAAATATAAATAAACTTAATCATGATACAAGCAACACGAATAAAAATAAGAGTAATTAAATGATTAATTACTCACTTTCAGCTTTTTCTTGAAATTGCTACATCATGAATAAACTGTTAGTAACTTCAATAATAATATAAATCGAATGGAAATTAAATTAAAAAGAAGATTTGATTTGGTCCAAACCCTCAATTAACTATACCTTTTCATGCCTTAATTTAAGGACAGAATCTCGGGTAAAGTATGGACTCCTTGGAGTATTGAGGGGAAATATTATGGAAGAATAGAGAGGGTAGTGTTTAGGCTAAAGAAGGAGAAGAGAATGATTTTATGATCAAGATTTTTTATGATAAAAAGTGGGGACATATGACCTCTATTTCCAAAGAAAAAAGAAGGGTCAAAGAATTAAGAAAAGATAAGAATTCGAATCGGAATAAAACTCTTGCGATAGATTACAGTTTTTGCGGTTTTTTTTTATCATATATTTTGATCCAGAAATCAAAATACGATAAATAATATTTTATTAGGAAGAAGTTGAAGTCTAATTTCTAACCCAATTAAAATCAGATTAAAATATATTGTAGAATGAAAGATATTGCCAAAATAGTGGGATAGTGTTAACTTTGGATAGAGTTTGGTATTTCAATCATATCTTTTTCGTTATAGCTCGGAATCAATATTATAACATATCATTGGAAAGATAATTTTAAGGGATATCCAATCATTTTTTATTTGAATAAAAAAAATGAGGCACAAAAATCATATCTGACTATCTTTGAACGTCTTTCAATTCGAATAGAATTAGGACTTTCAAAAAGAAAAGTTTTATTTAATTTGAAACTTTTTAATGTTATCTTTTTCAAAAGGGATAACTAAGATCATTTAGAAACTTATAGAAGCTTTTCATTAATCCTTATTTGTTTACGAATGGGAGTAGATCTTTTGTGATATGAAATAACCAAGGAAAACAAAAAAAAGGGGAATATTCAAGTAACCACAACTTCAAAATCAACAAAACAAGATAAACCTATCTCAACAATAGCCAAGATAAATGAAACAAGGGATTCTTAATCAAGTTAACACAAAGTAAATCTAGGATTAAGGTATAGAGAGAAAGTAGCAATCACAAAGATTATGGTATAGAGAGAAAGTGTCTTTGATTACAAATTCAAGAAAAAAAAGTTCATCAAAAATTAAATACAAAACGTTCTCAATAGGAACTTAAATAGTCCGTACAAAACTGACTAAAAACGGGAAAAGGTCCGGCCGAACACTGGGTAGGTTATGCCGAACCAAGGGGTAGGTTCGGTCGAACTTCCTTGCCCCTGGTTCGATCGAACTTTTGGTGTTTGACCCCTCCTGCAAAGATGCTGAAATATGATTGAAACTACCTTGGAGGTTCGGTCAGACTCGCCTCGGTTCGGTTAAACTTCCTTGCTCCTCGCGACTGCCTAGAAAACTCAACTTCAAACGTTCATAACTTCTTTGTTTCTTGATTAAATTTGGCATGTGACCTTTTGTTAGAAAGCTCTTTAACTCTACTTTCACCTCCAACTTGAATCGCCTAAAAAATACTTGTAAAAAAGGAGATATGGCTGAATGAAGTAGTTGCACCATTTATTGATAAGCTTCTTCCCTCTCATCCTTGTTCCCATTCTTTATTTTTAACCATCAATTGTAAAATCAAGACACAAGGATTACTTTTATTCACCTAAGTCACGTTAACATAGAGAATTTATCCAAAAAGTAGATTGGAGCCATAAATGCCACCAAATTGATCATATAGTCCCACAACTCGTTGTTTTCAATGATGCACCCGCATCACACCCTCTCTCTTGAAAAGGAATTGACCTCAATTCCTAGAGATGACATAAAACTCAAACCAAACCTTGGATAATGACATCATTATTAAAAGCAATAAATCCTACTTGGCTTCACAAAACACATTCAACCGATGTATCTACCCGGATCAAACACCAAGATGATGAACTTGAACAAAATGAGGAGTAATATCAAGTGAATCATTGTGTAGAGCAAGAGGAGAACAATAATATCACCATTAACATTATTAATTCTTTTACCCTAGCACCCACAACAAACGCAATACGATAATGATGAGCGTCATTTGTGGCGCTCAAAAGAATAAGATTTAGGTTCATTTTCTTTATTTTCGATCATCATTTTCATAAAAGTTTTTAAGTTATATTTGGTTTTCCATTTTATATTTCATTTTGGTTCTCAATTATATTTTACGAGTTATTCATATTTTTAGATGATAATTCATAGTTTTAGTTTGAATTTTATTTTATTCTCTCTCTTAGTTTTATTTGTATTTTGTAGGTTAATAATCAAGTAAATTTGCTCATTTTGGGGCTGCCTTGCTCATGGGCATCACCTTGAGTGCAGCGATGATAGGGATGCTCGGGAGGGCAGACGAGCCGCACCAACAATCTCAATCTCAAGTCACTTCCCCTACTTCCCCCTTCGCACCATACCTGCCACCAATTTAGCCTCCTATCAGCCACCAAATACCAGCCCCGAGCACTGTTAAGGCAAATCTAAGCTAAGACATCTAATAATTTGCTAGCTAGGTTTTGAGGGTTAATAACAATCATTCCACCAATTTATAAAGAAATTTAGAACAATAACAAGGCAATAAATAACCAATAAACATGCAATATATATTCAATAAGAACAAAGAGACAAGTTTAGAGATACAATACTGAGTAAGGACATGCTTCCTTGTTCAACAGAGAGGCAGATCCGTAGACAAAAGTATAATAGCTAGTTTATATTGGAATATCAGTGAGCGTACATGAGTGTTATAGTATCTAACTTTTCCTATTTATACCTAGAAACTCCTAGGGTTACATAGATATTGAAGATATATTCAAAGTGTAGGAGATCTCTTTAATTTATTCTCTTCCTTGTTCTGTAGATGTATTTTTGGAAAGTATCCTCTTGATTGATATTCTTGATTTTGCTTTCCTTTCTTGTTTTAATCAAGCCGCTTTGTCTGATTCGTTGTACTTCTTGATCATGGAGTGGTGCCCTAAATGTACTGGGTCGTATATTAATACGAGCCCTACAGTTGCCCCTAATTTTTATTTTCAAGTATTGAAGGGGAAAATTACCTAAAGAAACCGTTGAGGGATTTTCGAATTTTTTGAAGTTATTTCAACGGTTAACAAAAAAAAGGAACATGGTGGCAGTTTTAAGGAATTTTCCTCGATAATCATGAAGGGAGGTTTATTTCTTCTGCCAGTATTTGTTCAGTGTGCAAGCTCTTGTCTAATCACTTTACTCCTTGCCCCGATTTCGAATTTCTTCAGGTATTTTCTCTTTCTGCTCTATTCTTCCCTGTTTCTTTACTACTTTGCTTCTCTTTTGTTTTTGTGATGGGCGATACTGTGAGAGTAGTGTTTGCTGGGGTTGACGAGGGTGTGAAGAAGCCGTCTTTGGTTGCGCAGAATGTCTTCCCTGATAAGGATGTTTATCCTTCAACAGTGACAAAGGAAGAGGTTCAGAAGATTGCTGCAGTTGCGCGATTTCCTAATGAAGTGGTGGTGAAAATTCGATCTTCTAGGAAAAGAGCTGACTGGACTGCCCCTAGTTGGGTGTGCTTTTTTGAGTATCCCTTTGTGATTGGGAATACCTTCCCTTTCTCCCACCTTGTTCGTCAATTTCTGTCTAGGGTTAGGGTTTCACCTTGTCAGTTGTTGCCCCAAACTTGGAGGGTCTTTAGAATTCTCGATTTTCTGAGTGTGAATTTGGGTATAGAACTTGATGTGAGGGATTTATGCTATCCTTACACTATTAGGACCAGTGGTAAGGGTCGGGTTGGTCTCTGTTTGAAGGATGGTGTTGGCCTTTTGGTGACTAACTTTTAGAAGGCATTTGACAAGAAGTGTTATCACAAGTTTTTCTTTGTGAGGATTGACTCGTTGGGTGATGATTGTGATTTTTTTATTGACATTGTTTAGGTTGAAGGTATTCTATTTTCTTGTGTTTTCTGTGTCTTACTTTTCTTCTTTGTTGATTTGTGCTTATTTGCTTGATGGTTGCAGTGAGTAAGTTGAAGCAACGCTCTCAATCTCCATCTTTGGTTGATAAGCTATACGAGTTAAGTGCAGACGAGAGATCTTTCATCAAATTAACAAACCCGAGGCAGTAATCCAAATAGAGTCTATGGACGATTCTGATTCTAAACGGAAGGTTGCCCCTGCTATGTCTCAAAGTTTTTTTTTTTTTCCTCTTTGATGTCCCTACACATTGTTGTTGTGCTGTTCTTGTTTGCAAATCAGCTTGTGGTATTTCAATTACGTTTTTTGTATTGTTGTTGTGAATGTGGTTTTCCTCCTGTTTTCTTTTCCTTTTGAGGTTAATCTATATACCCCGTTATGTTTGTTGTATCTGTACTTCTTATGCTTCTTATAAAATCTGTTTTGTTCCTTATAGACCTTATTGTACTCTTTGCTGTATTCCCTTTTGAATTTGTCGTGTTTCTTGTAGATACTTCACGGTCGTTGAGGTCTCATGAATTGCTTAGTTCTTCTTCTATCTCGGTCGCATTAGATCGCGGGCCTATTCTAAGGGTTCAGAGGATGTCCCTGCTCCAACTAATGTGAAGCCGCTAAGGAGTGCTCCTCATCCACCCCCTCCTCGTACCAATCCTAAGAGGAAGCTTGAGATTCCTGCTGACGTTGATGCTGTTTATTTCTCTTATGATTCTCTGGCTCCCCATGTGGATAATTTGCTCTTCCCAGCCTTCAAGAAGTGCCAGTCCTCGCAGAATTTCGCTAACCTTTCTCAAAACGTTGTCGCGCAGTCTTTCCATGTATAGTATACACCTTACAAAAAATCGGCAAATCAATTTGAGTGTCCTTTTGTATCTCCTAACCTTGTTATGATATTCTGCAGAGCTTTCAGTCATGCCTTGGTGTGTTAAGCAAGGTGTCAGAGTTTATGAAGGCTTATGATGTTATGAAGAAGGAGCGTGATGCCCTTGTTGATAAGTGTAAGGCATCCATTGACGCTTTGAAGGCTGAAAGGACCAAGTACAAGCAGTGCCTTACAGATCGCGATGGGCTGAAGAATACTCTGAAGGAGGCTGCAAATGACTCTCTTGATGCAACTAGTTATTATTTTGGAAAGGTGCACTTGGAGATGATGGAGGATTACCAGCAGGGGAAACATGGGGTGTGGGACTATGATGCTGAGAAGTCTGCCTTTGAGAAAACTTTCCCTGCAGGGACTGCTGCTCCTAGTACGTTGCTATTAGCCTATGCTGATGAAGAGGTTGATACCCCCATGAACGAGGATGTCAAGGATGGTCCCAAGGATTCTAAGTCTGCTGCTGAAGAGAAGGTTCCTGCTGATAACACTGGGGAGAATTAGTTTCAATGGTGCTGTATCACCTGTTAGTTGTAAACAATATTTAAGTTTCTTTGGAGAATGTTTGTTTTTACTGCCCTAGTGCAGTTGGATAATTTGTTTTGTTTTTATGCTGCCTTGTTGCAGTTGGATGATTTGCTTATTTTGTTGCTTTTCGCAACTAAGTATTCTTACTTCTTCTGCTATGTTGTGCTTGTGTTTCTTATTGTATCACATTTGTATTACAGTTGTATTACAGTTGTAGTATGTATGTAATATTGCTTACATGTATGTGCTGCTAGTGCTTTCTTATTTTGTGGGGATAATTTATTTGCTCCTTGTTGGGATAGATAGTCGTCATCTTTTTGTGCTTTGTTATACTTTGTATGGCAGCGTAGCTGTTTGTCCTTGCAAAACAGAATTGGGTGAGGGGTGGCCCTGGGTTTCCCCCAACGGCCCTCTAATGCCAAATTCATTACTCGTACTGAATATAAATTGAATTGACAAAGTTTAAGTGAAGAAGAGTACCTATCATGCTGCCTTTGGCTGTTGGAGATTTTTGTTTTCCTGTTTTTCTTCTTTTGTTTTGTTTTTGTTGATTTTTTGGTTTTTTTTTTTTGCAAAAATAAAATGAAATTGAAATGATAACTACGTTCCTATGTTTTACAGAAATGATAGAGTTTTAAATGTGATGCGTTCCAACTTCTTTGTACCTCTTTTGGAAAGACATGTTTTACTCAATATTATTAGGGACCTAGGTTTTCTATGTTGGTTGATTTAAGTGAACTTAATTAATCATCGCAACATAATGAAAACATAAACATGCATCTAACATATCATTCATATATAAGCACAAGCATAAATATATAAAGCATGAGTATAAGATGCATATTGGCAACTAGCATGACCCCTTGAATTCTTTAAGTCTTCAAAAGGTCTTCTCTTGCAACTTCATGGCTTTGTCTTCCAAGAACCTCTGTCTTCAAGACTTAACCAAATTATGCAACTACTAGTATCTACGACTAGGATCAATCTAAATATTAAGGTACAAAAATACTCAACGATACATAGACCATATTTAGATTTATAAAAATACATCATGACACGTAATCCGTATTTTCTAACCTAATCAAGTCCTACTAGTTGCTATTTCATAAAACATGTGAGAGAATATAAATTCCATTCATCCATTCACTATATGTGAATGGCCCATTCATTTTACAACAAACAAGTAGTAATGCATTAAACACGCACGCGCACTAGTAACTAATCTAGGTGGTTAATCCGATTAACACGCCTAATTAAAACAAGCCAAAGTTGTTTAACCGATTATGTAATTGACAAAATTAATAATCGAAGCTCCCACTAATTTGCGCATCCAACTTAATTAATCCAATTAAGTAAGCTGGTAGAACTCAAAATTTGCCAAGATAAATTTTGTAATTGCCGCTCAAAACCAAGGCCTAGCCTCCTTAAATATTTTAATTAAAATAAAAAAAAATTAATTAAAATAAAACAGCAAAATAAACAAAAAATAACGTCGTCTTAAAACCCGGAGTTTAAGTGCCAAGTGTTGTGCGTATCGTGCCGCAAGCACGTAGCACACCCACACGCACTCCCCGCATCACAACTCACACCCTTGCCGCACCAAGCCATGCACTCAAATATGCTCGCACAACCCCCACGCACTCACTACCGCACCACAGCAGCCATGTGCTGCCTTACGCAGGCACGCACACACAGCCGCACCATGCTGCTACTACGTTGCTGTTGTGGCTGGATGCGCTTGTCACGCACATGGTCGCACGCAACCCTCGAGCAGCCCCTTTGGCAGCCACATGGGAGCTGCTACGTAGCCAGACTAGGCAAGGGAAGCTTTACCTCGATTTACGTGCCATGGCCTCGGGATTTTATGCCGATTTCGCGTGTTAAAATATTAATTCTAAATTAATTTTAGAAATAATTCAATGAGCAAAAATGGAAAATTTAAACAAGTGTAAATTAAATAACATTAATCAAGGTGCAATCAACCAAAATAATTCTCAAGAATCATTCTTTAATTAAATTGGTTTAACTTGGTGCAACAAAATAAATAAGGCAATTTCTTATTAATAATTTAATCAATATAAATTAATCTTGAGATTTTGACAAAGTAAGAGGTAGTTGGTAAAATATGAACTTTAATGTTCAAATGAAAAAATCCAACTACTAACACTTGGGAATCCTTGAAAAATTATATCTTACAATATGAAGATAAACAAATTTCTATCACAAAGTTTTAAACTTTATGTTTCCAATCAACCAAAAATGATTTTAACAACAAAGTTCTACACAAAATTCATGGAATTGAGTATCTTTTAAAGTTTCAATAACTTAACATAATTAAAGATTGAATCTTTAGCACTTTAGAAGCCTCAAAAACAAAAATTTCACACTTAATGCAATTAATTTGCAATTATGTGAAAAAATAAAACCAAGCTTTCAAACACAAATTATCACCAAGTAATCATGGCTAAAGAGATTTAAAATTACATATAAAATATGTGTTGAACCAATTACATAACCACCATAAATATGCAATTAATTTTCAAGGTTAGAAAGTCTTAAAAGTTTTCGTAAAAACGACCAACCCCTCGAAAAATGCATTTCTGATTGTTTTTTTGGCTAAAACCGAGTCCTAAAAGGACATAACCATTTCCAGAACGCCTTTTCCACCCATACTTCACTATTTTTAGGTCCAAAAATCTGGGTTCAGGAGCTGAAGTTAGTTCTAATACGAGTTTAAATGGATAAAACGAGCTACTAATCTAATTAGCAACTTATAACCAGAAAAATTAGGCCATAAAAATACTATCATGCTCGCAACAAAAAATATCACTAATGTATAAAATAAACAAAAAGGGGCAAAATAGAAAATATACATTTGTCGCGTGCTTCGTCCCACAAATGGGCTCTTACTTGAAAGCTTAGCCTCGAAAACACGAGAGCCTCCGACGGAGATCCACCCGCAAAAACAACTACCAACCTTTAGGTCCATTACCTCGAGGTTAGCGAGGTTCGACTAAAACCCGAGTATTATATGAGTTTAAGGGTTTTTGCTAATACAATGCTCTATTGAACTCCTACTCAAGCACTCTCCCCAAAAACCCAAGGGAGGAGTGAAAGTGGGAATTTTTATCCCATTAATGTGGGAGCATGAGATTCCAAAAATTATTTTAAAGTACAAACAAAATGAATAAGAAAAATAATAATAAATCTACAAGTGTCATTAATACATGTAAAGGGAAGTGAGGACTACTTTGAGATTAGGGGACCATACTTGCTCCCCACTCCATACTCTCCTTATGCCACATGTCCCTCACACTTAAAGCCTCCCTTGATATGCTTCCCCTTAGCCCACGACCCAGCTACACGCACCATGATGATGCGGGCTGTTGCTGCTTGCGGTCGTGGCTGCCCTTTGGCTGCTAGCATTGGTGCGCTAGCATGCACCAGCCAGCCTAGGCTTGGCTTGGTGCGCATGCTAGCCTTCTATGCTAGCACATTATGCCCCTAGCACTCGGATGCTCGGGGCATTCCTATGTTAGGGGTATTTTGGGAAATACTGTCGATTTATTATTATTTGCGCGTCTCGTCTTTTATTATTATTGACTCGGCTTCCTACCTCGGTTTCGACGCTCTAAGCTCGAATTTCCGACGTCTAAATATTTAATCTTCATGCGACTCATTAATTTCTTCCGAATTAATTCGTCGAGTCGGTTTGTTAATTGCTTGGGTGTTACCCGAAGGGTTCAGTCAAGATTAAGTTGTAATATTAATTATGCATTAATATTACTGATCGGAAGCGGCCTCTACCTAGGCATTTCGATCACTTGAACTTACTGAATATATTAGGTTTCTAATAATTCTGAACCCACTATTAGAATAATACACTTGTTCGAAGGACACCATTCCTTTCAAATTGGTCTCGTTATTTTTCATATATAGAGTGTATAAATAAATATTTTTGAAAATAGAAAGATAGATATTTTAATAAAAAAAATATCCACATCACTAGACTTTTCACACTTTCACTTCGTTAGATAATCAAATGACGTTAAAGATATTCATCAATTGGTTTGGTTATGGGAAACACATTTGGGTGTCTAACGCTACACATCTCCCTAAACTTCCGCCTCTGATAAAAACCATCCCGTATTCTTCGGTTGTGCCATATTTATTTGGTTCGATTGATAAATATGGTAATATTGTTGAAAAACGAAGGAAAAAAAGGGGGCCAAAATGGACGCATATTTTGTCGCTTTCTAGCAATTAGGGTAGGAGAAAGGGAGGGAGACGATGTCGCATAGGGTGGGGGAAATAGGGGACGACTGGTGGAGGAGAGGGTCTAGGTTAGGGGCTGCCGAGGAAGGGGGTTGTTAATGAGGTTGGGGTATTGTACATGTTTGGTGTTGTTTTTTACAAAAATTAAAATGTAAAAATATTATTAAAAAAACAACCAGCCAATCGTATTGTGACATGTGTCAGTTATAACCTATTAAATAGGTTACCAACCTGTTGGCGTCGTTTGAAGCGCGCCTACGTTAAAGCATGTTGTCAATATGCTTGGAACTCATAGGAAGTTGGAATTAAAATTATATGATTAGGGACAAGGAAATTAGGGAGCCGCCAACAAGTTATTAAGGAACTTGTAAACCGTTTACTGATCATTTAAGGAAATGATAAGTGACTTTTATGTAACTTTTAGGGTGTTTATTGAGTCGTTTTCCGGCTTATTTTCCAATACATTAACCGTTTTTTTATCCTTTATTTCTATTATTTGCTTATTCTCGCCTTTTATCTTTATTTTGAGTATTTTTGTAATTTTTAATAGTTTTTAGTTTATTTTCGTGTTTTATTTTATTTTTCTTACTTTTAATGTTTGTAGTTTAAGTTCTTAGTTTTTATTTTTAATAATTTCTCTTTTTATCTCGTTTTCTTATTTATTTTAGTTTCGTATTTTATTTTATTTTACTTCGTTTTATTTTATTATTTTAGTTTTTGTCCCTATTTCTCTTGATTTTTTTGGTTGTGTAGGTATGTTTTCGGGTTGAAGCACGGATTTCAAAGTCAAATTGTTTGCATTGGAAGTTCTGGACCCGAGTCAATCAAGTTCAACAAAATTCTTACAAGCTGCTGCCCCTAACCTCTTGCTGCTGCCAACTTATCATAAACCACACAGCCTCTCCCCTGTTGTTCCCCTAAACCCACGCAACTTCCTTACCACCACACACCACCAGCAACAACAACAACAACAATAATAGCAATGGCAACAACATCTCTTCGCAATCCACAGCACCAGCCACCGCTAAAACCGCCATCAATCACCACCAAACCACCTCCAATCACACCAATCTCAAGCCATGCACCCACCTAACAACTCCCCTGCTCCAACAGCCGCACACCACCTTCAGCCACAACCAAACTAGCACCACCTTCAGCTACAACCAAACCAACACCACCAAATCGCCAACAACCACCATCAGCCACCGCATCCTCACACCTCACGCAACCCATTGCGCCACCAACCTCCGCCACCTTCCCCTGTTTCCACTCGCAAGAACAACAATCAGCAGCGCAACTCGAACCACCTCACCTCCAACTCACCTCAAATTCATCTCCATTCACCACCTCCAACCAAAACCACGAAAACACCACCCACGCTGCTCGCAGACACTGCATTTACCTCGCCTCCAGCCCGCCGCATACAAAACCACCCACCAATCAGAGAAGCCGCTTCAATCGAACCTTCGAATTTGCCCAAATCACCATCTGTAGCAACCCAGACCACCGCGGCCGCGCAGCCCTGTCAGAAAGCGCACAAATTAGAGTCCAAAATCGAGTTGAGGCAGTAGCTTTGCGCGACTTGCTGTGCGACTTCTATGCGGGCGCGCAATTGTGGGTCAATCACGAGTTTTTCACGTGATTTTAAATGAAAATCGGACGGCTGCGACGTGTTGATGCTTGATGATGATGGAGTATGAACGGTGATGATGATGTGTGAATGGTGTTTGAATTGAAAGCAGCCAAGATCGAAAGGGAAGAAGAAGTTTGGGGGTCTGATGTTTCATGGGTTTGGGTGGAAATTTCAGTGGGGTTTTGGGGTTTTTCTTTTTCCTTTTCATTTCCTTTTATTTTATTTTATGGTAGTTTTTTTTTTTTTTTTTTTTTTAGTTTAGTATTTTAATTGTTTTAGTTTAGTTTTATTTATTTTTAATTTCTTTTATATTATTTTAACTTGTATTATAAATACCCCTTTGGGGTTATTTTCTCAAAGGACTTTTAATCAACTTTTTATTTTAGATAGATTAGATTATTTAGCCTAATTTTATTTTCTCTCTCTTAGGGTTAGTTTAGTAGTAGTGTAGAGAGAGAAAGCTTGGATTTCCATGGAGTTTTTGAGAGGTTGAAGAAGCAACTTTGTGGAACTACCTCTCATCTATTCAATGAGAATTTTCTAACTTTCTCTCATCTTTATTTCTTTGCTTAATCATTAGTTTTTGCTTTTTGTTTGTTTATTTGAGTATATTAATTAGTTTGTTTGTTTAATCTTGATCCTATTCTTATTTTACCTTGTTTTCCATGTCTTTCTTCATTATGTTATCTTAGGTCTTGTTCTAGGGAATTGGATGAAGGTTATATTAATGAATTGAATGATTTATTGTGATTAGTATGAAATTGTTTCTTGATGATTATGTATGGATGATGCTTTTATTGATTAGAATCTTTCTAGCTAATCGATTCTATGCTTTTAATTGTGCTTTCAATCAATTGTGCGAGAGTGAGTTGGTTGAGAGCCCTAAATTCTTCCATACCTTTGCTAGGCTAGTTGCACGAGAGTGAATTAGTTTAGTAGGATAATTAACATGCTTAATTGTGCGAGATTGAGTTAAATGTGTTGATGTTCCTAATCGAAGTCAATTTCATCAATTTGTTTGATGTTGTTTAATTCATTGATGTGATTGGATTCCACTTTCCCTAGTTTTAGTTAATTGCTCTTAGTAGTATTTGGTTTAATCTCTCTATATCTCACAACCTTTCGTAGTAGTCTAGTTGGCACAAATTAGTGCACTTAGTCCTTTTCGGTTCGACCCTTTACTTGCCACTAACTAGTTTAGTGTAAGTTTAGGTATTATAAATTTCTAATTTGGTTAGGGTTAGTAGTCCCAACGACCTACTTCCACCCGCGATCGAATTTTGGCGCGATTGGTGGGAACTAAGGTGTTCATTAGTTTATGTTGATTAGATTAACTAGGTTCTTGTATATTATTTGATTTTGTTTTCTTTTCTTTGTTCTTTGTATAAAAATGGCATGCTTATCTTTTCCTCAATTTGATAGTGAACCCTTCTATGCTTACTTTGAAAGACTAGATGGTTTCCTTAGTTACCATTGCTTGCTAGGGATTCTTTAGATATAGAATCTCATGTTTCTTGTTTTGACTCTCAATGCCAAGATTCTTCTTATTTTTGCATAAATTCTCTTGATACTTCTTATGTGCCTTATGATGATCCAAGTATGCAAATTGACACCTTTCCTTCTTATGCTCATTTTGATGAGGTTTGTGCTAATTTTGATAATGTGCAACTTGATTTTGATCATGAACCTCAGCCCAATAACATTGATGCCCAAATTCTCTCTCAAATGCAATATCTCACCCAACAACTCCAAGAGCTTTAAGAGGAACAAAAATTGAGAGAAGTGAGGCTTGCCCAAGTGATGAGTGCTATGTTTGATTTAGATGGACGTGAGGCACCTCACTTGGAGTGTGAGAGTGTTGTTGAGGATGATGTAGGGCAAGGGTGTGAAGGTGAGAGGAGACTTTCTTATGATGAGAGGATTTTGATCCTTTTCCATCCCCATTTGAGCTTGAATGCCATCCTTTTCCTTATTCACCCCCTTTGAGAGCTTCCCTTGGTGAGGATGTGAGTGAACCATCTTCATGTTTGAATGAGGGAGTTCATGAGGATGATAATGGTGAGTTTGAGAAATCAAGAGAGATTGAGAGTCTCTTGAGTGGTGGTGGAGGAGTTGTGAATGAAGGATATGTCGATTTTGAGGTTTCCAACCCCCTTCCCCATCTTGTTGAGTCTACCTTGCATGTTTGTGACCCTTCTATCCATGAGTCTTTGGACTCATTTGAGGTTATGGAAAGTATGTTCATTGAAGGTGTAACAAAACATTATAGCCTTTTGAGAGAGTTCATTGGCAATGCTTCATGGGAAAGGGATGAGTTTGAGAGAAACCTTTATCCTTTCATGCATGGTTTAGAGACTCTAGGCTTTGAGGATCTTGAGGGAGTTGTTATTCATCGTTGTGATAGAGAGGAGGATGAGGTTATTTCTATTGGATATTTGTTTGAGGGAGATTTGAGTCATGAGTGTTCTTTTGAGGATTCTATGATTGATTTTCATGCCCTCATTGGTGATGTGAGGCTTTGTGAAACCATTGTTTCTCCTCCCCTTCCTCATGTCCCTTTCTCAAAGAAATTTGACCACATCTCCTACTATCCCATGTTCCTCCCTTCTTTTGTCAAAGAGCTTATTGAGGACCCTCTCTTGTTTGATGAGACTTTTCCTTTTCATCCTCCTGTTATTGAGGAAATGGGTGATTGTGCCACCCAAAAAGATATTGAGGAGGTTTTGCCTTTTTATTCTTTTCCTTATTTCTCTTCTTATTTTCTTGATTTTTCTTTTGATTTTTATTATTTCTTTTGGCATCTTCCTCCTCACTTACGTGCAATAATCTTGTTGCACGTCCTTCTCTCGTCGTTTGCCTAATTGTTATCATATGAAATGTGTAGTAGTGAATTTGATAAGCTCTTGCGTTCGTCGCAGTGGTCTCGCTTGGACGTTAAACAAGCCTTTCTCGGGAAGTAACTCGAGGTTTTTATTGCTTTCATTTTCTTTTCTTTTTAGATTAGATTATCTCTCATGGAAATGTTTGTGTGCCCCTTGCTAGGTACATAACTTGATACACACTTATGCATTGGTTTGGATCAAGAATCAAGGAAGTTTGACACCTATTTATGCTAGCATATGGAAATCGAGATTCAATTCAAGAGGAAATCGACTTTGAAAGGTTAAATTGGTTCATTTGCGGGTATTTACACCCACCAATATTCGGTAATATCTTTCCTAGATCTTTCTCTAATGGTTGGTGACTCGTTAGACTTGTGTTGGTTTGTTGAATTGATTTCTTTCTTTTCCCCTCCTATGTATTATTTTGTTTATATTTGAGTATATTGTCTCACTCAAGCTTGGGGGGAGGGTATTCTATCATTTTTGGTGGGATGTTGATTCATTTATGCCATGCACTTGAGTATATGAATTTCCATGTCTTTTCTTTTATTTTGAAAAATCCAAAAAGATTTTTGTTTACTTTCAAGGTAATTTTGGCAAAATGTGTTTTGTTTGTTCTTATTTTGGACATTTTGTTTTGGGACTTGAATCCTTTAATGTTTTTCTTCCTAAGTGGTAAATGTATGCATGGTTTGAGAGTGTTATTGGTTGACTCTAGGATACTATATGCTAAGGTAGTCGGGTTAAGAACTTTTAGGGGTCCATGAAGCCTTAGTTCTCGGGAATGTGGTAAGATGGTGTTGCTCTCTATAGTGGATTTGAAACCCTTGGTTGGTATTTTTTTGGTTATAATCCCTTATGAGCTTCATTTGTTCTAGCCTTCATCACCTTGTTGAGCGGTTATTTAGGATCCTTGACTATGCATGTCTTAATCCTTGTTTTGACCTCTAGCTCCCAAGATCGTGACCGAGCCACTCTAGGGGAGGAAAAGGGAACCTTTTCTCATTTTTCTTTATCTTCTTTTTATTTTGTTACAAATTTGATTTTCTATTTTGCATCGACCTACTTGCTAACAAATTTGAGCCTAGATTTTCCCTTTCTTGTCTTAACCACATTACAAACCCAATGGCCCATGTTTACCAACCCTTTTAGTTAGTGAAGCATTGGCATGTGAGGTTTGAGTTTTGAGAGTGTTGATCATGAGCAAGAAAACTTTGTGAATTGGTTTAAGTAAGGTAGTGAAAATTGAGCATTGAGGACAATGCTTCGTTCAAGCCTGGGGGGGGGGGGAGCGTTACTTCGGTTTTGGTATATATTGTGTTAGTGTTGAATAAGCTTGGGGGAGATGGCATTATTGGTATTTTTGTTTGATATTTTGTGACTTCTTGAGTTTGTTTTTGAGAGTAGGCCACTCTTTTGCTTCACTTAGGAAATATCACCAAAAATTTCAAATTTTTACCCCGCCTTGACCCTTAACCTTACGTTACAACCCAATAAAAGACCCTTAGACTTTAGTGGGGTTGGGTCAGAGAACGGTGGAGGGAGATAGACTTCAAACCTATGGAGAGAGTATGCATAATTGAGATGTCGGGATTACCTTCTCAAAGTTTTTCATTTCTTTATCTTTTTCCGGTTCCTTCGTGGAATCATGAGAAGCTAGCTTAAGGGTTGATTTGGAGCTAGTGGAGAGAACGCGACCCAATTAGTTGGGGCTAGGGTGGATTGTGTCCCCATTAGTTCTCTATGCTTAGCATATGTTATGTTTCAATCAACCATTGACATCTTAGAACATGCATACATTTGTCTATTTAGAAAGGTTTGCATTCATTGGTGCTTGTTCCTATCTCTCGTCCAAATACGAACTTTGTGTTTTCTTTCTCTTTTTATGTTTCTTTTTCTTTTCTTGTTATTGCCTTGCCTTAGTTTTTGTTTAGAGTTGTGGGTTAAACTCTTAGGACACCCTCACGTGAGCACACTCGTCCTCTAGGGCGATCTACGGGTTTAAAGGGCTTGTCTTTAGTTGCTAAAATTGACCGTGATTCCTACGAAAGTGAGTTAGTGTACATTCTTGTCTCCTTTAGTGTCTTAGTTTTGCTTGAATAATTGACTCTCTTTCTCTCGTGTTTCATGTTAATTTGCTCGAGGAGGAGAAAAAGGTAAGTTTGGGGGAGTTTGATAAGTGACTTTTATGTCACTTTTAGGGTGTTTATTGAGTCGTTTTCCGGCTTATTTTCCAATAATTTAACCCGTTTTTTAACCTTTATTTCTATTATTTGCTTATTCTCGCCTTTTATCTTTATTTTGAGTATTTTTGTAATTTTTAATAGTTTTTAGTTTATTTTCGTGTTTTATTTTATTTTTCTTACTTTTAATGTTTGTAGTTTAAGTTCTTAGTTTTTATTTTTAATAATTTCTCTTTTTATCTCGTTTTCTTATTTCTTTTAGTTTCGTATTTTATTTTATTTTACTTCGTTTTATTTTATTATTTTAGTTTTTGTCCCTATTTCTCTTGGTTTTTTTGGTTGTGTAGGTATGTTTTCGGGTTGAAGCACAGATATCAAAGTCAAATGGTTTTCATTGGAAGTTCAGGACCCGAGTCAATCAAGTTTAACAAAATTCTTACAAGCTGGTGCCCCTAACCTCTTGTTGCTACCAGCTTATCATACACCACACCATTCCTTAACCTCCACCACACAGCTTCTCCCCTGCTGTTCCCCTACACCCACGCAACTCCCTTAGCACCACACACCACCAGCCACCACAACAACAACAATAACAGCAATGGCTTAACATCTCTTCGCAACCCACAACACCAGCCACCGCCAAAACCGCCATCAATCACCACCAAACCACCTCCAATCACACCAATCTCCAGCCACGCACTCACCTAACAACTCCCCTGCTCCAACAGCCGCACACCACCTTCAGCCACAACCAAACCAGCACCACCTTCAGCCACAACCAAACCAACACCACCAAATCGCCAACAACCACCATCAGCCACCGCATCCTTACACCTCACGCAACCCATTGCGCCACCAACCTCCGCCACCTTCACTTGTTTCCACTCGCAACAACAATAATCAGCAGCGCAACTCGAACCACCTCACCTCTAACTCACCTCAAATTCATCTCCATTCAACACCTCCAACCAAACCCACGCAAACACCACCCACGCTGCTCCTAGACACCACATGTACCTTGCCTCCAGTCCGCCGCATACAACACCACCCACCAATCAGAGAAGCCGCTTCAATCGAACCTCTGAATTCGCCCAAATCAACATCTGTCAGAAAGCGCACAAATTGGAGTCCAAAATGGAGTTGAGGCAGTAGCTTTGCGCGACTTGATGTGCGACTTCTATGCGGGCGCACAATTGTGGGTCAATCACGAGCTTTTCATGTGAGTTTTAATGAAAATCGGACGGCTGCGATGTGTTGATGCTTGATGATGATGGAGTATGAACGGTGATGATGATTCGTGAATGGTGTTTGAATTGAAAGCAGCCAAGATCGAAAGGGAAGAAGAAGTTTTGGGGTCTGATGTTTCGTGGGTTTGGGTGGAAATTTTAGTGGCGTTTTGGGGTTTTTCTTTTTCCTTTTCATTTCCTTTTATTTTATTTTATGGTAGTTTTGTTTTTTTTTTGCTTTTAGTTTAGTATTTTAATTGTTTTAGTTTAGCTTTATTTCTTTTTAATTTCTTTTATATTATTTTAACTTGTATTATAAATACCCCTTTGGGGTTATTTTCGGATCATTTAAGGCAATCACGATAAATGGACAACGAAAGGCAACAACGATTAACCCGTCAAGGTTACACCCCATTCATAATCCATGAGATTACTAACTCCATATGGCTCATAACCATAAAAGGAGTATCGCGGGTGATGTTACGAAGTGAGTCATGGAGTCACATTTGCCCGTATTAGCCTCTACTCAATTCTTATAGTTAAAATTGATTCCTATGATATCAAAGGCATGCAAACAAAATATTTACTTTGCTCCAAACTATTATTATGCTAAATTGGTAGAATATTAATGCAACACATAATTCTAAATATTGTGATCACTTGATTTAATAAAAATATTAAAAAGGAACCTAAACCGGTTGTCCAAATTATCTTATTAGGCGTGATTTTAAATTTCATATTCCTTTTAAACATGCAATATGGTGATCAACTAATATAGTAAAAATAACATTAATATTGGGAGTAATTCAACAATAATATCTTTAGTCAAATCAAATATAAATAAACCTAATCATGATACTAGCAACACGAATAGAAGTAAGAGTAATTAAATAATTAATTACTCACTTTCTGCGTTTCCTTGAAATTGCTACATCATGAATAAACTGTTAGTAACTTCAATAATAATATAAATCAAATGGAAATTAAATGAAAAAGAAGATTTTATTTGGTCCAAATCCTCAATTAATTATACCTTTTCATGCCTTAATTTAAGGATATAACCTCGGGTAAAGTATGGACTCCTTGGAGTACTGAGGGGAAATATTATGGAAGAATAGGGAGGCTAGTGTTTAGGATAAATAAGGAGAAGAGAATGATTTTATGATCAAGATTTTTGATGATAAAAAGTGGGGACAATTTAAAAAGAAAAAAGAAGGGTCAAAGAATAAAGAAAAGATAAGTATTCGAATCGAAATAAAACTCTTGCGATAGACAACAATTTTTGCGGTTTTTGTTTTTATCATATATTTTTATCCGGAAATCAAAATAAGATAAATAATATTTTGTTGGAAAGATGTTTAAGTCTACTTTCTAACCCAATTAGAATCAGATTAAAATATATTGCCGAAATAGTGGGATGGTGTCAATTTTGGATAGAGTTTGGTATTTCAATCATATCTTTTTCGTTATAGCACGGAATTCATATTATAATATATCATTGGAAAGAAATTTTAAAGGGCTATCCAACCTTTTATGATTTGAATAAAAAAAATGAGGCACGAAAATCATATCTAACTATCTTTAAACGTCTTTCAATTCGAATAAGATTAAGACTTTCAAAAAGAAAAAGTTTTATTCAATATGAAACTTTTTAATCTTATCTTTTTCAAAAGTGATAATTAAGATCACTTAGAAACTTATAGAAGCTTTTAAGTAATCCTTATTTGTTTACAAATGGGATTAAAGCTTTTGTGATATGAAATAACCAAGGAAAACAAGAAAAAGGCGAATATTCAAGTATCCACAACTTCAAAATCAACAAAACAAGATAAACCTATCTCAACAATTGCCAAGATAAATGAAATAAGGGATTCTTAATCAAACTAACACAAAGTAAATATAAGATTAAGGTGTAACCATAAAGATTACAAAGTAGCAATCACAAAGATTATAGTAGAGAGAGAAAGTCTCTTTGATTACAAAATCAAGAAAAAAGTTCATCAAAAATTAAATAAAAAACGTTCTCAAAAAGAACTTAAATAGTTCGTACAAAACTGACTGAAAACGGGAAAAGGTCTAGCCGAACACTGGGTAGGTTCTTCCGAACCAAGGGGTAGGTTCGGTCGAACTTCCTTGCCCCTGGTTCGATCGAACTTTTGGTGTTTGACCCCTCCTGCAAAGATGCTGAAATCTGATTGAAACTACCTTGGAGATTCGGTCAGACTCGCCTCAGTTCGGTCAAACTTCCTTGTTCCTCGCGACTGCCTAGACAACTCAATTTCAAATGTTCATAACTTCTTCGTTTCTTACTCTAATTTGGCATGTGACCTGTCGCTAGAAACTCTTTAACTCTACTTTCATCTCCAACTTGAATCACCTAAAAATTACTTGTAAAAAAGGAGATATGGCTGAATGAAGTAGTTGCACCATTCATTGATAAGCTTCTTCCCTCTCATCCTTGTTCCCATTCTTTATTTTCAACCATGAATTGTAAAATCAAGACACAAGGATTACTTTTATTCACCTAAGTCACGTTATCATAGAGAATTTATCCAAAAAGTAGATTGGAGCCATAAATGCCACCTAATGGATCATATAGTCACACAACTCGTAGTTTTCAATGATGTACCCGCATTAAACCCTCTCTCTTGAAAAGGAATTGACCTCAATTCCTAGAGATTACATAAAACTCAAACCAAACCTTGGATAATGACATCATTATTAAAAGCAATAAATCCTACCTGGCTTCACAAAACACATTCAATCGATGTATCTACCCGGATCAAACACCAAGATGATGAACTTGAGTAAAATGAGGAGTAATATCAAGTGAATCATTGTGTAGAGCAAGAGGAGAACAATATTATCACCATTAACATTATTAATTCTTTTACCCTAGCACCCACAACAAGCGCAATACGATAATGATGAGCGTCATTTATGGCGATCAAAAGAATAAGATTTAGGTTCATTTTCTTTATTTTCATTCATTATTTTCATATAATTTTCTTAGTTTTATTTGGTTTTCCATTTTATATTTCATTTTGTTTCTCGATTAGTTTTTACGAGTTATTCATATTTTTAGATGATAATTCATAGTTTTAGTTTTAGTTTTTTTTTTTTATTCTCTCTCTTAGTTTTATTTGTGTTTTGTAGGTTAATAATCAAGTCAATTTGCTCATTTTGGGGCTGCCTTGCTCATAGGCATCACCTCGAGTGCACCGATGATAGGGATGCTCGGGAGGGCAGACGAGCCACACCAACAATCTCAATCTCAAGTTACTTCCCCTGCTTCCCCCTTACCACCAAACCTACCACCAATTTCGCCTCATATCAGCCACCAAATACCATCCCCGAGCACTGTTTAGGCAAATCTCGGCTAAGACATCTAAAAATTTGCTAGCTAGGTTTTGTGGGGTAAAAACAATCATTCCACCAATAATATATAAAGCAATTTTAAATAATAACAAGGCAATAAATAACCAATAAAAAATCAATATATATTCAATAAGAACAAAGAGACAAGTTTAGAGATACAATACTGAGTAAGGACATGCTTCCTTGTTCAACAGGGAGGCAGATCCGTAGACAAAAGTATAATAGCTAGTTTATATTGGAATATCTGTGAGCGTACATGAGTGTTGTAGTGTCTGACTTTTCCCATTTATACCTAGGAAATCCTAGGGTTACATAGATATTGAAGATATATTCAAAGTGTAGGAGATATCTTTAATTTATTCTCTTCCTTGTTCTATAAGTGTATTTTTGGCAAGTATCCTCTTGATTGATATTCTTGATTTCGCTTTCCTTGCTTGTTTCAATCAAGCCGCTTTATCTGATTCGTTGAACTTCTTGATCATGGAGTGGTGCCCTAAATGTACTAGGTCGTATATTAATACGGGCCCAATAATTGCCCCTAATTTTTATTTTCATGTATTGAAGGTGAAAATTACCTAAAGAAGCAGTTGAGGGATTTTCGAATTTTTTGAAGTTATTTCAACGGTTAACAAAAAAAAGGAACATGGTGGCAGTTTTAAGGAAATTTTCTCGATAATCATGAATGGCGGTTTATTTCTTCTGCCAGTATTTATTCAGTGTGCAGGCTCTTGTCTAATCATTTTACTCTTTAGCCCGATTTCGAATTTCTTCAGGTATTTTCTCTTTCTTCTCTGTTCTTCCCTGTTTCTTTACTTCTTTGCTTCTCTTGTGTTTTTGTGATTGGCGATACTATGAGAGTAGTGTTTGCTTGGGTTGACGAGGGTGTGAAGAAGCCATCTTTGGTGGCGCAGTATGTCTTCCCTGCTAAGGATGTTTATCCTTCAACAGTGACAAAGGAAGAGGTTCAGAAGATCGATGCAGTTGCATGATTTCCTGATGGAGTGGTGGTGAAAATCCCATCTTCTAGGGAAAGAGCTGACTGGACTGCCCCTGGTTGGGTGGGCTTTTTTGAGTATCCCTTTGTGATTGGGCATACCTTCCCTTTCTCCCCCCTTGTTCGCCAATTTCTATCTAGGGTTAGGGTTTCGCCTTATCAGTTGTTGCCCCAAACATGGAGGGTCTTGAGAATTCTTGATTTGCTGAGTGTGAGGGATTTACGCTATCCTTACACTATTTGGACCAGTGGTAAGGGTCGGGTTGGTCTCCGTTTGAAGGATGGTGTTGGCACTTTGGTGACCGACTTGGAGAAGGCGTTTGACAAGAAGTGGTATCACAAGTTTTTCTTTGTGAGGAATAACTCGTTGGGTGATGATTATGATTTTTTTTATTGACACTGTTGAGGCTGAAGGTATTATATTTTCTTGTTTTTCTGTGTCTTGCTTTCCTTCTTTGTTGATTTAGTCCTATTTTCTTGATGGTTGTAGTGAGTAAGTTGAACCAACGCTCTCAATCTCCATCTTTGGTTGATAAGCTATACGAGTTGAGTGCGGACGAGAGATCTTTCATCAAATTGACGCAGCCCGAGGCAGTTATCCATATAGAGGCTCTGGACGATTCTGATTCTGAACGGAAGGTTGCCCTGGCTATGTCTCAAAGTTTGTTTTCCTTTTTGATGTCCCTACACATTGTTGTTGTGCTGTTCTTGTTTGCGAATCGGCTTGTGGTATTTCAATTACGTTTTTTGTATTGTTGTTGTGAATTTGATTTTCCTCCTGTTTGCTTTTCCTTTTGGGGTTAATCTATATACCCTGTTATGTTTGTTGTATCTGTACTTCTTATGCTTCTTATAAAATCAGTTTTGTTCCTTATAAACCTTGTTGTACTCTTTGTTGTATTCCCTTTTAAATTTGTTGTGTTTCTTGTAGATACTTCACGGTCGTTGAGGTCTCATGAATTGCTTAGTTCTTCTTCTATCTTGGGTCGCATTAGATCGCGGGCCTCTTTTATGGGTTTAGAGGACGTCCCTGCTCCAGCTAATGTGAAGCCTCTAAGGAGTGCTCCTTCTCCACCCCCTCCTCGTACCAATCTTAAGAGGAAGCTTGAGATTCCTGCTGACGTTGATGCTGTTAACTTCTCTTAAGATTTTCTAGCTCCCCATGTGGGTAATTTGCTCTTCCCAGCCTTAAAGGAGCGCCAGTCCTCGCAGACTTTCGCTGACCTTTCTTGAAAGGCTGCCGCGCAGTCTTTCCGGGTATAGTATACCCCTTATAAAAATCGGCAAATCAATTTAAGTGTCCCTTTGTGTCTCCTAACCTTGTTGTGATATTCTGCAGAGCTTTCATTCGTGCCTTGGTGTGTTGAGCAAGGTGTCAGAGTTCACTCAAGCATATGATGTTATGAAGAAGGAGCGTGATGCCCCTATTAATAAGTATAAGGCATCCACTAACGCTTTGAAGGCTTAAAGCACCATGTACAAGCAGTGCCTTGCAGATTGGGATGGGCTGAAGAATACTCTGAAGGAGGCTGCAAATGACTCTCTTGATGAAGCTAGTTATTATTTTGGAAAGACGCGCTTGGAGATGATGGAGGATTACCAGTAGGGGAAGCACGAAGCGTGGGACTATGATGCTGAGAAGTCTGCCTTTGAGAAAACTTTCCCCGCAGGGACTGCTGCTCCTAGTACGTTGCTGTTAGCCTATGCTGATGAAGAGGTTGATTCTCCTATGAACGAGGATGTCAAGGATGGTTCTGAGGATTCCAAGTCTGCTGCTGAAGAGAAGGTCCCTGCTGATAACACTGGGAAGAATTAGTTTCAATGGTGCTGTATCACATATTAGTTGTGAATAATATTTAAGTTTCTTTGAAGAATGTTTGTTTTTACTGCCCTAGTGCAGTAGGATAATTTGTTTTGTTTTTGTGCTGCCTTGTTGCAGCTGGATGATTTGCTTTTTTTGTTACTTTTCACAACTAAGTATTCTTACTTCTTTTGCTATGTTGTGCTTGTGTTTCTTACTGTATCACAGTTGTATTACAGTTGTAGTACGTATGGAATATTGCTTACATGTATATGCTGGTAGTGCTTTCCTATTTTGTGGGGATAATTGATTTGCTCCTTGCAAGGATAGATAGTCGTCGTCTTTTTGTGCTTTGTTGTACTTTGTATGGCAGCATAGTTGTTTGTCCTTGCAAAACAGAATTGGGTGAGGGGTGGTCGTGGGTTTCCCCAACGGCCCTCCGATGCCAAAATCAGTAATCGTAGTGAATATAAATTGAAATTACAAAGTTTAGGTGAAGAAGAGTACCTGTTGTGCTACCTTTGGCTGTTGGAGATTTTTGTTTTTCTTTTTTTCTTCTTTTTTTTTTTGCTTTTTTTTTTTTTTTACAAAAAGAAAATGAAATTGAAATGATAACTACGTACCTCTGTTTTTCAGAAATGATAGAGTTTTAAATGTGATGCATTCCAACTTCTTTGTAAATCTTTTCCTTCTACGCTCTTGAGTCTGTAGGCTCCGTTGCCTACTACCTTGATGATTTCGTATGGTCCTTCCAAGTTGGGTGCTAGCTTTCCTGCGTTTACTTCTTTGGTATCTTCGTATACCTTTCTGGGGACCCAATCTCCTAATTTGAAAACTTTCGCTCTGACATTCTTGTTGAGGGACCTTGCTGGTAGGCTGCTATCCTCATCCTTGCGTCTTCCCTTAATTCCTCTACTGTGTCTAGGTTGTGCATTAGTTCAGCTTGGTTCCTTTCTTCTGTCATTAACCCGTACCTTGCTGTGGAAACTTCTACCTCTATTGGGATTACTGCTTCGCATTTGTACACTAATGAAAAGGGGGTGTGACCCGTTGCGCCCTTTGGGGTTGTTCTGTCTGCCCACAATATGTTGGGTAGTTCATTTGCCCATTTCCCTTTTGCTCCTTCTAACCTTTTCTTAATGTTCTTATTATGACCTTATTGCTTGACTCTGCTTGTCCGTTTTCTTGTGGGTATCATTGTGTAGACGTGATGAGGGAAATGTTCCATTCTTGACAAAACTTTGTGGTTTAGTTGCTGATGAACTGGGACCTGTTGTCTATAATGATCTCTGCTGGTACTCCAAAACTTCTTAGGAAGTTCCTTTTGATAATGAGTTGACGTGCTTATCCTTGATTTCCTTGTATTCTTCTTCTTCGATCCATTTTGAGAAGTAATTTGTCATTGCTAAGAAGTACATCCTCTGTCCTGACGATGGAGGTAATTTACTATGTCCATTCCCCACTTTATGAAGGGCCAGGGTGTCAATGTTGGGTGCAACTCTTCAGATGGCTTATGTGTTAAAGGTGTGTGTTTCTGGCATGCTAGGCACTTCTTGGCAAATTCCGCGGAGTCCTTTCTCATGCTAGGCCAGTAGTATCCCATCCTGAGTGCTCTGTTAGCCGGTTTCTTCCTCCTGAATGATTTCCGCATTCACCACTATGTAGGGAATGTAGGATCTGCTCCACTTCTTCATTTTCTAAGCACCGTAAGAAGGGAAATGCTACAGACTTCTTGAAGAGTACGTTGTTGATTAGGAAATACTTTGAGGCTTTTAGGGCGAGTTCTTAGGACGCCACTTTCCCTGCTAGTACTGTTTTGTCCAGGAGATAATCCTTGAGAGGTTTCGTCCCCTGCAGGGTCTGTTTGGATTTCGTGGACATTTATAGTTGCTTCCTTTTCTACAGCTGGAGAGAGTACGTGTACTAGAGGGATGGCTCCAAATTCTTCAGGGTTAATATTTAACCCCAAGTTTGCTAGGGTGTCTGCATCAGTGTTTAAGTTCCTAGGTACTTAGTCTATCTTGAGTTCCTTAGATTCCTTAATGAGCCTTCTTGTGACTTTTAGGTAGGCTATCATCTTGGCATCCTTTGCTGCGTATTCCCCATTGATTTGATTTACCATGAGTAAGAAATCTAAGATTACCTCTAGATGTTGTATCTTCACATCTCTTGCGACTGTTACACCTTATTGCTCGCGCTATTTTGTATCCCTGTGGTGATGTCAATACCACTCCTAGGCCTACACCGAGTATATTTGCTGCACCATCTATATGGAGTGTCCATTTCTGCGTAGCCTTTGGTTCTTGTAAGGTCAATACCTCTTTTTGTGCTTCTTCCTCAAGGGTTGGGCTGAAATCCGCTACAAAGTCTGCTAAAGCTTGTGACTTGATTGCGGTTCTGGGCTCATAATGTATATCGTACCTGCTCAAATGTAGGGCCCATTTCTCCATCCTTCCTGACATTTCTGGCTTTCTCATGATGGCCTTGATGGGGTAGTTGGCCCGTACTCGTATAGAGTGGCTTTCAAAGTGTGGGCGTAGCTTTATTGAAGCAGTAATTAAAGCTAAAATGATTTTCTCTAAGGATACGTACCTCGTTTCTGCACTGAGTAGGGTTTTGCTTACGTAGTAGATTGGGAATTGTTCTTTGTCTTCTTCCCTAGTGAGGACTACGCTGATCGTCCCTTCTGATACTGCGAGGTACAATTGGAGTGGCTCCCCTTCTTTAGGTTTAGAGAGTATCAATGGGTTGGCTAAGTATTCCTTTAACTTTTAAAATGCTTCGTCGTGCTCATGTTCCCATTTGAATTCCTTATCCTTCTTCAGGACTTCGTAGAAAGCTTTGTTCTTGTCTGAGGATTTCGAGACGAACCTGTTCTATGCTGCAATTTTCCCTATTAAGCTTTGTACCTCCTTCTTCGACTTTGGTCGTTCCAGATCAAGGATGGCTTTGACTTAGTTTGGGCAGGCTTCAATTCCTCTTTGTGTTATCATGTATCCTAGGGACTTTCCTGACTGAACTCCGAATGTGCACTTTGTAGGATTTAACTTCATGTCGTACTGCTTTAAGATAATGAAGGCTTCTCTAAGGTCTTTGACATGATCGACTACGTCCTTGGATTTCACTACCATGTCGTCTATGTAGACCTCCATTGTGTTTCCGATCTGTTCCTCAAACATCTTGTTCACCAACCTCTGGTATGTCGCTCCTGCATTCTTCAATCCAAAAGGCATTACGTTGTACCTGTAGATTCCCTGACTTGTGATTAAAGCGGTTTTTTCCTAGTCATCTTTGTGCATTAGGATTTGATTATACCCACTATATGCGTCCATGAAGGATAGCAGCTCGTGCCCTACTATTGCGTCTACAATGGCGTCAATGTGAGGTAATGGGAACGGATCCTTTAGGCAGACCTTGTTGATGTTTGTGAATTCGATACAGATTCGTCATTTTCCGTTTTACTTTTTGACAACCACTGCGTTAGCAAGCCATTCTGGGTACTTTACTTCTCTAATTTTTCCTGTCTTCAACAGGTTTTGGACTTCCTCACTGATGAACTTGTTCCTTTCTAGCGCAAATTTTCTTCTTTTCTGCTTTACTAGCGTATGCATTGGGTCTACGTTCAGTTTGTGGGTGATCACGTCTGGGGGATTCCCTTCATGTCTTCGTGAGTCCAAGCGAATACATCTTTTTCTTCCTCTAAGAAATCATAAATTTGCTGACGAAGATCTGAATTCAATTCTGACCCTATTTTGACCTTCTGGTCTGGGTGATTGGGGTTCAGCTGGACTTCTGTGGCTTCTTGTTCTTCTGCTATACTTAGCTTTTCTTGGCCCAACTGACCCTCTGATTGCTATGTTGAACCCTTCTCTGCAGATGTTGCTTTCAGGGCGATCTTGTAACATTCTTTAGCTTCCTTAGGGTCCCCTTTGATTTCTTGAATGCCCCATCTGGTAGGAAATTTAATGACTTGATGATATGTGGTGGGGATGGCTCTCATCTCATGTATCCATGGTCTGCCTAAAATCATATTTTACGATGATAGGGTGTCGATTACTAGGAATTTGACTTGTAAATTGACACCTTTTGCATAGGTGGCTAATGTGATCTCTCCACTTGTCTTCTTGGTTTCCCCACTGAATCCTACTAGCATTGTTGACTTGTTGATGATGTTCTTTGCATCGATGTTCATGTGCTTCTAGGTATCAAGCATGATGATGTTTGTAGAGCTTCCATTGTCAACAAGGATTCGCTTGATCATACAGTTTCCAACTGGGACGGAAATTACTTGGCCGTCATGATGGCCTTCCACTGCATCGCTCTCTTCGAACATGATGACCTTTCCCTTCTGTCGGATTGATCCTTATTGCTTTCTTTTGCATGCCGCTTTGCTGTTGAGTATGTTAGGCTGCATACTTCTGAAACTCCTGATATGAAGCATATGGTTTTGACAATGGGAGGAGGAGGTGGAAGGCCAGCTTGTCTAGACTCTTTTTCCCTTCCTGGGGCTTTAGATTTGTCTGATAGGAGCTCTTTGAGATATCCTTTCTTCAGCAGGTAGGCAACCTCCTTTCTGAGCGCAACGCATTCATCGGTTGTATGGCCAATATCTGAATGGAAGTCGCACCATCTTGATGGATCCTTTTTCTCTCCAGGCCTGTTCCTCTTTCTAGGCCAATGCACAATATCTCCCATTTTGTTCAGGGTCCTAATTATTCCTGCAGGATTAACATTGAAATAGTATTCATGCAATTTAGGTGGGAGTTCAGGATCTTCCCTCCAATATGAGAATTCTTCCTCGACAGCATTGATTGACCCTTCATCAAAGCGGGAACGCTGATACAACTTGAATCGATGGTCTCTCCTGGGAAAGTTGTTGCTCCTTCTTGACTGGCGATCTGGCTCGGGGGTCTTTCTTGCATAGACATCTTCTTCAAATCTGACTTGAGCCATAGCTTTGGCCTGCACATCCTCGAAGGTCGTATAGGGATATTTGGTCAGCTCTTTACAGAGCTCACTATGGTCTAGCAACCCTCTTCTGAATGCTTCAATTGTTGTAGGAGCATCGCATTTGTGTATCCCAATCCTCCTCTGTTGAACCTATTGAGATAGTCCCTCAAGGATTCTCCGTGTCTTTGCACAACACGGTACAGATCTGAGGATTGCTTCTCGATTTTTCTGCTACTAGCAAACTGGATCTTGAATAGATTCACCATCCCTGCAAAAGATCGAATTGTCTCGTTATCTAAATTAATAAACCAAATTAGGGCTGGACCTGATAACGTGGCTCCAAAGCCTTTGCACATGATGGCTTCTCTAATCTCTTTAGGGATTGAGCTCGTCATCATCTTTTGCTTGTAATGGGACACGTGCTCATCACGGTCTGTTGTTCCATCATACATGGCCATATTGGGTGTGTTGAACCTCTTAGGCACTTCTACCATGGGGATCTCTTCTGAGAAAGGAGACTCTATATAGCCATCCACTGCTTCTTCTTCCATGCATGGGCTTTGGCACTCCAGGGATTTTGGCGATCTTGGCCTCAAATGCCTTGAGGTACTCCTTAACTACCTTCTCTATTTTTCCCTGCTCAGCTCCTTCCTTTCTATTCTTCTTGAGAGTTCCTGCATCTAGAGAATCAAGATCTAGGGGAATTTCCCTGTTGTTAGATCCTTTTTTCCCCCGTTAGGGGTGTGGAAGGTTCTTGACATATCAAGCTGCATGGCTATACTTTCGGTTTTGGATGAAACTGATTGTATTTGGTTGCGGAGGGCTTCATTTTGTTTGGTTAAACTAGGGAGTTTGGCTTCGGTTTGGACCTTTTGGACCAACAATGTTTCGATTTGACTTTTCTGCTGGTCTCGGTTTGACGGAATGCGTTTATTCCTTCATTGATTTCGGCAATGGTAAAGGGTAATAGCTGTCCAATCATGGTGATTGTCTTGATTTTTGGTGAATTAGTAGGTTAATTGATTATCAGCCCTACGGCGGGCGCCAAATTGTTTAGGTAAATCTCAGCTAAGACATCTAAGAATTTGCTAGGTTTTGAGGGGTAATAACAATCATTCCACCAATAATATATAAAGCAATTTAGAAAAATAACAAGGCAATAAATAACCAATAAACAAGCAATATATATTCAATAAGAACAAAGAGACAAGTTTAGAGGTACAATACTGAATAAGGACATGCTTCCTTGTTCAACAGGGAGGCAGATCCGTAGACAAAAGAATAATAGCTAGTTGTATTGGAATATCAGTGAGCGTACATGAGTGTTATAGTGTCTGACTTTTTGTACCTAGGAACTCCTAGGGTTACATAGATATTGAAGATATATTGAAAGTGTAGGAAATCTCTTTAATTTATTCTCTTCCTTGTTCTGTAAGTGTATTTTTGACAGGTATCCTCTTGATTGATATTCTTGATTTCGCTTTCCTTGCTTGTTTCAATCAAGCCGTTTTGTCTGATTCATTGTACTTCTTGATCATGGAGTGGTGCCCTAAATGTACTGGGTCGTATATTAATACGGGCCCAACAAGCACCAATTGCAACACCTTTCCCACCCCCAAAACAGCCACCAATTCATAACCTTTCCCACCCCTAAAACAGCCACCAATTCATAACCTTTCTCACCCCCAAAACAGCCGCACAATTCAGCTCCTTCATCACCAAACCAGCCACCAATTACCTCCAATCTCCACCACCTTTGCACTTCATTGCAGCCACACCTAACCACCCTTATTGAGCCACCATACAAGCACCAAACTCCACGCAAACCGCAGCTCCTCGCATTTCCTCTACTCCAATAACAACCGCACAAATCAGCCACCAAATTACAATTTACGAGCAGCAATTACAACTCCAATAAACTTCGCAACCACCATTACCTCCTTCCCCACCGCAGCTAGCAGCCATAAATATGGTGCGCACGAGAAGACCCTTTTATGCGTGCGCACACCAACATCCCGTAGCTAGCCATGAATATAGTGCGCTCGCGAAGACCCTTTTATGCGTGCGCACAGCTGGGTTCAAATTGAAGCCGTTGATCTTCATTAATTCGATGATCATATGGTTGTGATGGTGCGTGAGAAGCATGGGATTAATTCCCTTATATTGGTGCAGCGAAATATCAAAGGGTGATTATCGAACAATGATGATTGTGTGTGTTTGGTGATGTGCAAAGCAGGGGATAATTCCCAAATGAAGAGAAGCTAAATTCGAAGTCCACTGAGTTTGATTCTTGGCATTTTTCCTTCTTTTAATTCTCTCTTTTTTTTTTTCTTTTTTTTTCTATTTCCTTTTCCTTTTATTTTCTTTATCTTTTTTTATTATTTTACATTTCCTTTTCCTTTTCTTTTTCTTTTCTTTTATTTTTTTTTTATCCTTGTAAATTAAATACCCATTTTTGGGGTAAATTTAGAGGAGGAGAATAGAATTAGACCACATATTTCTTAGCTTAGTTGAGAGCTTCTTTCTCTAGTTTTAGGGTTAGTTTTAAGAGTAGATTTTAGAGAGAGAAAGTGAGGAATTTCAATGGTTATTTGAGAGGTTGAAGATTCAAGATGACAATTGTATTGAAGATCTCCATTATCAATCAATGAAGATTTCTCACTCTCTCTGATCTTTATTGCTTTATTCAATTTCATGTTTGTTTGAATTGATTTTGAAGTTTGATGCTTGATTAGTGTAGTTGTTCTTAATATATTGTGAATTCTTGATTGCTTTAGTTGTTTGTTGAGAGATGATGATATTTGAGTAGTTTCATGGCTAGGAAGTGGGTGAAACTTGTATGATTGATTAATTATGATTAATTTAGGAATTGTGTTGATTGAGTGTTGACATTAAAGTGATTAATGAAGGTTTGCATGTGTGTAATTCGATTAGGCCTTGAGAATTATGCTAGATTGCATTGTAATTGGTAGTGACATGACCAATTGATTTAGGAATTGCAATTATTGATTGGTTTGGATTGTGATTCTGTTAGTTTATTATTCATAGTGAACCTTAGCTTAACTATTAGGAGATAGCTCTTTGATTCCAATTGATAGCTCTTATCATTAGTCTTCACAACCTTTGATTAGCATGATCTTTTCCAAGTTGTTGCAATGGACATGATTACTTGTTGATCCCCGTTCCTAGTGTTTTATTTCTTTGGTTATTTGTTTTGTTAGTATTACATCTTAACTTCAATTTCGCCCTAGCTTAGGCGCATAATTGAAACTGCTTGAACGTTACCGTTCCTTTGGGTTCGACTCTTGACTTGCCTCTATAATCGTATTTAGGTTTGTTAAGTGTTTATAAATTTAGTTTGACCGAGGGAAGATTAGATAACGACCTAGTTTTTCCCTCGTCAAAATGGCACCGTTGTCGGGGAACGGTGTCTATGTTTGAGTGTTTTTTATTGCTTGAGTCTAGGTCTTTGTTTATACTTTTCTTTGATTTGATTTTTGTTTGTATAAAAATGACATATCTCTCGTTTCCTCAATATGACAATGAGCCTTTTTGTGAATATTTCAATAGACTTGAGGGATTTTTAGACTATAATTATTATAGCCTTTGGGAGGCTTGTGAGATTTGTTATTTTGGTTTGAATGAGAAAATTATGGATGAAGTTGAAAGCATGCCTAATGGTGAATTAAGAGCGTTGTCAATAGATGATGCTTGGGATTTCTATGTTTGGCTTGCTAGGGATGTTTATAATAGGGATAATCATGATTCTAATGTTGATGTGCAATGTGTTGAATCCTCTAATATTAACATTAATTCCCATGATCTGTCACATGATCCCATGAGTGAACCTTGAACAAATGGTTTCAACTGTATTTCCCCTTTTGTTCATGATGATAAGGGGCATGCTCAAGTTGATAATAATGGTGTGTTTCAATATTTTTCATTATTTATCATGCCTTCTTATGATGTGCTTCATTCCCTCAATGATGAATCTCATGTGTTTGATTGTGCCCCCACTCCCCAATGTGATGTATATACTCATGATCTTAATGTTGATTCTTCCAATCTTGGTTGTACTTCTTCTTCTCTTGTTGAGCCCCAACCTTCTACACCTTTCTAATCTCTTATTGCTACTTTTGAATCTCAGATTAGGTGCATTGAGCTTGATAATGAGCTTGGGCCTACTAAGGAGACAATTCTTAATTCTATGAGAGGTCAATTAATGAAAAAGAATGAGGAGCGTCTTGAGGAAGGAAGGAGTAGAAAAGAAGAGATAGAAAGGCAATTGTCATCCTTGATGCTTGTTTGTGAAAAATCCCAATTTAATGAGTATGTTAAGGATGATGATGATGATTTTGAGCAACCAAGAGAGTTTGAGGATCCTATTGGTGATCATTTGAGTGATGGTGAAGGAGTTGAGAGTGAAGAGAGTGTTGATTTTGAAAACCCCAACCCTCCTTCCGATCTTGATGAGTATCTTATGCATGATTGTTATTCTTCTATCCATGAGTATTTGGACTCGATTGAGGTGATGACCAATGTGTTCTTTGAGTGTCAAATGAAAACCCATAGCCTTTTGAGTGATTTCATTAAGAATGTTTCATGGGAGAGAGATGAGTTTGAAATGAATTTGCATCCATTCATGCATGACTTTGAGAATTTAGGCTTTAAGGAAGTTGAGGGAGTTATTGTTCATGATTTTAGTGAGAATGGTGGTAAGGAAGACTTCATTTGTGAGACCATAGCCCCTATTCCCTCCTCTCATATCCCTTTTTCAAGCAATTTTAACCATATCCCCTACACTCCTATATCCCTCCCTTCCTTTGTTAATGAGCCTATTTAGGACCATTTGTCTATGATGATTCATATGTGCCTCATTCATCCCCTATTGAGGAAAAGGGTGATTTTGCCACCCAAAAAGATTTTTGTGAAGAGAGTTTTCCTTTCTATCCTTCTTATTTTCTTGAATTTTCTTTTGATTCTTCTTCTTGGCAACCCCCTCTTCACTTTCTTTTGCGTGCACTAATCTTGTTGCATGCTCTTCTAATATCATTTGCCTACTTGTTATCTTACGAAATGTGTTGTAGTGTATTTTACAAGCTCTTGCGTGTGTTGAATTATTATTTTCTAGAGAGGTCAAGCTTGGACCTTAAGCAAGCCTTTCTCACGAAGTAACCCGTGCTTTATTGCTTTCATTTTCTTTTCTTTATAGAATAGATTTTCTCTCATGGAAATGTTTGTGTGCCTTTTTCTAGGTATATAACTTGAAGATATACTTGGGTGCATTGGTTTGAATCAAGAATCAAGGAAGATTGACTCCTATTTTACTAGCATATGGAAAGCAAGTTTCAATTCTTAAGGAAATTGGCTTTGAATGGTTGAATTGGGTCATTAGGGAGCATGAATGAGCCATCTTCAACACCGCCGTATTTACACCCACCTAAAATCCGGTAATATATTTCCTTTTTTTTCTCCATTGGTTGATCACTTGTTGGAAATGTGTTAGAATTGTTGGATAGATCTCTTTGTTTTCCCCGCACGTAGAATATTTGATTTATGTTTGAGCATGTTGTCTCATTCAAGCTTGGTGGAGGGTACTCTATCATTTTTGGTGGGATTTTGATTCATGTATGTCATGCACATTTGTATATGCATTTCCATGTTCTTTATTTTGAAAAATCCCAAAAAGATTTTTGTATCCATCAAGGCAAATTTGCAATGTGTTTTGTTTTGTTCTTGCTTTGCACAAAATACTTTTGAATGATCTTCACGTAGATGTTAATATGTAATTTTTGAGACAAAATGATAGAGGAAGAAGCAATGGAAGCATATTATGATCTAGATAAAGGATTTAGATGAACACACTGCTTCAGAATAGGGTTTATGGAAGGAGTATGGGTTGGGATTTTGGGAAGGTGCTAGCTAGAATTAGAGGTTATTCTTCTCTTGTTAATCCATTTATGGCAATTGTACATTCTATAGTATGTTGGTTAAAATCTATTGCTACTTCTGATTCTTTGTTTCAAGAATTCTTGGGTTAAGTTGTCTGTTTCATACTCTCATGCTTTCAATAATTAAGCTTTATATACTAATATTTAGTCTATAATTAGAGTTCTTTAATCACTTAATTGTTCTAGCATCATATCTCAAGCCTCTGTTTCTTCTTTTTTTCGTTGTGAAAGTACGAGAGGCATGACTTAACGCATTTGGTGCTATATATATATAACACTGTGTTCCTCTCATTTGCAGGTCGGTCAGAAAAATTGTAAACCTCAACGATCTTATTGCTTTAGCTTGTGCTGCGCTCAAAGTAGATGCTCATGTTCTAATAAACAGGTCATGTATTGAGTGTCAAGCCACAAGCTGACCTTGGAAGATCCAGTAACAGTTGAGTATATAACTCGATACATTGATGGACTTTAGTAGAAGTATACCCAAAGTGGTGGTGTTAGCCTATTTGGAATGTCCATTTTCATTGTGGGATACGACCCACCCACTCATGTACCGGCACTTTACCAGACAGATCCATCTGGCACCTTTTCAGCTTGGAAGGCTAATGCAACTGAAAGAAACTCTAACTAAATAAGAGAGTTTCTAGAGAAGAATTATAAAGAAACACCGGGGGCAAGAAACTGTCAAGCTGGCTAATCGTGCATTGCTTGGAGTTTTTAAGTTTAGTTTAAAGTTGTGACATTATTATGAACTTCAACTGGTAAGATCTTGTTTTATCTTAGTTGTAAAATTTTTATATCTATGTGCTCCCTCACTTAGAGGTATTCCTTTGAACGTATCTGTCAAATATTTGGTAAAGCTGCCCAAAATGTCATTGTTTGAGTTATAAACTGGGCAACTGACATAGTATGTGTGATAATAACAGTTTAATCATTACATTCTTAATCCTTAAGAGTGTGGTTTGAATCAATTAGTTAATAATCATTACAGAAATTATAATGTTTTATAAATACATAGCCAAGTTTTATTTTTAAACACTATAATAAACATATGTGTTTTTTTTATATATATTTGCAGGAGTATTGGCAAGACTTGCAGCCTACAAAAATGTTAAATTGGACAAGATTAGAGAACAATGGGCTAAGTTTTTTAGACTTAATTTTTTGTTGAAAGACTAGTTATCTTATTGATCGATGTTCTAATAAATCGAATTTAGTTTAATAAAACTATATTCATTTTTATAAATTTACTTTTATTTAGCCTACTGGTTATTTTTATTACATTTCTAAATAAAAATCAATAAATTTTTCATTCAATTTTTAATTGTTTTGCGGAAAGTATAGTTTATTTTGTTGTATTGTTGTAGATGAATTCAAGTTGTGTGGAATATTTTGGAGTGTTTGATTTTATTATATGTTGTGGCCTTGTGGGTGAATTTAAGTTATGTGGAATATTTGGAGTACGTGATTTGTTGGTTGAATTGTAACAGGTTGTAACAGGTTTTAACTCATTTGACGATGGGTCGTTTGGTAGGATATACTACCAAGCTTGTATTCGAATAAAATATTTATTAAAAAAATTATATATTTATTAGTAACTGGCGTATTCTAATGCTAATTACTAATAGATTTATTTAAAAAAAAGAAAATACAATTCGTAACTGGTGTTAGGCTATGTCAGTTACTAATAATACCCTAATTGTAACCGGCGTAACTTAATGCTAGTTACGAATAGTACGCTTTCTAACTTGAAAAAAAGATTTTTTGTAACTGACGTTAGGTTAAGCCAGTTACGAATAGTACATTATTTGTAACTAACATTAGCCGGTTACGAATAATTTTCACCAGTTGTAACGGTGGCATTCGCAACCAACAATGCCAGTTACAAAAAGTCAATTTCTCCAGTTACAAATAACATTTTTTCTACTAGTGTTAACCTATACCAACTACAAAGCAAATTCCCATACCTATCATAGAAGACAATGATATTGTCAAGCAGTTCAAGAAAACCAAGGTTGAAATGAATGTATGGAAGCTTCTAGCAACATCTCGAGAACATAGGTTGGCAGTGATGAATGCCTTGGATAAGAGAGGGATAGATTCTGAAACGAATCCTGAGGGGTTGGCTAACTTCCTTACGAGTGATCTCCCTAGTCCTATCAACTTGATTACCTTTTCTTACAAGGATTTACCTCCAGAAGGTGACAAGCATTATAAGGCATTAAACCTCACAGTAGTTTGCAAGAGAATGAACGTCCCTATGACTCCTGTAGACAATGGATCGGCCATTAATGTCTTTCCACTCAGAACTGCGAGGATGCTAGGCATAAGGGATGAAGACCTAACCCCGTCAACGCAAGGAATAAGAGCTTATCACAACACTCGTCGTCAAGCTCTTGGTAAGATTACTATGAATATAACGGCGAGAGCTATAGAATAACGCTACTACATTACAAGTAGTAGATATTAAGGCTTCATTCATTTTATTGTTGGGACGCCCTTGGCTTCATGACCTAAAGGTCGTCCCTTCATCTCTCCACCAACAAGTAAAAGCCATAGTTGGAGGAATTCCCATTACGATCGATGCTTCACCCATGAGGATTAAAGCCACAGAAAATTCAATAATTAATGTGTAGCACGATGAAGATGATGAAGATTTGTGGGGGCTTTAATGAAGGGGTCTCCTTAATCGAGGAGGATGAAAAGACCCCTCTTTGCCACGACCCCCACTCTAATATGATAGTGAATGCTATTCTGTAGAAACAAGGACATTTTCTTGTGATGACCCTAGGAAAGAAGAAAGGAATAACAAAATCGCTGGAATCACCTGGCCTTCCTAAATTAAACACTTTCGGACTTGGTTTCGAACCAACTCGGGAAGATCTCAAGCGAGCCCAGGAAAAGTCAAAAGCACGTAGGAACGCATGCATCCAAAAGAAAGCAATCCCAATGGATCAGTATCCTCTTACCCTCAATGGACAATTCATAAAAGAAGGAGAGGACTATCCATGCTACGAATTTCCCGAACCTTTTGTCATAAATGTCATAAGGCAACCAGGATTCGAAATTTTCCTAGATTGCTATTTTTTTTATGAAATCCCAACTCCTATTCACAAGGAGTAAGCACCCCCATGCTTTGACTTTAATGTCATGGGATTACTATTTGGGCGAGAAAAAGATGAGCCGACGTACATAGAGGATAACTCCTCGCTCATCTAAACGATCCTACAAAGCGAAAGCTTTTATCCCTCAAGGCTCATCACTCCAATGGATGGATCACTACAAGGGTAGCGCAAGACAGTCCAGGTCACTACTCCAAGCGGAAGGAAAATCTTCATTACGACGGGGCAAGGACCGATGTTCGAAGAGTCGTTTGAGTCAGAGTTAGAGTCTTTTCCCGTAGAGTCATCTAAATCTTTAGTTGTAGCACCCTCTTCTTTTATCTCTTCTCCTACGAAAGTTAGCGATCAAGTCCCTGAGGACATATCTCTCTTCGATGTAATGATTTCCGAATTTAATAATATGTCTTCTTCCTCTTACTCCTCGTGCTTTTTTTAACCCAAGATGACGATCATTTCTTAACTAACAATGAAAATGACAAAGAAATTATTGAGGAAACACTTGAAAAGAAAACACCGATAATTGAGGAAACTGAGACGGTTGATATCTCAAATGATTCAACCAATAAAAGAGAAGTTAAAATCGGATTAACAATTAATGAACATGAAAGAACCGATTTAATCAATTTGCTTAAAGAATTCATCGATGTATTCGCTTGGTCATATGAAGATATGCCTGGCATTAATAGATAAATAGCTCAACACACCATACCACTAATTCCAGGGATGAAACCTGTAAAACAAAAGTTACGTCGAATGAAACCTAATGTAGCTCTTAAAATAAAAGAAGAAGTTCAAAAACAAATTATTGCAGGTTTTATCAAGGTTTCCAAATACCCCGAATAGGTCGCCAACGTCGTCCCAGTTCCAAAAAAGGATGCAAGGGTAAGAATGTGTGACGACTATCGAGATCTAAATAAGGCAAGTCCAAAGGACGACTTCCCTTTACCACACATCGATATTCTGGTAGATAACACAACGAATCATGCACTTCTTTCGTTCATGGATGGATACGCGGGGTACAATCAAATTCTCATGGTAGAAGAAGAAATGGAGAAAACAACCTTCATAACACCATGGGTTACTTACTGCTACACAGTAATGCCATTCGGGTTGAAAAACGCGGGTGCTACTTACCAACGAGCAGCGATTGCCTTGCTCCATGACATGATGCACAAAGAAGTTGAGGTATATGTGGACGATATGATTGTGAAGTCAAAAGATCGCCCAGGCCATCAAAAAGCCTTGATAAAATTCTTCGAAAGGCTAAGAAAATACAACATGAGGTTGAATCCATCCAAGTGTGCTTTTGAAGTCACCTCAGGCAAGCTTTTGGGTTATGTATAAGCTCTAGAGGGATAAAGATAGACCCAACCAAGATCAAGGCAATCATGTCAATGCCACCGCCCAAAAACGAGAAGCAAATTCGGGGATTTATTGGCCGGTTGCAATACATAAGCAGGTTCATATCAAAATTGACAACAATATGTGAACCAATTTTTTAAAAAGCTTAAAAAGAATGTACCAGTAATATGGGATGACGAGTGTCAAAAAGCCTTTGAAAAGATCAAAGCCTATCTTGCAAATCCTCCCGTATTGGCACCAGCACTTCTAGGAATACCTCTTAGGTTGTACTTGGCAGTCACCAAAGAAACAATGGGAGCCATTCTAACGCAAGAAGTAGAAGGCAAAGAAAATGCAATCTACCATCTAAGCAAAAAGATGCTCGAGTATGAAGTACGCTATACACCACTTGAGAAATTGTGCCTCGCATTGGTGTGGGCCACAACCAAGTTATGACATTACATGCTCGTGCATACAATCTTTGTAGTTTCCCGATTGGATCCACTCAAGTATTTATTCGACAAATCTACACTCAATGGGAGTACATCAAGATGGATAGTCAACTTAGCCTAGTTCGATGTAAGATTCATGCCTCAAAAAGCTATAAAAGGATCTGTGGTTTCAGATTTCCTAGCAGACTTTCTAATAGAATATTTGACGCTAATACACGACAATGAATTTTCAGACGAAGACTTTATGGTCACAGAGTATGATACTTGGACCTTATACTTCGATGGAGCCTAAAACCAAAAAGGATGTGGCGTTGGAGTGTTACTAATATCACCTAAAGAAGAGCATGTCCAATCACCATAAAGCTTGATTTCGACGTTACCAACAACTCTGCTGAATACGAAGCATGCGTGGTAGGCCTTGAAACAGCTTTAGCATTGGGAGTAAAAAAAATACGGATATTTAGAGACTCTTCATTGATCATCAACCAGATCTCTAAAAGATGGAAAGGAAGGAGCGAAAGTCTAGCCCCTTACCAAACTTATCTGGAAGCTCTCACTAATCAGTTAGAGAAGGTGGAATACATGTATCTACCTAGAGAGGAAAATCAATTTGCTGATGCCCTAGCAAGACTAGCCTCAATGGTTAGGATTCCTACGAAAATCGAGCAAATGCCTCTAACTATAGAAAAAAGGCATAAACCGGCATATATTCAAGCTACTGAAGATGATGAAATGATCCAAGATGAAGAAGAAGAAGAAGAAGAAGAAGAAGAACCGTGGTTTACAGATATACTTAATTATGTTACCAAAGGAGAATACCCTCCCCGTGCTGTTAAAAGAGCAAAACGAGCATTAAGACTCTTAGCTTCCCAATACGTACTCATCGACAACGAGTTACACAAAAGGGTACCTAAGGGTCGAGCTCTCTTATTTGTAGGAAAAAAGGATTCTCAAAGAGAAATGAGGATAGTCCACGAAGGAATTTGTGGAACTCACGTAAATGGCAAAATGCTAGTCCAAAAGATAATGCGAAAAGGATACTATTGGACTACCATAAATAGGGATTGTCATCAATACGTAAAAAGATGCCCTAAGTGCCAAATCTACGCCAATCTACAACATGTTCCTTCGTCTCTACTCTACACCTACACTTCGCCATAGCCATTCTCTGCATGGGGAATTGACATTATTGGTAAAATCACTCCCCCAGGAACAGGAGGTCACGAATATATCTTATTAGCAATTGATTACTTCACAAATTGGGTCGAAGCACAATCATTCGCTAAACTCACTGCAAAACATGTAGCACTCTTTATCAAAAGAAATATCATTTGTCGATATGGAGTCCCACATGAAATGATAAGTGACAATGGAACTCACTTTCAAGCCGAGTGTGAAGAATTGTTACAAAAATATGGCATCCAACATCATCATCCTTCTCCTTATAGACCTCAGGCAAACGGAGCAGTCGAGGCGGCTAATAAAAATTTAAAGACTATCATCGAGAAAATGACAGAAAATTACAAGGATTGGCCTAACAAACTCCACTTTGCATTGTGGGGTTATCGCACGTCAATTCCCACATCAACAGGAAATTAAATACGCCATTTTCCTTGGTTTATGGAATGGATGTCGTACAACCTGTAGAGCTAGAGATACCATCTCTACGCATTGCATTAGAAAGCAAACTCGATGAAGTTGAATGGACTAGGGCAAGATCTAAGGAGCTAATTCTACTTGATGAAAAACGACTAGAAGCTCTACATCATACTCAATGCTACCAAACTCGTATGGCTAGACATTTTAATAAGAAGGTCAAGACAAGAAACATCAAAGTAGGAGACTTGGTGTTAAAAGCATTAAGGAAGAATGTTCTAGATCCAAGGGGAAAATTTAGGCCTAAATGGTCTGGACCCTATATTGTCAAAACAATCCTATCAAGAGGCGTAACAAAATTAACTAATATGGATGGCAATGAGTTCTCGAACATGACAAATCTTGACCAACGTAAAAAGTACTACCCATAATTACTTGTGTAGGATACTCAAGAGAGCTACGTTTGGCCTGATTCCTTAAGAAAGGATATGTAGGCAACCCCTTACGGGTGCGGCCACTTTATTTTTTTTTTTAAACCTCGCATCCAAGACTCAATAATAAATTCGACAAAAAATCGACGAAACATCGGCATCACGAAAAAGTCTCGTCGCCAGCCGATGGACCTTAGCGCCAAACGACAATGTCTGTCGCCTGACGCCAGACAGCCGCAACTGGCGCTAGTCGTAAAAGTGCGGCGCCATTTTTCTGCAGAGTCCCTGGGAATATTTCAGTGTTTTTCGAAAAAAAATTGACTTCCATACTCGAAAAAAATTCTGGAAAATTAAATTTTCAGTTTTCATTGCTTTAATAAATTAATTTAAAGGAGATAATTTAATTAAAAAAAACTGCAATTACATTAAGAAAATAAACTAACAATTACTTTTTTGATGGAATTTAAATAAAGCTTAAATAAATTAACTTTTAATTTAAAACTAAGTCTAATAAATTAACTTTTTTCTCTTTCTTTGCTTTCTTCCAATTTTTGTCTGTATCCTCTTCTTCATCCATAACTTTAACTAGTAGGGATCCTTTAGAGGACCTACATTCAATTTTGTAGTAAATAGTTTCTCCCTTAGCTAGACCCCATGTTTCTTCTCTACCCAAGCCTTCTTCTCTGTAGAGTCGGCTTTTCTCTTTCCTTTATCCTTCGTAGAGCTTTTCTTCCTAGGCATTGTAGGTGTTTTGAACTCAACCTTTTCACCCAAGCATTCCTTAACGAGAATCACTTTGTCACCTAGACGACTCTTCACATCAGTTTTACTCTGATTTTTCTTCATGTCCTTTGAAGGTATCTTCAGAAGCCACTTCTTCACATCATTGGGCTAGGAAGGAGGAATCTTTTGGGTAATCACTTCCCATAAAGGTCTAGCACTCCAATAAGCATCAAATTTTTCTACTTCTTGAGAAACAGGAAATTCGTAAGGACGACAAAGATCCCCAGAAGGAATTATTTTAAGTAGGCCATACTGTCTTCTTACCCTACAGGGATAATAAAAAGTCATTCTTAACAAGCTTGGAAAACGGCAGAAGGGTTGATTGTTGACACCAATCATCTTTTCTATTTTACACCAAGGGATAACCCACTTGATTGTAAAATTGCAAGAGCTAAAGACCTTCTTCCATTCATGGCGCCCCATCTTAGAGAAGCAATTTCTTCCTTCTCACAAAGCAATTCGGAGTGTGCTTTTCAATGTTATCTGGAGGACTAATTAATTCTAGTCTTTCCATTAGCCACATCTGTAAAAAAAAATTCAATGCAAATAAATTAATATTACTATACAAAAATATGTTTTTGGTTTCTGTAATTAAAAATATTATTTTTCTACATGTAATAAAATTGTAGAGCCCCGAAAAGGTGCTTTTGGATTTTTCTTTAATTCATCAAGACTAAGCATAGTCTCTCCAACAATTAATGGCATTTTATTTCTCCCATATTCAATCTGCTCCAAAACAGTTGATATGATCGCTTGACCCTCAATAGCTCTACCACTAGTGAGAAGATATTGATTAAGCATGCAAAAAAGGAAAGCCCTTCTTCTATAAACAAGAAAAGACTCAAAATAAGGTCTATCAAAATAATGGCGAGTAAATTCTTTCAAATTAACTATGCTACCATCTACTATATTTGTTAGATCTTTGTCTTTTAAATTAAAGAAGCGCTCAAAATCCTTATTCATTTATTCTAAGGATTACTGCAAGATCTAATGCAGGGAAGCCGAAGATAGCACCGAATTCTTTCGACAAAGGGCTAATTTCATCACACCCTAGTCTAAAACAATGACTATCCACATCCCAATATTCTAAGGCGGTATGAATAAAATCTACATCAAAATCTACCCCCTTGACATCATAAATACCCCCCATATGAAAAAAGTCTAACTCTTTTCTCTCCTTGGCAGTTAGAGATTGACACCATTCATGAGTGAAGTTGGTAAAACTTTTAAAGACTAAAGACATTATTATTATTTTTTCAAAAGCTAAGTTTATATTTAATCTGCTGAAATTATGAATAAAAACGGCTGGGCAGTTGGCTATTTATGCACAAAATCGGCACAGTTTCAATCTAGAAAGGATTCGGAGTAAGCGCTCATCAGTGCCAGACGCCAAACATTGGCGCCTGACGCCAGAGCCTGGCGCCAAACGCTAAGAGTTAGCGTATGGCGCTAAGCCAAAACGCGTGGCGAAAGATGGCACTGACGTGTCCTATCATACGAGCTTTCCAATAACCGCATTTTTTGCCTGATTCGAGTCTGAACAATGACTTTACGATCTCTTATTCTTTTTATACCCTTTTTACTAATTATATTTTTCCTCCTTCTTAATTAATATATATCAATCATATTAATTATACTTTTTAATTATTATTATTTTTCGTTTTTCTTAAAGGAGCGACTTTTAACTTTGTTTTTTGTAATCCAATATTTTTTTTTATTTTTTATTATTATTTTTCTTTTTTTTTTTGAGGGGTAATTCGGATACCCTCCATCAATAACAAAAATGACGGAATTTTTGCACAAAATTAATTATCACAATTCTTTGCACACACAAACATGCACATAAAAATGAAAAAATAATATGTTAATTTAAATAAACTCATAGTAGTATGTATATACAAATATGTCTAATAAATGAGTCTAATAAAGGCAAAGTTCTATACAAAGTCAAAATAAAAAAATAAAAAAAGCACAGGAATAAACTACGGCGCCGGAGGACGTACACCCATCATGTCATAAAACTGCGCAGTACGAGGAGTAACCTCTCTACCAGCTCCAGTCTCCTCGGGAGGCGGAAAACTCAGCTCAGGACCCGTCCACCCAAGATCAACCTGAGGCTGAGGCTGCGGAGGCTACTGCGATGACGAGCCAACCTCTTACATCCCACCACCTCTAAGAGCCGAAGTAGCCTCTCCCTAGCCTACCGGCGCAGCGTGTGCACCCTCAGATGAAGAGCCTGAGCCCTCCACCACCTCGGTCCGGGCAGCCTCCGAACGACCACCCCGACCACCAGAACTAGTACGGAGACGTCTCGAGCTAGACCTCGCTAGCTCTCTCCGCACCTCAGGTCTCGTCCGGGTACGAGAAGGAATGGGCTGACCTAGCAAGAAGAAACTAAGTCAGTAGCAATCAAAATAGAAGCAGTAATGCAAAAATACAAAGGGAAACTACCTCTTGAACGGCGTTGTCGTGACGACATGTAGCCACATTCCTTATCCGAACGAGCTGGCTTTGGAAGGCATCTATACATCGTGCCATTGCCGTGACCACCTCGCGCGAGAACTGTCAAGGAAATAAATCCAGTAATAATGCATAACATATATGGACAAAAATTGCAAATAAATAAAGATTACTCGAGTCGGGTGACGAGGAATCGACCGCTCCACCAAGCGCTCACCCTCAGGAGCCGGAGGAATCATCTCCTCGATCGGCCCGTATGTCCCCTGATAATGGATGGACATACGAGGTGGCACGAACTCAGTAGGTCCAGCCTGACAAAAGAAAATCAAAGGCAATAAAACATTACTCGGGGGCTATTTAACGGAAGGTAAAAGATGAAAATCATACCGCCACCTCCTCAGCCAATACAAGAACTGGAGCTAACAACGGCAGTAGCTCCTCCTCATAGCACCGCCCAGGGATCGTATAAGATCGCCAAGGGGTACCGGCTCTCTCTAACATTCTCACCAACCTCGCGGCATTGAACATGTAACGCGGTAGAGGAGCAGGAACGACAAAATTGTCCGAGAAATGCTGAATAGTAACACTCTCTCCAAGATATGCGACTGCTCCATATGTCCCTAAGAAATAGCGACGCTTAGCGGTATACTGCGCGGCTAACCCAGAGACAACCAAGCCGACCCACGGTCGGTACTACACGTCAGGCTCCTAAAAAGAACGCCTATCAGATAAGAATCCATCAAAGGTAATATGTAAGTGTTCAAATATACAAAGAACCATAATGAGATGATCTTATCTCGGACATAAACAGTAGACATCCCAGCACGGCGGCCTCCCCAAGAGGCACTCACTGGAAATCTGCGCGGCGACGGTCTCGCCGGCGCAGCCGAGGGAAAGTACTCGTAGAACCAGATCTACAAAAGGCAAAAAGCATCAGCAAGTGCTAACCAAAGCTTAGAGCTAAACGTTATGGGAGATAAAATATACCTCTACGACTCTCCAAAAGCCGGACAGAGCGACGTTCCCCGTGAAGGACCGGTGTCGACACGAGTCTCGTAACGCTCGAACGAAGTCAGCATAGGCCAAGTTGGCCCAGTCATAAGTCCCGATCAAGTGTAGATCACGGACCGCAAGTAGGTAGTAAAGAAGCACTCTATTACCCTTATCAAGGGAGAACGTCCATGACAGCAAGATAAGCACAAAGGTGCGCACCCGCTGCTCTCAGGTGGTCGCATCATCCACAAAGGCCGCCGCTAGAGTCGAACAGCGAATCCCCTTGGCGATGAATTGAGTCGAGTCTACCTCAGCACGAGCTTGAACAGCAATCGGACCCAACAGCTCCTCAATATCAAGAGAAAAGACGCTGATCTCGTTGTCGAACGGCAGCACAACAAAACTAAACTCTGGTCCCGTAATAAGACTAAAGTCGGTCGAGGTGACCCTATCTCACCCAAGGAAAGTGGAAAGTGTTGGTGGTGTACCAAAGAACTCCACCAGGGCACGAGCCACATGCTGACCTCCGCTAGAGGCAATCATGGCCTCCGAGGTCTTAAAAAGCACAGTCAACCCGCAAGACTCCTAGAGAAGTCTCACCTCTCCGTCAATGCCGATGTACATCGTGTACAGGTCGCCTAAGGTATCACAACCCGAGCCATGGTAGCGCGTCCTACCAGCTTTAATCCCACGTCGCACCCTCTTAGAAATATGGTGGATGGGGGAGAAGTACAGAGTCCGCTCATCCCACTTAGGGAGAGGACCAAGAGAAGTAGACGGGTCGGCGTCCTCCTCTACGGGCTCATGCTCCAATCGTACGTATCGGGACTGTGAACCCGAACCTCCCTATCTAGCCGTTCTACATTGTGCAAAATCATCATAAATTAAAGTTCTATAGTATCTAAGGTTCGCCTAGCCGCATGATTATATGTTCGCAAAAAAAACAGAGAACGTAGTACTAAAACAGAGCACCAATTCAAATCAAGCATATACGGCATTTTTCAAGCATCCAAACAATTTCTTGCAATAGTATGGTAATTATTGTGACAAATTGGACAAGAATTGCTAGCAAAAAGATCAAGAAAAGGCCACATTATATTCCCGACCTTAAGAGGTCCAACAATGGTGATTTGTTCCTTTTTCACCAAATTTAGTTAAACAAGTCTCAAATTACTCCCAAGGCAATATATAAACGTAATCAAGCAATTTCATGGCATAAAATTTGATAAACAAAGTGAATTAAGCAATTCAAGTTTCTAATTTTCAAGAAATTCGTGAAAAACATGTGCGAAATTCATTAAAACCGGAGTGAGTTTGGAGAAAACTTACATAGATTGGGAAAACGGATGAAATATTCTTTGATTTGCAACAAATTTGAGAAAATTTGATTGAGAAACGAGCAAGAACGGATGAATTGAAGTTCTGCGGCAATTTCTCGAGCAAAATGGACATCAGCAGCGAAAATGAAGAAGAAAGGGGTATATATGGAAATCCTGACTCTAGCGCCCAACGACCGGCCTTGGCGCCAGATGATAAGGTTTAGCATCTTGCGCTAGTGCCAGCGCCTAGCGCTATAGCCAAATATGCGGCTTCAACAATATTTCAACGGCGACAGACTGTTCAGCCACTCAATGCGGTTATTTCGACCTCTTACAATATTTTTGGTTCCTTGGTGTGCCAGTTAGCCCCTCTACGCAATTTGACATGATTAAGTAATCGGCTCGATTATAATTGCATGAAGTGATCGACCATATGAATGATCGTCTCACTTAGCTGAAAGCGCCTAAGCATTGGCTCATCGCAAGGCACCGACATATTGGTTCATACAGCAGGGGGCAACAACATACTGGTTAAAAATTCAGCATAAGGCACCGACATACATGTTCAAAAGCAGCAAAAGCGCCGACGTACTGACGTAGCGAAAGCAAAGTTCAAGCAAGCTTTTAAAGATCGACAAGCGTGGGTCTTCGGTAATTTCCCTCGGTGATATTATGGCAAAAAATGAGGATAGCTTCAGGCGAGGATATCTTTGGCAGCGTTCCCTAGCTTGTGAAGAGTTGTCACAAACGGTGCAAGATACGCGTTTCTTAACTCTTTTATCTGTTTAACTAACGCTAGTTTGCAGGTATCAGCGTTATAAAAGTGGTCTAGGATCGCAAAACGTTCCGAATCATTCTCCGGCCCTATCGATACTTTGACTTTTGTTTTCGAAACTTGCGTTTCTCCAAACTCAGTCAAAGTGGGAGCTTCTGTAGACACCCATTTGTGTCTCCCCAAAACCAAACCCGGTGATGAGTACCTTTCGCGTCAAATCATAATCGAATGATGTGAAAGTGTGGAAAGTCTAGTGTTGCAGATAGTTTTAATTTCTTTTCTTTCCACTCTGTTTTTTGAAAACCTATTTTAAGAAAACAGCCAATCTAGTTTTGTTTGGTATATTTCAAGGGTCAAATAATGGTGTAGTTGGATGGGTCTTGAAAAGAGCTTTCCAACGATATATTATAAGCCAAATTCCGATGAATAATGATGAAGTTATGGCCAAATTACTAAACTGGGCCCGGTTTGATCCTTATATGCGGCCCAATGATCTAGAGGAAGACCTAATATGGATTTATCATTCCTAATGCAATTAGAACTGATTTTAGTCTTCTAGATTCTTCTAGAAGGTTCTTTTTATTCCTAATTCAATTAGCAATGATAAATTGACTTTGGTTGACTTTTTAGAGTTTTAATCAAAATAAAGGAGTGTTTTTAAGAAAAATACGATTTTACCCTTCTGTACGGCTAAATTTTATTTGAATTAAGAAAACGCGTGAAAATAATAATTAGCGCATGACGACAAAAATTAGCGCCTGGTCGTAGCCTTAGCACTGGCGCTAATGATCAGCGCCTGGCGCTAATTTCTTTTATCCTCGTCGAAACTCTGATTTGTTTTTTTTATCTGTTTAGCTGATTTTCTCTATAAATAGCCTCCTAAAACCTCCGTTTTTCATCACCAACTCTCTAATTCTCTCTCTAAGCTAAAGCTTATTTTCTCTCTCTTATTCTAAACCAACCGTTTTACATACAAAATTTCGCATTCACAAGACCAAGAAACACCTAGCATAATTCGAAGTTGCCTTCGCCCTAGAGGTGAAAGGTTATAATTTCTGAGGGTTTGGTCCCTAATCTCTATTTCAATTATTTAATTTAATTGTTGTTTATTATTTTCCTTGAAGTTACTAACGTGTGTATTTTTTTATTAGAAAGACGTACGAGGCATCCAAGTAAGTGCTTTAATTTTTTTATTGATGTTATGATATAGAAATCATGCTTAGGTTGTTATTATGATTCCTAGTGTCATGTTAGGGTTTTTTTTTATCTTCCTAGTATAATGTTTAGGGTAATAACTAAAAATTCCAAATATCAAGTATGATTAAAAGTATGCTTCCTATTTTCTTTCCTAATATTCATGTTAGTATCATGTTAGGGCTGAATATTTGATCTTTGATGCTTTGTGACATGCTAAGGTTTGTTATTAATCTTGTTAGTATCACGCCTAGGATCTTGCTATTATTATGCTTTAACATGAATATGATAATTATTATAATTATCATTATAATTATTATAATTATTATTATAATTATAATTATTATTATTATTATGATCATTATTATGTTGCTTGATATTTATTGTTATTGCTTGCTCACACCTTTTATGCATGTTTAAAGGGAATTGGTACTTGTAATCACGCTTTAATAAGATAATTAATAATCTTGTTTAAGGTTAATATGATTATAACTCATGTGATCACCAACAATAGATTTATTTCTGCATTAATATTCATCAAACATAGATAAACATGTTTAGGGTAAATCTATTGATTGCATGTTAATCAGAAAGCGCACAAGAATACGATCAGAATAAAGTAGAGGCCTATTAATAGGGCAAGTTCAATCTCTTTCAGGTTGGATTTGTACCTTCATCCCCGAACTACCAGTCATGGTTCCAAACCTATTGGAGTTGACGATCTCCTGGATCGTTAAGGGGTGTAATCTTCACCCTGTGAACGGTTTACAAGTTCCTAAAACTTGTTGGAGACTCTTTTGCTCTATCTTCTTTCCCTTTTGACGTAACCGTACTTTAGTGTATGATCACAGTGGGGTTCAAGTTAGGGATAATACTTGAAATATTTCCTACATAAAGTGAGTTTTTGCTATATCCATGTGAGGTTCATTATTTTTCAAGCCTTCAACATATATTTGCATGAGCAGCATGGGTCCTTGACTATTGCGGACCTAATCTAGAATCTTGACTCATAATTCTCAAACTTGAGACCGAACCTTCTAGGGAGGACAAAGGCATCTTTTCGGGGTGGTAATTTTTCTTTTCTAGGATAGTTTTCTTATCTTTGGTTTTTGGGTTTACATTTGGCTACTTGCTAACCAATTGAGCCTTTTCCCTTCTTTTGAGGCCACATCCTTAGATCTTGAGCCGTTTGTTTCATTTTCGTTCTTGGTTTTTGTGAAGCAATTGATCATTATTGTTGGAGTTTGTGGTGGAGGAGTTTGGATATTTGGTTCTCTTGAAAGCAAGTTTTTGTTGTGACTTTTGTTTGAATAATGGCAAATGAATTAATGAAAAAGCCGTCCAAAGTTAAAAAAAAAGGCAAGGACAAAGCAAGTGCAAAGTTGAAAAAGCGTTCCAAAGTTAAAAGAGGCAAGGACAAAGCACTAATAAAAAAATAAAAAATAAATAAATAAAATGTGAAAAATAAAAAAATAAAAAAATGCAAAAATATTTTAATGTGAGTATCCTTCTCCCTATTTAGAGCATTGAGGAAAATGCTCCATTTAAGCTTGGGGGAAGAGTTCTCTAACTTTTTGTGTATAAGTTTGTGAGTATAGCTTTGAATAAGCTTGGGGGTGTTAGTCTCTTTTTGTTTGGTGATACTTGATTATGGTCTTGAGGATTGATCACCCTTTGCTTCACTAATTAGGAATACCTCCAAATTCTAAATTTTAAGCCTACCCTCAACCTTTTTCCCTTACGTTACATCCTTTGTAAGTCCTTTTGACCTAGAGGTTGAGTCACATATCGGGGGAGGGAATTATGAGTCATAGCCTAAGGAGAGGGCATGCATTCTCAAGACGTCGAATAGCCCAAAAGTTATCTCTTTTTTTGGTTCCTTCATGGAACTTTTTAATGCTCACTAGGGGAAGATATGAGACTAGTAGGGAGAACGCGGTAAGACCATTTGGGATTAAAGTGGATTGCGAAAACTAGTTCCTATGCTTAGCATATTTATGTTTCAATCAACCTAGGGTATCTTAAAATGTGCACTCCCTTACTTGTATAGAAAGATTTGCATTCATTTGTGCTTGTACATTTGGAAAAAGTCCTTTCATGAACATGTGTTCGCTTTTCTTTTCTTTTGATTTCCTTCTCATGCTTTGCCTTGTTTGTATTATTAGAGTTATAGGTTAATCTCTTAGGAAACCTTTACAAGAGCATCACTCGTCCTCTAGGGCGATCTAGGGGTTTAAATGGCTTGTCTTTAGTTGCTAAAATTGACCATGATTCCTAAGAAAGTGAGTTAGTGTATATTCCTATCCTCTCTAGTTTTCTTGTTTCTTTATTTGCTTGAATAATGTCATCATTTTTCCTTGGGTTTGATTTTGTTTTGCTCAAGGACGAGCAAAAGTTTAGCTTGGGGGAATTTGATGAGCGTCATTTATGGCGCTCAAAAGAATAAGATTTAGGTTCATTTTCTTTATTTTCTTTCATCATTTTCATATAATTTTCTTAGTTTTATTTGGTTTTTCATTTTTCTAATTCATTTTGGTTCTCGATTAGTTTTTAAAAGTTATTCATATTGTTAGATGATAATTCATAGTTTTAGTTTTAGTTTTAGTTTTATTTTATTATATTTTCTCTCTTAGTTTTATTTGTGTTTTGTAGGTGAATAATCAAGTCAATTTGCTCATTTTGGGGCTTCCTTGCTCACCTGCATCACCTCGAGTGCACCGATGATAGGGATGCTCGAGAGCGCATACGAGCCGTACCAACAATCTCAATCTCAAGTCACTTCCCCTGCTTCCCCTTTGAACCAAACCTGCCACCAATTTAGCCTCATATCAGCCACCAAATAACAGCCCCGAGCACCAATTGCAACACCTTTCTCACCCCCAAAACAACCACCAATTCATAACCTTTCTCACCCCCAAAACAGCCGCACAATTCAGCTCCTTCATCACCAAACCAACGCCCGTAGAAGAGGGTGTGCAACCAGCTCTATTGCACAGGGCCCCTAAAATAAGACGGCCCAATTTATTTTGTTAGCCCGTTAGTCCAAATCAAGAATTTACTTTGTACTTTACTGTTTTTTATTTTCTTCGTTACAACTGCATTTACTGCATACTGAAATCACGCTCATTTAGTTGTTTTCTCAATGAAAATCCCACTTCCCAAGTCTCCAAACTCCATCTTTCTCGCTGCATGGTTTCAACTTTCAGCAATTTACCTTTAATTATTTGGTTGATTTTTTACAAAAAAAAAAAAATCATTAGTGTTTTGGGTGTTTTTGTCCCTCGGGAGAGTTACGTCACAAAGATTGGTCCGGCTGAGTTGTACCTGCAAAACAACGGAAACTCCGGGTGGTTGGAGCTCCGCCTCCGAAGATCAAGTTAGTAATTTGAAAGGGAATAAAGAGTACATAAATTTAGGTGGGGATCTGCTTGGATTCCAAGCTCAGGTGTTTCTATGATGAGAGAGAATGTAGGTGTAAAAATGATTGAACGTGTCCCCAAAATGGGGAAATATCTCCCTATTTATAGGGTCGTTCGAGAATGTGCCCTTATCTAGGCCACTTAACCTAGATTTTAGTGGGCTGCGCCGCTTTACGGCGATCCTAGGGATTTGGGCCCTTGAAGGGCGCCATTTCAAAGGCTTATCTAAGGGGGCCACGTGTCAACAGGATATTTGGCCACTTGGGCCATCCTGAGCTCACCACATGGCCTCCTCTCATTGGTCCACGTGTCTAGGGTATTTTTACCATAAACATTTGCCCCTGACAGGGGTCACGTGCATGTTACGTGGGGCCTGTGACACGTGTCCACCTATCACAGGTGAACAGTAATAACGGATAGTAAAATTTTATTTTCAAACGGGAATTCCCCCAGTTTCACCTTCTATAAATAGAAGTTTACCTCCCCCTTTTTTCTCTCACCTTATTTTCATTGGACTTTTTAGAGAGAGAAATAGAGTTTTAGTGAGAGATCCTCTTCCTCCGTCTGCGTCAAAGTTTTTCGGGTTTCCGCGTGCTAGCGTTGCAACACCCGGTTTACCGGCTGTAACTGTTTTCAGATTAATCAGAGCTAAAGTAAGGTAACCGCCTATACTATTTTTAGCTTTTCTCTTTTTCAACTTGTATACATTCTTTCTCCGGTTGTATACATAGTTTAGAAATAAAAATGAGTTCTCAATCCACACACTCGGCACTGCCTAGGACACTCAGCCGGTCCCCCGGAACGGCTGAGTCTGGAACAGGGGGTGCCTTTTCTTGACTGTCAGAACCGATGTGCTCATCTCCGAATTCCTCCCTCTCTGTGTCTGTCCAGGACATAATGGCAAGAATGAAACAGACGGCTAGAAGGTCTAGGAGTCGGCGCACTATGTTAGTGCCAGCCGATGAGGTTGTTCCGGACGGGGGACAGGGGGATTTGGAGGGGAGCAGTTCTCATGAAGGGGCTCCCTTTACTTCCGGGCGTACGGGAGGAAGGTGGTGAGGAAGCCGCCTCCTCTAATGTAACCGGCGATGATGAGGCCAGTGAAGGGTCAAGGGCCGAATCTTCTGGCTCTGACCCGGATAACTTTGCGGCTGACTATCAGCAGCCGCCTAAAATCACTGACCACCCTAACCCCAAAAGGACTTGAATGCTGCCGGGTGACATTTCCCTATTAAAGAGCGGCTTTAGGGCATTCAAAGAGAAGCACCCCTTTGGAAAGGGGTGGGATATCATCGTCCCGCATGCTGACGCGGTAATGGCATGGGACGATGACATTGATAATGCAGACCATTACTTTGTCTGCTATGAGGCGGTCATAGAAGCCGGCCTCCGGTTCCCCCTCCATACCAGGATTATAAAAATCCTAAAGGGGTATGATTTAGGAGTTTAGCAGCTCACCCCCAACTCGTGGGTGAACATTTTGAGTTACATCGCCGCCTGCGAGCTCCAGAACATAAACCCCATCTTCTCCGCCTTCGCTCACATGCATTACTTGAGCAAGGCACCAGGCGGTCATGGGGCATGGTACACTTTTTCCACCTTGCCCCAGTATTTTATGAGTTTGGACAAGGTGTCCAATTGGTCCAGGTGGAAAGATAAGTTTTATTTGATTTCTTCTCCAACTGTGAGACACAATTGGACATTGCGCCGGTACAGCACATAATCGACTCTTCTGGGAAGGAAATGCCCTCTCCCAGAGCTATCTACTAAGGCCCGGAAGCAGATAATAGGGCCGGGTTTCTTTGAGACAAAAACTGAGCCCATGGGGGATGGGACTCATATTATAGTACCCAAAAACTGGATCCCCCATCCGGACTATTTCAAGGACGAATGCTTCTTGTCCGCCTGTGGGTTAAGTCCCATGTTTCCCAAGGGTAGATCCACTTACATCCGGAGCGTTTGTTATTTTATTCTTCTATTACAAACTTTCCGTAATTTCTTCTAACTTGAATTATATTCATGCAGCCGACGCCTTGAAGATGGTGGATCCAGCAAAAACTCCGGCTAAGTCGGCGGCGCTGCTGCGTAAGGAGGCTGCTCTTGCCAAGAAAGAAGCCATTGACGCTAAAGAGTCTAAGAAAGGTGGGGTAAGACCGCCTAACTTTGTATTAATATATATATATATATATATATATATGTATATATTATATGTATATGTATATATATATACATATATATATATATATATATATATATATATATATGTATATATTACTATGGCAGTTTGTCGGTTAGGTATACTTAACCTTTTTCATTTTGCAAGACTCTGTAAAGCGTGTGCCACGATCCTTCTCTAAACTTTTCAAAAGGCAAGGAGAGGACCTAGAAAAAGCTCCTACTGCGAAGGTCGCTAGAAAGGACCCTCCCAGGTCAAACACTTCTGCTAAATCTGATCGTCCCACGACCGGTGGCAAATCCCCTACTGCTATGAAGATTCTGAGCGAAGGCTCAGAGCGCTCGCAGCAGAAAGCGCCAGATGCCTCTACGACATCGAAGGGTGGCATGCCACCTAATGTTGCAGCCGATGCGGCAACAACCGGGGAGAAGGAGACTCCTACGCCCCATCCGGATACACAAGGTAAGGGAAATATTGAAATTCCTTGGCTACTTGACTTCATGAGAGTCAAGACTAAGGTAGACCCCTCCGGGGGTTCAGTTAGAAGCCGACAGTGGATGAATGCCAACTATGTTGCCTCTTACTCACAGAGTACTACTTTTGGTGCAGATCTAACATCCAACGAGCCGGATCTTGCTGGTTTCGCAAAACGGATGGAGAGGACCCTCACCCGGTCAGAGAAAATTCCATACGTGATCTGCAGGTAGTGGACTTCGACCGGATAATGGGCCAGCTGGCTGAGGTAAAGAATCCCACAACCCTGATATCTTTTCTTTATTTTGACTAAGTATATCATAATCCGGTTGTTCTTTTCTCAGGTAATGCTGAGAGTGGACGGACTCCGGGGCCCCTTCAGGCGGAAACAGGAAGAGGTAAATGACGCCAAATGGAGGGCCCTTGAAAACCTCAAATCTGCTGAACATGATAATTATATGTGTGATTTAAGGAGGAGCTGATCCGGAGCTTGACGGCTGCGAACGATGAAGCCACCAGCCTGGCTAATGACCTTGAGCAAAAGCTGAAGGATGCCCAATATAAGCTCAAGGCATTAGAAGATGCCGATAAGGAAAACGCCCAACTCTGGGCAGACCTCTCCCGCCTGGGGGTTGAGATCGTCAATCTGCAGAATAAGCAGTCGGATGAGATCGCCGAAGAGCAAAAACGGCCGATGGAGGAAAATGAGCGGGATAATGCAGCTCGCCTGAAAATCACTTGGAACTTCCTATACCCAGATATAGACTTTGAAGTCTATAAACTCAGGTATGATTACGCCACTAAGGTGTATGATGCCCAAGTGCTGGGTGAGGCTCCTCTGCCTCGCTTCCGAGATTGGGCTGCCGAGCAGGGATATGAAGTCTCTGATATTAAGGAGCCGACGGCGGAGGAACCAAATGAAGGCCTAACGGGCCAAGATCAGCCGGAGCAGCAGCATCCACCTTAGCCCTAGGCGAGCCTCCCCAAATTCTGCGGCAGTATGCTAATTACTTTCTTTGCCGGCTTGTATGCCGTGTAGTGTTGTATCTTTACAAACTATGGAGTTGGGTTAACAATTTGTTTTTTGCTTCTTCACCGGATGTGACTCTGGTTAACATTATTCTGGCCTTTGTGCCATTTTCAATATTAATGAAGTATTCCGACTCAGTCGGTTGTTTATACATGTTTGTGTTTGAATTTTTCAATTTGAATTTTGCATATATTTGCAATTCTTTAATATTTTGCCTAACTTAAAAAAGCATGCGGAAATTTACAATTCGGGTGCTTTTGCCTCTGGACGGCTGAGTGGTTGGTTTCATTTCAACTTGATTGATTGGCTTGAAAACACTTGATACTTGGAGAAGTATGAAGTGTTTTTAAGCCAATCAATCACAATGGTGATTTCCCCAAACCAAGTGCACAGCCGGCCATTAGAACGGGTGCATCGAGTCTCTTACCCAGACGGTAATGTTCCGTCTAGGATTATTATATAGCCATTACACAAAGTCTTTTGCCCCAATCAGGAGAGAGAGTGCAATTTTGGAACAAATATTCTAAGTGAGAACTTCTGCTGGCAACCGACTGATGCCTCGGGGCATCTAGTCTTCGGTAACTTAACCATTTCCCGTAGATTATTATGGTCAGACGGCTATGAGTTGATCAATTTGGTCATTCAATTTTCGTCGTCTGCATAGGTACGTAGAACCAACAAGTAGTATGTTCTCTGCGACGATTGCACCCGGAGGGGTGTCGCCGGACGCCATTGTCCATGTTGGGACAGGCGGTTTTATTAAATAAGCAACCATCCGACCATTTGGCCTTTGGTCTCGTTTGAGACTGGTTGTGTAGCCACTAAGCGTTTTTGTACTTAGTTTTTTAAGCTGGCCATTGGCCACGCGATATCATATTTATATTAAATGTCAATTTATTTGGTTAAACAATTCTTCCGTTTGGGTATTACCCAGGCGGAAGGGTAAATATAACATTAAATTTCACTAAGTATCAAACTTAGTTGATTAAACTTGTAATCCGTCTAAGTATTACCAAGGCGGATAGATAATTATATAATTGAATCTACACTAAGTGTCAAACTTAGACAGTTAAACATGAGTTCCGTCTGAGGATAACCCAAGCGGATAAATAATTATAAAAATAGCAAAACAATTTTGCAAACAAAGTCTGATTTCTCATTGATTGACTCACTGTTTACAAAAAATTTACATTTCTCAGAAGTAGTACTTTTTTAAGTTATCTACATTCCAAGTTCTAGGCAGACGCCGGTCGTCTGGAGTTTCCAGACGGTAGGTGCCATCCCTGACTTCTTCATAAATCCGGTAGGGGCCTTCCCAATTAGGAGTTTGCTTTCCAGCTTCATTGGCCCTACCGGTTGCCTCCATTATTCGTAACACAAAGTCGTCAACTTTCAAAGGACGCTTGCACACTTTCTTGTTGAAGGCTCTAGTCATTCTTAGACGGTATATCTCATGGCGCAGGGCAGCATTGCCCCTGCGTTCCGGGAGGGAGTCCAATGCTAGCCGCATGGCCTCCCAGCTTTCCTCTTCATCACAAAGCATGATTCTTAGAGTCGGCTCGTAATGCTCAATGGGAAAGACGAATTTAGCACCGTATACGATAAGAAATGGGGTTTTGCCGGTTGCCCCTTTGGCAGTAGTCCGGATTGCCCATAGGACATGAATTAGCTCTTCTGCCCATAAGCCACCGACTCTTTCAATTTTCTTTTTTATGCCGTTAGAGATGAGTTTGTTGAAGGCGTCAACTTGGCCATTTCCTTGGGGTCAGCTGACTGATGCAAAACAATGTGAGATACCCTGATCTCCCAACCAAGTCATAAGATAAGGTGTTTCAAACTAAGGGCCATTGTCAAACACCATAAACATAGGTACCCCGAACCGAGTGATGATGTTCTTCCAAATGAAAGAGGTGACATCCTTTGTCTTGATGTTCTTGACCGGCTCAGCTTCTAACCATTTGGTGAAATAATCCACAGCCACCAAAATGTAGCGTATAAGGACCCAAGATATCCATGCCCCATTAAGCAAACAGGACTGAGCTGTGGATTGCCGTCAGATCAGTAGCCGGGCGGTGAATAAGCTTGCCAAACCTCTGGCATTTTTCACATCTCTTCACCAACTCTTTAGCGTCTGCTTCAAGAGTAGGCCAAAAGTAATGCCGCCTGGCTCTAACGGCTAGGAACCTGCCGCTTATGTGAGAGGCACAGTACCCAGCATGCAATTCTTCAAGAACTTCTTTCCTCTTTTCTGGGGTAACACACTTCAATAGAGGTTTAAGGAAACCCGCCTTGAAGAGCTCTCCGTTTCTCAACTCGAAGTTTGCTGCTCACTTTTTCATGACGGCTGCTTCCTATGGTGAATCAGGAAGTATGTCGTCTGCTAAACATGCCCGGATTCCATCCATCCAGGTAGAGCTTCGGTCCAGGATTCCAATGGGCTCTTCATATATACTTCTCTTTTCAAGAACTTCCCAAAAGACTGACCGAGGCGTACACAGCAGGCGGATGAAGCCAATTTGGACAACTCATCCGCCTGGTTGTTATCCGACCTGGGCACTTGACTCAAACGGAATTCCTCAAGTGCCCCAACCACTTCTTTGACTGCTTGAAGGTATTTGATCATAGCCGGATGAGTTGCCTCATATTTTCCCTCATATTGGCTAATGACCAACAGTGAATCAGAGTAGGCGTCAATTTTAGTTGCCCCTTCTGCCTTACACATGCGAATTCCGGCTAGCAGAGCTTCATATTCCCCCTCATTATTTAAGGCTTGAAACTTAAACCGCAGTGCATATTCAAATCTATCCCCCTCAGGGGACTCATATATAATTCCTGCACCGCAGCCGTTCTTCGTTGAGCTCCCTTCTACATACACTTTCCAAACCTGATCCATGTTATCCGGTTGAACCGGTCACGTCATTTCAAAAATGAAGTCGGCAAACGCCTGACCTTTCACTGCCTTTCTAGGTTCAAAAGTGATTTCAAGACTTTGCATTTCAGTAGCCCATTTCAGCATTCTATCGGATGCTTCTAAGGTAGACATTGGCCGCTTGAGGGGCTGATCGGTGTAAATTACCACCGGATGGGCCAGAAAATACGGCTTCAATTTCTTGAAAGCCATATACAAGGCAAGGCTAAATTTTTCAACCACGGGATACCGGAGCTTAGCATTTTTTAGAACATGGCTAATGAAATAGACCGGGATCTGAATGTCGTCTCTCTCAGCCAGGAGAACAGCACTAAGGGCATGATCTGAGACGGCTAGGTACATGTATAACGACTCTTTGGGCAGAGGACTAACAAGCCTTGGCAAAGAGTGCAGGTGCTCTTTCAGCTTTTGAAAGGCCGCCTCAGCATCATCCCCCCATTCAAATCTGGTCTTCTTCCTAATTTCTTGGAAGAAGTAAAGGCATTTGTCACCTGACCGGCTGAGGAACCTACCCAAGGCCGCCAGGCAACCGGTTAGTCTTTGCGCTTCCTTGACAGTGCGGGGTGACTTCATGTCAATTACCGCCTGTATCTTCTCGGGTTTAGCCTCTATCCCCCTTTGATCAATCAGGAATCCGAGAAACTTCCCAAACTCAACACCAAAGACGCATTTCTTAGGATTTAACATAACATTAAGCCGCCTGAGTGTGGTGAAGGTTTCTCGGAGATCAGCAAGGTGATCCGCCTGCTGCTTAGATTTGAATATCATGTCATCAATGTACGCCTCCACATTCCTCCCAATTTGATTAATTAAGATCGTATTAATTATCCATTAGAATGTAGCCAGCGCATTTTTCAAGTCAAACGGCATCAGAGTGTAACAGAATAACCCCTGATCAGTGACGAAGGTCGTCTTCTCTTGATCTTTCTTCCACAGGGGTATTTGATGCCCGACTGTCAAATCGACCAGACTATCGATCTTTGGAAGTGGGTAACTGTCCTTAGGACATGCCTTGTTGAGGTCTGTGTAATCAACACACATACGCCAGGTACCATTCGGCTTCTTTAAAAGCACAACATTCGCCACCCAGTCGGGAAAATTACATAACCGAATGAACCCAGCGTCCAAAAGCGTTTTTACTTCGGCAGCTGCCGCCTGACTTCTTTCCTCGCCGTGATTTCTTTTATTTTGCCGGATGGGCTTCTTTTTAGGATCCACGGCGAGTTTGTGGACAGCAAGATCCGGGCTAACGTCTGGCGTCTCTTCCACTTCAAAGGCAAAAATGTCTTAGAATCCTTTCGAGGTGCAGATCTGCACCCAATTTAGCATGAGCAGCCGTCCCAACCTTAACTGTACGCTCTGGAAGACTGTCGTCCAGAGGTATATTAATATGGGCTCCAGCCAGTTGGGGACGGAGCTCCACCGACCGCTCCCCGGTCAGTGATTGCTATTTTTTCTCTTTCTTCACCTCCACCAGCAGCGGTGCCTTTCTTTTCTTTCCTGCTGCTGATGGGGCTGGGGCTTGGTCGGCATCCTTGACATTGTCAAGGACTATTGGTTCATGCCCTTGGCTGTTTGGAGCCTTAGTATCCTTAACGACTGAGAGGTAGCACTCCCGGGTCGTCTTCTAATCCCCATTCAAGGAACCAACAGAGCCGTCATCCCTCTCATACTTGATGAGCATGAGACAAGGGATTATTAAAACCTTGGCTTCGTTGAGGGTGGGCCGGCCCAGAATAATGTTATACGGGGTCAACTCCTCAACGACCAAGAACTTGACGACCAGGTGTCATCCTATTCCTTTCTTACCTAGCCGGATTGGTAAATCAACCCTTCCGACTAGGTAAACCATCCCACCCCCAAAGCCAACCAAGGGGTGGGTAACCGGATGCATGCTGCTGACGTTGTATTTCAGCTTTTGCAGGCATCGGAGACTGATGATGTCTGATGAGCTGCCGGTGTCAATAAGGATTCGTCCAACCAGCTGGTTGGCAACCTTACATTCAATGACGACTGGGTCGTCATGTGGACGGCGAACGCTGCCCCTGTCCTTCTCCGTGATTAAAACGTCTGGGAAGGAGGAGCTAGCGGACGCCTGCTCATCATCATCTTTGTCCATCTTTTGAAGATGGCTCTTGGTGCCCCGGATGGTAGGGCCACCGCATGAGAACCCACCTGCTATGGTGTAGACCGGCTCCTTATCAGTGTCCGAACTACTAGCAGGGTTGGGTGTCTAGGACTTTAACATCCCTTTGTCAGCCAGACAGTCCAACGCCCGTTGAAGGCTGAAGCAGTCGTTGGTGTCATGCTTACTTCCTCATGGTATTGGCAGAATTTATTTTTGTTCCTTGATTGAATGGAACTTTTCATTAGATTTGGCTTCTCTAGTGACAGCGGTCCTTGATCTCCATGTGGATGGAGTTACAGTCTGTTGTAAGGTTTTGATGATTGTGAACAAATGATGATTATCTAACTAATATGTGTATTGAGATGTGCATGAACAAGTCATGAAGCATGAAGATGCTTGAGTACGGGTTAGATTATCATTGAAGATGGTTCCCTACATACAATGTATAGATCGTGCTTGAGTTCCTCAAGGGGAACATAAAGAGAAGAAGTCTAAAAGTACAAACGTATTGTTAGACTTTACATACAGTTCCTAAGAAGAATGAGAAGATGTTCTTTGCAAGGAATGAGCAGCATTTCCTCAGGGGGAACAAGTAAAGAGAAGTTCCTTTGCGGGAGTAGAAGCTTTAGAGTAGAAGTTTCATCAGAGAAGAGAAGTTCCTTTGCAGGAACAGAAGCATCGGAGTAGAAGCTTCATCAGAGAAACATGAATACAGAAAAAAAAAGGAGTATATTTTTCTAGGAATCATGTAAGTATGTTAGACAAGAGAAATTGTCTGGAACAAGCCTAAGGAACTACATTGGAACTTCGGTCGGTAAGGAACTTAGTGTTGATGACCAGTAAGTTCCTTACTAGTCAGTCTAGAATTCATTTATAGAAGGAACACGAGTTTGCACAACACTAGTAGTCAGTTTTCCACGTTAAATAGTCATTGCATTATATTTTCCTACTTTATAGGAAGTTAGTTTTGACTTGGTATTAATATTTATTATTAGATTTTATTTCATAAAAGATAAGTTTTTGAAAGTAAAATCTGATTTTCTCTTAGTAAAAAAGATAACTTATTTTCCTAGTTTCTAGGGATTTAGTTTTCAAATAAACTAATTTATAAAATGACTTTATTTTATAAAACAAAGTTTTATAATCAAAATCTGATTTTATTGTAGTCAAAGTCGTGGGAAAAAGATTTTCAAAGTGGTTACCTTAAAAGTAGGAGTTCAGTTGAGATTTTGTTTGTTAAGAAACAAAATAAATCTGGTCTATATGTGAAGTTAAATTAATGAACGAGTATTTTATTTTAACTTATCTTCTTAAAGAAGTCAGTTTTAAACTCCTATTTTTTAGCACAAGGACTTGGTCACCAAGGAACTTGTGGCTGGTATTTGCAAAACGTGCTGATTGCTTTCCTAACAAAAAGGAAGTTATTGAGCAAGTCGTGGAGCGACTAATTGACCCATTATTGTTGCTTATAATCAGAATTAGTTTTCTATTCGTGGGCCTAAAGATTTGGACCACTTCTGATCATAAGGAACATGGGCAATTAGTAGGTTTTCTAATCTTCTATAAATGGAACGTTTTTAATTCTTTCAAAACTGTCTAACTTTAGAGATTCATTCCATATAGTGTCTCACTTAAGTGGAATAGTTTTTCATGAGAAATATATTATGTCTTCCACGTTGGTGAGTCAGTTCCTTTAGGTTCCAAGTTCCTTACATGTCTCAAAGTGTCCAACATATTAGTTTCGTACATCTATCTTTCATATGTATTTGAGAAATGTTTAAGGGTTTGAGTGAACTCTTGTATTAGGGAATTTGTAAGGGTTTGAGTGAACTCTTGTATTAGGGAATTGGGAATTTTGAGTGAACTTCTATTTGTGAGAAAGAGAAGAAAAAGAGAAGTGAGAAGAGAAAGAGAAAGAGAAGTGAGAAGTGAGAAGAGAAAGAGAAGTGAGAAGAGAGAAAGAGAAGAAAAGAGTAACAAGTTGGGTGACTTGTTCCTCAGGGCTTTGAGTTCGTTGAGAAACTTGAAGTTAGAGTCTTTAGTTTGTAATGGGTCATTGCCCTATTCTAGTGAAGATTCTTTTCCTAAAATCCCTTGTGGTCGTGGTTTTCCTCCTTCATTTGGGCCAAGGAGTTTTCCACGTAAAAATCTCTCTTGCACTTTTAGTTCCTTTAGCTATCTTTCAGTTCCTTTAGCTTACTTAGTTTTATTTCCGCAAAAAGTTTGGCTAAACTGTCATACTACAATTCAACTCCCCCCCCCCCTTCTTGTAGTATTCATTGAAACAACACAGTCCTTGTTAAACTCGTACTTAGGAACGTACGGTTTAAATTCTTTCTTCTTATTCTGAGACAGCTGGTCAGAATCACTAACCGCCCAGATTTCTTTTCTTTTCTTGCTCTCTTCTTTCTTCTTGGTCGGCTGAGCAGGCCGGCTATCTTTATATTTGTCAGAATTCTTAGAGTCCGACTGGTTACCAGGCGAGCAGAGGTCGGTCGCTTGAATATAGCTTTCCGCCTCCCTCAGGGTCGCCTATAAAGTGAAAGCCCATTTTCTAACTAGGTCGAACTTAAAATTCGAACCATTTCTCAGACCCTTGAAAAAGTCTGTAAAGGCTACCTCGTTAGACAGTCCTTGAATCTTAATTCTGATCAGATTGAACCGCCTGACATAGGAGCGTTATCCTTCTCTCTCCCCCTGCTTAATGGTGCTCAAGTCAAGACTTGTTTCCTTCGCAGGGATGTTCATTAAGAAGTTGAAAGAAAACAGGAAGGCAAGCTTCCTGAAACTATCAATGGACTCAGCTGGCAGGTTTCCAAACCATTATTGGGCAATTCCCTTCAATGTAGCCGGGATGCATCGACACCAAGTGGCATCATCCAACCGTAAATACATGAGGTTGGTGGAATCCATGAGGTGATCTTCCAAGTTGGTGGTACCATCATAGGTACCTACCAACACATTTTTAACCTTGGCCAGCTGTGCCGCCTCAGTTATCTCCCGGGTGAACGCATAAGGTTGTTCACCCAGGCAGAGCAGACGGAGCTGCCAGTCTAGAGGTTGGACGTTGTTGTATACCGCCTGTCCTCCAAAGAGGGCCGGCTGCATGAAATAAGGAGGATATTAACCGTAGACCCGAGAAGGTACATAAGGTGTAGTACCAATCATCTGAGGACCAGAATGGACGGTATTACCTCCTGTATGGCTCTCATGCAAGGAAAGTGAATTCCCTGCGGAAGTGTTGTTGAAGTTATCTGAAAAATTCGATGTTGAAGCCGAATCAGACAACTTCTGATTCCTCCTGCGGGTGATGATCTCTCGGGCGTTAGTTGATTTTTTGCTTCCCACCGGCTATTGCGTCCGGCGGGGGTTGTTGGCATTCCTCTTAGGCAGAAGAATTTTGGACCAATCAATTGTCCCAGCAGCCTTCTCCTTTGGATGAGGAGTTGGCTGCTGATCTCTGATTGACTTTCCCTTCTCCAAAGGACAGTTTTTTGCCGCCTGACCCCTACTTGGGCCAGCCCGGCTCTTAGAGATCAGATCTTTAATTTCACCCTTGAAACTTGTCATGAACTTCATGAGTTCGTCTCGGGTGACAGGTGCTAATCCACTTGCCATATGGGTTTCCCTTCCGACTTCCCAGGGGGTCGATTTGTACCCGCCTGGTTGGCACCCCGCTCAAGAGTGTCTCTAGGCCGGATGCGCTTGGTTATCAGAGAGCCATCATCGACTATATAAGTTTCAACTTGAGGATCTTCGTCCTCTTGATCAGTGAAAACTTGCGGGTCGTCGCCCAGACACTTAGGGGTGGTACAGACTCTTGAACCATCTTCAAGGTACTCTCCCCACAGAAGGCGCCAAATGTTTTGGGTGTTTTTGTCCCTCGGGAGAGTTACGTCACAAAGATTAGTCCGGATGAGCTGTACCTGCAAAACAACGGAAACTTCGGGTGGTTGGAGCTCCGCCTCCGAAGATCAAGTTAGTAACTTGAAAGGGTATAACGAGTACGGAAATTTAGGTGGGGATCTGCTTGGATTCCAAGCTCAGGTGTTTCTCTGATGAGAGAGAATGTAGGTATAAAAATGATTGAACGTGTCCCCAAAATGGGGAAATATCTCCCTATTTATAGGGTCGTTGGAGAATGTTCCCCTATCTAGATCACTTGACCTAGATTTTAGTGGGTTGCGCCGCTTTTTGGCGCTCCTAGGGATTTGGGCCCTTAAAGGCCGCCATTTCAAAGGCTTATCTAAGGGGGCCACATGTCAAGAGAATATTGGGCCACTTGGGCCATCCTGAGCTCACCACGTGGCCTCCTCTCATTGGTCAACGTGTCTAGGGTATTTTTACCCTAAACAATTAGTTACTCGTTATATTTTTTCTAATTCTCAAATTCAATCTCCATCAATGAATTTCATTAGTGTTTTTCTTATTTCTAATTATTAAATCTTCCTTTCTCTCACTCAAAAACTCAATAATTATTAAATCAACGTATCTAGCAAAGTATAATCAGGATGAAGTACTCTTTAACAAATGAGCATTATGGATGGATTGATACAATTGAGCATTAAGGATGGAATGATAGGGGAATTGGGTAAATTGCAAAAGTCATCAAGGGATGAAGGTTAAATTCTATAGTCATACATTATGCAAGCCTCCCAATTTCATTCAGGTTAATCCTATTTCCAATAAGATTTTTTCTAGCTTTATTTTTACCATATTAATTTATTTCTTAAGCTATTAAATTGTTGACACGATAATTTTTTTTATTAATTTATTTTACTGTTGAAAAATATTTAAGCTTAAGAGTGGATGTCTTTTAATTGTGAAGGTTTAGCTTATACAATAGTACAAACTATGCACTATGTAAAACTAATAATGTTACTCAAATTTTGTTACAAAGATAAATTGTTTTTTCATTTAATTAAATCTGATAAATATTAAATATGGAAGAGAAAATATAGAGAGATGAGGGAAGATTGTTACATTGTATTTCATATTCCATCTAGTACGGGATATATATAATGTACATTACCTAGGGTTCCATCAACGGATAAGATCAAATACCTAACTCTAGAGTATTCTAGATTGTACATGGGATAATGGTCATCCATATTTAGATATTATCATAACACTCCCCTTTGGATTACTATATATTGAATAAAATAATAACTAACATTTACTATAAAATCCCGTACAAAATAATACATTATAATGCGCATAAGATGATGCCTCGTTAAAAACCTTACCAGGAAAAGCTAGTGGGGAAAAACCATGGTTAAGGAAAAAAGAGTGCAACGCGCATTAACTCCCCCTCATGACTATATCACTTGAGATTTTTAAGACGACACAATCCAATGTCGTAAGCTAACTTTATGAATGTTGCTGTCGGAAGAGCCTTAGTAAATAAGTCTGCTAAATTCTCACTTGAACGAATCTACAATACGTTTATATCTCCATTCTTCTGAAGATCATGAGTGAAGAAAAATTTAGGTAAGATGTGCTTTGTTCTGTTGCCCTTGATGTATCCTTCCTTAAGTTAAGCAATACAAGTTGCGTTATCCTCATATAAAGTTATTGGTGCCTCTTTCCCAGATGATAAACCACAAACTTTTTTTATATGTTGAACTACCGACCTTAACCATACACATTCACGACTAGCCTCATGAATTGCTAAAATCTCATAATGATTGGAAGAAGTAGCTTCAATGGTTTGTTTCATGGAATGCCAAGAAATGGCAGTACCACCATATGTGAACACATATCCAGTTTTTAACTGACCATTATGAGGATCAGATAAATAACCTGCACCTGCAAAACCAATCAAATTTTCTTTGGACAACTTTGGGGAAAATAAACCCATATCCTTTGTACCTTGAAGGTAACGAAGTAAATGTTTAATCCCATTCCAATGCCTTCGGGTTGGACATGAACTAAACCTTGCTAATAAATTAACTAAAAATGATATGTCGGGTCGTGTATGACTTGCAAGGTAAATTAGTGCTCCAATTGCACTAAGATACGATACTTCAGGACCAAGAATTTCTTCATCATTTTCCCGAGGTCGGAATGGATATTTCTCTACTTCAAGTGATCTTACAACCATAGGGTAGCTCAATGGATATGATGTATCCAAAGAAAATCTTTTAGAACCTTTTCTATGTATGTTGATTGATGCATAAGGATTCCATTCTCTAGGTGCTCTATTTGTAACCCCAAGCAGAATTTTGTCTTTCCTAGATCTTTCATTTTGAACTCTTTCTTTAAATAATCTACAGTCACTGAAATCTCTTCAAGAGTTCCAATGATATTCAAATCATCAACATACACTGCAATTATAACAAATCCCGATCCAAATTTCTTTATAAAAATATATGGGCTGATAGGATCATTCTTATAACCTACTTTCAACAAATACTCACTTAGACGGTTATACCACATACGCCTAGATTGTTTCAATCCATAAAGAGATTTGTTCAATTTAATACAGAAATGTTCTCGAGAACTAGATTTTGCTGCTTCTGGCAGTTTGAATCCTTCTGGGAGCTTCATGTAAATGTCATTCTCCAGTGGGCCATATAAATAAGCTGTGACTACATCCACCAAACGTAAGTCAAGTCCTTCTCTTATTGCCAGACTAATCAAAAATCTAAAAGTAGTTTCATCCACCACAAGAGAATACGTCTCCTCATAATCAGTACCAGGTCTTTGTGAGAATCCTTGTGCAACTAAGCGTTCCTTATATCTTACAACTTCACCCTTTTCATTTCTCTTTCGCACAAAGACCCATTTATATCCCACTGGCTTTACACCTTCAGGTGTATAGACTACAGGTCCAAATACTTTTCTTTTTCCAAGAGATTTTAATTTTGCTTCAATTGCTTCAATGTCATTTCCTTGTCTACATTCTTCAATGTATTTTGGTTCATGATCCTCATTATTATTCATAACATCTAATGCTACATTGCATGCAAAAACATCATCGACGTCGATTTGATTTTGGTTCCATGTAATTCCAGACATGATATAATTTGTTGAAATTTCTTCATTATCAGGTACCTGAATTTCTTCTTGTATCATGTCTAAATTCTCTTCTGGAGATCCTTCAAAAATTGTTTCTTCAATTTGACCATCATCAATCAATGCTCCTTTTCTTTTCCGAGGATTCTTATCTTTGGAACCTATTGGTCTTCCACGTTTCTAGCGTGGTTTAGACTCATTAGCAAATTTATTTTGTCCTTCAGGGGCATCTATTTTAAATGGAGCATTTACAGCTGAAATATGTGACTTGGTAACTTTTTTGGGTCAGCAAACAAGTCTGGCAATTGATTCGCTAAACTTTGTTAATGAATTATCTTTTTAACTTCTAGTTCACATAATTTTGTTCGAGGATCAAGATAGGATAATGATAATTCATTCCATTTATTTTCCTTTTCCAGCTCTCTCTTTTCTCTCCCTAATGTTGGGAAAAGTGACTCGTTAAAATGACAATCTGCAAAACGAGCCGTAAATAAATCCCCTGTTGTAGGCTCAATATATTTAATTATTGACGGGGATCCAAACCCAACATATATCCCCAACCTCCTTTGAGAACCCATCTTAATGCGTTGTGGTGGAGCTATTGGAACATAAACTGCACATCCAAAAATTCTTAGATGGGAAATATTTGGTTCCTTACCATAAACCAATTGTAATGGGGAGAACTTGTGATAACATGTTGGCCTAATGCGAATTAGCGATGCTGCATGTAATATAGCATGTCCCCAAGAAGAAATTGGGAGATTTGGTTTCATAAGCAATGGTCTAGCAATTAACTGAATACATTTTATTAATGACTCTGCCAGACCGTTTTGTGTATGAACATGTGCTACAAGATGTTCAAAATTTATCCCAATGGACATGCAATAATCATTAAAAGCTTGAGATGTAAATTCACCAGCATTGTCAATTCGAATAGTCTTAATGGGAGTTTCTGGAAAATGTGCGCATAACTTAATTAATTGGGCAAGTAATCTCGCAAACGCTTAGCTACGAGTTGATAACAAAGACACATGTGACCATCTAGTTGATGCATCAATTAAAATCATAAAATATCTAAACGGTCCACATGGGGATGTATGGGCCCACAAATATCTCCTTGTATACGTTCCAGAAAACTAATTGATTCAAAATTAATTTTACCTGGTGATGTACGAATAATAAACTTGCCTTCTGAGCAAGCATCACATGAAAAATTATTATGAAAAATCTGTTGGTTCTTCAAAGAATGTCCACATGAATTCGTAATTATTTTTCGCATCATTATTGAACCGGGATGGCCTAACCGGTCATGCCAAACAATAAAATTATCAGTAAACTTCTGGTTTACTATAGCATGAGCTTCAATAACATTGATTTTTGTGTAGTACAAACCACTAGAAAATGTAGGTAGTTTCTCCAAAACATGTTTTGAGCCTTGAGTTATATTTTAAATTTGAAGGAATTCGTTATTTTCTTCATTGATTGTCTCAATATGATAACCATGGTTGCGAATATCCTTAAAACTTAATAAATTTCTTTGAGACAATGAGGAGTATAAAGCATCAATTATTTTAATTTCAGTTCCCCAAGGAAACTTTATAGTGGCTCTTCCGGAGCCCTCAATGATATTTGTACTGCCCGATATGGTACTCACATTAGTTCTTTTCATCATCAAAAGAGAGAAATATTTTTTATTTTTAAGTATTGTATGAGTAGTTGCACTGTCAGCAAGACATAATTCTTCACCATTCATAGCAAATTGAACTTGAGTTATATCCATGTTTTTCATGAAATAAAATACATGTCAAAATATTAAACATAAAAATAAAGATGATAAATTACATAAATCAATAAAAACACTCAAAGAGTTCATAAATTTATAAAGCAAAAGTCCTTATTACAACGAAAGAAATAAACTTAAGTAAATCACTAGAATAAGTAAACATAAGTCTAATACTTAAAACTGACACAAAACAATATAATATTAATTATTCCCTTATGGGGCAGTGAAGAAATCAGCAACTTCTAAATGATTTGTACTGCCAAAATCAAAATTATTCCTTTCCGGGGAAGTAAGGAAATTAGCAACATCGAAATGATTTGCATTGCCGAAATAAAAATCACCATCACCATCTTCAAGAACAAGGTCTGCCTCTACTTTCTTTCCTTTCTTCAATGATTCTTGGTAAAGTTCAATAAGATGCTTTGGAGTTCTACAAACCCGAGACCAATGACCTTTTCCTCCACAACGGTAACATATATTGGTATCACTTTTCTCTTTTTCATCCCTACGTTCCCACTTCTAGTGGGAATGTGAGTTTGTGAAATGACCTCCACGACCTCTATCATATCCACGTCCACGACCCCGGCTGCGCCATTGGCCACGACCACGACCTCTACCTCGACCACTACTGCTGGAATGGTCTCTGTTTTTAGTTTCTTTCCCATTATGGGTTGTCACATTCGCTTTAGGGAATGGAATAGAGCCAGTAGGACATGATTCATGATTTTTCATTAACAGCTCGTTTATTTTGCTCAGCCACAAGAAGACAAGATATTAATTCAGAATATTTTTTAAAACCTTTTTCTCTAAATTGTGTCTACAGGACAATATTATTAGCATGAAAAATGGAGTATGTCTTTTCAAGCATTTCTGCATCAGTAATATTTTCTCCACATAATTTCAATTGAGAAGTTATTTTAAACATTTGATTTATATTCACTAACAGATTTAAAACTTGCAATCTCAAATTCAACCATTCATAACGAGCTCTAGGGAGTATCGCTGTTTTTTGGTGGTCATACCTTTCCTTTAGATTACTCCAAAGGATTTGTGGGTCTTTCACAGTTAAATATTCATTTTTCAACCCTTTATGGAGGTGATGGCGAAGAAAAATCATGGCTTTAGCCTTATCTTGAGGTGTTGTCTTATTAGCCTCTTTTATTGTTTCACCAAGCCCTTTAGCATCTAGGTGTATTTCAGCATCTAACACCCATGATAAATAATTATTTCCGGTAATATCAAGGGCCACAAATTCGAGCTTGGCAAGGTTCAACATTTTTCAATGATAATAATAATATGGGATTCTAGATAAATGTTTGGTAATCCTACTCAATTGACTAGCAATGGTGCTGATAACGTATTAAATATGGAAGAGAAAATATAGAGAGATGAGGGAAGATTATTACGTTGAATTTCATAGTCCATCTATTACGGGATATATATAATGTACATTACCTAGGGTTCCATCAATGGATAAAACCAAATACCCAACTCTAAAGTATTCTAGATTGTACATGGGATAATAGTCATCCATATTTAGATATTATCATAACAATAAATAATAAGTTGTGCATAAAATATTACATATACAAAATATTAAGTAGTCAATACGAAATACTTAGTAAAATTTAAAGGGCCCAAATTTTTGGTAGCACAGGGCCCTCAAATTGATTAAGACGGTCCTCGCCAAACCCGCTAACCAATTACCTCCAATCTCCACCACCTTTGCACCTCATTGCAGCCACACCTAACCACCCTTATTGCGCCACCATAGAAGCAGCAAACTCCACGCCAACCGCAGCTCCTCGCATTTCCTCTACTCCAATAACAACCGCACAAATTAGCCACCAAATTACAACTTACGAACAGCAATTACAACTCCAACAAAAGTCGCAACCACCATCACCTCCTTCCCCACCGCAGCTAGCAGCCATGAATATGGTGCGCACGCGAAGACCCTTTTATGCGTGCGCACACCAACATCCCGTAGCTAGGCATGAATATGGTGCGCTCGCGAAGACCCTTTTATGCGTGCGCACAGCTGGTTCAAATTGAAGCCATTGAACTTCATTAATTTGATGATCATATGGTTGTGATGGTGCGTGAGAAGCATGGGAAATTCCCTTATATGGTGCAGCGAAATATCTAAGGGTGATGATGGAACAATGATGATTGTGTGTGTTTGGTGATGTGCAAAGCAGGGCATTTTTCCTTCTTTTAATTCTCTTTTTATTTTTCCTTTTATTTTCTATTTCCTTTTCCTTTTACTTTCTTTATCTTTTCTTATTTATTTTATTTTACATTTCCTTTTCTTTTCCTTTTTTTTTTTACTAGAGTGTACCTGTGCAAAATGCACGGGATATGTAAGAAAAATTATATTTAAAATGTGAAAAGTTGATTTTGATGTTGTAATTTAGACTTGAGATGTAATGGTCGATTTTTGACTGGTTGGTTCTGTTGAACCCTAATTAGCTCTGTTGTACTGAATATTAATAATAATCGTATTAATAATGTGCTAACACCTGATGTGCTAAGCTGAAATATGATATTCTAAGCAAAGCTTGGAAGCTCAAAAAACAGGGTCTTACTCTTTTATGTCAGTGACCACACAATGCTATTATGGGTTTTACTTTTTCAAAGTTATAGAGGTTACCCGTTCAGTGTTATAGGGGTTACTCGTGCTACTCAGTTAGTGTCATATGGGTTAGTGTCTTACTTTAGGAGTTACATACTTTGTTCTGTTGCAAGTAGTTATTCACTGAGTCCAGTTGCACAAAAACGTGTTGTACATTTTTTTTTTGGTTTTGATGATTAAATAAGTGGAAAATGTTTGGAGGGTAGTCCCTAAAAAATGTATATAATTGAAGGGTTGGGGATTCAGAGTACTATAATTGAAGGGTTGGGGATTTAGAGTACATTTTTTTATATGTTACACTACGTACCAAAAAAAATAAAAAAAAATAAAAAAAATAATAAATAAATTGAAAATTTAGTAGTAGTCCCATAAAAAAAAAGAAAAAAGAAATAGTGAATGGGTTGAGGATTGGAGATTTGGAGGACTCTCGTTAAGTGACCCTACAATTATAATATAGATTTTCCTTTTCTCTTTTATTTTCTTTTATCCTTGTAATTATAAGTACCCATTTTTGGGGTCAATTTAAAGGAGAAGAATTAGAATTAGACCACATATTTCTTAGCTTAGTTGAGAGCTTCTCTCTCTAGTTTTAGGGTTAATTTTAGGAGTAGATTTTAGAGAGAGAAAGTGAGGAATTTCAATGGTTATTTAAGAGGTTGAAGATTCAAGATGACAATTGTATTGAAGATCTCCATTATCAATCAATGAAGATTTCTCACTCTCTTTCCTGTTTATTGCTTTATTCAATTTCATTTTTGTTTGAATTGGTTTTGATGTTTGATGCTTTATTAGTGTAGTTGTTCTTGATATATTGCGAATTCTTGATTTCTTTAGTTGTTTGTTGATAAATGATGATATTTGAGTAGTTGTTTGGCTAGAAATTTGGTGAAACTTGTATGATTGATTAATTGTGATTAATTTGGGAATTGTGTGATTGAGTGTTGACATTAAAGTGATTAATGAGGGTTTGCATGTATGTAATTCGATTAGGCCTTGAGAATTATGCTAGATTGCATTGTAATTGCTAGTGACATGACCAATTGATTTAGGAATTGCAATTATTGAGTGGTTTGGATTGTGATTCCATTACTTTGTTATTCATAGTGAACCATAGCTTATCAATTAGGAGATAGCTCTTTATTTCCAATTGATAGCTCTTATCATTAGTCTTCACAACCTTTGATTGGCATGATCTTTCCAAGTTGTTGCAATAGACATGATTACTTGGTGATCCCCGTTCCTAGTGTTTTTTTTCCTTGGTTATTTGTTTTTTTAGTTGTTAGTATTACATCTTACCTTCGATTTCGACCTAGCTTAGGCGCATAATTGAAAGTGCTTGAACATTATCGTTCCTTTGGGTTCGACCCTTGACTTGCCTCTATACTCGTATTTAGGTTTGTTAAGTGTTTATAAATTTAGTTTGACCGAGGGAAGATTAGATAACGACCTAATTTTCCCCTCGTCGGATAACAATGGGGGTTGGCCAACACATGATGACCCAACAAGTAGTGTAGAATCACATTGAAAAACATCATTGAAGGAATGTCCAACACTAAATCACTACTACAAAAACTAGAATAAGAAACGCAAGATATAGAACGGTTAACTTAGATATGCGATCTCTAGGATTATATAGAACGCCTATCTTAGTTAACCGTTCTATTTGATTTATTTATTTTATTTTATTAAATTGTGATTTTATTATATAGAACACATATCTTAGTAATTTGATTTATCCAAATTTTACACTTACAATATAGATCGCCCATCTTAGTTAACCGCTCTATATGTTTAACATTATTTATTTTAAAAAGAAAAAGAAAAGGCTAACATACAAAGAGGCCCAAATTCTAACCCTAACTCCTCTGTAGCCGTCATTCTCCTTTCCTCTTTCCTCATCTCTCACGCACTTCCCTCCTCTAAAACCCTTACTTCTTTCTCTTCTCTCTTCATTCCTCAATGTCTGATCCTAAAAATCTCCGAGCTAACGTCCAATTATCTTCCTCCTCGTCGTCTTCTTCCTCTATTTACAACTATCCTATTCGTTGCATTGCTTTGTTTTTCAACCCCAACTCCAACTCCAACTCCGATGCAGTACGGTGCGCGAAAGCTCGAACCATTACAGTCTCGATTTTTCTTTGTTTATGGTCATTGTTGCAGGTTGAATAGAGTTTTACATTATCGAGGTAGGTGGTAGTTGCAAATGGTGGCATTGAATTGATTTTGGTGGGTCGTGTGAGGTGATTGGAGAAGTGCATTTTAATTCTCCATTATTAATTTTAGATCTACAACGCTTATCAATTCATTATTATGTTATGATTTGGATTAAAATTTCTGATTTTTCATCTTTCATTTGTGGGTTTTTAGTGTGGTGTTCACTATTTGCGTGCACTATTGATGGAGGTGTTGCGGTGGTTGAGGTGGTGGAGACGTTGCGGTGGTTGAGGTTGGTGGAGGCGATGCTAGTGGTTTAAGTTGGGGGAAGCGCTGCTAGTGGTTCAGGTTGTTGAAGCGCCGCTGCGATTGAATTGCTTTTGATAATTCAAGTTGCAATTTCGAACTAGTTACTAGTTAGCAGTTTAGCACACTAATAATTATTAAGTTAGCAGTAGAATTGTATCAAATGTACTTGAGATGTAAATATTTGATTTTTTTTTTTTTAAAGATGTAAATATTTGAATATAAAGGATAATAAAAGTTCATTTTAATTGATATTTGAGTTATACAATTTCAATTTGATTTGATTTGATTTATTAATTGATGGTGTTAATTAGTATATATGCGTGCAACCTGCAAAAATTAATTATATTTTTTTTAAAAAAAAAATTAACAAAGAGAACGGTTATCTTAGATAACCGTTCTCTTGTTTTCATTTTATATAAGCATATGAAATAGAAAAGAGAACGGTTATCTTTTGCATATAGAACGCCTCTTATACCTGTTCTCTTTTGTCTTGCATATAGAACGCCTCTTATACCCGTTCCGTAAGCTTTACACATCGCTTAGCAGAAGAACGCCTCTGAGGCAATTTAAAAAGCCTATTCTAACAGTTCTCTAAGGCCTTTTTGTATTAGTGAATGTAGAACCAATGCAAGATGTACCAATCAACACACCATAGACTAAACAATTCCTTTCAAATTGTTGTCTTGCAATACTTTTACCAATACGAAAATATGGTAAACAAGAATGTAGCTTAAGATGTTCATAAGAATTCGAAGTCATTGAACAACCACCATGCCAATTAAAAAAGCTTTCACAACATCCAACTTAAATTCTTCTTTCAATTTGTGCTCTATATAGTAATCATCACAACTTTCATTAACATGAATGTGAAAAACCCCACTAGAAGAACATATGGAAGGAGTAGGATTATATACCTCACTTAAGAGATTTTCATAAGTCGGAGACAAATAATCATCAACATGAAATGTGGACTCCATGTTTACTTCATTCAAGATCATAATCGGTAATGCCTCTTTGCAATTTGTTGACTCGACATCAATTACTAGTTCATCATCATAGATTTGTGGACCATAGTCTCTCTTATGATAAAGTGGAAAATGTGGTGTAGATATTTCTTCATCCATACTAGGAACTTCAATTTTATCACATAGCCTCTTCCATCATAATTAGCAAAGGCTTGTGTGTCTCACCCTTTAATGCACAAGGAATTTTTAATGAAGGTTTAGAATACCCACTAGAAATATTCACCTTAGCAAGCTTCTCAAAGTTCAAAGCCTTTTGAACTACATGATCAATACTTCCATGGGCATAAACATCATGTTTTTCCCTTACCTTCCTCTCAAGACAACCAATGTTCCTCGCATTCGTATGTATACTTCCATGTATACTTCTCCACCATCATAGATCGTTGATTGAGAGCATTCAACTTAAGAAAAACATCATGCAAATAATCTGTAGGAACAAAAGCTCAAGTCATGTGCTTCTTCAATTTCTCCCAAGATGTGTTTTTTGTTTTTCCCTCAATCCTCCTACGATTCTTAAAATTCTCATACCACAAAGATGCATGTTTCTTAAGTTTAATTATGGCCAATTTACGACGTTTTTCATCATTATATCCTTTACAATAAAAAAAAATTCTCTATAGTTCTAACCCAATCAAGAAATTCGTTAGGATCAAGATTACCTTCGAAGTCTGGAAATTCCAACTTGATTTCTCGGTCACGGTTGTCCTCATGGTGTCGTTGGTGGTGTTCCCTTCTCCAGTGAGGAGAGTGAGAATCATCTTCTCCACTTGGGCTTTTCCTTCTTCTAGGACTTCTTCTATTCTGCAAGACCTCAAGAAGTCTATCAAACTTTCTTTCTAGAGCATCCAATCTAGAGTGTTCATTGTAACTTTCATTATCTTGATAATAGTACCTATCACCCATGTTTCTAGATAAAAAGCTTGTATCTTTGAGAGAAAATTTTCAAATTTATGGAAAAAATATGAGATCTTTTTAAAGGGGGAAAGAGAAATTCAAAAGTTAGGATCTTTCTAGGCTAATAACCTAGGCTCTGATACCAATGATATGAAATAACAAAGGAAAACAAGAAAAAGGGGAATATTCAAGTAACCACAACTTCAAAATTAACAAATCAAGATAAACCTATCTCAACAATCACCAAGATAAATCAAATAGGGGATTCTTAATCAAGTAACACAAAGTAAAGGTAGGATTAAGGTGTAACCACAAATATTACAAAGTAGCAATCACAAAGAAAGTCAAATAATTACAAATATTATGGTAGAAAGAGAAAGTTATTTTGATTACAAAATCAAGAAAAAAGCTCATCAAAAATTAAATGCAGAACGTCCACAAAAGGAACTTAAATTGTCCGTAGAAAACTGATTGAAAACAGGAAAAGGTCCGGCCGAATGATGAGTGTCATTTATGGCACTCATAAGGTAGTCTTTTAGGATGTTTTCACCCTATTTTTATAGATTTCTTTTATTATTTTGGTCTTTTCTCCTTTAGTTTCTCTATTTCTTTCTTTCTTTGTGTTTTGCTTTCCTTTACGTGGATTTCTTTGTGTTTTCCTTTTATTTGGCTCTTTTTCTCTTCTATTTCCTTTCTTTGCTTACTTTAGTAGGTACTTAAGGAGTTGGCTTTGTAGAGGGATCATGAAGAGCTATAAAGACAAAGTAAAGGAAGAAGCTAGCTCCTTGGAGAGGGCGCACATCTTTTGCCAAAAGTCGCGGGCGTGGGTAAAGTGCACAAAATGGAGGATTTTTAACAGTAGCGCCCCGTGCCTTGGACGTGGCCTAGCCGCAGGCGCGGTTGGCTTGGAGAGGCTGCTGCGATATGGAGAGAACGCGGACCCCTGAGTTCACTTGGGAGCAGGGCATTTTGCAACGCCCTTAGCCGCGGACGCGGTGGTCTTTGTTGCAAGCGCGGTCTACGGTACCCGCGGGCGCAGGGGTTGCGCAAATTGCTCGCAGAGTTTGTTATAGGTTTTGTACCCATTTTTCCGCAACTACGGGATTTTATGGAGAGGGGCCGGCCGATCAGCTATTCTTCTATGTCTATTTATACTCTTGTGTTTCCCTTTAAAAGACAACTTTTGGATAATTTCATTTGCTTAGTTTTTAGATAGAGAAAGTAGAGATAGAAGTTCTTGAATTCGGAATTGTATTACAACATTGCTTCAAATCAAGTTTGGAATTCTTCTTCATATCAATGAAAGTTTATGAGATTTCTTTCCTTTGAAATTAAGTTTTTTTGCAATCTCCTTTAGTACTTGAATGTTTGATTTGAATTTTAGTCTAAGTTTGTGAAATTAATGAATGATTGAATCCCTTCTTGATTAAACTTGAAATGAATATGTTTGTGATTGCATTTGTTTTGTCTTCCAATTACTCCATGATTAGTGAGTAGAATAGTTGCTAGGGAGAAGGGGAAGCATGCTTGATTGATGATTTTTTCTAGTTGATTAAGATTGATTGATTGAATTGTTGCAATTAAATTGGTTGTTATAGTTGTGCATGTGATTAATTAGACTAGGAGTGATCAACCTATAAGATTAATTTAGATTGCATTGCAAATTTCAATGACATAAACCCTTGATTTGAGAATTGCTTTAATTGATTAAATTTGATTGTGATTTTTCTTGTTAGCCATTCATAGTGAACCCTAGTTTAGTTTATAGGAGATAGCTTTTGGATTCCATTGATTACAACTATTGTTTGTCCTTTGTAATGTTTGAACCAATTGTGTGATCTATCAATTAGCATAATCATTGAGCTTGCATGTGGAACATATATCCCTAGTGTTTGGCATATTGAATTTTTCGATTTATCTTGCTTATTGATACCTTATTACTAACCATAACTTTCTACAATCTTCGAAGTTGCTTGACCTAAGATATAGCTTGCACCTACTCATTCCTTTGGGTTTGACCCTTATTAGGTTGGTCAAGTGTTTATAAATTACATTTGGCTTTAGGGAAGGCTAGAAACGACCTACATTTTCCTTGCGTTAAAATTGTGTCGTTGCCGGGGAGATACCGATTTTCAAATTACCTTCCAATTGTTTAATGTCAAGCGTACCTTGAACCTCCATGATTTCAATGTAGCCCTTGGTTTCAACCCTAATGCCGATATCTTTTAGCCCATCTATTCTAATCCTGCTAGCTACAATGAGGTTGAATGTCGAAGAACTATTTCTATCAAGAAGAGGTTCAATTCTAAGGATTCCATCGCTAGTGAAATTGTGCACCCGGCTCTTCGGATTCTTCATAGGATTCTTGGGTATGCAATCTTCAACAAAAAAGACTTTGGAAAGCTTACAAGGGAGGATATACTGGTTATTTAGATGGCTACCAAGCCGGATTTTGGGCCAAGGGTGAACTTTGGGTATATTTTTATGGATTGTTGCGAGGCTATGATTAGTGGGGCAAAGACCGGGGAGATACATTGTGGGGGTTTGATTACAAGGTTGGTGAAACACTTCAAGCAAGAGGAGTTCTTGCGATCTTGCACTCCGGTTGGAAGGAGTGAAGACTTGTTCCTACACTTGAAGAAACTCAAGACCTTGCACTTCATTACTAGTACTAGGCACCCCAATGTCTACTCTTAGTTAGTGCAGAATGAGCACTATTGCTTACTTCCCAACCCGACCTCAACTTCTATCTCTCGGAGGGCTACGAATGTTTGGAAATTCCCTAAGGATAAGGGGCAAGTAGAGGTTGATTTGGAGAATAAGGAGGAGGATGATGATAATGGTGAGGAGGAGGAAGAAGAGCAACGCCAACATCAACAACAAGAACAACAACAACACAATCAACAAAAAAGAAGAGGAAGGAGACAACAACAACATCAACATGACCACCAACGAAATGACTATCTTCGTGAGATGGCGGCTATGCGTGAGCAAATGGAACGTATGCAGCTAAGCATGCAAGGCATGTAAGCCGACCACCAACACTTTTCTTATCAAACTAGCGCCTTATATGATGCTAGTGTGCGTAGGGGGGAGGTCACTCCTCCGGTTAACTACCCTTATGAGTCGGTCCAACAAGGGCCCGTGCAATCTTGGGGTGGTGACAACCTCCCTACGTACCCATATTGGCCGGGTGTCTCGAACCCCGATGAGCTTAGGCGCTATTTTCCCGATGAGTCCGATCAATATGACTACCGGGTTTCCGGAAGGAATGATTATAGGGGGGATCCCAACTACCCCTATGTTCACCCCACTCACCCCGAACATTGTGTGTAACCCGAGCCATATGACCAATTATCCGTATCCCAACTTGACTTCTTCAAGGGTCATTATAGGTGGCCACCCGGTTACACCATTGGTTGGGATCCCTATGGCCCCCCTTTAGGATTTTCTTATGATGGGGGGGATGTGGGTGTGTAGACACCCATTAGTGTCTCCCCAAAACCAAACCTAGTGATGAGTACCTTTCACGTCGAATCATAATCGAATGAAGTGAAAGTGTGGAAAGTCTAGTGTTGCGGATAGTTTTAATTTCTTTCTCTTCTCTCTGTTTTAGAAAACTTATTTTAAGAAAACATCAAATCCAGTTTGGTTGGTCCATGATATAGGTCCAATAGTAGTGTAGTTGGATGGGGCTTGACAAAAGCTTTCCAACGATATATTATAAGCCCAATTCCGATGAATATTGAGGAAGTTATGGCCAAATTACTGAACTGGGTCCGGTTCGAGCCTTATATGCGGCCCAATGATCTAGGGGAGGGCTTAATATGGATTTATCATTCCTAATTCAATTAGGAATGGTTTTAGTCTTCTAGATTCTTCTAGAAGGTTCTTTTCATTCCTAATTCAATCAGCATTGATAAATTGACTTTTGTTGACTTTTCAGAGTTTTAATTAAAATCAAAGAGCATATTTTGAGAAAAGATACGATTTTATCCTCCTGTACGGAAAGATACGATCAGAGTTTTCATATACATTCATCTACAATCTACCAATTCTCTTTCTCTCTCTTTCTTTTCTAAACTAGCTTCTCTCAAATACAAAATTCCGCATTCATTAGATTTAGAAACACCTAGCCAAGTTCGAAGTTGCCTTCGCCCTAGACGTGAAAGAAAGAGGTACGAGGCATCAAAGTAAGTATTTTAATGGTTTTCATTGATATTATGATGTAGAAATCATGTTTAAGTTGTTATTTTGATTCCTAGTATCATGTTAGGATGTTTATTGCTTCCTAGTATCATGTTTAGGGTAAAGAATAATGTCAGTTATGATTTCTATGACGCCTTTTATTGTCTTTCCTAATATTCATGTTGGTATCATGTTAGGCTTAAAGCTTTGATTTGTATTGCTTAGTGACATGCTAGGATTTGTTATTAATCTTGTTAGTATCATGCCTAGGATCTTGCTATGCTTTAGCTTTATTATGATTATTTTGATTATTATAATTATTGTTATTAATTATTATGTTGCTTGATATATTTATTGTTATTGCTTGATCACACCTTTTTTTTTTGGAAAATATGAGAAATTTTATTACCAAAAGGAAAAGTTACAACTTACAAAAGCTAAGTTATAACTAACACCAAACTCCACAAGACCTGAAAAAAACAGGCCAACCAACCACCAAACAGTTCAAGCTAAGTTCTAGGAAGGGTTCAGGAGAAAGAGACAAGAGCAACCTGAGCTCAAGTTTCCGGCCACCTTCTAGGAAGGGTTTTGGAAACTAAGCCCAGGAACACAGAACAAACACAGAGCAGGACAGACTTGCAGGCAAAAAGGCACCACTCATGCAGACTGTAAAAAAGAAAATCTCCACCTAGACTCAGCTGCAAAAGCAGCAGGACTAGACAAAAGGAGGTATAACATCAGTTAAGAGAAAACAGCCAAACTAAGCACCATAACAAAGTGCTGACCTAAAACTAGCATAACCAGCAAACCAGACTAGCAACTGCACGAAAAATCAGCAACAGCAGAATAGCAGCCAGAAACAGCAACAGAAACCAGCAACAACAGCATACTTCAGCAACAATAGCTGGCTTGTAGCAACTGCATCAAAGAAACCAGCAACAACAGCAAAAAACCAGCCACAGCAGCAGATTTCAGCAACAGCAGCACAAACAGCAACAGGTTCAGCAACAGAACCAGAACCAGCTGACTTGCTGGCCTGAATAACAATAGAACAACAATAGCATAGCAGAACAGCAATCAGCAACAACAACAAAAACCAGCAACAGCAAAACAAACAACAATAGTTCAGCAACAGAATCAGAACCAGCTGATTTGCTGACCTGAACAGCAACAGAACAACAACAACACAGCAGAACAGCAGTCAGCAACAACAACAGAAACCAGCAACAGCAGCTGATTTCAGCAACAACAACAGACAACATTAACAACAGCAGAAACCAGCAGCAGTACAGAAACTAGCAAAATTAACAAAAAACAGCAACATCAACAAAAACCAACAACAGCCTTCAGAAATTAAAAAAACCAGAATTCAGAAACCAACAGCAAACAGTTAGAAATCAGAATTCAGCAACAAAGATCAGCAACAACAGCAGAAAAAAAAAAACAGCAGAAGCAGCTCCCTGATAAACCAACTAAGCAAACAAGTATTTGCTTCCCGTTGGGATTCTACAGGCTGAATGGAAGATAATATCCCTAACTAGGACATCAACAGGCTTGCAACAACCAGTGAACAAAACTGCATTCCTCTTAATCCAAATACCATATACTGTTTCAGTGAAGGCAACATGGATCACTTTGTTTTTCAATCTGGAACTTCTGTAGATTTTCTTCAACCATTCAATCTCATCACCAAACTGCTGAACAGGCTTGGAAACATGTAAGATACTCAACACCTTGTTCCAAACCCGTCTAGAGTACTCACAATCAAAGAATAAGTGCTGAACACTTTCATTGCTATTCAAGCACAAAAAACACCTTGGATCACAAGAAATCTGCCATTGTAGCAACCTATCCTTAGTGACAAGCCTATTCCACAAAGCTAGCCACAAGATAAAAACACTTTTGGGAGTTGCTAAATTATGGCAAGTAACTCTCTTCCAAGGAACTTTAGGCACTTGAGGCCTAATAGCAGCATAAAGCTTCTTGATTTTCAACTTGTTGCCCTGAACGAACCCATCCCATCCCCCTTGATCATTCACAATATCTCTACAACTCAAAATCTTCTTCAAGAACCAAGAGCATCTAGCAGGGGTAGGGGTGGTCCAACAATCTTTATGCTTGAAATTGTAGATATGGACCCACTTAACCCAAAGATTATCAGCCTTGTGAGCAATATCCCAAAGTAACTTAGTGACAGCTGCTTTATTCCACTCAGGAAGAGAAAGCAAGTTCCAGCCACCACAGACTTTAGGAAGACAGACATAATTCCAAGCAACCAAAGATTTCTTAGCAGGGGCAGAGGATCCAGTCCAAAGAAAGCACCTGAATCTAGCCTCAATCTCTTTCAGAATTTTCTTTGGCAAGATAAAAATTTGAGCCCAATATGTCTGAATACCAAACAACACACTCTTCACCAATTGAAGCCTCCCAGCATAGGACAAGTGTCTATCCATCCACCCTTGGATTCTAGCAGTCACCTTCTCCACCAAAGGCCTACAGTGAGCAATATTAAGCTTCTTGGAAGAGAGAGGGACCCCAAGATACCTAAAAGGAATAGTACCTTGAGAACGAAACACCAAGAAGCCCTCTCAGCTCTGTCTGAACATCAACAGAAACTCCTTCAAAAATAGACTTCACTTTTATCAAGATTAGCAGAAAACCTGGTAGCACCCGAATATTTCAAGAAGGCTTGGAAGAGAAGCTTAACAGAGGCACTATCAGCTCTAGAAAACATCAATAGATCATCAGCAAACATCATGTGAGTTAGGTTTAACTTTTCACATCTAGGATGAAAGTTAAAATCAGGATTTAACCTAAGCTCATCAAGACACCTGGAAAGGTATTCCATACCAATAGCAAAAAGAAAGGGAGACATAGGGTCACCTTGTCTTAAACCTTTCTTAGCTTCAAAAGGAGGGGCAGGAAAACCATTAATAAGAATAGAATAAGAGACAGAAGTAAGACAAGTCCAGATCTGGCTAACAAATCTCTGAGGGAAACCAAGCTCTTGCATAACAGTAATCAAGAATCCCCACTCAACTGATTCATAGGCTTTCTTCAAATCCACATTAACCATGCATCTAGGTGAGATAAATTTGTGATCATAGCCTTTGATCATTTCAGTTGCAAGAAGGATATTGTCACCTATGGGGTTGCCTGGAATAAAACCTGCTTAGGCATCATCAATGACCTCACCAATGATAGCAGCAAGTCTAGCAGTTATGACCTTAGAAATGAGCTTATAAACCACAGTGCAACAAGCTATTGGTCTAAAATCCTTAACATGGGAAGCGTTAGGGATTTTAGGAACAAGGGTGATAGTTATGCAATTCCATTTCTTAGGCAAGGTCCCTTTAGTAAAGAAATCAATAACACTAGCATAAATATCATCTTTCACAATATGCCAAGCTCTCTTAAAGAAAAAGGAGTTAAAGCCATCAATACAAGGAGCTTTAGTGTTATCAATTCCCTTAAGGGCAGCATCAATTTCAGCATGAGAAACATGCTGAATAAGATAACTCTGAGCAACAGAGCTAAGCTGTTTACCCCTCCTCATAGTAACAAGGTCAACAGCAGGAAGCCAAGGAGCCTGAGTCCCTAAAAGAGACTTATAGAAGGAGATAACTTCATGAAAAATAGCATCTAGATCCTTAAGCAAAACCTAGTTAGAGTCAAAGATGGAGTCAATTCTATTCCTTGCTTGTCTATTCTTCATCACTAAGAAAATTTAATGAGAATTGCCATCTCCAAGATTAATCCAGTTGATCCTAGATTTTTGTTTGAAGATGCTTTCCTGAATATCATTCCAGTGTTTGACAACCTTAATAGCATCAGATTCTTTAGCATATAAATCCAAATCATCAGGATTCTGAGCCATTAAGTTCTGAATTCCAACAAGCTCAACATTAGCTTGATCAATCTTCTCCTCAATGTTGCCAAACTTCTCGCTATTAAGAGACTTGATACTAGACTTCACAGAATTAAGCTTCTTCCAAACAGAACTACCAGAACCCCAAGCCTGAGAAACAGTATCAAGGAAATCAAGATGATCATCAATACAGTTTAGAAACCTGAAAGGTCTACCTCTCCCAGCAGGGGCAGAACAAATATCCAACAGAACTAGACTGTGATCAGATAAAGAAGGGGGGAGATAGACAATCTCAACATGCCCATGAGAGGCCAGCCAAGCTTGGTTACCAAAGACTCTATCAATCCTAGAAAGAGTTCTAGGACCAGTGTGAGCCTTATTTGACCAAGAGTAGAAGGCACCTTTGCTCTTGACCTCAGTGAGGTCCAAATCATCAACCAAACTCTGGAAATCTCTAGTCTCATAATCAGTAACATCAGTACCATGAAGCCTATCTAAAGTATGAAGAACAGAGTTAAAGTCACCAGCACAAAGCCAAGGAGAATGCTGAATAGAGATGTTCCTGATTCCTTCCCACATATGAAGCCTATCATGAATAGAGTGAAGCCCATAGACAACAGTGAGATGAACTTGAGTAGAAAGATCCTTAGAAGAGACACTACAATGAATAAACTGTTCATGAATCTTCAAGACATTGACAGTTACTGTAATTGCATTCCGACCAAGCCAAATCCTCCCTTTGGGAGAATGATCATAATTGCACATCCAAAGCCAAGAAGAGCCAAACTTCTTCTGATAAGTAAGAACATTTTTTGATTTGATTTTTGTTTCAAGAAGACCAATAACATCAACTGAATGAGAATGAAGCAACCTCCTTACAGAGGCAACCTTGCCAGGGTCGTGAAACCACCTGCACCATCCATTTCATTTGCAAATAGAGTAACAAAAGAATTAGAGGTAGAAGCAGGCTGATTAACCCTAGTTTGCTTCCTTTTTGTCTTCTTTCCCACTATTCTCCAACCCTCATCTGATTTTTGAGAAGTATGAACCTGTGGGGTGATAACATATTGCCCATGAATAGAAGCATAAACATCAACAATAGGAGGAGCTTGACTAGGCTTAGCAACCCAGACTTGCTGCACTTTAGGAGCTGCATTTACTGGCTGCTTGGGAGCTGCAGCCACCGAATGCTTAGGAGCTGATGGCACTTTAACAGAACAATCATGGCCCACTTTATTACACTTAGAGCAAAAGGGTGGAGTCCATTCATAAACTACCTTGAGTTCCAGAATTTCCTTTGAGGGGCTTTCCACAAACACAGACTTAGGCAATGGCTTGGTAACATTAATTTCTATTAGAACTCTAGCAAAAGAAACTCTTAGTTGTCTTGTAGTACATTCATCAGAGAAAATTGTTACACCAAGCAAACTACCAATACGACTAAGAGTTTCAGGACCCCAGCAATTTAAAGGTAAGTTTGGGAACTTAACCCACAAAGGAATAGTTCTCAAAATCTCTGCACCAAAATCAAATTTAGGACTCCAAGGTTTAATGATTGCTGGTTTTCCCATGTACATTTGTAGACCAGAACAAAGAATAGTATCCTTATCACTAACTGAACAACAATTAATGATAAAATGCTCATCATCATGCTAAAAAATTTCTGCACATCACACCGTTGTTGAACTATGAAACGATGAACAGCAGCAATAGTAGGGTAATGACCAACAACATAAAATACTAAAGCATTAGACCATTTCCTATTACCTTCCACGAGTTCAGATTTATTAAGCTGAGCAACCTGCTTCCCATTTTGAACAACTGGTGCAACGAAGAACAAAGGAGCTCCCTTAGTAGCTAACTTCCCAGAAAAAAAGCTTCGATCTTCACCATCCTTATGTGCATTCTGTTCCGGGGGAGGTACAGCGTGAGAATAAGTGATAGCTGGTTCAAATCGATGAGCAGCCGCTTCAGCATCCAATGGAACAGTACAAGTCGAAACCCTAGGTACTGTTTTATTGAAATTCGAAGATGTTGGTCTAGCAATGGCTTCAGCAAATAGGGCAATGATTTCAGCATCACTTCGGGGAATAGAACCACGGGCCGGATTTACCAATGCCGACGCCAGAGTGACAAGCTCGTCCACCTCCTGAATCGGGCTTGGAACAAAAGCTGTGCCTGAGTTCCGCAAATTATGTAAAATTTCATCAGTAGAACTTCTAAGTTGTACTAATTGGGGTGTAGAGTTATTATGCTTCTTCTTCTTAGCCATCGAAGCTCAAGATTGATGAAGAAACCAATCCAAATTGCTTGATCACACCTTTTATGCATGTTTAAAGGGAATTTGTATTTGTAATCACGCTTAATAAGATACTTAATAATCTTGTTTAGGGTTAATTTTGATTATAATTCAAGTGATCGCCAATAATAGTTTATTTGTGCATTAATATTCAAACAAACCATGGAAGCAAGTTTTTACTAAACTTGCGGTGTCCCATCCACTCGCGCCAACCCTTCATGGTTAGGCCTCCGCACGGTGCATCCGGACAATTAACCATGGACCCTCTATTGACTAAACCATATCCAAAACTTTAGAGAACTAGAGCCATGGTTAGGTTGCAAACTCATTGCATTATATTGTGCCTAATTGACTAATTGTGCATTATTTGTTGTGCATATATATGTTTTCTTAACCGTTTGTTTGACTTGTGTTGAGATTTAATAAATTAATGACTTAAAGAACTTTGCCTAATTAATTAATTAATTTGAGTAAATAAAGTAATATTTTAATCAGAATCGACCTAGTACGACTTTAGGCATACCCTTGTTGATTGATAACACCGAAAACAGTCCCAGATTGAAGCTCTAGCATTAGCGCCAAAGTCTGGACTGTAGCGCCACTTTGTGGACTGTGGCGCCTGGCGACAACCCTGTCGTCTGGCACTACACTACACAGTGCGACGCCAGTCCTGTCGTTTTGCCGACAGTTCGGATTATTGGTCGAGTCATCACCTAGTGTCTAATTAACCAGTTTGCTAATTAATTCGGTTAAATTTTTACTGTCAATAATACCTTGTTAAGTCATTAATTGAGTCTAGTCTCATAGTCTAGCCACATGGTCATGACACGAGTCTTAACGTATCAACAACACTCACTAGTCTTAGCACGCACTTTGAGTATATGTCACCATGACCATGTCTTAGGTTCATGCATGAGTCGGTCTTTTCCATCATTTGAGTTAGGGGTACATTCTATTCCTAATTCTTCATATCCCTCCATCTACATCATTTTTCTTCACATTCTATTCCAATATTTCTTCACTTCCTCCATCCATTGCATGTTGAATAGAGTTTAAGCCAAATAATTAACAATAGATATCCCCAAATTCCTTTTCCACAGTACTTGGTCAAGGAGAGAAGGGCGATTAATCAAGGACAACACCTTTTTTCAGGTCTTGCTTTTTGATAAACCGATTCGTCAAAAAAGGAAGGCTAAAAAGATAATGGCAAGTCAAGAAGAGGTCAATGAACTTAGGAATCAATTGAATGACGGGACTGAGGTTTTAATGGCTTTAACCCTCAAAATTGATGATCCTGTGAAGCAACAACAAATGAATCTCATGCAAGAAAGTTTGAGAAAGCAATCTAGTGACTATAAATTTCAGGGCATGAGTTCACAAGGGGTCTCGCTGGACAAGGAACTTCTTCCGTATAATTTCAATGCCACTGACATCCCAAAATTCAAAGCAACAAATAACCCTTACTTTCATCTAAGAGCTTTTGAAACCATAATGAACATTAAGGGTATCGATAAGAAGGTTTTCCCCACTCTGTTATCTCTATCTCTTGAAACCGTTTGCCAATAATGGTTCTTCTCCCTTGACAAAGAGAAAACCTCTATCTGGGAATCGATAGTAAACGCTTTCGTTGATAGGTACAAGTGCAATATTCAAGTTGAAACCGACTATAGACAACTTGAGATGCTAAGACAAAAAGAGAACGAATGCTTTACTTCTTTCTTTAATAAATGGAGGAAAACTTCCGCTAAGATGATTGAGGTGCCCACTGAAAAAGAATATGTGAGGATGTTTATCAAGAATCTCCAAGAGAAGTATTCGAAGCATTTAAAATATCAACACAATCTGAATACTTTCAAGGCCGTTTATGACATCGGAATTGAAATCGAAGATGACCTTGCAAAGCAAAAAGCTACTAACAATAGTAACCACGGTGGCTGGTAAGGAAAGAAGAACGACAATCCTTCTTCTTCCGAAAACGCCCACTCTAGTAACAATGTTAGTATCTTTGATCTTAGTGAAGTTTTAGCCATGGATAACCAAAGATCTAAGAAGCAACTAAGGAAAGACTTCACCTCCATTGGGATGAACTACGATACTGCCTTCGATCGACTCCATGCCAAAGGACTCATTACTCCCATTGGACCTATTCAAGACCCCGCACCTGAAAAGAGATTGCCTAGTTGGAATCCAAACGAACACTACAAGTACCATCAAGGTAGGGGTCATGATACTGAGAGCTGTTGGAAGCTAAAGGAGGCTATCCAACATTTGATTGATAATAACAAGCTTTCCATGCCTCCAGTTAACAAGAAGAGCGTGTGATGATAAAGGAAACAACACAAGACAAGAGGCGAGCTTCAACGACAAGATTTCGTGACCACTTTTTTCTATTTCTTTTTTATTTATCCTTTCCTCAATAAGTCTAGCATAGGCACCTTTTTATTCTCCTTAGATTTATTTTTTAGGATCGTTATATATTTTCTTTTAATAAAAATGAGCATTTATTTCCTTATATATGATCATTTCATTATATTGCATTAAAAAAAATAAAAATAAAAAATCCATGTTGAATTAAGCACAAGGTATACCAATGATTTTAGGCACCCCTTGTAGCCACATCATATCTCCTTTCACCTTTCAAATATACAATCCTTTCTTCATAAACCACTTTGAGCCTCGTCTAACAATGGACCTTTCTTTTTTCAACCCACATCTACCTAACCTTGGGATGGGATGGTGTGTAACTTATGCAAATTTCAAAGAACAAAAGCTTAAGTGATTCAAAAGATTAAAATATCAAAAAATACAAGCAAAAAAATAAATAAAAGTGTACAAAAGGGCAAGTTTTCCAATGTCTTTGATATGAAAATATCTTCAATAAGAACACGTCTCAAATTGCGTCTCTTATCGAGTACTCAGTACCGTGCCTGAGAAACATGAATGCCAAGTGAGTGATAGACCGTATGATCGAGATTTCCCACACTTATAAAAATGAAATAAATGCTAAAGCAAAAAGAGCTAAAAAAGAGTAGCAAGCCTCAAGCATAATAATATAAAAATTCAAAAGCAAAGTTGCGAACCTTGGGGGGCTTATCGAGGGTCTTAAGCCTTTTATCCCCTTCTTCTTTAACCTTTAGCCTAACCACGTTACAACCCTTAAAAGACCTTTTTGAGGTATACATACACTTGTGCGAGGTTCAGCTAGAGCTACGTTCGGCCTGATTTCTAACGGATACGTAGGCAACCTCAAATCGAGGTGCGGCCGTAATAAAAATGCATTCATATTCACATTCACACACTTACACCACGATCATATCAAGGGATCTCCTATGCTCATCCCTATCTACTTAGAGCTAGACTTGGGGGCTTGATCCCTACATCATTAGCTTACCTAGCCTAAGAGTCACCCTTATTTGACTCTTCTAAAAATAATATTTTCTCCACACACTTAGCCTTTGCGACCTAACTTTAGTGTCACTCTCACACACTGCACAGATACATGACCAAATATACTTCCCTTTAGGAACCCTTTATCATGGAATCTTAACACAACGCAGAAGCATGCCTTGTCATATCAACATTACTCATCAATCATAATTGTCATTGCATCACGAAGTATGAAGTGCTTAGCCTCCGTGCCTAAGTTACCTAAATGCTTTCATCATTGAGTCAACCATTGAGATAGCCTCGGATGGGTTAATCCTTGCACCTTGAGAGATAGTATTAAACAACATTTGACTAAGCTCATTCAACATGCACCTTCAAAAACTTCGATTCTTTTTCGCGTCTTTCTTTTTCGGGAGAAAGTCGGTACCCTCCACAAAAATGACGGAAATTTTTTGTTTTTTTTTTCCATTTTTGAGTCACACAATAATAATACAATGCACACACGGGTCACAAGTCACACGTGTCATTTTACTTTGAGTCGAGTCAACTCGAGTCAATCACAGCGAGTCATGTTTATGCCTTGAGTCGTGTCGAGTCAATGAGTCAAGCGAAATTAAACCTTAGGTCAACCCTAAGATAATTAAATAGATTGGCAAAGTTCTATAGTAAAAAATAAATACAGGTGCAGCAGAAACGGGAAGACCCTACTCCAGCGCCAGACGAAAACAACTAGCGTCTGTCAACAGTTTTTAGCGCCTGGCGTTAGATTTCAGTGTCTGGCGACAGAGTCAATTCTTGGCGCCAGAGATATTTCAGAAGCGACAGAGCTCGAAGCCTCTCAGAAAGGTGATTTCTACTTCATACATCAATATCGGGTTCCTTGGTACGCCAGTTAGCCCCTATGAGCAATTGACATGATTAAGTAGTCGGTTTGATTACAATTGAAATAAGTGATCGACCTGATGAAAGATCGTCTCACTTAGCTTAAAACGCCTAAGAATTGGCTCATCACGGAGACACCGACATACTGGTTTACAAGCAGCAGAAGCGCCGACGCACTGGCTAAAGCAAGTTTAAGTGAGCTTTAAAGATCGACGAGCGTTGGTCTTTGGTAGTTTTCTTCGGAATATTATCGCAAAAACTGAGGATGACTTCAAGTAAAGTTATGTTTGACAGCGTTCGCTAAGATTGTGGAAGTTGTCACCAAAGATTTGAGAAGATAGCACGAGATGGGCGGTCTTCGACGGCATTCGCTAAGATTGTGGAGGTTGTCACTAAGATTTGAGAAAAGATTTGAGAAGATAGCACGAGATGGGCGGTCTTTGACGGCATTCGCTAAGATTGTGGAGGTTGTCACTAAGATTTGAGAAAAGATTTGAGAAGATAGCATGAGATGGGCAATCTTCGACGACATTCGCTAATATTGTGGAGGTTGTCACCCAAGATTTGAGAAGATAGCACGAGATGGGCGGTCTTCGACGGCGTTCGCTAGGATTGTGGAGGTTGTCACCAAGATATGAGAAGAGCGGTTCATGATGAGGCTGTCTTCGACGACTTTTGCTATGATTGGAAAGGTTGTCACTATGATTCAAGAAAAGGCTCGAGATGTAGCAACATTCATCGACAGCGTTCCCTAGATTGCGGAAGATCGTAAAGATAAACAACAAGATGGTGTTCCATAGATTGTGGAAAGTTGTCAAAAAGCAACTGAAGGTGATTTCAGGTGAAGTTATCTTGGATAGTATTCCCTTGGACGTGGAGTATTATCATAGAGGAAGAGGATTGTTTCAAGCGAAGCAATCTTCGATAGTATTCCCTTGGACGTGGAATATTATCAAAGCGGAAGAGGGGCATTTCAAGCGAAGCAATCTTCTATATTGGAAGCACTTACAAGCGTAGCGGTTTTCAAGCGGGATGACATTCTCTTGGCAGAAGGTCATCAAAACAACAGTAAAGCGGCAGCAAATCGGTTACTTTCAGAGACGTGTGCTCGACGGTGCAAGATACGTGTCTCTTAACTCTTTTATCTGTTTTAACTAACGCTAGTTTGCAGGTATCGGCGTTCCAAGAGTAGTTTAGGATCGTAGAACGCTCTGAATCATTCTCCGTCCCTATCGCTACTTTGACTTTTGTTTTCGAAACTTGCGTTTCTCCAAACTCAGTCAAAGTGGGGGCTCTTGTAGACACCCATTTGTGTGTACCCAAAACCAAACCCACTGATGAGTACCTTTCGCGTCGAATCATAATCGAATGAAGTGAAAGTGTGGAAAGTCTAGTGTTGCGGATATTTTTAATTTCTTTCTCTTCTCTCTGTTTTTGAAAACTTATTTTAAGAAAACAGCCAATCCAGTTTGGTTGGTCCATGATATGGGTCTAATAGTAGTGTAGCTGGATGGAGCTTGACAAGAGCTTTCCAACGAAATATTATAAGCCCAATTCCAATGAATTTTGAGGAAGTTATGGCCAAATTACTGAACTAGGTCCGGTACGAGCCTTATATGCGGCCCAATGATCTAGGGGAGGGCCTAATATGGATTTATCATTCCTAATGCAATTAGGAATGGTTTTAGTCTTCTAGATTCTTCTAGAAGGTTCTTTTCATTCCTAATTCAATCAGCATTGATAAATTGACTTTTGTTGACTTTTCAGAGTTTTAATTAAAATCAAAGAGCATATTTTGAGGAAAGATACGATTTTATCCTCCTATATGACAATTTTTATCTGATTTTAAGAAAACGCGTGAATTTCCAGATCAGCGCCAAACGCTAGCTGTAGCACCTGGCGCTACGCTTGGCGCCTGACACTAGCATTGGCGCCAGGCACTAGCATTGGCGTCTGGCGCTAATGTTGGCGCCTGTCGCCAATGGCCGGCGTTGGCGCCAACTCCTTTTTATGTGCGTCCGAATTTGTTTTGATATTTTATATTTTTGGCAGATTTTTCTATAAATAACGTGCTAAAAACTCTGTTTTCGATAACCAGTTTTCATCTACAATCTACCAATTCTCTTTCTCTCTCTCTCTATTTTCTAAACTAGCTTCTCTCAAATACAAAATTCCGCATTCATTTAATTTAGAAACACCTAGCCAAGTTCGAAGTTGCCTTCGCCCTAGACGTGAAAGAAAGAGGTACGAGGCATCAAAGTAAGTATTTTAATGGTTTTCATTGATATTATGATGTAGAAATCATGGTTAAGTTGTTATTTTGATTCCTAGTATCATGTTAGGATGTTTATTGCTTCCTAGTATCATGTTTAGGGTACAGAATATAATGTCAGTTATGATTTCTATGATGCCTTTTATTGTCTTTCCTAATATTCATGTTAGTATCATGTTAGGGTTCAAGCTTTGATTTTTATTGCTTAGTGACATGCTAGGATTTGTTATTAATCTTGTTAGTATCATGCCTAGGATCTTGCTATGCTTTAGCTTTAATATGATTATTTTAATTATTATGATTATTATAATTATTTTTATTAATTATTATGTTGCTTGATATTATATTTATTGTTATTGCTTGATCACAACTTTTATGCATGTTTAAAGGGAATTTGTATTTGTAATCACGCTTAATAAGATAATTAATAATCTTGTTTAGGGTTAATTTTGATAATAATTCTTGTGATCGCCAATAATAGTTTATTTGTGCATTAATATTCAACCAACATAGATAAACAGGTTTAGGGTTAATCCTATTGATTGTATGTTAGTCAGAAAGCGCACATGAATACGATCAGAATAAAGTAGAGGCCCATTATTAGGGCAAGTTCAATCTCTTTTAGGTTGGATTTGTACCTTCATCCCCGAACCCTTATTTGGTTCAAGACCTTATGGAGTTGACGATCTCTTGGATCGTTTAGGGGTGTAACCTTCTCCCTGTGAACGGTTTACAAGTTCCTAAAACTTGTTGGTGACTCTTTTGCTCTATCTTCTTTCCCTTTGGACGCCACCGTACTTAAGTGTATGATCACAGTGGGGTTCAAGCTAGGGGATTAATGCTTGAAATATTCCCTACAGGGTGATAGTGGTGCCGGACCTGATGGTCATTAGTCCCCCCTTGGTTGTTTGTTTCCCCCTTTTGGTACCTCCCTTTTAGTTTTATTTTCTTGTGTGCATCTCGGTCGATGCCCAAATTTTGTGAGGGGGAATCAAAAAGGGTGTATTTTAGGTAGGCTTAGGGGGAGGCTCCATGGACTCATCGAGATATGTTTGGATTTGTTTAGGTGGGTTTTTTATGCTTAGCGTTTGGTAGTCTATTTTGGTATGTTGTTGTTATATGTTCTTGGTTTTGATGATGATGATTTTGGGATATTTGCATTGATGATGATGATGGTTTTAATTTCTTTTCTCTTCTCTTTGTTTTTGAAAACTTATTTTAAGAAAACAGCCAATCCAGTTTGGTTGGTCCGTGATATGGGTCCAATAGTAGTATAGTTGGATGGGGCTTCACAAGAGCTTTCCAACGATATTTTATAAGCCCAATTCCGATGAATAATGAGGAAGTTATGGCCAATTTACTAAACTGGGCCCGGTTTGAGCTTTATATACGGCCCAATGATCTAGGGGAGGGCTTAATATGATTTATCATTCCTAATGCAATTAGGAATGGTTTTAGTCTTCTAGATTCTTCTAGAAGGTTCTTTTCATTCCTGATTCAATTAGCATTGATAAATTGACTTTTTGTTGACTTTTTAGAGTTTTAATTAAAATCAAAAAGCATTTTAGAGGAAAATATACGATTTTATCATCCTGAACGGCAAAACTTATCTGATTTTTGAAAAAGCATCAAAAACTGGCCTTGCGCCTGACCCCAGGCATTGGCGCCTGGAATCAGGTTTGGCGCATGGTGCCAGCCATTGGCGCCTAGTGCTAGCCATTGGTGCCTGGCACCAATTAGCTGGTGCTGGCGCCAGCTCTGTTTTGCGTGCGCCAAGTTCTCTGTTTTGATAATTTATCTTTTTGGCTGATTTCTCTATGAATAACGTATTAAAAACTCCGTTTTCATGAACCAATTCTCATCAGATTTTCTTGATTATTCTCTCTCTCTCTCTCTTTTTCTAAACTAGCCTTTTCTCAAATACAAAATTCCGCATTCATTAGATCTAGAAACACCTAGCCATATTCGAAGTTGCCTTCGCCCTAGACATGAAAGGTTGAATTTCTGAGGGTTTGGTCCCAAATCTCTATTTCAATTATTTAATTTAATTTTTGTTTATTATTTTCCTTGAAGTTACTAACGTGTGTATTTTGTTATTGAAAAGAGGTACGAAGCATCAAAGTAAGTACTTTAATTGATTTTATTGATATTATGATGTAGAAATCATGTTTACATTGTTATTATGATATTCCTAGTATCATGTTTAGGGGAAAGGTTATAATATCAAATATGCTTATTATGATTCCTGCGATGCTTCCTATGTTCTTCCTAATATTTATGATTGTTAGTATCATGTTAGGGTTAAAGACTTGATTTTTATTGCTTAGTGACATGCTAGGATTTGTTGTTAATCTTGTTAGTATCATGCCTAGGATCTTGCTATTATTATGCTTTAATATTGACGTGAACATGATTATTTTTATTATAATTGTTATAATTTATGATGATTATGATTATTATTGCTATAATTATTGTGATGATGATTATTTTATCATGATTATGATTATGATTATTATAATTATTATTCATGATATTGATTATTTATTATGTTGCTTGATACATTATTTATTTTTATTGCTTGACCACGCCTTTTATGCATGTTTAAAGGGAATTTGGTACTTGTAATCACGATTAATAAGATAATTAATAATCTTGTTAGGGTTAATTATGATTATAATTTCAAATGAACGCCAATAATAGATTTGTTTTTGCATTAAATTCAACCAACATAGATAAACAGGTTTAGGGCTTAACCTATTGCTTGCATGTTAGTCAAAAAGCGCACATGAATACGATCAGAAAAAAGTAGAGGCCTATTATTAGGGCAGGTTCAATCTCTTTAAGGTTGGATTTGTACCATCATCCCCAAACCCTTATTTGGTTCTAGACCTTATGGAGTTGACGATCTCTTGGATCGTTAAGGGGTGTCACCTTCACCCTGTGAATGGTTTACAAGTTCCTAAAACTTTTTGGCGACTCTTTTGCTTTATCTTCTTCCCTTTTGGACGCCACCGTACTTTAGTGTATGATCAAAGTGGGGTTCAAGCTAGGGGTTTAACACTTGAAATATTCCCTACAGTTTTTGGCGACTCCACCGGGGAGGATTTCTATTTTAATTTCTGAATTTGTTTCGGCAATGATTTAGAATGAGTGGATGAGACTCGACACGTTCTAAGTATTTCATGTGCGTAATTTTGATTAACATTATTGTCATATGCATAAAAAAGATCTCATTGTAAAGATCATCCGTAATGAGTTAAAAACATAGGATTTTACACGTAGGAAATTTGAGTAATATCTTTCACAACTAGGACTGAAATAACCCGTGCAAAACTGGAAAATTTTATCGAGCACAGAAAGCTGCTAAGGCATGTGGGAAGTAGCGTCAGGGGCCAGAGCTTAGCGCCACCATTTTAGTCATAGCGCCAGACGCTAGTATTGGCGCCAGGCGCTACAGTTAAAAGCTGGCGCCAGTCTCTGATTGCTGGTGACAATTTCCCTTAATACCAAGCCAGAAATATGGTTCTAATTTTGACAGGTTTTTCGTATTGTTTGCTCATTGAATTTTTTCTCATTTTTCTGAAACCAATATGTGTTCTACATATGGACATAACCCTCTGGGAATTCATTCTCCATCTACCCGATTGAACGCTCCGTGAAACAAAGGGTACATCCGAGAATGTTGAATTCACCAAACCATGGAAGCGAGTTTTTTCTAAAACTCGCGGTGTCCCATCCACTCGGCCAACCCTTCACGGTTAGGCTTCCGCGCGGTGCATTCCGGACAATTAACCATGGACCCTCTATCGACTAAACCATATCCCGAAGTTTAGAGAACTAGAGCCATGGTTAGGTTGCAAACTAATTGCATCATATTGTGCCTACTTGACTAATTGTGCATTATTTGTTGTGCATATATTCTATGTTTTCTTAACCGTTTGTTTGACTTGTGTTAAGAATAAATAAACTAATTAATGACTAAAGGACTTTGTTTAATTAATTAATTAATTAATTAATTAGAGCTAATAAATAAATATAAAATCGAGTCATAGTTCCTTTAAGTCAACCCAGATTTTTATTCCCGTATACTGCACAAGTGCCAACTTGTTTTGGTGATATCTGGAGTTGTATAAGGAACTACGAGTTTTACAACTTATGGATCTGTAGCCCCGAGTTTTATCTATAATTTGGCGTGGATTTCATCCAAATCAAAGTCACAGATAAAAAGTTATGACTAAAATACCACAGTCTATCCAGGTTAATGCATATACGTGAAGTCTTAACTTAGTCTTTGCTTGAGTCTAGTCACATAGTCTAGCCACATGGTCATGACACGAGTCTTAAAATATCACCTAAACTTAGCACACACTTTGTGCATACTCTTTTCACACCATGACCATGTCTTAGGTTCATGCATGAGTCGGTCTTTTCCGTCATTTGAGTTGGGGGGTACATTATATTCCTAATTCTTCATATCCCTCCATCTACATCATTTTTCCTCCATATTCTATTCCAATATTTCTTCACTTCCTCATCCATTGCATGTTGAATAAAGTTTTAGTCAAATAATTAACAATGAATATCCCCAAATTCCTTTTCCACAGTACTTGGTCGAGGAGAGAGGGGCGATTAATCAAGGACAACCTCTTTATTCAAGTTTCACTTTTCGATAAACCGATTCGTCAAAAGAGGAAGGCTAAAAGTATAATGGAAATTCAAGAAGAAGTCAATGAGCTTAGGAATCAATTGGTTACCGTGACTGAGACACTGAAGCTACTAACACTCAAGATTGATGACCCTGTGAAACAACAACAAATGAACCTCATGCAAGAGAGTCTAAGCAAGCTATCTAGCGACTATAAATTTCAGGGCGAGTTCACAAGGGGTCTCGCTGGACAAGGAACTTCTTCTGCATAAGTTCAACGCCACTGACATCCCTAAATTCAAGGCAGTAGATAACCCTTACTTCCATCTAAGAGCTTTTGAAACTATAATGATCATTAAGGGTATCGATAAGAAGGTTTTCCCCTCTCTTTTCCCACTATCTCTCGAAACCGTTTGTCAACAATGGTTCTTTTCTCTCGAGAAAGAAAAAACCTCTTCTTGGGAGTCGATAACAAACTCTTTCATAGAAAGATATAAGTGCAACATCCAAGACGAAACAGACCACAAACAACTTGAGAAGTTAAAACAAAAAGAAAACCAAGGGTTCACTTCTTTCTTCAATAAATGGAGGGAAAATTCTGCTAATATGGTCAAGGCTTCTACCGAAAAAGAATCTGTGAGGATGTTTATCAAGAATCTCCAAGGGAAGTATTCAAAGCACATAAAGTACCAACACAATTTAGATACTTTCAAAGCTGTCTATAATATAGGCATTGACATTGAAGATGATCTTCTGAAAGATAATGGTGCGAGAGGAAAGAAGAACGACCATCCTTCTTCTTCCTCTCCCATTAATGAAATACATGCCAAGAACGCCTCTAAACCACGAATCCAAAGATCAAAAAGAGTGTTCACTCCACTTGGTATGAGTTATGAAACGACTTTCGAAAAGCTACATCACAAAGGACTAGTCATGCCCATAGGGCCCATCAAAGATCCAGTTCCAGAAGCCAGGCCACCTAAGTGGGACCCTAATAAGCACTGCAAATATCATTAAGGAAAGGGTCACGACACTGAAGAGTGTTGGAAACTCAAAGAAGCTATTCAAGATCTGATCGATAACAATGAAACTTCCGAGATTCTAGCCATCGAAGATGACCAATAATCCTTTGATCCATCACTTCTTATCACACTTGTAGGAGAGCCCATGATCGAGACAACTTATATGACCTCTCTCGATGAAGTGGCCATAATTGAGGAGGATGAAAGTCTTTTCTTAGATAATACCAAGGAAGACTCGTTAAGTCTAAAAGAGGACATTCGAAAACTGCAAGATGTCATTGCCATGCTCTTGAATGTGGTAGAAGGATTAGCAAATCGGGTGATGGCCATTGAACAAAATTCTTGCCAAGGGTTTAATGAAGAACTCAATGCTCCTAAGTCACAGGCAAAACGGACCATTGAAGAATACACACCAATAGAAACAACTTACAATGAAGCTTTTGACTGTCTACATGATCAAGGTCATATTCACTCCATTGGTCCCTGTCAAGACCCTCCATCTTAAAAACGTTATCCCAATTGGGATCCAAATTCCTATTGTCGATACCATAAAGGTCGCGGTCACACTACTGAAAAGTGTCTCGCCCTCAAGGATCATGTTCAAGGCTTCATTGATTCAAATCTCCTTCATGTTCCTCCGCGCGACAAGAAGGCCAAGATTAGTAACAATGGTAATAGTGGCTGTAAAGGGAAGAAGAACGACTATCCTTCTTCTTTCGAAAACACCTACTCTAGTAATAGTGTTGGTACTTTCGACCTTAGTGAGATCCTAGCCATGGGTAATCGAAAACAACCAAAAAGGGAATTTATCCCTATTGGAATTAGCTATGATAATGCTTTCGATCGACTCCATGCCAAGGGAATCATTACTCCCATTGGACCTATTCAAGATCCCCCACTTAAGAAAAGATTTCCTAGTTGGAATCCAAACGAACACTGCAAGTACCACCAAGGGAGGGGTCATGCTACTGAGAGCTGTTGGAAGCTAAAGGAGGATATCCAACATTTGATTGATAATAACAAGCTTCCCATACCTCAAGTTTACAAGAAGAGCGAGTGATGATAAAGGAAACAACACAAGACAAGAGGCGAGCTTCAACGACAAGATTTCGTGACCTCTTTTTTTTCTATTTCTTTTTTTATTTACCCCTTCCCGAATAAGTCTAGCATAAGCACCTTTTTTTATTCTCTTTAGATATATTTTGTAGGATCATTATTTATTTTTCTTTTAATAAAAATGAGCATTTATTTCCTTATATATGATCATTTCATTATATTGCATTAAAAAAAAATAAAAAAAATAAAAAAAAATCCATGTCGAATTAAGCACAAGATATACCAATGATTTAAGGCACCCCTTGTAGCCACATCATATCTCCTTTCACTTTTCAATTTTACAATCCTTTCTTCATAAACCACTTTGAGCCTCGTCTAATGATAGACCTTTCTTTTTTTCAACCTACATCTACCTAACCTTGGGATGGGATGGTGTGTAACTTATGCAATTCTAAAAAGAGCTTGAGTGACTTCAAAAGATTAAAATAGCCAAAAAATAAACAAAAATAAATAAAAGTGTACAAAAGGGAAAGTGTTCCAATGTCTTTGATATGAAAATTTCTTCGATATGAACACGTCTCAAATTGCGTCTCTTATCAAGTGCTCGGTACCGTGCCTGAGAAACATGAATGCCAAGTGAGTGATAGACCGCATGATCAAGATTTCTCACACTTATAAAAATGAAATAAATGCTAAAGCAAAAGAAAGAGCTAAAAAAAAGACTAGAAAACCTCAAAGCATGAAAATACAAATATTCAAAAGCAAGGTTGCACACCTTGGGGGCTTATCTACGGTCTTGAGCCTTTATCCCTTTTTTCTATAACCTTTAGCCTAACCACGTTACAACCCTTAAAAGACTTTTTTGAGGTATACATACTTGTGCGAGGTTCGGCTAGAGCTACGTTCGGCCTGATTCCTAACGGATACGTAGGCAACTTCACATCGAGGTGCGGCCGTAATAAAAATGTATTCATATTCACATTCACACACTTACACCATGATCATATCAAGGGATTCCCTATGCTCATCCCTATTCACTTAAAGCTAGACTTGGGGGCTTGATCCCTACATTATTAGCTTACCTAGCCTAAGAGTCACCACCATTTTACTCTTTTAACATATCTTTTTACACACTTAGCCCTTGCGGCCTAACTTTAGTGTCAATTTCACACAATACACAAATACATGACCAAATATACTTCCCTTAGGAACCCTTTGTCATGGAATCTTAATATAACGATGAAGCATGCCTTGTCACATCACTCATCAATCGTAATTGTCATTGCACATTGAAGTATGAAGTACTTAGCCTCGGTGCCTAAGTTACTCAAATACTTTCATCATTGAGTCAACTATTGAGATAGCCTAGGATGAGTTAATCCTTGCACCTTGAGAGATAGTATCAAATGACATTTGACTAAGCTCATTCAACACGCACCTTCAAAAACTTTCGATTCTTTTTTCGCGTCTTTCTTTTTCGGGAGAAAGTCGGTACCCTCCACAAAAATGACGGAAAATTTTTGCTTTTTGCGTTTTCGAGTCACATTGAGTCAACACTATGCACACACGGGTCACAAGTCACACGTGTCATTTTACTTCGAGTCGAGTCAACCTCGAGTCAGTCAATCACAGAGGGTCAAGTTTATACCTTAAGTCGTGTCAAGTCGATGAGTCAAGCAACATTAAGCCTTAGGTCAACCCTAAGATTATTAAAGAAATTGGCAAAAGTTCTATAGTCAAAAATAAATACAGGTGCAGCAGAATAGGGAAGACCCTATCACAGCGTTCGGCGACAGTGTCAATTCTTGGCGCCAAAGATCTTTCAGCAGCGACAGAGCTCGAAACCTCTCAAAAAGGTGATTTCGACCTCATATAGCAATTTCGGGTTCCTTGGTACACTAGTTAGTTTCTATAAGCAATTTGACATGATTAAGTAGTCAGTTTGATTACAATAAGTAGTCGACCTGATGAAAGATTGTCTCACTTAGCTTAAAGCGCCTAATCACGGAGACACCGACATACTGGTTTTAGCGGAAACAAAGTTCAGGCGAGCTTTAGAGATCGACAAAAGTTGGTCTTCGGAAATTTTTCTTCAGAATATTATCGCAACAAACGTTCAAGTACCAAAGCTCTTTGCTCTAGAGACGCGTGGGCATATTATTCAAGCTCTTTTGTTCAAAGACGCGTGAACATCTCCATTAAAGCTCTTTGCTCCAGAGACGCGTGGGCATATTATTCAAAGCTCTTTTGTTCAGAGACGCGTGAACATTTCCATCAAAGCTCTTTTGTCCAGAGACGCGTGAACATCTCCATCAAGCTCTTTTGCTCTAGAAACGCGTGGGCATATCATTCAAAAGCTCTTTTATTCAGAGAAGCGTGGACATATCATCAAAGATCTCCTATTTTCAAGTTCTTTCACTCAGAGACGCGTGGGCATCCTATTATCAAGCTCTTTGTTCAGAGGCGCGTGAACATATCCTATTTCATGTGCGTAATTTTGATTAACATTATTGTCATATGCATAAAAAAGGATCTCATTGGAAAGACCATCTATAATGAGTCAAAAACATAGGATTTTTACACAAAGGAAATTTGAGGAATATCTTTCACAACAAGGATCGAAATAATATTTGCGAAAAACAGGAAAATTTTACGAACACAAAAAGCTAATAAGGCATGTAGGAACTGGCATCTAGAAAACAGAGCTTGTTGCCGAAGATAAGGCTCTGTCGCCGAGCGACAATTTTGTCGCCAGGCAACAGGGCTCTTATCGCGGCGACAGTCTCTGTTGGCTGGCGCAGCGTTCTTCCAATACCGAGCCAGAAATATGAGTTCTAATTTCGACCAGTTCTAGCACTGTTGGCTCGATTCTACTTTCTTATTGAGTTTTTCTCACTTTTCTGATACTTATATGTGTTCTACATATGGACATAACCCTATGGAAATTCATGCTCCATCTACCCGATTGAACGCTCTGAGCAACAAAGGGTACATCCGAGAATGTTGAATTCACCAAACCATGGAAGTGAGTTTAACTCGCGGGTTCCCATCCACTCGCGCCAACCCTTCCAAAGGTAAGGCTTCCGCGCGGTGCATCCAGACTCATAATCATGGACCCTTTTTGACTAACCCGTATTCCTTTAATTTAGAGAACTAGAGCCATGGTTGACTACTTGTGAATCTCTTACTTGTGCATACTTATTATGTGACTAAACTAACCGTTTGGTTTAACTTGTGTTTGTAAATAAGTCTTAATAAACTAACCAATGACTAAAAGGCTTTGCTTAATTAATTAATTAATTAATTAATTTGAGCTAAAATAAATAAATTAACTTAAAACTGAGTCATAGTTCCTTTAAGTCAACCCGGTTTTTTATTCCCGTGTATTGCATAAACGTCAACTTGGTTCGATCATAGCCGGAGTTCTAGGAAGAAATACGAGTCTTATTAATTTGGAGTTGGTTTCATCCCAATCACAGTCGCAGATCGAAAGTTATGACTAAAATACCACAGCCTGTCCAGTTTAATGCATATACATGAAGTCTTAACTTAGTCTTTGCTTGAATCTAATCACATAGTCTAGCCACATGGTCGTGACACGAGTCTTAAAATGTCACATACACTCACTAGTCTAAGCACACACTTTGTATATGTCACCATGACCATGTCTTAGGTTCATACATGAGTCGATTTTTTCCGTCATTTGAGTTGGGGGTACATTCTATTCCTAATTTTTTTCATATCTCTCCATCTACATCATCTTTCCATTCTCTACATGCTTTCTCCATATCATAATATTCATTCCTCCAAACTCCTTCCATCTATGGCATGTTGAATAGAGTTTGAACCAAATAATTAACAGTGAATATCCCTAATTTCCCTTTGTACAGTACTTGGTCAAGGAGAGAAGAGCGATTAATCATGGACAACACCTTCATTCAAGATCAACTTTTTGATAATTTGATTCGTCAAAAGAGAAAAGCTAAGAAGACAATGGAAAGTCAAGAAGAAGTCAATGAGCTTTAGAAGCAAATGGCAGACGTGACTGAGATGTTGAGGACTTTAACCCTCCAAATCAATGACCTTGTGAAGCAACAACAAATGGAGCTTCTGACTACAGGTTCCAGGGCATAAGCTCACAAGGGGTCTCAGTAGACAATGAGCTTCTTCCGCAGAAATTCAAGGCCACTGACATCCTTAAGTTTAAGCCAACTGACAATCCTTACTTTCATTTAAGGTCCTTTGAAACTGTAATGAACATTAAAGGGATCGATAAGAATATTTTTCACTCTTTATTCTCACTATCCCTTGAAACCATTTATCACCATTGGCTCTTCTCCCTTGATAAAAAGAAGACCTCTACTTGGGATGGAATAAAAAACACTTTCATTGATAGATATAAGTGTAACATTCAAATCAAAACTGACTATAGACAACTTGAGATGCTAAGACAAGAAGAGAATGAAGGCTTTACTTCTTTCTTTAATAATTGGAGGGAAACTTCCGCTAAGATGATTGAGGTGCCCACCGAAAAAGACTCCGTGAGGATGTACATCATAAATTTACAAGAAAAGTATTCAAAGCACTTAAATTATTAACATAATTTCAATATTTTCAAGGTCGTCTATGACATCGGAATTGAAATCAAAGATGACCTCGCAAAGAAAAAAGCTACTAACAATAGTAAGCACAGTGGTTGGAAAGGAAAGAAGAACGACAATCCTTCTTCCTCCGAAAACGCCCACTCTAGTAACAATGTTAGTACATTTGATCACAATGAAGTCTTAGCCATGGATAATCAAGAATCTAAAAATAAACCCAAAAGAGAGCTCGCACCCATTGGAATGACATATGACGTTGCTTTCGATCATCTCTATGGTCGAGGATTAATCAAACCTATCAGCCCTATTAAAGATCTAACGCCAGAAAATCGATCTTCGAGATGGAATCACAACTCGTATTACAAGTACCATCAAGGAAACAGTCATACCACAGATGAATGCTACAAGTTTCAAAATCTCATTCAAGATCTCATAGAAGCAAACAAGATCCCATTGCCTCTAGCTAGCAAGAAGACTGGGTGACGATAAAGCAAATGACACGAGACAAGAAGCGAGCTTCAATGACAAGATTTCATGACCTCTTTTTCTATTTCTTTTTCATTCTTCCCTTCCCCAATAAGTATAGCATAGACACCTTTTATTTTCCCTTAGATTTACTTTGTAGGTTTTTTCTTTTCCCTTTTAATAAAATGAGCATTTATTTCCTTGCATATGATCATTGCATTGAATTGCATTAAAAAAAATCCATGTCAAACTAAGCACAAGGTATACCAATGATTTGAGGCACCCCTTGTAGCCACATCATATTACCTTTCACCCTTCAAATACGCAATCCTTGTTTGATAAACCACTTTGAGCCTCGTCTAACGATAGACCCTTCATTTTTCAACCCATATCTACCAAACCTTAGGATGGGATGGTGTGCAACTTATGCAATTTTCAATTTCATAAAAAGCTTGAGTAACTTCAAAATATTAAAATAGCAAAAAAAAAAAAAAGCAAAAAAAATAAATAAAAGTGTATAAAAGGGAAAGTGTTCCAATGACTTTGACATGAACATGTCTTTGATATGAACACGTCTCAGATTGCGTATCTTATCGAGTGCTCGGTATCGTGCCTGAGAAACATGAATGCCAAGTGAGTGATAGACCGCAGGATCGGGATTGCCCACACTTATAAAAATAAAATAAATGCTAATGCAAAATAGAGAGCAAAATATAAACAAAAAAAAAAAGAGAATAGAGAGCTAAAAAAGAGTTAAAAGCCTCAAGCATAAAAATATAAAGATTCAAAAGCAAGGTTGCACACCTTGGAGGCTTATCTAGGGTCTTGAGCTTTTATCCCTTTCTTCTTCAACCTTTAGCCTAACCACATTACAACCCTTAAAAAGACCTTTTTGAGGTATACACACACTTGTGCGACGTTCGGTTAGAGCTACGTTTGGCCTGATTCCTAACGGATACGTAGGCAACCTTACATAGAGGTGCGGCCGTAATAAAAATGCATTTATATTTACGTTCATAATTGATCATATCAAGGGGATCTCCTATGCTCATCCTTATTCACTTAGTGCAAGACTTGGGGGCTTAATCCTTACATCATTAGCCTACCCAGCCTAAGAGTCACCACCATTTGACTCTTCTCAAAATACTTTTCCATACACTTTGCCTTTGTGGCCTAACTTTAGTGTCACTATCACACAAATCACATATACATGACCAAATATACTTCCCTTAGGAACCCTATGTCATAAAATCTTAACACAACGCTGAAGCATGCCTTGTCATATCAACATCACTCATTATTCCATCATAAAGTATGAAGTACTTAGCCTCCGCGCCTAAGTTACCAAAATACTTTCATTATCGAGTCAACTAGGATAGTCTAAGATGTTACAATCCTTGTACTGTGAGAGACAACGTTAACGGATTAAGCTCATTCAACATGCACCTTCAAAAACTTCGTTTCTTTCTTTCTTCGCGTCTTTCTTTTTTAGGAGAAATTCGGTACCCTCCAAAAAATGACGGAAATTTTTGTTTTTCTGTATTTTGAGACATGTACATATAGAGCTTCATGAGTCAAGACTATGCACAACGAGTCCTACGAAATGAGTCATCATTTAGTCAAGTTTACACCTTGAGTCATGTCAAGTCAATGAGTCAAGCAACACTAAGTCTTAGGTCAACCCTAAAGATAGATAATCAAAGTCCTATAGTCCAAAATATAAATGCAGGTACATTTCAGCAAGCAAGAACATTCCCAAATTTCTTTGAAAAGCCGCGAACGAAAACCTAACTCCAGCGTCAGAAGACAAGGCTGTCACCTGGCGACAAAATTTGTCGCCTGGTGACAGAGCGAGAACATGGCGATAATATGTTCTGGCGAGCGTTGGTGCAACGACGAGATGCGTGGTCCCATATTGAATTATGCGGACCTCATACAACAATTTCGGGTTCCTTGGTACACCATTTAGCACCTATAAGCAAATTGACATGATTAGTAGTCGGCTCGATTACAATTGTAGTAAGTGATTGACTTGACGACGATTGTCTCACTTAGCTTAAGCGCCTAACCATTGGCTCATTACAAGCACCAACGCATTGGTTCAAAAGCAAGCACTTATATGACAATTTTTCCAAGATTGGATTGTCATCTTTGGCAAAGTTTCCAAGCGTGGATTGTCGTGCACCTTCTGTATTTGGCAATTTTTTCCAAGTTTCGGATTGTCATCGCTGACCAGTTTTCCGAGATTGGATTGTCATGCAAATAGTTCCCTAAGGAAAAATTTCCCAAGAAATTTTCGTAGGTCTCTACTCATCATAAATTTCGGCAAAGGTTCCTCAACGTGGATTGTCATACATTTCAGTAAGTGGCAAATTTTCCAGAAGTGGATTGACGGTCGACTCTTTTTTGCAAATGTTCTAAGACGCAGATTGTCAATAGTGACAATATTTTCCTAAAAGGATTGTCGCATAGCGTTGGCAAATTTCTAAGGTGGATTGCTTTCAAGAGTAACATTCCAAGATGTGGATTGTCGATCGTAGCAAGGTTCTTATGACAGATTATTACGAAGCATTGGAAACTTTTCCCAAAATTGGATTTTGGCAAATTTTTCGAGATACAGATTGTCGCTTCATCGTTACGAAGTATTTAGGTTTGTTAAGTGTTTATAAATTTGTCAAGATACGGATTGTCGCATCATTGAAAACTACGAGTTGTGCGACTATATGTTCCAATTGGTGGCATTTATGGCTCCATTCTACTTTTAGATAACTTCTCTATGTTATGACGTGACTTAGGTGAATAAAACCAATCCTTTTGTCTTGATTTTACAATTGATGGTTTAAGATAAACAATGGGAACGAGGATGAGAGGAAATAAGCTTATCAATATATGATGAAACTACTTCATTCAGCCATATCTCCTTCGTTACAAGGAATGTTTAGGTGACTCAAGTTGGAGGTGAAAGTAGAGTTGAAGATCTTTCCAACGACAGGTCACATGCCAAATTTGAGCAAGAAACGAAGATGTTATGAACGTTTGAAGTTCAGCTTTCCAGGTAGTGGCGAGGAGCAGGGGAGTTCGACCGAACCGAAGCATGTTCGACCAAACCTCCCAGGCAGTTTCAGACCTGATTTCAGCATCTTTGCAGGAGTGGTCAAAGTCCAAAAGTTCGATCGAACCTAACCACAAGTTTGACCGAACTTACCCTGAGTTCAGCCGAACCTTTTCCCGTTTTTTTGTTAGCTTGTTCGAACTATTTAAGTAGTTTTAAGACGTTTTTGCATTTTAAATTAATGTTGAACTTTGCTTGATGTTGTAATCAAAGAGACTTTCTCCCTCTACCATAATCTTTGTGATTATCTTGCTTTCTTTGTGATTCCTACCTTGTAATCTTTGTGGTTACATCTTAATCCTAGCTTTACTTGGTGTTGGCATTGATTAAGACCCCTATTTTCATTATCTTGGTGATTTTGAGATAGGTTTGCCTTATTTTGTTGGTTTGAACTTATTGTTACTTGATTTCTCCACCCTTTTTCTTGGGTTTTTTTGGTTATTTCACATCATTTTTTTAATAAGGACTTACCTCCAGAGGGTGATAAGCATAGCAAAGCATTAAATTTCATAGTCATCTGCAGGAGAATGAATGTCCTAATGACTCGTGTAGATAATGGATCAGCGATTAATGTCTGTCCACTCCGAACTGTAAGAATGTTAGGGATAAAAGATGAAGACTTGTCTCCGTCTACACAGGGAATAAGAGCCTATGAAAACACTCGCCGCCAAGCTCTTGGGACTATCACTATGAATGTAACGGCAGGAATCATAGAACATGCTACTACTTTTCAAGTGGTAGATATTAAATCATCTTTCAACCTATTGTTGGGACCCCCTTGGCTTCATGACCTAAAGGTTGTCCCTTCACCAGCAAGTGAAGACTATAGTTGGGGGAATCCCCGTCACAATTGATGCTTCACCAATGAGAATCAAGGCTATCAAGAATCCCATCATAAACGTGGAGCACGATGAAGATGACGAAGACTTGTGGGGCTTTAACGAAGAGGTCTCCTTAATCAAGGAGGATAAAAGGACCCCTCTTCACTATGACCTCTACTCTAACATGAAGGTAAATTCTATCTTTAAGAAACAAGGACACTCTCCTGGAATGACCCTTAGAAAGAAGAAAGGGATAGCAAAGCAAATGGGACTAACTGGCCTCCCTAAATTGAACACTTTTGGGCTTGGTTTTGAACCGATTCCGAAAGATCTTAAGCGAGCCCGGCAAAAATCAAATGCGCGTAGGAACGCTCGTACCCCAAAGAAAGCAATCCCAATGGATCGTTATCCTTTTACCCTAAATGGGCAATTCATAAAAGAGGGAGAGGATTATCCATGCTATGAGTTCCCTGAACCCTTTGTCAAGAATGGGATAAGACAACCTGGGTTTGAAATATTTTTGGATTGTAATTTTCCAGATGATGTCCCAACTCCCATTAATAAGGCAAAAGCACCCCCATGCTTCGACTTTAATGTCATGGGACTCCTCTTTATGTATGAAAAGAATGAGCCAACGCATATCGAAGATAACTCTTTGCTCATCCAAACTGTATTACAGAGTGATAACTTTGATCCTTCCAAACTTATCACTCCGGCAGAGGGTCTAGTTCAAGGATGGAGAAAGACAGAGAAGGTGACTACTCCAAGTGGAAGAAAGATCTCCATAACAACCGGACAAGGACCAATGTTCGAAGAATCGTCTGAGTCAGAGACCCAGGCCGGGTCTTCCCCTGTTAAGTCTTCTAAGTCCTTAGTTGTAGCACCCTATCCTAGTTCTTCTTCTTTTGCGTCTTCCCCTAGAATAATTAATAATCAAGTCCCAACGAACATCACTTTATTTGATGTAATGGTTTCCGAATTCAATAACATGTCTTCTTTTGCTTACTCCTCGTGTCATTCTTTAACTCAAGATGATGAGCATTGGTTAACTAACAATGAAAGTGACAAAGAAATAATTAAAGCAATGGAAACACTTGAAAGTAAAATATCGATAATTGAGGATACTGAAACAGTTGACATCTCAAAAGATCCAACCATTAAAAGAGAAGTTAAAATCGAACTAACACTTAATAAGGATGAAAGAACCGATTTTATTAATCTATTAAAAGAATTTATCGATGTATTCGCTTGGTCATATGAAGATATACAAGGCATTAATAGAGAAATAGCTCAACACAAATTCCACATTCCAGGAATGAAACCTGTAAAACAAAAGTTACGTCGGATTAAACCCGACGTAGCTCTTAAAATAAAATAAGAAGTACAAAAACAAATAACATCAAGCTTTATCAGGGTATCCAAATACCCCAAATGGGTTGCAAATGTAGTCCCAGTTCCGAAGAAGGATGGAAGGGTAAGAATGTGTGTCGACTATTGAGATCTAAATAAGGCAAGTTCAAAGGATGACTTCCCTTTACAACACATTGATATTTTAGTAGATAATACAGCGAACCACGCACTTCTCTCATTTATGAATGGATACGCAGGGTATAATCAGATCCTCATGGAAGAAGAAGACATGGAGAAGACAACGTTCATAACACCAACGAGCAGCAACTGCTTTACTCAATGACACTTGCCAACAAGCAGAAACTGCTTTACTCCATGACATGATGCACAAGGAAGTCGAAGTCTATGTAGATGACATGATTGTGAAATCAAAGGATTGATCAGGGCATTTCTAACCCTAAGAAAATTCTTAGAAAGGCTAAGAAAATACAACATGAGGTTGAACCCATCCAAGTGTGCTTATGGAGTCACCTCAGGAAAACTGTTGGGATACGTCATTAGCTCTAGAGGAATAGAGATAGACCCAGCCAAGTTCAAAGCAATCATGTCAATGCCTCCGATAAAAATCAAAAAAGCAAATCAGGGATTCATTGGCCGGTTGAAATACATAAGTAGGCTCATATCTAAACTAACAACAATATGTGAACCAATATTCAAAAAGCTTAAAAAGAATGTGCTGGTAATATGGGACGACGAGTGTTTGACGAGGGGGAAACTAGGTCGTTATCTTATCTTCCTACGGTCAAACTAAATTTATAAACACTTAATAAACCTAAATACGAGTATAGAGGCAAGTTAAGGGTCGAACCCAAAGGAACGGTAATGTTCAAGCACTTTTAATTATGCGCCTAAGCTAGGTCGAAATCGAAGGTAAGATGTAACACTAACAACTAACAAAACAAGCAACCAAACAAATAAAACACTAGGAACGGGGATCAACAAGTAATCATGTCAATAACAACAACTTGGGAAGATCATGCCAATCAAAGGTTTTGTAGACTAATGATAAAAGCAATCAATTGGAATCAAAGAGCTATCTACTAATTGTTAAGCTAGGGTTCACTATGAATAACAAACTAAGAGAATCACAATCCAAACCAATCGATAATTGCAATTCCTAAATCAATTGGTCATCTCATGAGAAATCACAATGCAATATAGCATAATTTTCAAGGCCTAATCGAATTACACACATGCAAACCTTCATTAATCACTTTAATCTCAACAATCAATCAACAAAATTCCCAAATTAATCACAATTAATCAATCATACAAGTTTCACCCAATTCCTAGCCAAACAACTATTCAAGAATCATCATCTATCAACTAACAACTATGGAAATCAAATATCAACAATATATCAATAATAATTACACTATCAAGAATCAAACATCAAAATTAAACCAAACAAACATGAAATTAAACAGAGCAATAAGGTAAGATATATTTAAGAATGCTCATTGATAATAGAGAAGATCTTCAACACAATTGCCACCCTTGTATCTTCAATCTCTGAGTCACCATTAAAATCCCCAACTTTCTCTCTCTAAAACTACTCCTAATCTAGAGAGAGACTCCTAAACAAACCTAATCCTCCTTAGAGGAGAGAAAAACTATTCTAAAACTAAATAATTACATGTATGAAGACTAAATAAAACAGTATAATATATAAAAAATGGAGAAAATAAATGAAATCGCAAGTAAAACCTAGAAAACTGCGCCCTTGGATGACGAGAGGAAAACTAGGTTGTTATCTAATCTTCGCTTAGTCAAACTAAATTTATAAACACTTAACAAACCTAAATACGAGTATAGAGGCAAGTCAAGGGTCGAACCCAAAGGAACGATAATGTTCAAGAAATTTCAATTATGCGCCTAAGCTAGGTCGAAGATTAAGGTAAGAGTGAATACTAACAACTAACAAAACAAGTAACCAAGGAACTAAAAAACTAGGAACGGGGATCAACAATTAATCATGTCAATTTCAAAAAATTGGGAATATCATGCCAATCAAAGGTTGTGAAGACTAATGATAAGAGCAATCAATTGGAATCAAAAAGTTATGTCCTAAATGTTAAGCTAGGGTTCACTATGAATAACAAACTAAGAGAATCACAATCAAAATCAATCGATAATTGCAATTCCTAAATTAATTGTTCGTGTCATTAGCAATTACAATGCAATATAGAATAATTCGCAAAGCCTAATCAAATTACACACATGAAAACCTTCATTAATCACTTTAATCTCAACAATTAATCTACACAATTCCCAAATTAATCACAATTAATCAATCATACAAGTTTCACCCAATTCCTGGCCAATAACTACTCAAATATCATCAGCTATCAACAATCAACTAAAGGAATTAAGAATTAACAATATATCGAGACAATTACACTAATCAAGCATTAAACATAGAAATTAAACCAAACAAACATGAAATTAAACAAAGCAATAAGGTGAGATAGAGTTAAGAATGCTCATTGATAATAGAGAAGGTCTTTAACACAATTGTCACCCTTGTATCTTTAATCTCTCAATCACCATTGAAATCCTTCACTTTCTCTCTCTAAAACTACTCCTAATCTAGAGAGAGGAACTCCTAATCTAAGCTAATCCCCCTTAGAGGAGAGACAAACTACTCTAAACTAAGTATTTCTTGTATGAAAAATAAAGAAGGTCGTACACTATATATACAAAAGGAGAAAAAAAAAATGAAATCACAAGTAAAACCCAGAACCCCACGCCCGCGGAAGAGAAGACCCCCAAACCCGCGCCCGCGGCTGGAACCTGAGCCCGCTGAGCTAGGCTCGCACCGTCGGGGAGCCCATAGCCATCCCTCGGGAAGTTCTTGCCTCAAATTGGTGGATTTTGGGCTGCAAACAACCGCGCCCGCGGAGGCAGACCCCGCACCTGCTGCACCAGGGCCCGCACCTAAGGCCAGCCCGCGGCTGGGTGCGAGGCTGAGCTGCAAGGTGTATGGCTGGTTGCTGCGCCTTCGTGGTGCTTGCGCTGCTGCGATGCTTGGGCTGCTGCGATGCGCGGCTTCGTGGTGCTTGCGGAGTTTGCTCGACTTGGCTTGACTTGCGTGCTTGACTTCCCTAACTCGCCTCCGTTAAATTCCTTGAATGCACTTGTTCTCCCTCCTTGATTATTAATTCCGCGAGAACTTGACGTACCTATAAAACATGACGAAGAAACGGAGAAGCGAGAGAAATAGCCTAGAAATGAATAAAATGATAAGAAAACCATTAAAAGCACGCATTTCTCTAAACTAACACACAAACACGCAAATCGAGTATTATTCCCTAAAAACATGACACAAACGACTAAAAAGGAGCATAGAAATATAAAGAAAACATAGCCTAAAGGTGCCAAAAATGGCACGGATCAAATTCCCCCAAGCTAAACTTTTGCTCTTCCTCGAGCAAAACAAAATCCAACCCAAGGGAAAAATGAAGACATTATTTATGTAAAGAAAGAAATAAGAAAGCTAGAGAAGATGGAAATATACATAACTCACTTTTGTAGGAATCGCGGTCTATTTTAGCAACTAAAGACAAGCCATTTATACCCCTAGATCGCCCTAGAGGACGAGTGATGCTCTCGTAAAGGTTTCCTAAGAGATTAACCTGTAACTCTCATATTAATACAAACAAGGCAAAGCGTGAATAATAAACCAAAATACAAGAAAAGCAAACAAATGTTCATGAAAGGACTTTTCCAAATGTACAAGCACAAATGAATGCAAATCTTTCTAAACAAGTAAGGGAGTGCACGTTTCAAGATAACCGAGGTTGATTGAAACATAAATATTCTAAGCGTAGGAACTAGAGAAATGCAATTCACTTTCATCCCAAACGGTCTTACCGAGTTCTCCCTACTAGTCTCATATCTTCCCCTAGTTAGCATCTCAAAAGTACCATGAACGAACTGGAAAAAGAAATAATTTTGGGCTACTCGACGTCTTGACAATGCATCCCCTTTCCTTTGGCTTTAACTCATAATTCCCTCCCTCGGTATATGACTCAACCACTAGGTTGAAAGGACTTTCCCAAAGGTTGTAACGTAAGGGAAAAAGGTTAGGGGTAGGCTAAGATTTTAAAATTTGGTGGGATCCCTAAAAGTGAAGCAAAGAACGGGCCCTTTCTTAGAATCACAATCAAGTAGACACCAAACAAAAACAAACTAACATTCCCAAGCTTATTCAAAGATATATCCACAAGTATATATACAAAAATTATAAACGCTTATTCCCCAAGCTAAAAGGAAGCATTGTCCTCAATGCTTGAAAAGCGAAAAGAAATTACATCAATTTTTTTTTAAATTTTCTCATTTTCACTTCTTTATCTTTCTTTTTTTGTTTTTTTTTATTTTTGTATTTTCAATTCTTTCAAAGCAATTATTCATGCCTATTTAACTTGGGACGACTTTTACAAATTTGCAATTGCATTATCCTTGCCTTTTGTTTTACTTTGGACGGCTTTTACTTTATTCTCTTGCCATTATTCACACAAATATCAAAACATAATCTTGATTTCAAGAGAACCAAATACCCAAACTTCTTCACCACAAACATTAACAATAATTGTCAATTGCTTCACAAAAGCAAAGAATGGAAACGAAAATGAAACAAAAGGCTCAAGATCAAAAGATGTGGCTTGAAAAAAAAGGAAAAGGCTCAAATGGTTATCAAGAAGGCAAATGTAAACCCAATGAACTAAAAAGAAAGAAAAATCCTAGAAATGAAAAATTACCACCCCGAAAAGTTGCCTTTGTCCTTCCTAGTTGGTTCGGTCTCGTGTTTGAGAATTATGAGTCAAGATTCTAGATTAAGTCCACAATAGTCAAGGATCCATGCCGCTCATGCAAATATATGTTGAAGTCTTAAAAAATAATGAACCTCACATGGATGTAGCAAAAACACACTATTGGTGTCAATTCGACTATAGGAAGCAACTACCAACATGCCACAAACAAGTAGAATCCGGTTTCATGGTCCCACTAGTTCTAACCAACTACCTTAGCATGCTTTATCCTAGAATCAACCAAGCGTACTCTCAAACCGTGCACACCGTTACCATTTAAGAAGAAAAGCATTCAACTATACAAGTCCAAAAGTATTATGTCTAAAGCAAGAACAAAACAAAACACAATGCAATTTGCCTTGATAGAAACAAAAATATTTTTGGAGTTTTTCAAGATAAAGAAACATGGAAACGCATATACAAAGGTGCATAGCATATATGAATCAATATCCCACCAAACATGATAGAATACCCTCCCCCAAGCTTTAATGAGACAACATGCTCAAACATAAATCAAATATTCCACGGGAGGGGAAAATAAAGAGATCAATCCAACAGTACCAACACATGTCCAACAAGGCATCAACTATTAGAGAAGGAGCAAAGAAAGATATTACTGGATGTTAGGTGAGTGTAAATACCCGTAAATGACCCAATTCATCCTTTCAAAGCCAATTTCCTCAAGAATTGAAACTTGCTTTCCATATGCTAGCAAAATAGGAGTCAATCTTCCTTGATTCTTGATTCAAACCAATGCACCAAAGTATATCTTCAAGTCATGTACCTAGAAAAAGGCACACAAACATTTCCATGAGAGAAAATCTATTATAAAAAGAAAAGAAAATGAAAAAAATAAAGCACGGGTTACTTCCCGAGAAAGGCTTGCTTAAGGTCTAAGCTTGACCGCTCTAGAAAATAATAATTCAACGCACGCAAGAGCTTGTAAAATGCACTACTACACATTTCATAAGATAAACAGTAGGAAAATGACGGGATAAGAACGTGCAACAAGATTGTTGCACGCAAGTGAGAAGGGAGATGCCAAAAGAAAGAAGAAGAGGGATCAAAAAGAAAAAGAAGAAAATAAGAAGAAAAAGGGGGAATAAAAGAATGAAAAGAAAAAGAAAAAGGCAAATCCTCCTCACTAAAATATATTTGGGTGGCAACATCACCCTTTTCCTCAACAATAGACGAATGAGGGACATTAAGATCATCATAGACAAGGGGGTTCCCAATAGACTCATCAACAAAGGAAGGGAGAGATATAGGAGTGTAGGGGATGTGGTTAAAATTGCTTGAAAAAGGGACATGAGAGGAGGGAATAACGGCTATGGTCTCACAAATGAACTCTTCCTCACCACCGTACCTCAAATCACCAATAACAGCATGAAAATCAATCATAGAATCTCAAAAGAAGAACACTCATGATCATCATCTCCCTCAAACATCTAACTTCCAAGAGGAACTACATAATCCCCTTCACTACAATCATGAACAACAACTCCCTCAACTTCCTTAAAGCCTAAAGTCTCAAAGCCATGCGTGAATGGATGCAAATTCATTTCAAACTCATCTCTCTCCCATGAAGCATTCTTAATGAACTCACTCAAAAGGCTATGGGTTTTCATTTGACACTCAAAGAACACATTGGTCATAACCTCAATCGAGTCCAAATATTCATGGATAGAAGAATCACAATCAAGCATAAGAGACTCATCAAGATGGGAAGTAGGGTTGAGTTTATCAAAATCAACACTCTCTTCATTCTCAACTCCTTCACTATCACTTAAATGCTCACCAATGGGATCCTCACACTCTCTTGGTTGCTCAAAATCATCATCATCATCCTCAACACACACATTAAATTAGAATTTTTCACATACAAGCATCAAGGATGACAATTGGCTTTCTAACTCTTCTTTTCTTCTCCTTCCCTCCTCAAGACGCTCCTCGTTCTTTTTCATTATCTCTAATTGACCTCTCATAGATTGAAGAATCATCTCCTTACTATGCCCAAAGTCGTTATCAAACTCAATGCGCCTAATTTGAGACTCAAATATATCAACAAGAGACTCAAAAGATGTAGAAGGTTGAGGCTCAACAAGAGAAGAAGAAGTACAACCAAGATTGGAAGAATCAACATTAAGATCATGAGCATATACATCACATTGGGGAGTGGGGGCACAATCAAACACATAAGATTCGTCATTAACAAAACGAAGCACATTGCAAGAAGCCATGGTAAAAAATGAAGAATATTGAAACACACCATTAAGATCAACTTGAGCATGCACTTCATCATCATGAACAAAAGGGGAAATAGAGTTGAGATCATTTGTTCTAGGTTCACTTAAGGGATCATGCAACAAATCATGGGAATTCATGCTAATATTAGAAGAATCAACACATTGCATATCAATATTAGAATCATGATTACCCTTATCATTAAACATCCCTAGCAAACCAAACATAAAAATCCTAAGCATCATCAATTGACAATGCTCTAAATTCACCATCATGCATGCATTCAACTTCATTCTTTGTTTGCTCATTAAAACCAAAATAACAAATCTCACAAGCCTCCTAAAGACTACAACAATTATAGTCTAAAAATTTCTCAAGTCTATTGAAATATTCACAAAAAGGCTCATTGTCAAATTGAGGAAATGATAGACATGCCATTTTTTTCACAAAACTAACAAAAATCAAATAAAAGAAAAGTATATACAAAGACCTAGACTCAAGCAATAAAAAACACCAAACATAGACACCGTTCTCCAGCAACGGCGCCATTTTGACAAGGGGAAAACTAGGCCGTCATCTAATCTTCCCTCGGTCAAACTAAATTTATAAACACTTAACAAACCTAAATACAAGTATAGAGGCAAGTCAAGGGTCGAACCCAAAGGAACGGTAATGTTCAAGCACTTTCAATTATGCGCCTAAGTTAGGTCGAAATCGAAGGTAAGATGTAACACTAACAACTAAAAAAACAAGCAACCAAACAAATAAAACACTAGGAACGGGGATCAACAAGTAATCATGTCAATAGCAACAACTTGGGAAGATCATGCCAGTCAAAGCTATCAATCGCAATCAAAGATCTATCTCCTAATTGTTAAGCTAGGGTTCGCTATGAATAACAAACTAAGAGAATCACAATCCAAACCAATCAATAATTGCAATTCCTTAATCAATTCATTAGCAATTACAATGCAATCTAGCATAGTTCTCAAGGCCTAATCGAATTACACACATGCAAACCTTCATTAATCACTTTAATCTCAACAATCAATCAACACAATTCCCAAATTAATCACAATTACTCAATCATACAAGTTTCACCCAATTCCTAGCCAAACAACTATTCAAGAATCGTCATATATCAACTAACAACTATGGAAATCAAGAATCAACAATATATCAAACATCTAAATAAACCAGACAAACATGAAATTAAACAAAGCAATGAGGTGAGATAGAGTTAACAATGCTCATTGATAATAGAGAAGATCTTCAACACAATTGTCACCCTTGTATCTTCAATTTCTCTGTCACCATTGAAATCCCTCACTTTCTCTCTCTAAACTACTCCTAATCTAGAGAGAGAGACTCCAAAACAACCTAATCCTCCTTAGAGGAGAGAGAAACTATTCTAAAACTAAAGAATTGCATGTATAAAGACTAAAGTAAACCGTACAATACATAACCAAATGGAAAAAATAAAATGAAATCGCAAGTAAAACCCAGAAAGTCACGCCCGCGGAGAACTCGGCCCGCCCATGAAGGAGAACACCCCCAAGCCCGCGCCCACGGCCAGCCCGCAATAAGTTACTACTCGAATTATGCTGATTTGAGGTGCAGCCACCCGCGCCCGCGACCAGTAGACCCGCGCCCGCGGCTGCTTGTTAGGCTGCTGGGTGGTGCGGCCTTGGTGCGTGGATGCTGCGTTGGTGATGCGCATGGCTGCTCGGGTAGCTTGCTTGGGGAAGCTTCTTGGTGTTTTCTAAGCGCGCTTGGTTTCTTGACTTGCATGCTTAGCTTCTTGAACTAGGCTCCGTTGAATTCCTTGAATGCGCTTGAGCTCCCTCCTTGATGGTTAAATTTGAGAAACTCGACACACCTATAAAACAAGCCAAATAAACGGAGAAGCGAGAGAGATAGCTGAGAATTGAATAAAATAATAAGAAAACCATTAAAAGCACGCATTTCTCTAAACTTACACGCAAACCCACAAATCAAGCATTATTCCCTAAAAACACGACATAAACAACTAAAAACGAGCATAAAAATATGAAGAAAACCTAGCCTAAGAGTGCCATAAATGGCACGCATCAGTTTCTTTGAGAAGATCAAATCCTATCTCGCTAACCCTCCTTTATTAGCACCAGCACTCCTAGGAATTCCTCTTAGGTTGTACTTAATGGTTACCAAAGTGACAATTAGGGCTATGCTCGCACAAGAAGTAGAAGGAAAGGAAAACTCCATCAACTATCTAAGTAAAAAGATGCTCGAGTACGAAATACGCTATAAACCACTTGAGAAATTGTGCCTCGCATTGGTGTGGGCCACAACCAAGTTAAGACATTACATGCTTGTTCATACGGTCTATGTAGTATCTCGAATGGATCAACTAAGTATATTTTCGAGAAATCTACACTAAAGGGGCAAATATCAAGATGGATAGTCAACTTAGCCCAATTTGATGTAAGGTTCATGCCTCAAAAGGCTATTAAAGGATCCGTGGTTTCAGATTTCTTAGTGGATTTTCCAATAACGCCTATACATGAGAAAGATTTTCAAGACGAAGACGTGATGGTAATGGAAGATGATACTTGGACTCTCTACTTTGATGGAGCCTCTAACCAAAAGGGATGTAGTGTAGGGGTACTATTGGTATCACCTAAAGAAGAACATGTTCCAATCTCCATAAAGCTAGATTTCAACGTTACCAATGACGCTGGAGAATACGAAGCATGTGTGGTAGGCCTCAAAACTGCATTGGCATTAGGAGTAAAGAAACTCCGAATTTTTGGGGACTCTTTGTTGATCATCAATCAAATTTCCAAGAGATGGAAAGTAAGGTGTGAAAGCTTAGCCCCTTACCAAACGTACTTGGAAAATCTTACAAACCAATTATAAAAGGTAGAATACACATATCTACCTAGATAGGAAAATTAATTTGTTGATGCCTTGGCAAGACAAGCCTCAATGGTTAGGATTCCTACGGAAATTGAGCAAATGCCCCTAACAATATAAAAGAGGCATAAACTGGCTTATATCCAAGCAATAGATGATGATTAGGTAACCTAAGAAGAAGAAGAAGAAGAAGAAGAAGAAGAAGAAGAAGAAGAAGAAGAAGAAGAAGAAGAAGAAGAAGAAGAACCCTGGTATTCAGAAGAAGAAGAAGAGGAAGAACCCTGGTATTCAGACATCCTCAACTATGTCACAAAGAGAGAATATTGTTGACAAAAGAGCAAAAAGAACCTTAAGACTTTTGGCTTCCCAATACGTGCTCATTAATGACGAGTTACATAAAAGGGTACCTAAAGGTCGAGCTCTTCTATGTGTAGGCAAAAAAGAAGCCTTAAGAGCTATGAGAATAGTCCACTAAGGGGTATGTGGAACACATGTAAATGGAAAAATGTTAGTCCAAAAGATAATGTGCGAAGGGTATTATTGGACTACCATGAATAGGGACTGTCATCAATATGTCAAAAGATGCCCTAAATGCCAAATATATGCTAACTTACAACATGTTCCTCCATCTCTTCTCTACACCTATACATGACCATGGCCATTCTCAACATGGGGAATAGATATTATTGGAAGAATTACTCCTCCAGGAATAGGTGGCCATGAATATATATTAGTAGCAATTGATTACTTCACTAAATGGGTTGAAGAAAAATCATATGTCAAACTCACTTCAAAACATGTAACACTCTTTATAAAAAGAAACATTATTTGTCGATATGGAGTCCCACATGAAATGATAAGTGACAATGGAACTCACTTTCAAGCAGAACGTGAAGGATTGTTACAAAAGTATGGCATTAAACATCATCATTCTTCTCTATACAAACCTCAGGCCAATGGTGCAGTTGAGACAGCTAATAAAAATTTAAAGACTATCATCGAGAAAATGACAGAAAATTACAAAGATTGGCCTGACAAACTCCACTTTGCTCTGTGGGGTTACCGCACGTCAATTCGCTAATCAATAGGGAATATGTCATTTTCTTTAGTCTATGGAATGAATGTCATACAACCTGTAGAGCTAGAAATACCTTCTCTACGCATCGCGTTAGAAAGTAAACTCGATGAAGTAGAATGGACTAGAGCGAGATATGAAGAGATAATTCTACTTGATGAAAAGTAACTAGAGGCTCTACATCATACTTAATGTTATCAAACTCGTATGGCTAGACACTTCAACAAGAAAGTCAAGACAAAGAATATAAAAGTTGGAGACTTGGTGTTAAAAGCATTAAGGAAAAAATGTTTTAGACCCAATAGGCAAGTTTAGACCCAATTGGTTTTGGCCATATATTGTCAAGACTATCTTATTAAGTGGTGTTGCAAAACTGACTGATATGGATGGCAATGAGTTCTCAAACATGACAAATCTTGACCAACTTAAGAAGTACTACCCATAATTACTTGGATAGGATACTCAAGAGAGCTACGTTTGGCCTAATTCCTTAGGAAAGTATACGTAGGCAACCCTTATAGGGTGCGGCCACTTTAAATTTTACAAACCTCGCATTCCAGCAAATCAACTCAGAGAAATTAGCGTAAAAATTTGTAAACACATCCTAGAAAAGTTGTCGCCTAAAGACTGATGTCAACGTCGGCTGAAAGCAGCAGTGTCTGGCAACGAAGGCAGCGCCAAACGACAAACAGCATCGTCTGGCGACAAGGACAGCGCCAAGCAACGAAGACCAGCATCTGACGACAGACATAAATTTTGACGCCAATTTTTTTCGCATTAAATTAAGCAAATTTCGGTGTATTTCGGAAATTTTCAACTTCCGTACCCGAATTTTTTTCAGAAAAAATAATTAAGTGTTTTCATTGCTTTAATGAAAATTATAATGTAAATGTTGATTTAATTTAAAAAGCTGAAAATTGCATTAATAAAATAAAGTAAAATTATATTATTGATGGAACTTAAATGAAAGCTTAAAAACTAAATTAACTTAAAAAATAAAAATTTATCTAATAAGTTGAAAGTTAAGTGTAGACACCCATTTGTGTCTCCCCGAAACCCAAACCCAGTGATGAATATTTTTCACGTCAAACCATAATCTAATGAAGTGAAAGTGTGAAAAGTCTAGTGATGCGGTTAGTTTTAATTCTCTTCTTTCTCTTTGTTTCTAAAAACCTATTTTATGAAAATAGCCAATCCAGTTTAGTTTGGACCATGGCAAGGGTCCGATAATAGTGTAGTTCGATTGGGCTCAAAAAGAGCTTTTCAACGACATATTATAAGCCTAATTCCGATTAATAATGAGGAAGTTATGGCCAAATTACTAGACTAGGCCCGGTGTGATTTTTATATGCGGCCCAATGGTCTAGAGGAGGGCTGTAGACACCTAAAAATGTCTCCCCAAAACCAAACCCGATGATGAACAAACTTTCACCGCCATTATTGGTCAGGTTGGGTATTTAATTTTTGGAGTGCTTAAATCCATATTTCCATTACATAAACCAACCTAATTCCTATCCCATTTCCCCAAACCATAACTTATTTTACTCTTTTCGTGCCTTTAAACCCAAAATAATTCATTTCGTGTCCTTTAAAATCATTCATTTCGTGTCCTTTTTTTAAAAACGTTTAATCCAGTTTATTTTGGTCCATAGTCTGGGTTCAATAATTGAATAGTTGGATGGGGCTTGAAAAGAGATTTCCAACGATATATTATAAGCCTAAATCCGAGTTATAACGAATAAGTTATGGCCAAAATATTAAACTGAGCCCAAACCGAACCTAAGCCCACCTTACCTACGACCCAATGATCATGTAGAGGGTCCAAATTATTTAATCCCATTCCTAAACCAATTAGGATTAATTAGAAGCTTCTAAAAGTTTCTAAAATATCTTAATTATCATTTTTAAAAAGATAAGATTAAAGAGTTTGAAATTGAATAAAACTTTTTTTTTAAAATCCTATTTCTAACCGAATTGAAAGATGTTCAAAGATAGACAAATATTATTTTCCTGCCTCATATTTTTTATCCAAATTTTATATGGTTGGATAGCCCTTGAAATTATCTTTCCAATGATATAATTCAATTCCGAGCTATAACGGAAAAGATATGAATAAAATGTCAAACTCTATCCAAAACTGATACCGTCTCACTATTTCGGCTATATATTTTGTTATACAAAATATTTTAATCTTATTCTAATTGGGTTAGAAAGTAGACTTCAAGATCTTTCCAACGATATCTTATTCATCTTATTTTGATTTCTGGATCAAAAGATATGATAAAAAAAAAACCGCAAAAACTGCTGTCTATCGCAAGAGTTTTAATCCGATTCGAACTCGATCTTTTCTTTATTCTTCGACCCTCTTTTTTCCCTATAAATAGAGGTCATATCACCCCTTTTTCAACCATCAAATAATTCTCTTCTCCCTCTTTAGCCTAAACACTAGCCTCCCCATTCTTTCACTATTTCTTCCTTTAAGCACTCCAAGGAGTTCATACAATACCCAAAGTTCTATACTTAAACCAAGGGGTGAAAGGTATAATTGACTGAGGGTTTGAACCAAATCAACTATACTTTTAATTTAATTTAATTTTCATTTGATTTTTTTTTTATTGAAGTTACTAACAGTTTATTCATGATGTAGCAATTTAAAGGAACGCGTAGAATGTGATTAATTAATTAATTTAATTACTCTTATTTTATTTTAATATTGCTAGTATCATGATTAGAGTTATTTTATATTTGATTTTACTAACAAATTTGTTAAATTGCTTCCAATATTAATGTTTATTCTATTATTTTTATGATCACCATATTGCATGTTTAAAAGGAATATGTAATTGAAAATCACGTCTAATAAGATAGTTTGGACAACCGGTTTAGGATCCTTTTTAATCTTGTTGTTTAATCAAGTGATCACAATATTTTAGAATTATATGTTGCATTAATATCAAACCAATTTAGCATAATAATAGTTTGGAGCAGATTGAATCTTTGTTTGCATGCCTTTGAGATCGCGGGAATCACTTTTCACTATAAGAATCGAGTAGAGGACAATACGCGCAAATGTGACTCCATGACTCACTTCGTACCATCATCCCCGATCCTCCTTTTGTGGTTCCGAACCATATGGAGTTAGTAATCTCATGGATTATGAATGGGGTGTAACCTTCACGGGTCAATCGTTGTTACCTATCGTTGTCCCTTATTCGTGGTTGCCTTTTATGATCCGTGAACAGTTTACAAGTTCCTTAAAAACTTGTTGGCGGCTCCCTACTTTCCTTGTCCCTAATCGTATTATGTCAATTCCCACTTCCTATGAGTGCTAATCATATTCACACATGCTTTTAACGTAGGCGCACTTCGAGCGATGCCTACAAGGGCCTATTATGATTTATCATTCCTAAGACAATTAGGATTGATTATAGTCTTCTAGAATCTTCTAGAAGATTCTTTTGAATCCTAATGTGAATAGCATTGATAATTGAATTTTAAGAGTTTTATTTAGAATAAAAGAAGTGCTTTAAAGGAAATTATAGTTTTACCCCTCGTATGCTTAAATTTTATCAAAATATGAAAACGTTTGAAAAAACTGTCTGCAGCGCCACACCACAGGCTGTCACCTGGCGACAGAGGCTTGTGTGGCGACAGCGTCGTGTTTTATTCTTTTCGAAATTCTGATTTTTTTTTATCATATTCCGGTTGATTTTTGTTATAAAAAGCTTCCTAGGACCTCCATTTTTAAGAACCAACTCTCATCAAGAAATTATTGATTCTCTCTCTCTCTCTCTTTCTAAACCAACCTTTTCTCAAACTCAAAATTCTGCATTCACAAGATTTTGACACACCTAGCATAATTCGAAGTTGCCTTCGCCCTAGACGTGAAAGGTTTGATATTTCTAAGTGTTTGGTCCCAAATCTAGTCTAAACTTTCCCAAATCTCTCTTTCAACTATTTACTTTAAGTGTTTGTTTTATATATTCCTTGAAGTTAATAACGTGTGTATTTTGTTATTAGAAAGAGATACGAGCATCCAAGTAGTACTTTAATTGTTTAATTGATATTATGATATAAAATCATGCTTAGATTGTTATTCTAGTATCATGTGAGGATGTTTTATTGCTTCCTAGTATCATGTTTAGGTAATAACTAAAGTTCTAATATCAAGTATTCTTATTATATGCTTCTATTTTCTTTCTTAATACCATATTAGTGTCATGTTAGGTTAAAGCTTTAATCTTTATTGTTTAGTGACATGATAGGGTTTGTTATTAATCTTGTTAGTATCATGCCTAGGATCTTGCTATGGTTTTTAATTATAATTGTTATTATTTTTATTATGATAATTATTTTAATTATTATTATTATGTTGCTTGATTATATTTATTGTTATTGCTTGATCACACTTTCATGCATGTTTAAAGGAATTGGTACTTGTAATCACTCTTAATATGATAATTAATAATCTTGTTTAGGTTAATTTGATTATAATTCAAGTGATCGCAATAATATATTTATTCGTGTATTAATATTCAACCAACATAGATAAAAGTTTAGGTTAATCTATTGATTGTATGTTAGTCAGAAAGCGCACATGAATACGAGAAGGATAAAGTAGAGGCCTATTATTAGGGTAGGTTCTTTCTTTTTTAGATTGGATTTGTACTTTATCCCGAACTTCCAGTCATGGTTCCAAACCTATTGAGTTGACGATCTCCTGGATCGTTAAGGGTGTAACCTTCACCTATGAATGGTTTACAAGTTCCTAAAACTTGTTGGCGACTCTTTGTCTCTATCTTCCTTCCCTTTGGACGCCACCATGCTTAAGTGTATGATCACAGTGGGGTTCATGTTTGGGGTAATGTTTGAAATATTCCCTACATTTTTTTGGCGACTCCACTGGGAGGATTTCTATTTTAATTCCTGAAATTTATTTTGGCAATGATTTAGAATGAGTGGATGAGACTCAAAAAGTTCTAAGTATTTCATGTGCGTAGTTTTTATTAACATTATTGTCATATGCATAAAAAAGGATCTCATTGGAAAGACTATCCGTAATGAGTAAAAAACATAGGATTTTTACACGTAGGAAATTTGAGGAATATCTTTCACAACTAGAACCGAAATAATGCTGCGAAAAAACTGGAAAATTTTACAAACACATAAAGCTGCTGAGGCATGTAGGAACTGGCGTCTAGAAAACAGAGCCTGACGCCGAAGATATGGCTCTTTTGCCGAGCGACAATTCTATCGCCATGCGACAAGGCTATATCGCAGCGACAGTCCCTGTTGGCTGGCGTTGCGTTCTTCCAATACCGAGCCAGAAATATAAGTTCTAATTTCGACCAGTTCTAGCACTATTGGCTCGATTCTACTTCCTGATTTAGTTTTTCTCACTTTTCTAAAACCATATGTGTTCTACATATGGACATAAACCTCTGGAAATTCATGCTCCATCTACCTGATTGAACGCTCTGAGCAACAAAGGGTACATCTGAGAATGTTGAATTCACCAAACCATGGAAGCGAGTTTAATTTGCGGGGTCCCATCCACTCGCGCCAACCCTTCCAAAAGTAAGGCTTCCGTGCGGTGCATCTGGACTCATAACCATGGCCCTATTTGACTAACCCATATTCTGAACTTTAAAGAACTAAAGCCATGGTTAGGTTACAAACTCATTGTATCATATTGTGCCTACTTGACTAATTGTGCATTATTTGTTGTGCATACTATATGTGTTTTTCCTAACCGTTTGTTTGACTTGTGTTTAAGCCTTAAATAAACTAATTAATGACTAAAAGGACTTTGCCTAATTAATTAATTAATTAATTAATTAATTTGAGTGATTAAAGTCTAATATTTTAATCAGAATTGACTTAGTATTACTTTAGGCCTGTCCCGTAGAGCAAAAATACTGAAAGCAGTCCCAGATTAATGCTCCAGTAATGGCGCAAAAATTTAGGCTGCAGCACCACATGCTGCTGAGCAACAACGTTGTCGTTTGGCGCTGCACTTTGGTGTGCGGCAACAGTCTTGTTGCTTTGGCGACAGTTCAGGATTTTGCTCGAGTCATCACGATGAGTCTAATTTGACAGTTTGCTAATCAGTTTGATTATTTTTGTTAATAACAGTACCCTTGTTTAGTCCTTAATTGAGTCTAGGAACTTAGTCTCATGGTCTTACACAAGAGTCAAAGCATGTAACTTACACTCACAAATAAAGCACACACTAATATGTATATACACTTTGACCATGTCTAGAGAGTCTTGTATGCGCGTGTTTCCCGTCAGTTTTTTAGGGGGGGTAAGTCGGATATTTATCCTCCAATTAAAACAACTTGTTTGAACCCCTATACTTGACTTCCAAAAATATACACCCCATTTTTGCTTTTTTTCTTTTTCTTTATAAACCCGTAAAGTCAAAGTCAATTCGAGTTAAGTCCTTAAAAAAAACTGGTTTAATTTACAGCGCGTGGTCAAGAAAGGAAGGGTGTTTGATCAGAGACAACCTTTTCGTTCAAGTAAAACTTTTTGACAAACTAATCGGTCGGAAAAGGAAAACCAAGAAGATAATGGCGAGTCAAGAAGAAATTAATGAGCTCAAGAAGCAAATGGCTGGTGTTACTGAACTACTAAAGACCTTAACCCTCCAAAATAATGACCCTATGAAACAACAACAAATGCAGCTCATGCAAGAAGCTTGAGAAAGATATCTAATGATTACAGGTTCCAGGGCATTAGTTCACAAGGGGTCTCGGTGGACAAAGAGCTTCTTCCGCAGAAGTTCAATGCCAACGACATCCCAAAATTAAAGGCAACTGATAACCCTTACTTTCATTTAAGAGCTTTTGAAACAATATTGAATATTAAGGGTATTGATAGAAAAGCATTTCATTCTTTATTTTCCTTATCTCTTGAAACTGTTTGCCAATAGTGGTTCTTCTCCCTTGACAAAGAGAAAACCCTTACTTGGGAATCAATTGTAAACGCTTTCATTGATAGGTATACCTGCAATATTCAATTTGAAACTGATCATAGGGAACTTGAAATACTTAAACAAAAAGAGAATGAAGGTTTCACTTCTTTCTTCAATAAATGGAGAGAAACTTCTGCTAGGATGATTGAAGTACCAAGTGAAAAGGAATCTGCGAGGTTCTTTATCAAGAACCTTGGTAGGTGTCATAAATAGCACCCAATTGATGAGCATTTAGGTTTTTTTTTTACTTTCTTTTCATGGCTTTCATGCTTAATAAATGCTTAGTTTTATGCTTTTGGTCTTAATCTTACCTTTCCATTCTTATTTTGTAGCTTTTGTGCATTTCTATGGTTTTTCTAATTTTTTTCTCCTTTATTTGCTCTATTTTTGTGGTTGTAGGTATTGTACGAGGTTCAGGTCTTAATATTGGTGATTTACTAAGGCGGAGGAAGCTTTTGGAGCAAGCTCATGGCAATTGGAAAGCTCAAGATGCAAGGAAGTGGATTCTCCAAGTTCTTCCTCTTTCACTCTCAAGCCATGCTCTCGTGAATATGGGTGTTGAACCCACAATCATGTGCTTTTGGGACTGCCTCACTTAGTGTTCATCATCATCATTATTGTGCGTTCATTCGAAGACCTTAGCGAACGCACAAAGCTGCGAAAAGATGAAAGAAACCTAGAGATACGCAGGCGCGGGCACGTCACCCCTTGGCGCGGGCACGCCACCCCTTGGCGCGGGCGCGCCTTCCTGGGTATTTGTTTGCTCAATTTTTGTTTTCACGCCTCTGTTAATACCTTTGTAAACCCGATTTTTGGGGCAAGTTTAGAATAAGTTTCATTCCACATTTTAGATCATATTCTTAGCTTAGTTGAGAGCTACTCTCTCTAGTTCTAGGATTAGTTTAGGAGTAGATTTAAGAGATAGAAACTGATGAATTGCAATGGTGATTGAGAGATTGAAGGTTCAATAGTGACAATTGTGTTGGAGATCTTCTCTATTATTAATGAGCATTCTTAACTCTATCTCATTTTATTGCTTTATTTGATTTCATATTTGTTTGGTTTGCTTTTGATGTTTGATTGTTGATTAGTGTAGTTGTTCTTCATATATTGTTGATTCTTGATTTCTTTAGTTGTTTGTTGATTAGATGATGATGTTAGTGTAGTTGTTTGCTAGAAATTGGGTGAAACTGGTATGATTGATTGATTGTGCTTAATTTGGGAATTATGTTGATTAGTTGTTGAGATTAAACTGATTAATGGAAGTTTGCATGTATGTAATTTGATTAGGCCTTAAGAATTATGCTAGATTGCATTGTGAGTCTACAATTATATGGACCATTGATTTGTACCTTGCAATTGTCGATTGAGCTTGATTAGTGATGCTTCTAGTCAGAGTCTCTCGTAGTTGGCGCTAGTTTGACCTCTAGGAGATAGCTTATTGACTCTTTTCATTGAGCTTGCCATTAGTCTTCACAACCATTGACTTGCATGTATTTCTTAGTTGCTACTATTGTCATGATTTCTTGTTGATCCCGTTCCCAGTACTTTATTTGTTTGGTTTCTTTGTTTGTTAGTTGTTAATGTTCTCTCTTTATCTTTGTCTTCGACCTAGTTTAGGCGCATAATTGAGAGCGCTTGAACATTACCGTTCCTTTGGGTTCGACCCTTGACTTGCCTCTATACTAGTATATAGGTTTGTTAAGTGTTTATAAATTTAGTTTGACCAAGGTAGGATTAGTTTAAACGACCTAGTTCCACCCCTCATCAAAATAGCGTTGTTGCTAGGGAACGGCTCTATGTTTGAGTGTTTTTTATTGCTTGAGTCTAGGTCTTTGTATATACTTTTCTTTGATTTTATTTTTGTTTGATTTATGTATAAATGGCATGTCTATCTTTTCCTCAATATAAAAATGAGCCTTTTGTAAATATTTCCATAGACTCGAGGGATTTCTTGACTATAATTGTTGTAGTCTTTGGGAGGCTTGTGAGATTTGTTGTTTTGGTTTGAATGAACAAATTAGGAATGAAGTTGAATTTATGCATAATGGTAGATTTAGAGCATTGTCAATTGATGATGCTTGGGATTTTTATGTTTGGTTTTCTTTGGATATTCATAATAGGGGCAATCATGTTTCTAATTTTGATGTGCAATGTGTTAATTCTCCTAATGCTAGCATGATTTCCCATGATGTGTCACATGATCTCATAGTCAAACTTAGAACAAATGCTTCCAACTCTATTTCCTCTTTTGTTCAAGATAATAAATTGCATGCTCAAGTAAACAAATCTCATATGTTTGAATGTATGTAATTTGTTGATTAGTTGTTGAGATTAAATTGATTAATGGAAGTTTGCATGTATGTAATTTGATTAGGCCTTAAGAATTATGCTAGATTGCATTGTGAGTCTACAATTATATGGACCATTGATTTGTACCTTGCAATTGTCGATTGAGCTTGATTAGTGATGCTTCTAGTCAGAGTCTCTCGTAGTTGGCGCTAGTTTGACCTCTAGAAGATAGCTTATTGATTCTTTTCATTAAGCTTGCCATTAGTCTTCACAACCATTGACTTGCATGTATTTCTTAGTTGCTACTATTGTCATGATTTCTTGTTGATCCCGTTCCCAGTACTTTATGTTTTTGGTTTCTTTGTTTGTTAGTTGTTAATGTTCTCTCTTTATCTTTGTCTTCGACCTAGTTTAGGCGCATAATTGAGAGCGCTTGAACATTACCGTTCCTTTGGGTTCGACCCTTGACTTGCCTCTATACTAGTATATAGGTTTGTTAAGTGTTTATAAATTTAGTTTGACCAAGGGAGGATTAGTTTAAACGACCTAGTTCCACCCCTCGTCAAAATAGCGTTGTTGCCAGGGAACGGCTCTATGTTTGAGTGTTTTTTATTGCTTGAGTCTAGGTCTTTGTATATACTTTTCTTTGATTTTATTTTTGTTTGATTTATGTATAAATGGCATGTCTATCTTTTCCTCAATATAAAAATGAGCCTTTTTGTGAATATTTCCATAGACTCGAGGGATTTCTTTACTATAATTGTTGTAGTCTTTGGGAGGCTTGTGAGATTTGTTGTTTTGGTTTGAATGAACAAATTAGGAATGAAGTTGAATTTATGCATAATGGTAGATTTAGAGCATTGTCAATTGATGATGCTTGGGATTTTTATGTTTGGTTTTCTTTGGATGTTCATAATAGGGGCAATCATGTTTCTAATTTTGATGTGCAATGTGTTAATTCTCCTAATGCTAGCATGATTTCCCATGATGTGTCACATGATCTCATAGTCAAACTTAGAACAAATGCTTCCAACTCTATTTCCTCTTTTGTTCAAGATAATAAATTGCATGCTCAAGTAAACAAATCTCATATGTTTGAATGTATGTAATTTGTTGATTAGTTGTTGAGATTAAATTGATTAATGGAAGTTTGCATGTATGTAATTTGATTAGGCCTTAAGAATTATGCTAGATTGCATTGTGAGTCTACAATTATATGGACCATTGATTTGTACCTTGCAATTGTCGATTGAGCTTGATTAGTGATGCTTCTAGTCAGAGTCTCTCGTAGTTGGCGCTAGTTTGACCTCTAGGAGATAGCTTATTGACTCTTTTCATTGAGCTTGCCATTAGTCTTCACAACCATTGACTTGCATGTATTTCTTAGTTGCTACTATTGTCATGATTTCTTGTTGATCCCGTTCCCAGTACTTTATTTGTTTGGTTTCTTTGTTTGTTAGTTGTTAATGTTCTCTCTTTATCTTTGTCTTCGACCTAGTTTAGGCACATAATTTAGAGCGCTTGAACATTACCGTTCCTTTGGGTTCGACCCTTGACTTGCCTCTATACTAGTATATAGGTTTGTTAAGTGTTTATAAATTTAGTTTGACCAAGGGAGGATTAGTTTAAACGACCTAGTTCCACCCCTCGTCAAAATAGCGTTGTTGCCAGGGAACGGCTCTATGTTTGAGTGTTTTTTATTGCTTGAGTCTAGGTCTTTGTATATACTTTTCTTTGATTTTATTTTTGTTTGATTTATGTATAAATGGCATGTCTATCTTTTCCTCAATATAAAAATGAGCCTTTTTGTGAATATTTCCATAGACTCGAGGGATTTCTTTACTATAATTGTTGTAGTCTTTGGGAGGCTTGTGAGATTTGTTGTTTTGGTTTGAATGAACAAATTAGGAATGAAGTTGAATGTATGCATAATGGTAGATTTAGAGCATTGTCAATTGATGATGCTTGGGATTTTTATGTTTGGTTTTCTTTGGATGTTCATAATAGGGGCAATCATGTTTCTAATTTTGATGTGCAATGTGTTAATTCTCCTAATGCTAGCATGATTTCCCATGATGTGTCACATGATCCCATAGTCAAAATTAGAACAAATGCTTCCAACACTATTTCCTCTTTTGTTCAAGATATTAAATTGCATGCTCAAGTAAACAAATCTCATATGTTTGAATGTGCCCCGCCCCCCCTCCCCCAATGTGATATCTATGCTCGTGATCTTAATGTTGATTCTTCCAATCTTATTTGTACTTCTTCTTCTCTTGTTGAGCCTAAACTTTCTACACCTTTTGAATCTCCTAATGCTACTTGGGAAGCTCTAATGGAGGAGAGAAAAAGGATTAGTGAAGAGCTAGAGCGCCAAATATCATCCTTGACGCTTGCTATTAAAAACTCAAAATCCAATGTGTGTGTTGAGAATGATAATGAGGATATTCACGAGCAACCAAGAGTGTGTGAGAGTCATATTAGTGAGCATATGAGTGAAGGAAAGGAAGTCGAGAGTGACGATGATTTTGATGATATTTCGAATCTTGACATCTCTTCCTTTGTCGATTGTGATGAGTCTCAAGTGTATGTATGTGACTCTTCTATCCATGAGTATTTGGACTTGTTTGAGGTTATGTCCAATGTGTTTATTAAGTGCCAAAGGATTTCCCATAGCCTTTTAAGTAAGTTCATTGAGAATTCTTCATGGGAGAGAGATTATTTTGAGATGAATTTGCATCCATTCATGTATGGTTTTGAGACTTTGGGCTTTAAGGAAGTTGAGGGAGTTGTTGTTTATGAATGTAGTGAAGGAGATTATGTGGTTCCTCTTGGGAGTTGGATGTTTGAGGGAGATGGTGATCATGAGTGTTCTTCTTTTGAGGATTCTATGATTGATTTCTATGCTCTTATGGGTGATTTGAGGCATGGTGGTAAGGAAGAGTCCATTAGTGAGACCATAGCCTTCTCAAGGAGTTTCAACCATAACCCCTACACTCCTATATTCCTTCCTTCCTTCCTTTGTTAATGAGTCCATCGGGGACCCTCTTGTCTATGATGATTTGTATGTGGCTCATTTGTCTCCAATTGAGGAAAAGGATGATATTGCCACCCATAAATATTTTGAGGAGAGTTTACCTTCTTTTTCTTCTTCTTCTTCTTTTTCTTTTTCTTCTTATTTTGTTGAGTTTTCTTTTGATTCTTTTTCCTTCTCTTGGCATCTCTCTCCTCATAGGTGTGCACTAAGCTTGTTGCATGCCTTCTTTTTGTCTTGTGTGCGCTTAATTTCTTATGAAATGCGTAGTAGTGCATTTGACAAGCTCTTGCGATCATTGCAATACTATTTTACTAGAGCGGTCAAGCTTGGACCTTAAGCAAGTCTTTCTCGGGAAGTAACCCGTGTTTTATTGCTTTTATTTTCTTTTCTTTTTAGAATAGATTTTCTCTCATGGAAATGTTTGTGTTCCTTTTGCTTGGTACATGACTTAATATACTTTGGTGCTTCGATTTGGATCAAGAATCAAGGCAGTTTGACTCCTATTTTTGCTAGAATATGGAAGGCAAGGTTCAATTCTTCAGGAAATTAGTTTTGAAAGGTTTAATTAGGTCTTTTGCTGGTATTTACACCCACCTAATATCCGGTAATATCCTTCCTTGCTCTTTCTCAAGTGGATGATGACTTGTTGGACGTATGTTGGTTTGTTGTATTGCTCTCCTTTTTTTTCCCCTCCCATGGTTTCTATGATTTATGTTTGAGTGTATTGTCTAATTTAAGCTTGGGGGAGGGTAATATATCATGTTTGATAGGATGTTGATTCACATATGCTACGCTCCTTTGTATATGCTTTTCCATGTTCTTTATTTTGAATTACCTCAAAAAGATTTTTGTTTCTATCAAGGCAAATTTGCAATGTATTTTGTTTTGTTCTTGTTTTGGACATAATACATTTGGACTTGTGTAGTTGAATGCTTTTCTTCTTAAATGGTAACGGTGTGCACGGTTTTAGAGTACGCTTGGTTGATTCTAGGATAAAGCATGCTAAGGTAGTTGGTTAGAACTAGTGGGACCATGAAACCGGATTCTACTTGTTTGAGGCATATTGGTAGTTGCTTCCTATAGTCGAATTGACACCAATAGTGAGTTTTTGCTACATCCATGTGAGGTTCATTATTTTTCAAGCCTTCAACATATATTTGCATAAGTGGCACGGATTCTTGACTATTGCGGACCTAATCTAGAATCTTGACTCATAATTCTCAAACTCGAGACCAAGCCATCTAGGGAGGACAAAGGCATCTTTTCGGGGTGGTAATTTTTCTTTTCTAGGTTAATTTTCTTTCTTTTTAGTTCATTGGGTTTACATTTGCCTTCTTGCTAACCATTTGAGCCTTTTCCTTTCTTTTCAAGCCACATCTTTAGATCTTGAGCCTTTTGTTTCATTTTCGTTTCCATTCTTGGTTTTTGTGAAGCAATTGATCATTATTGTTGGAGTTTGTGGTGGAGGAGTTTTGATATTTAGTTCTCTTGAAAGTAAGTTTGTGTTGTGATTTTTGTGCAATAATGGCAAATGAATAAATGAAAAAAGTCGTCCAAAGTAAAAAGGCAAGGACAATGCAAGTGCAAAATTGTAAGATTCGTCCTAAGTTAAAGAGGCATGGACAATTGTTTTGAAAGAAATGAAAATAAAAAAAGAAATGAAAATAAGAAAAATCAAAAATATTTCGATGTAATTTCTTTTCCCTTTTCAAGCATTGAGGACAATGCTTTCTTTAAGCTTGGGGGAGAAGCGTTTACACTTTTTGTATATATGATTGTGGTTATAGCTTTGAATAAGCTTGGGGGAGTTAATTTGTTTTTGTTTAGCGATTTCTTGGTTATGAGGAGAAGGTTTGATCACCCTTTGCTTAACTAATTAGGAATACCGCCAATTTTAAAATTTTAAGCCTTCCCTCACCCTTTTTGCCCTTACGTTACAACCATTGGTAAAGACCTTTCGACCTAGAGGTTGAGTCATATATCGGGGGAGGGAATTATGAGTTAAAGGCAAAGGAAAGGGGATGCATTGTCAAGACGTCAAGTAGCCCAAAATTATCTCTTTTTCCGGTTCCTTCGTGGAACTTTTGAGATGCTCACTAGGGGAAGATATGAGACTAGTAGGGAGAACGCGGTAAGACCGTTTGGGATGAAAGTGGATTGCGTTTCTGTAGTTCCTATGCTTAGCATATTTATGTTTCAATCAACCTCGGGTATCTAGAAACGTGCACTCCCTTACTTGTTTAGAAAGATTTGCATTCATTTGTGCTTGTACATCTGGAAAAGTCCTTTTATGAACATTTGTTTGCTTTTCTTGTATTTTAGTTTCTTTTTCATGCTTTGCCTTGTTTGTATTATTACGAGAGTTATAGGTTAATTTCTTAGGAAACCTTTACGAGATCATCACTCGTCCTCTAGGGAGATCTAGGGGTTTAAATGGCTTGTCTTTAATTTCTAATATTGACCGTGATTCCTACGAAAGTGAGTTAGTTTATATTCTTGTCTCTTCTCTTCTTTTTGTTTGCTTGGACAAGCTCATCATTTCTCCCTTGGTTTTGTTTTGCTCGAGGATGAGCAAAAGGTAAGCTTGAGGGTATTTGATAGGTGTCATAAATGGCACCCATTTGATGAGCATTTAGGTTGTTTTTATCTTATTTTCATGGATTTCATGCTTAATAAATGCTTAGTTTTATGCTTTTGGTCTTAATCTTACCTTTCCTCTTTTATTTTGTAGCTTTTGTGCATTTCTATGGTTTTTCCTAGTTTTTTCTCCTTTATTTGCTCTATTTTCGTGGTTGTAGGAATTATACGAGGTTCAGGTCTTGATATTGGTGATTTACTAAGATGGAGGAAGCTTTTGAAGCAAGCTCATGGCAATTGGAAAGCTCAAGATTCAAGGAAAAGGATTCTCCAAGTTCTAGCTCTTGCGCTCTCAAGCCATGCTCTCATGAATATGGGGTGTTGAAACCACAATCATGTGCTTTTGGGATTGCCTCATTTAGTTTTCATCATCATCATGATTGTGCGTTGATTCGAAGACCTTAGAGAACGCACGAAGCCGCGAGAAGATCGAAGAAACCCAGAGATGCGCGGGCGCGCCACCCCTACAGCCCGGGCGCGCCTCCCCTGCAATGCGGGCGCGCCTTCATGGGTATTTGTTTGCTCGGTTTTTGTTTTCGCGCCTCTGTAAATACCTTTGTAAACCCGATTTTTGGGGCAAGTTTAGAATAAGTTTCACTTCACATTTTAGATCATATTCTTAGCTCATTGAGAGCTTCTCTCTCTAGTTCTAGGATTAGTTTAGGAGTAGATTTTAGAGAGAGAAAGTGAGGAATTTCAATGGTGATTGAGAGATAGAAGGTTCAATGGTGACAATTGTGTTGGAGATCTTCTCTATTATTAATGAGCATTCTTAACTCTATCTCATTTTATTGCTTTGTTTGATTTCATATTTGTTTGGTTTGATTTTGATGTTTGATTGTTGATTAGTGTAGTTGTTCTTCATATATTTTTTATTCTTGATTTATTTAGTTGTTTGTAGATTAGATGATGATGTTAGTGTAGTTGTTTGCTAGGAATTGGGTGAAACTTGTATGATTGATTAATTGTGCTTAATTTGGGAATTATGTTGATTAATTGTTAAGATTAAATCGATTAATGGAAGTTTTCATGTGTGTAATTCGATTAGGCCTTGAGAATTATGCTAGATTGCATTGTGAGTCTACAATGATACGGACCATTGATTTGTACCTTGCAATTGTCGATTGAGCTTGATTAGTGATGCTCCTAGTTAGAGTCTCTCGTAGTTGGCGCTAGTTTGACCTCTAGGAGATAGCTTATTGACTCTTTTGATTGAGCTTGCCATTAGTCTTCACATCTAATGAATTGCATGTATTTCCGAGTTGCTACAATTATCGTGATTGCTTGTTGATCCCGTTCCTAGTACTTTATTTGTTTGGTTTCTTTGTTTGTTAGTTGTTAGTGTTCTCTCTTTATCTTTGTCTTCGATCTAGCTTAGGCGCGTAATTGAGAGCGCTTGAACATTACTGTTCCTTTGGGTTCGATCCTTGACTTGCCTCTATATTAATATATAGGTTTGTTTAGTGTTTATAAATTTAGTTTGACCGAGAAAGGATTAGTTTCAACGACCTAGTTCCACCCCTCGTCAAACCTCCAAGAAAAGTACTCCAAGCATCTTAAATATCAAAACAATCTTCACACTTTCAAGGCCATCTATGATATTGGGATTAATATTGAAGACGACCTTGCTAAACGAAAAGCTACTAACAATAACTCCAACAGTTGCTGGAAAGGCAAGAAGAACGACAATCCTTCTTCTTCCAAAACCACCCACTCAATTAATGTTAGCACCTTTAATTTGGGTGAAGTCCTTGCTATGAACAACCAAGGCCAAAAGAAACCATTTAGGATGAACTTTACTCCTATTGGTATGAGTTATGACACCGCATTCAATCGACTGAATGCAAAAGGTCTTATAACTCATATTGGACCAATTGGGGATCTACCAGTTGAAAAGAGGACAGCTAACTGGAACCCCAATGCACGCTGCAAATATCACCAAGGTAGGGGTCATCTCACTGAGAATTGTTGGAAGCTTAAGGAAGCTATCCAAGATTTGATTGATAACAATAAACTACCATTGCCCCCTGCAAGTAAGAAGCCAAGTTTTAACAATGCACCTCTCTCTGATTCCTTGGCTATATCTGATGAGGAAAACCATGTTTATCCCTCATCTCTCATCAAACCTGTTGAAGAAATTCATGCTCTCGAAGAAGAGGAGGAAACCTTTTTCGATGCCATCGATGATTTTCCTTCTGAACAAGAATCGGCAACCAAGGAAGAAGTAAGGATTCTTATACGGTCAATGTGGGAGGGAATAGACTTGTTACGTGAAGCTATTGAATTAGCGAAGAAACAAGGAAAGGAGCTTCAAAGCAAGTGTGATAAATTTCCACCTATGAAGAAGAAATCATTCCCTCTTCAAGTAGTAATTGACTCATCCAAGAAGAGTAATAAACTCTATACTCCAATTGGGACTTCCTATGCTAAAATGTTCAAAATGCTCTCCGATAATAGTAAGGTCAAACCTCTCGAACCGAGACTATTTGAATCACTAAAGAGGACAAATAGGTTCTACTGTCCATACCATCAATCAGGAGGATACCATTGAAAACTGTTTTAAATTCAAAGATTTAATTCAGAAGATGATTGATGATAAGAAGCTAGTTCAAATCCCACAAGAAAAAGATATAAGAATTAAAGGGGTTTGGGATAGCGATGATGAAGACGTCTATCTTAAGGACATGGAAGAACCTCCACTTTCAAGGCCATATTCAATGGGTGATTTTTGGGATGAAGAAGATTCACCCATAGATGTCCTCATAAGATCTGGGAGAATGCAACTTCCCATCTCTACACTACCTATTCCTACCGTGCAACAAGTTCCCATACCTATTATAGAGGACAATGATATCGTCAAACAATTCAAGAAGACCAAGGTCGAAATGAACGTATGGATACTTCTAGCTACATCTTGAGAACATAGGTTGGCGGTAATGAACGCCTTGGATAGGATAAGGATAGATTCCGATACCACTCCTAAGGGGTTGGCTAACTTTCTTACGAGTGATCTCCATAGTCCTATCAACTTGATCACCTTTTCTGACAAAGATTTACCTCCAGAAGGTGACAAGCATTACAAGGCTCTAAACCTCACGGTAGTCTGCAAGAGGATGAACGTCCCAATGACTCTTGTAGACAACGGATCGACAATTAATCTCTGTCCACTCAGAATTGTGAGGATGTTAGGCATAAGAGATGAAGAATTAACCCCATCAACACAAGGAATAAGAGCCTATGACAATACTCGTCACCAAGCTCTTAGAAAAATCACCATGAATGTAACGGCGGGAGCGATAGAACATGCCACTACCTTCCAAGTGGTAAATATTAAGTCTTCCTTCAACTTGTTGTTGGGATGCCCTTGGCTTCATGACCTCAAGGTCTTCCCTTCATCTCTTCACCAACTGGTAAAAGCCATAGTTGGAGGAATCCCCATCACAATTGATGCTTCACCTTTGAGGATTAAAGCTGTCGAAAATCCGATCATTAATGTCGAGCACGATGAGGATGATGAAGGCTTGTGGGGCTTTAATGAAGAGGTCTCCTTAATCGAGGAGGATGAAAGGACCCCTCTTTGTCACGACCCCCACTCCAATATGACGGTAAATGATATTCTCAAGAGACAGGGACACTTTCCCGAAATTACCTGGCCTCCCTAAGTTAGATACTTTCGGACTTGGTTTCGAACCGACTTGGGAAGATCTTAAGCGAGCCTAGGAAAGGTCCAAGGTGAGTAGGAACTCTCGCACCCAAAAGAAAGCAATCCCAATGGAACAGTACCCTCTTACTCTCAATGGACAGTTTATAAGAGAAGTAGAGGATTATCCATGCTATAAATTTCCCAAACCTTTCTTTGTGAATAGCATAAGGCAATCTGGGTTCGAAATCTTTCTGGATTGCTACTTTCTAGATGAGATCCCAACTCCTATTCACAAGGAGAAATCACCCCCATGCTTTGACTTTAATGTCATGGGACTACTATTTGGGCGAGAAAAGGATGAGCCGAAATATGTAGTGGATAATTCCTCGCTCATCAAAATAGTCCTACAAATCAAGAACTTTGACCCTTCAAAGTTCATCACTCCAGCGGAGGATTTAGTGCAAGGATGGCGCAAGACGGTCAAGGTGACCACTCCGAGTGGAAGAAAAATCTCAATAACAATAGGGAAAGGACCAATGTTTTAAGAGTCGTCTGAGTTGGAGTAAAAGTCAGAGTCTTTTCCAATAGAGTCTTCTAAGTCTTTAGCTATAGCATCCCTTGTTTCTAATTCTTCTATTTCTACTCCTAGGATACTTAGCAATCAAGTCCTCAAGGACATTTCTCTTTTTGATGTAATGATTTTAGAATTTAATAATATATCTTCTTTCTCTTACTCCTCATGTTTTTCATTAACCCAAGATGACGAGCATTTCTTAACTAACAATGAAAATGACAAAGAAATTATTAAAGCAATGGAAACACTTGAAAAGAAAACACCGATAATTGAGGATATTGAGACAGTTGATGTCTCAAATGATTCAACCATTAAAGAGAAGTTAAAATCGGATTAACGCTTAATAAACAAGAAAGAACCGATTTTAATTAATCTACTCAAAGAACTTATCGATGTATTTGCTTGGTCATATGAAGATATGCCATGCATTAATAGAGAAATAACTCAACACACTATACCACTAATTCCAGGAATGAAAACTGTAAATCAAAAGATGCGTCGAATGAAACCCGACGTAGCTCTTAAAATAAAAGAATAAGTTCATAAACAAATAACTGCAGGTTTTATTAGGGTATCTAAATACCCCGAATGGGTAGAAAATGTGGTCCCAATTCCAAAGAAGGATGGAAGGGTAAGAATATGTGTCAACTATCGAGATTTAAATAAGGCAAGTCCAAAGGACGACGTCCCTTTACCACACATCGATATTTTAGTAGATAATACAGCAAATCATGCACTTCTCTCATTTATGGATGGATACGCAGGGTACAACCATATTCTCATGGCAGAAGAAGACATGGAGAAAACAACGTTCATAACACCTTGGGGTACTTATTGTTACACGGTAATGTCATTCCGGTTGAAAAACGCGGGTGCTACTTACCAACGAGAAGCAACTGCCCTACTCCATGATATGATGCACAAAAAGTTTGAAGTATATGTAGATGACATGATTGTGAAATCAAAAGATCGCCCAGGACATCAAGTAGCCTAAAGAAAATTCTTCGAAAGGCTAAGAAAATACAACATGAGGTTGAATCCATTTAAGTGTGCTTTTGGAGTCACCTCAGGAAAGCTCTTGGGATATGTCATAAGCTCTAGAGGAATAGAGATAGACCCAACCAAGATCAAAGCGAACATGTCAATGCCACCGCCCAAAACCGAGAAACAAATCCGAGGATTTATTGGTCGGTTGCAAAATATAAGTAGGTTCATATCGAAACTAACAACGATATGCGAACCAATATTTAAGAAGCTCAAAAATAATGTGCCAGTAATATGGGACGGCGAGTGTCAAAAAGCCTTTGAAAAGATCAAAGCCTATCTCGCAAATCCTCTCGTATTAGCACCAGCACTTCCAGGGATCCCTCTTAGGTTGTACTTAACAGTTACCAAGGAGACAATGGGGGCTATGCTTGCACAAGAAGTAGTAGGTAAAGAAAATGCAATCTACTATCTAATCAAAAGATTCTTGAGTATGAAGTGCGCTACACACCGCTTGAAAAATTGTGCCTCGCATTGGTGTGGGCCAAAACCAAGCTAAGACATTACATGCTCGTGCATACAGTCTTTATAGTTTCTCGAATGGATCCACTTAAGTATATATTCGAAAAGTATAAACTAAATGGGCGCATATCAAGGTGGATAGTTAATTTATCCCAGTTCGATGTAAGATTCATGCCCTAAAAGGCTATCAAAGGATATGTGGTCTTGGACTTCCTAGCGGATTTCCCAATAGAAGATTCGACGCCAATACACAAAAATGAATTTCCAGACAAAGATTTGATGGTCAAAGAAGATGGTACTTGGACCTTATACTTCGATGAAGCCTCAAATCAAAAGGGATGTGGCGTTGGAGTACTATTGGTATCACCTAAAGAAGAACACGTTCCAATCTTTATAAAGCTAGATTTCGACGTTACCAACAACGCTGTCGAATACAAACATGTGTGGTAGGCCTTGAAACAGCTTTGGCATTGGGAGTAAAGAAATTACAAATATTTAGAGACTCTTCATTGATCATCAACCAAATCTCCAAAAGATGGAAAGTAAGGAGTGAAAATCTAGCCCCTTACCAAACTTATCTGGAAACTCTCACAAACCAGCTGGAAAAGGTAGAATAAATCTATCTACCTAGAGAGAGAAACCAATTTGCTGATGCCTTGGCAAGACTAGCCTCAATGGTTAGGATTCCTACGGAAATCGAGTAAATGCCTCTAACCATAGAGAAAAGGCATAAACCAGCTTACATTCAAGCTATATAAGATGATGAAGTAGTCCAAGAAGAAGAAGAAGAACCATGGTATATGGATATACTTAATTACGCCACTACAGAGAATATCCTCCTCATGCTGACAAAAGAGCAAAACGAGCATTAAGACTCTTGGCTTCCCAATACGTAATCATAGACAACGAGTTACATAAAAGGGTACATAAGGGTCGAGCTCTCTTATGTGTAGGGAAAAAGGATGCCTAAAGAGCTATGAGGATAGTCCACGAAGGCATTTGTGGAACCCATGTTAATGGAAAAATTAGTAGTCCAAAAGATAATGCGAGAAGGGTACTATTGGACTACCATGAATAGGGATTGTCATCAATATGTAAAAAGATGCCCTAAGTACCAAATTTATGCCAATTTACAACATGTTCCTCTGTCTCTACTTTACACCTACACTTCACCATGGCCATTCTCTACACGGGGAATCGATATTATCGGTAAAATTATCCCTCCTGGGACAGGAGGTCACGAATACATCTTAGTAGCAATTGATTACTTCACAAAGTGGGTTGAAGCACAATCATATGCTAAACTCACTGCAAAACATGTAGCACTCTTTATCGAAAGAAATATTATTTGTCGATACGGAGTCCCACATGAAATGATAAGTGACAATGGAACTCACTTTCAAGTTGAATGTGAAGAATTTCTACAAAAATATGGTATTCAACATCATCATTCTTCCCCTTATAGACCTCAAGAAAATGGAGCAGTTGAGGCAGCTAATAAAAATTTAAAGACTATCATCGATAAAATGACATAAAATTACAAGGATTGGCCTGCCAAACTCCATTTTGCACTTAGGGGTTATCGCACGTCAATTCGCACATCAACAGGAAATACGTCATTCTTCTTAGTCTATAGAATGGATGTCGTACAACCTGTAGAGCTAGAGATACCGTCTCTACGCATTGCACTAGCAAGTAAACTCGATGAAGTCAAATGGACTAGAACAAGGTATGAAGAGCTAATTCTACTTGATGAAAAATGACTAGAAGCTCTACATCATACCCAATGCTATCAAACCCGTATGGCTAGGCACTTTAATAAGAAGGTTAAGGCAAGAAACATCAAATTAGGAGACTTTGTGTTAAAAACATTAAGGAAAAATGTATTGGATCAAGGAGGCAAATTTAGGCCTAATTGATTCAGACCATATATCGTCAAAACCATCATATCAGGAGGTGCAGCAAAATTAACTAACATGGATAGCAATGTGTTCTCAAACATGATGAACTACCCATAATTACTTGTATAGGACACTCAAGAGAGCTACATTTGGCCTGATTCCTTAGGAAAGGATACGTAGGCAACCCTTTACAGGGTGCGGCCACTTTAATTTTCGCAAACCTCACATCCTAGAAGTAATAGAATTTCGACGGAACAGCAGCGCCACAAAAAGAGGTATGTCGCCGGTCGACAGACTGCAGCGCAGAGCGACACGTCTGTCGCTTGGCGACAGAAGACAACGTCTAGCGACAGACGTAAAACGACAACGCCGCTTTTTCTGGGAATATCTGGTCAAATTTCGGTGTTTTTTGGAAAATTTTCGACTTCCGTGCTCGAAAAAATTTCTGAAAAATAAAATAATATAATTTGTTTTCATTGCTTTAATAAATTAAATTTAAAGAAGTTGATTTAATTAAAAAGCTGAAATTTCATTAATTAAATAAAATAAAAAATTACATTATTGATGTAATTTAAATGAAAGCTTAATAAAACAAATTAACTTTGAATTTAAACTAGTCCAATAAATTGAAAATAAAATAATTTAATTTGTTTTCATTGCTACAATTTTTATTCTCTTTCTTTGCCCTTTTCCAATTTTTATCTGCATCCTCTTCATCGTCCATGACATTAGCTAGTAGGCATCCTTTAGAGGACCTACATTCAATTTTAGAGTAAATGGTTTCTCCCTTAGCTAGGACTCCATGTTTCTTTTCTACCCATACGTTCTTTTCTGAAGTGTCATCTTTTCTTTTCTCTTTATCCTTTGTAGAGTCTTTCTTCTTAAGCATCACAGGTGTTTTGAATTCAATCTTTTCACCCATGCATTCCTTAACAAGAATCACTTTGTCACCTAGACGATTCTTCACATTGGCTCTACTCTGATTTTTCTTCATGTCCTTTGTAGGCTTATTAAGAAGCCATCTCTTCGCATCATTGAGCAAGGAAGGAGGAACCTTTTGGGTAATCACTTCCAATAAAGGCTTAGCACTCCAATATGTGTCAAATTTCTCTACTTCTTGTGAAACAGGGAATTCATAGGGACGACGGAGATCCCCAGAAGAGATTGTTTGAAGTAGACCGTATTGCCTTTTTACCCTACAGGGATAATAAAAAGTTATCTTGGTTAAGCTTAGAAGACGGCATAAGGGTTGCTTGTTGACACCAACCATCTTCTCTATTTTCCACCATGAGACGACCCACTTGATAGCAAAGTTGCAAGAAGCAAAGACTTTATTCCACTCATGGCGCCCCATCTTAGAGAAGGGTTTCTTTCGCCTCACAAAACAATTTGGAGTATATTTTTTAATATTGTCAGGATGAATAATTAATTCTAATCTCTCCATTAGCCATACCTGCAAAAAAATTCAATGCAAATAAATTAGTATTACTATACAATGATATGTTTTTTATTTCTATAATTAAAAATATTATTTTTCTACCTGTGAAAAAATTGGAAAGCCCCGAAAAGGTGCTTTTGGATTTTTCTTTAATTCATCAAGACTAAGCATAGTCTCTCCAACAATTAATGGCATTGGATTTCTTCCAGATTTAATTTGCTCCAAAGCAATTAATATAATTGCTTGACCCTCATTAGTTATACCACTAGTGAGAAGATATTGGTTAAGCATGCAATAGAGAAAAGCCCTTCTTCTATAAACATGAAAAGATTCAGAATAAGGTCTATCAAAGTAGTGGCGTGCAAATTCTTTTAGATTAACTACACTACCATCTACAATATTTGTTAGATCTCTGTCTCTTAAATTAAAGAAGCGCTCAAAATCTTTATAATAATATTCATTTACTCTAGGGTTTACTGCAAGATCTAATGAAGGGAAGCCTAGGATGGCACCAAATTCTTCCGGTTTAGGGCTAATTTCATCACACCCTAATCTAAAGCAATGTGTATCTGTGTCCTAATATTCTAAGGCGATATGAATAAAATCTATATCAAGATCTACCCCCTTAATACCATAAATACCTCATGTTTCGGGGTTTTCTGATGTCCTGCGGGAGAGTTACAATTCCGAGACAGGAACCGGACGCCTGTACCTGCAAAACAAACGGATGCTCCGGATGATTGGAGATCCGCCTCCGACGGTCAAGTTAGTACTTGATTAAGGAGTAATTAATGCGGAAATTAAAGTGATTGGGTCTCTCTAGGTGAGAGTGTTTAATGTGTGTAATCTGCGTTTTTTGTGTAATCTCCCTTAATGAGGATTAAGGGAGGTATTTATAACCTCGAAAAACGTGTCAATCTAGGTTTAGGTTAACCTTGGGCTGATTGGGCTTCCCTCGGAAGTTGGGCCTAGGTGACCGGTTATCCCAGGTGTCATGGGAAGGACACGTGTCGTGTCGTAATTGGTCCATAGTGGACGGATCATTGCTTGACACGTGGCAGGCTCCTATTGGCCCATGTGACGGACACATGGCGGAACCTGATTGGTCCACTTGTCAAATGGTGATTGGTGGGGAAAAATTCCCTAATCATTTGCCCCTCACCGGTGGCACGTGACTGGTCACGTGTTACCTGTGACAGGTATCGCCCTGTAACAGGCGACGGCCTGCTACAGGTGTCACTCGGCGAGAGTCCGAGAGATTCTCCCGCCAAAATTTTGAATTCTGGAAGTGACCCTTCGCCTTCTCACTTCGCCTATATAAAGGAGTGTTGACTTCAGTCATTTTCACACTTGAAAACTTTGTGAGAGAACATTCGGACCCCTGAACTTGCTCTGACATTTTGGACCCTTTCTGCCTACCGCCTGCTCTGACAAGCCGACTGCAAAGGATTTTCAGAACTTCATCAATCGTCACTCGTTCAGGTAACCGTCGGTTCTCTTACTCTAAATTTTCTCTTTACTTTATTCTTTTTTGAAATGGCACCACGGAAGCACACGACACGACCTAGGTTAGTGATCAGCCGGTCACCGGGGACGGCTGAATCTAGGACTAGGAGTGTCGCCTGCCCTTTTCTGGACCCATCATTGCCCTTTATACAAAGTCCGACTGTATCTGTGTCTATGCAGAGCATGATGGCCAGAACAAAAAAGACTGCCAGGATCTCAAACTCAGACGACTCCTCCCACAGGGTGCCGATTAGTGAAACATCTGACCAGGCGCCAGATGTGGAAGTGAAACAAAGCGGCTTGAAAGCCGGCAGTTCTGAGGGAGGAGTCAAAGTGACCCCTTCCCATTTTACAGTTGACAATTCTACATTCTCTCCTGCTCCTTTTAAAGGAGAGGAGGCGGGCCCCTCCGGGAGAGGGGAAGAGTCGTCCTCTTCGGAGTCGTCAGAGGACGATTCCGAGTCTAGCTCTTCTAGCCATGCTTCCCTGGACACAGAAGAGAAAAACAGTCGCCTACAAGAGGCGAGGCTTTCTCACGCAGTTGAGAAGGGGGACGATTGGGCGGAGCCATCCGCCTCTCACCGAGAGCAAAATACCCCCTACTACTGCACGGTACCTCGGGGCCGGATCACGGCCATGCAAGAGAAAGTGGAGAGCTTTATCGCAAACCACACAATGGGCCCCGACTTTTTAGTGTTCGTGCCGGATCCAGAAGACACAGTCGTATGGCCGGCTGGTACCAGTTATGATGGCGCCTGCTTTGGCTGCTACGAGGCGGCCATCAAGGCTGGGCTGCGCTTCCCACTACATCTAGCTGTTCAGCGGATCTTGGATGGGTATGAGTTGGGGTTATGGCAGTTAGCCCCGAATTCCTAGGTCAACGTACTCGGCTATGTGGCCGGGTGCGAACTGCACGGGGTGGAGCCGAGCTTCGAGGCATTTGCCCACATGAACTACCTCAGCCGGACCCCTAAGGTAGGCGGTACCGGCTGGTATCAATTGACGAGCCACAGGGGCTACCTCATGACGAGAGGTAAAGCAAACAAATGGAAGGACTGGCGGAGCACCTTCCTCATCATTGAGAGTTCAGACACAGAGCTGAACAAGCGCTTCAACAGGTGGAACAGGAATCCGCCCCTTCTTGCAGGCGGCCGCAGCATGCCGCCTGTTCCCCCCAAGGCTAAGAAAGAGATCCTAGATAAAGGACTCTTCAAAGTAGAGTCGAAGGTGAACTCTACTTCAGGGGTACGAGAGCAAGTACCCCTGCACTGCGTCCCGAGCTTCAAATGGCTCTACGACGAGTACTTTTTGGCCGCCTGTGGCCTCAGCAATCGGTGCTCAAGAGGTAGCCGGCCTGTCGAATACTCTGCTGTTCCGTGCATTTCTTGTTATGACTTTTATTAACTTTGCTATTTGTTTTTGCAGCGGACGCCATGAGCAAAATTACCGCCTCCAAGACTGCGGCGGCCATGTTGCGGGCCTCCATCATGCAACAGTCTTCAACCGACTCCCCCAACAAGGGGGCACCCTTGGTGGGCTTTGAACCTTTCACCCTCTTTTTGGAGTTGTGTTTATGCATATACTGACTCTTTTCTTCTTTTTTAGACGGGCGCTCCAAGAGCTTCTTCTTCCCAACAGCCGGACCCCAAGGCCCGGAGGACGACTGTTGCGAGCTCTCCTGGTTCTGCCAGGAAACATGCGGCGGCTGAGAAACAGCCGGCCACTTCTTCTAAAACTTCAGCTGGGCCACCTAGAAGTATGAAATTGTCCTTGTAAATTTTAGACTTGCTCCCTTCTTTACTAGGTCTAATCCGTTTGTTTATGCTTGATGCAGCCGGCCCTCAGGAGCCTGACTTGGTCGAGGTGGCCAAGTCTATGATCAAGGTCGTTCCTCCAGCTGAAAGGGAGGCGGTCAGGGGTGTCGGCACCCTTGACCTAGACGGGATTGCAGGGGTCCTTGTTGAGGTATACTTAGCATATTTTTGAGTATTTGAATTCCAGGACGCCTATTTTCTTTTTGTTTGGAAACTAACGCCTGTTCCCCTTTTTACTTAGGCCCTGCTCCGAGGGAACGGCCTTCGCAAGCCGCTTGACCGGAAGAACAAAGAGGTAAAGGCTGCAAAAGCTATGGCCGCCTCTGACTGTGATAAGGCAATGTTTCAAATTGCCCAAAATGAAGTTCTGACCATTGATATTCTTTATTATCAGGCGCAGGCTACCGCCGCTATCCGGGCTCAGTTAGAGGCGGCACAGAAGAGGAATAGCGAGCTGGAGGCGACCATCAACAACCTCAAGGCCGAGCTGAGACCTCTTCGCCAAAAGATGTCCTCATACGAAACCTTGGAGAAATCCTTGGCGAGCGTAAAGGAACGCCTGGTGACCCAGGAGAAGAGTCTTACTCAGGAGCTCTCGGAAAAGGTCGAGCAAGAAAAGAAAGAGCTGGCCCGGGAGATGATGGAAGACTCTGCTCAAATCCAGCGCATGACTTGGGGCCGCCTCTTCCCCAATGCCGACTTTGCCTCATGGGAAAAAACGTACCGCCAGTGTTCTGATAGATATAATCAAGAGATCCTGGCGGCTGCTGAGGAAGAGGCGTTGGAGGAGGAGGAGCAGCCGGTAGTGGCGCTTGTGCCGCTTGGGGGTAATGCATCAAAGAAGGATGCAGCTGAAGCCGAGTCCAGCAAGAAGAGTGTTGACCAGGCGGCAGCTGCTAATATTGAAGATCTGCCCCCTTCTTAAGCTTTATGTCTTCTTTCCACGGCCTGCGTGCCGTTTGTTTGTATTTACCCGGCCAGGGGGCCGGGGCTCTGAATATTTTGCCGGTCTTTAATGACCGGCTTCTTTTTAATGAATATTTTTGTTTTGCTTCAAATTTGTTTAAGTATTGAATATTCTGATATCCAATTGTACACTATACCGACTGTTTTACATGGCCGATAATTGCAGACAGGTACGGATAGTTAGTCACGCCGCCTATGCCCCTGGACAATTGGTCGTCTGTTTCCAGGCTAGACGATCAGTCGGCCATTTATCCAATCGGTATTTGAACCATTTTAAAGACTGGATCCCCTTTAGGCAGGCGGTTCTGTCATATAAAATTAACCAAGTAGGAAAGTGGTTTCCAACTTGTCATGTTTTTAGGCTAGAGACTTTAGGCCGTCTAGGCCGACTGTTCCCTGCCATATTTAATCTAGTGTGAGTCGGTGCTGTATGAACACCTTTTTAGTTTCATACTAAATTGTTAAGGAGTGACCAAGTAAACATGATTGTTACCTAGTCGCCAAGTAACTGAGTAGTAGAGGTATCAAGCGGTGGGTACCGGTTGTTCCCCTTTATTCGCTAATGTTTGTTGGCTTTTAACTCATAGGTTGTTAACCTAGAAGGAGTAGTGGTTGAGAGCCCCTGTTTGCTTAAAACAGGCGGACGACTCATACCTTTTAGGCTCCATACTAAGTTTGAGAGAGTGACTATGAGTTAACTTTGGTGTTACTCAGTCGTCGTCATTCCTGCTTGAGTAGTAAAGGTACCAGGCGGCGGAGGCCGGCTGAACCTTTTGATTCGCCAATGTTTGTTGGCTATTAACTCAAGAGGTACCCCCTGCATTTATCCCAAGTAATACAGGCGGTCATCTGACTCAGATGTCAACTGCTACCACTGGTTTGGTTAGTGATAGAGTTATCCTTGTCTCAAAAACGGCTACGTGGTTGCCCTTGGGGACAGTCGTATAGGTGTCGTGTAATTAGTTTATAGAGCAATGTTCCACCCAAAAGGGAGCTGCTCTCTGCGACGAATTTCATCCGGAGGGATGCCGCCGGACGCCTGCTATGATGTTGGGACAGGTCGTATTAGTTTTGAAGATTGGATCAGTTGGCTTGGCGCCTGGTCTGATCATTCGGCCTGTGGCCTTGGTTAGTTCTTGGTGAACGTAGGTGCTAAGTAAAAGGAGGGTAGCCGCCTGTTTAGGCACAGGGTCGGCCAGGCCCTGATCATTTTTAGTTAAGTATAAGGGGGGTGGCTGTGTGTTTGGAACTAGTCGGCCCTCTTCTATGGAGAGTAGCCGACTATATGTCCAGACGGCATGCCCATATGGTGATAGAGTAAAATATTCAATGGAGAGTAGCCGACAGTAAAGGTACAGGTGGCATGCCCCTCTGAAGATAGAGTAAAATACTTAATGGGGAGTAGCCGACTGTAAAGGTACAGACGGCATGCCCCTCTGAAGATAGAGTAAAATACTCAATGGAGAGTAGCCGACTATAAATGTATAGGCGGCCTGCCCCTCTTAAGTAAGAATAAAAATTAAACATGGAGAGTAGTCGACTGTTTGTCAGCAGGCGTGCCCCTCTTAGTACAAAATTGAATATTAAGTATGCAAACTTTTATTAAGTAGCCCTTGACTATTTACATCATTCAAAAGAAATATTTCTTAAGATTATCTACATTCCAAGTTCGAGGCAACGGTTGTCCGTCTGGTGTTCCCAGACGGTAAGTACCGTACCTGACCTCTTCACAGATTCGGTAGGGTCCTTCCCAGTTGGGAGTTAGTTTGCCAGACTCATTAGCCCTACCAACTGCTTCCATTTTTCTAAGTACAAAGTCCCCCACTTTGAGTGGACGCCTGTGTACTTTTTTGTTGTATGATCTAGTCATTCTCAGGCGGTAAATTTCATGGCGCAAGACAACATTGCCCCTCCTTTCAGGAAGTGAGTCTAATGCCAGGCGCATGGCTTCCCAGTTTGCCTCTTCGTCATATAGCATTACTCGAAGAGTCGGCTCGTAGTGTTCTATTGGAAGAACAGCTTCCGCACCATAAGTTAGGAGGAATGGAGTTTCTCCAGTCGCCCCTTTTTCAGTCGTCTTAATGGCCCAGAGAACATGTGGTAATTCATCCGCCCATAGGCCGCCTGCTCGTTCAATCTTTTTCTTGAGACCGTCTGAGATGATTTTATTAAAGGCTTCTACCTGGCCGTTTGCTTGTGGACGGCCGACAGATGCAAAGTAGTGTGCAATTCCATGGTCACCCAACCAGCTTTTGAGAACAGACGTCTCAAATTAGGGACCATTATCAAAAACCATAGACATGGGAACCCCAAACCGAGTGATGACATTTTTCCAAATGAATGAAATTACATCCTTCGTCTTGATTCCCTTTACAGCCTCCGCCTCTACCCATTTAGTGAAGTAGTCGACGGCAACAAGTATGTACCTCCTTCCGCCTGTAGCAGGCGTATATGGACCCAGAATATCCATGCCCCATTTAGCAAACGGTAGTGGGCTATGAATGGTAGTGAGGTCAGTAGCCGGACGGTGACTTAGTTTGCCAAACCTTTGGCACTTGTCACATTTTTTCACCATCACCATCGCATCTGCTTCTAAAGTAGGCCAAAAGTAGCCCTGCCGCCTTGCCCGTTGAGCAAGCGTCCTACCGCCTATATGGGAAGCACAGTAACCAAAGTGAAGATCGTCCAGTATCTCTCGCCCCTTTTCTGGAGTAACACACTTTAAGAAGGGTTGAAGGTACCCCCTTTTGTGAAGTTCTCCCTTTATTATTTCAAAACTGGTTGCTCGTTTTTTCAGTGTTGCCGCCTGTTGATGATCATCCGGCAGGGTACCATTTGTTAGATATGCCCTGATTGGATCCATCCAGGTTGAGCTTCTGTCTAAGATTCCAATAGGTTCTTCCTCAATGCTTCTCCTCTCCATTACTTCCCAAAAAACAGTTCGAGGAGTATCACAGGAAGCGGATGATGCTAATTTTGAAAGTGCATCCGCCTGGTTGTTTTCTGATCTCGGCACTTGGGTCAGATGGAAATCCTCAAGGGAGTCGACTGCTTGTCGGACCGCCTGTAAATACTTGATCATGGCCGGATGGGTTGCTTCGTATTCGCCATTGTACTGACTCACTATCAATTGTGAATCGGAACAGGCGTCTATTTTTCTTGCTCCTGCCGCCTTGCACATGCGGATTCCGGCTAGTAAAGCTTCATATTCTGCCTCATTGTTTGAGGCCTGAAAACTGAAGCGTAAAGCATACTCGTACCTGTCGCCCTCTGGCGACTGACATATGACTCCTGCTCCACAACCATTTGAATTAGAGCTTCCATCCACATATACCTTCCAGACTTGGTCTGTAACTTGAGAGTCCGGAGGACGAGTCATCTCAACAATAAAGTCAGCAAAGGCTTGCCCCTTCACTGCTTTTCTAGGCTCGAAAGTAACTTCGAGGCTCTGTATTTCTATGGCCCATTTGATCATTCGGCCAGACGAGCCATGATGGTCAGTGGCCGCTTGATAGGTTGGTCTGTATACACGACGACTGCATGTGCCAAAAAGTAGGGCTTCAATTTTTTAACAGCCATGAAGAGTGCAAGACCAAATTTCTCCACTAAGGGATACCTCAACTCGGCATTTTTCAGTACATGACTGACAAAGTAGACCGGGAGCTGACAGCCGTCTCTTTCAGCAAGGAGAACAGCGCTTAACACATGATCAGAGACGGCCAGGTACATGTAGAGTACTTCTTTAGGCAAAGGGCTGACCAGCCTCGGCAAGGAATGCAAGTGACCTTTCAATTTCTGGAAGGCCGCCTCAGCATCCGGCCCCCATTCAAACCTTGCCTTTTTCTTAATTGCCTGGAAAAAGTATAGGCATTTGTCGCCTGATCGGCTTAGAAATCTTCCCAAGGCCGCCAGACAACCTGTTAACTTCTGAACCTCTCGGATGGTACGAGGCGACTGCATGTCAATGACCGCCTGCACCTTCTCAGGGTTCGCCTCTATTCCTCTCTGATTGATAAGGAATCCGAGAAATTTCCCAGACTCGACTCCAAAGACACATTTCTTGGGATTGAGCATGACATGGTGCCGCCTGAGTGTGGCGAAAGTTTCTCGGAGGTCCGACAGATGATCTTTCTGAAGTTTAGACTTGACAATCATATCATCAATATATGCCTCGACATTTCTCCCAATTTGATCAAAGAACACAGTGTTTATCATTCGCTGGAAAGTGGCGGGGCATTCTTAAGACCAAACGGCATGACCGTGTAACAGTATAACCCCTGATCAGTGACGAAGGCCGTCTTCTCCTGATCTTTCTTCCATAAAGGAATTTGATGGAAACCAGAGTAGGCGTCCATAAAGCTCATCAAAGCATGGCCGGCTGTTGAGTCGACCAGGTTATCAATTTTAGGCAGAGGGTAACTGTCTTTGGGGCACGCCTTGTTTAAGTCTGTGTAGTCTACACACATTCGCCAGGTGCCATTCGGCTTTTTACAAGCACCACATTTGCAACCCAGTCTGGGAAGTAACATTGCCGAATGAACCCTGCATCAAGTAATTTTTTAACTTCGGCGGCTGCCGCCTGACTTCTTTCTTCGCCATGGTTCCGCTTCTTCTGCCGTACCGGCTTCTTTTTCGGATCCAAGGCCAGTTTATGTACCGCCAGACCAGGACTAATGCCTGGCATTTCATGGACTTCGAATGCAAAGATGTCCTTATATTCTTTCAATAGTTTGTGAAAGTCATCACCTAGGTCCCTTAGAGAAGGCGTCCCAACCTTGATTGTTCTGTCAGGACGCGAGTCACCTAACATCAGGTCCGTATGCTCACCAGCTGGCTGAGGGCAGAATTCATCCGACCGCTCCTCTGCTAATGATTGCTATTTTCTGTCTTTTCTTGCAGCCCCTGTCTGGGATGCCTTTCTCTTCTTGCCGCCTGCTTCTTGAACAGGCGCACTCTCCTTGACATTGTCAAGGTCTATTTTTCCACCACTCGACCCAGTGGCCATAACAATGGGCTTGACATCCGAGAGATAGCACTCTCGGGCCATCCTCTGATCTCCCCTTAGGGACCCGACTGTTCCATTATCCCTCTCAAACTTGAGCAACATAAGAGATGGGATTATAACAGCCTTGGAATTATTCAGGGTTGGTCGTCCCAGAATCATGTTGTAGGCCGAGAGTTCTTCTACTACCAGGAACCGGACTACCATGTGTCGTCCTTCCCCTTTTTCGCCCAGGCGGATGGGTAAATCCACTCGTCCCACTGGGTGGACGACTCCTCCTCCAAACCCTACTAAAGGGTGGGATGCCGGATGTATGCAATCAGTCTGATATTTAAGTTTCGACAGACATTTGCTACTGATGAGATCTGAGGAGCTTCCGGTATCTATGAGGATTCGGCCAACTCTCTGGTTGGCCACTTTACATTCAATAACGATAGGGTCGTCATGCGGCCCTCTTACCCCTCCTAGATCTTCTTCAGTGATGACAATCTCAGGAAATGAATATTTGGAGGACCGTTCTTGGTGAACGAAATTTACATCTAACCGTCTGATATTGTCTTTGTTGCCCCTAATAGTGGGGCCGCCTCCTGAGAAGCCGCCTGCAATGGTGTAGACGACTGCATCATCTGTATCGGAGCTGTCGGCCTGTTGATTCTTTTTGGTCGAATGCTTTTTCGAGGAAGTGTTCCCCGTAGATTTCTTGACATAAGTGTTAAGGTCACCTTGCTCAGCCAGGCGGTCCAGATACCGCATGAGAGTGATGCATTCATTGGTGTGATGACCAACATCTTCATGATAATCACAGAATTTTTCTTGGTTCCGATTGTTTGCAGAACCCTTCATGGGGACCGGCTTCTCAATTGAGATCCGTCCCTTGATTTCCTTTAGGATAAATTGGCTATCCTTGTTAAACACATACTTTGGGGAGTATGGTTTGAATTCTTTTTTCTTCTTCGGGGACGGCTGTTTAGAGGAATCAGTTGCCCAGACCTCTTTTCTCGTCTCGTCTTTGTTTGACGACTGCTTCTGTCGTCCTTCTCTTTTGTCAGACCTTTTCCCGTCTGACTGTTTTACCGTACTACAAAGATCAGTCGCCTGTATATAGGCTTCCGCTTCAATCAAGGCCTCTTGAAGAGTCGCCACCCTCTTTCGGACCAAATCAAATTTGAAGGTCGACCCGTCTTTGAGACCTCTGAAAAAGTCAGTATAGGCTACTTCATCCGGTAACCCTTGAATCTGTATTCTCATCAGGTTAAACCGCCTGATGTAAGAACGAAGCCCCTCCTTCTCGCCCTGCTGAATTGTTCCTAAATCAAGGGTCGTCTTCTTCGCAGGGATGTTCATGGCGAAGTTGGAGGTGAATAAGTAAGCAAGCGTCTTGAAGTTATTTACACAACCAGTCGGCAGGTTGCCGAACCATTGTTGTGCGATTCCTTTGAGAGTCGCTGGGAAACACTTGCACCAAGTGGGATCATCCAACCCTTGAAGGTACATCAGGTTGGTGAATGCCATTAGATGGTCTTCTGGGTTAGTAGTGCCGTCATAGGCGCCTACTAATACATTTTTCACTTTGGCCGGCTGAGCGGCTTCAGTAATTTCCTTGGAGAAGGCCGACGGCTTTTCACCAAGTCTAAGCAACCGTAGCTTCCAGTCCATAGGTTGGACATTTTTTGCTGCATGTCCACCAAACAGAGGTGGCTGTAAAAAATAATGTTGTTGCGGTACAAACGGTAAGTTTGGTACCGCCTGGTCGCTATGAAAGCCGGACTGACGGGAGGTGCCGCCTGACTGACTCTCATGATACGACTGAGTATGCCTCATCGAGGTATTTCGCAGACTGTCTTGGTAGTTTGAAGTAGAGGCCGACTCTGACAATCGGTCACTCTTCTTCTGCTCTAGCAGTAGCCGAGCGTCTGTGTATGTTTTCCTCGACCCGTCCGCCTGAATATGACGAACAGGTTTCCTATTTCCTGGAGTAGGAAAACGGTATTTTGTGAAATCAAGGGCAGGTGGCTCCCACTTCCTAGATTTAGGATGAGGGGTCGCCTCTCGCCCTTGAACTGGTTTCCTCTTCCGTGAAGTGGAGGGTTTCTTAGCCGACTGCTCCTTGTCCAGAGCAGGCGGCTTCTTGTTGATCAACTCTTGATTTTCTCCCTTGAAGTCCCTCATGAAGGTCATGAGTTCGTTCCTTGTGATGGGAGCAGACCCATCAGTCGGCTGCTGCCGAACAGGCGGTGCGCCTGCTGGCTCGCTTCTAGTTTGAAGATGTTCTCGTTCCCTCCTTTCGGTATGACGGGCACGTCGGGCCCTTAGGGTCCCGTCTGAAGCTGTGTGAGCTTCAACTTCAAATTCATTCTCAGTATCGTGGTCCGACTGAACTAGAGGGTCGTCCAGGGGACGTCTCTCTTCAGGAGCCGGTACAAACGTGGATGCCATCTCAGAAGTACTCTCCCCACAGACGGCGCCAAGATGTTTCGGGGTTTTCTGATGTCCTGCGGGAGAGTTACAATTCCGAGACTGGAACCGGACGCCTGTACCTGCAAAACAAACGGATGCTCCGGATGATTGGAGATCCGCCTCCGACGGTCAAGTTAGTACTTGATTAAGGAGTAATTAATGCGGAAATTAAAGTGATTGGGTCTCTCTAGGTGAGAGTGTTTAATGTGTGTCATCTGCGTTTTTTGTGTAATCTCCCTTAATGAGGATTAAGGGAGGTATTTATAACCTCGGGAAACGTGTCAATCTAGGTTTAGGTTAACCTTGGGCTGATTGGGCTTCCCTCGGAAGTTGGGCCTAGGTGACCGGTTATCCCAAGTGTCATGGGAAGGACACGTGTCGTGTCGTAATTGGTCCATAGTGGACGGATCATTGCTTGACACGTGGCAGGCTCCTATTTGCCCATGTGACGGACACATGGCGGAACCTGATTGGTCCACTTGTCAGATGGTGATTGGTGGGGAAAAATCCCCTAATCACCTCCCATGTGAAAACAGTCGAGTTCTTTTCTCTCTTTAGTAGTTAAAGACCGACACCATTCACGAGTGAAATTGCTTAAACTCTTAGTAGCTAAAAACATGATTATTTGTTGAGAAACTAAGATTATAATTAATCTGTTCGAATTATATAGAAAATCGGCAGATTAGGGGGCTATTTATATACAAAATCGATGCAGTTTGACTCTGAAAAGGATTCAGAGGCAGCACACTGCAGCGTCAAACGACAAGTATGTCGCCTGGTGGCAAAGTCTGTCGCCTGCGCGGCAGCAGCGCTCGGCGACACGCGCTGCTGCAGCGCTTCCTCAACGTGCTATGCAAACCGCGTTTTTCTGGCTATGATTCGAATTCGTACAATGACTTTACAATTTTTCCCTTTGTTCAAATACCCCATATATATTAATTTAATATATTGTCCTTCTCTCTTCTTTTTGGATTTATTCAAACTTAATAAAATTTAGGTTTGTTTTAAGTCTGATTTATTTTTTCATTTTTTTCTTTTAAGGGGAGAAAGTCGGATACCCTCCATTAGTAATAAAAATGACGGAAATTTTTTGCACAAAAATTAATCATAATTTTTGCACATACACACATATACACATAAAAATGAAAAATAAATTCAAAGATAATACAGTCATAATGAATAATAGTCTGTATATACAAAATATGTCTAACAAATGTGTCTAACAAATGAGTCGGTTAGGCAAAGTCCTATAAAAGTCAAAATAAATAAACACATGTACAACTATGGCGCTGGAGGAAGCATATGATAAGGTATGTTCATCATATCAAAGAACTGCGCAGATCGAGGAGTATTCTCTCCACCAGCTCCGGCCTCACCAGTAGGAGGGAAACTCAACTCAGGACCAGTCCACCCAAGGTCGCCCTGGTGATGAATCAGCAAAGGCTAAGGATGCGGAGGCTGCTGCGACGACGAGCCGACCTCGTACGTCCCACCACCTACCGGAGCCGATGTCGCCTCTCCCTGGCCCATCGGCCAGCTTGTGCACTCTCAGATGAAGAGCCTGAGCCCGTCTCGGTCCGGGCAGCACTAGATCAGCCACCTCGACCACCGGAAGTAGTGCGGCGACACCTCGAGCGAGACCTAGCAGGCTTTCTCCAAACCTCAGGTCTCGTCCGAGTACAGGAAGGAATTGGTTGTCCCTGCAAACAGAAATCAAGTCAGATGCAAAGAAAATAGAAGCATAAGCAATGCAAAAATAAAGAGGACAAGCTACCTCCCGAACAGTGTCGTCGCGACGACAGGAAGCCACGTTCCTCATCCGCAGTAGCTGGCTCTGAAAGGCGTCTATACACCTCGCCATCGCTGTCACCACCTCGCGCGAGAACTGTCAAAGAAATAAAGTCAGTAACAATACAAGACAGATATAAACAAATAGCAAATAAATAACTCACCCGAGTCTCGTGGCGAGGGATAGATCACTCCACGAAACGCTGAACCTCAGGAGCCGGAGGGATCATCTCCTTAGTAGGCCCGTATGTCCCCTAATAGTGGATGGACATATGAGAGGGAACGAACTCAGTAGGCTCGGTCTGGCAAAAATCAAACCAAAGTGAATAAAATACCGCTTGGGGGCTACTTAGCAAAAAGATAAAAGATAAAAATCATAGCGCCGCCTCCTTAGAGAAAACAGGGGCCAGAGCTAACAACGGCATCAAATCCTCCTCGTAGCATCGCCCCGAGCTAGCATGAGATCGCCAAGGGGTACTAGCAGGCGACCTCTCCTATAAGTTGAGCAGCATCGCGTCATGGAACATGTGGAGTGGCGGAGGAGCAGGGACGACAAAAATCTCTGAGGAGTGCTGAATAGTAACTCTCTCTCCTAGGTACACCGCCGCCTCATATGTCCCCTGGAAGTAGCGACACTCGGCAGTGTACTGCGCAGCCAGCGTAGGAATAACCAAACGCCCCATGGCCGGTATAATGCATCAGGCTCCTGCAAACAATGTCTATAAGATAAAGCTCTACCAAAAGCGATACAAATATGTCAGCTATGCAAAGAGAACATACCGAGAGGATCAGCTCTCGGACACGGGCAGTAGTCACCTGGTTACTAAAGCGACCTCCCAATAGGCGCCAACAGGGAGCTCGCATGGAGATGGTCTTGCCGACGCAAGCGAAGGAAAATACTCGTAGAACCAAATCTAAAAAGATAAAGAGATATCAGCAGGTGCTAATAAGTGTTTAGAGCTAACTTTTAAAGAGATGAAGTATACCTCTACGACTCTCCAGAAGCAAGAGAGAGCGACGTCTCCTGTGTAATATCGATGTCAATAGGAGTCTCGCAATCCTCGTAGAAAGTCAGCATAGGCCAAGCTGGCCTAATCGTAGGTCCCGATTAGCTGAAGATCGCGGAGAGCAGGTAGGTAGTAAAGCAGCACCTGACTACCGTTGTTAAGGGAAATGTCCCTGACAGCAAAATAAGCGCAAAGATGCGCACCCACTGCTCTTGGGAGGTCGCATCGTCCTCAAAAGCCATCGCCAGAGTCGACCGGCGAATGCTCCAAGAGCTATATCGTGATGGCTCCACCTCATCACGGGCCCGAAAAGCAACCGGACCCAACAGCTCCTCGACCACAGGCGAGAAAACACTAATGAAGTTGTCGAACGGCGGCGCGGTCGAGCGGAACTCCAGTCCGAGATGAGACTGAAGTCGGCTGGGGTGACAGTCATCTCACCCCAAGGAAAGTGAAAAGTGTTGGTGGTGTCCCAGAAGAACTCCACCAAAGCGCAAACCACGTGGTGGCCTGTGTCGAACGAGTACATGGCCTCTATGGCCGGGAACAGGAAAGTCAGACAACAAGAACTCCCAAAGAAGTTGCAGCCCCTCATCACCGCTGAAATACTTGTTGTACAGCTTGCCCATGGTGTCATTGCCTGAGCCATGGCTGCGCGTCCTACCACTCACAATCCCACGACGCACCTTCTCAGAAATGTGGTACTCGGGGGCAAAGAACAACGTCCGCTCGTCCCACTCAGGGAATGGACCAAGAGAGGTGGACGGGTTGGCGTCCTCCTGAACGGGCTCATGATCCCGTCGTGTGTCTGGGATCGAGAACCGAAACCTCACTTTCTAGCCACACTATATTGTGAAAAATTAAGAAAAATTAAGGCTCTTTAGTATCTAAGGGTCGCCTAGCCGCATGATACTATGTTCGCAAAAAACAGAGTACGTAGTACTAAAACAGAGAACAATTTCAATTCAAGCATATATGGAATTTTTCAAGCAGCCAAACAATTTCTTACAATATTATGATAATTATTGTGAAAAATTGGACATGAATTGCTAGCAAAAACATCAAGAAAGAGCCACATTGTTCTTCGGACCTTAAGAAGTTAATGATGAATCGTTCGTTTCTTCACCAAATTGAGTCAAACAAGTCTCAAAATACTCCTAAGGCAATGTATAAACATAATAAAGCAATTTCATGGCATAAAATTTGACAAACAAAGAAAAATTGAACAATATAAATTTTGAATTTTCAAGAAATTCGTGCATAAACATGTGCGAAATTCATCAAAATTCGAGTGATTTTGGAAAAAACTTACATAGATCAGCAAACTAGATGAACAAAGATTTGATTTGCAACAAATTTAAGCGAATTTGGTTGAGAAAACGAGCGAGAATGAGTAATTCGAAGTTTTTTCGCGGCGAACTCGAATGAACAAAAGCAGTAGCAGCAAAATGAGGAAGAAAGGGGATTTATGCAAAAATCTCGATAGCAGCGTCGCTCGGCGATCGCTCGACGGCTCTATCGCCGAGCGACAGGGAAAAACCGCGGCGCTAGTGACGTTGCAGCGGCGACAGAACGCGAAGCCTCTTAGAACAATTATTTCGACCTCGTACAGTAATTTTTGGTTCCACGGTACGCCAGTTACCCCCTCTAAGCAATTTGACAAGATTCAGTAATCGGCTCGGTTATAATCGCATTAAGTGATCAACCTGATAAATGATCGTCTCACTTAGCTTAAAGCGCCTAAACATTGGCTCACCGCAAAGGCACTGACATAATGGTTAATAAACAGCAAAGGCATTGACATACTGGTTCACAAACAATAAAAGCGCCGACATACTGGTTCACAAGCAGCGAAAGCGCCGACCCACTGGCATAACAAAAGTAAAGTTTAAGCGAACTTTAAAGGATTGATAGGCGTTGGTCTTCGGTGATACTCTTCAGAGTATTATCGCAACAAATGAGGATGGCTTCACGCAAAGCAATCTTCGATCATGTTCCCTGGCTTGCGGAATATGGTCACAAAGCGCTAGAAGATCGTTTCAGGTGAAGCAATTTTCGATAGGTCTCTCTAGCTTGTAGAAGACTACCATAGCAGAATTGGAGGTAGTAACAGGCGTAGCAGTCTTCAAGCGGTATCCCCTAGCTTGAGGAAGATCGACAAACAAAAAGAATCTCTTTGTTCAGAGACGCGTGAACATATCATCGAAGATCTTTGCTCATAGACGCTTGGGCATATCATTCAAAGATCTTTAATCAGAGACGTGTGGACATATCAAAAAAGCTCTGTTGTTCAGAGAAGAGTGAACATCAAAACA